>NC_072855.1:1352500-2705000 GCF_028858705.1 Grus americana | reverse complement strand
CAGCTTTCAGTGAAGTCTTTCAACATCATCTAGTAGATTCTGGACAATTTTTAAACAATAACAGATATTTTGAGAATACTAACTGATGTGAAAAGGAGACACCACCATGCAACGCTCTCTTGCTGTTTCACACTAGCAGCAGACTGAAGTCGTCTGAAGACTTCAGCAGACTGAAGAGCAGGAGCGAAGAACAAATATCATACTTATGGCTCAGAAAAGCATAAAAACTAGACTGAAGAGACAAATCACACAAAAATCATTTTTATAACAGGCTAAAAATCTAAAAATGCTCTCCGAATTTTAGCTGAAAAGGCACGGTTTAGCAGCAAGTCTGAAACCAACAGGCCTAGCCCCATTGGGTACTTCAAGAGTCACTTGCTTTCTGGAGCAAGATCAGAAGGCAGTGGTGTTTTGTCTATTTTTCATTATCATTTTTTTATGTACAGTGCTCTGAACTTAATATCAACGTAAATTACATGATTATGATTTTTTTGTATATAACTTTTGTGAGCTTCAGGGTACACCCAACAAATTTATTTTAAGAACAAGTTCTTTTAAGACAAGCCTGAATTTAAGATGCAGCCCAAGTTCCTCCATAACATGTTCTTTCTTCAATCCCAGGAAGCCAGATCAAAGTTTCAGATGAAAGCCAAGCCCCAAACAACTGCCAGTTTCTCAAGACTTAAAATGCCGTTAGAACAAGAACTTGGTTTTTGGCAGGGTGCTAAAGGCTTGCTCACTATCTGCTCTTGCAGGTATAAATACAGCCCGTTCCACAAACAGAACAGTCATGACACCCAGAAAGTTTATACAGGATGCATCCAATTTCAGTACTTTATCTTATTTGGCCATTTTAAAAATGAGTATTCTTTAATAATATCTTTTTTTCTTCCCATAACTACTATATTCACTTAAATTCCTATGGTCTAGTTAAAGGCAAGCAGGAAGGAAGAAAGGAGAGGCTATAGGTTTTGCCAGATTCATCAAGAGCTGCACAGAGCCAGGTACAGCACTGCTCGCTTTATTTCTAAAGCTCTTGAGCTTTTTTGGTTTCATTGTTATAAAAGCGAGCACAAGTTATTTCTATCATGGAAAAAAAAATGCTGAAAAGGCACTAGAGGCAATCCTCCTGTAAACAGGATGCACTTAAAGCCTGACACAGCAACATTTTTTTGTTTCTTTTTCAAAAGTAATCTAGGAAACTGGCAATTCTTATACATTAGAAACATGACTGGAAATGCATCACTCAGCTCATTCACACAAAACAGCAATGAAAATAAACCTTGTATTTTCAACTTCAGAAATCAAAACTTGTCCATTCATTTCCAGAAATAGCAAGGCATACGGTTTACTTTTCTAGTTACGCCATTATTTCAAGCCAGTACTGTGTGATTAAGGTTTCTACTTACCACGATAAATCATATAAAAGCCCATAAGCAGATGCAGCTTAAAATTCAATAGTAGAGACTGCAGTGGTGCTAGCAACAGAGTGTTAAGAACTGCTCCATTCTTGATTCCAAAATGCATGGGTTTTACCACTGTCAGGTACGCTTCAAGATTTGCCCTTTCAGTAGGGATTCTGGCAACAGAAAAACCTTACGAAGCCAGGCTTTAGATTTTCCTATAGCATGCTTTAACCTGTAGCTCAGCTGTTTGCATCTTAACAAGAAGTAATTACCCCCCTCTACGCAGTACTCATGGGACTGTATCTAGAACATTGCACACAGTTTTAGGACCTACGTACAAGAAAGACATTGACAAAGTGGAGCAAGTTCAGTGGAGGGCCACCATGATAGTCAGTGGGTTGGAGCACTTGTCCTACAAGGAGAGACCCAGGCTTGTTCAGCCTAGAGGAGGCAGTGGCTGGACCTCATCACTGCCTTTCAACAGCCACAAAAAAGTTATTGAGATGATGAAGCCAGGCTCTTTGCAGTGGTCTGCAGCAGCAGACCAAAGGGCATGATTTAAAACGAGAGGTTCAGATTGAATAAAAGGAAACATTTTTTCACTATTAGAACAGTCAGGTAATGGAGCAGACACCCAAGAGAAGTTCTGCAGTTGGACACTTTCAACATCCAACTGCAAAAACTTGAGTAACCTGATCTGATCTCATCACTAACCCTGCCTTAAGCAGGAGGTTGGACATCATGATCTCCAGAGGTCCCTTCTAACCTGAGTTATTTCATAATTCTGTGATCTAAACTATCAAACAGCCACATAAAAACATAATCAATCTATCATAAGTCCCATCACTTTCAAGCTGGAAACTCAAGGGAACAAAGGGGTTTCTCTCCCTGACCTCCTCGTTCATTCTTCCACCAGCTTCACCCATTGACATTTCAGGCTCCTAACACACTCCCTTCAGATTTCACTACAATCCTAGTTTAGAAAAGGAACTACACAGAACTGAACAGGGGGGAAAGCTTCCCGTGATGGCATTTAGGAGGAAACATTTCCAGTCTCAACTGGAATAAAAAGGTTCTTATTCTACACCTAGACAAAAGGCATCTTCATTTTTTTACGCCCCTAATCATACTTCACTATGATAAACATAGCTTTTCTAAGAATATCTGGATTTTTAAACGCAAAATGAAACTCACATCACTCACATGGTCCAATGAAAGTGAGGTTGCTAGCTCTTGAAACAAAGAGTTGAAAGTTAAAATGAAAATACATAATAAAGTTTCCTGATTTTAAATGGCTTACTAAGCCAAACTTCTAATATTCCAGACTATTGGCAAACCCCACATTAAAACACTGCTTTGGCAGCAAATAAGGCCATCATTGGAAATCTCAGTGTTGACTGTAGTACTTGATTCAGATTCTGCATTTCTCACAACCGACATGTTTTTCCTCATTAAAAGATCACTGACTCATGTCAAAACAACAATAATCAGTGGGAGAGGGGAGCAATTTATCTTCATGCTCCAACAACTACAAAGTATTAGAAACATATTCTTGTTGCACACATTATCAAAATGATTAATGCCCACATATATGCGCAGATCACTCCCCTGCTGAGTAGGAAAAAGAAAAAAGACTTCCGGAAGGAATGTTAAAAAGAAGTTCCACTTTGAATATCAGTTCATTAGCAAGCTCATGAGCAATTCTCATCTGCATTCCTTTTCCACTTACCTCATTTTCAGTTAGACAGTGAAAATGCAAGTTCCTCCAGTATGCCACATATGGCAAAAGATGATTATAATTCACAGGGTTACAGTACAGATGGACACTGTCAGGTTTTATTAATATGATTATATCTGCAACAAGCAGAACATATATTATTCCAGCATCAAGACTCTATGCACAGAAGAATTATATGGGCACAAGAAAACTCCCACAGAAACTGAACAGAAAACATTTTTCCTATAATGTACGTCATTAAAAGAAAATCAATTAACTATTTGAACACACAATCATTCCCCACTTCTTTAAAAAAGAAACAGTTGGCAGCCATACACAGCTCCAAGTACAATAGTACTTCTTACTGTTCAGAACAATTGTGGGTTTATTCTGAAGTCTTGCACAGAACTTGCATCAGCCTGTCCTTTGAAAAGTCAAGAGTGTCAGTGATGAGTCTTCACAGAGCACTTACAAAACTGTAAACTATAGTTGCTGTTGCCTGATATTACATCAGAAGGTTGCTCCAACTAAAAACTAGCACTACAGCCTATGGGCTAGATATTCAAAGTTTCATGCAAATAAGGGAATAATAAGCTATGATCATGGTGACTGGTCACCTTTCAAATATTACAAAAGTGAGTTAATACATTAAAGTAAAAAAGAGCCCCAGTACTTTAGAACTCCAGAGGCTTGATATACACAATAATTGATAACACATGTACATACATACCAAGACTGAACTAGGACTCCTCATAAGGGCTGTATTTGTCTAGGTTTAGAACACTCAGGGGAATGTATGGAGAGGGTACGTGTTAAAGAACAAAAATTCTTCAGCACTATTTTTAAGAACAGGTTTTCAGGTGTATTAACACAATTAGAGATTTACTTTTGTTTTTTTTTTGAGGTATACCCCTTTTTCTGACTCACCCTCCAGAAAGCCTGAAGAATAGGTTCAAATGTTGACTGTGTTACTCACCATCAAGAACTTCTTCAGGAAACCCAGTTCTTTCAAAGTCGTTATTACTCTGGTTATACAAGCCAAAAAGCAGATAGTTTGCCAGTTCCCTGCAACCTTCATTGTATCGGCTATCTATTCCTGCAAAAGCAAAACCATATGAGAAGTGTTATATGTTCTAACATTGTACACCTGAGAAAATTTTTTCTTCCCTAATAATACTGCTTTTTTAAAGTTTTCTTAACTCCTTTACATGGTCAGTGGGCACTTACGCCTGTTAAACATACTGGGCAAACAGGGTAGGGAAAAAGAAATTTTTGCAAGTTCGTTGCCATGTGCTGACATTCTACTCTTGACCTAAATCCACAGGCATTGCTTAAAAAAAAGAAAAAAAATAATTCTAGTTTTCTGTAGTGCTCTGCATCATCAAATGTTCAATTTTTATCTAGTAATTCAAATTTAAACATCTGTCTGTGTGCAGAATGCATTCTAATTAATATGTTCTTGATTGAAGCCTCCTAACAAACTAATCCTGTGACCTCAATCTCCTGCTTTAGAATACATGATTAAACATTATCTTACCAGTATTATAGTGCAATCCCTGAGTCACCAGAAAGCCAACACGGACTTCTAACAAATCATGAAAAGATACTCTGACAAAACATATGGTAAACAAACAGCTTCCAAGGAAAGCCTTTTCTGGTCCTTGGAAAAATAAAATTAAAACAATTGAAGATCTGGAGCATGAAGAGATCTAAGATTAATACAAGAAAAAAGGAAACAGGCCACAGATTTAGGAAGAGTTTTCATCTTACAGTCATAGTCATAATTTCTAATTCTACTGTAATAAATCAAGTTTTCTCCACAAGCAAAACGGCACAAAACAACATCCTTGATGTCCACACTTGACAGAGGTCACCAGCCTCAACCGCTACAAAATTCCTCAAACACTAATCTCAAGTTTTCCTACCAAGTTATATTAGAATACAGCTGGATGGTGGCCAACAAATAAAGATTTGTTACCACTGTCCAAAGGCGAGATCAGTACACTGATAATGCAATAACACAGCCTGGATGTCTGGGTTTCAGGACCTGCACTGGAAATCAAACTACTCAGGAGTCACCTGAACATACCAGAAATCGGAATAAACCCTAGGGTCTCCTAATTATGTCCCTTTTTTTAAGCCATGCTTCAGCTTTAAAGTGCTAACCAGATGACATATCTGCATCCAGCTACTGAATCCCACATCTTAATAAACTCCCTTGTTTGATTAGTAATTGGCCTTTGGATAGCTCACATGTATTCCAAGGTATCAGATATTTGGTGTAAGGCTACAGAAGAGACAAATTCAATCACTTCAAATTGTGCTGAAGCTATGAACCTCTGTAATACTGCTCCCCACTCATGGCTTCATGGTTATTAGCACCAATAATACATTATAGATAGCATACAGCATTGCATTCCTTGAACTGTGTTGGGAAAGGGGGATGCTGCACCACACCTGCCCCAGCTTTCTCAGCACTCAAAAATCTTTCCAGTCACAATGGATGAATCCTCATTCCTCTGCTATCTACCTTCTAGCACTGATCTCCCATTCATATACATGTCCTTGGAGCATGCTCTTTTTAAAATGAGTCACCATTCTGCATGTTAGGAGACATCCCTTGACAAAGGGAGCATCAAGAGCCTCAGCAGCCAATCCATAACTTGGGTCATGGCATCGATAAGACTCAGCTAAAGAAAGCTCAGACCCAGTCACTCATTTTTCTCCCGTTGCAATGCTCCGGCTTTGCTGTGCCAATAATTTTCTGCATAACCAAACTGCTCTGAATCTGGGAACTCAGAGAGAGAGACAGGGAGAAAACGAGGGAGGAGAGGGAGAACACACTGTCTCTTTTTATTTTATTTACATTCCCAGCCCCATGAAAGCAGGCATACCAATGTAATCTAGAATTCAATGGGACTCAACATACTAATATTAGTGCCAAAGCCCCTGTCTTTAGGTGGGATTTTAACTACAATCAAGTGTGGAGACACCGTTCTTCCGGGAAGCAACCACCCCATTGTTGTAGGAAAGTCCGTTTAAATGTAGTCAGTCTCCCTGAAATCAGCTATAGCCTTAGAAAGCTAGCACACACAATGTCCTGAAGATAATCTGCCTTACTGATTACTCGCCTGAGGCAACTTCTGAAGGCAATCAGATGAGCAATAATCTGGAACAAGGTAGGAGTTAGGATAGTTCCTTTCAGTGGCAGCAAGCTGTTAGATCAGTTGTTCTGCAAGCAGCATTCCTTATGTTTCCCAAGCAAACATCACCTCTCATATCAAATATTAATCTAATAAATCACCCTCAACTACAGGCCAAACAGCTCGCATTTGGACTTTTTTCTTATCAGGCTCATTGCTAGGGTTTCCAAAGCCCAAATAGCCAAGGTGGTGTGCTCAGAGACAGGCTAACAGAATAACAGATAGCAAAGCAGAAAAAGGAACAGATGATTATAAAGTGTGGAAGATCAGAAGAAAAATGAGAAATTGTTCTCAAAGAAAAAAGAGTTAAGATGCTGCCAACACTTGAACAGTTTGAGGTTTTATCTGGGTGCACCAGCTCTTCAGGCTTGAAGCAGAGATGATCGTCAAAGCCAAACACCAAAACCAGGCTTTTTCAGTTAATGACAGAAGGAGGGAAAGAGAAGACAAAAAGATGTTAACAAGGAGGGCAGCTGATAAGCTTAACTCTTATAATAGAGAACATGGGTGAATGTATTGCTTGCAGAATGCTGACAGGCTAGCAGGGAAGGCATTAGCTTACCATAAAACCATTAACTCTGCAGAATACTTGGGGTTTGTGGTTTGGGTTTTTTAAGTATCCAGTACAGACAGGAGCTTTTATACTGAGGCTTTAATACAATTCTACAGAAACATATGGAGTTAAACGAACAGACACAGTTAGCGGAAGATAAACAGGAAATGAAACAATGACAAAGATAAGATACCTCCAGAAAGCTATCAGGAGTCCTCAACAGAACAATGGGGACGGCTGTTAATTAGGAAACCCCCAGCCTGTCTCCAGCTGAGTTTAGTAACTCCCGGCCTTTTCCCAACTCATCACAAGGGTGCAGTTAGACAATGACTTAGTCCAACAGCTCGCTGCTGCCCAAGGAGCCATTCCTGCTCCTTCTCCTGCAGTCAGAGCTTATCTGACCTCTCAGCGAGCTGATTCAGTTTGCTAAATTGGCAGAAAACTAGTCTGGCCAAACACGGGGCAGGGGAAAAAAAATAATCTGTCTGCTCAGTAAGATGAAGCAGGTGTAAGATATCAACCAACCACCAGCACCGATGCAAAATGCATGTGGGAGGAAGCAGAGGAAAGGGAAAAGGAGCAGTCTAGGGACAGGCTGAGACTCCCCTTTTGTGCTGCCAAAAGCATTGAGCTCAGCCATCTCTCGTATCTGTGAGTTCACAGTTGCTAAGCTGACACAAACATAGCCTACAGGTAAAAAAAGTCCCGCTTTCTTTGTCCCAGCCGTGCAGTTCTGACACACCCCCGAGTATCAAAGCAAAGAATAGTTGTCCCATAACACATTAAACAGCCCTGTGAGCTCCAGGGACACCAAGTAGGTGGCAGGAAGGTGAGGCTGGAGAGAATGGCCAGATTACCTTTAGACAGCTGCCCAAAACCAACATGCACTTGTGGAACTGCCATCTAATACAAGTGGCACGATAATCACTAAAACAGTCTCTGTTTGGAAAGGGACTGGGATGAACAACCAGTGCAATGTACTGGTCACATCCTAAGAGCAAAAGCTCTGTGTAGGACAGGTATAATGGAGGGGGCGGGGGGGGGAGAGATCTAGAAAAGTAGTAATACTTGAACAAAACCAAGATGAAATAAAGATTCCCTGGCACAGCTTCTGAAGTATTCCTGTCTTCTTCAAGGAGGATAAAAAGTAAATATCAAGGTATAAAAATTTAGCCTAGCTATGCATAACTGTGAAACAGTTTGATCTACCATCAGAACAGCTACAACTACAGTCAGATTTATAGACACACCCTACTGAAACTAAATATGTATCCTCAGAAATCAGATCAACTTAACCATGAGCTGAAAATCTCTGTTGAAAGGTAAGATGCAAGAATCACCAGTGTTAAAATAAAATAAAATAGTTTACAGTATCATTTAGGTAGTTTGATATACAGTTTTCTTAGCAACTTTAACAGCAACACACTCCAGCTGAGACATCATAGCTTTTTAAAGACATCTGACACTGCAACCTCCAAATTTTTTTTCCTGTCAGTTGTGATGTCTCTTCTCCCTGGCAAAGAACACAGGAATGCTATAATTCAACCACGTTAAAATAAGATGAAGGGATTCTTTTAAAAAAATCAGCTGTAACTACATTAAATAATTGTATTGATAATTAGTCAGTTCTCATCTCTCTCTGGAATCTCACAAAACTGTTTTTATTTCAGTATAAATATTAATCTATTTCAAGCAAAGCTATGAAAGTTTATGTTGTTTTTATCTCACAGCCCAGTATGTAAAATTAAAGTCGGGGTGAGGGAAATGATTAACTCCAGGTCATTAAAGCCAAGTGAAATATAATATGCACCAACTGTAAAAAAAAAAAAAAAAAACCAAACCATAAGAGTATCTGCTTTCCATACAAGTCAACAGGACTCAATGTAAGACTACATATTTTTTGTCATCTGAACCTTGTAGTTAAAGACAGATTTAATGCATTTATAACAGAATGACATGCCTGCTTAATCAGAAGTTATGTGAGAAATTTGGCAGGCTACATTCGACAGGTCACATTAGACAACAACAGTGCCATTATGGGTGCAGAAAGAGATTAGTGCAAAGCACAAGTCTAATAACAAAACACACTTCCTATATTTCCATAACAGAAATTCTTATTTATTAAGAGGTATGGTCTTATGCATGGACTTAAATACTCCACATTACGCTGAGGATTACACAAAGCAATTCCTTTGCCTGTAATGTTTTCCCTAAAGCTGTACAACATTTTGAGTGACTATGTTTTGCTTGGGACTTACCGCAGCTTCAGAGTTAACAATAGTCACAAAATACTACGGCGTCAATGGCGAGATGGCACAACTTGACGTATTTTATGAAATTACACTAGCAAAGGCAAAAAGCAAGCACATTATCCTGGATGATTAAGTTTCATTGGAGGGTTGACGCGGTGACCTTATAGACCTTCTAGCTGTAAAGTTACTACTTAGCCAGAGATTTCTTAAACTCTTACCCTAGAGAATGTAGGATAAGAAGAGTCATGTTACACAGTTAGCATCGACCAAGAGAGAACTAGGCTACACACATTTACAATGTTTTTGTGGTTCAATAAATGAGCTTCTTCAAGTTTTCTTGCTACATCGTTTAAAACAAACAAAAAAGCCCTAAAAAAACAGGCTGTTGTATCATTACTTAATGCAAGCCCGTTACTACACATAGCTTCTTTAGGGCTACATTAGATTTCTCCATCTTTAACTGTAATACATCATTTAAACAATCGCTCCTTAGGTCCTTTTCTCTAAGGAATTTCAATAATCATTTCTGATTTTTTTCCTTCAATATCTTGATACTGATTACAGAATAAGAAGCAAGAGTCAATATTACATACAGAAATTATATTAAAGCAGTACAAAAATCCTGTTACCTTCCCACAGTATACCTGCACATGCAGCTTTATTTCATATTGCCCTTTTCTCCCAACCCCAAAAGAAATAAAGCACTGAAACCACATGCTGTTTATATGCCACCATTTAGCTTGTAACTGCTTCCCAGGTTTCTCATGTGACTCTGTAAATGCATTTTGATTTCTTCTCCTGAGGCAAGACCTCCCTCCCCCTAAATTCAGGTTTTATTAAATCAGAAAACTAACAGACATTCCCCTCCTTCCCTGCATATCTTAAAGGCCAACCCTGGGCTCAACCCCTCTGCATATCACGATCCCTAGCCTTGGTACTCCTCTGCTCTTCTCCACTCCATCTCAGCACCTTCTAATCCCTTCCACTTCCCCATCTCCATGGGGAAATGAGCTGCAACACACATGCCTTCAGCCTTGAGCTTTTCTACCAAGCACCAGCTAGAAAGCCAACATTGCCTAGCCAGCTGAATGTTTACTCCAAATAGACATAGATTAAATACTCTCCATCTTTCCTTCAATTTGGGCATTAACAAAGATTCTCTGTTCCCTCCAGCCATTGAATTTTCATAAAGCTTGCAAGATTGTTGATATTATTACTGTTGTAGTAAGTTTGCCTGAAATTGGTAAACAGGCTTAAGAATTATTTAGGGAGAAAAGAGTGTAACCATCAGAGAGCTGTCCATTCCCTGAGAAACAGGGCTGGGGCGTAGGGCAGGAAGGAGATGATCTTCATTTTTATGAAACTCATGGTATCTTTATCAGTACAGTGAGAACAAAAGGAGGGGGGAAGGAGAAGTAGAACTAACCCAAAATGCAAAGGATTCCATCAGGTTGAGATTTGCTGCTCTGTGTCAGGATACTCTGAATGTTTCGAAGGCGGCTGCAGCTGCAAAAGAAAGAGAATTTGTCCTTAAGGTCAGTGTTTTGAAGCACTCAAATTTGGCAGGCTAAAGAGTTGACCTAGCTTTTTTTCTTTATTATATAAACTAAGTGGACACACTTCAACATTGGTATCTTTTCTTTGAGATACATTTAGACTTCATATCAAACCATCCCCAGATTATTTATTTTTGCCCACTAAAAGATGAAGTACAAAGCCCTGAGAGAAGACTAGAACTGATAACTGTCCCTTCTAACCAAGTGCCCTGTTAATCTCTAACCTCTAGCAAAAACTGCTGTTCAAGTTTGCTCTCACCAAGCCAGCAACACTGCCTTCTCTGCCAGAGAAGTAGAGAGCAAAGCAACACGAGGCAGGCAATGTCCAAGTAGAAAGCTGACAAGGGAAGGGACTGCAGGAGCTTCTACACCCCAAAAGGAGTTTGCAGCACCATCAGACCACTTCTACCCTTTGTAACGACGTAATACGGACACATCCCAGGCCTCTTACAAGATCAAAGTGAAAAGCATGATATTCATGTAGGGAAGAAGCAGGGAAGGCGCAGAGAACTCTGTCTCCTCTTGTAAACCTGCAGGGTCTCATCCACGTCTGGAAAGCTGGAGAGGGGCTGGTGACAAGGGCAGGGAGTGACAGGCCAAGGGGAATGGCCTGAAGCTGCAGGAGGGGAGATGGAGATGAGATGTGAGGCAGAAATTCTTCCCTGTGAGGGTGCTGAGGCCCTGGCCCAGGTTGCCCAGAGAAGCTGTGGCTGCCCCTGGCTCCCTGGCAGTGTTCAAGGCCAGGTTGGATGGGGCTTTGGGCAGCCTGGGCTAGTGGAGGGTGTCCCTGCCCATGGCAGGGGGGTGGAACTAGATGGGCTTTCAGGTCCCTTCCCACCCAAACCATTCTATGATTCTATGATGTCCTCAGTTAATAAAGCATCAATGTCATGTTATCTGCAGTATCCCAGTGATGCTTTTGCTTACCAGTATCACAAAGACTCAAGTGGGTCACCCTGTCATTAAAACAAGCACATAATAAGCATAAATGTGGAACTGAGGGAAATTTTGAACAGAAAAAACAATTTTAGTGAGCACTCTGAGATAGACAGCTCCTGACCAGAAGATCTTCTCTTGTAATTTAAGCTTCAGGTACTCCAGTTCTTCCATGCATCTGGCATCACTCTCCAGAATTTTACTTAGTCCATAAAGGAAAAATATATAGCAAATACTCTCATTTAGCATAACAAAAGCTGCACTCCAGAAGAGTGTCACTTTTTAACAAAGATTTTTTTTTCTGCAAGACAAACTAACAAATTGAACTTATACTCGTGGGTTTCCAGTCAGAAAGTAAACCATAGCTCAAAACAACTAAGTGTATAATATTTAATGCGAATCATAAGAGCAGGAACTATTTCCCCTCTATACCCAAAGAAATACCTAGATCCTTTTAATGCATGTTACCTCTCTCATGACTTCTACATTAAGCCTATGATTTTCTTCTAAAATGAACAGTTAGGGAAAACTATAAACCTAAAGTATAATCTTTGATAGTCTGCATGAAAAAGAAATGAAACAATACCAAGTCTTGCCAAGATTTTCATAATCAAAATGAATTGTTTATTATACAAAGTTTAATTTAGTTGTCCCATATGCACCTTTAAGTCAGGCAAAAAAAACTCGGCTACAATAGCCACAGAGAGCAACATAATTTTGCTTCTAGGCAACATTTGGTGAGCTTGGTTTAACACAGATAGAAGGCAAGACATTTCACTGCTGGTATTACTGAATGTGTTTGCTTGTTTATAGTCTTGTTTATATAGCTATGAGCTGTTCGGCTCTAGGAAACAAATGTCTCTTACAGCAACACTGCAACAGAGATAAATTTATGATCTGCTCAAATAAACAAGAATTCCTATTTTCATAGTTACTTAAGCAAAGTAGAAAGCAAATAGATCTTTTCAGTAATGCTACAATTACCATGCTCTACTTTCTCTGAAAGAGAATGAATGCAAAAGGTTTACATTATAGCTAATCTAAGTGCAATTCGAACATCCACTACAGAAGACAGACAACATCTGAAGATACTTTCATAGCAAGTACAAAATCAGTGCAAAACACTCTAGTTTTATTTTTTGCTGGTTTTAGGTTGCCTATTTGAGTTCTGAATACCTCAATTATTCTTTTTGCCTGAAACTTCCCAATTCATATTATACGCTGCACTGTATCACAGTCTACTGTATGCACGAACAGATATTTTGATCTAGTCTTAGATAGAGAAACAGAAATTAAAGCCACTGATGACAGCAAAAAGACACCTAATCACATGTTGTTGCCCATGTAGGTGATGCTATGGAGTCTGTGAAAGAAACATTGAACTTTATGCTGCCCATTTTAGCAACTTTAATTATTAGTTCTTTAAAACCTAACCTAAAACTGAATTTCACAGCTATCCAATCTTAAGAATTTTATACCTTATTCTGGAAGATTTTCATCCCATCGTTAAACAGGACCCTGGACTAGGTAGGTGAGAGATGAGGAATACTCTATGGCAAGCTATACACTGCTCGTGTTTTTATACTTCCCATGTCATAGGATCAAGAGTAGAAAAAATTGCTAGACTGTTTTTCACCATGGGTACAAACAAATTTGACTACATTTATTTAAGGACCAGCTGCAGGCAAGTAGAATTGCTGGAGCTTCTGTGAAACACAAGAAAATGGAAGCAACTTTATGTACAGACAAAGCCTGCATGAAAACAAAAATGCTTCGCAACTTATCTACTGTTTAAGAGAAACTTTTGCTTCCTGAGACGATCCAAAGGACAGACTCAAAGGACTGTGCCTGAGGACTTCTGCAGTGACACGACAAGCAGCTTCCAGACTGACTTTTAATAAAACATTTACCATATCAGAGGATGCATCTTCCAACTTCTGCTCAGAGTGGGAAAAGAAACTGTCATCAGAAAAAAATTAAGAATGCTTCCAAACTGAAGGCACAAGAGGTAAATTTTTCAATAAACTCTCAGAAACAAGATGCAAAACCCCCTCTATTACTAGTGTTCAACTTCTGCTCTCATGGCAAATTTAAGTAATTCTCCAGCCAAAGACAGTTTTGTCTGGATTGTAAAACATTTTTAAAACCTCTTATGCACTATAAACACAGCGTGAATACATATCTTGGTTTTGCTATCAATTTTTTCCCCTATACAGATCACTTTTAAGAGAAAGGAACAGTTGCAAATAGATTTGACAAAGTACAGAAACTCCTTGTAAGAAACCGTGGGGGAAGATACTCCTATTTATTAAAAAATACTCTATGATATAAGGTGAGTTATTCCTAAGATCTTTAAATTTCAACTTCACATTCAAGACTTTGACAAAAGGGAGACCTGATCAAATACATTGATCACCTGAAAACATAAAGAGCCTGTGCAACAGGACCAGAGCAGAACAAAGCAAAATACACAACATTTTTGTGCTTCCTGAGCTCTGTGAAAGTATTTTTTGATCTGTTCAAGTAAACTGTGGTGGGGCGAAAAGGGGAAGAGGAAACGGAGGAGGAAAGTAATTACATGTTTGTTCTGGGTTGGGTATTTTTTCCCCTCAAGTTTTGATTCAAGGTTCATTATTTCACAATGAGATGTATGAGATATTTCAATCTTAATATTAAACAGCCTTCAGCAGAGTATTTTTCCTTGCCTTATTTAAAGAAGTAGTTTATTTTCAACATCGTTTCAAGTGTGTATAAATCATTACATTCAAAGGCTGACATTAAAAACAGAAGACTTCTGTGTCTGAAGAAAGACGTTATTCAGAAATAGTGAAGAGAATAATTAGAATTCTTACTACATGCTTTTAAACAATGCAGGCTAAACTGGGTATAAAGTCAGGGAAAAAAAGATGGCATTTTAGTGCATTTTGCATTAAACAGTCATCTGACAACCAAAGAAACCGTCCTGGGAACAAAATTCCATGACTTTTCCCGCCTCCAAAGCAAATGCTCTAGCAAGGGCACTGACTTTTACTCCTTTTCATTTCTCCACAGTAACACAGTTTCAAACAGAAGCAGCGAAGAACAAGCTCCACACAACAGCGTAACACTCTGGGTTTCAGGACACTTTCCTGGAAGATGTAGCTCTGGATCCACCCACATACGTAACTACAACTAAATTTTACAGCAGCTTGATCCTGAAAAATCAGTATTAGGTATGTTCACAAACACAATTACATGAAGCCCTTCTAAAGAACCCCAAATTCCTGGACTTCAATGAGACTTGGACAAGACGTGAGCTGCAAGCTACTTAAACTAGGTCTATTCCAACCATATTGAATGAGATAACCACAGACAACCAGATTGCTTTAGAAGCAGATAGAGTTGAAGTAGGTGAAGTGAGAATTTTTCCAACAGTAGCTGTGATTTCTGCATTGGCTGAAGCCAGTAGAAGAGCCTACGGTGCTGCAAGGGGCTGTCTCGCCCTTCTCGCTGCCTTTGTTTGTATCTGCACTAACAATCTTGAAGCCATGTGTCAAGTCAGATCAGCTTACGGATCCAAACAAACTCTAGCCCAGGAATTAAAAAAAAATAACGCTGATCTGACTGCTGATGAAAGCGGGTCAGAAGGCAAAGTCACATTTTGGGGTGGCATCTGGCAAGAAAGTATTCTTGGGCCAATTAAGAAACTATACGTTGAGGTACTTGATATTCTGCTAATCTTGGACTAGATCCAAATAAAGGGGGAAGATAATTGACAGTCATTAACTTCTAAGAATTAGTGCTCATCTGTTCACGTCTTCATACTAATTATGCAAAGTACCTTGCTTTACAACAGTCTATCCTGTCACAACTTAGTAACAGACACAGTGCTGCAAGCCGTGTATGCTGGCAAATAAAGAAAGTATTAACAATTGTGCCTTTCTCAATCAGGAAGAAGAAATGCATTTTTTTAAAAATGATGCCACACAGTATTTTAATTTTTATGTAATTCATGTTTCCACAATGTGTTACTTTTTTCTGCATCCCTTGCTGCTAGCTGAATTTAATCTGTGTGCAAGCTTCCTGTTCTTGACGTTGTAATCCAGTGGTACTAACTCAGTGATGATATTAGCATTGATCCCTGATTGATTCCCATGGGCTGGCTTACTATAACGTCTGGGTTAACATGCAATTCAGCGGACAAAGGATATGATTTCACTGTGTTGAGTATGTTTTGCTTCATATTGGCAGATGCTATGCTCCACCCCCACAAAGGCTAGGCAGTCTTAAAAACCCACACGTGGTAAAGCTTTAATAGATAGCAGTGAACATGGGGAACAATCTGAGACACCCCTGGCAAGCTCCTGCAAATCCTCACGTCAACAACGTTCATCTTCAGGGAATGACTTGAGTATAGACTCATGCTGTCTACCTATGACAGACATTGGGTTTAATGTTAAGTGCTTGATTTTTAATAAATAAATAAAATGGAAAAATAAAAGTGGGGTTTTTTTCCAAATTTTGCTTCTTGTTAACTTGCTGCTGCTACCATGTTTCCACTCTACCCCTAAAAATCAAGTTTATTTTTCATAGCCCTTTTGTTGACCTCACAATTCCTACCAAAAACATTTTATCATCTGCTTATATTACAGTACGGGATTTCTCTGGATTTCCCACAGTCTGACATTATCACCATCTTAACATATTTGTGAAAACAGAAACCAGAAGTCAGACTGAGTTAAAGATTCTCAGAATTTCAAAAGCAGTTTATTTGAATTTGAACAATAACATGCTCAGTTTGTTGTTTTTTTTTCTTAGCTCACCAAAATAAAAAACAGTTTTACTGCTTGGCACTCACAAAGGGCAATGGCATTCACCCACCTTAAAATACATGACAGTTTTCCAGCTATTTTGAAAGTTTCGCTACAATGAACATAGGGAACTTGACTGGAAATAGGACATCTTGCAATGTTAAGAACACTTAGCATGTTTAGCAACAGTAAGTAGTAAATATTAAAACTGGACGTAAAGGAAGAAATTTTAACTCTGGGTGCATTTTACAGGACCAAATTCTTTGCTTCTTGACTTTAAATGCACAGTAATATTCAGTTCTGCAATTCAGAGACCTCAAAGCACGTAGGAACATGCATGAATCTCTCCTTACTAAACGTTGGGGACTACCTGGTGCCGTTTCCAAATTACAAGCTTGTTCAGGATCTTTGGCACTCCAGCACATCTGAACAGTAGCACTATTTATTACGAATGCACATCAATATTCATACTGGTATTTTCCATAACCATGTGGGATGGTGCAGTCCTTTGGCATACTTGTTTACTGTAAGCAACTCACAGACTGGACCTCAGCATGAGCTAATGGGCTTGAAACGAAGTGAAGTTCTTCCATGGGTGCAATCAAATGACAGGTTGCCCATCACCTACACACATACGTGCCAGTTTGACCTGCAGTCTTGATGCATTCTCTGTTTAACAGGCTGATTTACAAACACCAGCTCTGTATTTTCACTTTCTTAAATTGCAGCATGTTGTTGAGGACGCCTACTATTCCACCCCCCCAAAAAAAAAAACATTATCACCTGATAAAATGACAATATTTGAAGGAGGAGGAAAGACTAGCAGCTTGAGCATAAATATTCTGCCATCAGTCAATCTCTGATCAGAAAGACAAGGCAAGCGTCCGGCACTTCAGCATAAATCAGATGTTAAGCTACAGTGCCTTAAGACTGAATTTACTTTCAGAGCCCATTACTGGGCCACAACCACGGCAGCCAGACGGCTGTGCGAAGCCAGATGCTTTTGCCATCAGTTCAAGCTGAACGATCGCAAAGGGGTAACTTCGTCTGAAGCTCCACAGGCCACTGAGTTAACCCAACAGCTCTGCTCCTCTCCTTGGCAACTTTTCCTTCCCAAGTACTTATTCCACCTTTCTACTCATATCAACCACGTAGTCCCACTTCCCTCTTACTGTTGGCCACAGCCTAGCACTCAATAGACCCTAAGCTGTCTTACTTTCCTAACATGGTAGAAACCAATCCATGTTCAAGGAACAGGCTTTGTTTCTCTATTTTCTTTTTTTTCTTTTTTTTTTTTTTTTTTTTTACTCCAGCAAGTTAAATTAGCTCTCTCTCTGCATAGCTAAAATACAGTGCATTCCTTAAAGAATTTTTGGTGAAACAGTGCTATTACAAAATCCTGAACCTCGGCATAATTACATAAGGAACACATGGATACAAACTGTTAATCTTTCAACACAGATACGTCCCCTGCTAAAACTGGTTGGGAAACCACAACTCGCATCCCTGCAGCACCACGCTCCCAAACACCCCACTGGCTGCTCCTCTGAAGCTGTAGGAAAAAAGCCACATAGTTAACCGCTATGTGATTAAAACCAGAACGGTTCAAAGGATGATAATATTACGCATATAGGCAGAGACAATGTAAAAATGAACCCAAGTACTCATTTTGCATTTCCCCACACAGACACAGCAAGAACTAATCTGAATTATGCATAATTAGTAACAAGGATTTGCCTGCTCTATTTTACATAAAGGTAATGCAAAATTGGTGGGTCTAGAGCCCTACCAAATAGAACAAATTCACACTGATTTTAGATGGTGATATTTAACAAAAGCATTTAAAAGAAATTTTGTTCAGAAATGCATGTACTCTGAAGGAAAACACTTCTTCACCACTAAACACAGACACATGAAGCATGACATCACCTTCTAAAAAAGGCATACCCTTTTTTGGGCAATACTCATCTCTTAGTTAAGGGATTTTTTATTTTTATTTACAAAACAATTCTTTACTTGCTTTTGTTGTTACAACACCAAGGGTTGCTCTGGTAAACACCAGCTCCCAACACACCATACAGCAGACTAAAACTCCGAAGCATGTGGAAGAACTCCAAGAATTATCTCTGGCCATTTCTCTATTCTTTATATAGTCTTAAGAATTTTTCCATTCCTGTTTGGGACTTGGGGGCAGGGGGAGGAGGGTAACGGATTGTTTTGTTTTAAGTTATTTTTATTAACTGCCTGGTATCTGCTGAGTGCTTGGGAAATTTATTGCAAACACTGGCCTCCCTGCTTCCATCTGGCCTGGAAAAAAAAAATGTACAAGAACGAATGTTGAGGAGGAAAAAAATTAACGGATGACATGCCTCCTACAAACACGCCAAATTACAGATGCTGTCTGGATCTCCCAGTGGAGCTCAAAAGCTTGCAGATGTTCACAGAGAGTCTCGATGTTCTCATGACAACTCTAAAACAGGATCTCAGATTACAAAAATCACTCATAAAGAGAAGGGCTTGAGTGGAAACCATTTTCTCTTTCAGCTTTTTTTTACCATCTTGGTATTTTGTTACTGACCATGGATTTTTAGATTCCTTCCAGCTATAAACAATTACTAAGCTCTTTCTAAACAAGTAAGATTCATTTATTCAGTGAAAAAAAATATTTGAAAAGGTCACTTTTCCTCCCCTCTTATGACCAATTCAATTTCTAACCGCAGGCAGAGAGGGAACATAACCAGCACAGAACAGCCATGTTCATGTGTTTCAAGCAAACAGAACGATCTCCATTTCTCTCTCACAGTGCAGAATTTCTCATTTCACAGGCATATTGTCTGAAAAGTAAAAATGCTTTTCTTCGCTCCTTGAACAAAATATCAAATCCCTTTTTTTTAAATGTAAAAACTATAGCAAACATATAAGCACTTTAATACCCAAGTAGCTTGGCGAACTGTTTGTTTGCGATTTATGTGCAATTCTGCAATTTACGTGCAATGTCCCAGTTACCCTATTATCTGACTTCATGCTGGTGAATGCTTCCATGTATTGTGCTATAACTATTGAATGCATCAAGCACTTCAGTTCCTGAGTTGTTCTTTGTGATAATCAGACACTTCAGATAACGCACTGTAGCCTAATACACACACATATACACGGGTGCACCTTAAGTCTTTAAAGGGAAACAGAGCTCTAGCAACCTACCAATACCTGAGCTGACACCCGAGCTTCTGTAGAGCCAACACTATCACCTAGCAAGTCCCCACGCCCCATCGCTTGTCAAGGTCTATCCTCCATATTTCTGAAACTCAAAGAATGTTACTGCCTTCATACCCTCAAGTTCCCCACAAGCCACCCAGCAGGTGCCCACGCAAATACCCAATCTCCTTCCTCTCCACAATCCCTCAACCCCTCCCAAAACTCTGCTACCCCTACCCCAATTCACTTTTCCTACCTTTCACAAGCCCTTTTCCCTACTTCCAAGAAATCCCCACACCCATCCCCCCCAAACCAGACCCAGGCTTGGCTCCCCACAGTAGCACCACCCCAAGCCCACTCTCCCCAGACCAGCCCATCCCCAAGGTCCCCAAACCTCCCTTTCTGTCCCCCTGCCCCCAGTCCATCGCAGCCTCCCACACCCCCTCCTCCAGCGGGACTCGCCAATCCCTACACCCGCAAGATCAAGTCAGGCCCCTGCCTGCCATGCTGTCAAGGCCATCAACGCTTCTCTCCCAGTAGCCGCCTGCAAACTTAGTCTGCCCCCCATGATGCCCCATCCCTTCTCCCCATAGCCCCAGCCCCTCAAATACTGCTCCTAATGCTCCAGCCCCCCATAACCACCCCAATCTCCTTAATGACTCCAAATCCCCCCCAAACTCCTTAATGCTCCCTGCACAGCACAAAACCTCTCCTTAATGTCCCCAACCCCTCTACCCTAGCCTACCTCAGCACCTACAAAGCCTTTAAGCCCCCCATCCTTCCTACCAGCCCAACCCAACGCCCTCCACATCCTATTTTCTTCCCAATCACCACCATTAGTGCCCACAGCTCCTCTAAACACCCCAGCTTCTCCCCCACCAAACCCCTTAACGCCCCCAACGCCTCCCCATCAGCTCCCCCAAAACCTCTGCATCACCTTCCTCGGTGCCCCCAGCTCCCTTAATACCCCAGTCCCGCTCGATTCAGCCCCTTCAATGCCCCCAGTCTCCTTCACACCCCTGGCCCCTCAGTACCCCCTCAACACCCAGCCCGGCCCCACCCCACGAGCCCCCTCAGTGCAGCTCAAACCCCTGCCCGGCCCTTCCCTGTCAGCTCCTCAGCGCCCCCCCACCCCCAACTCACACCGCCAACGCCCTTCCCCGGCGGCTCCCCACCGCCCCCTGTTACCTGACGAAGGCCTCGGCGGCCCGGGGGCGGCGCGGCGAGGGGCGCGGAGCCGGCAGGAGGAGCGCGGAGCGGCCGCACAGCGCCATAGCGACGGCGATGCGGCGACGGGAGGAGGGAGCCGGTAACACTGCGGCCGCTGCGCCCCGCCCCGCCCCGCCTCGCCCCGCCCCGCGCCGCGCCGCGCCGCACGTACCACCGCGCTCCCCGCCGCAGGGGGGGGGGTAGCGGCACGGCAGCACTGCTGCCTGCGCTCTCCGCCTTGCCGGCCGTGCAGAATTCAGCCTGCAGCTTCTCTGAGTCTCACACGGAGCGGGGCCGGAAAGGCTTCTACCGCCGACAACAGCTGGGAGCAAACACAGAGGGGGATACGGGTATCTCCCCCCTCCGCGAGCCATGGGCTCGTCCAACTCCTGCCCCCCGTGCACACACCCCCGGCGCAGCGCTCCCCCCTCCCCCGCCGCTCATGGGCGCGTCCAACCCCCACCACAGCCCCCTCCGCCGTGGCGTGGGTTCGTCTGATCCCCCCCGGAGCCTCGCGGGGCGGTGTGACACGGGCCCCACGGAACCCTGAACCCCCCGGGCCGGTGTGACACGGGCCCCACGGAACCCTGAACCCCCCGGGCCGGTGTGACACGGGCCCCCCCAGAACCCTGAACCCCGCGGGGCGGTGTGACACGGCCCCCACGGAACCCTGAACCCCGCGGGGCGGTGTGACACGGGTGCGATGTGCCCCGGCCTCCCCCGAAGCATTACCCCTCCCCAAACGCCCTGCAGCACGTGAACACGCCCCGGCCCCCCCATGCTCCCCCAGCATTGAACCCCCCACGTAAACCCCTCCCGAATTACCATTCCCCACACCGCCATGCCCCAAAACCAGGGCAGCCCCGTCCGGGCACCCCTCTGGGCCGAGGCACCAGCACCCCCACTATCTCCCATGCCCCTCTCTCCTTACACCCCCCCCCCCAAAAAAAAAAAAAACCACCCCCACTTTCCAAGCAGCACCCGTCTGTGCATTGCCCGGTGTCCTGGTACCAGCACAGCCCCCCTCACGGACACCTTTTATTCGCTTTACACCAGAAATTCGGGGTGCGAGGAGAGCAGAGCCCCCGGCCCCCCCAGCAAACAGAGCCCAGTTTCGCCTCCTCCGTCCTGCCCAGTTTGTGGGTGCCAGCCTCTGGCCTCCGACTCGCCCAGTCTTTCCCATTTTACTGTTACTGCGTCTTTCTGCCATCCCCTTGGGCATCACTGCAAAAATAAAAAAATAAAAAATAAGCCAGCAGACCCAGCTTCCAGCACCACGATGCCAGAGCAGGGATTTTAGGTCCCGCGCACGAACACCTCCCAGTATCTAAAATTAAAGGACTGAGGTCGACAGGATGCAAGGAAAGCTCTGGAGCTGGGGTTTAGCAATCCACGCAGGGGCACATGGCTTGAAACCCGTTAATCACTCATCCCCTGGCTGTGGGGGATCCTCCTCCTCCTCCTCTTCCTCCTCCTCCTCCTCTTCCTCCTCCTGCCTCGTCATCACCCCCCGGGTGAAAGGAAAGCTGCCCATGGCATGACGAGCGGTTGAGTAAGCATTAAGGAAATCCGAATTTGCTGTCGCCGCTCTCATCCCCCTCCATGTGGTGCTTCCCCCCGCCCCCCCCCCAGAAAGCCCAACGTTAATTTGTGACGGCAGAGCTCTCTGCCCTCGTTACCGTCCCCTTTAATCACCCCGGTTCCTCATCCCTCCTGGAGAGAGAGATAAGACCGCTCATCTGCATCTACTTTAATTATGCTAGTATTTGCCAAGAGCAGCGTGGAGCCCTAAACCTGCAGCCTCTGGGTGCGACGGAGACGGGGGCTGCTACGAGCAAACCCCTCTTTGCTTTGCAATGGACCCCAGTGCAAACGGGGGGGGCACGCGGGGAGCGATGGAGGGCTCCGCACCCCACGGACACCTCGCTCTTAGCTCAGTGCAGGTGAGAACACGTTCCAAAGTGTTATTTCTTTTGGTGGTTTGGTTTTTTTTGTTTCCAAAAAACCAAATTGGACTTTGCTCAGTGCCGCAGAGCAGAGAAGACAAGATAAATATGCTGGGCCATGACCCAGCTGTCCTGGGGCAACTGGGAGGCATTTTAGCTGGCTCAGATGGGTTCGATGTACAGATGTCCCTAAGCCACGGGTCACACCACCCAGCCCCGTCCCGTGTGCTGGCGGGGAGGTGGCACCAACTCAGTCCTGAGCTTTCCCTATTTTTCAAGCCCTTGGATATGCTTTGAAATGAGCTTGCTAAGGCAGCATCAGCGGTGGGATGTGAAGCACCGAAAGGAAAAGCAGACACCTTTGGTGTTTGTCAGCATTGTCAAAAAAACCCTTGGCTTCCCTCCAGAAAACCCCTAAAACGCATCCCTCCTGCCTCTCTTCTTGTATGCTGGAAGGAGCAGTCTCCTGCAGAGCTCTTGCCGGTTGTTCCCATCCTAGTCCATGGACCACCAGCCTCTGAAAGGCTTTCCCAGGCTCCCTCCACATCCATTGCTCACGTAGGGAAGGGGATGTGTCCTAACAGCGCATACCTGCTGTCCTTTCCCTGCAACAAGCACCGTCCTTAACATTTGGGTGGTGTGTTGGCTCCTTCCATCTTCTCCTTGGCATGGAACCAAGACCCTGATGGCCATGATCCACCATGACAGGGGTGTTCATGTGCCTGCAGAGCTCCGGAGCCCCAGAAACACAGCAAGGCGATGGTGAGAGAGGAAAGGAGAGGGGAAAGGGATCTTCTCAGGACCGAGGTTAATGCAAATTTGCTCCCAGGGCGCTTCTTTCAGCCAACAAGGAAGACATTTTACACCACTGGTGCACCACGCCAGGCTGTTACCTGCAGACTTGCATTTCCCTTGGGTGCAGGGCGATGAAAAAGCAGATCAACAGCCTGGAAAAGACCCAACAGAGAGGTCAGACTTCCTGGAGAAGGAGGGAAGGAGAAGGGATGTCTGGCAGCATGGCTGGGAAAGGACACGTCAACTGTTGTTCCTGCTCCCCGGCTTCCTGAGCTTCGCTGTCCCACTATTGTTCCACGTTTTGAAGGCTGCAAAAGCTGAATAAAATCCATAACAATTGCCAAAGAAAGGAAAAGGAAAGCAGAGTGCTTTGGAAAAGGGGGGAAGCTGCTGCTGATGTTTCTTGGTGGGTCCTCCTGACCTAGATCTTGTCCAACGGTAAACCATCAAATCTGGGTTAAGTCTCTGTTCGCTTGACCTGATAGGGCTCTCTCTCGCTGTGCTTTCAGCTTGGGTACCTCAACATTGGCATCTGCCTGTGGAGACAGCTGCCTTCGCACCCTCTCCCATGAATACCTTTTTATTTTTAGTAAATCCCTGCTGCACCGATGGAGAAAACAATGTTGGATACACAGAAGCCAAAAATAAATGTTATTCACCCCGAGACGTGCACCTGGAGAGCTCCACCATTCCCCTTCCCACGTGGGACACCTAAACTTCTCACTCTGGGTTGGCAGCTACTCGGGAGGCTGGAGGCCGTGTTTTATTAAAAAATTAATGCATACGTCCCACGCTACCGGCACGTGCATGACCCTTCCTCGCGAAAGGCGATGGGCTGCTGGGTTTGTCGGCTGCGGGAAGGCTTTGATGACCTGGTGTATGCCGAGGAGCCATGCACGAGCCATCCTAGAGGACCTTCTAGCATGGTGGAACCCCAGTTTACCAGCAGGAAGACCTGTCTCCATCCCTCACGGTCAACCGGGCAGAGGCAACCCCAGAAATGAAACGAGAGGTCACAGCTCCAGCTCTGGTTCTCGTGATGGTGCCAGGCACAGCTGAGATGCAGCTGGTAACTGGCAGCAGTGACAGCACAACGGCTACAAATAAAAACAAACAGAAAAGCGTTATGGCTTACACAAATCCCACTGTCAGCTTCCTATGAGCCAAGGATCCATCTTCTGGGGCTTTCAATTCTTTTTTTTCTTATCCCCATGCAGCATCAAGAATACAACGAGCCATTTTCCCGCCGCAACAGCACTTTCAAGGAAATAATTCAGACTCTTAGAGAGAAAAAACAAAGCATTGCCGTACTTGCGCGGTAGACAAACGAGGTAGTTACCTGCTGTTTCTCGTAAGGATTGTTTCTTCTCCCTTCTGCTCAGATTTATGGGATCCTGTTGTGTTTATGGGATTCCATAAATGCTTCAGCAGAGTCCACCCTCCAGGCAGCGTCCTGAGAGCAGCGGATGTTCATACCAAGAACAAACTTGCTGCCTGCAGAGCTCTTCATGAAAAATTTATGAATAGCACCAGACAGGGATAAAACAAGACCTTAACAAAAGTTTCCCACTTTTTACCTCGGGAGGGAAAATTAAAAAATAAACCTGGATGGCAATAAAACCCCTCCTACTCCATTTATCTGAGTTCTTCAGGCTAAAAGATCTTCGTTCTTCTCAAGTGCTATTTTGGGAGGAGAGATATTAAGATTTCCTCTACCCATAAATTATTGTTTTATTCTCCTGGCAAAAGGCAGCCTCAAAGTCAAAGAAAATAAAAAGGCGAGTTAGTTCTCCAGCAAGCTGAGATCTGCACGCTTACACCACCGTGAATCTGGCACTGTGCACCCATGAAACACGGGGTGGAGATGCAGGAGGTGATGGAGACACGACACACCGAGATCCTGCAAGCACAAGAAACGTATCGCAAAAATAGCAGTGCTGACCCAAAGTTACCCAGACTTTTTTTCTTATAGCTACTGCCCTTTGTAAATGAAGAGTTTGGGTAAGAGAGAGATGAGGCTGAGGGTAACTATGAACTTGAAGAGGTTTATTAGATGTTCTGTTTGCAGATGGTCTCTTTGTTCTGTTTGGGGAACAGTCTGGATATGTTTTAGGATCATAGGGAAATTCAGGTTGGAAGGGACCTCAGGAGGTGTCTACTCCAACCTTCTGCTCAAAGCAGGGTCAGCGATGAGGTCAGACCAGGTTGCTCAGGGTCCTCCAAGGATGGAGACAGTGCAACCTCCCTGGGCCCTGTACCCCAAACCCTAAAGCTTTCCCAAGGACCTGCTCCCCTCCAAGTGCTTGCCCAGAGCCACCACCTACCCACCCTCAGCACTACAGCTGTCCTCTTGTTGGGTGGCCACCAGCTCTTGGAGGCGATCAGCCCTACACCCATCCTTTTTCCCTCCCTTTGATAAAGCAATTTCAGCCTCTGATGCACGGAGGAAGCCAGGACCTACAGCGCTTGCTGTGTGGCCTCCCCTGCATCTCGTTATCTCCAGGAACAGCTTCCCACCTCTCCCATCCCACTTCCTCTGGGGCTCAAATCCCTCCCTTCACTGTGCTTCGCCCTTCCAGGAGCCTCCTCTCAACGCTGCCTGGGGATACACTTCTTGAAACATGATTTAAGCCAACAGAATCTGATTTTACAGCTCTCCAGCTCGCTCTCAAGTCTCTACCTGTCAGCCTCCACCATCAAGCTGGTGAGAGGCTGCAACTTCAGGCGACGCAATGTCTTCAAGGGCTCGATGTGTAGTCAAAGAGCATCTCTGAGCCTCTCCACATTCGGCATTGCTCCTCAGCTGGTGGTCGTTGGGAGCTCTGGGCTCCTACTAAGGGGCCCACAGAAGGTGACTAAGAAAGCAAATTTGTTAGCATGCTTATATTCACTTTACCTCCTTTGCATCACACTGGAAAAATTTAGAGGCTCTATGAAGATATGAATGAGCCATGCTGTGCTGGTGTACCTCTCCTCTCAGTTTTCCTCTCCTAAATAGACTGCCAGAAGCTGTTTCTCTCTCTGAGACCATTGTCCTTCCTCTCGCGCCCACCACTTTTCCCAGAAAACTGCCAGAATTTCTGTTTATCTGGAGTTTTGCTCTCTTGGACTCCCTGGTTCCAACTTCCAACGGTTTCTGGCTCAGAAAGGTTGTGAGCTGACAAGGCCAGGGATGTCAGGAAGGGAAAATCCACCTAAGCTTTTCATCTCCTTTTGCCAACATTTCATTTAAGTGAGATATTCATGCTGCCAATGCCAATGTCTTCAGTGGCTTCCCACCCACCCACGCTCACTCCAGTGCTGCCCACCTCCTTTGCGAGAGGAGGGAACCACCAACGGCACAGTGGGAACGGGGACCTAACTCCTCTTAACCCTTTCCTCCTTCTTCTCCAGAGAAGGACATTTACATCCTCAGACTCCATCACTAATTTCCATCCCACAGAGTCACCGCTGCCTTTCCACCTCCTTTTGAACCTCTTTTCTGGCAAAATGCAGCTCCTGACCAGGACCTCCTGCAGAGCTTCCCAGCAATTCGGTGAAGCGGTTACCTTGCTGACCACTTTGCCGTGCGCTCTGCTTGTTGGATCCAGGGGAAGGAAACAGCAATGAGATCATTTGGGAAGAGATGTTTTTCTGATTTGGCTTGCCCAGCGGAAAGCCAAGAGTCTGATCAGCAAACAGCGAACGGCGATCGCCTTCGCCCTCCGTGATAAATTAAACTCATTTTCGCTCATCTGTGAAAACAAAGGTGATATAATTAAAACCAGCAGCACTCCTTTTCCATCCTGCCTCGGTCCAGAGGGAGGAAGGCTGAGCTTGTCTGGCCGACCAGCCGTGGGAACCGGCGGGGACCTGTGGGTGGGACAATGCCAGCAGCCGAAGCACCGCTCCGGGCCCAGCTCCCACGTTTTGTTCAGTGATGGATGGGGACGAACGCATTGTCCTCCCTTGAGCCGTTTATTCATGGATTTGATGTTCGGCACGGATCCTGGTGATCTACTGGGCACGCACCGTAGGCCGGCTGGGATGCGCTCAGCAAGCATCGCTGTGTGGCAGCATTCAGGGCTCGCGAGCCGCTGCGTACCTCTGTTACCGAGACGAATTAGAGGAATACGGTTCGTTTTATGGCTTGCTCTAAGCGGGTCAGCTTTGAAGCCACTAGCAAAAGGATCCTTTGCAAATCAAATACATGATTACAGAGATTTGGAAGGGCACACGTAGGGAAAAATTGTTGTATTCGGTCAGTTCGCTGCCCTTCGGCATGTGGCATTTTTGCATCTGGAAGCAAAAACAAAAAAACCAAAACCAAACCCACTCATTTACGAAACAACAAGCAGAGCCTAAAACCCAGCCTTGGGAAGGAAAGCTGCTGAGAGCTTCCCCGTTCCCAATTATTCTTGTGAAATACGCAGCTTGGGAAAGCACAGAGGCGTAACCAGCCGTAACTCTTGGTTTACTAATAAACTCTTCTCTCCCTACCTCTAGGACAGTTACAGCTGGGAAGTGAAATGCTGCAGTGTGTTGCTTAACAGCTGGGGAAATCTCCACCGAAAATCAGAGCTGGCAGGCAGGCTTCAGAGAAACTCTGTTCCAACGCCATCGAGCAACCTTCATTGTGTTTCATGAGCTAAAGAGTCTTAAGAGACTGAAGGGAAAGCATCTAGAAGTAAGACCCAGCCGTGAAGAGCTTACGGGGAAGACACGGCATTGACGTTACGCACAGCCGGCTGCTGAGGCCCCCTGTAAGCTGTGCTTTGGCCCTGTGTCTTAGGAAAAAGCGGCCCAAAATCTGATTTTTGGCTGGTCTCAACGCTGAGCGTTGGAGGGGTTGGGCTTTGCTGGAGCTGACTTCTACATGACTCAAGAAACTTCAGGTCTTGCATCACCGCAGCCTCGTTCAGCAGCGCCCGTTGGTTTCCTTCCCAAATCACTGCTGGGAGAACTGCTGGTCGATGCTGCAGGACAAGCGCGAAGCACTTGGGCTGAGGATTATTTCAGATGGTTTCACCTTTGCCAACCTCACCATGTAGTCATATGCACCATGGGCCAAGTTCAAAGATCAAACCCGCGTCTTTCACAAGATAAAAAATCCCAATTCAATAGGGGCGGCAGCCCCGATTTCTCATCCCTGGGCATGGGCAGGAATTGTGTCAATCCAGCTCAGCGGACAAAAGCCTTTGTGGGCTCTTTATCCCTTGCACTAAACCCACACCAGCCTCTACAAGACCATGATTTACAACTTTCTACCCACCCCGAGGGCTGTCCCAGCTGGCGTGACAGCGATTTGAGGGAACGGCTTTCCCAGCGGGCGTTTGTAAAGTGCTAGGCGCAACGGAGCGATGTCTCAGTGGGGAATCCCACAGGCCTTAATTTATTGATTATCATTAGTAGCAGTAATAGCAATACAGCAGCAGAGACATTAAAATACCCGGTGCACTGGCACAGAAAGCTTCCCAGCGTTCAATCAGCTGGCAAACGGCTAACGGGCGTGCTGGGAAATGGTGCCGCCGGTTCTTTAACCACACGGTCATATCTTTTTGTGTTTCACCCCAAAGACGGAGTCTGCCTCACCACCCACATGCGATCCGAGAGGGGCGGTTAAATCCCACGGGGCGCGTACGCTTGTCGCTGTCACCTAAGGTCACTCGGTTTGATGGGCGGCTGGTTTTCCCGTTCCCCGAGAAACGCAGCGCCGAGCCAGCTGGGCAGCCTCTTCCCAAGGGGTTTTCCCACCGTTTCGGTTCGCACTTGCCAGCTTTCCTTCGGGAAGGGGCATTGTCAGCCCTTTCCTGGAAGTCATGCATGACACCCGGTAGCAGCAGCTGGGTTATTTATGTAGCTCTGCTTGTCGGCTGGAAATACAATACACAAAATGGTCTCTAGTATCTACTCGTAGAGGGATGCAGGGCACACAAGCAAAACTGAAATCACAGCTCTCGTTTAAGGAAAGGCTCTTCATGCCTCCGAATACCAGGAGAGAAAAAAAAAACCAACCTCTTTAAAAAAACCACATGCTTTTCCTCCCAGCATCTTACGAGCCTCCTTCAATGGGAGAGTGCAGTGAGTCAACTGCGGCTGTTATAATCTTTCCTCATTCCTGCAGATATTTTAAATGAAAACACAAAATTAATCTATCAATCTTTTTTTCCCTGCCATCTAATGCAGCCGTATCTGAGGTGCATGTCCACCAGCTAAAAGTCCCCCGAAACACAGAATACAGCCTTTATTAGCTATTTCTGGTTTGGGGCTGCCTATACAAGTACAGAACATGTCGGGGAGATTTGTAACGTCAAAGCACTTATTGAGGTCACCCTGCACCGACCTCGCGGCAAAACCCGGCCAAGATTATGTGGACATGTTAAAGTTGGGCTGGGAGGACAGACAGGAGGAGGATGCCTGTGTGCCAGATCACAGCCACACCTCCAGCCAGGGCAGGAAGCAAAATCCATCATCGCAGGCTCATGACAGCACAGGAGGGATGCGAGAGTCCCGATGCTCTTGTGCAAAAGGCTCTGGATGCACAAGCAGAGGGGCTGGTAACAGATTTTAGGTGGAAAACAGTGGCCCACATGCTATGTGACCCCTCTGGACCTCTATGTTTTGATCCCACGAATGAAAATCAGCTTTTTACAGCTCCCATCTTTCCAGGAACAGTTCTGCTGCCAGTTCCCCCAGAGATAAAGGTTCCTGGTGAGAGCCCTCAGCAGGCAGCGCAGAAGGGGTGTTCGGTCCGTGCTCCTGTTAAATAAGTAAGGAAATTTCTTAGTCTTACTGTACAGTAGTTTTTCTCCTTCTCCACTCACGAGGGGTAGAGCACGAGTCTGTCGGCTCCCAGAGCCACGGGGAGGTTGGGCAGCAGCCGTCAGCCAACGCACAGAGCTATTAGCAAACGATGTCCCCATTCCCTCTTCACCCTAAACTGGAATTCTTTGCTTTGACACTCACCACGAGACACGAATCGCAAGCCACGCGAACTGGCTGAGGCGCAGCTTTTTGGGAAGAGACGTTAACCAAAGCAGCAGGCTCAGCCCCCACAAACAGCAACAGGAGAAAAGTCCTGTGTCCGGCTTCCCCGTCCTGGCTGTTACTGGCACCACGGTGGCACCTAGAAGCCACGTGAGAGATGTGGGTCCTCAGCAGACAGATAAATACCTGCGCACATCGCGCTCGGCGTGACGACGCTGCTCCCCGTGTCGCCAGCAATGAGCACAAGGATGGGGCTCAGCCAGGCCGGGATCTGTGTTTTAAAGGTGGGAGCTGCCTGCAGAGGACGTGAGTTGGGGGACGGCCAGGAGAGTTGAGATGGAGCTGCAGCAGGTTCCTGAGAAAGGAACCAATTTTTGCACAAACCGACGTCCAGGTCCCCATCTCGCCCCAGCACTGTGCTGTGAGCCGCAAGCATGCGGCACAGGCTGCACAAAACATATGGGGACAGAAAGACAACCTCAAGTGTCATTAACTGGGGAAATAAATACACACTAGGTGTCTCGCCTCCGTTGTCCGGTTTTATATCTGGAACTAATTTTGTCGTCATTCTGATGGGTGATGAGATAATTGCTGCAGCTGGGCTATTCAGCCTATTCCAAAGAAACCCTTTTTTCATTAATTCAGGCAGTGATTACACACTCCGAGCCAAATTTCTTCTGCATGTAACCCCATTAAGGCAGCGCCTTTACCCTGGGGATGGGCTTAGCCCTCACTGTTTAAATAGCATGTTGGCATTTCTTTGTTCTATGGGAGACAAAGGAAAAGCTTTTTTCCTAAACAGAAAAAATTAAGGAAATCTGATGTCTCCCTGCACCAAACGGGACACTGAAACTGCAATCACAGACAATTAGAAATGATCCATTCTTGCCCCTGAGTCAGGAAAATGGCCAAAATACTGTCTTCAAAATACCTTCAAAATATTCTTTGTTTTCTAGAGAGCGCCAGGCGAGGGGAAGGAGGAGCGTGCAGAGATGCTGTGTTTGCATGACAGACCTGGGGGCAACGACCAGAAACTATTTCCCAACCAGCTGGGAGAGATTTCAAGTCGAAGAGCGCTTTATGCAGAGGAGGGGGCTGCAGAAAAGTGAGATGAGGGCTAAAAAGAGAGGAGGGGTGAAGCCGCCCTGGATAATCGCTGTGATAGCATCTGTGGAAACGTCCGCAAAACCCTTCGTGTTGATCCTCCGTGCTTTTTTTCCACGCCTGGGAGCAAACAGCACGATGCTGCTCCGTGCTACGCTGGCAATATCATCAAACAAGGTCTGAGGTCCGGCGATGCAAAATGAGATTTCATTGCTGCTCGTTTTCCTAACTGTAAAATAATAACATGAGGAAATAGGGTTGTGCATTGAATAGGAAGTATCTGCAAAATACAAGTGGGGTTTGTGTTAGCACAATTGCTATTTAGCCAGCACAATAATATTCACTGTTTACTAGCTAAAAGGAGGCTAAAAGTAGGATATAAACCGGTGTCCTCCACCGAGAACCCAGAAATAAAATTGCCCTATTGTCAAGAGAAGGCCGTGAGGAATCTCCCATCTTTGACCTTGACTTTGACCTTGTCTGCCTTCTGCCGTGTGTTATCCCGAGCTTTTCATCTAGCGCTTTACCTTGCTTGATCTTTAAAAAGGGAACAATTGGTACGGAGCTGTCAAGTTAAATGGCAATTCATAGCTGTCGCACACACCAGAAACAAAGGAGTTGGGCTTTGACGCGCCGGCGGCCTCCCGGCAACGCTAATTTCAAGCACAGCCCTTCAGCAAAGTGCTCTCTCGCAGCCCATTAAATGCAAACGTACCACTGATCTCATTAGCCAACGCGCTTGCAAAGCACGGCCCTTCGGCTGCCGCTGGCTGCCGGCTTTGGGCCGCTCCGAAGGCAAACGATACGAAATCTTGCGAAGGCTGGATGTCCTATTGTTTTGTCAAAAGAGGTGGGTTTACAATCAGATGGCTTTTATCATCACAGGGCTGTGTATAGCCCCGTGGGCCAGGATGAGCCATGTTTGTGTCGCGCTGATACTCAGTGCAGAGGTACCGGCCTTTATGTCTAGTTTGGGTGCAAATTACATTTTTCCCCCCTTCCATTAAAACTGTGACAACATCTTGGAAATCTGGATTGAAATTCTAGCTCACTACAAAATCCCAACAGCTCGAAACTCAGGCAAGAGGCCATTTCATGAAACGCATCTCATTTTTAACACATGCCTTACGCTTCCCTCTGCAGCATCTCCACGGGCAGTAGGAGGGAGCTATGTGTCATCCCAAGTCTCCTTGTGACAACTGGAGCCAAGCAGGCTTTACTTCAACCATGTCATCACAAGTGACCTTCTCCATGAAGCAGAAGGCACGGTGTCCGTGTCTCCATGAGAGCTTTAGGATGAGCTACCTACTGCAAGTGAGAGCTCTTAGTGTAAAAGCATCCACTGACTTAGAAAACCTTTTGGAGTTTTTTAAAGCCTGGAGCTTTCCCTTTGCTGTGCCATCCTGGAAAAGCCTTTGCCAGAGGTGGTCAAGATAACTTTGCTGTCATAGCTTTGAGATGAACCAGAAATTTAAATTGAATGGTTTCATAGAATCACAGAATCATGGCATGGTTTGGGTTGGAAGGGACCTTTAAAGGTCACCTAGTCCATCCCCCCTGCAGTGAGCAGGGACATCTTCAACTAGATCAGGTTGCTCAGAGCCCCGTCCAACCTGACCTTGAATGTTTCCAGGGATGGGGCATCCACCACCTCTCTGGGCAACCTGCTCCAGTGTTTCACCACCCTCTTCGTAAAAAAATTTCTTCCTCATATCTAGCCTGTTTAGTTTTATATTCAAAGATCTCGTTGCTATTGCTGAGCTCAGGCAGAGGAGCAGAGTCAAGGGGATGCGACATCTCGTTTCAGGGAAAAAGTAACGAAATCTCCACACCTCGCTTATGCCATCATAAAATGCAAAGAAGACGTGTCAGCCTTTGTAAAACTTTTGATGCAGATGAGTTAAAACCATCCAAGGGCACGTCACTAGCGTTGCAATTGCATTGTAAATCTTCCCGCAATCAAACAGCCACAAAGAGCATCCCCCAGTTCCTCACAGTATTTAAAAGCAGTTAGAAAACTCTCCTTGGATTATTTTTTTTTTTTTTTTAAAAAGAGGAAAAAATATGTAACACATGTAAGGATTTTCTTAGGAAGAAATCCCGAGAGAAAACCAGGAACCATCTCCTGGCCACAGAGAGGGGATTACAGCAGTGAGAGGTGAGGACAAGAAGGTGGCACAATGGGACATTTGAGAGTGGACGCAGAGGATGCGGGGAGGCTTCAGGAGTGGATTCCACCAGGCTGGCTGCTCCTCCATTTAATAGGAGGCAAGATTTCTTTTCGCTCTGAATTTATATTTTCCCTCCTGCAGTGCATTAAGTTTCTCTGTTGACGCTGCTCCAACACGACCCGACGAGTCAGCACCCGTCCGCAGAGCCACGCGCCGTGCCGCTCGAGCGCAGACATACATGTCAAGCACAGAAACCACACCGCTGGGGGATGCACCTTTAAATATCAGGCATTTTGAAGCTGGTGACTGGTCATTTCTTGACCATGTTTATGATCTGAAGAACATTCAGGCAAAGCATAGGCAAGAGCAGACGACAAGTCAGCAGGATGAGACTTGAGTGCCCATTGCATGTGCAAAACCCTCACTCGAGCTGGGTATATTTTCTCCCTAGTTGGGCTACAAAAGGCTTCTGGAATTAACGTTCTTATTAACGTAAATATATCACATAGTTATTAACTTAAATAACACCTCAGAAATATTTACATGCCTGAGACGTCTTTGCTCATACAGGAAATTCTCTGCACTGGGAAGGTTTTGCCTCCCGCTATCTGAATTCATACGTGCATAGGTGTGCGTGCTCCTGGTTTCTGAGAGCATCAACAGCGGACGCTGGTCCAAATTTGCTATGAAATAGCATAAAATATTCGAGGCCGGATGTGCGTTGGGTTGTGAACTGATGTTTCCATATCTCCAGCAGCTTCCTGCCTCTCACCTTTGCTGCGGTGGTGCCAGAACTGCCTGCAGAGAGAAGCGCTGCTCCGGCTCCTTGCTTCGCAGGCACCAGGAGGCAGCAAATACACAATAAAGGTGCAAAGCCAAAGAGAAAATATATCCTGGCCGTTGCTTTGCCTCCTATTGCCGTCGCTTAGCTGGGGAAGTAGCAAAATGTACCATCATGTGCCTGTTTTTAATTGCAGCAGCTTCTTCCTTCTGGGTCTGCAGAGTTTTGCTGGCGTATGGCGTGTCTTTCCTTTACCTCCAGGCAAAACCTGACATTTGCTTCCACCCGCAGCACGGGATGCAGCCGGATCCAGAAAGCAGCCCCACGTCACGGTGCCAGGGCTGGAAACTCTGCAGGAAAGTAATTGTCCTCCTGGTTTCTGCACGGACACGGAGCTTGCTTCTGGGGGTAGAACATACATTGGCTGTTGTGTCACTCAGTGCTTTAAAATTTGGTAATTTGGTGTAAAGTGGGGTCTGTGATTTACTCCTAGAAATGCATGAATGGCTGCAGTGGACCAGACGAGATCTCATTAGCTGGTGCCCGTCTCTGCAACAGGCACACACACAGAGTGCCCTTTCTCCAAAACCTCCCGTGAGTGAGGGCTTGGAAACTGGCTGAAGAGCTCTTTCTGGACCGAGCAGAAAAAAAATGATGCCATCCTCAAAAATACTGGAGGGGGCAATCACAGATGAGAAGTTCCCGAAGGAAGTGGAGGGATAAGGACTCTGTGCAGAGGAGTCACCCCAGCCAGCAGAAGATGGGTGCAGGCAGGGGAGGTCCCTGGGGCAAAACCACCCTCCTGCGATGGCTGCATCTCCAAAGCAAGACGTGGTCATTTCTGGAGGACTGCAACACCGGGGTCTTGCAGCAGACTGCGAGTACTCAGTGAGTAATTCTCTCCGCTACGTGCGAAAAGCACCTTTTCCTGCCTTCTCCCCACGCCAAACAATCACCCAGCTACAGTGAAAAGCCAAAAGGGTGAGTCTAACCCCGGATGGCACAACAGGATTCTTGAGAGATTTCCATGGAGAAGAACATGCCCATCTACAGCAGAATGAACTCACTTGCATCGCCAGATTATCTTCTTCAAAACTTCCTCTGAAGTGATACAAGTTTTGGTATGGCAGACATCGTCTCTGCAGAAATGCTGCAGTGGATTAGATGTATGAATTACCTGCACAGCAGATCTTTGATATTACATAGGTCTTCCATATGCCAGAGAAAGATTTAACCAACACTCGATAGTCAGAAATTAATGAAGTAATATTTATATGGGAAATAAAAAGGGCTTTCCACATATTTTTTAAACGGAAAAGGAGATTCACTATCTGAACAGGTTGCTGAGGGGTGGGTGGGTGGGGATACTGCAGCACCAGTTCTGCTTATTGAGATGCCTCCAACCCTAGGTGCTCTGGTTCCACCGTCAGTCACTGCACGTGGTGGAGGGCTGTCACCCCCAGGTCTGGTGCAGAAGGTCACCGAGATGTGCCCTGTGCTTCCAGCCTCGCAGCCTCTTCCCTGCTGCCAAGAAAACCTGCTGTGGACATTTTGTGGCTTGGCTGAATTTGAAAGCCCCTGGAAATGTCACCATAAATCAGTTTATCTATGTTTTTATTGCTTCTCCAATGTCCCTGTATTGTGTCATATCCTTTCAGACAGACCTCTGAGGTGTCAGGGCTGACAACATTGAGACAGATTCCCTAGGACACTCCTCTGGGACACAGTTAGACCAAGTCCTCAAATTTGCTACTGGAACAGACATAGCTAAGCCGTTCCACTTGCACAGCAAAATTCAGCATCATGACATGGTGACCATCCTCTTCAGAAATGGTCACGGTGGCTTGATAATCAGTGAGCAGACCATCTAGAGGAATGCAGGCATATGCATTTCAGCCAGATGTGTAGAAACATGGTATTGGATGGACATGATGCAAACCTCACCGTATTTATGGGTAGGAAACAGCCTGTCAGTGGTAGGGCAAAGAAACACATATGAAAGCCAAGGGGCTGACCTCCCTAAATTTGTAGGCAGACGTCACTGTAAGTTCAGCTTGACTTTCAGGGCTGTTTGTGAACCACTGGTGAAATCTAGGACTTACAAAAGGAGGTGGCTACACTGAGTTTGGTTCTTGAACTTATTTTGAGGTGCATATTTAAGGAGGCTTTCTCTTCTGGAAGGACTGACCGTGCAGCAGAAGCCGTACAGTGACGCCTTGTGCCACGTGTTGCCTACAACACGAACTCTCGTGCTCCAGGTCCAGGTGCTGGGCTGGGATCCTTGGGCTGGCAACCCTGGAGAGGGATCATGACATTTGTGACGGGGGTCTCCAGCTGCAGGGAGAAAAGGCATTTCCAGCCAAGATGGGGGGTCATGAACCTGGAGGAGAAGCTGCAAGTGCAGTTTCTATGAGAAGAAACCATCGTGGCCCGTGGGACCGCTCCTTCACACGGCTCTCAGCACCAACAGGCAGGTCTAAATAAATCACCGGTGATCCAAAGGGCATCGACCTGGCGGTTTCTTTTTTCTGCAGGTCAGGTCCTGGGGCCCCTCTATGAACCATGTACAGCAAACGCACACTGGAGATCTCTGGGCATTTGCAGCTCATAGCTCTGGGAGGTTGCTCTGAGCAGAAGATCAAGCCTTTTCTCCATCTCTCTCCCTAAGGAGGCACTTTAACAGCCATTGGCTTGGTAAAGCACAAAATGAACGAAACAGCAGTGCTGTGACATATTGGTTATTCCTCTATTTACTGTTCGGTCTCACTGTGGACCTTGAGCAATGCCAACTGCAAACATCAGGACTGAAATAACGTTCGCTCGCTCCCCCAACCTCCTTGCAGCATGTGCAAAAGCCCTCAGGGCCCAATCCCTTTTTTTTTTTTTTTTTTTCTCCTTCCTTTCCCTAATTTATATCCTCTCTCCTCCTCATTAAAATTATTGTTATTCCAAGCCAAGAGCTGAGCGCGGCTCTGGGGATCCCATCAGGACAGCTGAGTCCATGGCCCCAGTGAAGTGAGATGGAAATGCAGAGACTCTTTAGGATTCTGCCCGAATTCTCCTGATGTGTAATTCAGCTTGTTGGCACAGGATAATATGAGTTTCACTAACTTGATGAATGTCTTAGATCATCTGCAGACTAAACAGATGCTGTGCTGAGTAAATACACCTATAACTTATTCATTTTAGTGTACTGAATGACATTCTCAGTGCAGCCAGGGAGGAGGAAAGTGGAGACATTTACCATAACATGCTGCATGAAGAGGACTGCCCTAATATTGATGCTGGATATTGCATCTAGAAAAAAAAGTTAATATGCACCTAAGCTTCTAGGCCCATGACTTTTTTGTTGTTGTTGTTTTTAGTATTTCAGGCCTATTTCCAAACCTGCTGGAATAAATCACTGCAAGAGGTAGAATTGAAAACGAAAAGGTGTGGTGAAGAGCAATTCACATTCGTGACTCTTTCTAACATTGCTGAGGTCCTTGCGATGCGCTGGATTTGTCTTCCCAACACAGATGTGGTAGAGACGTTGTCATCTCCGCCTTACAGAGCTGGCTCAAAGGCTTTTAAAACAAATACCAAATTTATTTAAGCTTTAGTCTCTCATGGATTCCCTTGGAAGTTTTGTACGCAAATGCTTTAAAGGATTAGTGCTGAGTGACCTGCTGCAGCTGGGTGGGAACTGAGCGTTCATCGCTAAAGTAGTTGGAGGCTAAAATCCTCTGTGCTGGAGCCATACCTCTGCAGGAGCTTTGCAGGGATTGAATATCCAATTTCAGGTAATTCAACTACCGTGAAACCTTTAATGCTTGCAAAATTCAAGGTAAAAAGAAAAAAAAAGAAAGAAAGAGAAAGAAAGGAAAAGAAACAAGAGCAACACACCGTCGGCATCTCTACTGGCATGAGAGGATAAACAAATCCAACAAGGTAAAGTAATGGAGGCCAGGTTGGATGGGGCTTTGGGCAACCTGGGCTAGTGGAGGCAGGGGGTGGGACTGGATGGGCTGTGAGGTCCCTGCCCACCCAAACCAGTCTGGGGTTCTGTGTGTCTGACAGGCCACAGGGCACAGCGTGTCAAAAAGACTCAGAACCTCACTTTTGGCATTGCTCTCCTACAATTCCCTTGGGAATAGAGAAGCTTTTCCCTATCCTTGAATCACAAGCAGTGGCATGGACACGCCTGCAGGACGCAGAGGAGGTGGGAACACATTTCGCTCCAGGACAGAACAGCCCATGCTGTAAGACCGGACATGGACTGCAGTTTTGAGGGGCAGATTTTCAGCTGCAGGAGCAAAGCTGAGCAGTAATGACTCATCGTGCCCGACAGCCACTGCGAACACCGTGGGCTGGGCCAGAAGAGACGTGACCCAGGGGAGTCAGTTTGGGCCATCCAACCAGTAAGTGGTTGGGCTGGTTGGAAATATCATGGGCTTGCTTTTGAAAAATACTGGTTCACCTGAATGTTTTGTTCAGCTTTGCATCTGATAGCCACAGTGAGTCTACCTCGAAGATAAGGACCATGTTTCTGCAGAGTGAGACCAGGCTTTTTGGGCGAGTTCATGAGCAGCTGCCAAGTCTTGGGGCTTCTAGCTTTCCAAGGGAGAGGAAGGGTGAGGCAGCTTCTGGCTTGGAATGAAAACTCAGGGAAAAAAAAAAATGTTCTCCACTTCCAAAAAACTTCCACATTGCAGCCAGCCCAACTAAATGATGTCGGCCTGGATTTTGGCTCAGCCTGGACCTTCTTGGATTGAAAAGGTTCCTCTGTTGCCGGATGACAGGCAGAAGGTAAAAACTGACCGTCGCATCTCTCCTTCTCTCTGCCACATTGGACTGGACCTCTGTGGTGGCTGATCTGAGCTACCCTGGTGACTCCCTCACGTCCACCTCCAGACCAAATCAAGAGGAACACCATACTCTTGAAGCAGGAGAGTCTGGGCTCCATCCCTCCACTTGGGAATGAATTTCTGGTGGGTTGCGCCCTACGGCAGAAGCACAATGCCGAAGACAGTTGTTCTCCACTTTGGTTCAGTGAAGTTTGGAGACAATTTGTTATAACTATTCTTGCAAAACAGCATGCAGGCGCCTTGTCCGTGCCCTCAGCTACCCAGCCAGGAGGGAGAACCTGGCTGTGCCTTGTCCCACAGCATCCCACAGACTGCTATGAACCCTCTCATTCACATTGAGACATGTAAAGGCCTTGTACAGCCTGGACAGACGGTGGAAATTCCTTTTACATACAGGTTAAGCAATTCAGGATTTGGTTCCAAAGCTCTGATTTTAACAGGACGTTGGATTCTTGCCTCATTTGCACCGGAGTTAGCAGCCTTAGCATGGATAATTCAGAGTCCTGCTGTGTTGGCTGGTTGTCACATCTACACATTTCATAGAATCACAGAATCCCAGGCTGGTTTGTGTTGGAAGGGACCTCACAGCCCATCTAGTTCCACCCCCTGCCATGGGCAGGGACACCCTCCACTAGCCCAGGTTGCCCAAAGCCCCATCCAACCTGGCCTTGAACACTGCCAGGGATGGGGGGTCCACAACAGACATTTTCCTTTCCCCTCTAGCCCATTGCACTGTCTGGCTGTGAAAAAGGGGGTGTTGGTTCTGGGTTCAAATCACCCGATCCTAAGGACACCTCAGGAGACTGTAGTTTCAGGTTTATTCTTTCTCCTTGAGTTCAGATCCCTTCAGGACCGTCTTTCTGCAGAGACTTGCTGGCTCTCAGTGCTAAACTACCCTGCAACGATGGTGCCTGGGCTGATTGCAAAGGTTGGGATAACGTGGAGCGGCTCTGCCTCGAGTGGCCAAGTTCAGACCTGAGTTTCTGAGGTTTGGATCTGCTCCTGTCTCTGCTGACTGCACTAACGGAGACTTTGTCAGGACGCAAGAGCACCCGAGCAGCAAACGATCCACCACCGCATGGCAAAATGCTCCACTGCGATCTTCAGTTTGATTGCAGATCCCCGAAGGTAGAAACCAAAACCACCCTCAGCACAATGAGATGTCCGTCAATCCCATCTCGCACCGCCGCGAGCTGGGTCCACGTCCCAACCTGCAAGCCTTTTCAGCCCCGTCATGGTGTTAATGCAGACAACCCTCCTGGCGAGGTGGCCTCTTGTATAATCCTCAGGCATCTCTGATTCCTATCTCACCACCTGGGTGCTTGACAAACCCTCATGTGCTCTTTGAAGTTTGATGGTAGGCTTGTGCAGAAATTTCAGCTGTTATCTTCAGCTTCTGCTGGCAATACCTAGATCCTGAAGAAAGGTTTGGTCTCCTCTGGACCTGCAGAGAAGGGATTCACCATAACCTTTTCCTCCTGCAGGTTCAGAGAGCTTTTCTGCTTGGCTTTTGTCATCTGTCCATGCAGCTCCCTTCTCCTCTGCTGCCAGGATCTGCACACCAGTTACACCCAGGCTGCTGTAAGCAGTGTTCATTACTGCCAAAACCAAAGCAGGCTTCCTCTAGGAAAACAATTAATAATAACCTGCCAGGAACTCATGATACCGTGAATCAGCATTTAAACCCAGATCTCACTAGGCTCTCTGCAGCCTGGCCTCGTAGGGCTTGGAAGCTGGAAGAAACAAGTTTCAAATAATTGTGTGTTCATGCTTGGATTTTAATTATATCCACACGCAGACGCAGTTTGACATTTTATGAGCATTTCTCTTAAAGGCATGAGTTTGGGATAACCACAAAATCCAAGGGAGGCAGTGAGCGAATTATACACTCTACTCCAGGAAGGCATAATTACACCTTTTTATTCCACATGCACATGTGTTTAATGCTCTTTATGTATCCATCCATCCATCCATCCATCCATCCAGATACAAATTATGTTTGAACGTGATTTTAAGACCCTGTCTCTCTCTTTATTAGAGACAGCTCACCCCAGCCTAGTAAATCCTGTGCAAAGGCAACGGGAGGAAAGCCAGCCCTGCACCGCAAGGTCTGTCACAAGCTCCCAGACAGCTGCTCTGTAAATCAGGGGACTTGCATGATCCTATAAATCACGACCCCGATTAAGGTCAGAGGCTGCATGTGCTGCACAAAGTAATGCCCGAGACTGCTCGGATCGCTGGGCTCCCACGGGAATAAAGACAGCGTTTCTCTCCACAGCAAATTGCAAATTACCAGGCTCTGCAAAGTCCTTGTCTCAGAGGAGTCCAGCGCCGAAGAAAATAAATTCTGGTCTTTTAGGGATTCTGCTCTCACCTCATCTAGACGCCTGTCTCTAGAGGAGGAAGAAAAAGAGTTGTGTTGCCAGGTTTAATATCTTATAATGGCTCCACTTGGAAGCTGCTCAGAACTTTGCAGTATAACAAGCAATCCTGGTGGAGACGGATTAGCAGTCAGAGTGCAGGTGAAGGGGGTCAGCCATGCAAAAGAAAAGTAGTTTATCCACATTTCTGGGGCCCAATAACTACACAGAGCCATAAACTATAATAGCTTCCACGCTAGTATCAGCCACCCCAGAGTCTCAGCACGCTTGACACGCGGGAAGTCACCGACACATGGCCCCCCTTGCCTGTCAGATAAAAATCATTTGTTTCACTTGAAGCCAAGGAAATAGGAATACTACAAGATTTAGCCAAGTTCAGTCATGCTCTCGTCTGCTCAGCAAATAAACCTGGCACCGTTTTCATGTCACCGTTTCTCCGTAAGGCTCCAAACACATCTGTGAGTCTGAAGGCACAGGATGAGCACCAGACACGACTCAGGAGGACACAGACAACCAGAGATGCTGATGTTCCGGCTGAGAAGGGAATAGGCAGTGGGACTTGATTTATTTGCACAAACACTGAGCAGGCACAGCTGGTGCAGGTGTGTTTCTGGTTACGCTCATCTGCGGGGTTATCCTTGGGCCAGGCTTCATAGGCTGTATGGGAACCAGCCACGTGCTGCACGTTTAATATCTTTACTTTCCTGTTTGTTCAACACACTACCAGGAAGAGCTGCAATTCCCTACATTTAATGTTGGGCAGGTTACATCCTGCAGTGTAATTTCATTAGCTTCTCTGGGTACGTGCAGCGTGAATTTGATCGGTTCAAAGCTGTACTGTGTTCACCAACCACATAAACAAGGAGGGAAAAATCGATCCGTAAAGGTAGCAGTGAATTTGCTGTGGCTGAATCCAAACTGACACAAACAGCCTCTTAATTAGCTAGAGAGATAATGAAATCACTTGGTCACGGAGGCATGCACATGTACACGCACAGACATATACGCAAGTCCTCTTTGGGAAGGTCTACCCAGGGCCACCGGTGAAAGACATGGGGTATCCTACAGATCTGCTCTATAGGGGGCTAATAATTTGGGAGGAAGAAAGATCCACAGGGGCCCCAGATAGAGTTTAACCCCTTCCAGTGGTTCCTAGGAGCAATCACTGATGCTCTGATCTTTACTGAGCATGTGAGACCAAGCTGGAGGTTTGCAGAGGACCTGAGAGCAGCAGGAACTTCATCCGGAGTATCAGAACCTGCCTTGTTTGCATGCTACCCTCCTTCCTCAGGCTTTCATTTGTTCTGCTTGTAGTTTAGGATTGGCAGCCTCATGAGACAGAGCCGTATCCCTGCACATCTGAACTGTGACTTGGTCCCATCTTGCCATCTGTCTCTCCTCTCAACCGGTGTCTCCCAGCTATGTCCATCTGGCAGCAGCGTAAGCTGTGAGCTGGTGGAGACAGCTCTGCCCCATACCCTCTAACCACTGCCCAGCCCCTTTTCTATTGACATATATGACAATATATTTACATGTCAACTCTAAAACGAAAGCCGAAATCCCCTACAACTGTGTGGGTCAATCCCACAGCTCCAGCTTTCAGCTTTTTCATGCCCAGACCTTGTAAAACACGCTCCTCGACCCCAGCAGCGCGGCTCAGGGCAGCAGTGCACGAACAGTGCAGACGATGACCTGAGCAGATGTTTCGCTTCAGAAAAGCTTCGCAAAGCCAGCAGGCACCTTACGCCGCTCCCCATCCGTGGGGCTGGGAAAGGTTGGGCACATCCCACATCCTCCAGGGTCGGGCTCACACAGAGCTTGTCCCGTAGCGATGCACAGCTCTCGGGTCTGCTCTTTTTGGGGGAGGCCGTGGAACCCCGCAAATATAACCAGAGTCCTGGAGAACAAGCAGAAATTCCTGATGCTTTGCCATGGACAATATATTAATTTTCTGATTAAGGTCAAGCATTGAAAAAATGGGGTCGTGGATGGATGTTTGCTCGGCAGATGAGAAGGCAGAGCAGAGGCAGTGATAAGGATGTTAGTCTTAATTTAACCTTTTGCATAAAGAGTTACCACACATGACAACATAGTGGCATCACGCAGCAGTAATCTCTTATGGCAGACATTGCAGGGTGTTAGACTGTGACATTAAGAAGGGACTAGGTGACTCAAAAGAAGAGACAAAGGGGCTTTCAGCTCCATTTTGCCACTTCAGAACTCACTGGTGAAAACATGAGAAAAGCAATAGCTGCGCACAGCTTTAAAAGCAGGGAAACATCTAGCCAAGCTCATCACACCCCGTAACAACTCCTGGGGAAAACTCCTACCACAGCACCAAGCTTGGACCAGTTAGTCCATCACCTCCTGCACAGCTCACCCTGTCCCTGCTGTTCTGCTCCACTGGAACGCCCTGTACAGGGGAGTTAAAGTCATCACTCCCTTAATTTTCTACCGCCAGTCTCAAGAAACTCTCGACCCGGGTGCCAGTTCTAGGAGGGCAACGAAGACTCAGCATTTATGATTACGATGAGCTCAGATGTTCCCAGCTGCAACAGGACATCTGCCTACGGCCAGAAGAAATCAAGGGGCAGAGGAGCTGCTGCGCCAGGCCAGGTCCATGGCTGTCACTGTCAGCACCTCTGTCAGATGCTTCACAAGAGGGGACAAGGTACTTCTCCCAGAAGGTTTGTTTGGTGGTAAGCCAGGAGTTTTTACATCATCTTCCTTCTCGCTCAGCTTCGTGGAGCACCTAATCATTGGCCACCATCGCGGGGGGCAACCAAATCCTGGAAGGACAAATCAGTGGTGATGATAAGCTGAGCCTAAGGACAGTTTGCTATTAAAAGCTCTTTTTGTCTTGAAAGATTTTAGCAACGTCCGTCATAGCATTTCACCAGAAGGGAATCCCAAAGCACGGTAGAAATGACCACTACGTAGGAATCTGCTCCATCGCCAGTGTTTTCAAAACTGCCTCTCTAAATAATGAAAATGCAACCTCCTCCTGGGAAAGGCAGAATTTGATAACCAGCCAAAAAACCATTACACAGTCATTCATGGTCACAACGAAGAGTACGGTGTCCAAATGAAGCCATAATTGCAATTTATATCAAAGGTTTTCAGTATCAGAAGTCTAAATTTAACATCTTAAATCAGCAAATTGGAGTCCCTGTGGTTTTCCAGGCTGAGATCTGATATTTCTCACCAACCTCAGCCAGACCGACTTATTCCAACGTGGACAGTGCTAATCATGAGGGCTGTGTTGCAGGGGGTGAGAGGAGGAGGAAGGATGGTGGTACACAAACTGCTTCCCAGGAGGACGATGCATCACTCATTGCAAACACCTCACCACAGATGTCGATAGCACAGTCAAGTGGATGGGTGGTTTTATAAAAGAAGAATTGCACGAGAGGAAAAAACAGCATAAATGAGGAATTTTTAAGGAGAAGGCATTTAGCAGGGTTTGTGGATGAAGCAGCAGTGGGTGCATGCACAGTCTATACGACCAAAGCAGAGAAAGGACAGCGTGTGGTCCAGCTGTTAAAAATGTCAGCAGTCCTCATGGTTTCAGGTGATGGGAAACCTTCAGATCCCTCTGGTATTTCTCACAGCCCAGGTTTTGGCATCTCACAGCTACTTACTTCTTTAGGCAGAAAGGGAGCAAGCTGTGATGGGCTGCACTTCATCACTGCCAGTGGGAACGGATGTCAGATCCCATCTAAGAGGGGATGGAGGAGAAGAAGAGACGAGGGAGGGGGTTTTGGAGGACCTGCCTCTTTGCCAAAAGCACCACAGGACCATAAAAGAAATAAAATTAATCAAATCCCCATGAAAAGCTGGCAAAGTTTTTAAAAACCTCGTCGTTTGGAGAGGGGAAAAAAACCCACAAATTGTTTGGTTTGACTCACGCCAGGACCATCTGGGATCTGAGCACACCGCCCCGAACCACCACGCACTTCGCATCGCCAGTGCCTACGGCTTTGCGAGATGCTCCGGTAACTTTGGAGACAGGTTGTTCCCGTGAGGCTAAAAGCACTGGTAAACTGGGACAGCAGCAGAGCAGCCTGCACCTATGCTTCAGAGCAAAAAATAATCCGAAACAGGCACAGTCCTAACAGGGGATGAGAGAGGGAAATAAAAAGGAAAAATGGCTTTTCCAGGCACAGAAAGCAAATGGAGGTGGGCAGCACGCTGCTTTCCCAAAGGATGCTTGAAAAGGTCTTGCATATGACACCTACTCTCCTGCAGGGTTATTTCTTATCAATTTAAAAGAAAAACTCCTCCCCAGCACCGTTTTTTTCCCCGCTTTGCTCCTTCCTGTCCCTCAAAGCCCCTGTGAAATTTTGCTGGATTTGCAGCATCTTGTTCACCGTGGTCCGAGGAGGTTTGAGTGAGCGTGCAGGTCCTGGGCAGATTTAGTAAGGACCAGCTACTCATCCTTCTCCTGGCTCTTAGAAACCCAGACAAATCCACCCTCCGGTCAGGTTTATTTGTGGCCTTTTATGTTGCATTTTGCAAAGTGTCATTCTCTGCATTTTTGCAGGAACAAGAGCAAACGTAAAGAAGCATTAAATAATGAACTGCCTTAAATAATAGCCCTGCTGATACTACTACTGACTAGAAATTCTGTCGTCTTTGGTTAGAAGTACGATAACACACGGTTTACTTGTGGCTATTTTAAGCATGCATCAGGAAAACATCTGGAAGTTTAAGTTAGTGATTAAATAAACTGCTGTGTGTCTTTCAGGGTAATAGTTTTAGAGAGTTACTGTTTTGGTAAATAACCCACAGACACAAAATAATGTTACATAAATAAAACGTGCTTAACCTTTCATCTTTTTTTTTTATTTTTTATGCCTCTTCACTAGCTGGCATCTGCAAAAGCAAAAGTACGTTTTTTAATTCTCTCATTAATAACAGAGCATAAAGCATAAAGGAAGAATAACTCCAGTACCAGCTGGGTACGGAGGGATTGATGCCAGTGTGGAATCTGGGTCGATTTACGTAGACTGAGATTTTCAAGTGACAGATTAACTGGTTTGATAATGATTCACTGAGAGCAGGGAGAACTGGAGATGTCACCCTCCCCACACTCCTCCCTCCACACCTGAGAGCCGAGGGCTATTCTGCTGACTTTGCTCCGATGCTTTCTGGGGTTGCCCCACCAGCTCTGGAGAAATGAGGGGGTTTCATTTTATCACCAAATTATTTTCATTTTATCACCTCCTGAGCACACACTGCCTGGTGTCTCCCCAAGGCAGTCAGATCCAGGAGTACTGGTGCCTTCAAGAGCAAGCCTCCTTCCGAATTGCAAAGAAGAAATGCTGGTTGCAATTATAAAAGGAAAACAGCACAGGAAACCAGGGAAGGAAGTGTGAAATGAAAGTCAGGTTTTTTGATTTACATCTGCACAGGCAAAAAAAAAAAAAAATATATTGTGTCTGGTTAAGAACGTGTAAGCGAAGATCCATCACAAAGCCACCGTCATTAACTTGTGATGTTGAAATGCAGTTCGGATGATGACAGTAGCAGGATAAGTGGAACATAAATAATGATGTGCCCTATAAATAATCTGCAGGAAGCCCTGCTTCCCCACCTCCGCGGGAGCTGCAGAGAGGAGATCTGTGCTGTCAGCATTAATCAAACCAAAGAACCAGGGAGACCGGTCTGGCTAGTGGAGACGTTGGCTTGTGGTCCAGTGGATGCCAACCCTGGCTACTGTCCAGGGGCAGATTTGGATGCAAGGTGGATTTGGGCGAGTAGGGCATGGGCAGGAGGTAGGGGGGTGAGATCTGCAGCCCCCGTGGCTCCTCTTCCCCATCCTGAGCGAATCACGGGGTGTCCCACGTGGACAGTCTGGTGGCTCAGATGGAAAACAAGTATTGACAACTTCCCAACACAGCATGACTTGCAACCACGTTGATGGGGAACCACAGGAAAAATTCGGTTAATTCAAGTGAAACGAGGTGGGTTTTCCTTTAAGTCTCTAGGTTTTTGGCTGAGTCTCTGATTTCTTTTTGTGTTGGAGCTCTACCACATTTGCCTTTTGCTTTTTTGAGGACAGGGGTGTGAGGACTGGTCCCAGCAGGGCTTAGCGGTGAGCCCTTAGCCCGGCCCTCCAAGGAGCTCCAGGAGGGGAGGCAGAAAGGTGCACACAAGACGTGGGCGCTTCTGCTGCTGCAATGCCGGTAGATATTAGCCCACAGGCACCACTTTTAGCTGAAAATTTCCAGTCTTTGTTGCATTGTCTCCAATGGATTCATTCCTTACTGCATGGTGGTAGTGGTGGTGGGGTTGTCCACATGAAGCAACATCTTCCTTCATCCCTTTCTTTGACCTTTAGATACCAGAGATCCCCAACCACCTCCCCAGCCCTGTTTCTGAGATGCCTCCTCACAACTGATTTTCCCATGACCATCATGATGAAAGATGCCTGGCCTTCTTTCCCACACAATCATGCCTCAAAAAAAAAAAAAAAAAAAAAAAAAATCGACCCATCTTTTTAATTTCCTTTGGTGCCAGCTCCACAGATTTCGTTTTCTTAGAGAGATCAATATCCCAATGTCTGTGTGATTATTGCAGCTTCACGAGTCTACAGCTGGAGGTCACCTCCAGGCTTGTTCATAAATAAATCATAAAATGTTATTATTTATATAGTGTCAACAGTGTGATAAGTGCAGCATAAGGCAAATTCACTGTGGCAGCCAACTTCCAATCTGTTTTCTTCCTGCAGATTTCTGATCCAGCTAAGTGGAGCGTTCTCTGTGTAATCGCTCAGCTCCTCCGAGAAGCGAGATTTAACCCCCTTGCAGTCCCCCTCCAGCCCATCCAAGATTCACCCCCTGTGTCTCACCTCCCGTGTGAACAGGCTGGGAAATCACCTTTGCAACCTCGTTTTCTCCCTTTCAGCCATCCAGCCTGAGTACCGATGTCTTCGCTCGTGGCATCAGCTGATGGTCAATTCGCCTGGCTCCTAGACCACCAAACCACAGCCGCAAGGATGCGCCAGTGATGGGAACTGAGGGTTAGAAAACAGCTTGAGACAGGGAGAGGCTTTCCGTTTCTTGCCAATCTGCTACAACCTGAAGGCTGCAGGCAGCTTCTTGCCTCTAGCATCGTATGGGACTGCCCAAACCCCCTGAGCCTGCCCAGGCAATGGAGCAACCCTGGAGACCCTGGGTTCAAAAGAGCATTTTGCTCCCAATGCATCACAAATGTCAGGAAAAATAGAGGCTCCAATTAGGCAGAGCCTCAGCTGGCCAATTAGACAGACATTTCCAAGGAGTTTTTCCCACTGAATAAGTTATTTCCACTGCTGGGGCAGTCTCCTGTGAGAGATAACGGCAGCAGATCGGTTATTTTAATTGCTTCATTTAGTCTGTGTAAATATTTTCAGAGAGTAACCTTTAACATCTACCAGCACGGTATGAAATCCTTCCCTGCCCAAAAGAAAACGTTTCACAAAGCCTCTGAACCATTCACCTTATATTTAAATCACCCAGGAGATACCTCGTTCTGAAAGGGCAAACTGGGCACTTTGAAATAACTCGTAAGCAAACGTGTAATTTAGCCAGAGCGCCGGCCGTGCTTCTCCTCCGTGATGGCTTTGCACCACGGAAGGATGAGCCTGAGCAGTGGCTGCAGCCCAGCATCTCCCACGAGCAGACTTGTTGAACAGCCCCGTGGACCACACGCTTCTACTCCCAGCCGACGTATATCGAGAGCCGCTCGTCCTCCGTGGCTGCTTGTCCCCCCCGACATCTTAAGGCAGCGAGCGCTGATCTGAAGGCACCAGGACTTGGGAGCTTCAGCAAGGTGAGAGCATCTCCGGAGCAAAGCTTGCTTCGGTCCTGTTGGTTTTGGAGGAAGGTTTTTGGAGGAAGGCAGAGAAACTCCGCTTGCAATGGTCTTGCCCGCACTTTGGAGGAATAAAAAAGCAGCCTATATCTGCAGGATACGAGGCAAGTCCTTCAGATCCATATTTTCTACAGCTAGTAGTTCTTTGTGGACCAGGCTGAAAAATTTGCTGAGGCAAATCAAAGAGGTGAGTTTCCCTGAGACTGAAGATTTAATTAAAACCCAACTTGAAAATAAATCTAAAAAGGTCACAATGTTTTAAAGGTGTCAGAACATTTTAACATTCAAGAGTGAAGCCTTTTCATTTTTCATTTCAGAAGGGCTTTTTATTTCAGTGAAAAAGAAAAGAGTCAAAATAGAAACAGAACATTTTGATTGACCAGAAGGTTTGGGGGATTTTCAGTGGTACTCTCCAGGAGAGGTTGCAATGTTTTCTCTGACTCAGAGCAACCTGATTTGGAAGCGTGGCATTTTTTCATGCTGAAATTGTCCCTTCCCTGTAACCCACCGGTGATTACAGATGATTTACATACTGGGTTTGAGTGAAACACAGCGGAGGAACACCACCCAGTCATTTGGGGCAGGAAACAAAGAATATTTTATCTAATCGAGACAATGATGGGCTGGGAAGCGGGCTGGAAAATGGAGCTGGAAAATTGGGCTTCTCATCTCCGGCTTTGGGGAACAATGCGGAGCTCTGTCAGCGCCGTCACGCCCTCGAGTCCTCAGCTTCACCCACAAGCAGCACGTCCCACCACGTCCCCTAACACGACACCAAAGCGATGGTCCCGTGCGGGCTCAGGGGACGCAGTGCCAAAAATTTGGTATCCCAGACGGGGTTAATGGGGATACAATTAGAGCAACGAGTTTCCTCCCATCTTCTCTCCACAGACGTGCTCCTGGGGCTGCTGGCTGCTGGTCCCTATATATTTTCTGCCTATAAGACTGACCTGGAAATAAAAGCAATTCTACAGCCCTGACTTTTCTCTTTTTTCCTTTTTTTTTTTTTTGAACAACCTCGATGCTACCTGCATTGCAGTTCTGCAAATTAATCTTGTGGATGCTCGCGCACACACAGCGTCGGTATCGGCACAGTCTGCACATGAAAACAAACCCGCCGCCCAGACGGCCTGAATCACCGCTGGGGAGGGAGGGAGGTTTTGAGGGGGGGGAATACAGCCAGAGAGATCGATATGCTTGAGTCAGTGTATCAAAAGCACTGGAGAGAATCCCATCAATAAATCAACCCACAAAACACCTTTACCTCCCTCCCTCCTCAAACATTTGATGAGTGAATAGAAAAGAACACAAAGGTCAGGGGAAGAAGAGCAGCTGGAAAAGGTGGCTGGCATCTCCCTGTGGCTGTTAGCAGGGAAGGGGAGAAGCAGAGAAGGCAGCAACGGGGGAGGAAAACGGGGGTGTCAAAGGGTTTTCGGATAAAAGAGAACCTCATCGGCATCCTCGATACCGATGGATTGCAGTTCGCACTTGCAGGGACCTACGCCTACGGACGTGAGCAGGCACCTTCATCGCGTGTGCTTCAGCTCTGCGTCTCCTGTTCACCAGGGACGTGATCTTTCCAAAACGCGGGGTGCCACAAAGGGGCCACGAACCTGGGGGGCTGTGAACTGCAAGGGAGGCAGGGGAGGAAAAAGCAAGAGGTCTGTTTTCCGGGCTGAAGGAGAGTAAGTGAGCATTTTTACAACCTCCTCATCTCGATCACCCAAGAGAGAACGGCTGGGTTGAAATCCGCCTGTCGAATTTGCCCTGCCTAAGGAGATGATTACAGCCAATGCGAATTAAAATTCAGTTACTTTAGATTGCGGATGCTGCTCATCCGCTGCTTGGCACGTTGTTCTGCAGGGACAGCGAAAAGACACAAGAGTTTTTGAGCCTCGGTGCCTCTTCATCAGCGCTACCAGGAGGTTTTCAGCCATGGACATGACTGTTTGGATTAGGTTTAACGTGGAGGAGAGCCCTTGGATGTCGCAAACAACGTTCACGTCGACCGAGACTGGAAGAGGAATGATCTGAGGAGTGGCAGGTGGTAAAGAAGGAGTCCTGAAAGATTTGGACCTGAAAGATGAGGAAAAAAATATCAAAAGCGATAAACAAAGAAGCGAAAAGCTGACGAGCTGGGTGACATATTTGGGTGAAAACCACAGCAACAATCCCTGTCCGTATGTCAGGCATCAGGCACTCTCTAGGTGAGAAAAAAGGGATTGAAATGGAATCTGAACCAAGTAATTGCATATTTATCTCCTGTTTTCAGTCTTGTTAGTTCAAAAAGAAAAAAAAACACCAAAAAGCAACAACAACCTCCTTTGTCTTACTGTGCTAAATATTTTGCCTTCCCAAAGCAATGAAAATGAAATTCCTCTTTCTCTTTCAGTCCTCTACCAGCTATTTTGTCTCCTGTGCAAGGAAGGGCTGTGAATACATTAACATATAGATGCACCTGATCGCTGCCCGCGTTAGAGACACCGAGCTTTCTCTGCAGTAGACTGCGTGGTGCAGCTGGAGCAATTATCTTCCAATTATCACCAATCTTGGAGATAGTAAAATTGGTCTGGGACATAAAAAAAGGAGAAGGAAAACAGAGAGATTCGTGTCTTCGATTTAACTAGGTGCTGGCTCCCAATTAACACAGAATAAAGGTTTCTTGCGATTTCAGCTTTATCCTCCACACCTCTCCAACGCAAAGAGTGAGCAGATCAGAAGAGAGACATTCAAGACACACACTTCTTGTTGTCCAGCTGGTTGTTGCTCCTCTTCGATGCTTGGGACTGGGTTGGTTTTTTTTTTTCCCCATGTAGTTAAACCAGAACATCTTGGGTTTGGTTGCATTTTATACAAAGATGTCTCGTACCCATGGAGCTTGCTCTTTTCCCCACCGGACTGTCACGGTAGGACCACGGTTACCTCAGTACCACAGCTGTACCAGTGTCACTGAGCGCTGTGATGCTGTGGCTGTCTGGGCACCGCTCCAGCAGCTGTGCCTGTTTTGGAGCCAGGAGCTCATAAAGCAGATTTAATGAAGATCTAATGATCGCATAACGCAAGGGAACGGACTCGGCCCACAAAGTCAAGTGAACAGAAGTGAAACCATCCTTGGCATCATCCCCTAGTGCATCCTGCCTGGACACTGAATGAGGACATTACCAGGTGGAACAGGTCTTTTTGCAAGATCCAGGTGCATTTTCTGCTTGGGTTTTGTTTTTTTGGTTTTTTTTTTTGTTTGTTTGTTTGTTTCAAATGAATATGGGGAGTTGTACCAGGTGAGAAAAAACCCTTTGTCTTCTTGCAGCCCTTGATGTCTGCAGGCTGCATGGTTGCTTTAGCGTGGGGGCAAGGCTTACCCCAGGGGCTCTGGTCCACCCGAGATGCTCGTCCCTAACGCAGGCACCAGCCCGGCTGTACAAAGGCACCACAGATGAAGCTCCCTCCCTTCCCCTCTTCGGGGGAATTTGGCAGCCCGGGTGGGATGCGAACGGCAGTATCTGTCACTGACTCATTGTTTATATCACTTAAAAGCCAATAAAGCTGCTACGTGGAGGGAAAGCCACCCCACGCACTGTCGGTGCCACGCGGCTCCTCAGCCGCATCCAGAGCCACAGCTGATGGAGCATCCCTGCTGCCGGGGCCGGGGGCAGAGGAGCAGGGAGGCCATGGGGACCTCGTCCTGTACCCCTGTGCCCACTCCATCCCTTCCCCTCCTTGGGCTAGGAGGGCTTCTTCCATGGCCAGTGGCCCTGAGATGCTCCAGCATCCTCCTCACGTCCTTGCTGGATGGGGGATTCAGCTTGCAGCCTACACTAGGGGTTTTCAAGAGAGGAAAATCAGGAAAACCATGAAAATAAGCAAGCAATGGTATTGTTACCCTTCTTGTACCAGCACAATTAATGCTAAGGGAGTTTGCAGATCTGGACAAAAAAAGGGAGGTTTAAAGAAAGACTGAGCAGGAACAACCCCTGTGTTAATGAAAACGCTTCAGAGATGCTGCAGAATCTGACTAATTAATCAAATTAATTAAATGACTGCAGGATAGACCAGTAGCTTGGCTCAGTGAAAGGAACGCGAAGAGAAGAGAGACTGGAAATTGTGTGTCCTCTTTCTAGAAAGATGCTGAATTTCGTTTCCCATGCTTTGGTTCAGCCAGGCAGGTTTTAAATGCAATCTGCTCAGACCGGATCAGAAACCCTTGCTGTCGTACAGACACAGCAGCTATCTTCATTTACCCAGGAATTTCTGTAACACACAAACTCTTTGGGAAAACCCTTCTTTAGGATTTAAGCTTTATTTTTAATGGGCGTTTGAACGCAGGCTGGAGAGATATTACCCCGACTTTTCCCTGCCCGTGTGGAAAGAAGCAAGGCAGTGTGTCATCAATGAGTTCATTTTCCTTCACAAAGAGGACATTTACTATTAACTGTCCCTGTTAATATCTTGCACTGCCTGGTAATGAAATATTTAATGCCAAGGTCTTTATGCCGCCCTCCGACTTGCCAAGACCATGAGGATGTGAATGAAGATACTAATTGCAGCAGAAGAAAGAAAAGCCCTGGAGAGGTCAGGGAAGCGTCTCAGGAGGAGCCCAGGAACAGCAATAGCAAAACATTTGTGATGCACGCGTTATTTCCATGGAAATGAGGCGGCCCGCTGGAATAGTGAGCAGTTTCCTAGCCCAGCTTCACTGGCAAGCACTCGCCTTGCCGGGAGGGGGGATGTGCTGACACCTGGGGAGTCCATCCGTCCCAGAGGAACACGGGGGAGACACCTCCACAATCAGCACCAGTTGATGCTCGATGGCAATTTGGCCACTTTTTTTTTTTTTTTTCTCAAAATCCCTCTAAGTGGCAGTGCGAGGCTCCAAGGCAGTTTTTCCTGGCTCTGAAGGTAGAGCAGCCAAGGAAGGGATGACCTCTCGGTCTTGCTCTGCCTGCCAGCATTTACAGTATCGGCTTGGACAAGGCTATGCTTGAACGGGTTGATGTCTAGGTACAAAGTCTAAGGATTGCTTTTCCTGCAGGTTTCTGCCCACAGAAGGAATGCTATTAATTTTTTTTTTCCATTGATCTAATCCATCTGGTTTTCCCCTCAGTCGGCTGAGCTCATGAGTCACCTGTAACTCAGCAAAGGCAGTCATGACAAGTCATGCCAACCCAAGCCCAGCTTCAAAACAAACCTGACCTGAACCTCCTGCCAGACACTTCAACCTCCCTTTATTAAGAGAAGCCTTGCTCTTTACCTCTTCCACTGTCAAGTGGGATTGGGGGAAAAAAAATAATCTTTTTTTTTTTCCCCTTCTGTGTCCTGTCTAGTTTCATAAATTATTCATATAATTTCTGGCTTCTCTGAGCTGGAGCAGGCTCAATTTAAAGCAGTTATTATTCTCTGTGGGCCAGATCTTCAACAGATAAAAGAATGGTTCTTGTTGGCTTTATTCACAGATTTTGAGGCAGAAAGATCATTGTGTTTGTGTAATTGGACCCCCAGAACAATTCAAGCCATGGGACTTGGCTGAATTAATTTGCATTTCAAACATGGAGGTTTCAGAACAGAAGATCCAACAAATGGCCATAGTGGATCAACCTGAGGCTTCCTGATGATGCCCCTGAACTGCTGTACCATGAATGGCGTGGACGGCCGATCACCTCTGTCTGCCTCTTCCCAGGAGCATATCCTTTAGGAAAAAAAATGCCAGTCCTGACTTTGATCTTGGAGAAGTCATCACACCTGTGTTAAGATACAGCTGGTGGTCAGAAGAGACAGGTTCTTCCTCTCAACTGCAAACCCGGACCTAGCTGTGAACCCACCTGCAGCCCCAACCCTGGAGCACACTGGTCCATCCTGCCCGAGGCCTTGATGTGCTTTCATCCTCACCCTGTGGCCGGTCCTGCTCTGCTGCCTCCCTGGGTAGTCACCAGCATGTCTGTGGGCTCCCCAACTTCTACCACGTTGGTGGTGAGAGGGGTCCCTGGTGCACTTTGTGTGTGCCAGCTGCCATCCCCATCCCCATTGCCTCCAGGATGTCCCTTCAAGCCCCTCCAGGTCAGGGGACCTCCTCCCCCTCAGCTTTGATTAAACTGGACAAAATGTGGTGGTGGGACCTGAGGGTCAGCACTGAAACTGTTCCCATCTCCAGGAGTGGTGCCTAGCTTGGTCTTCCCCCAGCGCATTCAATGAGCTCTTGGCCCTCACACTCCTTCCTGCTTCTCATTAGTTTTACTTTCATTAATTTTCTCCTAAAAAGAGGACAAAAGATCTTATTTCCCTGGCCAGCCCTCCTCTACACAGGCACGTTCAGACCGAGTTCATTTCTTCACAGCAACATCCTGCTCTCCACTTTACAACCAGGACAGTGTTTTTGAAGGAAATGCCTCCAAACATACTAAGACACAAAATGCAAATGGAAGGTGCTCTAGGCTGGCTCGTAGGACGCTTCCATTTTCCTCCCCACCTTTTCAACCCAGTATCTTCCCCTTCCACTCCTCCATCCTTCTAGGAAACCTTTTCTTGTCTTTTATGGCTGATCACCGGTTTTATGGCTGTTAGTGAACGGGATCATATTGAAGAACCCAAATGTCCTGTTGCAGGAATTGCCTGTAAGGCACTGACATCCAAAGGGGTAACCCCAGACAGATGTCCATCCTTCTCAATGCTGAAGGACGTAGGCTCTATAGCAAAGGAGAGTCCTGTGGGCCTGCAACGTGCAGCTTTTTGGGCTCTATTTCAGGCAATCACTTAGGTACATCCTTAATTTTAAAGACGTGCTCAACTCCTTCCCCTGAGCAGGTTTTCTTTTCCCAATGAGAGCTGCGGCAAACACCATCTTCGATTTCTGGGGTATTCATCTGGAATTTTTCATGAGCCCTGAACTCGGTAAAAGTGTTTTTAATTTCTTAGCGGCAAACAAGTTTCTTTTTGGTTAATAAAATATGACTCCACCTAGAAGGATTCAAGGCATCCTTTGATTTGCGCTCCTTGAGCAGGAATCGAGCTGCCTTGAGTCGTCCTTGAAGAGGTGCAGTGGAAGGGGACAGAATAACTTTATACAGCTGCTGGCAATAAATTATTAAAACCTTTATGAATACAACATATTATCTGTCCCAGTGCCTTCAGGCATTTTCTGTTCCTTTTGTGCTTTCAAAGCAATTAATCTTGCAACTGCTCATCACTTTCAGAGCCAGTCTTACAAGTCTGGAGAATGTGTGAAAAGCGGAGAAATTGCACACAGCAAGCAGCGGATGAGCTTAGGCGGCCGCCCTGCCCACCAGTGTGGGTTTGCAGGATGGGACCATCCTCTGTGGGATGTTTTCTGGGGTTGTGCCTATCAGAAATTGTAAGTTCCCCGTGCTGGGACTCTCATCCTTTTCTTGGAGAGCTGCTCCCGGCTGTTAGGAAATGCATCTTCCTGCCAGCCTGTTCCTCCTTCTCATATTAGTCACGTTACTCCCAGCTCTCTCATCTGTGTGACCCCTGAATCACTTATTTCTTGTTGGCAGTCCTTGTCTGCTTCCCAAGTGCCAAACAGAAAATTGCGCTGGTTTTTTATTTCTTGTCATGACCCGAAAAATCAAAATCTTCATTTATTTCTACGCTTGTCAGGAATGTTTCACTTGACGTAAAACCAGACGGGCCCCTACACAACACGCGAAGACCTCAGTTCTTTGTAGCCTCCCTGTGCTCATGCAGCATCTCCCGGTGGGAGACATGGACCGGGGTGCTGCTCCACAGCCCTGCCGAGGGAGATCCCAGGCTCCCAGGCAGAGGTCGGAGCTGAGGGATGCTCTTCTCCATCTCTCTGCTGACATTGAGCAATTTCGTGTTAGTAATGAAAGAGAAAAGAGAAGGATGCTTCAGTTTTCTCTTTTCTGGGAGAATGTCCTGCACTATCAGCTGGAGCTGTTCCCAGCATCGCGTTGGCGAATACTTAAGTGCTTCACTCTCCGTTGAACACCTTGATCAGGACAGACCACGAGAGAGCCCTGATCCGTGTCAAGATACCAGCCAGCCTTGTTGTTACGGCAAGGGAGAAGTGGTTTAAACGTAAGCACTGCTGCACGGACTGTCGGGACCCTCAGACTGCCCCTTTAGAGGGCGGCGCGGGGTTGAAGGCATCCTGTACATCTGCAGGGTCAGTCCCAGGGCCAGGTTGGTGCAGCCACCGCTGCCTTTACCAGCAAAACAGGGCTTCACCCATTGCTCCAGCAACCTCCCTGCCCAGATTCTGCAGGGGTTTCATCTGCCAAAAATAATTTGGCTTGAATTTGTAAATAGTCTAACATCCTAATTTTGGCAAATTTATCATTGCTGAGAAAGCTTCTCCTGGCTACAGTACAGCTTGTGGAAGCTGGGCTTCTCCCAAGGCTGTCAGGGTGGGTTGTGAAGCCTCCTCCCAGCAGCATGGGAGGGGAGCCCGCAGCTCGGGAAGGTTTTCTCACCACGGGGAGGTTGGAGCCATCAGCCAGATCCCCTGGAGAGCTGAAGATAACTCAGCTGGAAGGTGCTATAGATCCAACCTGACCAGTGAAGTACAGGGTGATTATATCCAACTCCAAAAGGAAGGTCAGAAGAGGATGAGATGGAGCCGCTTGGTTTGTAACTGGAGCACATCTTGGGGAAACTCTGGCAATTGGGATGCAATTTGACAGCTCTTTAGGAAAAGGACAGGCTGTGAAGCACGGCTGCTTGGAGAAGTGTCCGGGATGGAGCAGAGAAGGTGGTGGTGGCACTGCCTGCCCGGCTGGTGCTGTCCATGGCGGGATCTGGACTGTGCACAGCAGCAGGGCTGGGGGCAGTGGGGTTTGCAGAGCAGCCAGGAGATGGAGCCCACATACAAGGCACCAGGGATGGAGCCTGATCTCACCCCTGCCAGACCAACGTGAATGGAGAACCATGCTCTGGTGAGAGGTGGCCCTGGGCATCCTCACATAAGGGGGCTTGCAGAATGGCTCATGTCACCTCCCCATCTTCTCAAGGGTCCCCACAGGTACACGCAAAGAGCCACCGATGGCCTTTTCTTGTGGATGGTCTCAATAGCCCTGACTGTCACATGCACCAAATGACCCAAACGTAGCTCCCTTGCACAGCGTCACAGGCACACGCCAGGTCATGGATGGGCTCAGCGTGCACGTCCGAGTAAAAGGACAGATGTGCAGCTCTCGTGTCAAAATAGAGGGTCCCGCATTGTGTGGCCACATCCCACTCGTCTTGTGACAAGAGGGCTGGCATCGGGGTAGACTTTGTCATGAAACTGAGGGAAGAAGGAGGAAGAGCACCATTCCCCAGAGCCGCCATGGGACTTGTGGCCTCACCCGGCAGGGTTTGTGGTCCAGCACAGCTGGAAAGTTCCCCACTGCTGTCATCACCATCAAATAAAGCCAGGGTTGGCATTGGCCTGATTTTAATTCCTGGCAGTTAAGTAGAAGGAGTGTCTCTGCCTCTGCTCTGAGTCTGTCTGCAGAAGCAGCAGTCCTGGCTGTGGCTGCCACATAAACCGACCTCCTCCTCCTGAAAGGCTTGTTTGCTCACACCGCTGACAAGGTGATGCATCCTTCTGGTGTGACAAGCACACGGACAGGATTTGGGAGCTTCTATGTCATTATCTCCTGGCGCAATGAGACACCGCAAGATGTAGAGACAGAAGCCCTGATTTTTAGACCATCCTTCCTGAGGAAACCTGTAAATGCCTCTTGGCATGGCTAGGTACGCAGCTGCCCTGTGTCAGCATCTCAAGGCAGCTGGTCCTCCAGCCAAAGAGACAACAGTGGGAAGACTCCCCGCAGTGGGACATCACATGTGTAAGTCTGAGATGAAGGCATCTTTATTTTATTCTCTATAACACACTCATGCCTCCCTCCAGGGAGCAGTGTTTCTTGGCTATTAGACCTCACTCATGCTGTCAAGTGACCAAAGACAAGGAAAATCCTTTCCAGAGGCCAAGGACCTGATTCGGGTATGATCACTAATATCCCCTTAAGCAACAAGGACTGGATTTCACCAAGTGGTCTTTCACCATTTTCACAGGAAAGCAGGATGTTCTTGGTCTGGGACATCTGACCAGTGCTGCTTAGATGTTCTGCAGCAGAACTGCCCAGGGCCCAAACTCCTTCACCCCTATTTCAGCCATTACACGGTTATACTATGGCGGGTTTCAGTGAAGCTGTTCAAGTTGGATCACCCACATCAATTGCTCAGCTTCACAAACAGCTTCTCTATTGACCGGGACGATGTTCTGAGCCAGGAGGTGGGAGCAATGGTCCCATCCTCAGCACGTGGGAGCCTGGGTCCAGACCGGCTCCTGCATAAAACATCTCCTGGAGGTTCCTGCTTCCCACAGCTCCCTCTAGAGAGGACCAGCCCGGCACATCCCGCCCGCCCGTGGGGCCCCCCACTCATAATGCCCTTTTATAAGGCTTCACAAAGCCCTTCTTGGTTCATATCCAGGCTGCTAAGAAAGGTTGCCAAGGGTGTCTCTGCAAACAATAAGGGGCCTCTGTTTGTAAGGCGGCTGCGGTCACAAATGCTTTTTTTGACCTCCAAATGAAAATAGCTTCTTCTTTCCCAGCAGATCTCCTTCTTCTGTGTCTAAGTCACATCTGATTGCTGAAGCACACAAGGGCCTTTCTGCTAGCAGTGCGGTAGCAGCGATGCTGCTCAGGGGAAGCGCGCTCTCTCCCTTTGCTAACATCCTTGCCAGCTGAGTCCTTGTTGCAAGCTTTTTTATTGCTTGTGCAGTCCAAGAGCCTCAAAGCACAGTTGGCATCACCTGACAATGCTCTTCAGAATGCAATTTTGTCAAGCGATTCAGCAAACTAGACGAAAATCCTGCTGGACTCCTTGTGATGTGGGTCCTCCCTGAGCACTCCAGTGAACCAGGCTGCTTGCGTGCCAGGAGAGCTCCCTGTTAAAGCCTCCCAGAGGGTGCTCGGATAAATCTCCCAGTTGAGGCCACTGCTGCACAGGCACGTGGCACACTCTGTTTCTGCTGGGTGCAGCTCCCAAAATCATTGAGCTGCAGCAAATCGATGCCACCAAAAGGATACTGGGTCGCCAAGCTTCTGGCAGTGCTGGGAGGTGTCAGAAGCGCCTTGCAAGGAGAGGATTTACTATGCAAATGAATTTTAATTATATTCAGTAAAGATTTACTATGAAATTCTTCCCTGTGAGGGTGCTGAGGCCCTGGCCCAGGTTGCCCAGAGAAGCTGTGGCTGCCCCTGGCTCCCTGGCAGTGTTCAAGGCCAGGTTGGATGGGGCTTTGGGCAACCTGGGCTAGTGGAGGGTGTCCCTGCCCATGGCAGGGGGGTGGAACTAGATGCGCTTGAAGGTCCCTTCCAACCCAAACCACACTATGCTTTTATGATTTCATGAGCTCTGTCTCCCAGAAGCCAGTAGAAAAAGGGTCTTATGAAAGTCACGTTTCTCCTTGCAACTCAAGCAGTTATGTGTGGAGCAAATTCTGAAAACTCACGATTATTTATTTGTTATCTTAAAAAGCCCAATGACACTTTTGGGGTGCGGTAGGAGGAGATTTGGTGTTGGTCTAGACTTAAAAACCCTCACCATCAGAGGCAGGCCACCTTAAAAGCACAGAGAGCCAGGGCGAAGCCTACAGAGATGCAGATTCCTCTCTAACCACATCCTGCATGGAGGCTTCTGTGCCTAATCACTGCCTTGCTTTGAAGGTGGTTGTTAGCATCTATTAAGCACCTTCATGAAAGCAGGTAGCTGAAACAGTAGCTCTTTCCAAAGCGCAAAGCACACAGGCATGTGTCCCTTCAAAGTGAAGGTCTATGTGTGTCCACCAAAGAAGTGGTAGAGAAGAATTTGCTGGAGTGGTCTGGGGCCGGGGCAGGCAGAAGTACGAGGGATATATGGCTCCATCGAGGAGTTGAAGGACATGAGGACAGTTTGTGTGCCCCAACATAGTGTCAAGGCTGTGTTAATGCCTGGTGAGTATAACCCATCTCGTGCATCCTCAGGCTGGAGGGAGAAGGGTACGGAGCGGTCCAGGCAGAGCGTAGGCAGCTCATTCACGTGCAGGATGCTCTGGCTTCCCAGGCTTCCAGGATCCCAAATAAACCCCATAGCCTGAACGTGACATAGCAGAGAAATGGGTGTCAATACATAAAATGAATTTAAATAAAATCAGTTGCAAGATGGGTGCTACAGAAAAAAACCACACAGTCCCATCAAATCTATATAGATGGAGAGCTCATTAGGACAAACTAATCCTGTAAAGCCTTCTACTATCTTGGAGGTGGGGAGAATGACAGAGAAGACAGAGAGACTGAGAGATTGAGAGACAGACTTCCTAGAGATGCACAGCAAAGGGACAAGATGCAAGCTGCAGGAAAAAGAAATCAACTGGATATAAGGAAGAAAAAATGCACCATGAGGGTGACTGAATGCAGGAACAGGAGCCTGGCGAGGTGCAATCACCATCTTCATGCTCAAAACCCTAACCCTGATCTGACTTGGAAGTTGACTGTGCTTTGAGCAGGGCTTGGACTAGAGACCTCAGAGGCACCTTACAGCTTCAGTTATTTTATGATTCTGTATAATGAGGTGAAACCACCGATGAGTGGTTTCAATGTAGGTGCACTGAAGGCTTGACCCACCCTGACCAACAGCTTGGCTTTAGATATTATTTGTACTGCATACACGGCCATGCTACAACCTGTCTGATCATCAAACCAGTAGATAAAAGCTTGACCGGTTTCTCTGCAGCATTCTTGAAGCCACCTACAGCTAGTGCAGCACCTTTTGTTAATTTGCTAAATGGTCCCTCAAAACATCTCCAGATCAGGCTGTGACTTCCTGCCTGGTTGCAGAGGACCTTCCCCAGCAGGATCTCTTCTCTGCTTGCTGTTGCCCTGTGGTCCATCAGAGGACAGAACCACAACCTCCAGTGCACAGGGAAGCGTGGAGACGACAGATATTCCCCCGACAGATGAATCATGCTGTCGAAATCCCAGCTCTGCAGCAGGGATGGGTTTCCTGGGAAGAGGGAAGAGTTTCACCCTTGGTCTTTGAGGAATGGGTATCATCGGGGCTGCGCAGACACGGAAAAGGTACTGCTTGGAGCAGGAAGATGTGCAGCTATCTGCTGCTCTGCAGCATCGACTTTCTGCCAGCACACAGACGCACACGGTGGATTTGAGATAAACTCAGGCTTTCGTTTCCTTGGTTGAACTGCTAAAGCCCAGGAGAGTCGAGAACACCACTCTGCAGGCAGAGAGATCCGGGGATGTAAAATTTATGAGCACATGTTGCTGCACACTCGTCTGACCGATACTTCTCAACCCGGTATGCGTTTTCTGTCTCGCTCCCTGAAGAGCGACATCATCTATTAATTAACCTAAATGGCTGAACACATGCTTTCCTCTTGGTGAACAATAAACAAAACCAGATGACCCGTGCATGAAAAATAAAGTGGTGACACGCTCTGAACAACATTGTTCTGTGATAAAGAGATACCGTCGCAGCAGGATGGATTGTCCTACGATAAAAAATTAGACCCAGGAGTGATGGGCTTGGCTTGCAGACCTGGCTCTTGAGCAACCCTGATATGGGCTTAAATAAATCACTGCAAGAAATCATCAGGACTGAGAATGGACCAGAATCCACAATGGCTGGGCAGCGACCGAGCATCATTCCCACCAGGTGACAATTAGCTTTGTGTGACGAGTTTAGTGGCCTTCCTACACTGGACAGGCTGCTTCAGCAAAGCTGTCAAAGAGTAATTGTCTCCTCTCCTGCAGATATCAGGAGGATTTGGTGATAAAGACCAAACCCTTTCTTCCCCATAAAGTGCAGCGCTATGTTAGAAAGGAAAGGTGTGGGATGAGCTGCTGGGACAGAGACTTGTTCTGCTGGCGAGTCCTTCGGGGAGTCATCCATGTATAATATAAACTCATTTATACTGGGAATATTCCATCCTGACCCACAGCAAGGGGTGACCGGTTTTCAGCACGGAGAAGAGCGCTGAGGCAGAGCAGCCCGTGACATTCCGTGCAAACCCTGGGAACTCAGATGCACCATAAATTCATAACCCTCTACCTCGAGCCAGTCTGGCACGGAGAACTTTTAGAGGAATTGGAAAGATTTGTCTTCAGATCGTGTTGAATCTATCATTTTACTCCCATTACTTTGTTAATTGCTGTACCTGAAGATTGTGGAGGAAAAAGGAGCACCTGCGTAAGGATTTATACTCCAGTACTGTTTGCAGACAGGCCAGTCCTTTCCTCCCTGCTCTCCACAGCTCCCTGAGATATGAATATTTTGCTCAGGGTTCATGACGTGCCTTTGATGGACAGTCACCAGGGGAAAGACCCGGACGATGTGACTGCTGCTCCTAAAATTTCAGCCATCTCTGACCCAGGCTGGGAGGTCGTGGCTGACCACAGTGACCCAAAATGTGCAGCTTGCTTTATCAGCCCCCGTGCGACAGCCCCACGGGAGGGACTTCAGGGCAGCACAGCCAGCCCGTCCTCTGTGGTCATAGCCTCGGAGGATGCTGCAAAGCCAGTTAATATGATTATTAATGTTACTAATAACTAGTAAGAGGGATCAGGCTGCTCTCACGAGAGAAATATCTTCTTCCAGGGTGAGTATCCTCCTCCAGGATAAATTACAACCATTTGCTTTCATGCTGACGGTCCCCTCCGGCCACCTCGCTCACAGGGGTGGCTTTACCAACCCCCTGAAAATCTCAGCCCCTGACTCCTGCATTATTCTTTGCAGCTGTGTCCTAAATTTGGGCTCGCCAGCCCGAGCCCCGACGGTCTATGCAGCTCAGCTGGGAGGCGGGATAAATACCCCGTCACTTCTATCACATTTCAGAGCCCCCGGGGCTGAGACTGGGCTATTAGGAGACAAGGCTCGGAGATAGGAAGCAAGAGGAAAAATTGCTGCCTCAGGGAGATACAGAGAGTAATGAGGGAAAAATAGTGATATGGCTGAGGTGTCTGCAGCACAGGGTCCTGCTGGCATTGCCAATCTAAATGTAGGCACAGATAACAGCCCTGTGCACGCTGGAGATAAATCCCCATCTGTGGGCTGGGTGGATGTGAGACTGGATGTGGGACACGGGCGTAAGGGCAGAAGCCAGGAACTGTATCCTTTTAGCCGTGACAGGACACCGGGCTAAACCCAATGTGCAAGAACATTTCCAGTGAGAGGTTGTAGGAGGTTCTTCATCAGGACAATCCCTCGTATCATCTACCACCATCCGCTTTCAAACCAAAAGCCTGGTTTTTGTGCTTAGAAAGGTCTATCAGTATTTGTTGCCAGACACCAGGAAGGATGCTTTCTTCTGCGCAGCTCAGCGAGCCATAGGTGCCATCATCGCTACGTGGGTCTCCATCACGGATCACTACACAAAATCACCTTTGGGCATTTCAGCCATCACTGGTGACCCCTGCCAGGGATGCCTTGACACTGCCCCTTGCAAGACCTCCAGAACAAGTGTGGGACACCTCACGGTTACTGCTGCTGCTCCATGGAGAGGAGTCTCCATCTATGCTGTCATTGGGAAAGATATCCCAGAAACCCATGACATTCCCACCAGTTTTCTTTGGCCAAATACATGTGAAATATACACTCAACCCTGATGGTCAAGGATGCCAAGGGCAGTGTGGGTGCCGGCGATGGGGAGGAGGATGGAGTCACCAGCAGACACTCAGGGTTTGGAGAAACACATGAAGAAGATCTCCAATACAAGGAATTAAAAACCTAAACACATGGGTCTTCTATTAATCCTGCAGTTAAACTTTGGAAATTCCTGACTCTAGGGTAGGAGAGGGTTAAGAGAAAGCTCTGAGCCAGGCCTGCGCTCTCTGACTACAAGGGATGCTCCGAAGGACCAGCTGAAATCTCCCCAAAAGGCCTCCTACCCTTTTGATCAGGCACAAAAGAGAATGTCTCTCATCATTAAAGTCAATTCTTCCAGGATGGCAAGGAGGGGCATTTTCATGGCTGATTAGCTTTGTAAAGCTCAGGCCAATTCAGCTGTTACAGGGAGATATATTGTGCTCCTGCCTTGCAATAGCCGGCCCGTTTGCCTGCACCAAAAATAGATCCAGCTGGGGACTGAAGAACATAACAAAGCGTCAAAGCCAGATTTGAAGCCCTGGAGTTTCTTGCTTGTTGTCCTGGCCATGGTTGCGCGTTAGATGTCTACATTCAACTAAAGCTGAGGCCAGAGCCGGGCGAATGCTATGAGAGTGGGGCAGAGAAGGGAGGTACTAAGATGCTGTGCTCTGGAAAGCAAACTGTGATTTCAACAAACTTTTCCTTTGCATTCCCTTCTTTTCCTCTTTCTTCCGGCCACACCAGAAGGGAACCAAATCCCATACGACAAATTTCCACCTGGCCTCCCCACAGCACCTCCCATCCTGATGCAGCTGAACTGTGCTTTGAGGGAGACAAGGTGCTGGGAGGCTGCAAAGTGGGATCTGATGCCTTCTCGAGGGTGTTTCCTGCTGCAAAAGGCTTTGTTCCCAGTTACTCGTGCACTTGATGTAAATGCTGCACAAAAATCCCCTCCTCCAGCAAAGAAACTGCTTGAGCTTGCCTGCAGCTGGGGTCAGCTGGGGAAGGTTAAGTGCAAGGCACAGAGGGACTGTCTCCTGTGTGTAAATTGGGGGATTTCTGGCTATCTGAGGTGCTGTGCCCTTGCTTTAGCAAGCTGGAAAGGAGAGGCGGTTGCTGGGGCTGTAGGCAGCCGGCGTGAGCTGGAGCGGACGTGCTCCCACCGGCATCAGGGAGCTGGGATGCATCAAGAGTAATCAGGAGGAGATGGCAAGGCACAGGGCTTTATCGTGTCTCTACAAGACCTCTTTCATCGTAGAGTCAGACACCAGAAGTAGATTTATAAGAAAAGTCTTGGGACTGCAACACAGGACACGCTGTGCCAAGGGCAGGTGAGCTGCGGCTTTCCTGGACAAGCTACTTGTGGGATTGACCCAGGCACTTGGCACAGAAACAGAGCAATGCTGGTGGGATGGACAAGTCCTCTAGGTAATTACAGAAGATGTGAGGGACACAGAAGATGCCAGGGGGTCATTTGTGAACGCTGCGTGCTGGCAGAGCTGCTGGGATGCTCTCTGACCATCTGCTCACATGTAGCTTGGTTTAACTCAGAGGTGAGAAGCTGCAAGGCGGAGAACTTCACAGGCCAGTTTCTGGCCATCTGCATGTTCTTGGTCCCTATTCTGTCACTCTGCAGTGGGGACAGGCCAAAGTGATGGTGACATGAACTGTGTCTGGGTTGAACTATCCCAGCTCAGTGGCCTGTGTACAATGGCTTAAGGTACCAAACGCACAGGTCAGGGCATCCCGAGCTGAGGATCTCAAGACTCATGCATTAGAAACAGGTCCTCTGCTCCAGCACCGATTTGCAGACCTAGTGAGGAAGACCACAGGCACTGTGAAGAGCTTTTCCAGGCCATACTTTGAGCCTTCCCAACAAGTGGCTGTCAAACCTGTGCCTGGTCATCTCCAGTGACGTTGCTTCGATGGCTTCTCCACCCATCTGATAGCAGAGCTTCATTATCCTGACCATGCCCTAAGAAATACTCCTCCACTGACTAACTCCAATCTCATTCGTTTCAATTTAAGGCTGTGTTTGTCCTGTCGACTGGGGCATGGAGGTCAGCTTCTCTCTGGGGACAAGAGGTGGCCAATGATCCACAAAATCCCATGGCTTCTCACCCCAGGGACCTTGTCCACCACTGTCTCCTAAGTGGAGTTTGGGCTCACGTAACAGAACCGAGTCCTGGATGACAGAGGTTAAAGTAAGTTCATTACCTCACCGTCAACAAAGAGTTAATTTCCGTGAGAGCACCTTGCTCCTGAGTCACCCTCGTCCAACCCCTTTATCAGCCATCAGCACTTTCTAGGTAGACGGGTGACTTTTACAGCATCATCTCACACAAGGCAAATCCTCTAAAAACAGTCAGCGGAGCATTTAATCGCCGTCTCCAAAGCGATGCTCATCCAAACACGAGACGAGCTCCCCTCCCTAAGCCTTTTTAATCCTTATGCCTCTAATGTCAGATACCAGGCTGAGGAAAATAACATCAATGGTCCCAATTCTTGGATTAGGTGTTCCCCAGCAGCTTCTGTAACTTTTCTAACCATCAGCCAGGACTTTGTCATGCCCTGTGGGCTTGTGCAGAAGAAGAAGGTATTTTCACACCAGGAGAAAAATAATATAGGAATGGGAACGATATATTAACATCCCTCACAGAACAGCTCTTGCAGAAATAACCGCTCTCCAGGGCATAGGACTCCCTCGAATGATGTCAGACATGTATTGATCACAGCACGGTACACACGGGCATTATTAAGGAGTTTGGGGTGTTAAAGCTATGGCAAAAGATGTGGAAAAGAGGTTTCCATCTGGATATTTGCTGTAAAATACTTCCCCTTCACCTCTATTCTGACATTTTTATACGACAATGTAAAAATTTTTACATTCAACAATGCCATTTGCTGTTTATTTAAGTAATAACAATCGAGCTTGCAGGCATTTCCTGGAGATAACCTTCTGGCAAGGAGCTTTCGTATTTTAACTGCTCATTAATCCCCTAGTGAATATCCTGGTTTGACACCATTATCGAGACTGCTGTATGATCACTGTTGAGACTCTAATGCGATCACTTAATGGTAGGTTGTTATTTTTCAGCACTTAATTATAGCAGGGTGCTTGTTGTGTGTCGCTAAAATTACTCCACCATAAAAATCCCCGTTCTTAACCTCCCGTTCCCACTCATAACTCCCCATGTCGCCAGCTGAGTTACTTCCCCGTCGTGCTCCTCACTCCTTAGCTTGAGATTTGCGTGCAGGTGAATCATCTGGTTTTTGCTATTTTTGCCCCAAAGGTAATCTTTTCATTTCTGAGTGAGGGAAGAGCGAAAAAGATAAAAAAAAAATAATTCATGGGCCTCATTGTGAAAAAGAGCCACTTTACATGGTCATGAGGTTTCCGTGCAAGCCGAAGGGATGAAAGCTGGCCTGAGGGGTAGGGTTATTTATGGCACCTCTCCGTAAGCATGTTGGGACTCCTCCACTAAGCATCGCTGCTGGGATTGTCCTCCCAGCTCATCCCTCATACACATCGCCCTTGTGACTCCATCCTTACACCGCCTCGCGGTCTGAGCCTGCACCACACAACGGCTCCTTCTTTTTGTCTTTAACGCCTTTCTCCGTGTAGCTGCACCCTTTTGCAACCCCCAGAGTTTGACATTTTTGTCTGCTTTTTCCTTCCCTCTCCCCAGCCTTGCCTGTGGAACTCCCCTCCAATGCCTGGAAGGCCACCTCTTGCTGAAGTCTGCAAAGCACAGGCTGAAAGTCACAACTTTTCAATTCTACGCTCATCATGAAAGTTGCACAGGACCGTCTGAAGATCTGGCATGTTGGCAGACCCTGGTAGGGCACCTTTCTCTGGGGAAGCTTCAGGCCAGTTCCAGGACCGGTCGTAAGCACATGGAACATGGGGTAATTATAACATTCATGTACTAAGTCTGGAACATGCCGAAGGGCAACAGTCGGTTCCAGGCCTGAGAGACCACGACCACCACATGCTGGCATGGCAGCTCTAGGCTCTCCCAGACCTTCTTCCCAGGAGCAGCAGTTGAGCTCCACACAGGCACGTGCAAGTTCTCATGAGCTACCCCTGGCTTCTGTATTGGCAGTATGGGCTCACCTCCAGCTCACAGAGCGGGCAATGTTTGTTTTCAGCACCCAGTAACCGAGCAGATTGATGTGTCCCAGGTTTGTAACAGTGCAACAGCCTTGCCATGAGACAGAGGATGGGCTAGAGACCTCCCAAGGCCCCTTACAGCTATGCAATTTTAAGATTACGTCTTGGAATTGCTTAGGAGTATATGTAGATCTACAGTAGTGATCGTGCTTTATAGGCAGAAACCTGTATTGGAGACAGCGTGCTCGAGAAAGTGTTCCTCAGGGAACAGACAGAGGTTCCCACCGCCGCAGTGGTGGGACACTGCACGGCTAAAGCACTCGAGCAACATAATCTGAGCCCAAACCCACTGGAGTTAGCAGCAACTGCTTTGAGGACTGCAGAGAGCATGGTCCTCCAGCGAAGAGGACTCGTTGCCAGCAGCCCGAGGCACTGCGGTGCTGAGACCTGAATCAGGAGCTCTGGAGCTCAGGCCGTGCCATGCGGCAGATGTAACAGGTTGCCCTCACGTAGGAATGAGTGTTCCTGGATGAAAGCAAAACTCTGCCATGCTTCAGTCTGCAGATGACTGTGAGCGGGATCCAGGTATCTGCCATGTTTAGACAGCCTTTACGGACCCAGGAGAGAGAGTACATGCCACAGGGCTGCAGCGTAGGCATCTGTGTAAAGCAGCTCAAGAAAATCCCATGCTGAAACGTCTACAGTTCTCTACTGATTACAGAGAAAACCTCTGGGACTAGCTCAGATGGAGACATCTGTGCTGGCAATGTCTCAGGCCAGCTGAGACGAGTCCCACCCTTTGAGACAGAGGCAGTGCTATTGAAAAAATATCAAATAACCTGGAGCCGATGCAGCACTTCTGGGCTGGAGCAAGGACGGCATTCATGGCTTCGCAAAGGCCATCACCGCCTACTCATGGCTGGAACACTGTTCAGCCAAGGAATGCGTTTTCTTGGCTCTCCCTGACTGTCCAGGGCTTAACCACAACAACTTCTTAACCCTGATCTCTGCACACTGTTAGCAAACGTGCTGGCAATATCGATTGCCTGAGTCTCAAAGCTGTTCCTTCGAGATGGGTATTATTCTATGTGCTTAAATAGCATATTTATCTCCCAGTACCAAACATAAGCTGACTCACAGATCCCCAGATAATGCCTCTATCCAATGTTGTTTCTAAAACACACAATACTGCTATAAAGACACCTCCTGGGAGCATCTCGTTGCCGAAGAGCCTGCTGTTTTCCATCTGCATTCTCAAACACAACCGTAGCACTTTGTGTGCGTGGAGCAGATCCTTTTAGCAAACAGTTGCTGCCCAAGACAGTTCCACTCTTTCCAAACCAACATTTCTTGTTTCGGCAGGTGTCTCTTCACCTCCCAGTAGTCTTGAACCTGCACTTGCACGTCATGGGGGATGTGGTGGCCATAAGCCACCCTCGAGCCTGTTGCCTTTGCTGGAGGAGCACGCCTGCAGCATCCCTGTGCAACAAGTAACGTGCTGAATGAGGGTTGTTTTTTCCCATTCCTCTGCCCCCCACCTTTCCTCCTCTGCTGCCTTTGCTCAGACTGGACACTCACACAGTAATGATGCCAAGCAGAGCTCAAAGCAGCAGAAGAAAAGCCGAAAAGCCTTTTTATAGTTCTTTTATAAATCACAACATATTTTATATTTTAGTAATACTAATTTAAACTGGGAAAAAAATAAAACCAAACCCAGCCTCCCAGACCTTTTTGGATTATGATGAGACACTGTTTCATCTGAAGAAGCCCAAGGGATCACACAGCAATATTCTTCTTGAGCCAAACACTGCGCTTCCTTGAACAGCTGCACAGGGCTCAGGTTGCAGCAGCAATCACCCCGAACTGTGGCACAGAGCTGAGCTGTCACTGCAGCACCAGGGAGCAGAGAGATGGGAGACCCTCTGGGGCTGCAGACGGGGTGGGAGTACAATTTGCACCCTGGGCAGGGGCAACAGGATGGGGCCCAAATAGCCGTGGATGCAGGAAGCTGGTCTTGATGATCTAACGGTCCCTCCTCGCCTCCAGCTCCATGAACTGCATCCCACCAGTCCTACACAAAACGGTCCCATCCTGTTCCCTTCTCTTTTCACCTTCCTCCTCCCTCCCCGCATGACTCCTCTACCCTTGCAGCCCAGATTTTACGACGACTCACCCTGCTGAGCAAAGGTTGTTGCAGGTCTGCTCTCAGCAGTTTATTCCTCCTCTCCATGCCTCCTAAAAACCATGCCCTGGTGATAATCCTTTTGATGGAGTTACACCGATTTAAACAAGTGAGGAGCGAGCATTCTTCCTTCCAAATTTCTTTCACTCCAAAAGCTGGTTTAATCCTTCGTTAAGCCCTATAATATGTAGGTATCTGCGGCTGTGCTGGAGTTAAGTAGCATGAAACTATTAATCTTACTTTAGTGGTCAGAGGTGTTGACTAGCCATCTATTTCCAAGTCCCAAATATTGCTCTGAGGTGGTTTGAGCTGCTTGGAGGAAGAGGGGAGGGTTGGACCAGATGATTTCTTCCAACCTAAATTTTTCTGTGATTCCACATTTCTGCTTGCTCCATCCATAAAATAACACATCCCTCTATTTTGTGTGCGCTCTGTATGCAATCGTGCATCCTCCTCTTTTAGGCATTTCCTACTCTCTAGCGCTGTTCATGCAACCTCTAGCAAAATACCTGCTCCAATGCTGTTATTATCCTGGGCTTTATTATCTCAATTATACTTTGCACAACTATTTTGCACCAGGGTGCGAGAGGCGTTTGGAGAACTGGTTTTAATTTAAAATCAGTAAGTCCTTACTGGTTTGGCCTGTCACTATAGGAGGAAGCAAAACGTGTTGATATAATCTAGAAACCAAGTTCCTTATGTGCTGTTCCAGCAGGGCATGGGCAAGCCCATGGGGAAGTTTCACTCTCGTTAAGCTGCAGGCACAATTTAACTACATGTCCAGCCACTCCCACGGAAGTCAGCCGGACCATTCACCCTCTTAAGTGCAAGTTCATCTGTAAAAGTTTGGATAAAGTGTAGTTTAATAAACTTTGTATAAATGCTAGGCTCCAGATCCCAGAGGAGCTATGTTGGCTGAAACCAAATTAGCCCGAGGTGGCTGAACAACAGCGTTTACATCTGTTTTGCAAACACAGTCCCCAGCTCATTATTAAGTTGATTTAAACCAGCATAATTTCACCCAGGGAAGCCAGCAGCCTAGTCCCTGTCATACTTAGCACTGAATGCCGCAGCCCCGGTTCTCTTTTTGCTTATTCTATGAAGAAGGAGCAGCTCTCCCACAGCTGATGACGTTAGACTGGTGTGAAACAGGAGCAACCTTCAGGCAGGCTCTTCCGAAGCTGGGCAGGCGGTGCTCCAAAGCCCGGAGCCTCGGCAGTGCCGGCGTGCTGTGCCGTTTGCTTGGCACGTCAAGGATGAGACCTATGAAACCCAAGACAACGTAATTTAGCACATAATTTAACTCCATCCCTCAGCTATGAACATATACAGATTCAGTGCGCTTCTGCTACAACACCCTCCAGCATAAATCTGGCTGGGAGTAAGCAAGGTGCAAGCGACTTCAGGGGCACTACCACTGGGGGTAGTATTAAAAAAAAGATAATAAGGCTTTGAGAAAAAAAGGTGCTGCTGGTGGAGAAGAGCCCAAACGTTAGACTCACGTGTTTGTCTTCTCGTAAAAGTCAGAATGAGGGCATTTGTGTCTTCAGAGACTATTTTTTTAATGGTCTCTCTTTTCTCCAGCACGAAGCCAAGTTCCTAATAGCTACTACCAGCCCTGCACGAGAGCTAACGAAGAGCTTGTGGACCAGCAGCCCAGCGCGGCACAGAAAGGTCACCGGATGGAGCTGGAGACATGGAGCCCCAGGGCTGTTTTTGTCAGGAATACCGAGGAGTCAGCTGTGGAAAGGACTTTGCGCTGGCTGGCTTTCTAGCGATGTGTTTTCGTGTACAGCCCCATCAGGTCTTCAGCAGGAGTGACTCTCCTGAGAGCTACTAACGAACACGCTGGATCATTAGCCTCAGCCAAGGGGCAGGTACCTAAACAACCGCAGCCAGCCCTGCTCTGTCCCCCGAGGAGCTCTGGCAGGGAGAAGTGAGTGTGCAAGAGGTGGAAACTTGAGCTGTGATTTTTGACAGGGAGTCACCAAAACAGCCCTGATGCCCAAGGCTGGTGTCTCCTGCCACTGCTGCTTTCCTGGTCATAGCCAGGGGAGGTGGTTAAGGCTTCAAGCAGCTGAAAAAATGGAGATCAGCATCTTCTCAGAGATGGTGAATAACAGTCATCTTTCCCAAGAGCTAGAAGGGGTCAGCTTGATGTGTGAACCAGAGGGAGGAAGAGGGAGAACTGGTAGCAGAGCTGAGAGACAGAAATAAAGCTAACCAGTCTCTACGGGTATGTTTATGCTTCAATCCCTCAGTTAATTGCTGCCTGTCGGTGGAATTGCACCCAGCAGAAGCTGGGTATCGCACAGGGTCTGTGTGCAGCAGCCAGAAATGCACCCGCATCCCTGGAGCAGTGCCTGACCTGCCTGTAATTCCTCCAACGGGGCAACTCCGGTTCCTGGGCGGTGAAAGCCGCCACGGGGACAGCGGTGCCAGGGGCTGATTAGCGAAGGTGTTTCCATCCCTGGTACGTGAGTCAGCCAGAGCCGGGCTCACGTCAAGGGCAGCAATTGCGTTTCCTTGTAGCTGTGTTGACGAGGGTTGGGCAGCACCGTTCGACTCCATCCAGAAAGGGCAAAGGGAAGGAAGCAGCGTGCTTGCAAAAGCCTCTATAAACGAGCTGGGGAAGAGGAGATGATGGGGAGGCACAAATGCAAGGGCATCTCCCTCCCCTTGCTCCCTCCTCTTCCTCACCAATCTGATCTCTCTACGGGAGGCAAGACCTCCCCTAACCCACCCAGCACCATCTGCCTCCCTGCCTGCAGATGCACCCTTGGGACGGTAAGAGTCTGGCACCCATTGCGGGGCTGCCGAGGCTCGCACTTTACCAAGCCACGATGGGCACCAGCTGCTTCCCCAGCCCCGACGTCAGAGGAGAGAGTCGCCAAGGTCAGACATAGCAGAGATGCTTCTCCACGAGAAACGCGGAGCGTCTGGCGCGGCCCCTAACAATATGCAGCCTGTCTTTGCCGTTTTGTTCAGGTTTTTGTTTTGAACATACAAAACTGCCTCGCCTCCCTTTATGCCTCCCAAGAATACCCCGCATAATCACGGCAGCTCCTCTCTTTTCAGCCCTGACCTCCAGCTGGACGTGCGGAGGGCCACATTGTACCGGGCTTCGTCAGCAGCTCTGAATGCCTTTCGTTATCCTCTCGCTGGGCTCCGTTTCGGAAGGAAGGAGGGAAGACAGAGCTATTTTTATAGCATCTAGGGTCTCCCCAGACTGCATCTAACTTGCTATTGTCGGTCAATGATCTTTCAATTACTTGCTACACTCAGGACTTTGCTCTGTTCTTGCAAAAAAAGGGTTGATGTATTCAACACGCTCTTTCCAAAGAGCGGGCTGGAATCGGACGATTAGGCTACACAGAAGAGTTGCTCGGAAACACACTCTTTCTTTTTATAAATATCAGAGTTTGAAAGTGCAATTGGCTTTTTTTCTGCAGTAAATTTACCATTCTCTGGTAGTTTTCAAAAAATACCTGTCAGAGATCACAGGCTGAAGTGATTTTTCTGTTCCAAATAAGCGCAAGCTACTTTCTTTTGACTATTTTTTTTCTTTTTTCCTCCTTACTCTTTATACAATACCCTGATTTTCATTAAGAAGCTGGAGGTTATCTCAAAATATGCCAGGATTTCAGAGGAGTGGCTTTACAGAGACTACAGCTCTGGGCTGGGAGCCACACTTTCCAGGTTTGGACCTAACTTTAGTCCCTGGTCTATACAAATGGACATTTTCCCAAACAGACACTCTGTTTTCATAGTTACCCAACCTGAGGCAATCAGCTGCTGGTCTTCAGAGCCTGCGCATTTTCCCACTAAAATCAGCTGGAGATATATGGGTCAAAAATTTCCATACAGCTCTTTCAAGACACGACCTGAAAACAGAAAATCTACACGAAAAAGAAAAAAAAAAGAAGCAGAGCAGATATACTGCAAGTAACTCAGCCACTGCGATGCTTTTTGCTGAACCTGGATCAATCCAGCAGCCTTTGCGGTGCTAGAGAATTGTACAATATGAAATACTGTTCCTTTTGAATTAGATATAAAAGCAAGGTCCTAATGTCTGTAATCACTAGAGCTCTTACAGGGCTCTGCACGGGGGCAGGCGATACAACCCAGGTCTGCGTGGGGTTGGTACCGTGTTACTAACCATCATTTCCACAACAGCTTTGGAAGGGTGCAATGTTCTTCATTTCTTCTCCTAATTTCTGCAGTTCGTTGAATTTTTATTACTAATTACCCCCTACCCTACAAATAAAAGATCTAAAGCAACTGTGCAGATGCAGGTATTTTTCAGCTATTCCTCATTATCATGCCTGCAAATCTGTCAGACCTTTGCTCCCAGCAGCACTTTAGTTACTATATTTCATTCCTTATTAAACATATTTTCGAAGGACCTTTGGTCATTACGTCCACATCTAAATGAAGGAAAAAGAGAGGTCAGACTAGACCTCTAGCAAACTCTGAGTTTATGTCTGAACGTGCTTAATTGTTGTCAAACATGCTCACGGCAGGATTTCCAGGTAGGTGTGTAGAAAATAGAGGGTTTCTGTGCTTATTCCTGCTGTTCTGACACTTGTATCAGCTGGGGACCTTCGGTGGAAAAGCTCCTGATTTGCATGAGAGAAGGAGGACTTGTGCCAGCATGAGGTCTGGGACATGATCGCAAAAACCAAAAGAAAACAAAGGTGAGTTCTTTGCAGGAAGTCTGACTTCTGGAGAGGAGGAAAAAAACAAAACCAAACCAACTAAGCAAGCCCTTCAAATGACCCAGAGAGTGTTGTGAAGGAAGATCACGTGGCAGTTGTTAAGTGTAGAGTTGGCCCGCACACCTCCCTAGACAGTGAATGAGCATCTCAAGTGAATATATTTTAGTCTGGGCCTAATCCTGTTCAGACTCAGACTTCACTGGTGCTGCAGAGGCGAAGCACCAAGGGAAGAGGAGCTTTAGGGAAAATGGGTTTTTGTTTCAAGTCATCTCAGCTGCTTGGGCTGAAGTTGCATTTAATGAGAAAGGCTTTAGTGCTATGTGTGAGCTGCTTTGTGCATAGCAGGAATTTCTTTCTCGCTGTTTTCTTCAGCCTGGAAAGGTGAGGAATTTCTGGTGGGGTGCAAGGGATGATCTCAGTCCTGGATGGCAGGATATCCTCTTCCTTTCTCCTGCTGTTTGTAGAGCAAGGAGGATGTTTTGGATGGGTAGCAAGGCCGTGCTGCTGGAGCCAGACTGCTGCGCGTCATCTGGATACAAGCAGGGCAGCTGGAAGGAGCTTCAACACAAGGGAGATGCTGAAGATTTGGGAACGTGGGCAGAGGTTGCAACGGGTGGAAACAGCAGGTCGGGTGAGGAACAGAAAAACTGGCGACGCTGGGTTATGAGCTAATTGGAAATAGCTGCTTCCAGACCCTTGGGAAGAGAGTTATTTCTGGAGTTTAGGGCTCCTTTGAAACAGCTGATCTCAACGGAAGGAAAAAAGCATGGATAATGCAGCATTATGGTTATGGCTTCATGTGATTTTTGACCCCAGATATCACCATGACTTGATCCATTTTGAGTGGTGCAGATAAACAGACCAAGCAACCGGCTTCCCAGGGCAGCTCCATTGTTTACACATCCGTGATAGTGACTCAGCCATCAGCAATGATGTTCTGACCTTATTAGTATCAATGGGAGTCTTCTTAACGAGGACATAATTTCACCCCAGAGGCCAATTCATTAATTAGCATCTCCGGCTATCCTGTCATTGTGCATATGAAGAGTAGTAACTTGACTTACACGCTGCGCAAATATGCGTTCAATAGCACGTGTAATGATAACAAACAGGCTCATAAAAGTTTGGCAGGAAGAGTGAAAAGAGGCGAGTGCAGCTCCTCAATCCGAACATAATTCAGAGCTGGTGGTACTTGCTCATTGTAAAGTCTTGTGTAAAAATCAATGTCCAAGGAAATGCTTAATCATCAGCTGTTGATTTCACGTGCTGCATGAAGTTGTGCAAGATTCACTTAAGTGCTGTTCTGATGACATTAATTTTTTTTAGCTGTGGCACTCAGGACTCTTCCATCCCTCAATGCAATACCCTCACTATGCGCGGTTTGCAAAAACACCATTGTCCTGCTGCGCCTGTTGCCAGGAAAGGCTGTTTTAATCATTCTAGTACGTCTATTATGAAATATTTCTGTTTTCCGAAATAAAAATAGCCTAGCCTGCATTTTAGGCTAATCTAACTCCTCCCCTTCCAAACTGTATTTTCATGTCGGAAAGTTGCCCGCTAATTAAAAAAAAAAAAGCATTTTGGAACATTCTTTGCATGTTAAAATTGAACAGATTAAACTTAATTTAACAGTAATGATCTCCCACAGTTAATGTTTCATGCAGACAGCAACAGGGCACAGTGTGATCACTAACAAGGTCAGGAAAGGATTTGTTCCCTTGTGCAATATTCATGGACGTTAGTCTTCTCTGAAGTATTCGAGACTAGCCACTGGCAGCGGGTGAATGCTCTGTTAGCTGGAGTATTGGCTTGTCACGATGTGAGAACACTCTCTCCTTACTTTCATTTGCTGGATGATCTTTCTTCTCTCTTCATTTAAGAGAGGTAAAGTTTGCTTGATAAAAAACGACCATCAACCACTGCGTAGATCTGATTATTTCAGTGATTTGGTAGAAAACCTTTCGATTTACCAATTTTGAGGAAGAACTATCAGAAAAAGGGTGGGGAGAGATATAAGGAGAGATGGCATCTTGCGTTTTTCCACCTAGCTGGAAAAAAACCCCCACAAAAATTCCTGAGTACACAAACAGTCTGTCACCAACGCAGAGAAGTTCAGCTGAAGTCCAGAAGAGGAACAATTTCTCCAAGTTTATTCTCACCATGTTAACCAATGTTTTTACTTTCAATCCCTTGTGCAACCAGTAGCAATGTTTGGCCAGAAAGGGGGGAGCAGGTGTTGTGAAAATGGAAGTATGGTTCTCTCTGAGAACTGCAAGTGAATACAGACGTGGGGAGAGACAAAGCAGAGGATGGAGGCGATCATCTCTGACGGCAGACACCAACCCCAGCCCTGAGCTGGCAATACCACGCGCACGTGGCACAAGAGCCGTGCCGGAGGAGTTTCCACCGGTGGGAGCCCTTTGGCTTCAGCTGGTGGGAGCAAGCTGTGCTGGTGGCATCTATGTGACGCACAAGAGGACATTCCGGGGAGCATCGTCATGCACCGGCTATCTCCTGAGCTGGGAGAGTCTTGGAGCCAGACCAACTTTTGCTGGTGGCACCTCAGATAACAGCAGTGGACGGTATCTGAATCTGCAGATTCAGGGCATGCTGGCAGTCGCTTGTGTCCCAGGAACATGTACATAGAAACACCCTCTCTGTGCCTCCAACTCGTACAGCCTAGAAGGTATTCATAACCTATTTCTCTCGCATCTGTTTGGTTTTACGTCTCCTTTGGATACCAGGAGAGCGCAGCACAGCATTTTTAAACTGAACCCAAGACTTCATTCTCCTTCTTGGGGCCTCAAGCAGAAAAGGCAAAATATGTGAATCATGGTTTTGTTAGACAGATGCTTGCCTGACAAGAAGACACAAACTGGTCTTTAGACTGTTTTCTTTCCTATCTGCTCAACACCCTTCACTATCCCTGGTAGCTCAGCTGGAAATGACCAAGGCTCCCACTGAAGAACCTCCTGCAGCTCAGACAGGTAACTAATATTTTGATTTCTAAATACAAACGAACTATTTACATATGGTGACTTGGCTATTTCCATCTACTCTGTTGTCTGTCTTTGCATTACTGTACCTAAACCCCGGTCACCCTTTTTATAGGGGAAAAATGTGAATTTTTTTTTTCTTGCCTTTCATTGAAAAAAAAAAATACATTTCTCAGCTGTTGACATCTTTCTACATTTCAAGCAAGGTATTAAATGAACTACTTGAGGAACTCCAGACACAATTAAATTAATGGAGACAGACCAAAGGCAGCATTTACCCAGGAACTTCAACATAGTCAACCTTCTCACTCCTCCTTCACCCTGCTGACAATGAAAGGTCTGATCATTTTGAATAGCATCTGTGTTTCTGCTCCACCCTTCCTGCCGCAAACAGCATCCTTGCTAGCGTGTACAGAAAAGAGCCTGCTGCTCTGCCCATGAACTCAGAAGAGGACCAGAGATTTAATTGCTTTACTTCTTCTACCTCGGACTTTTGCTGTTACGAATTAAGGCCTAGAGATCCTTGGAAAGCACCAGCTTAACTTGCTTCCCAGGGTAGGAAGGTATCCCCTTTTTGCAGATTGCCGTTTTCTTGCTTACACAATTAAATAACAAGAGATGCACCTTCTCAATTTTAAACAGGAAACCTTCACTACCAAGCGATGACAAACATCCCACGCTGGTGAGCTTGGGGTTTTGTGCCACTGTAATCCTTGCATGAACAGCAGACTGCTTATTTTGCTTAAGCCAGACCCGATAATGGCAGATCTCAGCACTAACCAAACTGTCACTTGGAAAACCCCAAAGCATAACCTCAGCATGAACAACTCCAGCTTTTAACTGCTCCCGCTCCCAGCTGCAAAACGCAGCATCCCTCCCCACTGCCCAAATCCCCGCAGCGAACCAGGCCTCGCCACCCTGTGAATTTGGGAGCCCCTCTCTGCAGGGCAATGGCCACCTTAGCCCCGCGCGGAGATGCCCGTGGATCAGCGAGGCCCTCTCCTCACCCAAACCCACAGCCCGAGGAGCTAGCGGTGCACGCAGAGACCCACGGGGGGAAGACCCTGCAGTGAATGAATCAAGAGCGATAATTTAAAAAAAAAACAAACCACAACCCTAACTCAGCTTCTTTTTTTCTTCTTTTCCCTTCCCTTCAGCCTCGAGGCCTCCCACACACCTCGGTGCCGCCATCCCCGGGCCTTCCCGCTCCCCACGGCTGCTTTCGGGGCAGAGCTCTGTGGGGTGGCCGGGGAAGCAGGCCCTGGGGGGGGAGGCCAGCCCCGTCTCTGAGGGGCCTTTGCCCGGGCCGGGGGACACCCCCATTGCGGGTATGCTCGGCGGGCGGCAGAGGTGCCCGGCACGGAGCCACCCCGTCCGCCCCCCGCGGCCCCACTCGGGGGCAGGAGAAGGATGAGGAAGAGGAGGATGAAGGGGGGGGGGAGGAGGAGGAGGAGGAGGGAGGGGGTGGGGGAACCCCGCTGTCAGTGGCCAGTATGCGGGTGACGTCATCGGCTGTAGCCCGGCGGCGCCGCCTGGCTGCTGTGCGCTCATCCCGCCGCGTCCGTGTGTGTGTGTGTGTGTGTGTGGTGTCCCTCCCCCCCTTCGCGGCCACCGTAGCGGGAGCGGCGGAAGCCCCCTCGCCGGCCACCGTCCCGGGAGGCGCCGCGGCGGATGGTCCGCGTTGTCCCGCCGCCCCCCGGCCGCCCCTCCCGGAGTCGGCGGCGTCGTCGGCGGCAGATGGCGCGGGAGCGCGCGGCGCGGCGGGGCCCGGGTTGGCGGGGCGGGAGGCCGCCGCCGCGGCGGCTGCTGTTGGCGTTGCTGCTGTTGTTGATGCCGGCGCTGCCGGGGTTGGGGCCCGCCGCTGCCGCCGCTGCCGAGGAGGCGGCGGCGGCGGCGGCGGTGAAGGAATGCGACAAGCCGTGCGCCAACGGCGGGCGGTGCCAGCCGGCCAGCGGGCAGTGCGAGTGCCAGCCCGGCTGGGTGGGCGACCAGTGCCAGCACTGCGGGGGGCGCTTCAGGTGAGTCCCCTGAAGGCGGGGTGTGTGTGTGTGGGGGGGGGGGGGGGGGTGGGTGTCCCCGGTTACGGCTCGGGGACGTTTAGGGACAATATGGCCGTGGGTGTGAGGGGCCGGTGTGGGGTACGGGAGGGGAGCGGGCTGGAGCAGCTCTGGGGGCAACCGGGGGGCGGGTGAGGGTGCGAGGGGCTGGGCAAGGAGGCGGCGGGGGGGACAACGGGGGCTTGGCGGCCCTGGTTCAAGGTGCCCGAGGGGACGCTCGGGGGCAGTGGGGAGGTGGGTGGGAAGAGGGGGTTTGGGGCCTCGGAAGGGGCGGGAGCGTCCGCGGCTGAGACTGCCCAGGGCAGCGGGGCCGGGGGTACGAGGGGCGGGTGAGGGTAGGGGCTGGGCAGGAGCGTGCTGAGGGGCAGCAGGGACTGGGTGGCCCTGGCTGGGGCTGGGCAGGGGCAGGTCTGAGGGCCAGAGGGGTGTGAGGGGCGGATCCGGGGGCGGGGGGTGTAAAGGGCTGGGGGGGAGCCAGGCAGGGGGGGGACAACAGGGATTTGGGTGCGGAGGGGGAGGTTCGGGGGCGGGGGGGTGTGTGGCTGTGAGGGGATATATGGCTTGAGGGGTGAGGGAGGGTGACAGGAGCGTGGGTGGGATGGGCCGAGAGTGCACAAGGCCAGGCCTGGGGGTCCGCAGGGGATGTGGGGCTGCGTGGGGGAGGTCTGGGGGTAACGGGATGTGGGTGCTGGGTGCCCCAGCAAGCAGCGGTTGGTGGGTGCAGGGTGTTTATACTGCACCGGGGCACCTCTGAGGGGACAGTGCCTTGGGTGTGGGTTGCTGGGGTTGCACAGGGGTAACTGGGGGTCGGTAGTGGGTCTAAGGGGCTGGGGCTGCGTAGGAGCGGGGATGTGGGTGTAGGGGACTGGACACCTGGCTGGGAGCAGGTTGGAGTGGGAGAGGAAAGGTGTGCGAGTGGGTGGTGGGGCTCGGTGGAGGCAAAAGGGGTGTTCGGGGGGGTAAGCAGGCTCATCTTGGGAGATGGCATAAGCAGATGTTGGTTGTGGTTAAGTGTGAATTTGGGAGAGGTATGTGAGGGGGGGGAGGAAGCAGCATCTTAAAAGGGGTGGGTGGCACGTGGGGATGTTCAGCTCTCAGGGCAGAGCAGTGCGTGCAGGAGTGGTGCTGGGCCTTGGTGGGGGCAGTGGGAACCCTCTGGTCAGGGTTTGGGGTTTTTTTTGTGTTTTGGTTTTTTGTTTTGTTTTCGGTTTTTTTGAGAAAGAGCTAAAGGTGGTTCTGGGCAGGGGTGGCGACCCCCCCAGCTCTGTGCTTGTCCAGGCCATGTGTATGTGGGGGTGAGGGATGTCTGCACAGGAGGAAGGTGATGTTTGGGCTGCGCGATGCTGGAAAGCGCGTTGTCTGCAGTGCCAGGGCCAGTTCTGGTGGTGATGGGATACTTGGGTTGTGTATCTAAAGTCTATCCCATCAGATGAGAAGTGGGAAATTTTTATGGGAGTAGGCTGGAAATGCACCCTGGCTTCTCTACATAAACTTAACATTTTCAGTGGAAGTGGGCTCTGTAAGATGGTTACCTGTCTTGGTTTTATCAGCTGTGGCAGCGAGAGCTACCGTGCGTGTCTGCGTGCGTTAAGTGAATTCCCTGGTCAGGGCTGATTCTTGGAAAAGGACATGAAAAAGGATGATTATTCTAGGCAGCAGTTGCTTTCTTGGGGAGCTTCTTATGAACATACCAACCACCCTTCAACGATGCTCCCTGTAGATTTGAGGGAAGGGGTGCTATCTCTATAAACTGAACCCATCAAGGAAAAGCACTTTGTGTGCTTTAGGAATTATGGGGGGGTTTTTTGGGGTTTTTTTTTTTTTGACAGATGGGTGTGTGATGCAGCTGATTTGAAAGGAGTTTTGTGTGGAAACGATGCCAGGCTAGGCAAGCCCTGGAAGTCGAAAGCTTCCTTTTTTCACGTTTTTTGCCACTGTCATGATAAGAATTTTCTTCTAGTTGAGAGAGAATGTTGTGAAATAGCCATTTACCCATTACTTTCCTTGTGATTTAGGATGTTGGCCATTTTAAGGGGACTAGATTTGAATAAAGTCAGAGGCTTTTCTTCTGAATGGCAAAACTGGTACTGCTGATAGCAGTAGATGTATACCAATTTTTTTGTTAACTGGTTGGTTTTTTAGCCTCTTGTCTGTTTCGATAAAGCTTCTTGTTTCTTTCTCACATATAATTCCAGTCCAAAATTTTGACTAAAAATATAATGTGTGTTTTTTCTCTCTAGGTATTCTATTTAGCTCTTTATTTATTTATTAGTGAGTTGAAGTTTCTAGTAGTTTTTTTAAACTTTGAGCTCTGAGAAATGCAAACAGGTGGTTTTAGCAATGTTTAGAGCTTTGCAGTCACAGCTTTCACATGCCTTGAAGTTTACTCTGTCTCCTGTCAGAAATGGCACTGCAGGGTTTCTTTTTTTGTGTGTGTGTGGTTGTCAAGAAAAAAGACTCAATGTGTTATTAGATGCTTTAGGTACAAATGGGAAGTAGAAGGGCAAGTGAGTATTATTTTGTAAGTGTGGTGTAGTCCACATGCTTATCTGCCTGACTGAGAGATGTAATTAAATTTGGCGTGTTAATCTTCCCATCCTTATCTAGATGTATATGATGACTATTTGTGGCCTTGACTTTTTTGTTTACGTTGAACACTGGGGTTGTCATGATACAACTTGTGCTTCACTGGCTTACTAAGGCCTCACATCTTTGTGTTAGCAGCAAAGAACGAACATTGTAGCTTTGTGTTGTGGTCTGCTAATATCCTATTTGCCTTCTTCATTGGGAAAGTCTGTTTATTTAGACTGCAGGTAGATATATAGGTAACAAACCTGGGGTGGACCATATTCTTCCTTGTTTCACTCAAACCACAAAAGGGGAGATTGTGTGCAGCTCGTTGCTGTTCTAACGCAGATGCGTGGGGGTTTTGTTAAGCATGTGTGGTGTGCTGTGACTTCTTAAAAAGAAAAGGGTGTGGTAGAAGTCTACCTGCATGTGGTTTTGTTAGTGGTTGTTCTTGGTTGTAGGAATGGTTTCTGAGAAAACGCTCACCTTTGCACAGATCAGTCACGCTCTTGGGGAGGTAGAAGATTGACTTTTGAAGGACTTCAGGTTACCTTTTTTAAGATGTGGAACCAGCCACTTGAGTTCTTCAAAGATAAAGACTAAGTTCTTGGTTTTATGGGAAGCTGAAATAGGAAATATACGACGTGCCTGATGCACTTGTGTTTTTTATTTCTGTACAAACCTCCAGTTCTGTGCTGGCTGGAGTCTGCTGCGGGCCAGTGGCTTCAAGATGCCATAGTGCGAGCAGGAGAGAACTGCTGCTGGGAGGGATGGGACACCTCCAAGTCATAGAGCTGCAGCAGCACACTGGAGATAACGTTTTCGAGCAGCGGAAGCTCAGGAGTACCAAACTCAGAGTGAACTTGTCAGCGTTGCGTGTTGTACAGTCAAAAGGATGCTGCAAGCTTTGAGACCGCAGCCACTTCAAAGCACTTGCCGTAGCTCGGTGACACAAGCCCTTGTCCTGCTGGAGTTGAATTGTTTCAGCCAGCTGCCTGATGAGCAGACAGACAAGGGCTGTCGAGGAGGGTAAAGCACAGGTTAAGAAATGACTGCTATTTTACATAGATCGATTGGTCAGAGATTGCAGAGGATTGGATTAACAAATTCAGGATAGTGCCTGGCTTCTGGAACAGTAATTGTATGCGAATTGTGTATATAGGCACACTGATGGGTGATTTGATATATGATTGTAGCTGAAAATATGAACAGACTATATTTTGACTATGTAATTAAACACCAAGTGATATCAGAAAACTGTTTTTTGTGTGTGTAAGGGCACTGTTTCCCCTTTCATAGTAATACTTTTTTTGTTTGTTTGTTTTGAGGTGGGAGATGGAAAACGCTAAGCAGTGCTTAGCAATGCAACATGACAGTTGGAGGGGGGAAAAAAAGATTAGAGCGTATCCTTTATACCTCCTTTTTATTAATTTAATGGAGGCAGTTATGGGCTGCTGATTGAACATTATTAAAGAGTCAGTGGTAATAGAGTTTCCTTGGCCAAAGCATATTACAGTGAAGAGGAGTTTTATCTCTAGAAGATTTGGTTAAATCATAACCTGAGAGACTTGCTAGCTGGCAAAGAACTGTCACAGCTCCCATTCTTGAATGAATGGGAACTTTTGGTCAAAACCTAGTATACAAACCCATTGTCTATAAAAAGCTACCTGATGCAGTTTAATGCTTTAGGAAAGTCAGGAAACTACTTAATATATCTAAGGATGTTGGCAATTTGAATCAAATCGGTTTAAGTGCTCAAATTAGATTTGGGTGCTGCATTTGTGCCCGATCCCCATTCTGTTTCTCTCTTTTCATTAGTACGTTATTGTGCTTTAAAATGATTTTCTCTTCCATGTTGCTGTGTGAAAGGCGCTCTCAAATGTTGTGCACTGGCAATAAAAGAGTAAGCCATTCAAGTAGGAAAAATTTAAGCATTATCAATTTTAAAGAATACACTGGGGAAAAAGAACCTTTATATGCTTTTATTTAGTTCTTGGAAGCATTATTTCCAACTCTGGATTTGTAATTTTGCTAGGAGGTATGTGTGTATATCTGTCTACATCTGCATTTCTGTTTTTCTGTCTATCTATACATGAATTTAAATGGTCTGTTCATTGAGAGAGAAACTCATGGCTAATATTTCATCTGAATTCTCACTGTTCTATTGCTACTCTCACTGTTTTATTGGACAGTCTGATGTTTTACTAGGGCTGTTTTAAGAACAAAAATTCATCCGTGAAATAATTCAATATTTTTGAAATATCTGAGATGTTCTGTGCTTTTTGCCTTGCACTGAATGGTTGGCCTAAATATTTGACTTGCGTGAGGTTTTGTTAATGTTTGCAATAAGCTCGCTTATTGTTACTTTTCAGTCTGCTTTATAGCAAGGAGTCAATAGCGGAAAATTCAGAACAGTAAGACAATGCAGTGCACGCTAGATCGTTCCTGTCATCTCTGCTACATGGACATCAAACATCTTCACCGTTGGAGCATTAGTTACTGGAATTATTGAACAGCTCATGGTTTCAACCTGTGAGAGAGAGGAGTAAGCAGCGTCCAGCTGCTGTCTTCCTGCTAAGCACGTCTGAGCATTGAGACCTCTGGGAACGGTGCAGGTAGAGGATAATGTTCCTCTGCCTGCCAATTCCAGGAACATATCACTGCCTCAGACTTGATTGCAAATACCTCCTTTTCTGCAGTGGTCAACACAAAAGACATTTCTGTCTCGTTTCTCTATGTCTGAATATCAGGGAGTAGCTGCCTGAGTCAGCTGAGCAGAAGTTGTCTGATACTGCTCTGGATTTTTCCATTATTTCACGGTCTCAGTTGCTTTTTTCATTATGGCTCCAAAATAAGCTCATGTCCAACCGGGTGTTCGTTACCATCGTAGTTAATTTACATTTAACATAAATGACTTCTATTGAAATATCAACAAATGACTGAGGTTAGCACCGTTTTCACAGGAACGGCTATTATTTTTTTTTTTAACTTTCAAAAGAACTAGGCCCAGCAATACTTTTATCGTGCGTCCTGATAAAGTTAAATAACATTTGCAATGCATGTGACGGATTTCACTTTCCTGGCTTGTTCTTCTGAAGCTTTTGTGAGCAATCAGATTTAAAACCATGAGCTTACTATGCGTAACATAAGTGTCTATGAAGATCCATGCTGAAAATCCTCTATATTTTGAGATAATACTGCTGCTGACCAAACTGTTGTATTATTGCATTAATTTATGATACCCTTGGGTGCTCTTTTCTTAAACAGACGGTTTCCTTGAAGAATTTTTTCCAATTTGAAGTTCCAAGCACAGCACTTGGAATTAGCTTCTTGATCTGGTAGAGCTTTGCTATTTTTTCTGCACTCAAAATGTTCTCAGCAAGTAGTTCTTTAGGAGCTCTTAAATCGCATCTTCTAAAGCATAGCAAAAAGATATAGCAAAAAATGCAGAAGGTGGGATTGAGAATTAGGTGATTTTGTAGATAAAGTGGTTTTGGTGGAGGAGTGGTGAGGCGCTACAAACTGGAATTCACCCTCAGAAAGACCGGAACAATTTTATTGCAGTACTTTGTTCTTGTATAGCCATGTGCTAACATCTGCCTGTGTAACCACTGCAGTGTCTTGAAAGCAGGGCTGGAAAATTTGATAATCAATTTTCCAGCACAGAACAGAGATGATAATTTGCTTTTGTGCATGGCTTTGAATCAAATACTCATTTAGTTTGAAATACCGAACCAGTAATGATGTTTGCTTTTTGTTTCCTGCTTTTGTTCCCTTGCTTTGTTTGTGGCTGATCCACGTGGAGTTCCTTTAGAGTCTACTTGAGACTGTCACTAATGCCCTTCCCTTATTTGCTTAAAATAAATGTTTATTTAATAGAGACGCAGGTTGCTGTGAGGGTTTCGGCGGATGTGCTGCATGCATACGTTCCAGGGCACAATTTTGGCTTGTAGAACCTGAAATCGTTGCGCTTCTTCAAAACAGAAGGGCTCTGTCCTGATTGCGGAGTCGTGAAATCGTTAGGGATGGTAAGAGACCTTAATTGCACACCGAACAGCCTTCATGTGAAAATCTGATAAGCTAAATTTGGTACATCGGAATAGTGGGGGATTTTTAGAATAATGTTTTAAAGTGTTTTGGGCTGATAATAGCCTTAGTGCATCTCGCATGATGAAGAAGAATTTAAATGTTTTACTGATTGGCTGAGCAATATTCCTGCTAAAGAAGGGCAGCTGATCTGTAAATCAGATTGTATGAAATAGTTCTAGGACACCCCGGGATCTAGTTAATGTTCCTGGTACTGCTTGTGGCTTAATTTGGTAAAACAAATTTCCTGCGGTATTGTCAGATTCAGAATTTTCAGTTCTCTGAAAATGCAGAAGTGGAATAAAGCTGGTGTAAGGGAGATGATGCTGGCGGAGGTGGTCTGGGCATTTCAACCAAGGGTTTTCCAAGGTGTAAACTACCTTCCCCCCCCCCCCCCCCCCCCGCCTGCTGAGCTCGTAGCTGCAGAAGGAATAGTGTTGTTGTACACAGGCTCATCTTGGACACGCTTATTGCTTGTCACGAAAATTCAAATAGGGGTTGTTACTTCGTGTAGGTACAGAATGTTACATGTCCTGTGATGGGTGAAAATGATCTGTAATGTCTTTTACCGTTAGCCAGTGCCACTCAGCTTTCTGTAGAGACTGATGCAGGAAGTACGAACGCAGCTGTGAAAATCCCAGTTTTTCTATTATTTGTCTTCTCTTTCTATTTCCTGTTTTTCAAAAACCTTGTTCTTTTTCTTTGCTAGTTTCTGTAATCTGAAAAGACATAAAATAAGGAAGGCTACATTAGGAAAACACCCTTTTGAAGACTTTCTTATTAGTCAGTGTTTGTATTGCATGAAAATTTAATACCTGTCTCCAAGGTGGTGCTTGTCTATTCAAAGTAGAAGAAGCTTGGCACAGATGAATTAGCATTTTTTTGTAAACTCCTTTTATAAACTCAAATACAGAACATGAGAACTATTTTCCATTCAGAAAAATTCAGTTGGATTTAATATTATTTCATTGCGAAGTGAAAGAATAACTGTATCTTCAATTACTCTACTTTTAAAGCTGTGGTAGTTTTCATCCCTGCTGTTTTTCAGTCATTAGTATTGCTATGAAAAAAAAATTACACCTGTAGTGCATTTAGCTTTGGTGAGTTGCTGCTGGTACGATGTGTAGCTGTGTATTGAGTGGGTTTGGGGCCTTTTTTTCCCCCCAGTGTCTTTGTGCATGTGTCATATCCTTCCTTTCACAGTTTTGTAATGCACTAAGTGTTGGTATTGTGGCACTGTTGCCAGATATTTTGAATGTAATTGTCTTATTGGGAGAAAATCTATGATTGAGGTTCACCCTGTGCACAATTTCTGGATTTCATTGCTTGTAACGATTGAGAACATGTTTGAGTTCTTCTAAAATAAACTTTTCAAGATGGCTTTGTGAAGGTTTTTTGTAGCAATGTGCAGCACTTTTCCTGCCAAAGTTGTGCACCTGCCTGTTTAATGATTAATTTACCCGACTGATACCCTATTAATGCAGAGTGGAGAGCGTCACATGAATTTTATAGTGATTTCAGAGCTTGCTATCTCTGCCTTTGTTACATACTTTGATCTTGTGTGGAATCAGCAAAGGCAAGGACAAGAAAAAAAACTCGCCATTAAAAGACCTGAGATGCAAAGTAGTGTGGGGCTGAAATGCTGACTGGGCAGGTCAATGTTACAGGAAGAAATTCAAGGAAAACTCCTGCGTAATTTCCCTTCGAGGACTTCTGTCCTTGAAAAAAAAATAGAAAAAAATATTCCACTGTATCTGAATTGTGAGCAGACATTGAAGTTGCTGGTCTGCTGGAAGAAAAATAATGAATTCAAAATAATATATTGTGAAATAATTACTTTTGAGGTCACTGATGGTTCTGTGATTTTTTTTTTTTTTCAAATGGAGATTAGGAACAGGTGTAACTGTATGGTCAGTTGCTTTTATCTTTGTTGAAAATTGTGGAACAAAATTTATTGTTGTACAAGATACACTCTGTATTTCCAGATGCATTTATTTATAGTTGCTGCCTGCCTGCTTGACAGTATGTTAGTGCACTTCTGTTAACTGATAGGTTTATTGCATTCAAACACATAACAGGCAGATCTTTAAATTTGGGTCAGTCAGTGTCTGTTTCTCACAAGCACAGGTTGCAGTGATTCTTTAAAGTCAGTGTTTTTCATTTCGGGAATGGTAATGGGTGTTTAAATATGCCCTCATTCAACTTTTGGTGTATGAATAATTTTGAGGAGGTGTTGAAGTGGTTCAAAGTCAAAAACAGAACTTGACTTCCCGCCTATGCACATTTTTTCTAAAACATCCATTCTAATGTTGCTGGAAATCTGTTTATTACTTTTTTCTTTCTAGTGGATATTGCTGGATATTCTATTAACTTATTTTATCTGAGTTTATATGGTGAGCCCAAAGAAAACTCAGAGCTATGTAAAACATAGTAATGTTAAAACAGTAATTCTTGGATCATTTGCAGCTGTTCTTAAGAAGATTTCTGGGACAGCAGGCAAATGTTGTGTCAATACGTGCATAATTCCTGAATGCGAATGGCATAATAACAATTTCTATGCAGGTTTGGTGTTTGAATGTGAAAGGACGGGGATTTGGATTTCTGGTGGAAAATGGGAACGTGTGATCCAGCTGGAAAAGCTGTAGTGACTTCGTGGCCTGTAACTTCTTTAACGGCACCTAAGGAAGAATAGAAAGGGTGGGTTGCCCTTGCTTAATGCTGGCTGCAGTGTCTTCTGGTAGCTTTTCTTCTTTGTTTGCGTTTCCTCGTAATGTCTTTTTAAGCAAAGATACTCAGGTTTTATTTTGCTGTAAGTTGTGGGAGTGTCTCCTGAAAGAGAAGGATGGCATCACAGCCAGGGTTGCTTTTTTTTTTTTTTATTTCCCCCTCTTCAGTTCTGCCGAAACTCTATGTACCACCATATCAGTTTATCTGTGTTTTACTCTGAAAAAGTTTGGGGTGTAGCCATAGCACTCATAGAGGGGGATTCCCTGAGAATAAATGACCACGCAACTTTAGGAATCAAACAGAAATACAATTCATCATCTAATCTTCTTGGTTCAGTTTCCCTATCTATGAAACAAGGACAAGTTATTTATATGTTTTAAAGATGTTCTGATGATGATGTGATTCCCATAGGAATTTGGGGGTTTAGAAGCCATGCTTCAATGGCAGTTTTGCATGGCAACTGATAGCCGACTTGTCTACTCTGAGAATAATACTGTCCTACAGAAAAAATGTGGTTAATGTTACTATAAATATGCCTAAATCATCTTCACTGAGGCTTATGAAAAAGGATATTGTGTGTTAAAAGTGGTGAAGTTTAAATGTTATCTCAGTTTCTCTATTCAGTGCTGACAGGAATTTGTCATGTGGAATTAAAATAAAAAAAAAACCCGCTGTGTGAAAATCGTGTTATCTGATCAAAGCTGGTCAAGGCATCAGAATATCTTTTGTGCCTGAGGTTTGCTTGTTTTCAGTACAAGATGTGTATGTATGACGGTACGCATGAGACGAGGCATCGTGCTGAAGAAGACATCCTTTGCCGTACTCCCAGCCTCCAAAAACCCACTGATCTTTCTGCATCTCAAGGCAGCTAGAACAGAAACATGGTAAAATGTGAGTGCAGACATGAAGATATAGTGGCTTACCTTATAAAATTGTATACCAGGCCTCCTCAAGCAGTGAACTGTAGTGAGCCATATTTTACCACGAGGTTCACCAAAGTTGGTGAGATCTTGCAGGAGGTGGACTGCTGGTGATGCTGGCCTGTAGACCTGCTGCGGTGGAGAACAAGGAGCATCCCCCAGAGCAAGTCGCTATGACTGGGCTGGAGGTTCTCCCAGGGAAGGTGGAGGGAGGTTTTTCCTTTTTCGTAGGTTAATGTAACTTCATGTATCTTGTTCTGGGTTAAAGACATGGCTACTGGGCTAAAAACAGGCTCTGCCATGCACAACTGCCGTGATCCAAATACTTCTGCCATTCCAATCTTCTTCTAACCGTTGTGTTCTTCCTCAGTCCCAAGATCTTTCTCTACATGTAGGCTTTATGCAACCTTCTAGGAATCAGCTGCGTTTCTGTGATCTCTTGAAGAAGGCTTTGGGAGCTTCTCTTTACACCATGTGTGAGGAAGAGGGAAGGATGCTCTGCCCTGTTGCTTTGCAGACCCACTGCAGCTTAGAAATGGTCGTATGGAGTGAGCTTCCCTCTCTCCTCTGTAGACCCTGATTCCGTAGCGTTACCTGAAAAAGACGTTTATTTTTTCTTCTGTTGAGGCTGGAGAACAGGAGAAGGCAGCCCTTGGAAAGGGGTTCCTTGCTTTTATCTGTGGATTTGAAGAAGAAATTCTGTAGGAGGCAGCCGCGTACATATCCATTGATTTCTGTTTATCCTTTAATTGTTTTATAGATTTCCTATTGGTTTAAAGTTTTGATGGAGTGATGAATGTCAGCAAATTTGCAAAAGCGCTTTATGGCTAGGCTTCGTGGGGTCCTCTTTGGCCATCAAGGCTGCCTTGCTTTTCTGTAGCGAGGTCAATAAATAGTAAGTGAACTCCTGTCATCTACTGAAGGAATTCTTACTGTTCAGGTTTAGGAAGACTTACAGGATGCTGTAGACGCAACTGGAATTGCTAATTCCTGTAGTGTTTTGTAGCATAATAATTTTGTGAATGGTGTGGCCAAAAGCAACAAATTCACACTGAAAAATAAAGAGTAGCCGGATGAAGGCTACTCTCCATTGATAGTGAAGGACATAAATCACTGATTTCTGTGGTGTCTTTGTCATATCTGAAGACGAAAAGCCACTCCTTCTGAGACCAGAAAGTATTGTGGAGAATTTTTAAGTTCTCCTAATTTACACATGTAGTAGGAGTGGTACAAGGTGCTGCGCCTAGCGAACAGGCTGAGCGTTGGAAGCCCTTTGGGAGTCTGGGCTGTTGATGGGCTTGTGATGGGCTAAAGATTTACAGCAGGTCAGGACTATGACTTGGCACAAGTTGCTTCCCCTTTAATCTCCAATTAAATAAAAACCCCCTGATAGCTATAATTTTAATGGGGTTAAATATATATATACACACACACACATATAGATATATATCTATCTACAGTGATCATCTGGCATTTTGACAGAGGTTCTCCTTTCTGCTAATGACCTAGAGTGGAAATCACTCTGTAGCTAAGAGTCTTTTTATGAGCTTTTTCCCTTGCTTGTACATGTTCATTTTTAGCTCTTGAATATATGGACAAAGTCTTTAAAAACAAACTCTGGAAAAATTTGGCCGTAATTAGTGATGTCTTGTTGTAACTTCTGTGTGAAGTGAAAATAGTCGGAGTGATAAGTTTCTAAATTTTCTCGTTGGGATGTTCTTCTTTTGGCAGCTACCTGTGCAGCTCTTATGTGTAAAACACTTGTAGGTAAAGCTGTACAATTATTTAGGTGTGGTATTAAAATAATTATTGTGCAGGTCACTTAATATTCCTTAGTATATAATATCCTGTTTAAGTGATGGAGCTAAGGAGGAAAGAAGACCAGGTCAGCCACGTGAAATAGTTGTCCAAAGTAGTTTTGATGTATAGAATGTGAAGGATGTTATGTATCGTCTTACCCTAATCTTGTTAGCAAAAGTCTTACTGATTTCAACACAAAATATCTTAAATGCATTTGCTGGCACTGATATTGTTTGAGACATTCACATTGCATGTAGAGTAAACTAACCCCAAGCTTTTCACATGTGGTATTTTGAAATTAAACCCTGCTCGGGATCTAAAAATGAGTTGCCTTTTGAGGAATGCTGCCCGTGGACTGAATGGGACATGACCACGCTAACATGGGCACCAAGTATTTTGGGTGACTAAAGTTCAGTGGTGTCAATATGTCACCTTCAGCCTTGTTCCAGGGCATCTTCAGAAGTATTTCTGCAGGAGCTTAGCACGTGCAGATGAAGCCAAAGAGAGTACAGCATGCTTGTCTGCCGTCTGCTTCCCGGTGGTGTCAATAGCAACTCACAGCAGGAAACTGCAACAGGATTGAAAATGGGGAAAGGAAACTTCTGTCCCTCATGTGGTCTGCTTCGGGTTGGGGTTTTTTTTGGCTTTTGGGGGGTATTTTTGGTTGTTGGTGGTGTACTTTGTAGCCCTTGTAGACTGAGGGTGGGGTGTTGTCAGACTTCTGATGCAAATCGGAGTCTTACCTGTCGATCTAAAACTGGTCTTAGAGAGCTGTTTCCCACACCAGTGTCTTGGAGAATGCAGATCCTTCCCCAAGCTGGCTGTTAAACTGCAGAGCTCATCGTGAGCGCTGGAAATGAGAGCATGGTACATATGGATACATATCGTATTACTTATTTGTACCGAGGGAGTATGTAGGAGTCCTAGTCATAACATTTGGATTGTGTTCCCCCTAAAATAGTCCATGTTGTACGTTGTCTTCATTATTTGTACCAATGGGATTCACGTTCACTGGTTCAAATCAAATTTTCTGCCTTTTTCATTGCTTCTCTTTTTACCTTAATGCTTTGGTTATATTTTCAGAAGTTGTGTTATGTCCTCTATATCCTTAATTCACTTTTAAAATCTTTCCTCCATGTAACTATAATCGAATTTTGCCCTTCAGCAGGTGTACTCATAGTCTTTTAAGAGCGGATTTTAAAAATAGTGAGGGTGAAGAGCTGGTTGTAGAAAGTAACATTAGGTGAGCCTTTGGACTGTGGAATAGTGATGTGCAGTGTCTATTTAAAAAAAAAAAAAAAAAAGTTGTAGGAAAGATGATCTGCATATCTACAGACCCATCAATCTGACCTTGAGAACAAACAGGGCTTTAGAGCACGTTAAAGGAAAGAATGATCGGAGACAGACAGAAATTGCCAGGTAGGCTTGCCATTTGTAAGTGATGCTATTTTAAACAAAATATATCTCTGGCAAGAGTGCTAATGATATGTGTGGGGGGATGTTTTTTAAGCATCGTTTAGGATGAAGGCATCTGTAACAGATAAATGCTGTCTGGACTTGGGCAGCCCGTTTGATTCAATGTCACCTGGAGTATTATTGAAATAGAGAAGCTGGACTACACTATGTGACTTATAAAGAACTTTTCACCTTTGGTGTGGTAGCCAGGAGAAGTGGAGGAAGCTGACAACCAAGTTTATCTTCCGTTCTGTCATTACTATTGACATAAAACTAACCAGGCTCCTTCTCAAATGATAGGTATCAAAGGGCAGCAGTCAATTAGATGGTAAACAGGTGGAGTTTAAAAGGGGAGTATTATTTTGGTAAGAAGTTGGAACTGGAACCTAATTTAATATTTTCGTTCATGACCTGGGTAAAGTGCACAGATACGCACTGATTACATCACTTAGGACGTCACTGGGGATCCTGGGTACAGAGATCACAGTGTCATCCTGGGAAAGCAGGGTGAATAAAATGACAGAACAGGGATGAAACAGCATTGTGCACTGCAGCGTTACGCTCGCGGTGATTTACAGAAAAAAACCTGTTAAGATGAAGTTACATGAAAAAGACCCAGAAACAGTAATTGATCTTTGAATGGTTGTTATTTGTCAGCATGATGCATTTTGAAAGACAAAGTAATAAGGCAGTGAGGAGGAGGAGGGAAAATGATAATATGGTTAAAAGCACTGGCACGAACGTCTCCTGGGTAATGTCATTGCCTTCTGATCAGATGTTATTTCTTTTAATCACCTGTTAGCAAAGAGGACTCTTCTGCTCTTATTTTTAGGGTGTCTGGTTGTCATTTGCTCTTAAGTTCTCGATGTCTGTTGATTAGCAAATGCTCTTCCCTGCAGCTATTTCTCATCAGCATAAGAAACAAGTAGTATTCATTCAGCAATGCCTCACAGGTGCTGAACATAAACTATTATTTCGATTACTGAAGGTGCACTTTGCCAAGCTCCTCTCCTGAGTTGGACAAATGAAACAAATAACGTTTTTTGAAATGAGACAAGTCCCAGTGTTTAATCTGGAGAGTTTGATGATTTGCTTCGCACCAGCCATTTGATATTTCTGTACAACCCGCTGCTGCTGCCATCTACTCACACGCCTTAGAAACTGGAAGCCAATAATTGCAGAACATTTTGTCATGGAGTCTTCCCTTCTAAACCCTATTAAATTGTATTAGAAGTTTGAGTTTTGGATGGGGTTTTTTTCAGACTGGGAGCAGATACAGAGATTTTTTTTTTCCTAATCATTACTATGTCAATATTTTCCCAAATAGAAAAAAAATATTTTTATATTAAGATTTAACTATGTGAAAAGTTATATAAAGGCCTGAAACACTCTTAATATAGAACAACAGCCTCGAATGGAAACAATTAAAGTGAAATAATGTGTTTATGTTATCACTGGCATGGTGAACTTCTGCCAGCAGAGTAGGCTGGCTGTTCTCACCTGCCTGTGCTTTCCATCCGGAGCTGAATTTAACCCCCAAACCGCTGTTTGAGGAAGCCTGAACTTTCAGGGGCCTCACAAGAGGTCTCAGGTGCTCTTCTGTATATAAAACTAATTAGCAGGAAGTCCAATTTTTTCATTACTTGCAATGTTGTAATGTTTGGGTATTTATTTTTATTTTAAAGTGCAAGGTTTTGTTTCCAGCTTTCTGCTGGAAATTGTGCGCTCCCAGTTCTGGTTGCTTGTGTGACAGACCCAACAGTACGTGTCGTCACTGTTCATGTGATAAAGTTTATGTGCTTAAGTGCTCATAGGATTGAAACATTAATTTCAACCATTTTAGCTTTTAATGGTTTGGAAAATTCAAATAAAATCTCATGTGGGAAGTTATGTTATTGGTGAGGAATGGTGGAACCTGTGCAACAGCGATTATATATTGTTATAGCTTTTATGTAAAATTTTAGTAAGGCATGTTTGCAAATTATTCTTTTTTTTCTTTTCTTTCCCCTAGATTTATTTCCATAAAAGATTTTTCATTTGTCGCAACCTTCCTCTTTGGTTCAAAAAGTGATTATTTTTAATACAATTCTGAAATGATATTGTTAGTAACCCTACAATGGTTTTGCACTAACATGTAATTTTTATGTAACACTTCACTACACCGAGACTTTCATAAAATACTCCTCTTCCCAACGCACCCGTGTTTGGGAAATGTGGAATTGTGACGAGGGGAGGCAGGATACTAAATACTCTGCGGCAAATTAGTAGTCGGACGAGGTTTTGGAGTATCAAGGCTCGTTTGGCAGAGCAATATATGCATGTTGACAGGTCACAGCACTGCTCATGTAGAAATAATTCTGTCTCCAGAGAAAAGAGGACAAAGAGCCATGGGAAAACGTCTGCTTTTCAGTTCAATACAGGGCGTTGAGGATCACAGGCGAAAGACAGCTCTGAACCAAAGCTGTAATAAATGAATCAGCTGTGACTTTTACTACCTGCTCTCCATGTGCGAATTACTTATTGATTATTATGCCAGCCAACATTAACAGTGTGAAATCCTGTGTCTCGCCGAGGTAGTAAACCTGCCATGCAAATAGTAACTAAATTCATTTGGGTTCGGAAGCAACAGCAAACTGTGCCATGTTTAACTCACAAATTTTGTACAAACAGTGAAAACGCCCTGTTTCATAGAATCCCAGGCTGGTTTGGGTGGGAAGGGACCTCACCGCCCATCCAGTCCCACCCCCCTGCCATGGGCAGGGACACCCTCCGCTAGCCCAGGTTGCCCAAAGCCCCATCCAGCCTGGCCTTGAACACTGCCAGGGAGCCAGGGGCAGCCACAGCTTCTCTGGGCACCCTGGGCCAGGGCCTCAGCACCCTCACAGGGAAGGATTTCTGCCTCACATCTCATCTCCATCTGCCCTCCTGCAGCTTCAGGCCATTCCCCTTGGCCTGTCACTCCCTGCCCTTGTCACCAGCCCCTCTCCAGCTTTCCTGCAGCCCCTGTAGGGACTGGAAGGGGCTCTAAGGTCTCCCTGGAGCCTTCTCTTCTCCAGGCTGAACACCCTCAACTCTCTCAGCCTGTCTCCATAGCAGAGATGCTCCAGCCCTGGGATCATCTCCGTGGCCTCCTCTGGACTTGCTCCAACAGAGAGTTTGCTCTCTGATGTTAACAGGGGCTGTTGTGAAAGGTCCTGTCCGGCGTTGGATGAGCTAGTTTAATAATTGTCTTTGGGCGAACAGCCCTGTCTGCTTTCAAGGATTTTGCGTGTTTGCTGTTCATGAAACACTTTTGGATTCTGTGTTAAAACTGTTTGCCACACATAGCAAAAAATAGTGGCTCAAGTTAAGCTTTGAAATGCTGAGCATTCAATATTTATCAGTTCTGGCTTTTCCTGTCTTAAAATACTTGCCCTTTTAGACAGTCATTTAGGAGAGGGGAAAAAAGAAAATTGTTGTTTAATTTGTTATGTAGTTGATGGGAAGGGTTTAAACGCTGCTGATCCGTACTGCTTTTGTGGTATTATTGTCCATCAACCTTCATTTTAAACGGGTGGCAGTACTAGGGCATGCTGTACCTAGGGCAGCTGCTGCTTTCTCACCTCTAATATTTAACTAATGGTGAGCAGTTAATGTGCTTTAATTTAACAGCTAAAATTTAAATCGACTTATTTTCTGGGAATGCTATTTCATGGTTCGGAAATCGTTGGATGCTTCAAACTCTGCTTGTTAAACTTGCTGAGATGAGAAACACACCCTCTAAGTAAAGAGTTACACAGCTGGAGAATCTAACTGAATACTTCCACTTTCTCTAAAATAGGGATTCTAATTAGTGGAACAATTTGACTGTGAGCCAGTTTGAACAGCCTGGCTTAATCTAAATAAAACCCGAATGCTTTGAGCAAGTTTTGTCTCCCTTTTCCCAAATCAGGCTTTAATAAATAAATTAAATAACGAGATGCAAAAAAGCTCAAAATAGTACCGCAGAGCTCTTGGCAGGCAAGAAAGCATCTGTTTCTGCAGGCGGGATGAAGGGGAAAAACAAGTTGGGTCTCCATCCTCGCCTTGCGGCCGTCTGCCATGACAGCTCTGCTTTGTCCTAGAGCTCATCCTGGCCGGTGAGGCTCCTGAGAGCTGGGTACCACCTTTCTCTCTGCTTTCCCATGAATTATGTTCGCTTTTTGAAATTGCAGCTCTGTGTATTCGAGTATAAAAGGGGCTTTGAGATGACCTGGGCTATGGGAATCCCACCCAGTCGAGCGCTCGGTGGTCCCGATCCTTGGGATGCTCAGAGGGGCTCTGAAATTGGACGCCTGAGTTTTAAGATTTCTGAGGAAACATTGCACAGCTATCATTTTTATGTCTCTTTTGTCTTTGAAACCATTGCACGTGAATTTTTTGAAGCTCATAGTTAAAAGAAGCCTGTAGAGTCCACTATGAAACCTCTCTGCTGTGTCAGCAGTGGTTGCAAGAACCACGTCTATTAAATGTGTCCAGCTGCCTTTAAACTGAAAAAGACACCAGCAGCGTGAGTTTTTATTTAAACCTTTGCGTGTAGATAATTTTAGCATAAGAACAAAATGGTTCCTGAAAACTGTTATGACCGGTGACTGGTATCTTTGTATTTTTCATGTGTCAAAGAGGAATTTATTACCATGATTGCTTCACTTCTTATTCCTTGTTCTATAAATTATCTCTGACAGATTAATTTAAAGCACAGGAGATGAGAGGAGGTTACTGACCTTATGATGCATTGATACAGCTGTGGTTAGGTCTGGAAAGCATTCAGCTTGAAATTTTCTCCTTTTAATAACCTGAAGTTTGGAATTTATTGTGTTAAATAGCAGAAATTAGTACTAAAACATCAAGATTGCCCCCGATGCTATGCCTGTGTGCATTCATCAGCCCGACAGCAGGGCAGAGCGCTGCTTTGGGCCAGGAATAAAAGTACAGTCAAGAGGAAAACAGGCTCAGAAACACAGAGAGTCACATCAACACCTTGAAATCCTTCCCACGAACACAGAGCGGGGCTGGGCGGACAATGCAGCAGTGTTTGAACACGCCGGAGGGAAGCACTTGATGTGAAGTGGGTTATTGCTTTCTGCTCTGCAGGAGTCCACAGAAGTGGTTCTCCTAATCCTTCCTGATAGGGTACACTGAAGTATCACATCTTGGTTTCAGCAGTTTTAAGGCAGGAATGAGCTTTTTCTTACTAGGCTTAAGGGTGCTTAGAGTAGGTGGTCAGTGTTACTCTTATAAATAATGTTTTAAGACATCTCGGTTATGAATAGAGGGAACTAAATAAAACTCCAAGAAGCTAATTGGGAAGCTGGAACCAGGCAAAATCTTTTCCTTTCCTGTTTTTCTTTGTTAAAGTGAACGGAGGAGAAAATTGTGCAAAATTCCTTGCTAGTGCAAACATGCTTTTCCGTGGATGTTATCAAAGTGAAGAAAGAATTTGCGATGACTAAATCCTAAGTAAGGAGGTGGGATTTTTTTTTAGAGACGGTTAGTTGAGAGGTGACCTGTAAATCATCCTCAGCTTGGTAGTGAAGTGAGGGGGTATTTCAAAACTTTGCATAAGTAGTGTTGAACCACCGTCTTTGTTTTTGTTGTTACAAATCTGCTGGGAGCAGATGGAATTTCATTTTTTCCTGCTACTGTCCAAGAATAACTCCTTTCGAAGTCATTTCAGAGGCGATGGCAAAGGTGCATATGGCAGACTTGGCGATGGAAGCAAAGATTTTTGCAGCTACGCCTTCCCTCGGGGAGTTTGGCTCTTTGCTGGGCGGCTGCGAACTCTTGCAGACCTGCCTCTCCGGAGCACCATCCCCAACTCCTGCCCTCGAAGGACACCCACAGTTGCGTTATTTGTAGTGATTATCAAGAGAGCTGTATGTTAGATGCTGCCTTACTACCAGAAAAGAGGAAAAAAACCCCAAACATGTATGCATATCCGCCTCCGCAACTGAGAAATCCGTAGGCTGGCGGTTGTGACCTTCCCTGTACCGCTGAGCTGTTTCATAGACAAACACTCGAGAGCTACTTATAATATACAGAAATGCTAACAGAGCTTGGATTATAAAGATATTGTAGCGAGTCTGTTGCTAAGGCTGCGTTGACACAAACCATAAATCCTGCATTATATGCCAGTGAGTGCATTGTTTCCAAATTTTCAATATTTATTCCAAAAATAAAATGGTTTCTCATCCTCTTTGCTTGATTAAAATGCACTTTAAAAGTCTATTCTTTTTTTTTTTTTTTTAAGTGAGTTTTCTTTCTATTTCTTCCATCCCGGTAAGGAATCAAGGCTTGGTGTTTTAATAGCCAAGAATCTGTCTTGATGGGTTATGAAATATATGATACAGATTGTAAAATTTATGGTGCAGATGCATTTAATAAAGCTAGCAGTTTATAGTGGCTAAAACCGCTCCTTTTCCCAAGGGATTTATACTTGCTGGTCACAGCGAGGCTCACAAACACACTCTGGTATTTGAAAATCACCCCAGCTCTTCACCTCCTTGAGTTCAGAGCTGTTGAGTTACTGGATGTCTTTCACATTTGGTTTGTTTTCTCAGGCTCTTAATTAAATATTGTGGTGGTTTGAGTGGCATGGGTTTACTTCAGTCTTGCAAGAAGCTGGTGGAAAAGGTTAGGCTAGCTGGTGGAGTAAGCTGAGCGTGGTTAAACCAATCTTTGCCAGCGGTACAAAGTGTTCATTTAGGGAATTAAGATGATTTAATCAAATCTACGTAAAGTTTGGCCTTTTCTCTATTTGCTAAGCCAGGATACTGGCTTTGGCTGTAAACTGGTACAGGTGACTTCTCACCTCGTAGGTGCGAACGGCATCGTATCAAAAACTGTATTTCCTTAGGGGGGCAGCTAAATGAGAGATTGGTAGAGCATTCAGAGAGTTGATCAAATTTGTTAACTCTTTCAGAGGAATTTCACCAGCTGTTTAACTTCCCCTAGTAAAAGTCTGCGCACCGGCGGGTTTGCGTAGGTGGATTTTTATGCTCGCCGAACATATGGCCGTATTGTGCTGACCTCCTTAAGCATCAGCATTTCTGGTGCTGAGTCGAACATGCGGGTTGGTGTTAATATATAGATGTGCTAGAGTTGCATATTTTGATAGCAAATTAATTATTGAGGAGCCTTAGAGTTCAAGATACTCCTTTTTTTTTTTTTTTTCTTTCTTTTTTGTCCCCTTGTTTACCATTTTAATGCCAGATTTTTTCATGCCAGTACGTTCCCTATTTGGGCAGCAGCGTGCCTGTGTTTGGGGGTGTTATCGCGTAGATGAGCCCAGCATACTGCTGCAGCAGAAGCACAGGAGGAGTGAGAACACGTAGCTATACGAGCGCTCAGTATTTGCATTTTTAGTATGTAAATGTAGTCCTGCCTAAATTCGAGTCATCTGGATTTTTCTTTATTTTTGAGTTTCCTTCTGCTTAACAAAGGGGAACTTCTCAAGAAAGCTAACTGTACATCTGCCTTGATTAAATACTTGAAGTATTCAGTATTTAGCTCTTTTTTTTGGTACTTGGTGTGAAATTGCTTTCATTAAAAATGAGTCATTTGGGGAAAATACCACTTGTGCTTTTCTGCAAGGGGTTACAAATCATTCTTTTTCTCGCCGTGATTAAGATTTTAGCACAGTGGTCCATGGGATAGAGGAACAGCTGGCTTGAACTGGAAAATGTAAGGGGAGGGGAGAAGGACTGTTATACTAAGTGTTTATGGAAGGTGATTGCAATTTTGTACCAGTATGTATGGGGAAATGAGAAGTCCCTGTAAAACTAGATATTAGAAGGGAGAGCTTTTTGTTCCCATCTATCTTTCTCCTGGATATTGGCAATCTTAAGTTAAATGTTGCTACTTTATGTTATGAAGGTAGGTGCTCATTTCCAGTGGCTTTTGCAGGTTCCATGGATGGGGAACGGAGCTAGAAACAAAACCAGGCTCTGCGGTCAGGAATCAGGGGTGAGCTGGGCTCACCTCCACGAGCCAGCGGTCGTAGTCCCTGGTTGAATGAGCGAGGCATTTGAATGAATTTTTATTATTGGTCCTCTGTGGGCTTCTCCCTCTCCTCACAATTAATTCCTTTTCTGTCCCCTCCATAAAGCCAAATAATATTTACTTACCTTTTATTCTTTACGGTAATACATGAGGAGAAGGACGTTTTGGGGGTAGACAATATATTCTTGTATGATATGAACATATACACTTTATTTCTAGGGGACCACACTTGTCTTGTTCTCTCAAGTTTAAATTTCATATTCAATTCTTATGAAGGCTCCTGTGGATGTTGCATTATTCCTACGTGAGACCAGTTTCCTTATTAGCATGTTTATCAAGGTATAATTAGATTATTATCTTATCTGAAAATCTGTTTCATTAATAGAATATTTTCTTCCAAGGTTGTTTTTGGATGCTTAGTTGTCAGATGCTACATTGATATGTCACTGGTGTCAAGAAGCAGGATAAAAAACTGTGCCACTTGTTGCATTTTATTGGGTGTAGCAGCTCTCCTGAATATTCAGTAAAAACTGTTGCAGAAACAAATCGATGTAAACAAACCCAGGCTGCCCCAAACAAACGTTCCAGCCTGGATTTCTCTTTGCATATCGATTCCCTGCTCTTTGCATGACCTTCTCCATGTCGCTTCAGCCAGGAAACTGCTTTAAAATCTGTTAGGGATTGTCGTTCTGTAGGTTCACAAAACCCTATCTGGATCTCAGGACATACTTTGTTATTTTAATGATCTACACCCGAGGATCTGCGTCAAAATCCTTTTTTTTTCAGGTCGGGACCAAATGGAAGTTAACCTTCACACAAAGCTGTTTTCTAACTTTTTTTTTTTTTTTTTTAAGGGAACAATTTTCCCAGCAGGTAACACTGATACATAGTAGCTTAGAAATTTTTGAATGTCAGGCAGGAAATAAAAGGAATTATTTCTATTCCTGTTAGGAAAGTGGGTCAGGCTGTGATATTTATTTATAGGATGTCTCAATATTTTCATTTTCCTTTTTGTGCTGCAAAACTGACTGATCTTTGGCTTGAGCTTTTCTGTAAATGCTGCTGGCAGGTACTGCACTCTGATTTTGGAAATTAGTGGTGATGGAGGGGGGCAAGTTTGCAGCTAAATCAGGCTTTAAACGTGCTTTTTGAGGGTTCAGATGGAGTATTTTGGGGTGTGTTGGTTAGGAAGAACTGGGCAGCGGTTTCACATGTAGCACTGGAAAGGAGAAGGGATCGCTGCTGATTATTTTGCTTGCAGAGACTTGGGTTTTTGCATATCTTGGCAAAGTGCAGCAGGATTATGGTCCTCTGCTCCATGGTGATGGTCTTAAACTCCGATGATTTCTGATTCCTGCTGGCTGGCAGGTGAAGTCGGCAGCTCAGCCCCATTTCATTCGCAATACAACACACGTCCCACCAATGAACTCTTCTTGCCTGGGTTTAAATGTAGGACTCGGAACTTGAAAGCTTATCAACGCAAAGTGCTCTTCAGCTGGAGGAGAATATTGACGTGTCTGTCAATTCTGAGCATGTGCTTTAAAAATTTTAATTACCATGCCTTATTTACAAGGTACACAAGTATGGTGTACTGCAATTTAAATGCTTGTACATGTACTTAAGATACATTTTTGACTAATTGAATGTTTCTAATTTGAGGAAACTGCTGAAAAATCATCCGACAAACCTCGTGTGCTATTTGCAACTGAGTGTGAATCACAATTAAGTTTTGAAACAGAAGGGAGGGCAGAATAATGAGTGAAAAGATGTTGAATGCTAGAAAAATGGATTCAAATTGGTGGAATCAGAAGTGCAAACTGCATCTTGCAATGGTCTAAAATAGCTCATTTGTAAAAAATATTATGTGGGGGGGATTATTAAGCCTTTGAGCTTGTAAGATCTTGAAAAAAATTGTCTAGATACGCGTTGATTTAAGGTTCTGCGTAGACCAAATATGCGTAGACTCTTTTCTGTTAAAATTACACGGATTGTATTTTACCCTATTATGATTTGGAAATCTTGCAGGTATTCATACATGCAACGATACAAGCAGAAATTACTAAACTAGAGTCTTGCATAGAATTTATTATATTTTTAGTTTCTAACCAGAATTGAAATTGTGCAACACACTATTTTCTAAAAAGAGACTCTGTAACCTTCCAGAATGGCATGATGAATTTAGATAATAAAGCATTCTGCCCTCACCCCCCTCTAGAAAACTAAAGAGAAACTTAATGATTGGAGCTAAAGTTTGATAAATGCAAACTGGAACTTGGACACAGATCAAGAAGAAAAAAAAAATGACATGTTTCAGGGTTTCTTTTTAATCCTTATGAGTATATTCAGAACCATTATTTTTCCTAGAAGATACACTTCATTTAAGCATAGATTATAGTGTTTGTTTTATATATTACCTGAAGTCAGGCTGGATGATCTAATGCAATGAATTTTTTTTTTTTTTGGATCTTCCAGTGGTAGACCTTGATGGGACCTGTCTGGCTCTGGAGATCTTTCATCATTAGCCTTTGACGATTCTCTTTGACAATCGCAATAATGTGCTTTCTCCTTACTTGTGTCTCTTGGGTTGTGCAGTTTTGGGTGATGCTGAGGCGATTCGTGTGGGATAAGAGGGCTCTTGCAAAGGTTCTCGGCCGAAGGTTGTAAGGGAAAGAGAGGGGTTGAATTATTCCTTTTTTGCTGCAAAGTGAGATGGTTTATGACGTGTGAGCTTTATTTACTTCTGCTTTGCAGTGTTGTCTCCTCCTGCCTGGCGTGAAGCAGACTACTTAACTGCTATAAACTCCAGGAGCATTTCAGGACCACCAGTGAAGGATGAGAGTCGAGTTTTCCTAGGCATTACAAACACTTGCAGCTAAATTATCTTTATTTCAAAGAACTAGGCCAAGATCCAATAAATGGATTTGTGAACAGATGGGGAAAGCGTAGTGCAGCTGTTAGATCAGCTTCGTAGACAACTGTTGTAGCACACACCATCTGCGTGGCTGTTGTCTCACGTATGGGCGTTGGATAAAGGTGGGCTTCAAGGGGATGTCAGGAAGGGGCCTTTTGTCATGGTAATATTTCTACATATCATACAGGCTCTGAGGAAAGTGTTTTGAAGAAAAAAAAATGATAATCAAGATTGGAGTTGTTGCAGTATGGAAGCAGAGATCAATGATAATCTAGAGATAGTAGAGCAAAGCCATAGAAATCTACACTTAAACATACTGCTTGTGTGAAGAAGACACTCCTGTGGTGTAATGATAATAATATCTTTTATTCTTTGTTTTCCCCAGTAAATTTGAATAGGGGAAGGATTTGCAATAGTCAAGGTACACAGTAATGTTTACATTTACACTGCAGCTTGGATGTTGGGTTCGACAGAGATAAAGCTGAGGTTATGCAGTGAACAGTGCTGTTTTGTGGTCTCTTAGATGATGCTGGAAGTAAAGATACAGGATGATAGACAGGGATTTCAATTTGGCATATTTTCAGTTTGAATTTAATAGCTGGAGAGACTTAGAGGCAGGAATATCAGGTGGAGCTACAGCGTGTTTCTGGTGTGTCCAAATGCATATGTTATTGCAAGGTAGTGTCTCTAGCCGGTGGTTGTGAAACTGGTGCAATGCCGGTGTCTTTTAAGATCCAGCACAGGTTTTGATTGGTTTTTTTTTCCTTCTTTTTTTCCCCCAGTACTTCTGACATGAGGAAATGGGGTTGGATGAGGAAAAACCAGCTTTTCCTTCATCATTTCTGCTGTCCTAAGTGTTAAGGCTGGGTAATTTGGTGTCTTTTCAAATGATTTTTCTCTGGATATAATTCACTTATTATTATAACTTCTTCTTGTACAACTCTTCCTTGTAAGAGTAAGAGAAAGCAAGCCTCTTCTGTAAAGAGATGAAATATCTCTGAAATTCCTCTCCTTCCACAGCAGTAGATCTGGTTGGGCAAGTGAAACTTTAAAGGAATAGCCAGACAGCCGGGAGGAGCTCAAGGTGTGGCTCAGATAATTTAAGCTGAGGAAGGGCCATGTTTCAAGATCAGCCCTGCTGATGATGCCAAAAGCAGCTGGCAGCTCCAGCAGGATAATGGCAGAGGCACCAGCTGGCCTCAAAAGAGATGACTTCCGTGGCATTCGTTTTTGGGGACTGTGTGTCAAGATTGGGAGCACGATGGAGATACTGGTGGCCAACTGGAGAGGGGAGATGTTTGAAAATACTTGGTTTCTAGATGTTGACTCAATGATTTTTAAGGTTGTAGCAGCAATTGTGCCTTCTGATCTCAGTCTGTTGACGGTCATTCGGTCTTCTTTGGAGCACGGCATCTTGTCAAATCAAGGCGTATTTTTCAGGAGCAAAGAGGGATTTAGCAGGTTTGCAAGCATCAGTGCTGCAGGTTGTGACTCAGACAGGAGAGGCTGCGGTGATACATTTTACCTGCTGCAGTTTCTCTTGTCATCCTTTCTCAGACCTCGATGGGCTTTTCAGGCTCTGCCCTTATCTCTGATCAGCAGCCAGGAAATCACTTTCCATATTTTTACATGTCTCGCACAGAAGGGCAAAGCTAATCTCTTCCTTTGGAGAAACAGTGTTTCCCATAGCAAATTAACTGTGCCAATCATTCAAATTTTTATTTTTTTTTTTCTGAAGCAAGACAGCTCTTTAGCATCAATTCAACTCTACCATGGAAAGGGCGATGAAAACAGAAGCTATTAAGCGTAAAGGGTGATTGTCACTCCTCTCTGACCTCTTTGCCACGGTGAGATTGGCAGAGCGGCGTAGAACGACCTTGAAATACCTGATCCTCTCTGGGAGGAAAACCCAGATGAAGGCAACGCAGAGGATGGTTTTGCAAGCACTGGAATAGTGACGTGTTTCTGTGAGAATGGTCAAAAATGCTTTTTCCTTGCAAAACCATCAGGTTTTCTAGGGATTTCATGGCTGCGTGCCTCTCTGTTGTGCAGTATGGCAATAAATGGCATTATTGTGGGAATTTTGAGCTCTCGCTTTCCAAAGTGAGCATTCAGATCGGTTGGGGTTGTAGCAAACTACTGGGAGGCACCCTCACCTGTGCTTTGTGCATCTCGTGGCTTGATGGGAATTGCTTGAGTGGTCTTTGATGGAACTATTGAGGAGTGTCCTCTTTGGGACCTTTTTTCAGATCCTGTGTCAACCTGCCACCACCCAGGGAAGGAGGACATGAACTGGGCAGCTTCTGGAAGAAGGAGGGTTGTACCATCTGGAAGCTCATACCCCAGAGTTTTGGAAATCGCAGAGTAGAGCTATCATCAAGCCAGTGCAGAAACTAGTGCGATAGCACCATGGAGGAGTAACTAAAAAAGCATTAGGGTGAACGAGCAGTGACTTTGCACCCTTAGTTGTAGAGTTAAGGTGATCAGATATGACACTTCTGGGATTACGGTGGCAGCAATGGCTTTTGAATGAGCTTACTACTCTTGAGGACTCGGTTATCTGGGTTGCACTGGAGGCTTTGGCCGTGGGAGTCTCTATATACGCTTGGAGTAGTTCACAGTGTTTGGTTAGGTACCTATTGCTGCATAGGTTAAATCCTTACCAAACTTGATTTTGCAGTAATGTCATTACCTTCATCGGTGTGAGACCTGGCATGTAATTAATTATATCTTCACAGCTGTACCTGCGGTGTGGCCCCTAGCTGGCAGAAGAGAGGATTTAGCTGTTAGACATTAGAAATTCATGAAATAGATGCATAGATTTTGTTTATCTGCTTCTCTCATCCCCTGTGTGGCTGATCATGATGCCATGCCTATAAATTAGGGCACGTGCTTATAGCAGACCCTAGAAGGATATATCTTTTAACCTCAGTGGGTTTATTGAGAGAATGAACAAAGCTAAATTGTTAATCAGTTTAGGCTAGAATGGCATTGTTCTGGTAATAGGCTGTAACAGCCCTTTCTTTATTGGCTTCAAGTTCAAATTTACCCGAAACAATGGCTTTTAATTGTGGTGTGCTTGAGGCGAGCAGCAGCACTTGGGAAGGAAAGGGGAGAGAGGAGGAAAACTCACTGTTTGCATCAGTCTCTAGATTTAGCAACTGCAAAATCAGGATGAGCAACTGGGTTTGGGGTTTTTTTCCTTTAGTGGAAAGGCTGCGCTAAAACTCTCCAGACAATGTGCTGATAGGTCTTCTGTGGCTTTGTAAGAGTCTCTGCAGTCTTACTGAAAGCAATACAAACCAATTTCGAGATCCATTGATGACTTCTTGGAGATTAAGGTTTAATGTATTTTATAAACCAAACCAGCCTGCTTACCTTTTCTGGTGAGTAATGAAGAAAAGGCAATCTGCATTTTCTCTTTTGTGATGAAAATAAATATATGCAACACCTCATTGCCAGCATATAGTGTACCTTTATGTTGCAATACTTTGGAAGCAAGTGCTGCAAAATGATTTAGTCCTAAGTTATCAGCTACTCTCGACTTTGACTTTTTGTATTCGGCTATTAGCAAGAGGATTGCTTTAAATTTTTTAGATGGTAATTAGATAACAGCTTTGAGTCTTTGCATAGTTGTGCAGTTCATGTCTCTGCAGGAACTTTGTCAGTGTATACTAATTTGTATTTGAAAAATATACATGGCTAGTATTACTTGTGTTATTATTAAAAACACATGGATTTATCTGGTATGCTCCAGCACTCGGATTTGGCTTTTTCCCCAGGAGATGCCATTGCTCGCTGTCTGATTTTCTTGTGTTGGCGTTGTGCTTTTCGGGGGCTCCCAGAACTAGAGGGGAGTAGCTAAATACACAGAATTCTTTTAAATATTTCTCTTTGAAGCAGGCTCTCTTCTGTGAGATCTTCATCCTTTTCATTGCTTCTCTTTTGTCTTTGTCTTACAAAAAGCTAAAATAGGCAGCGCTCAAGGCTGGAGCCCTTTGAATAGGTGTGCTGTAGATTCAGCTCCCTAACTCCCTTTTTTCCCTTTGATTCTTAAATACTGCAATCCACTTGAAAATCAGTGAAAAGGTTACACCAGCTGTCCATAACACTGTTTCCACCTGGTAGTATTGAAACAAGGCTTAAGTAGTGTGTATATGCACATGATTATACGTATGTATTTTCAAATCTCAGTTTTGTAAAGAGATCCTTGCAATCGTTTTTCCACCCTGGAGGTTTTAAAGTCAATGTTGTAGCTCTGTAGGTGCTAAATGCATTACCTATACTTTTCCATCTGTGTGTATGTGGGTTTATGCATCACAGAGAATAGTTAAAGGACGTTGCTTTTTTGTTTTCTCAGGGTGTAGCAACTGCTACTTGCAGAGTGGTAGATGTAACACCCAAGTACAGAAGTGCTTCTTGTGGAGTAGCATCACGTACGATCAAGTTAGCAAAGACAAATGGGAATCGATACTTTTCCATACTTTATGGAGTCTGTTTTTTGCATCTGAGTGGTAAAATTATAAATATGCACAAAGCATTTAGTAAGGCAAAAGACCTCAGAGCCTGGTGGTGTTGGTAGTGGGTTACCCAGGGGTAGGAATCTTCTGGCATACATGGTGAGAATAGTTACAGTCCATAGCCCAGTGTATGTCAGGAAAACGTCCCACCTTGAAGTAGAATCCCAGACTGGTTTGGGTTGGAAGGGACCTCACAGCCCATCCAGTCCCACCCCCTGCCATGGGCAGGGACACCCTCCACTAGCCCAGGTTGCCCAAAGCCCCATCCAACCTGGCCTTGAACACTGCCAGGGAGCCAGGGGCAGCCACAGCTTCTCTGGGCAACCTGGGCCAGGGCCTCAGCACCCTCACAGGGAAGGATTTCTGCCTCACATCTCATCTCCATCTGCCCTCCTGCAGCTTCAGGCCATTCCCCTTGGCCTGTCACTCCCTGCCCTTGTCACCAGCCCCTCTCCAGCTTTCCTGTAGCCCCTGTAGGGACTGGAAGGGGCTCTAAGGTCTCCCTGGAGCCTTCTCTTCTCCAGGCTGAACAACCCCAACTCTCTCAGCCAGCCCTCATAGGAAGAGTTCCTTTGTTCCTGGAGTGTTTTTCCTCCACGAGTTACTCATGTATTCCCTTCCTCAGCCTTCGCTCACTGACAAAGCCAAAACATTGTGTAGGACATGTCCTACTTATCAGTGCCCAACGAGACACCATTGCATATGGTGCAGGCAGGACCCACTTGAAGGGACAAGGGATTTTGTTTGCTTTTTTTAACTGGAGCTGGAAGATTATTTTAGGTTTCTCTATTGAATGTAAAGATAAAATTCCAGCTTCAGTTTTCTATTAGTGCTTAGTATTTATTTCTGTCTGTCCTGGAGCGTGTCTCTGCGAGAGTGTTGGTAGAGTAACGTGGATCTGCTAATGCCCAGCCTGTGCCAGGCAGTACATGGGGTAAGAGCTTAGATCCTATTTCTTTTGCTTTCAGAGACATCAACTCTGATTTTTATTTTTTTCTTTTTTAATATCCTGTATTTTTTCATAATGGCAGCAGCTTCTAAAGCTTAGTAAGGAATCTGAGTAACTTACAGATAAGGATTTAACTAGTAGACAATCAAATAAATTTGGTTATTTTTTAAAAACTAAATCCTGTGTTTTGTTTTTGCATTGCTGAAATATGATTAAATTAGGTTGATGTTGAAATGCTCTTTTTTTTTTTTCTCCATCGCTCTTGATAGCATTTCTGTGGTGAATGATTTAGTAATTGTTTCCAGAGAAAATTGTTCAAAGAGTTTTCTGAGCAGAGGCTCTTTGAGAGCTTGGCAGATTGCATGCGGCTGTTTTTAGCTTGAGAGATTTGCTCAGGTTTCCAGTCTGTTTACTCTTGGTTGCATGCAAAGTGCTGTCAGTGTTGAAGCGTTGATATAGTTTGATTCCTAGCTTTTCTGCGGATATTATTTTCAAAAGGATGCATTTTTAGACAAAATGACTAGATGTTATTGCCTATAATTTGGAGTTTGCATCTGTTTTTGCAAATTCCTGGTCAGTACATAAGTAATGTAAATTTTCAAAGATTTTGAAGCCATATATATATGTGTGTGTGTTTATCTACATCTCTATCTACATCTGTCTGTGTCTTCATAGAAGGTACAGATGCTTCCTGTGCTCCTGAAAATTGGAGTTGTTTCTTCACTTGCTTAAATGTAAATCTCCTGCAGAACTTCAGTAACTGGCTTTTAAAAATCTTAAGCTAAATTTCTGAGATTGAAAAGTATTATAATAAATTAATATGGAGGAAGAAGGTGGTTTTCAAAATCTGTGGGTTTTGCCTTTTTAATTTGGATCAGATATGAACCTTAGAAGTGCTCTATGGAAAAGATTCTGGAAAACCATTTTGACTCGGTCAAAATATTGAAAAAAAAGATTAGATGATAACATTAACAGATCCCTAGGAAAAGACACAGCAAAAGATTCCAAGATACCGATTTCGGGAACTTATGATCTTGCTTCCTTCTCTTTTCTGCCAAATTTGATTTTGTAGAATGTTCTTGTTTTACTGACACTGTGTTTTAAGTAGGACAATTTAATTTTGCCAGAAGGCTGTGATTTGCTCCAGCCATGTGCTGACGATGGAGTGTATAGCCTCCCTGGGTAGGAATCCTGTTTGAGGTGCCAGTATGTGCTCTGCCAGAAGGTGATGTTTGGGCATCTTCAGATATTTGATGTCTTCCTTCCCTGGCAATGTATTTTCAACTGTTTCTGCTATACTTCAGCTATTTGTTAAAGCCGATCTGGAATATTTTCACTAACGCATATGAGATGGGAGCGTGTATCTGAACAGCCTGGCTCTTGGTTTTGTCTTCTCCCCGCATGTGCTCCTGCCAGTCTCCGTGCTGAGGCAGAAGATGAAGTATCTCAGTGCCTGGTGTTTGGGACCTTCTCAAGAGTCTTTTCTACTGTCGAGTTGTCACCTCCTGTTTGTAGGCACAGAGGGGAAGGGGTGTCTGTAGGGTAGTCCTGGCACCATCCCGGCAGCGGGGACCTCTCAGTTCTTTGACTTCGATTGCTTAACGTGGGATGATGTGAGGACGGGAACATGGTACCGAAGATGGGGGATGCCATGCTCTGACGTTGTCCTGAGTTTTGCAGCCCTTGATGCATGGGGAATTAAGGTCTTCTTTCTCACTAAAGGGTGATGGGGATCAGTTTTCTGTTCAGGAGGTCATCGAGGACTTTGTGAAGAGTCAATACAGACTGGGCGAGGGCTTGTGCCATTCATTCATCTGAACTTCTTGTAAGAATTGCGTAGTTCGTCTAAATAGTTTAGGGATAACTTTAGCTTTTCCGTTAGGGAATTCCTTTTGCTGACTGGATGGTATTAGTGTTTGTTTGTGGAGGAAGGTCTTTTTTTTTTGCCTTAGGGTGCCAATTTGAAACAATACCATCAATCTGATAGAGAAACGATCCCTCTCAGCTGTTGTTCTTCACCTACAGAGACTTTAACAGGAGAATCCAAATTGACCAATTGTTTTGTGTTGTGGTGGTGGTGGATTTTTTTGTAGTGGCTCTTAAGTAAATGAAAATCTAATGATGGATCTTTTAAATTTAGCAAATCCTTTATGAATGTTTAATACCATTGGAGACTAATGCTTGTCTTTATTTTTTTATTTACAGGCTCACTGGACTTTCAGGGTATGTAACAGATGGGCCTGGAAACTACAAATACAAAACAAAATGCACCTGGCTCATTGAAGGAAGGTGAGTGTAGTAAACATCTTGGGGTTTAGTGTTACTTATTGTGACTTTGAGGTGCGGTTTATCTGTATTGAGTGTTTTTAGAGCTCATGATTCTTTTTTGCTGTTCTTAAAACTAGATATGGCAGCACTTAGCTATTCGTGGTGAATAAGTTTGGGATTTTTGTGCAACTGAGCCCTCCAAACTGATTTGTGAATTTGAGGTTTGCTGTGTGAAATACCCTTCACGTTGAAGCTGTGTGTGGAAAATGAGAATAAATGCATCTGTGTAAATAAATAAAAAACCTAAAAATTATTTAACTGTTGTCCTTGTGGGCCATTCAGATGCTTGGGATTCACTATGTGTGGGACTTTTTGGCAGTATGAAGAAAATAGAGCAAACTCTATTTAAAGCCCTTATTTGTGAAGAATCAGTTTCTGTAACGATGCACCTCAGGTGCTTATTTAGTTACTAGACCACGAGGACTTCAGAGGGACTATTGACCTCTTTCGCAAAGGTTTTCCAAACTGCGAGAAGTCCCTTAGTCCTCTTCCCCTCATTTCCCCATCATTCCTGTATTTGATCCTTGTATTGCTTCTGGTGATTTCTGGCAGAGATTTTAGGAGTAGCCCATTTAGTGCATCTCTGACTGTTGTCTGATTGATGGTACAGCGGTTCAGAGCCTCTGACTTGTTGAAATATGTTTTTCATAGTCTCAGGCTGATGCCAGGACTGTAAAATCAATTTGTATAGTCTCTAAAACTTTGCATGGCCGGTTAGGATGCTGTGTGTTAGTAGCTACGCGTTAAGGCACATTCCATACTGTTCCCTGAATCTATAAGTAGAGAGGTTTGTGAATAGGAACAAGTCACGGGAGAGCATGAGTGATTTCACCTGCATTGAACGCTGGTAAGCTGAGGTCTCTTGGTATCTTGGAGGATCAGGAATTACTAAAAGGCCAGGGTAAACTTTTTTCTTTAGTCTTCTCTCTCTGTTTGGGAGGTCTGATGAGTTGGAGGGGAATTGGTATTCACTTCATCTACTTCAGACATTTATTTTGGATGAGTAACTTAAATACCTAAGCTCCCAAGGTGCTCAAAGGTGAGGACTAAGCTGTTGCAGAGAGCCGTGTAGAACACTCATATTGGGAGCCTACCACTTGCTATTAACTTTGTAAGGATCCTGGTTCTTTAATGTGGTTAAATCTAAAGTTAGATGCTCTAAGTAGCAACTTATAAAAGTTATAAAAATACAACCGAAGCCAGGTTGGAATTACAAATAATTAAAAAATGTTTTGCAAGGATGTTATTACAGACAAATGAGCCTCAGCAATCTAGTCCAGTCAGCTTAATGTTTATAGCTTTTTTTTGTAAAAGATAATGTGACTCATGTTTTTATCAGAAGTGAAGTGCCACTCATGGGTCCCTGATAATGTCACCATAACTGCTCCTTCAGCCTTTGTTTGCTAGTACTGAGAGGCTTCCAAGAGAACTATCACTTCGTGGGGTTTGAAGTAAGATCTTACTTGCTGTAGAGAGGTGTACAAAAATATTCCTCTTTCTTTTGTAGCCAGGCGTTTAAGTTGGTGTCCTTTTCCTGCTTCTGATTGTTTGTACCCTGCTCTCAGAGGATGGTGGTAAACAGAAAGGAGATAATGATGCTGATTAAAACAGCTGAAATATGCACCCTTGTGGAAGTAGCCCAAGCTCTCTGCCAAACGTGAAATTCCCAGAGAGATCTGGATTTTGAAAAAAGCTTCTGCAAAGCTGTTAAATTCTGCTGGGCGCCCTCACCTTGGTGCCAGCATAGTGGTATGTGGAAGGCTTTTGAGGTGAACAAGGCACAAATGTGCAATTGAAGACGCTAGATAAATTCAGATGTAAAATAAGCCATGTGTTCCTTACTGTACTCATTTCCTTTTTGCACCGTTCCGGTCTCTTCTTGGCTGATGTCTGTGCTGTGTCCTCATCCCAGGGGTATCCTTTTCATTTTTCCCCAGAGCGTGAGACAGGGCAGATGAGATCCAGCCAGCCTGAGGATCCTGTCTGAGGCAGAACCTGTTGCCATGTGCCTCGCGATTCTGCAAATGAGCGCTGGCTGTTAATGAGTTGTTAGCTGTAGCAAAGATAATAACTTTCTTTTTGTTCTTGGTCTAAAGCCTTTATTGATTAAGTATTTCTTTCTGCTCTACAGCTGCCAGACCATTAAAATAGAAAGCAAACCCCCTACAATTTCATAGGCTGCTCAGTTTTGAAGTGATGAATACTCTTTGTACCTTTTCTTTAGAGCAAGACATTTTCCTTGAGTTACACCTGCTGCTCTTTTTCCAAAGGCCTGGACTATATCCGTGTGCCTGTGAAAAATTATTCTTTTGCAGAATAACTCCCTAAAGAATTCCCCTTCTGTGGGAAGGAAGGACTCTATGGCAAGCTGACATTTTATTAATTTATTTGATTAGGATGAACAAGGATTTCATCTGAACCCAAGGGCAATGCTGTTGAAGAGATCCTAATCACTTGCATCTATCCTTTCAACAGCTATGGCTGTGGGTAGGAAAAAGCAGTGCTGCTATAGATTCACTTTCTTTTAATCTCGGGGTCTGAGGACAATGTTAGTGCTGTTTTCACCATCCTTGAGCTGAGCCCTAAATTAGATATCTGCTGTGGCTTCTGTGTCATTCTCTTTAGATGTATCTTTGCACATCAGCCATGAAACTAAAGGTGTGTGAAGTGCATTACTTGGTTATGGCTCAGTGGGCATCTTTTGTGTATGGAGTGAAAGAAATGCTCGCCAACGTTGGTGCCTGAACTGCTTTTTCTGTCCCACGTCAAGTAAATAAAACCTTTTTCCTGCTGATACATCTCAGAAAATCAGGCATCTTGATAGTCTTCTCTTGACTTAGTAAGTCAACTGAGTAGACACTTCTTGACGGGTGGTGTTAACATGGGGATGTGCTGGTCCTGCTGCGTTCAGGTGGAAGGCAGCAAATCTCATCTCAGGACTTCTTACTGGTTCATTCTCAAGTGGTCCCAGTGGTTTTTTGTAACACATCTCCAGAAGAACCAAGCAACCTGGTTAGCATTTGTAAAGAATGAGGGGCAGTGAGTGATTATTGCATCTTGACAGTCCAAGTAATAATCAAAGATCTTCCTTTTGGAAAAAAGTAAAAGCCCCAGGGCCTCCCATCCTGTAGAAGACTGCTCTCCTCTACATTCTCTTGACCTGTTTTTTCCAACTCCCAGAAAATAGAGAGCAAGATGGGGAATTTAGTTAGTATCCACTGAGGAATACGTCCAATTTCCAGTTTGGAGAGGCTGCCCTCAGGAGAGCCATCCTACAGTACTGCACAAGTAATAAACTTATAGCAGAAGGATTTCTGCCAGCTTGTGGGCAAATACATAATCTTAGGCCATCGTAATCATATCAATCTGGAAAAAAATCCCTTGAACTCGAGTTCTAGTTAATTCCCTGATGGTGGCTGTGATTCTTTATACAGTCATAGATTCACTTAGGTTATAAAAGACCTTTAAGATCATTGAGTCCCGCTGTAAACCTAACACTGCCAAATCCACCACTAAACCACATCCCTAAGTGTCACATCTACATGGACAATACATTCACGTGTAGATTTTCCATCCTCACCCCTGCAGAGCCCTGTCAATAGGGGAGTCAGTCCTGGTAAAGAGCAGAGAACTGGCACTGCCTGCTCTTCGGTTACTGCCGTTGCTGATGAGGAAAGATTTAAGGACACAATTTTTCTGACCATAAAGAATCTGTTGCTTAATACCAGGGGAGCGTGCACACCGAAAAAGAAAGCCACAGCATGTTTGATGCATCTACAGTTACACTAAGTCACTCAATTTTAGTCTTGTTTAGAGGAGAGCTTCACGCCAGAGGAGTTTGTTGGAGGGACTTCGTCATCTGTGTCGAGTGGCTAATTACAAGTCTTTTATTTATTATTATTTTTTACAGGCCAAACACAATCCTCAGGCTTCGATTCAATCACTTTGCCACAGAGTGCAGTTGGGACCACTTGTACGTGTATGACGGAGATTCAATTTACGCTCCCTTACTGGCAGCTTTTAGGTAAGTTCCCCTTGGTACGAATCTAACTGTACGCAGTAATATTTCTTTAACTTGGAGCTTGAGTCAAATGTGGCTTCTAGGAGTATAAATACGTTCCAGTAATCTAAATATATAATACTGCCAATACAACACATATAGCAAGTGTCCTTTTGTGCAGTCATCGTCAACATAAACAATTAAGGAGTTGTTTTTGCTTTTACAATTAACAGATCGTGTTAGTACACTGTAGCATGTAAGTATTATGTTTTCATTTCCAAATCCTGATTATTTGAGAGACAAAAAAATTATTGTCATCTGTTTGACCATGAGATGATTCAGTATTCAGGCTCCTTCTGAAGTAGAAAACTGCCCCATTTATCAAGTCTGAACATGGCTTAGGTTTAACTTGTAGTATGTCAGTGCTAACAGAAGGCAAAAGCCAAGTAATCAACACTGCAGACATAGGTCTCATAGAACTATGTATATCCTTATGTACCTTAAACTTTAAATTTTTAAAATCTTTGGAACATGTTCAGAAACAACAACGATGGGTCGGACAACCTTGTAAAAACACGTGTGAAAAATATCTGTTCTTCTGATGGATGATTGGTATTTGGCTCATCTGTTTCTGTGGTGAGAGACTAATTTGTGGAAGCTGGTTAACAGTCGACATTTCACGAAGAGACCTAAATATAACTTGGCATTTATGTACTTTAGTCTTACAGTGACAAGCACCACCTTATGTTTTCTGTTCTTTTAGCTGAAATTAAAAAAAAAATCCCAACTTGTGAATGGAAAAACTAATGTTTCCCTTTGGACTCTGCTTGTTCCAAGTGGCTGATTAACTATTTCCAGAATTAACTGTTCATTTGAGAAATGAAGTTCTAAAAATACTTCATGTTTATTCTAAAATATCCTTGGAATCTCAAAGAGAGGACATCAGCAGAGGAACAAAAAGTTGATAAAAAATTAAAAACAGCACGTTTGTTTTTTTGGTCTTCAGCTGAAAATGCAAAGTTGTTTTGTAGTGAAAGAATGCTTCCTATAAAGCTTCAGACTAACCTGAGGTCAAAACTGGACACACAGATGAATTATTATCTTATTCTCACTGCATCTGAAGAAGAAACCTTCTCTCTTCTAAAATCCTCCCAAAACCTGGATGTGCAACCTGGAAGCACTCCATGGTATCATGCACTGAATCGATATGCAGGAAGAGGAGGAAATGTCATATTGACTCATAGTCATTTTGCTCTAATCAAGCTAATTTTTAATCCGCTGTCGGAAAGGTGAAACGATCAGGATTTGTGCCTGCAGTTTCTTGTATGTTTTCCAAAAATTAATAGGCTTTTTAAATTGAGGTTATAAGTAGTTCACAACATTAACAATTATGGTTCAGACTTTAAAATCCTCTGTAAATCACTAGGAAGCCTCTGCCTGAGGACAAGCAAGCGCGAGCTTAATACAATAACATTTTTGAGGTAGGGAAAAAAAATCAATTATTTTTTTAATTGCTGCTTTAGATGACATTTGAATTTCATCTTCATTAGGAGTGAGCTGAATTGTTCAGTAAACCAAGTTCAGGAAATAACAGATGCTTCTAATTTTGATGGAGTGCAAAAAAGCATCTGTTGAAAAATACCTTTCTCTGATACAAAAATAAACACACTAGAATTTTTCAAGAGCAGCGTTCATATTTTATATCTCTCTTCTTGGCTTATGTTAAATTTTATTATTAACCATAACTGTATTTCACTCCTCACTATTTTTTGCACCATGCCAGGGGATTTGCAAGATTGAGCTTTGTGCAGTTGGACACTGTAAACTTTTGGTGTTTGTGGATAAACACTGTAAATTCCTCCCTCTCTAAAGCTCAGGTTTTGTTTTTTACAGCAGTTGCCTGAGCCCTCACTTCCTTCACTGCTCTCATCTTGTTTTCTTGCCTTTCTGATGCTCCCTTATGTTTGTTCACAGTATGGTATTTACCCTGAATATAAAATGATCTTGGAAATCCTCAGCACTCGACTATAGAGAAACTTTAAATTGGTTTTATAAATTTTTTAACTGTGATAAATATTTGCATAGTGTCAACATTTACACAGTGCAAGTGTCTGCATAAACTGTTTACTAAACTCCTTGTAGTCTGAGTGCCCCCAGGGCCGGCCAGTCCTATGCATTAAACTTTTTTCTGTTAAGCAGGGTTAAAAATATCTTTGCTGGTTTATATTTGTGATCATAGGCAACATGAGACTGTGTAAGTCTGCTGCTTCAAAAATGCAATAAAAGACCGTGGAGGAAACAGAAGTCCAGCACGTTCGTCTGCATGAATGAAGAAATCTGCAGCAGATGAACTAACTCATCGTCTGTGAACTTTGTTGGTCATGTTTTTAACTTTACTCCATGTTAAACATTTACTGGAGCTGCTTTTGCACCTTTATTTTCACTTTGCGCTGGTCAGCGGTGGGGGCGTTTTCCTCTTCAAAAGCAATCGTTCGTTTGCCAGACCTTTGGCCGTGGCTCTGCACTTGGCGCCGGGGGTTGAGACCTCTCGGAAGCGCCTCATGGTTGCTCTCAGGGCCAGATGGATGGTCGTGGTGGCAGCGCTGACAGATGGCAGTGGCTGCCCCACGGTCACTTGCTGAGCTCTCGTACCCTCAGAAAACAGGAGCAGCTCACCTTCCTTTCGTTACTTGCTGGTGAATATGGCACTTGCACACCCAGACACACTTGTATGACACAGAAGGTGTCTTGAGTTGGGTTGGAAGAGACCCTGGTCTGATCCCTCGTTCAAAGCACGGCCAGCTTCAGAGGGGGATCAGGCCCTTGCTCGAGACCTTGCCCAGTCGAGCTGTGAATATCTCTTAAGGATGGAAATCTTGCTGATCCTCTGGGTCAGCAGTCCAGTGCTTGACCACCCTCATAGTTAAAAAAAAAAAAGAAAAAGTAGAAATCTTCTGTCTAATCAGAACTTCCTTTGCTGCAGGTTGTGTGTGTTGCTGTATGTCCTTTTTCTGTGAATTTGTCTGGTGCTATCTCCTCTGAAATCTCTCCTTAGGAAGTTGAAGGCGGCAATTAGATTTCACCCCATCTTCAGCCATCTCTCCTCCAGGCTAAACAAAGCTCTCTCCTTCCGCCTCTCCTCGTACATCATGTGGCTGTCCCCCTTCTATTTTTCTCCTTCTATTCCCTCAATTCTTTGCCAGAAATCGTAACCCACATTGCTGCCACGGGCTTTCTTCTGCTTTGCCCTCAGTGCCCTCCCTGAACTAACCTGCAAACCCTGCTTACCTCTCCCCATTGTCTGCTCTTATATTGCTTAGAGCAAATGATCAGCTGATAACAGCAGGGGGGCTGCTAACGAGGATTAATTATACTGAGAAAGGTACAAACCGCATTGAGTTAGAACTATTTGTGTTACAAGAGTATCCAGAGGAGCTAATCAACTTAAAGCTGACGTTATACAGACTTGTAGGAAGAAGCGGTCCTTGCCTCTGGCACGTATAGACAGAGAACAAACTGCGAGTAGGTGTGCTTCTCCATAAAGAAGACGAAGGGACTGTTTAATGCTTAAGTTTTATTGCTCTGTTCCCTTCAAAGCATGCGTTGGGTGTGCTTGGCTCATGTGCGAAACCAGGTTTTTCCCTATCGATGTTCTCGCGCTCCTCTGATGGAGCTGGCACTCAGCGCGTCGTCAACCATCACCTCCCTAATCAGTTCTTATTCTGCTTCCTAGGGTAGGGGATGGGGATATATTATATTACAACCCTGTGCTGGACTGTGTTGCAAGATGGTCATCGTGCTCATGCTCAGTTCACGGAGCAGTTCGGTTGACTTTTTGTTCTAGCAGCCTGTTGTCTAAATATTTATTATTTTGCTCTATTTGTTTTCTTTGGATCTACCATAACTTTTAGACTATTGATTTTAAAAAACCCCAACAAAACCAGTAAAAGGTGAGGAGCACGTGTATTTGGGATTTTGCTAGAAATGTACCTGCTGTGTAATGTTCCCTTGTTTGTATTTACTCACGAGCCCGTTGGTGAGCCAGCCGATCCTTCGAATACGTGAGAATTGATTAATCAAAATAGCTTTGTGGTAGAAAGTAAAATTTCTTAGAGAAATGTAAATGCATTGTATCAAAATTGCTTTTGCTCCCTAAACCTGTAATCCCTTTCAAAAACACTAAATCAATTTGGCAAGATGGACAAAGAGAGTTTCTATTTTACGGTTTTGAAAAGAGAAACCCTCTGAGTTAAATCAAGGCCTGTAATGGAAATTTAGAGCAACAAGTTTCTTCAGTTCTTCACTTTCTCGGTTCTTTTCTCTTAAGCTCTTTCTGATGAACTGAAGAATATAATTTTTTTCATTAATTCAGGTATCCTGTACCAAGCTTCATGGGTGTTGAACGATAACAGCAGCCCTTAGGTTTTAAAAAAGGAAAAGACATTTGCACCGTGGCCGATAGCACAGTCTGGCTCTCCAGGACTAGATACTAAAATAATTTTTTAACTTTTAAAGTACTTGTTCACTGTAATGGCAAAAAATGTTTTACTTCTTTTGAGGCTTCTCAGCCCATGTTCTCTTGAAATACGGCTTCCACAGTCACACTCGCCATGTGACATAATCATTAAAAATCACGGAATGGCTCATGAGACGGGTTTTCACGTGTTTATGGTTTGTCCTTGTTCTCCCGGCTGCGGGAGGAAGAGCATCACGTAAGAGCGGAGGAGTTTTTTGGGGCAAGCCCCTTTGATCCTCAGGGCTCTGCTGCGCCAGCTGGGTCTGTCTGTAGTGCAACAAGGGAAGATGGTTTCAAAAAAAATTTGACGTTGGGAAGTTGCCAGCTCTCAATAATGAGTCTTTTTCTTTTTCTCGCTTTCTCACGAGTGTCGTTGTAATTGCGTTGTTTCCTTACAAGTCCATGTTTGGGGGTAGTCATGCTGCACGCTAGCTTTTCCTTTAAGAAAATGAATTTGAGATGTCTCCTTATTTTCTCCCCCCTTTTTTTTTTATTTTTTTGCTTTGATTTAGTTTTAGTCTCTCATAATTTCTGTTTTCGGTTTGTGTTTGTTTTGTTGTTTATTGTTACTTTTGTAGTTTTCAGTATGGTGATGTGCACGGACTGGTTTTTAAAAAGGGAGAGATGGTGTCGCTTTGTATACATGCGTGTCCGTCGTCTTTCTTTGACTATTTTCTGCTCAGTAACTTCTTAAACTTTTGATCTCTGCCACGCTGGCAGGTTGTGTCTCGGGAGAAAATGATGAATACACCATCATCTTGATGCTTGCATGGCAATTCAAGGAAAAGTAATAGAGGAGATGCCTCTTGTTTTAAATAATTCCCATTTTTCTGTGGTGTAGGGTTGTGTGCAGGGCGATAGAGTATTTGGGTCTCCTGGATCGTGTTTTTCACTCTCTTTCACTCTACAAATCCAGCGCACAGAAAATAGAAGTTGTATCAGGGCAAACCAGAGGTTTGACTTCCAACGCCGAGGAAATAGTGTCATCGGACAGCTTAGCCAAGTAGGAGTATTTGTTTGCTTTGGAGTAGCGATGATTGCGGAATGTTTTGAAACCTTATAAAAAGAAATAGAAGCGGTACATTGTGAAATAGGCTAATCTTGGTCGGAGTCGAGTCTCTGAGAGATTCTGGATTTAGTTTAAAGGAAGGTTTGCATAATCCTTTATCGTTCTGATTCTGCCTATTGGATTTTTTTTTTCATGGCAGAGAATGTAAATTCAGTGCTGGTTTATTCAAAAGGATGCTGCTCACGCGCTGGATTTATTCACAGTTTTCGAGGTTTGACCTTTCAAGGACCTGATTGTTATCGCTGTGTTGTGTTCCCTTCATGGCTTTCTCTGAACAAAATTACCATCTATCTATTAAGTTTCATCAGGCTGTTTTAAACTTGTGTAGGTGGGTTAACATCCTCTTCAGTATATTTACATACCACCCATCAGAAAAAGATGGAAAGAAGGGAGGAAGCAGGAGATACGGTGAGAATATCTGCTACGGAGGTACCTGTGTTATTCCCAAACATATCCCAAACCTGAGATTTCTAAGAGAAAACAAATAATTGTCCTGTGCTAGTCCTTTTATTAGGAAAGGTTATTGGGGGAGGATTTTTGTCTTCTCTCACTACTGCTGCTCACTCTGTTCTTTTATTCTTTGCTGCCTAGTTCTCCCTGCTCCAGGGCCTTCCAGTGAGATTGCCCTGTAATATCAGTGATGAGTGCTGCAAGAATAAGATGGAAGGAGAATAAACCAGAACAAAGGAATTTTCTCTTGTCCCTGAGCTGTAGTTTGCCTTCTCCTGAATTACATTCAGATGTCTGTTTTCCTGTGGCAGAGATGTACCGTCCTACAGTTTGCATTACAAAGGAAAACTATGAACAAAATAGCAAGAAGTTTATTAGATTTTTTTTGTTCTTTGATGTTTCGGGAGACGGTCTTTTGGGAGAGATCATCTTCAGAAATCTGAAATTTTAGAATGAAACAAGCACCTCTTACAGAGGAAAAGGCAGTGAATTTTGCCTTCTAATCCCAGATCGTTCAGATCTGAGAGAAGAAAAAATAATTGCCTTTCTCACAAGGAACTATTTACTGAGCTAGATATCTGCAAATGTGCTGGAGCTGTTTAGCCAAAACATGGGATCAGGTTACTGCGTTTTTATGGCATGTTGCTAAAATGAAGGATATCTTTTTGTCCACGATAAGACTAGCTGTGCAGGAAGGGCTGTTGTACCATTTGCAGATTTACCTTGCCGTAGGTAACACATTCATCTGTTACTCTTGGTGCAGACCCCCCCAGCTTCTATAGCAAAAGCTTTTGGAAGGGATCACTGGGTGTCTGTGTTATTCTTCGAGCACACCATTGTATTGTATCGTAGAGACAGAAAAATTCAGGTCACAAAAAAGTGCTTTCCGGGTGACGTGAATGGGTTGCTGTGGATAGCTGTGACTCTTTTCCTTGGGTGTAGAAACTCATTTACACTGTCCTAAGGAACTGTCTTCAAATGCGTTTGCTTTCTGTTCTGAATAGATCTGAAAAGAAAAAAAGTAAGTTCTCTTCAGGGGGAAAAATTCTTTTCATCGTTGCTTTTTAGTCGATGGTGCCCTCGGATATTCAGAAGTCTCAGGGCATGAAACCAGGCTTGGCTGCTTTCCCAGGAGAGCTGCTGCCTGCCTGCGGCCCCGGAGCTGCCTTTGGTTCCCTGCCGGACACGCTCCGCTCTGGGATTTGGAGCCTCTGCTTGTCAAAAAGCTTCGACTTAGCCTTTGAAAATAGGACTGAGGCTGGGGGAAAAGTGGTTCTCTACAAGAAAGTAACAGCTGGCTATGAATAGGTGGTGGTAGACAATGTGCTTTGCTTAAATAAGGGCTTTTTAAAAAAATAAACTCAGTAGATGTCAAATTTATGCTTGCTCTCATGTCTTCTGTATGAAGGAGGAATGGACTTCTTTGTTTTGTTGTTGTTGGCTTCTGTTAGAAGAAGAATAAACGCTCCCTTTCAGATAAAACCTATTTTGTGCAGTAGGTAAAGAGGTAGTAGTTACTCTTTTCAAGAGACATCTAGCACAACCTGGAAGGGTGTAGAGAAGCAGCCAGAGGTGACCAGAGGTGTGAAGCAATGAATGAGGTGGGAATAGTGAGTGTGACAGTCTTTTAGGACAGAAAAGGCAACAAACGTGGATGTGATGAGTCGGATGGAACTTTATGAAAGAGTGAGTGGTAGGAAGGTGGTGAGTAAGGGCAATTGTACTCATTCCTCATAGAGGAGGAACCCAAGAGGCATCGGTGGATGATCAAGCAACAGATGTAAGCAAGCATAGGAAGTCCTTTTTCTGCCATTGTGGAGTTAAATTGTCGTCCTCCCTGTTGCAGATTTTCCAAGTGAAAAGGGTATAAATGGTTGAGAAGGGAATTAGCTAGAACATGGACTAATGGTTTATTTAAATGTGCTGACTTGGGTGCATTCTCCAGGTCACCTGAACTGTGGGTTTCTGGAAGCTGGATAACACATCACCAGTGTTCAAGGCCAGGCTGGATGGGGCTTTGGGCAACCTGGGCTAGTGGAGGGTGTCCCTGCCCATGGCAGGGGGTTGGAACTAGATGGGCTGTGAGGTCCCTTCCAACCCAAACCAGTGTGGGATTCTACAATCACCAAAATGTTCTGTGCTTGCTTCATTTGTCACAGTTTTTCCAGAGCATTTACTGTAGCCCGTAGTCAGGAGGAAATACTGGGCTCTGCAGACCTTTAGTTTGGCTTGGTGCAGCAGGTTTTATGCTTTTGGGGCACACTAATTTCTGTTTTCAAACATGGCACTTTGTTGTAGGAATGGGTCCTCTTTAAATCATGGCAGAGTAATATGGGAGGGAAAGTGGGTTTTTGCTAAGAATAACTGGAATTCTTCAAGTTTATTTAGGTTAAACACTTTCTAATATGCATTTATCTTTCAGAAGAGCCAAGCTGATTACTTCAGGGTTTTCTGTTCGCGTTCATTTCTGCAGCCGTTCCTTCTTGTAGACCAAAGCCGTGTGTGTTGAGGGCATCAGTAACGCTACTCTTGATAGCCTCAATGTCCTCATTTGTCTGCACTCCTTGGTCAGTAACGCAGCCACTGTATTGCGGATAATTAAGCCAAGCTAGAGGGTTTACTAAACTGGTCCTGAAGAATGTGGTTTTATCTTTGAGAAGGACTTGAGGGTTCTTATACCTTTAAGAATGGGTTTGTTTTGAGGGTTGGTTGAGTATACGTACAATGTGGGGACATTTCCTTTTGAATATTTAAAGAGTTCTGTTGAAGAAAAACAGTCTGATAACACTGCTCTATGAAAATGATGATTACTTTACATAAATTCATTATACTTCCAATAGATGCAAATAAATACCTTGTTTCGATTGTTTTCTTAATACTGATGCATTTACTCTTGTTGCTTTGCTCCCTTTTATTTCACATCTAACATTATTTAATTTTTTCTTTTCTTTTCCAGTGGTCTTATTGTTCCTGAGAAAGATAGCAATGAAACAGTACCAGAAGTTGTAGCTACTTCTGGATATGCCCTTCTGCATTTCTTCAGTGATGCTGCCTATAATTTAACAGGGTTTAACATCACATATAAGTAAGTAGTTCCACTCCAAAGTGATGTTGCAGGTTGAGCAAAAGGAGGTTTCGTCTTTTCTCAGATTTATCTTGAAATAAGCAATTGCCATTGAAGCATGTAATTATGAGTAGATACTTGAATTTAGATTTTTATCTTTATTATACCCTTTGCAACAGCTAATAACTGTAGTGTGCTCAGCATTAACTTCAGTTGTCACTTGTAAGCGTGGGCAAATGTTTGCTCAAAAAGACATCGTATTGTTTATTTTATGTTATTAGACTTATTTGATCATATTCAGTCAACCACAATCGATGTATTTTGTGCATATGTGTGCTCTTCTGCGTTCTGCAGAGACACGCTTTTGCATAAGTACACGCATTTCACTTGGGACACCAGACTGGACCTTCTCTTGAGGATCCTCAAGCAGTTTTCTTTGGGATGTTTTTCTTATCCAATCCTTGGATCAAATTGCTTAATCTGGCTTCTTTTTAGTCTGGAATGGTTTTGTTATGTTCTTTGGTTCATATTTTAAATACTGTAGGTGGGTGCTTTCTTGTTCACTACTGTATATTTAGTCCTATTGGTAAGGTTTTTAAAAATAATTCTAGGGTACTCCCTAATTCATCAACTGCTCTTAGAAAGGTTTTGTTTTGAAGTAAATGAACTCAGTGTGGACATACTAGTAGAGATGGGATTTCTTGCTTCTGGTGGGGATCATGGGCTTTGAATTTTTTTCTCCTACAGATACAAATTCTGTTTGTGCTGCACTGGGAGATTTTAATTTGGATGTAACTTGCAGGAGTTCTCACCTCTCTTTCAAAAAAAAAATCAGCTGCAAAATCCTTGGTCATAACTGACATTTTGCAAAACTGAAAGTTTTCCTGAAAATGATGTACTTAGTTTTTGAATACTAGTCTCAGTACTTTCATCCTTATTAAGCACTTAAATATACAGTGGATTCTTTGAAGAATGTGGGGCATGGAGCACCCCTTGAAAGCTGTAGAAGAAAAGGAGGAGGAGCCTTTGCAAACTTATGTGAAACACGGCAGCTGAAGCGGTAGCATTCTGAAAGTCTGGCTGATACCATAAACCATGACACCATCTACTGCCAGCTGTTGGAATTGCCCCGTTGCAATACAACAGAGATACTCTCTTCAAGAATAACCTGCCTTTTTTAAGTTCCTTTAAGATATTTTAATATTTCTTTGACTCTTTACTTTCTTGATAATTTCAAACAATTTTCAAGTACTATTTTGTGTTTGGTTTCTTCTTTGTGTTCTGGCCATTAGGTTTCCTCCTAACATTTTTGCAGAGAGTAGATAAAAGGATGTATTTATTTCTTTGCAGTTTAACAGTCTCTATAGTTACTACTGGACATAGTTACTCAACAAACGCTTGTGAAATTATGGTCTTCGAGCCAGTGACTCCACCTGTCGCATGACAGTGAGAGTATTGGGTAGTAATCCCCATCTGTGAGTTATGCTGGTTGATACACCAGCAAAAACTGGAATTTGGAAATTAATAGGGTCTCCGAATTTGGATCTTCACCAAGGAAGTATCTAGTTTTGTCTCAGCTACATTGCAGATGATATAAAATCAGCACTGATTCAAAACAAGCACATCTTTGGCTTGGGATTCATCTCAAGCGCGTTCCCTTGGTAAGCAGATCCCAGAATAGCACCTAATTGTGAGTAGTTTAAGTATAAATTGCACAGACACCACAAAAGCCTTATGCGCTGATTAAATTCTTCACTTACTGTTGGGTGTTTTAAGGCAATTCATTTGCATTACAAATGGCTAAAATTCATATTGGTAATTTTTCAGAGGAGTTTTAAGTTTAACTCATTAAGTGAGGCAGCTCTGCAGATGATAGACAGAGAACAAATCTCTGCAGGTCCATCACATCAGGTTCTAGATGAGCGGCTCTCTTTGGTGTGTACGTTAACAGCTGTATTAACTTTTGTTCAACATCACTCTTGTATTTGTTAATAAGAATTATGGCTTGGGAATCTGTTTCATTACTGACAAACCTTCTTTCCCTGATGTTTGCAGTTTCAATATGTGTCCCAATAATTGCTCCGGCCGAGGAGAGTGCAAGCTCAATAACAGCAGCAATGCTCTTGAATGTGAATGTGCCAAATACTGGAAGGGAGAAGCTTGTGATATTCCCTACTGCACAGATGATTGTGGGGCGCCTGAGAGAGGGCATTGCAGCTTTAATGATACCAAGGCATGTGTGTGCTCTGCTGGCTGGCAAGGTAAGTCTCCTGCCTGGTTAATATGGAGAGGCTCTTGTTAAGAGGTCGCCTTTTCTATGTATTGGGAGTATTTGAGAATGTTCTGCTTGACAAGTATTAGCATTTTGACTAGCAACAGAGTGTCTGCTGCTTCCGTCTACCTTTTCATATCAAAAGATGATACAACATTGGTGAAAAATTCTTTTTAAAGCAACTTTGCTACCATACAAAGCAGTACCAACTTGTCGTGTGCAAGCATCGGATGAAAACTTTAATCCTCCTTAGTGTGCGCTTAAGCAAAGCTGAGCCTAGCGGCAGTTGCTGACGTGTTTGAACACACAAAATGCCTTGTTCTCATGTCCAGCTGTGCTGGTCAACCGTGTCATTCTTAGCAACGGTTTGGACCAAACATGTGTTTCCTTTGCCAAGATGCATTGATGTGCACGAATCAGTCTCATGTGAAACACAGCCAGCTCCAGCACTGGCAGCACCTGCTACCACCGCTCAGCTCTGCTGCAAAACCAGGCAGTGTGTTAGGCACTGCGGAGAGAGTCAGAGTTAGCAAAACGAGCGTGCTAGGGAGAACGCACCCTGTACCGAGGTTAGCAGGTCAGCCTCTCAGATAGAAAACCAGCCACAGGTAACATATTTGAGGACTTGTACGCACCTGGAAAGCCACATCTCCTTATGCAGTGCGGTTCCTCCTAACGCTTTTCTGGAGTCTGGCTGTGCACTGACAGCACAGGTGGACTTATGGTGGACAAACCATAGCAGAACGAGATGCAAGCTGCTATCCCCTTTCTTTTTCTGAAGCTTTTTTACATCTGGAAATGGTCACTCTACCTCAGAAACCTTTTCAAAGGTGATAAACCAGATTCCAATCTGCTTTCCTAAGGTTACTGCTGGTAGAAACTCATGAAGACCTACCAGATGCTGTCTCTTACAGTCAAGACACAGTGATTTGCTTTTATGACTGCCTAAAGGCTGTGCTGATAAACTTATTCCCTTTCCAAGGCCTGAGCCTCTTCAGCCTGTTCTGTGCTCTCTGTTGTCTGTAGTAACCCCGTGCACATGGATGGGCATCACTGAAGAGAAGGGAGAGCATCCATGTGGCTCTTTGCTGAGACCTTACCACGTGCTGCTCCTCTTCTACCATGCCGTGGGGAACTGTGAAGGGAAGCCTGGCAGTGAAAAAGTTACCTTAAGAGAAGCAGAAGTATAGAAAAACAATAAGAAATGAACAATTCATAAAAATGTATTGCTGGGAAGGAGAAGAACAAAAAGAGGGAAAGATAGCCGTAGACCTTTGGGTTTTTATAGCTGAGCAGGTCTCCTGAAGCTTTCACAGGTTGTGTTGGGGCTTCTGTGGGCATGTGGTGGCTAGATAAGTGCTGGAAGATCCCCTCTTAATGTGGAGCAGGAAGGGGTCTGCACCATGCCCACCCTGTAATCTTAGTAGGGAGAACAGAGCAGAGTGCTTTGCTGCATCCCTGGTTCATCCAGTCTGGGACTGCTTTTAGGTCTGAAAACAATTTTGAAGTGTGTGGTTACCATTGGAAGATCACACAGCAGGTCTGTCACAGGTTGCTCATGTGGGCAAGGAAAGGAGGATCACATCTTCCACCTGTAACCTGGCCATGTCTTTGTTATCTGTGGTGCAGGATCTTGACCTCTAGCTGAAATACAAGCTTTGGAAAAAAAAATCAATTTTTAAACCTTATTTTCCCAGGTCCTGGCTGTTCAATTCCTGTTCCTGCAAACCAGTCATTTTGGACCCGGGAGGAATACTCTCTTCCAAAACTTCCTAGAGCATCTCACAAAACCATAATCCATGACAATAAAATGTGGATTGTTGGAGGCTATGTCTTCAATCATTCCGACTCTCAGAAGGTTTTAGCGTGAGTATAAACCTAGATAATAAAGTCTAAGTAGAGGAACTTAGATTTGAGAATTATTTTTAGAAAATGCCATCCCAACGTGCTGTGCGTTGGCCTACGCTCCATCTCCAGGGGAAAACAGCAGTAATAAAACTTAGATTCACGTTTGAGATGTGGGAAAACGCTGCTGAGGGGTGCTAATTTTGGAAAAGTAAAAGCGTAAGGTTCCTGATGTGCAGTGATTTTTTTTGTTTTTGATTCCTCTGCTTCTGGGAGCATTTAACTCTTCACTATATATTTCTAGGCTAGCTTCTAAATTATATCTGGCCTTGTATTCAAAGAGGGTAGTTTTGCTTCTGTGTTATTAGCCCTTCCTTATATTATATCTGTGTGATTTCAGAAGTGTTTGGCTCCTTAATTAATCCATACCGATTACTGTGGATGTTCATCCATACCAAACAGGGAGTGGCATTTAGGATGATGACATTTATGCAATTAGTTGAGGAGATTTAACAGTAACTAAGATATCAAATAGCAATTGTGTACCTTGTGGAAATCCCCCATAAATAGCATTTCAGGCTTCATCTTGAGCTTGATAGTATTGGAGCAGATCTAGGCAAAAGCTGGATTTTTTCCCAGGGGTGCCTGCATACCTCACTTTCACAGAGCTAAGTGAGAGCTGTGTGTTTTGCACTCACGTCCAGAGTTAATAATTCTTATAGGGGAAGTTAAAAAAAGAGCTGAAAATGCACAGTTAGTTGTAGAATAGTTGGTGATTACATCCACAATTTACTCTTTCAAAGTCATGCCTGATTTTTCAACAGATACCCTGTGGCTTCATTGAACGCTTTCTCAGGCATGATTTTATCTTACAAGGCTGTAAGCCTGGCGAGTGTAGTTCATTCTTCTATCTAAAAAGCCACAGGCCATTTTCAGGGTAAAGGATTTATCTTGTTTCAAGTTCACAGAAAAAATACACTTGAATGACAAAGACATAATTAAAAAGTGCCTTTTAAACACCAGCAAGTTTTTGTTATCAAGTAATCGGAACTTATCTGAATTCAATGTAAACTTTTTCTGCTCTTTTGGGTGGATCATGTGGTGTAAGTTGTCATAGCTTAATAGACAACGCATTAGCTCTTGGTTTTGCATGGGAAGGAAAACTCAGGGTGAAGCAGATCAATAAGTAACATAGCAGGCTTGACTGGATTTTTTTAATCCCTAAGTAGTCTGTGAGTGCTTTGTGCATGCTGAAATCTTGGTAGGACTTTTGTTAAATGTAAGAATTTCTCACAAATTCTGGAAAGGACAAGCAATAATTTTCTCGACTTTATTATCTACTCCTCAGATAATTAATTCAATTTTTCTTATACAGGTACGATCTTATTTCTGAAGAGTGGCTTCCACTTGACAACACTGTGAACTCAGTCGAGATGAGATATGGTCATACGTTGGCATTGCATAAGGTAAGTTCAGTGCTGCAGACTCATCTCCTGGCTGTTTTCTCCCTTTTCTCCCCCTACACCCACCTCTTCCTACCGATCAGTCTTGGTTTGGGAGAAGCATTTCTGCTACAGAGGCTTCTCCATGGATATCCCAGTCTGTGTGATTGTACTCCAGGGAGTCCTTGGGCTGGTATCCTAGGAAGTCAGTAGAGCCTATGCTTGTGTGTTCCTCCTTTGCTCTTTTCTCAGAGATTTTAAAGCCCACTGAGGTCAATGAGTCCATTATTTCCTTCTTACTGTCTGCACTTGCAAGACATGCCTGACGGCTAGAGTTTGCTAGACTTCATCTGATTTCCCATCTGCCTTCTTTTGTGTTAGACCACATAAATATTTTTATGAGCTCTCTTGTCCAGGGCACTAAAGCAGAGCTGGTGAGCTAGGAATTTTTGGAACCTGCTCTGCTTCTGCAGTAGATCCATGAATCTATTCTTCCAGCATCTGAAATGACAAGTGGGTTTGACTGTTCTTACCTCATTTCTCACCTGTGTGTCTTGCTGTGAGTGCAGGCCACGTGAGGGCAGAATGGCAAAGTCTTTGAAAAGGAAATGAGCTAATCCTTTACTGACCTTTGCTTTTGGAATGTTAATTAGCTCATCACAGTGCAAGCCTATATAAAGCATAATTATAAACACTTGAAAAACTCCACACAGCACCGTTCACAAACAGAACACTTGAGGAACCTGAGAAGGATGGAAATCCCTACCTGCGAGGGCTCGATGCCCATTCTGCAAATAACTGTTCAAAAGTAGGATACGATAAGTGGGTTCACCATCAGTGCCAGGCAGTGGTTCTCAGGAATTTCCCAAAAAGCATCAGCTACAGTAGCGAATTTCCCTTTCCAAGGTTACCACCTTGTCAGTAGGGAAACAGGGCTGCTCCACTACACACTTTGGATTCATGACTGTCCCTGAGATGCCTGGAGAAACCCACAAAGGGAACTGGGTAGAGTTTTGGAACTTGGCTCTTACACAATGATTAATAAAACCCTAACTATCCTGGCTCCCTTCTTTCCGAAGGCTCCTCATTTTTTGTCAGTGCATTAACTTGGAAGACAAAGCTTTTAGTGTACAGACACAGAGGAGTTTCCATCATAGCTGCCTTTCTTACCAGCTGTCTTCTGCTGTTTTCATTTGCAAGCTGTGGGAGGGATTCAGCTTGCTTATTGACTCTTCTGACTTCAGGTGCCTAACTTTGGGTGCCTTTGGGAGCCTCTGAGCTCCATTTATAGTGAAAACAGACCTAATCAGTACAGGTAGTGAAATCTGGAGAGCAAGTCAGCTCACCCAAAAGTAGGCACACCTTCCCTACTTTTGATCAGCTGAATTGTTCTCCAGGCTCTGCTGTATTTTATAGTGGATGCTTAGATGCTCAGCAAGCATCCAGGCACCCAAATTTTGATGTCTGTCATCTGAAGGTCAATCCTGTCCCATGCACCGCTTCCCCTCCGTACCCTGATGTAGGGTGAATTGTGTGTGTTGAAAGTATTCTGATATTACAGACTTGGGTACAAACCCTGGTAGTCGTGGCTGCTTTCTTATCAAATGTGACTGGTGGAGGAGATCTGTTTCTCCTTGAGAGAGGAGAAAAACTTAGGCTGAGAGCAGATAAAATATAACAACTTAATTACTTACATATTAGCTGTTTCCTAAATGCCAAACTTACTGGCCTCATTTTAAATCTAACCTGTTTCAGGATGATATATACATGTATGGTGGAAAAATAGATGCAACGGGGAACGTGACCAGCCAGCTGTGGGTGTTCCACATTCCCACCCAGACCTGGGCTCAAGCAACGCCAAAAGCCAAGGAGCAGTACGCTGTTGTTGGCCACTCGGCACACATCGTCACCCTGCAAGACGACAGCGCGGTCATGCTCGTCATTTTTGGACACTGCCCTCTTTACGGGTATATCAGCAATGTCCAGGAATACAACCTGGGTGAGTGGTACCTACCTTTCGCTTCAATTTTAACAGTTGGTTTGAGAATTATTTAAATGATCTATATTCACATAGCAAAACAAAGACAGGTATGTCCTTCTATTTGTGTGTATGAGAAGTTCAATGTAACTTCCAGTGTTTGTGTAACACAAACAGTGAGCTGGCAGCCAGTGCCTCCAGCTTTATAGAGCTTGTTAGGTCCCAAAGACAAAAAAGCTGTAATTGAGGGACACAGCAGGATAACTGCGGGACAATTTAAATTAATTTTTCTCTCTCCCTCTGACAAAGCAAACACTTGTGAAATTATTTTTGTATCCTGCGAATACAAGAATAGCTGTAACAATTCAGACCAAGTATCCACTTAACCTGATAGCCCTGTCTCCAGTGGCTGATTTGTGGTGATGAGCCAATGCTTAGGGGAGCAGGGAATGACTTTCTGGACTTCCATTTGCCCTATATCTCTGGGAATAATCCAAACTCTGACTTGAAGATCCAGAGACTTCCAGTATCATCGGTGGAGAAGCGTAGGAAGCTCTCCAGCTGAACTGAACTGCTGCTCTGAAATGGCTCTCTGGAGGCATGTCCTTTGCTCCACTGACCAGGTAGAGAACGTAGTTAAGCACAGGAAGTTCACGACGTGAATGTGCTGATTATTCTCAGGAATAGTGGCACTATCTGCACTTTTGACCTGTTATCCTTGTCCTTCAGTCATCTTGATCCAGAGGATCTACCGGAGCCTGCTCCGTTTCACTGGTGTCCATGCGAGCAAGCTTTCTTCCTCTAGGAGGAAGCTAGAGGAAAGCAGGATGTGTGGGGCAGTGATGTGTTTTTCTGTTGTTCTGTTTTTCCCATGTATGATCTTGCAGACTATTCAATTCCTTTGCCTTTTGTGCGCCTCATCTGCCCTGGAGTTAGGAAGCCGGTGTAGGGTTTCATTCTGCACTTGCTACAGAGATTTGGCGTGTAATTTGGCATTTTTGTTTCAGTTGCCATTATATTATGTCTAGGGTGCTTCAAACCAATGTTATTTTAGTGAGTGAGATATAGGACCATTAATCACATATTAGTTTTTAACTGCAGTGTTCTTCTCAGTCATACTTAACTAGGCTTCAGTGCTATCTGGCTTTATATATATATAAAATAAAAGTGCTCTTGGGTACCATTCCAAATCAAGCCATGCTGCTGGCATTTTACTGTCACTGAAATGCAATATATTATTTCTGTACTTTTTATCTCTCATTTACTTAGCTTGTCTGCAAAATGTAATAAATGACTGTAGAAGAGATGTTTCTGGTCTAATTAATAATACTTGACAATACTTCTTGAGAATAAACTCCTTGAAGGAGAGCATTCTTGGATGTGAAGTGATAGAGACAGTGTCTAGGTCTGAGTCCAGGGAAACCCAATTTGTTTCACCACCAGATTTGTAGATAAGTCATTAATGGAGATAAATTAACCATGTTCTGTCACTCATATTTTTCATTTTTCAGCCACAAATACATGGAACATTTTACAGACGAGCGGAGCTTTGGTTCAAGGAGGGTACGGCCACAGTAGTGTTTATGATCCAAATACAAGATCAATTTACATCCACGGAGGTTACAAAGCATTCAGTGCCAACAAATACAGACTAGCAGACGACTTGTACAAATATGAAGTTGATTCCCGTATGTGGTAAGTAGTTCTCCCTCCTGTACGCCACCGCGTCGTTTTAGTTTGTAGCGGACAAGAGGATGGGGTATTTGATAAGCGTACAGTAGTACACAGCTACCTGCATTCAGGATAGATAGTGTGCTCTTGTATCTGTTGTTTTTATGTCCCTTTACGAATACAGAATCATATAATCACATATAATCAAGGCTGTGAATGAGCCAAGAAATCCATTTTAATCTATTGTTGTATTAAAGCTGAAAAGAAAAATATTTGATGGGATTTTCTTGCCAGCAGTACAGACTGTGCATATAAGTGCAGTTACTGCAGTCAAGTGAGTGATAATTCATTCTGCTGTTAAGACTGCAAAAGAATTTCTATTATAACCCCATTTTCTTCTGGCTCTGTAACTGTTTGAAATGTTCATTTCTTAAGCTGAAATCTTCTGTGATTTGTTTCTGCCCAAAGGTGAGTTTTATTTAAAAGCTATAGCAAAACTTCACAACTTTGAGCTACAGAGGTAAAATACATTTTTCTCAATTTTGTGGTTTTCCTCAAGATTTTTTTTAAAGGCTCCTGACAGGAGGAGACTGATCTTTTGAAATACCACATGTAAATTTGAGTCACCGTATTGCCTTTTTTTGAGAGTTTAAAATAGCTTGTATTTCTGCAACAACCATTTGTGAGTCTGTACTGATGAGTAAAGTAACTGGTGACTAATTTCCAAAAACCTTCCTTCCTGCTCCGTTGTACATGCAGTAATCACCACACTTCCTCTCTTGGTTCACTGAACTTCCACTTCAGCCGTGGAGTGGGCAAATCTGGCTGAATAGGCAGAAAATGTCACAAATGTGACAATATTCTTCCAAACTGCTGCAGCACCAACTTCTTTTCGTTGCATTTGTTTTGCCAGTCTGGCGAGGACTGTCAGAGCAGGCGAGCAGTCGCCTTGCAGCGAGGCGCGTAGGAGTGTCTGCTCATCTTTATCTATACTTTTTTTGGTGTAGTTGACTCCTTTTTTCTTAATTCTTAAGTACTTCAGGCCCTGTCTCCCTCTTGTGATTTCAAGGAGGGGCAGAAAAGCAGTCCCTTGATCTTTATTTTTGCGAGCGTGCTTCTCCCCATGTTCCCTCCGGTGTTTCGTCTGGCAGCTTCACATCTAACGCTGTAGCCCTGGCAGGGTGAGAGCAACGCTCGGAAAGCCCCTGCGTGCTGCGATACCGCTGCTCGTGCATTAGGGATGGGTCCCTGGTCCAGCTTGTCGATAATCCGTTTGCTGGATGTTTCCTTGTGAAAATCTGGGCTTCAGTGCAAGCTGCCTTGGGGATGCTGGTGTTCTGCAGAGCTGGTGTGACACTGGTGTGTCTGCAGCACAGACATGGCCTCACCGGGATTCTCCTGCGATCCCACCCTCTCAAAATAGCAGGGAAATTCTACAGAGGGTGACCCTTGGTGTGCAGTGCCCTTAGTCGTGCTGAGCAAAGGTGAGGGCGGTGGTGAGTTTGATTAATGCCTCCCGTGATTTAGTCACGGATGAGGTGTTGAGTTTTGCAGGTATTAAACTGCGAGGCACTGTTAGCAGCAGCTGCATAGATTTCTTTAGAATAGGTTTGTTAGTTTGGAGCAAGAGATGATACCCAGTTTGAAGGAATTCTTTAGGTTACTGTAAAATCAGAGTTACTCTAGAAGTCCTCCCAGGCAGTGTCTGTATCGTCAGGTTTAGCTGACTATGCTCAAAAGCCCTGTTACTGTGAAAGCTTGATAATCCCCAGGGATGATTTTAAGATCCATAGCTTCGGAAAAAGGCTTTCATAGATATATTTCTCCTATAAATTGACAAGCAGATGGGAAGATGAGAGAATGAAATTACAGGAGGAATTAAACAGTCTGGAAAGGAAGTTGTTAAATATCTCATTAGGAAAAGTAGTTAAATACTATCCCCTCTGCTCCTCCCCACACCCCCAAAACCTTCTTCGACTTGGATTTATGGATTGTTTTGTCTTTGCCAGGTACTAATCAGTGTCAGTAATACATGTATTTTTACTTCTGAAGGACTATTCTTAAAGACAGTAGATTTTTTCGCTATTTGCACACGGCTGTGATAATGAGCGGAACCATGCTGGTGTTTGGAGGAAACACGCACAATGACACCTCCATGAGCCACGGCGCAAAGTGCTTTTCTTCAGATTTTATGGCGTATGATATTGGTAAGTTCTTGCAGAAATAGTAATAATAAAAAAATATTCTTGGATAGCCAAAAAGAGCTGTCTTCAAGAAGACTAATTTACATGCTGGGTATATTATACCAAATGCTACTAAGCATACTGCAGAAGAATGTGTAATCAGGAGAGGCTCATTTAGCTTGCTACACATTACCAAGCAAATGAGCTGGTGCAGTGATTTCTAGGCAAATACAGCAGCAGTTATTTGGTCACCAGTTTATTATACATAACCTTGGGTATTACAAATTAGTTCTTAAACAGAAAGCATATTGTTCTACCATCTCCACCATAAAGCTGTCCCGAGATTTTGAGTGTGTTTTTAATTTATGATTTATCAAAAGTGCAGGCTGTTGGGATAATTACAAGCACTGGCCACTGCTGAAGCTCAACTCGTACGTTTTACGCTCTTGTTTTAACTGCAAGCTGGCTGACTTGTTTGGCTGCGCTGTTTGTAATACCAGTTTCTTTATACGTATGCTTTAGAAACATAAATATCCCCATAAGCACTGTTTAACAATAAAGTCGAAGGATTAGATTTTATTTGGAAGGATTGGGTTTTGATGGGTTTGAACAGCCAGAAGAGGGCAGCATTTAGTTGTGAATTTGAAGTCCAGAGATGACAAATTTAAGAAGGAGAAGAAATTATATAAAAGAAGGTGCATGCACATCCAGATAATTCATGCTGAAGAAAAACACCGTTCTGTACTCATATCACATTCTGCCTTCAGAATTCCTTAAATGTGGGCTCTCGTGATTTGGTTCCCTGAAATAATCACATAAACCTGAATTCTCCGAGTGACTGTCCGTTGAGATGTCACTCCTGGTTTGTGAAAGGAATATGCAAGCAAACAAATTACTTTGAGCAGCAGTATTTGGCATCATTGGGCCATTTTGCTGTCTGTTACAGGGCTCATTCCCTTCTGCTTCCTCTGATTTCAAGTCATATCCCTGTGGAATTTATTGTATGCTCCTAGCTAGCTTTATTTTGAGTTTTTTTTTCTTGAAGAACATTTAAAATGAGGTATTTTGACAGTCAGGGACAGAGTAATTTTTTTAAACTTGGATAGCAATAGTGATAGATTTTTCTTCCTACATTTTTCTGTCTTCCTTGACCCATTGAACTATTAGGTGTAAAATACAAATTAATTTGACAAAACACATCAGTCGTGATGTTCATTTTGATTCTGTTTAGCTAACAGGCAGGTTCTTGTTACATGAAGTAAGCGTTGTAGTTGGCTTACTCAATCCTTACCAATTTTACACTGAGAATTAGAGCTTGCATTGATTGCACTTGACATGACAGGGATGAGAGGTGTTCTGGTCCTCTTGGGTAGCCTCGTTCCTTAGGGGTTTTTTCAGTTAAAAAAAGACCACTTTTTCTCTTCTTTTCATGTCAGGACACCTTATACACGATTCACCTTATCCTGTTGGACTAGGAACGTGTTAGGATGTTGACTGATCACTAGTGTCACAGCAGAAACACCTCCTTGGTGGTTCTTCATGCATGATCTCTGCAGTAATTATGTTGATCGTATTCATGTTGGTCTGCATGGGAATAAGCCCGTATAGCATACTATAAAAGTAGGGAGTATCTGGCTAATTTGCTCATTTTTAACATCGTGTTGATGAAGATAGTATCTTAGTGGTCATAGTGATGGTTGGAAGACTGGGGAAAACTAAAATTAAGATACAGTCTAAAATAAAGGCTTCAAAACAAGGTCTTGTCTTCAACCTTTGCCATTAAAAATTATTTCTGCAGTAACTCGTTTTATTTACCTCGTCAAATTTTTCTGGTTTTCTCTCCTCAAGTTTCTAAGTAATCAGACCACATGCATTGAATATTGTGAGGACAGATTTTTTCTTTTTCTCTCTTTTTTCTTTTTCTCTCTCTCTTTTTTCTTTTTCTCTCTCTCTTTTTTCTTTTTCTCTCTCTCTTTTTTCTTTTTCTCTCTCTCTTTTTTCTTTTTCTCTCTCTCTTTTTTCTTTTTCTCTCTCTCTTTTTTCTTTTTCTCTCTCTCTTTTTTCTTTCTCTCTCTCTCTTTTTTCTTTCTCTCTCTCTCTTTTTTCTTTCTCTCTCTCTCTTTTTTCTTTCTCTCTCTCTCTTTTTTCTTTCTCTCTCTCTCTTTTTTCTTTCTCTCCCCTTCTTTCTCTCCCCTTCTCTTCTTTCTTTTTTTGGTGTAGGATGCAAACAGATGTCACCGAGATGTGCGCTGACATTCTCTGGAGGTTTAGCGGATTAGGTAGATCTGAGAGTGCATTAATTCTCCTTATCCTTTTATCCTCCACTTGACCAGGTTGAGGCTTATTCAGTCCAAACTGTCCAGGTAATGCCCCCAGTTTTGGAAGGTTTCAGGATAACAGTCTGGCCGTCTGCGTGCACGTGCATTTCTTGTTGCTTCTCAGGACGAGCTTTTGGATTGTGTTGATGTTCAGGTTGAGCGAGCACTCGGGTAGAGCAGTCTCACAGTGTTTTTCCTACGGTCTGTGCACTGCAATGACTAGTTAGCGCTTCCTATCCTCAAAATTGGTCTCTGTGGCCTCTGTAGAAGTTTCCTGCTCTGCAGCAGTTTTGTCTCTGGGTGGACAAATGCCTTTCTTAACCCTCTGCTGCCTCCTGTCAACAATTTGTAGCAGCAAAGGAGCCGAGTGGGAGTTGCAGCCCTTCCATCACTACACGTTCATCTCCAGGAGTGAGAAGGCAAGGGTTGTGCTTTCCGAAGGGTCACCTCCCTTGCCTATGGGATGTGTCTCAAACAAGAATAGAAACTTCCCAGGCAGATTGTCTCAAAATGTGGTTACTGTGGTTTAAGTAACCATTCTTTTTAATTTCTAAAGGAGTTTTAACTTTATGATTTTTTTAAAACTCAGCATGAAATATTCATGTAAAGGCTATACTCGTGTAATGATCTCTTCTCCCCACAGGACAAAAATTAAAACTCTTCTATTTACCCCATCAAAAATTCAGTTCTGATGACACACATGAAAGAGGCTGGGTGTTTTCATAGCATATGTGTTCTATTTGACTAGTATATTAAATAAATCCTGTGCATTGTAAGTTTTAGGCTTGGCTTAACTCATAAGTCAGGAAGGAGAGGATTCTTTGCAGTTCAGAATCATTCATTTTTTCCAATACTTGGTCTTCAGTTAAAGATGGGCAAGAAGCTTAGAAAGCAAAACATTCCAGGCCTTCTATTAATCTAGAAAAATATGTTTCTTGGCTTCACATAACTCACAACTTGCTGGATAAAGAGTTGCAAATTGCTGTCCAATTTTGCTGAAGTCTCCTGTTAAAAATTGGAACCATGCATGCTTGTCTCAGCAGTGATGCTGTGCTAGGTTAAATTCTTTGAAAATTGAGCAAATGATGATTAAAAATAAACTTCAAAAATTATGATTTATCAAAGTATTAGCTCTAAGGAACTGGGTCCTGTGTCTTTTATTTATTAGCACTCTTGAACAAAAGTTTCTGCAGGAGCAGAGGTTAGGATCTGTTGTTTCACCCAACAATTCTGCAGTTAAATTTGGTTAAAAAATTAATGAGGCGGTTTTTCTTTGCCCTAGCAGGTTTTTCTATGTACTAGTTTGGGTTTATGGACTTTTGTTTTTTCAGTGGCTGAGTCCGTGGCACAACAGTTGTATTTTATATTAAAGAATCTTCGAGTATTTGAGGGCTCTGTGTATCTTTCCAGCAGATTGACTTTTCTGTCTTAATTGCTGAAATTGCATACAACTGCCTCTGGGACGTTAGCCCCCAAGGTGATCCTGTTCACAAAGTTTAAGTGGTAGGATTTGGACTGACTATTCCTGCTTTTGTTCCTTTGATTGCTCGGTGGATTATATGTTTCTTAGGTTGAGGGATTTTTTTTCATGCTGCCTAAAGGAAGAAATTACCTGAGAAACCGAGTAAAAAATGAAGCAGAACTTATAAATGTTATGCTAATAGAAAAAGATGGAATAATCTCACATTATATTAAAAGAGAAAAACAACCACAAATCCTTAAGCTATGATGAGTGAAAAATATTTTTAAAAACGTGGATATCTACCCTCTAGGAATATAATTGCGATGGAAAAAAAAAAAAAGATAAGTCTCTGTTCTCAGTGATACTGGTTTGGGGCAAAACTGCAAATAATTCACATATAAACAGCTAAAAACTGAACTTGTTACACAGTGAAAAATTCCACTGGTAAAGCAGCTCAAGCCACCGCCATTTAATTACACGTGATTGCCGAATATCTAATAACCCCTTCAACACAATGCCCTGAAACTTTCCTTCTTCGTGAACTGTTTAGATGATAGCATAGAGCCATTGCATCCTTCCTTTCCCTTTTTGTCATACCATGGCAGCTGGGGTGAAGACTAAATCTTACATCTTACAAAAAGAAGGTAATGCTGCGCTTTTGTAAACTGTCCCGTCTCACTCAGGATTTGACTTTTGGCGGTGGGTGGAATTAAAGTGCTTTCGGATCTTTCAGGAAGAAACGTGCTCTGTAAGTTGAGTCATTAATTATACTGAGAAACTTTTCTAAAATGAGCTTTCCTTAATCCTAGCTTGCGACCGATGGTCTGTTCTTCCTCGTCCGGGTCTCCATCACGATGTCAACAGGTTTGGACATTCTGCCGTGCTCTACAACAGGTAAAGCTGCAAACGATCTGGGGGCCGTTTGTGTTTTTCGTACCTCAGTGAACTTGTACACCTGTGTATATCAGTGCACGTGTGTGTTGATACGTGTAGATCAGTAACACTGAGACCAGAGGGTTGAGGATCTATTGGGAACTTCTCCAAGTTCTCAGATCTTCGTTCTTGTAATGTCTTGAATGTCCATCTCTTCCTGTCAGCCCTTCTTCACTGGACTAAACTGTCTCAGCTCACTCAGTTCTTATTTCTATTCCTTTTTCTTATTTAAATATATATTTCTATTTCTTTTTTATTTCATAATTTAATTTCTTTCATATTTCTATTTCTTATTTAGCTGTACTAACAACTTTTATCTTCATATCGTACTTTCCCTCATGGTTTCTGAATTTGTCCATGTTTCAGTTTACATAGAACTGTGTGGCTGCTCTTTACCATTCACGTGATGTATAGTATTTAAGTGAAATCATAGGTGAGTTTTCTGCTGTTAAGCATGATATTGGTGTAATAATATCCATGCTCCCAGGTGAACATCTGTTATTATATTTCAGTCTGCGGAACCGAGTTTGAGAAGTGATATTTCTTAGGAGTCTTTCGTTCTGGTTCTTTTATCCTTTGAGGATACTTTCTGTAAATCAGTAACATTATTTAAAGCTCAGTTTAAGCCAGGCAAATAACTGTCACTGCCTTGAAAAGGAAGGTGTGCTTTCTAGATACTATTTTTGTCTCTAAAATCTCACTCACTCACTATTTGTTTCAGTGTATGCTGAATTCCAGCTATGCCTTTGCTCCCACAAAGGACAATCAAGCCTCTGCTTTAATCCTTTCCGAAACTAGGATGCAAATCATATTAAAAATACTTATTATTTAACCAAAACTTTTTTCAGTTGTGTTGACTCTTCTTCACCATCTTATTAAATGTACATTTACAGACGTGGATGCACAGGGGTTTTGGGTGACTAATGCAATTTGATGTTTTGCCTGAAGCAGTTGTGATACTAAAGACGGTTTAAAAAAAAGCTTTTTTTTTTTTTTCTCCCTTAACGTATTATTTTGTTTTGGGGTTGGTTTTTTTTGTTGGGTTTTTTTTCGTTGACATAATGACTCTTTGCTCAGTTGCTACCAGCCATGAAAATAACTATGGTTTTGTCACAGTGGTGTAGCAAGATGTGACAACACTGAATTGTTTTGTCAGGGTTTCTAAATGCTGGTTTAATGGTGTGATACCGTGTCCCTGATTTTTAGCTTTCCTCCCTCTCTTGCCACTGTTCTTTACAGGAGGATCCCACTTTTCTGCAGCGTTTCATGTACAGTCACATTGACGAGGTGTCACCCAGAGTTTTGGCTAAAGGGGAAGGTCGGTCCACGACCTCATCACCCGTGCGTTAAGACTCTCTGGCTTCTCTGAAACAGTGGAACTTGACTGACCTTTTCTTTAGTACCTTCCTTAACCAAGAGCTATTTATTTGGATTTACACATGCTGGAATGTAGTAAAACACCTTGCCTCACACCTTGAATCAAATTGACTTGCAGCAGTGCATGGTCTGTAAACACAGGCGCAAATACTTATCTCTTTCCTTACGTTTTGTCTAGCACCATGTACGTATTTGGAGGCTTCAACAGCCTCCTCCTGAGTGACATACTGAAGTACACACCCGAGAGATGTGAAGCTTTTGACAACGAAACGGGCTGCTTGCGAGCAGGTCCTGGCGTCAGATGCGTGTGGGCTGCCACCCCTCCTCGCTGCGTCCCCTGGGAAATGGCCACAGTAGAGCAGCAGCAGAAGGTCTTTGAAGACTGCCTTCCCAAGCCAGGTATGGGTCACATTCTTTCCATTTCCCTTTCCAAAAGGTGTGTAGGGTCTTTTTCTTTTCCAAATTCTGTCTTGTATTAATTGTGTGCCATTATCAAATCAAGTTTAAGATAGGGGACTGTAGTTGTGCTTCCACACATGCTCTGGAAGACCTTCCTCTGACAAGTGGCTGCAGCGACATGGAGATGTTTCTATCTCTCACTCCCCCTGAACCTTCTTGCTCATTAGATTTTCTTTTTTTTTTTCCCCTACTGTACTGCTTGTACTTACTTTCCTATCCTAAACAGATATCATCAGGAATCAGGCCTGGACCATTGCTCTGTAGATGTTTGCTCCAAGAACTGACCTTGCAAGAACCAGCAATTCGCTGATGAGTGCCACGGGGTATGGGAGGGGGATCTGGGACCTATGGTGTTATCCTGTGCTCTTCAAAAGAGACAGCAGGAATAGTGTTTTAAGAAAAGTTATTTTTCCTTCTGTGGTATTATATGGCTAGGGGCATACAAAAAGAACGTTTGTTTTAAGGTCTGATTCCTGTGTTCTCCCTTATGATAATTTTTAAACAACTTTTCAGTGCTTTATCCTGATGCATTTGTTGCTCTGAATTGAATTATACGAACCTTGATTCTGTAGTAGATGGCAGCCTTTAATTATTTAAAAGAAATTGATGTAAAGGGACATTGCTTTGATGGGCTCTCAATATACAATAAATTTTCACAAAACACAGGCGATAAGCAATTGGAAAGATGAAGTGGAAAGTTCAAGCTTTGCATGAAAATGCTCCACGTAATTGAAGGCTAGGCGTGCAGCAGAACGGGCCTGCGGTGGGAGATGCTCACCGTCCTTGTGAAATGTCCTCTGGCATCATTTGCGTGGGCATTGACTGAACGTGCATGCCCGGTCTTAGTTCATGCTCTTCCATGTCTTGGTGCATTTTCTGGTGGTGTGTTTTACAGATCCTTTGGCACTAAAAGTGATTGATGCTGCAAATGAATGCAATTTTCTATCAGTTCAATCACATGAAAGTATCTGATTTACTAAGTAGTCGATAATGGAAAAATCTACAGGCACCACTGTTTGGTTATATCTTTTGCTATATATAATCAAGTTCTTAGAGCTCTGTCAGGAAATGCCTGTTTTTGGTCATGCAGGTTTTTTTCTTTAATAGTTGTAGACAATGAAAAATGTGATCAGATTACAGACTGCTATAGCTGTACTGCAAATACAAACAACTGTCAATGGTGCACTGACCAGTGTATCTCAATGCATAACAACTGCACAGAGGAACAGGTAAAGTCTCTCTCTTTCATACTTCTGTAGTTTAAATTTAGCTTTTGAAATATCAAATGTCCAGATGCCTTCATCTGTCAATATTATGACCCCTGTTGTTTCGTTATTTCCAGTGCGTGTCTAGCTCTAAACTCATAACATGCTTCATTTTTTTTTATTTTTTTTTTTTTTTTTCCCCAAGTTGGTCCAAGGGGTTTTCATGGGAATCTCCACATAAGTTAGGAGGAGGATGGCTGAGGGCAGGGGAAGAGGTGGTGGGATTCTTCAGTAAGGCACAGAGCTGTTTGGGTTTGCTATCCTTAGAGTCTTCCCTAGAGAAAGAAACCTAACCCTTTTGTAAAAGCTCTGGTAAGGAAGATGTCAGGTGGTGGCTTGGGGGAATACCTTGAATACGCAGTATTTAGACATATAAGTTGCTTTGGAGGTCTGAACTGTGAAGTTTAGTGTGGTAGTCATTATGGCTGCTATAAACCGACATTTCTTGGCTGGGAAAAAGCCTCATCTATGCCATTTATTTTAGGTTCCTATTACTCTGTATGACAATTGTCCTAAGGATAACCCTGCCTACTACTGTAACAAAAGGACAAGTTGTAAAAGCTGTGCCATGGATCAAAACTGTCAGTGGGAACCTAGGAATCAGGAGTGCATTGCTTTACCAGGTAGGTATTGGTTGTGTTTGTGTACGAAAAAACCACAAATTCACCCAGGCCAAAAGTTGCTTCTTTTTTTTCTTTTCTTTTACTTGGTTGTCTGTGATCTTTTAGTGCTGATCTGGAGTAAATAATGTTGTTTAATCATACTCGCTTCGGTATGACACCTTATTTCTAGTAAATTCAGAAAGTCTGATGGAATATTTTTCAGTCCCAATGGTCTGAAGAGGAGTATGATCATTTGTATAATTATTAGGCTGTATTTCATCTCTCTGTTTTCATTTGATAAAAGCAGTGCTGTTGATATAATAAGCTTCTGCAAGATATTAGATTTAATAATGCATGCTATTTAATTTTAGAAACTAGAATTGTGCAAAAGCGTAATGGCACATACTGGACGAATTAGGCAAATAACACCTAAAGTGTATAAGGAAAATTCTCTTATTAGAGTGATTCCAGTGGGAGCTCATAGGAGGTGATTATTGGTCCCCCTGTAGTAACATGGGTGTTTTGCCAGTGACTGGGAGAGGAAATAGAGCATCTTCAGTGACTGACATTTGCAGCTAATAAAATATAGAGGAAGGGAAAAAACCAACACAGACAGAAGCTTTAAATGGGCATGGAAAGCCTTCCCCTAGTCACTCCGGTAGGTCTGGACGTCTCCAGGTCTGGCGTTTGCTAGTCTGGAAGAGTGAAAAAATGAAGAGACTTCAGAGAAGAGCCATGACAGTGAGAAAAACATCTTTAATGAGACAGATAAAGAGCTTGGTCTGCTTAATTTGTTGTGGATATGATCATATTTGTAAAAAGCCCATCTGAAAAATTGACACTCGAGAGCCTTTCAGTCTGTTAGATAAATCCAAACCAAGACTTTGGAGCCAGACATCAGCTCCACAGAAATTCACACTGAAATGTCCATCAGCTTTTTGGGTTGGAAGGGACCTCACAGCCCATCCAGTCCCACCCCCCTGCCGTGGGCAGGGACACCCTCCACTAGCCCAGGTTGCCCAAAGCCCCATCCAACCTGGCCTTGAACCCTGCCAGGGAGCCAGGGGCAGCCACAGCTTCTCTGGGCAACCTGGGCCAGGGCCTCAGCACCCTCACAGGGAAGGATTTCTGCCTCACATCTCATCTCCATCTGCCCTCCTGCAGCTTCAGGCCATTCCCCTTGGCCTGTCCCTCCCTGCCCTTGTCACCAGCCCCTCTCCAGCTTTCCTGGAGCCCCTGCAGGGACTGGAAGGGGCTCTAAGGTCTCCCCGCAGCCTTCTCTTCTCCAGGCTGAACACCCCCAACTCTCTCAGCCTGTCTCCATAGCAGAGGTGCTCCAGCCCTCGCATCATCTCCGTGATCTCCTCTGGACTCGCTCCAACAGCTCCATGTCCTTCTTGTGCTGGGGCCCCCAGAGCTGGACGCAGTACTGCAGGGGGGTCTCACCAGAGCAGAGCAGAGGGGCAGAATCCCCTCCCTCGACCTGCTGGTCACGCTGCTGGACACGCAGCCCAGGACACGGTTGGCTTTCTGGGCTGCAAATGCACATTGCCGGCTCATGTTGAGCTTCTCATCCCCCAACACCCCCAAGGCCTTCTCCTCAGGGCTGCTCTCAATCCATTCTCTGCCCAGCCTGTAGTTGTGCTTGGGATTGCCCTGACCCACGTGCAGGACCTTGCACTTGGCCTTGTTGAACTTCATGCAGTTCACATGGTCCCACCTCTCCAGCCTGTCAGGGTCCCTCTGGATGGCATCCCTTCCCTCCAGCGTGTTGACCCACCACACAGCTTGGTGTCATCGGCAAACTTGCTGAGGGTGCACTCGATCCCGCTGTCCATGTCACTGACAAAGATGTTAAACAGCGCCGGTCCCAGTACCAACCCCTGAGGAACGCCACTCCTCGCTGGTCTCCACTTGGACATCGAGCTGTGGACCATGACTCTTTTGAGTGCAACTGTCCAGCCGATTCCTGTCCACCGAGTGGTCCATCTGTCAATTCCATGTGTCTCCAATATACAGAGAGGGCAAATACTAATTCGCTTTCCTTTACTCTTTCTTCTGCGATGATTTCACTATTTGACATTGTAATAAGTGCTTTGACTACCTACTGCAGATATCTAGATGGTAATGTCGCTCTTCTGCTCCACCAAACAGCTTTCCTTTTCCTCCAGTGTTGCTATACATAACTACATCTGAGCATGCCGATAAGGCGTGCTGGTTTTGGATGGGGCTGAGCTCTTTCAGTACTTTTAACGTTGGGAAGGTCATTTGCATCTCTGGTTTTACTTTCTTTCCCCCTCTTCCCCAGAAAATATCTGTGGAACAAACTGGCATTTGGTTGGCAACTCCTGCTTGAAAATTACAAATGCAAAGGAGAACTATGATCATGCCAAACTGTCCTGCAGATCCAGCGGTGCTTTGCTGGCTTCCCTCACGACCCAGAAAAAGGTAGAATTTGTTCTAAAGGAGCTGCAGAAGATGCAGTCTTCGGTGAGTGCTTCTCTTTTATGTCCCCTGAGTAATTAAGGTCTGACTGTGGAAAAGTCCCTGCTGTGGTATTGTATGCTGTGTACAGAATAGACATGCCTCTTAACTGAAAAGGACTGATTTTTCTTTTGAAATTCAACATACCCTATGGGTGCTTTTTGAAGTAAAATTGTAGAGAATGTAAATGGGAAAGATAAATACAAACATACACGATGCCTCAAAGGTATCGCTTTCTATAATGAAATCACACGCGCATTTCTCTTGTGGGATACATGACTGCAGCAGGAGTCCTCTCGTGACTTGTACACAGTATTTTATAAATAAAGGTCCCTTTGGGGCACCGAAGGTGTTTAATGTAAAGCATTTAAAGTTATTTATTCCGCTCAGAAAAGCAGCTGTTTAAAATGTCGGCTTCTTACTCCGCAGAGCTGCTTGGCTTATTTGGAGTTATTTATGTTTGATTTAGTGGCAGGTGCTTTTCTGTCGGAGCCAGTGAGAAGTGAATTGGAATCTGTCCCTCTTCATGCATCAATAAAATAAATATTTTATTTTTTTTTTTTCCAGTCCCTGGCAGAAATGTGGATGTATTCAGAGCAGGTTGCGTAGGTGGTGCTAAAGCCCTAACAAAGAACGGTGTTGTGCGGCTTTGCTGAAATCCTGGTTTCGGCTGCAGAGGTGCTGTGGCTTGACGGCACATCAGAGTTACTCCTCTTGGGTCCCAGAGGCCACGGTGGGCAGGGCTGGCAATCAGGAAGGGTTTTATGTAGGAAAAATGAGACTGGAGGCAGTAGTATTGCTAGAGGAGAGCGTGCTTCAATACTGCAGAGAAATATTCCCCTGTTGAAACGAGAACGTTCCCTGCTTTGATTCCCTTTGTAATTTTAAAGTGGCATTTCAGCAATTGCGGGGTTTTCGAGGGGATTCAGTTCAGCCAAGAAAAGGCAAGGTGCAATTCAGACGAGGTTGTTTGTTAAATCTTTTGTAAAGAGAGGAAGCTGAGCCTGGGATATTGTAAAAGTACGTGGTTCGAGAAGCTCCAGGTGTTTCTGGATATCCCAGCAGTTAAGTGTAGTGTAAATTCCTAAGGACACATGGCAACCCTTCTCTAGCAGTGTTTGAACCCCTACGCTGGGGAGGAAAAAAATGGTTATTTTATGGGGGTTTTTTTTTGTCTACAGTATCCTTTAAAAGGTGAGCCTTGGTTAATGTTAGTACTGAGTGCTCGTAATGTGGGAAAGTGCCTTTGTAAAAAGCCAAACCTCTATTTGGTACCTGAATTTTCGCCGTTCAATGCCACACTGCTGCTGTGCTTGGGAGGCTCTACTCTGCAGTTACTGCTTTTTTAAGTAAGCTGTGCATAGATGCTTTGTAATAATAAGAAACCGTTACGCATAGTGCTATGAAATCCTGTTGCTGTTAGAAGTTGCAGCTCTAAAGGGCGTAAAATCAGTTTGAAGTAGGTGTTGGTTATATACGGCAGGCAGGGAAGACGTATGGTCTAAAGCTTTCCTAGGACAGCTGTGCCACCAAAGCGCTTTGATGGAAAAAAGATTTTTAACAGTAAAATACCATATTGTGCCAACACAGTTAAAGTGCCTCTCCCTAAAATAAATGTGTGCCAAAAAATAATTTGCCAGTAGAAAATAGTTGTGCTATCGCTTCTTCATATTGAGAATTTTATTGCCAGCAATACTAATTTAGATTTGACCCGCTCTGTCTGTCCACCCCTCCATCTATACACGCTCTTAAACAGCAGCAGTCTTCCAGCCAGACTGTGGAGTAGGTAGATTGTATCATTGAAATTGTGCAGGGGACTGCTGGTTTTCTTCATTGCTTATGTCAAACTCTAGCTCCAGAACCTCTTTTTCCTGTGTCTAGCCATTTATAGGAGTCACAAACATATAAAGAGCAATTTGCAGTTAATTTCATAGTCAGCCAGTGTGAATGTTTGACTTGTTCTCCTCCTGGTTTAGATAACTAGAAATGCAGTTTGAAATTAAAAAAAAAAATAAAAAATTGGTGTTTCCTGAAGGATTTCTCTATCTCTGTGGCATTTAGTTCTGATAGCACTGAGAAACAAGTATTTCCCTTATTACATTTTTGCAACACCTAACCTGGCAAAGTTGTTATGAGCATGATGTGGTGATGTCTATTTTCTTTTAATACCTAAGGTAATAAAACTGGGTATTAAATCAAGCATTTTCCTTTATTTCTAGCCCAAAACTTTGACTCCGTGGGTTGGACTGAGGAAAATCAACGTGTCATATTGGTGCTGGGAAGACATGTCTCCCTTCACCAACACCCTGCTCCAGTGGCTCCCCGACGAACCCAGCGACGCTGGATTTTGTGGTTATTTAGCCGAACCTTTCCAGCAGGGACTGAAGGCAGCAACGTGTATCAATGAAGTCAATGGCAGCGTCTGCGAAAGGCCAGGTAACAATTCCTGACGTGTGAGTCTCGTGGGGGAGTGCGTGAACTAATAAGTATTTAAATTTCCTGGAGAGTAGAGAGGATCCCATTCCTTACAGTTAAAACCAGCTGCATCGTGACTTTCCCAAAGAAAAGTACTTCTGCAAAAGTGTCTTGTGTAGGTATTTCACAGCTGAATTAGAGATTTTAAAACCAGCTCTGCACTTACACTGTTAACTGTAAAATACTTGAAGTACATTATAGTTTAATTATTTTTCTCTAAATTGCATACCTGCATGTGACATTTAGGTTAATTATGGTACGGAGCAATCTCCTGTTTAAAAAAAAAATAAAAAATAAATGAAAGCTACTTTCCAATTGAACTTCCCTTTCTCCCCTCCCCTGCTCCGTAGCCAGAGGAGGATTTTATCAAAGTTTGAAATTAATTAGGCGAGACGCTTTGGAGATACGAGAACTTTGAAAAAGAAGCTATTTGCTTTTGGGAAAAGTCTCCTAGCTTTGTTGGAACTGCATATCTTTTAAAGTGGCTCGGTCTGTTAACTCTCCATTATAGCTGATTATTTCTGAATACCAATTAGTGCCTTTTTAAGTTTTAAGAAAGTTGGCTGATTACATAAAATTCCGAAGTGAGCTACACCAGTTGAAATCATTCTTTGTAGAAGTGCAGGATGCAGATCGTGAATGTGGAACCTGAACTCAAAATTCTGTATATTTTAACTTGCAGCACTTTGAACTGGTTTAACTTGGTTTTTTATGGTCTGAGAACAGTCACTTGAAACAGATGATAAAGCGTTGGCTCACACCAGAAACTCCTGGGTTAGTTCTGCTTTCAATACTCATTTTATGTGTGGAATTGATCAAATGACTTAAACCACGTCCCGGTCTGCTCACATAAAACAGGGAGTTTCTTCCCACCACTTGGGTTGGGAGAATAGCTAAGGAACACGTCAACAGACCTGCGGAGAGACAAAGACCGCATTCATTACACCATTTTAAGGTGGACAGGAAACAATTTAAAAGCATTAACGCTCACGGAGGATACGTAATAAGAAAAATGATTTTGCAGTGCTTACTGCGTTTCTCACACTCACCGTGGTATAAGGTATCTCCAGCTCCATCCAGCAACGCCACACCACAGATGAAGTCTTTCAAGTCCGTGATATCCAACTATTTTTCAGCCTGAACAGTAGACAGGGCATTTTATCTTCTGTCTTTCTATCTCTGGGCTCATTCTCCGTATGTTTCTGGAGGAAAGCTGACTCCTGTCCTCCTGTCCGCAGCTAACCACAGCGCCAAGCAGTGCCGCACGCCCTGCGCCCTGCGGACGATGTGCGGGGAGTGCACGAGCGGCAGCTCCGAATGCATGTGGTGCAGCAACATGAAGCAGTGCGTGGACTCGAACGCTTACGTGGCCTCTTTCCCCTACGGGCAGTGCATGGAGTGGTACACCATGAGTAGTTGTCCACGTGAGTAATTGCTTCTGCGTCTCAACCGGTGGGCCGGAGTCTTGTGTTTGCTGACATTTGCTAGCAAAAGTCAGCAAACTCTGCACGTGGGTCATGTGGTCCAGGGATTGTCCAAAATTTCATGTGACTAACTACTTTTATTCACATTTGGAGCCGTGTAACTAAATATTAGATTATCCGTATCATATCCCAATTAGGGTTCACACAACTGTTCTGTTCTGAAGTATTGCCTATGTATAGCCCACAGTAGGAATTTCTGCCTTATTTTAAATAAATGATTTCTTTTTTTCCCCCCTCTTAGGCAGATGTGAGCAAACTGCCAAAGATTTATGGTGCTTTGGAATATTGCTTTCTGTTTTCAAACTGTGGGGAAATAGTCTAGACATTTAAAAAGTGGTTGAACAGTTTTAGAAATTCTTTTTATTTATGTTGAATTCTTTAGGAGCTAAGTGTGGGCAGGGGAGTCAGGAAAGCCAGAGCTCTTGGGGTAGCAGAGGAAGAGGAGTGCCCGCGTTCCCCAGGAGGGAAGTTGGGCACCGTGAGTTGCTGCAGTTGCTCCAGGAACTTTTGGGAGCTGATGAGAATAAGCTGGGTAACTCATTGTTGCAAAATAGAAGTTAGAGAAAATTAATTTCAGGTAACTGAAACATGGGAGTGTGAATTTCCCATATTGTCAGAAGTCAAAAATCGGAGGAAGCATCAGGCGGGAGATGCGTAAGCTGAAATAATGAAAACAATGTTTTTCTTCTATTACCTTTTTTTTTTTAAAGGCAAATATTGTCAATTTAAACATCAAGATAGAAAGCCTGCTCATCTTACAACACCAAGAATCTGCCAAATATTTTTTAAGATGGTATGGGGAAAGGAACAGAAAAACTTTTCTATATGTAAAGAGTTTGTAACCCCTGAAATACAATCCTCTTTGAGAAAGGAATGGTTAAAGAATGACAATGGTTCTTCCCTGATTTAGTTGATTACTGGGCCCTGGGGATCTGCATGTGGTGCTTTGAGCATCCTAAGATGACAAATTTTATTCTATACTTCTATTCTATGCTTTTTGACTCAGATAAGTACTTGAAATAGCAGCATGTGATGTTAAAATGTGTGGTAAGAAGAGACTCAAAGCCAGTAAACAAACTGGTTTTTAGCTTTCGCTTCTGGATGGCTCATTTTATCATCTGATCCCTTGTAAATCAATTGGAGATCTTTTGTAGTCGGGAACATTACCCTCTGCTTTTAGCAGGTAGTATTTACTGGTTAGAAAAACCTTACGTGTGTCGTGCATTGTTTTGTAACTCACTCACTGATTAATGCAACATTTATTAATAGTTATCTTAGATTCTAGAATAAATATGCTGATAGGAATGAATATCTATATATGTGTGACTGAATATCAGAATAAATATTGACGGATTTGGCCAGATAAATACTTAAGGTCACAGAAGACATACAAGGGTTTCTGCGTTCGTTGTCGCCTGTGTTTTGGGACAGTGATTTATTCTGCAATTTGATGTTTTGTGGTTTATTTTTTTTAATAGCTGAAAACTGTTCAGGCTACTGCACGTGTGCTCATTGTTTGGAGCAGCCCGGCTGTGGCTGGTGCACCGATCCGAGCAACACCGGCAAGGGGAAGTGCATCGAAGGCTCCTACAGAGGTCCGGTCAAGATGCCAACCCCAACCGCAACAGGGAAACACAGCTTGGAGCCCGTCCTTAATGTCAGCATGTGTCCTGTGGAGAACAGCTATAACTGGTCCTTTATTCAGTGTCCAGGTAAACGAGCAATGTTTAATTGTTCAAACAATTGAACGGTAGCAACGGTTAAATGCAAGGGGAGAGACTTTTGAAGGCTGTAGTGATGTCTGTGTTCCCTCCTGTTAATGGAGGGAGGAAGGGAGCTTGGAAGACAAACCAGAAATAATTTTGAGATGGAGGGACTTGTGCAGGTACCTGAAGGTGAGCTGCAGAGAAGACTTACCTATGCGCTTCTCTAGTGAAATTTTTCCTTTCCCTACAAATGTTTACTGAATTTTTAACTTTATTCATTTTAGGTTTGTTTGAAAGAAAGACAATTCTTTTTTTGGAGGTCGATTTAACTATTAGTAATGCTCAGGATGATTCTGAAATAATGTTTTTGGCACTCAAACATATAGAATAAAATTACTTGGACTGCTGCTAAATCCGTTCTTCCCCATTCCTCCTTGTAAATCGATCCCACCAGCTGCTTCTAGTCCTGTCCGTCCAATATGCACACAATGTTTTGCAGTTCAGTTTCCCATGTGTTGCTTTAAATTTCAGGTTTTCAATACACGCTTCTCTGAGTTCGTGTATCGCTAGCAAGGCAGCAGGAACCTCTTTGGAAGGTGCATGAAATGGTTTCATTCAGAAACATTCAGAACACAGACTTCTGAGGCTCTGCGTAAAGCACTATATTTGATCACAAATACTTATCCTTTTCTGTTCTCTTCAGCCTGCCAGTGTAATGGGCACAGTAAGTGTGTGAATGAAAGCATCTGTGAGAAGTGTGAAAATCTGACGACTGGCAAACACTGTGAAACTTGTATCTCGGGCTACTATGGTGATCCTACTAATGGAGGAACGTGTCAGCGTAAGTGATGCCTTAAATCTTCCTGCACTGAACTTTCTGATGTTTTTCGCTCTTTACTCATTCCTCTACTATCTTAACTGAAACGATATCCTGATAATACATTTTTTCTTCCCTGCAAGCAAGGCACAATCCTTGTTTCTTCAAATCAAAGATAAAGAAACTGCTTGATAAAGTTCTTTGACTTTCATTGTGCAAGATAAAGATGATTTTTTTACCCTCCTTTGTAAACTTTAAATGACCACAGTGAAAAACGTGTTCATTTTAGTGTTTGACAATCCTGATTTGAAAAGAAACAATGTTAATCCCAATGTCTTGAACAAATTTCTGCTTATCTAAATTTGCCTTCTATTGCATTTGGTTAATGCATGTTTATTGTTATAATTGTCTGCTTCATAAAAGGCTTGACGTATTTCACTGAGGAGTTGGCTGGATTTCAGCTGAGGATTAGGTGACCCCTGTTAAAATTGCATTTTAAGTTTGTAAAGTACTTTGGGACTCTTTGGCACAAAGAACTTTTTTGGTAGTGCAAGATCCAGTTAACAAACTGGGGAAAAAATCTTTCCTGAAGGACTGATACAGGTAATACTGAGAAATGAACATGTAAGATTTGAAGTTTTGCCCTTGAACCTTGCAATATTATTCTGAATTACTGCAAATTTTGTACTGTAGCATGGGGAGACTAGTTGTAAACCAGAATCCAACTGTGATGGGTGATATACAGATGTAAGGGAAGGTGCTTCTTGCCCCGAAGAGCTTTAATGGAATATATTTAGGTGGAGTGATATCGTTAGGTATGGTGGTGGAGAGGGTAGAACAGATATAACATTGTTTGGTGTCAGAGTAGTATCAGTACTCCCATGAAATGAGTGTGGGTGGTTTGTAGGCATCCCGGAAGAAATAAGTGAAGGTGATTAATGAGGGGGCATTGAAGATTTTAAGTTTCTTCTTGCAAGTATGGAGATAATCCGGTAGAAAATACTTGGCAATTCATTTAGTATGTATGCTGGAAGTAGCATTGACCTTTTGGATGGAGATGTGAGTTAGCAGCAGGAACATGAACGTCCCGTTTCCTAAAGCAAGAGCGAGCAGGTGATGTTTGAGGCTGTGAAGAAGAACCTCCCGGCGGACAGATTCGAGGAAGGGGTCACAGGCAGGGACAAGGCTGCCTTACTTAGAGAAAAGGGTGTTGCAGTAGCTGGGATCTGAAATCACGACAGACAGCACAACGGCACAGGTACAAAGGGAAAGGTGCATCTCTGACACTTTATTTCGGAACATTATCTGTGAGATTAAATACCGCTGATATTCTTAAACTCATTTCATGTGAAGATAATTTGAAGTGCAGGAATGAATAAATTGAGACTGAGTTGGCCTGAGAAAATGTGTAAATCTACTCTGAGCATTCAGGTTTAATCATTGGATCAGAACGTGCCTTTGGATATTTGTTGCTTTTCTATGCTTGTGGAAATTGAGATTAAGTTACTTTGGACTTTTTCGCATGAGGATTGTCCAAAAATAGTTTGTTGTTGAGATAATGAATGATAGACTAAAGTCATCCAGATGCCTGAAAAAGAAATTAGAAAATGTGTTGAGAGACTGTGGAACAGCATTCATTCGTTATCTGATGAAACTAGTAGCTCATGTCAAAAGTGCTTTGCTCTCAAGTGCTTTGGGCCCAGGTTTTTAATTTGCTGTGATTTAACGCTATTTACTGTGAAGGCGAAAGAGGGAGGGAAGCAGGAAGCTGAGCAGAAAGACCAAGGTGGATTGGAAGAGGGAAGGTGCGAGGAGCTCGTCCTCTCTGATGCAGCCAGAGCGACTGCTGGCCGGTAGTAATTTTTGCTTGGTGAGAAGGTTTCCAGAGGGGAATTCTTGAGATGAGGATCGGCTGATGGGCAGCAGAGCCAGCTCCTGCTTTTCCCTCCTCTGAGCCCTGGTCCCTCCTTCCTTCCCCGTTAGTGATGTGCTGCTTCCGTGCAATGCTGCGTGCCGCTCTGTTTTTAGAGCCAGCAGTCACATCCGTGCTGGAGATGGTTGTTGGTACAACTCCATCCTGTTGCACAAGCATCCATGCGTTTGCACACTTAGTGAGTCCTTGTACTCTGATGCGCAGATCTGCAGCGTTAACCCAGTGGCCCCAGCAGCATGGGGACCATAAATATCCTCAAAATGACAAATATTCGGTGCTGGAAAAAGTGGTAGCGTTTAGTATTTCCCATTCTGCTGAGCCATCAGGAGTTTGAGCGACACTATTAGGATTGTAGTTGCCTTTTAAACAGGTAAGGCTATGCAGAGCTGGAAGTGGTAGCGACGGGGTTGAAAAGCCAGGGAGGAATAAAAAGAGCAGATGAAATAAGATGCCTTTTCCTGCTGCTCTGTGCCACCAGGGCAGGTGAACACTGCTATATCGCTTGTGTTGAAAAAATCTTGACAAACTGCAATTATTTCTCTGAAAGAATTGTTCACGTATCGTCATAGGCATTGGTGTTTGCAGAGCTGGGCAGATAATAACTAAATGGTGGGTAAATCACTCCTCAGCGGTTGCTTTTAGGAAGTGTCCGACGTAAAGAAGTATTAATCGGGAAGGGCAGGAAATGCAGCCCATCAAATGTAAAAATAGCTGCAAGGTGCTTTCTCTGCATTCAGGATTTTTTAAATTTTCTGATTAAAGTTTCACATGAAAATATGCTAGCAGTAGATAAGAAAGTTATTTGCAAGAGAACGGAAGGCACTATTATGCCTGAAATCAGATTGCCGCTGCAGCGGTGCTTCTGAACACCTCCGTGGAGCGCTTGCTGGTGGCCCACGGTGAGCTGCCTGTGCCGTGGTCCTGCCTGCTCCCCGCTCCCAGGGCTGCATGGGGGCCTCGGAGGACGGCTAAAGCGCTTGGCACGGAAAAACGGTGTTGGGCAGGTGGGGGATGCAGTTGCTGTTGGGGAGCTGGACCATCACAAATGTAGGAAGAGGAGCGGAGATCCCCTGTGGCTATCTCTGAACGAGTCTGTGACCCATGGTTTGTGAAGAAGGTGGTTCATCATCAGACTGTTACCATGCTTCACCGTCAAAAAGCCATTTTGGCTTTCTGCTTTAGCATCAGACTCTGGAGGGAAACTTTAACTTCCAGCGAGGGCGTCTAGTATGTTTTGTCAATAGTTTGTTTCCGAACTTCATAGTTGTCTGAAAAGCCATGAGAAAATTCCTCTTCTTTGTGTACGTTCCGGTCCTTTAGTGCATGATCTCCAGTTACGGGGCTCGTAGGGAAATGGATAAAAAAGTAAGACTCTGCTGTTTTACATAAAGATGTTTGCGTGTTCAGTCTTCTCGATGAGCATGTGGCTAAAGAGCAGGGTGAGGAAGCATTAATGTTAGCACTCAAGATGCTGCGATCTGCATCTAAACAACATGAAATTGCAATTTCTCCTAATTTTTATGTATGTTAGTGTTGAATATTGATGGAATTTCACTTTGCTTACCTTTTGCAAAGCAGAAGGAAGGCAGTACAAGGCATTCTCAACAGTATTAAAAATTACTCTTTTTAAAGTGCCACTAATGAGAAGTGTGTTTGCTTCACAGAATACAATTATTTTGTCAAATCTTCATTCAGTCTACTTGTTCCCACAATAGGCCTTTATGCTTCTTCATATTTTGTTCCGTGTTGCTGCTAGGAAACCACTCATCCACATCCGAGAAGCACAGTTAAGTGTCCCTGATAGAATATAGCTTCCATTACATGCCAATATGAAGATGACATCAAAAAGATTCATAAAATAAGGTCCAAGGTTGGCAAGGATGTTCAGGATGGAGACTTCATGTCTAAGAATGCTGGTGCGTTGAGTGGCATATGTCATCTTAATGAGAAGGCATATGTCATCTTAACGAGGAGGCACCAGCCTGTAAAGTGTACTCTTTCCAGCAAGTTCAGGGACCACACCTGAGGGATCTTCTCTTTGTGTACCTTTTTCCCTTCTTATGTTGTACACTCTCGCCTGCACAGCTCCAGGTGAATGCACCTTCCAGTTCATTGGTAGAACAACTTCTAAAAGGCACCTACCTTCTGGGAAAAGTTATTATATCCATTCTGCTAGTTTAGTGAAGATTATATCAAAGACAACTGCTTGTGTTGGTTGTGGTGGTGTTTATTGGTTTGGTTTGCGGGTTTTTTGCGTGTACCTCCTTCACTTCTTTATGAATAAAGGTCTCAAAGTATGTCAACGTTAGCATTTCAGTTGGAATCAGGAGCAAACTTTTGAAGCAAATCTTCCATGCGTCCCCACTGTCATACCTTGGTTTGCATCTCGAGCAGGCTCAGAGTGTACGAGCTGGTCTATTTTGGGCATGCCACAAACCTCATGTAGTCTAGGGGCTTCAGCCACGACTCGGTGGCTTTCAGCTCGTGAGCTAAAGCTATTCCAAAATATATTGGGGCACACACCGCAAACCACCTACAGCATGGACATTGTATTCTTAGCACCAGCCATTGTACGCTGCAGATACACTGACATTGTTGATAATGACGTTATTTTCTCAAAAGCTTATTTATTTCTAGAAAAAGCCCTAAAAGCACCACGAGCTTTGCTTTGTTTGCAAAAATAGCCTTCTCTCGAGTCATGAGTTTGAAATGTATTAGCCAGCCCAAAACTATTTGAAATACTGTCTTTTTCTTACCAGTTATGATGTGCCTAGTGCTATCTAACAACAAGAGAGGAAGTAACATAAATTTTTGAGGCTAAAAAGCACAGGCTGAAGATGATTTCATGCAAAACATCAGTCGTGGAGCCTGCACTCACTCCGCTTTGACGCACAGTTCTATTTGTGGCTGCCTTCTGTATCACAAAGAAACCAAAGAGTACCAAATGGGTTTTCATATGCACTTTATTTGTTGATGTATCTCAGTTTGGCAACTAAAGGACTTAATTGCTATCGAATCTGTTTCTCTTGCTTCATTCAACATTGCATCTTTCTCCCCCCTCTGTTCAACAGCTTGCAAGTGCAACGGCCATGCGTCTGTCTGCAACACAAATTCAGGGAAATGTTTCTGCACCACCAAGGGAATAAAAGGAGACGAGTGTCAACTGTGAGTTCGTTTCACTTTGTTCTTTGAAATCAAAAGGCCATGCACGTACCGGCATGGAGCCCCTACTTTTTTTTTTAATGATTGTATTTATGATGTCTCTGCTCATCTCTTCCTGCTGACAGTTGACTAACTTCATTGACGGTGCAGCCAGCCATGCTTTCCCTGGGGGGATAACATGAACAAAATGATTTCCCGAAGATTTCCATTTTTAAGAACATTTCAACTGGGAATGTCATCCAGAAGTGGGGGGGGGGGGGGAATAATGCCCCCATCCCCCAAACTATATGAACCATTTTGTTTTATCCCTCAATAGTTTCTTTTTAATTGGTAGATTTTTACTGTCTGCGCACTCTGATGCTGTTCTGGGGGAGTGTAAATATATCTGAAATAAGACTTTGACATTCAAGCATTTTAATGGAGCAGTTTCAGAGCAAGAAATTTGCTGGAGATTTCTCTGTAACGTAACAGAAATGCTTTTAGTGTAATGTTAGTGGAAATAATTTCATTCCAAATAATTTCATTGCCAGGTTTATTTTTAAAATGTTGCTCACATGAGTAAACGTTTATAAGACTAGATACTGGAATAGCCGTAAATGTAAATTGAAACTTTAGTTTTTGACTGTAGTAATCCAGCTCCATCCATTGTGAAGAGCTAATAAATACATTCCAAGTAGATGCAAAGGTTAATATCCAGAATTTTATATTTCATTTTTACTGCCTACTAGTTTGACTTTCAGGGATGGTGGAATTTCTTCAGCAGCCCAGCATAGCTCAGACATGCATCTTTTATTTTTAATTGTGTACAGTTATCGGCGCAGGTGGTGTTTTCTGATTATTTTATTTTAGTGGCTGGGAATAAATAGAACTGAAAAAAAAAATCCATTTATTGAAAAAATATATGTTCTTTTTAGGTGTGAAGTTGAAAATAGATATCAGGGAAATCCACTTAAAGGAACATGTTACTGTGAGTACTCTTGGGATTTTATTTGGAGATTAAAAAATGTGTTTGAAGTTTAAAATATGTTACTTAAAACTAGTTGTAGTTGCCTCAGCATCTGTTTAAAATGTAGGGGATTAAGGGAAGGACTAAAAAAAAAAAAGGTTTAAAAAGCTTCAGTTTTCACGAAAGTATTGTTTAAAGAGAATGAAAATATTCTTCTCGATAAGGTCTGTGTGATGACTGGATCTTTCAGAAAAAAAACTTTTGAATGTTTTTCACGTGACTTTGAAATGAAATCTCCTCTTCTGAAGAATACTCTAAAATATATACCTAATAAGTCAAAACCAAAGCACGTCTTCAGAATTTTTGAAAGTGCAAAATACTATTTTTTTTCAATTCTGTTCCCTGGTAGAATGGGTAAGGTTTCCAAATCGCCACGTTTCCTCAGAAATGAACAGTTGGATTCCCGTGCAATTCGAGAAGATACTTTGCCAAGATTCAGATTACTTAATGGAAACTCTCCAGCCTCTATTTGCAAATATTAGCAATCAGCACACTGGCAGGCATGGATAGATGTAATCTTAAATTACATAAAGATGCAAGTCTCAAATAGTATTTTTGTACAACATGGAAATTATCAACGTGCCGTATTTAGCAAACTTGAATTCTCCTTGCGTAACCAAACGAGGGCACTGATGGCTTCTCATGGCAGTCTCTTTGGCAGCAATGAATTAGGTCATCCTTGCAATGACAGGGGTGGTAAAGTGGGCAAAAAGGTGGAAAAGACAGAGCTTTACAACTCTTATAGGAACAACCTCATGCTATACGGATTCTGTCTCACGTGGTTTGCTTCTACCTTGAAAATTTCTTAGTGCTTCATAGTTGTGGGTAGAGATCAGAAGGTTGCCTCGCTCGTGTCTATCCAACAAGGGGTCTTCACGAGGCAATAAGTGAAAAATAAGAAAAATAGCTTTGTATTTATTATTGCTTGGAATATTTCTGCACAGCTTCGGGAATATGTACAAGTCATAATACTGTGGTTTAATAAAAGGATACTGGGACTGGTGGGTGTATCCCAAAACTGGCTCTGCACCGTCGATTAACAGAGAGGTGATACCCCAGCCCTAGGCAGACAGGTAGACCAAAAACTGGCCCTGGCATGCCTGGACATGATGTCACCCAGAGTAGGATGGCAGCTGGGTCATTAACAAGCAGCTGCTCTGTAGAAATCCTCCCTGTACAGTTCACTGATGGATGGAAACTTGTCATGCATGGAACTTTGTCCCCTCCCAAGTGAGGATTACACATCTGTTTCATTTTTCTAGTATTCCCTTGGAACGTAGAGGTATTGCAGTATGGAAAAAGTCAATGTCTTGGCATGGGTTTTTACAGCGTATAGACACGAACATTCATTTAGCTGAAGGCTGGAGGCTATTGCCTGGAAAACATAAGCCACCTCTTTCCCCCGCTCTAGACTCAACTTAAAAAGATGAGAGCCCGTCCCTTTTGCGTGGGATCATACATAGGTTGGAGTCATTTGTAACGGCATGGTGATTCCTAGTTGTGCTCTCAACGACATCATGCCTTGCTTTGCAGAAGTTTGCTTTATTCCAAGACACGGGATAACTTTCTGCGTGCATTCCTTACAGATACTCTTCTCATTGACTATCAGTTCACCTTCAGCCTTTCTCAAGAGGATGATCGCTATTACACAGCAATCAACTTTGTCGCAACACCCGAAGAGGTAAATGTTCTACTTTCCCTTTCAATTTCATCCTTTGGGTATACATTTGTCTTCTCTTGGCCATGGAGGGGATGAATTGTTACAGTTCGTTGTTAGAACAATTATTTACCCAATATGTTACATCTCTATTCTTCCTGGTTTATTCTATGCATGTGACTGGTTTTGTTCTGTATTATGCTTTCCTTGGGGAGGAGGATACTGCTTTCAGAAAATGTAAATAGCTTTTTGCTTGATATATTTGCTTCATGTAAATAACAAATTCCAAGATTTTTTTTTTCAGTGAAGATTTGATAGGAAACAGTACAGTAAAACTGATATCCTAAAAATAAGTTTTCTTTTTTTTTTTCCCCTAGCAAAACAGAGACCTGGACATGTTTATCAATGCTTCTAAAAACTTCAACCTCAACATTACTTGGTCCACAAGTTTTGCAGGTAAAATGAGCATGATCTAAGTTTCTTGGTAGCTTGTTTCAGTTACCAGTTTTCAACAAATGCAAATTTAATTAGGGAAACTTTTTTTTTTTAAACCTATGAACTTGTTCTGTAATGGGTTTAAATGTTGGGTCTGAGGGGAGCAGAAGTAAAATATTAAAAAACAACTATGTTTTTCTATCTTCATAGTGTATTTTGGAAATATTGAAGGTGCAAATATGATTTTCAGTAATGCAGTATTTTGGCATACAGTGATTTTGATAATGCAATGCAGCTTAAAATAGTAGTGTTCAGATGAATAGTTAATTTTGTAACATAAAAATTCAGGATGCTTTGCCCTTTTCGTTTGCCACTTAAAATGTGCATTGAAACATCTTTTTTTTGGTGCTTTTTAACATTTGCGAACAGCTGGCACACAGGCTGGGGAGGAAATTCCTGTTGTTTCAAGAACCAATGTAAAAGAATACAAGGACAGTTTCTCCAATGAGAAATTTGATTTCCGCAACAATCCAAACATCACTTTCTTTGTTTACGTCAGCAATTTCACCTGGCCGATAAAAATACAGGTAGGAGCTCTTAACGTGTGTGTAATTATTTAAAAGTACTTTTTTCTTTCTCTCAAGCAATGCGGTAGTTCGGTGTGCTTTGTGTTGTCCAAGCTGAACCAGCTCTCAATAGAATCCTGCAGCAGACAAAGAGTTTTGATGTTCCCGATTAAGAGCAAGAAGTTGCGTCATCTTCTGATGTTGCCTCAGCCCAGTGGATCTAAAAACGCGCTGTGAAATAAAGTGGGATACTCGCTTATTAATAGGGCTATGTTCTAACAAGAGCTCTAACTCGAAATGTGTAGGTATTGATGTTGAAGCAAAGACTCATATAGCCAAAAGCCAAGCCCAGAATGAGAAAACAAAGGAAATGTTCTTAGTGTCTCTTCTTAATGTCTTGTTCTCAAAAAGCACAGCTCGAGGATCATCCCCCTTTCTCCTTTTTTCCCTGAGACCGGTGATACCTGCAGAATCCGATGTAGCTCATTCTTTCCCTTAATTCAGTGCAGTCAGTTAACACACACGTTGCCTCCGGTGTCAGGCTGACTGTGCTGATAAGGCTAGTGCTGGAGAAGCGGTGGATGGAGCTTGGTGGATCATGAAAGCACTCATAGATCACAGACTGCAATCACAGAAACTCTGCAACTGCTGTGGCAGCTAATAAATAATTCAGAGGAACCTTGGCCACCTTCTTGCTCTGGGCTAAGTCGAGTATCAACCCACAGTGTGCTCAGAGTGATACAGGCACCCTTTGAAGGACAAAAGGACTTCTAGGTCTGGAACAGAGATCTCAAATGAGGCTCTGGTAGTTGAATTCCGCCTTTTTTAAGAAGCTTGGTCAAATGTGGGAACCCGAATTCTTCCATCTTCACCCTTTTTCGACCAATTGTTGTGTGAAAACTGACAACTTCACATGAATTTACTTGGTATTTCAGACATACGAGTTATACAAACTCACCGTAGGGGTCACTTCCAACAAAGATAACGCGCATGGTAATATTAAGCAAGGAAATGAGGTCCACCTCGAAAAAAAGTCCTTAATCTGTAGTGATATTTTTCGAAGTATTTCCTGAACTTTTAAAAAAATATTAGGGATACTTGTGAAATGTCTGCATCTCCTTCTGGTAAAGACGGTGGGTTTTAAATACTCTGCAAATTTTGTCTTGTTGATTCCAGACTGGTAGATTAGAAAGGCTGACTTTGGACTGCAATTTTGGTTCTTTTTAATACCACTCCCAACATTGGTAATCATTTTCCAGCTGGAGAGTTTTTATTTTACAAATTGGTAAAGTTTTAGTTCATTGTCAAGTCTTAATTTTTAGATACGGAGGAGTTTGCAAGAGCTGCAAGGTAAAACCTTTATGTCATTGGATACTTAAGCAGCAAGTACTGAGCCTCATCGTTTTCATTTAAAATAAGGAAGTACAGCTTTCAGTAGAGAAAGTAAGGTCCTACCTGCAAAGGTGGGCACTTGCGTAATGATTTATTTAAATCTGCAGTCTTTTATCAAATTGGTAATTGCAGGAGTGAGAAAAAAATGCATATTGTATTTTTTTAACTTACAGGTTATATGTTGACTGATAGTTTACCTTCTGTAATCAGTGCTGGACTGCACCTACCCTAAATTATTTGCTTTGCTTTTTCTTGATGCAGAGCTGTGTGTTAGGACTTTGTAGACGTTTAAGAACAGCGCTGTCTCCTGTCCCTTAAGCTCTCCTGTGTTTACTCCTACCTGTACTTACAGCGAATTTCTGCTAGCTTTTCCTATGCCAGTGTTGTCTTCGAGCTTAAATGTCCCCTCCGTCTTGTTCGGCAGCTGGGTCTCCTGCTTTCCCTGGATGAATTTGGACAGGTCATATCCTCTCTTAGCTTTTAGTGTTTGTTTTTGGCCTTAAGCAAGGCAAACCCTCCTCGTCTCGTCCCAATAACCCCACAGGTTATTCAGGTTCAGTTGCCTCATTTGTTTGTCCTCCGCGCTCACTTTTATTAATCTCGCCTGTACAGTTTTGGTCAGCCACGCATAAGGTCATGGAGATCAGGTCTCACCATTGCTTTGTGCAGCGCTATCTCTAGGCTCTTTATGGACCTTTCTAGGTCCTTTCACGGCAGTATTTTGCTTTGCTCATTCTCATGGCTACAGCAATTAATAGTCCTTACTCATTTTAATGTGGCCTAATATACCCTGTTCTTTCACATCTTTGATTTCCAACTGATGAGCTCCCAGCCTTGATAGCGAACATTCTTCTCAGTCACTAATAGCATCATAAAATGCTATCCTGCTGCTGTTACTGGATAATATTGCCAGTCCTGAAGACTGGTTGGACTTGATGATCTTAGAGGTCTTTTCCAACCTGAAAGATTCTATGATTTAAAGATTCTAAAGCCATAATGAAATTTGGATTAGCTAAGCTGTACTTCCTAGGTCTCTGTCTGTACAAATTAATTATTTGTACAGACAGAAAATAGTGAGCTGGCATATCACAGTTTACCGTTGTTAGCTCTATTGCTTCTTGAATTCAGTTTTTTATGATTTCATTGAACATTCTTCATTATTCCATTATTTGTCATTATTTCATTTTCATTCATATCATTTCATGTGGTGCTTAGGGATATGGTTTAGTGGTGGACTTCGCAGTGTTAGGTTAATGCTTGGACTTGATGATCTTAAAGGTCTTTTCCAACCTAAATGATTCTGTGATTCTATTCCATGATTTACTACTTCCGTTCTTTTATTCAAAACTTGTCCTGAAACTTTGCATACTATTGAGGTCTTGGGAGTGTGAATGTCTAGATTTTCCCTTCTCCTCTAAATACAAGTTTTAACTTTTCCATGGTGCCACGCTCGGCTGCTAGATTGCTTTAACAGCCTTGCTCCCCGAAGTGCTATTTCACGTGCCATTTCTTGCGCAGTACCGGGATGCACGCTGTCTGCTTCCACTGACTTTGCACACATTGAAACATTTGGGTTTTTTCTCCACCTTGGTTGTGTATCTTTTTATAACCTCATTCCCATTCGACGCTTTGCCTTGCATCTATGTTCAGTGTCCTTGTCCTTAATGAAAACTCTAAATTAGTTTTAGGGATGCAGCTGATTGGTTTTAATCTCTTGCCTATCCTTACAGCATACTCTCTTCCCTTTCCCTTTCTGGTCTCCTTTACTTGTGCGGCTGAAACTTCTCTTGCTATTTTGTTTTCGTTTGCTGAGGTCTAGCACAGCTTGACATTCGGCAGTTCTTATTTTTTCTCTGTACTGCTTGCTGGCTTCTTGCTAATAATCCTTTCCTCTCCATAACACGTAGACTCTTTAATTGTTCCTAATGTCCTTTTTGAGGTTAGTTCTGATACAGCTTTCAGATAGTTTTGTATCTTTGACCTGGGAGAAATACTTAGATGGCTGCTTTCCCATTTCTTATCTCCTTAGTCCACTTGATTTTACTGGTTTATTTAATTTCTTATAGTTAAAAAGAGTGAACTTTGATTCTCCTACAAGACTTACCTCGTTTTATCCTTAATTTAATTTAATCCTTAATTTTCTTGTGTGCACTCAATCCAAGGTAATTTTATATCACCAGCTCTTCTTAATGTCCTTGTTACTTGCCAAAACAAAGTCTAAAATAGCACCAGTGCTTACTGGTTGAGACGCTATTTTTGTGAAGAAGTCTGGCAGCGGTATCACATCCAGGAATATGTGGTCCTTACGATTTCTATTAGCTTGCTCTTCAGTTACTTCATAGCTAAGAAATGTTTTTCCCCAAATTTATGTTTTTTCTGTCATCTTTCTCCAAATACCTATTGGTGTTGAGCGTCTCCGTCCTTTCTCATGTTTACAATAGCAGTTCTTCATTACTTTGCTATGGCTTTGTTGTCCTACTCCAGGAAGCCCACCTGCGCCTCCTTTCGCTGGAGATCTCATCGTAGCTCAACATAGTGTTCCCTCCCTCCTTTCTCGCAGCACCCCAGCAGTATCACTTGTTTGAGTGTGAGATAAAACCAGTTTTCTTCTGCATCCTTTAACAACCATTGGAGACTCAAATCTGCATTTTTGCATTCCTAAATCTGACAAATGGCATGGTCTTCTTCACAGAATCCCATAGTGGTTGAGGTTGGAAGGGGACCTCTGGAGGTCATCTGGGCCAACCTCCTGCTCAAACAGGGCCACCTAGAGCAAGTAGCCCAGGAACATGTCCAAGCAGCTTTTGAATATCTCCAAGAATGAAGACTCCACAACCTCTCTCTGGGCAACCTTTGGCAGTCCTTGGTCACCCTTGCAGTCAGAAGTATTTCCTGATGTTCAAAGGGACCCTCCTGTGTCTCAGTTTGTGCCCATTGCCCCTTTTCCTGTCACTGGGCACTGCTAGAAAGAGCCTGGCTCTGTCCTCTTTGCACCCTTCCTTCGGGGGTTTATAGACATTGATGAGACCCCCCCCCGGAGCCTTCTCTTCTCCAGGCTGAACAGTCCCAGCTCTCTCAGCCTTTCCTCATAGCAGAGGTGCTCCAGTCCCTTCACCATCTTTGTGGCCCTTTGTTGGACACTGTCCTGTATGTCCATATCTCTCTTGTACTGGGGAGCCCAGAACTGGACCCAGTGCTCCAGGTGTGGCCTCACCAGTGCTGAGTAGATGGGGATGGATCATTTCCCTTGACCTGCTGGCAATGCTTTGTCTAACGCAGCTGTTGCGTGGTAAGCAAATACCACTGGCCTTCTCTGCAGCAAGGGCACCTTGCTGGCCCATGGTCAACCTGATGTCCACCAGGATCCCCAGGTCCTTTCCTGCCGAGCTGCTTTCCAGCTGGGTGGTCCGCAGCACATCCTGGTGCCTGGGGCTGTTCCTCCCCAGGAGCAGGACTTTGCACTTCTTGTTGAACTTCATGAGGTCCTTGCTGGTCCATTTCTCCGGCTTGTCAAGGTTCCTCTGGACAGCAGCATGACCCTCTGGCATCTCAACAACTCCTCCCAGTCTGGTGTTATCAGCAAACTTGCTGGGGGTGCACTGTGCTGCATCATCCAGATCATTAATGAACTCACCTCCAACTGGACTTCATGCCACTGGTCACCACCCTCTGAGCCCAACCATTCATCCAGTTTTCAGTCCACCTCAGCCCGTCTTTGCTAGGATTACCCTTGGTAAGGTTGTCACGTCTCCTTCACAAAGAGTCTGTGGCCGTATACATCTGCTGTTGGCTTTACTTTCAGTCCGTTCTCCATCTGATGTAACTGTGCTGTCAGATTTAATGGCAAACGGAAGCTTTTCCACACTGGATGCTACAACCCCATACGGTTTGACACTACGCTTTTCACACCACCCGGGCTACTGCTTCACTCCAACTTCTCTTTTCCCTCCTCACCATCCTGATAATTTTTTTCAAGAGCAGCTGATGAGTAGGAGATGGTATTATGAAAAGTAATGGTTGCATTGAGAAAAACTAGAGAAAAGTCAGTAAAAAAAGTATGATTTGTCTCCAGGACTCACGGTGTCCTTTCAGGTCTTGGTGGATTGAGCTGCCCCTAATTGCCCTTAATTGCAGTCTGTGCTCCTACCTGTCCTTTCTGTACCTCTTTCCTATTTTCTTTCCATATTTTTTCCTTTTTTTTGTAAAGTCTTAGCGCTCTGTAGAAGTTTATCTTCAATAAGATAAAATAGAAGATAAACTCCAGCTGTGGATTTTTGGGACAAAGACTTTCTAGCAATTGATCCTTGATTGGGATTCACTATAAGATTTAAAGTAGAGCCATGGGGTGACCTCTCTGCTTTCCTGAACGCTCCTTCAGCACTTGCCCCGTGCTCCTTTCTTCTCAGGAGTAGTTTTTACACAGACCTTTCCCATACTTCCCTTCTTATTCTTTTTTCTAAGTGGTCGTCCCTTATTTCACTGCATAAAAGTTGCTATGAAGTTGGGTTTAGTCCTTCAGGGCAAGCTGACTTGTTAATTAAAACTCCATGTTGCAGTGTGGCCAGGATGCAAACTGTTTTTCTTATCTCAGAGACTGCCTCCTACAGTTCTGCTCATTGCAGTTACACTATTAAACTTTTTGCAGCTACGGAACATGTTTCAATTTCCTTTTTGAAATTAGAATGATTTTAATATAAGAAGTATGATGAAGTCAGTGAAACTCTGCTACTGCCAAACTGCTGGAAAATATTCTCTCCTTGTGTGTGTGTGCGTCACCTTGCAGCTTACCCATCTGTTCCTGTGTAGTGCACGTCCAACTAGTATTTTGGGGTATTTTTTGATTGCTTGAATATCATAATAAACAGTCATTGTACGTACACTCTCTTATCCTGGCTTATTTTCAGTTTAGATACAGTAGATGTATCTCAACAGAAGTATTTGTGTATAAACAAAATCTTGCAACAGAAAACTTCAGGAATACACAGTCTTTACTGCAGAGCAATTAATCTACAATCCACATTATTTTTTTTAATATTAGAAACTTTATTCTGAAGTCCTTGACTGAAATCTGTCTCTCTTTCCCTCTCTTGCCTGTTAAAATCTGGACTTGGAGAATATAAATGCTCTTTTGTGTTGGAGATAGCTGTGTCCCTGCCAGCTCTGAATTCTGGCTTTTTTTTTTTTCCTTCTTGCTCCACCTCTCTTCAAAACCACTTCAGTTCGGATTTTTTTTCTTAAGTGTATTGGTTTAGGATGTCTTTCCCTGCCTGCTTTAATGACTTCATTATTTTGTAAAAGAACTAAAGCTGCAAAATGCAAAAAACCTTCAAAATACAGCAATCTGCTTCCTAATACCTCCTGTCTGAGCACATTCCGGGTATGAAAGCTACGTTACGGAGTTCACTGAAAACTTTAGCTTGCCAAGACTTCTTGAAAACCCAGGTAAGGTCTTGTCAAAACCGTCTCGATATTTCCATTCTCTCGGCTTTGCGGCTCCTCTCTGCTAACAAGCTTTGTCTGGCACGGCCGCAGCGACTTTCGAAGTGTTGTGCAAACCCCAGCTGTTCACCTTTCTCTCTTTTTGCTTGGAAAACACTGCCCAAAAATATTCCTTATCTTCCACCGAACTGGGAGTGCACCCTTTAGAAAAGGACATTAGTGGATGTTGTTAGGGTTGATGTTTTTCCGTAGTCAACATAAATGTAATACGATCTTTTCCCCCACTGGTTTTTCTGTTTTCTTAATCTTTGTCGTAAGTTTGCTTTGTTATTCTTTCAAAATATATCTCAGGTTAGAAAGGAGCTATAAGATACAAATACTCAGCTATACAGTAGTACAGTAAGAAGCAAGGAAATTCAGTGCAGAAACTTTCAGAGCACTTCTTTTTAAGGATTTCTACCCAGACAAAAGCTCACTCAGAGGTGAAACTTCAGTTCTGGAGCTGACAAGTAGTTAATGATGAGAATTTGGAACTCTCTCTGCTACTTGGGTAAATGTCAGCAGTTTTTAACAACGTTTCAATTAGCATGTATTTACCTGGAGCAGATTCCAGTGAGTGAGTCCCTCTCCTGAATGCACAGGGGGTGAAAATTAGAGTTGCTAATATTGCAAACTTCACCCCGTTTTAATGGCTGTAAGCTTTCTGCTCCATTACAGCTTACTGTTGCTGGTTTTCCTCCACCACTAAATATAAACTTGGATCCTTGTCTTACTTCGTACCCAAAATATTGTTTTCATTAACATTCTGTCCCATTTGATTTTAGATTGCTTTCTCCCAGATTTGAGCCCTTGCTACGAAGCCTTTTGCATTGATCTCTACTTTCTGAGTGTATGTGAGACGCCTAGGAGCAGATTAAGGAAAAAAACCACAGTTTGTAATTGTATCATTAACTGGCAATTGCCTCCTCTCTTTCTCTCGTGTTGGTTGAAGTATTTTAATTTGAATGCGCTTAAACGTTAATTATGAGCCAAATGCTTCAAGGAACAAAAAGAGGCAAACGGATTTTGCAGCCTCTTGCATACAAAATACACGGTTTGCGAAACCTCGCTAGACGTTCGCTGTGTGTTGTTTGCGCGGCGATTCATCATCACGTCGGGCTTCAAGAAAAGTGCCACCGTGACTGTGCAGCGTCGCTGCACGTGCTGCTTGGTGGAGCGCTGCGACAGCGTTAGCGGCTTACGCTGTTTGAGGACGGGAAGTATTTGATAACCGGTGGGAAATTTTCAAGTCACTTAAATTGCTGCTTTCCGCTCTGATTTCATAAAGGCTGCAGTGCAAAAAAATAGCTAAAATTGCCTCTGCTGTCCAGAGTTTTTAGTTTCTCAAACTTCTGCATGGGCTGTTGAAGCTTTTTTGGGGGGTGAAGGGTTCCTCCGGTTGATTTATTTCAGGACTGCGGGTCTATATAGCCTCTTCTAAAGCTTTAATCCTTTCTACACAGCAAGTTAATGCACTATGGGTAGCTTAATTCAGTCACATAATGGGTCGTCATAATTATTCTCGATATTTCAAAATACGCTGTTTACCGTGATAGGAAAATATTTGTGAACCCACTCAAAATGTTGAATTGCTGTCTAGTTCATCTGCTGAAACTGTGAATGGTGAACCGAAAGGTGGAAACAATTCATCTCCCTTAAATTGATCGCTGCTTGCCGAGGAGCTGCCAAAAGTTCAAGCGCAGAAACTGTAACAAATGGGAGACCTGAAAATTGAGGACAGCCTCAAATGCGCTGTAATTAAATCAGCCTTTCGTTCGCAGCGCTTTCTTTCGGTGATGGACCGGGTGACTGGCACTAACCCGCGTGCGTACGCTCGCACATCCGTGGGTTGCACAGCGTGCCTGCTGCTGTGTGTACAGAAACCGCGGCGTGCGCTGTCCCGAGGAGTGAAATGTAAACCGTCACGGGCAAACCTCTTGGATGATGTACTCTTTAATGAACTACCTTCCTTTGGGGCCCTCCCGTCACTGCCTTATGTTGCTTTTTGTTAACTTACCGTTGGCGTGGATATTGTCAGGATGGCTGCATCCAAGTCTTGAAGCAAAATACACATTTTTATTTTTATTTTTTTTTTTTTAGTGCTCCAGTTAAGAGCTGCGCTGCTGCGATTGAATAAGATTTCAAATAGATGTGGGGAGTACGAGTCTGCTCTGAATAAAGCTTTCAGAAATGACACTTTCTTGGATTCGAGTGCTTTGTATATTAGACCTGTGGCTGCTAATTTTGATACATTTTTATGACCTTTTCTTCTTTCCTTAGTTGTTAGTCTAAGGGAACAGCCTAAGCTCTGTTTATTCCCATGCATCAAAAGATTTCTGCTCTGCCTCTCATTGCAACCGAAGGGTTTGCTCTGGGATTGTATTATTTTCACTAATGGCCTCCTTTGACCTCTAAAACAGTTTCCCGCTGGTTTGCAATGATATGCTGAAAATGTATGGAGGAATGTAAGAGAGCAGATTCCCTTTATATCTATTTGGCTTTGCAGAGCTGGCAATAACGTTGTAAATGTGTCTTTTTCTTCACCCAGTAGGTATTTCCTGTGTTAGTACGTAGGCAAAGTTCACGTGGAGCCGTATGCTGCTGGTGTCAGCTGTGTTTCAGAGTGGAGATGAATTATAAACTAGACCAAGATTCTTCTCAGGAATGGCTCTCTGGCTGTTCAAAGCAGGCTCATTTTTCTCTTATGCTGAACGTGGCTATTTAAGTGGGAAATAGTAGCCAATATTTTACAAAGTGCCAGGAATTACATTCCTAAAAAGTCTTCACAATCCTCAGACAAGGGTCTTACTCCGATCTTTATCATCATTTTAATCTTTCATGGTGCTTGTGTCCAACAGTATGTGAAATCTTCCCAGGTTCTCATTTTTCAAAGGAAATCTCCTTCGTTAAAGCAGTTTTGGATTAAATTTCTTCTACAGATCCTCAGTTCCCCATCCTGCTATTTTTATTGGCAATGTAACCCATAAAACAGGTGGTCTGCATTAGCATGAATCTTAATACCAGTTTCAATTAAGCTTTAATTTTACTTGCCATTCAGTGTTTAACGTGGTTCGGGAAGCATTTGTTTTCCCGCAGAGCTAGGTGATGGACGACACGTTGCTACGGCCAAGGAAAGCTTTGGGGCACCCTCAGCTCCTGCCAGCTGGGGATGGCAGTACCCCTCCGCTTAAAAACAGAGCTGGAGGAATGCCGGATCCCACGCTTCCCCCTTCCTTTTATTTTAGGCTTTGGACCTCTTTAAGGTGACATGAATATTACCAGCAGTGATGCTCTCTAGGGTTACCCCTTTGAGGTTTACAGCCTAACTAAAAGGCTTTGATAACACACGTAATAAGATAAAGCGAAGAAACCGTACCGCAGTTAAAAAGCGGGGTCTGTAACTGACTCTAATACCCTGATTCGTCTCTGGAGGAAACATTAGGTATTTGATACAGGGCATAAATATCCCCGAGGACTGGACATGGCCCGTGGAGGTTTCCAGCCTTTCTCTAAATTAGTGTCGTTCTGTAATCAAAAGCCCCAGGCTAATCGAACGAAAGCTCTCAGTAAGGGAAAAGGGAAAGAAAAAATGCCTTTGTTGTTGGCCAAAGAGAATAAAATACATATAGATAGGTAGTGATTGCTTTGATAAAATAATTATGTAGGCTTGAAACCGTGCTGAGGATGGTGATCTTGATAGCTTGCCTGCCAGGTTCTCCGTGTGCCTCATGCACCTTTAATTAGGAATAGATGTAGGTGCGGAGATATAATCATCCTTAGCTCTCTGGGACCCTTCTGTTCCAAAAATGTTCTTTTTCTTTTGCTTCTGAAAGCACTGGAATGCCAAAGTTGTTTGCTAATGATGTCCCTTGCCTTTCTTTAGATATAACTGCAGGTGCTTTTGAGCCTCTTTCACTGCATCTCTCTCGCAGTGGTAAGAGCTTTGCTTTAAACTGAACAATGAAACGTAAATCAATTTGTTAATCTGATGAAATTTGCTGTTGAATGTAATTACTTTTCGAGACATGCAATTACATGCTGATTTTTTCAGAACAGGCAAGCTGACATCTTCTGCTGGGGACGGAAAGATTTGAAACAGAACAGTTAAATGATACTTTAAAACATGAAACAGCTACTTCCTTTTTATCTGCTCCTGCCTTCTTATTTTTGGCATAAAACGATGACATTTTTCTCCTTTTAGAAGTTGTTCCTTTTCATATTAAGTAGTATTTCTGTTAGCAGCTTCTTAAATCCTTCTCTCAAAGGCAGTTAACCCTTGCTAGGATGTGTTGCAGCTCCGGGACCTTCTTACTGGAGGTGATGGCTCCAGCAACCTTGAAAATGGCTCACCCTAAATTTTCTGAGGCCTGTATTGTTGCATGGGACTTTTATCTTTTTTACCCAGCCATTGAAATCTTGGGGTTTTATATTTACAGCTTGAATCCCAGACTGGTTTGGGTGGGAAGGGACCTCACAGCCCATCCAGTCCCACCCCTGCCATGGGCAGGGACACCCTCCACTAGCCCAGGTTGCCCAAAGCCCCATCCAACCTGGCCTTGAACACTGCCAGGGAGCCAGGGGCAGCCACAGCTTCTCTGGGCAACCTGGGCCAGGGCCTCAGCACCCTCACAGGGAAGGATTTCTGCCTCACATCTCATCTCCATCTCCCCTCCTGCAGCTTCAGGCCATTCCCCTTGGCCTGTCACTCCCTGCCCTTGTCACCAGTCCCTCTCCAGCTTTCCTGTAGCCCCTTCAGGGACTGGAAGGGGCTCTAAGGTCTCCCCACAGCCTTCTCTTCTCCAGGCTGAACAAGCCCAACTCTCTCAGCCTGTCTCCATAGCAGAGGTGCACCAGCCCTGGGATCATCTCCGTGGCCTCCTGTGGACTCGCTCCAACAGCTCCATGTCCTTCTTCTGCTGGGGTATACCAGGGATGAACTGTAGTAACTCAACGTATCTTTGTTTGCGAGGTTGATTGTGATATCTTCATATAGCATTGGTAGTCTGCTCGTGTGGCTGTGCCAAAACTTTAGCTGCATAAGTAAGAAAAATTATTGGAGAATGGAGAGACATAGACTGAGATTCGGATTTAATAATACCAGAAGGATTTCTTAGGATGAGGATTTTTTTCAGATATGAGAGTAAGATACGTATGGATTGTCATACTTTTAAGGAAGCTGATATTTTATTTTTGTTTTCCTTTAAGATGCTGGGCTGGAAAGCATAATCTCAAAAAAGTGCAGAATTAATTTTCTGTGGAAGCGAACCCCGCGTTAAGCAATTAATTTCTTCTGGGTGAGGCCAGGGGTGGTGATGTGCTGGTTGCTTGCAGTTGCTGTACTTCGGTGCTGAATAGCTCTTCTTGAAAATACAGTATGCCATCGCCGAATGTAAACGTAAACCTCCAGTTCAAATATATTTCAGAAAACGAGCCATGTGGGCCATTGCTGGGAAGCTTTTACAGCTACCAAAAGAGCTAGATATATTTCCTTATACAAAAGCTTATTTAAAGAGTCAAAGAATAGTAAGCAGAGTTAATGAAGAGGAGAAAAGTGCGCTGCCAATAAAATACAAGAAGCCAGCGTACTCAAATGCAACAATAGATATAGCCTGGCTAAACCTCGGCGGGGAAATATATCCGGTACTAACACAGGGTGACGAAAGCAGAAAGCCTCTGGCTTGTTCAGCTTACCGACATGGAGACAGAGCCGCCGGCACTCGAATAACAGCTCTCAGATGGCTCTGCGGGTCTGCTTTTGTTAAAAATAAACCATTCCTGGAATGTCGCTAAAACTTCTTTTTCTCTCACTTAGTTTCCTGACTTTGTATTATTAAGATTTTTTTTTTTTACTACGGTTTTTTATTTACCATGTTGGCAGCTCTCGCTCACAGCAGTGTTGACAAGGAGCGTTGGAGAGTTGGGGTCAGGGCGGTGTAGTACTATCCAAGCCCTGTGTAACAATAAATTTCTGGGAAAATTGGAGTTTTTGTTGTGGTATTTGTTTTTTTTAAATCGGTTTCTTTTTTCTTTTTGTTTTTCCTTTTTTTTTTTTTTTTTCATTGATTATGAGTGTCATGTATAGCTATTTCTTAAAACAGTCTGGTTTGCATGTGAGACTAGCACCGTCCCGGTTCCTACACCAGGACCCAAAGTCTCTTTAAATTACATGAATACTTTGACCACAGGGATTGAAATAAATCACGACGGATTGATTTGGCAGTTAAGTTTTTTACTGGGAAGTTCTTCATGACAAAATGGCGAAATACATGTTCTAGAAAGCCTTTAGCTATAGGTAGTATCTACCTGTCCTTTTTTAATGCTAATATAAGAGCTTATATCTATGTTGCTCATTTTTCCCTCTCCAGCAGTTATTTTTTCCTGTTAAGAGGGGGTTTTTTAACACAAAATCATAGCCAAGGCTCTCAACAAATAAACCCTTGATAAGTAAACCAGCCCAGCCTGTGATAGCTACTCCATAGCTTGTTCGGAACTGTCGCAGATGCCGCGTCACAAGGCAGACCTTTGATCAGCCCTTACGTGAGTTGCCTGTCCTCCACGGCGTAAAGTTCTTTTCCAGTGTACCTGACGTTTTTCCTCTGATTTATGTTGGAAATACAGATCAGGCTGCCAGTTCTCCAGCTCACGAGTATGCAGTGGAGAAAAATACATTTGTTAAAGCTCCCAGTGTTTTATTTCATAACACTGCAAGTGCATAAATTTAAAAAAAAATCCTAAAATAGGCTGAACTTGTAATTATTGTGCATATCTTTGGTTCTTCTGTCTTGTTTTTTTCTCCCTGCAAATAGGTGGTTTGTTGAAAGTTAAGTTGTTGGCGTTTTTTTTATTAATGCTGCTTCAGGTAGTGATGTGACACCAGGTTTGAAACAGCATGTGGCTTCAGTATTGTGTAATAATGTGAGAAATGTTGTCACTAAAAGGTATTTTTATTTGGTTATTTATATAAATACATATTTATTTTACTTTGAACTGTATACATAAAATATATAACAATATATATACTTATTTTACTACTTTATTTTATTAAAGACATAAAATCCTTAGAATTTCTGTAGAGACTTCTGCAGCTGGCATATTGCAAACCTTTTGTGATACAGATTGACAAACATTTTAAATCTCTCATCCTGTATGATCGTTAGAAATCACAGCTTCCTCAGCAAGGGAGACAGAGCTTTTTTCCCACTAATAACAACTGCCACACCAAGCTCTTTCTTGCATATATTTCCAGTGTTTTGTCTGGTCAGAAATCATGCAAGACATAAGGTTTTGCCCATTTCCATCTGTCAGCTATTTTGCAGCCTAAAAAAAAATAATAAATTGCTAATATGTATTTAGCTGCTTTACTCTTCTTTCTATTCTTGATTTCTTCTTGCATACTTACGTTGCAAACTCTTTGGGAAAACAACTGTTACTCCTTTCAAGCTTTTGGCATACAAGTGGTTGTAGACTGTAAATCTAATCTTTTTGCTGGACTTTCAGGGTTTGGGAGAGTGGTAGAGCTGTTGAGTGCTAAAGTTTTAATTTTTTCCATGTTGAAACTCTCCAGAAATAGCGTTGGTATGCTGATGAATGTAACTTATCCTGCACACGGATGGTGTCTGAGCTCTGCTCGGCACAACGCCAACAACTGGGATCCTTCACAAATGCATCCAAACACCAGTTTCTGATATATAGAATCATGGAATCATGGCATGGTTTGGGTTGGAAGGGACCTCACCGCCCATCCAGTCCCACCCCCCTGCCATGGGCAGGGACACCCTCCACTAGCCCAGGTTGCCCAAAGCCCCATCCAACCTGGCCTTGAACACTGCCAGGGAGCCAGGGGCAGCCACAGCTTCTCTGGGCACCCTGGGCCAGGGCCTCAGCACCCTCACAGGGAAGAATTTCTGCCTCAGATCCTATCTAAATGTACTCTGAGGACTTTATCATTCTGTGATTTTGTGACTTGCAGCTTGGAAGAGTGGAGTGTTTTAATGCTAGCGGCTCACTTTCTGTGTCTAGCTTCGGCATTTTTATTTTTAAGAATTTTTTTCAAAGTAGTTCAAAACTACCTCATCTCCAGAATAATTGTTGCAGTGGCATATAAATCCAAATCCATTTAAAATAAGGAATGTATCAACCTTTTTCTCTTCTAAGACTCACGTGGTGGCAAGAAAACTCACTCTGTAACCAAAATGTTATTCTCAGCTGCAGATTATAACCTCTTTTCCTCTTTCTGTGGCATCAGCAAACTGCTTAGCACTTTGCAAGCGAGCCGAGCGTTGCTGCTGGGACTTGTCGGCTGGCAGTGCCCGCTTCTGGCAGTGCCCGCTGCCCCCGCGCGCCGCCTGCCAACTGCCGGGCGTTCGGGCGGACGTACCGGCGCAGGATCCCTGCCGCCAAGTTCAAGGTAACTCGAAACGGCTTTGCAGCATAAACACATCGGAGGTTCAGTTGAAAGGGTTTGATATTTTATATAGGTTTTCAAGAAGTCTTCTATTTTTGAACTTGTTGCTTTGAAACCGAGCAGTGGAAAACGTGCATTTATTATTATTTTTTTTTAAATGCGGGATTTTATTGCATTGTTTTTCTCAGCTGAATTGCTCTTAAAGGAGTGAATTCCTTACCTGCATTCCATTTAATAAGCAAGACCTTTTAGCAATGAGGTGTTTTTTTCCTCTAGTTAAATGTTTAACGGAGAAATGGCGTGAAGTTTTTGTGCTGTGCTGGAGAAGGTACTGTTGCTCACAGGTTATAGAATTAAATAAGGCAACATACAGGATTGCTCCAAGAATCCCTTTTCAAGTGACTTCTACCAAACCCGTAGGTCAATCTTCCAGTTTAGCTGTGGATGGAGAAGAGTTTGTAAGAAACCAGAAATCCCTTCTTGGACAAAAAAAAAAAAACCACCCCACTTTTGAAATGAGTTGTCAATGTGACAACGTATCTTTTCTATACATTTTTTTTTTTTTGCCCTTTTCCTTTTGAATTTGGAGCATAAAATTTGCATTCAAAGCTGGACACCTTACCAATGCCTAGATTTTGAGAGGCCAACGGTAAGTAAAGATTTTGGCCTAAAAGCAGTATGCGAGGTTGGGAGAGTCTTGACCGTTCAATTCTGGTTTGAAACCCTGACAATAGTTTAAAGTCGTTTCTTTTCTATAACCAAAGTCTGTGGTGCTGTTCACTGCTAAAGTGATTAATGTTGTTAGTCTTTGTCTCTAGTTGATCATAGTAATTTGCCTGAACTTAATTGCCGTCATCGTGAAATACACTATTTTTAACTTTAGTCTTTAGAGTGAGTTATGTAAAACTTCACCAGAACTCAACAACAACAAGTTGGTTTCAACCGGTTCAGTTATTTGCAAGAACGCAAATGAGGCAGAATTATTTGTGTTCTGTGCTCTCTGCTTTGGAGAAGGTTCACACCCAAAACTTGGGAGAATTGAATGCGCCTTAGAGGTCCTCCTCCCATGGAAATCCACCTTACCGAGTTTTCAATTACAACTTGGCCATCTCGGCTTGTTGGAGCTACTCCTCACCCTTCTGAACGCTGCCTCTTCACTGAATCTTCTCTCCAACTTGACAAAGCCAACAGGGATTTTTGCTCAACTTGTTGTAGAAGTTGCTACCTGAATCTGCAGTTTCACCTCGGGTGCTGTGCTTGCTGAGTCAACTGCAAAGCACAGGACGTTGGTGGAAACCCACCGTCTCGTAGATCGTCCTGAGAAGTTGCACTTTGCGCTTCTGGGGCAGAATGATAGGTGTGAATTCTTTCTCTTAACCCTCCTTGGAGGCTACTTACTCCTGGTTGAGAGAAGAGTTGGGACTGTACCTCTTAACCCATTGCAGCAAGGTTTATCAGAAGTCATCTTTCCCCATCCTTCCATGCCAACCATACGTGTGCTGCTGCTGTTCCCAGCAGGCACGGAGCAGGAGCTCTCCGGAAGGAGCATCCAGCCACCGACCCCAAACTCCAGCGTCCAAAGAGACTTTACAAGGCTGTGAATTCTTGCCTGTGTTTTCCTATAGCCTGACACCACCGCCGGTGCCTGCACAGCCCATGAGATTCACCACCACCACAGCCCTACCTTTGCTGTTACTTCACCTACTCCCTCTTGTTGCCACAGCTCTGATAGCAAGAGCAGGGGCCCTTTTATTTCTATTTTTTGTATTTGTTTCTATTTTTTGTATTTATTTCTATTTTTTTTTCTCTCCTGTGAAATTGCTACAACAGCCTCCCATTACCTCACTGCTCTTCTCTTACATGACCATTACCACCTTCAGTGTTCGGACAGGATAGAGAGCGGACACATCAGAGGTCTATGGGAACGGATGATCTTTAGTTTTAAGGTATTTGCCTGACATTCAGAAGAGCTGAGGTTTTTTTTCTGGCCCTGCTTTCAGGTTTCTTGAGGCATTTGGTAGTGCGTTACTGTAATGAGTAGGTGTGCGGGGTCTGATCTGAGATTGCTGTTCCAATTATGAGACTTCCCAGAACATTGTTTGCTAGTGCACTTTAAATTTAGATGAGCATCACTAGTCAACACCTGGCTGTTTATTGAACAAATACTTCCCGTTTGTCAGATTTGTGTGGTAATTTTTCTGATGCAGAGAAATGGGGGACTAAATCTTAAGCACTATTTTTAATTTAGAGGCAGCTATGCCCGTGTTTGCTCTGCACAGCAATCTGAGAGCTCGCATGGGGAGACAAAGCATATATAATTGGCATTTCTGAGCCAACTGCTGACTGCAGCCAATTAGCTGAAAAGTGACAATTTGTGACTACTGCAGTAAGGCGGCACAGTATTGGAATATAAATCGATTTCCGTCTCGGTGTAAGTTCAGAAGTGAACTAGTTTTTATATTTGCACGGTATCAAGTGTTTGTGCCATAAAGCTCAATGGCTTAGTTAGTATTGCAGCGAGTGAGGAGTAAGTCATTTATCTCTTTCATTGGTCCTTCACACAGGAGCAGCGTGGCTCGTAGTAGTAGGTGTGAAAATCAAATTTTAGTGGAGATTTTATTTTTACTTGTTGTAGAATGTAAATCTGAGCATGTGAAGCTCTTCAGCTGCACCAAGTTGTTGAGAAGTTTTTCTTCTGCAAAATATAAAAGCAGCAGTCTGATGAGTGTGCTTGGATGCAGATTGGTTTTTTGAGCTTCTGATGATCAGTGAGTAATTCTTTTAATGCAAGCAGGAACAGATCAATCTGGACTGCTGTCTGGGACTTCTCTGATTTCTGTGGTCCACCTCTCCTGGATCTGTAGGTGTTGGATCAGCTGGTGTTGCAGCTATGGATGGTTTTCCCTACTAAAATCTGTCAGCTTTCAATTGAGCATCACAACAACTCCTTCTGATCTCCCACCTCCAAATCATGCTCCACTTTAACTTCTTGTGTGTCAGAGTTTTTCAAGTTACAATTAATTGCTGTAAGAACCTTCCTTGTCTCAAACTTACGGTTTAACTTTTCTGTCTGGAGAATCCTTCCCTGTGGAACAAGTTGGTTTTGCAGCTTTTGAAGACTTACAGGGGTCAAGTCAGCTTCAATTTTCTTCCTTACCTCAAAATTTGGGATGTAGTTTTGCTGTTCACTTTAAAGAGATCCATGGTGCCTCTCAAAAGGGAATATCCTGCTGCCTCCATGGTGTGGCACCCATTGCACAGTGGTGCCGTGACTGTGACCGGGTGATGGATCCACCGGAAAGCTGGCTCAGCAAAGACTGGTTTTCAGCTGCAGTGGGTTGTGTGATCCTGGTTACGACACAGCTGCACACACACGGTGCGCTCCTGCTGGGTAATGGGAAATGGGGATCAAGTGGTTAAGGGGAGGGTGTGGGTGCACACTTGGGCACCAGCAGCATTTATGGAAGGGTTGAAATGATGGTGTAGTCATGGTCTGTAACAGGCCTTGCTTCTCCCTTGGGGATGTAAACATCTTTTGTTTTTCAGTGTAGGTGTCTCGTTCTGCGCTTAACTGAACATTAACCCTGCGCAGAGGCAAGGAGTTGTAATGCTTCTTTCCCCTTTTGGAGATTCAACATCCACATTTCCCTGCAAATATATTCATTCACTGAAATTTGTATTCCATTATGCATTTGTTAAATTGCCAGACTGTACTTGGTACATCTGAATGCGAATAGTTTGGGTCTTGACTGAGGCAGGGCATGACGCTAATCGACCCTTTTCCAGGTGAAGATGGACCGAGGGCATCCCCTTGCATCCAAAACCAAACTCTCTTTTAGGATACTGTGACACACAGTTCCTGAAACGAAGCTGGTTTATGTTCTCCTCCTTGAGCACCAACGATTAGAGCAGGGCTGGTTAGGTTGTTTTAAGATGATCATGGTTTCTCTCAGCAATCGGTCATCCTACTGCGTTTGCCTATTGCCTCTTACACCTGGATTACAAATATAATCCATGTTCATTCAATGCTTGTATTCTCTGACATTTTGTGAGGTGTTAGCCCACAGTCATTGCCCCTGTGATATACCATAATGCAAAGATGTAAAGAAAGAGGACGTATTAATGAACTTATTCTTTGAGGTGTGATACACAATGCCAATGCAGAGGACAGGTAGTCTTGACTTAGCCTGCTCTTCTGTACTTGGTGGCTTACTCCATGGCCTGATCTGAAAGGTAGAAATAATTATACTAATGAGGCATTCCCTCTGTACCTATATCCTAATGTTGGGACATGTTGGTCAGGTCTCTGACTGGATTTAGTCACCTTTCAAGGCTCCCGCAGCCAGAATTTATCTGATTCATCTTCATCAGGTTTGTGGATTTGTATTTTGGGGTGGGGAGAACGTGGATGCAGGCAGTTTAACCTGCTTATAAGGGTTATAGCGTGAGCTTTTCCTATGCTTTACTACTCTGGATCAGGCTTATAAAAATTAAGGTCTACTTTCAAGCTTACCACCACATGAAAGAGTTTTGCAAGAGGGAGGCAAAGTGGTTCTTGTAAGCTTGAATCCCGGATTTGAGTTGTTCTTCCATTCAGTGAAGTTCTTCCATCATTTTCATTGAATCATCTCAGCTTTTAACACTGGGGCGTGCTGACCCAGTTCCCAGTCTCTTGGTGCTTCTTGATACTGAAAGCAGATTTGATAAATCAGTAGCCACTTCCTTTTTGTTGTTTGGCATCTGGTCCAATTTCTGAGTGCCTTACCACAAACGTAGCTGTATGCAGTCCGACAGTGTGGTGCGATGCTCAACGCCTGAGCATGGGCATGTAGTGCCAAGAGGATGGCAGATAGGACACAGGACAGCTCTCGGAGGCCCTTCTGGAGCAGCAGCTGGAAGCCAGGTGAGATGTCTTAGGACTAGGTGAATGGCAAGAGGTTACTCCTACTAGGCAATGAATCGAGCTTCTAGTGCGTCCATGAAACCAAGGGCAAGGATGTACTGTGGAAATTTAAACCATCTAAATGTAGGGGGTCTACAATTAGAAGTTTTCATGTGCCTCAGGTGTTTAAGGTCTCATTATAGGTGGAGACTTAGATCTGGAAATGTTCAGGTAGTCCTGTACTGGACACCTACACTGGCCAACTGCATCACAGATGAGGTTTCCATTGAGTGGGAAGGGATGATAGGCATATACCTCTGTGTTCCTGTATTTAGATGTCTTAATCTGTGTCTGAATCCCATATGTCTCATCTGCAGAGGTAAACAGATGCTTCCTTCTGAAAAGTTGTCCTGGGAGCTAACATCACTGAGACGATTTGAGAGCCACCTGCCCAAAAAGGGTCATCTTGCCCTGCTCCTGCCTTGCGTTGCTGCTGAGTTTGCTTCATTTTGAGCTGGGTCAGCTCAAAAATACCAGCAAAAAGCCCTGCATTCCTACGGTTAGCTCTCTGCTGGCTTAACAACTTGCCTTGGCTCATTAAAGATGTTCACAGAACGTGTGAAACAGCAGCAGCATGTGGCAGAGCCGGGACCACCTTTTAGGTGGTGGAGCTGGATTGCAAGATTGGCTCATTTTTTCCTGAAACCTCACCGCCATGGCTGTTGGAGTTGGCTCACTGCTCCTCTTGAGTGGAGAGCACCAAGAACAATGTGCGTTTTCTGCCAGGTGTTTCACTGGGGCACGCTGTATTTGTGTTTAAAGGAGAACTTCAACCGGGAATGATGTTCCTCTTGAGCGGAAGAGCAGTCTTTCCCCCCATCGTTATCACAGAGGGCAAAATGAATGTTTTGATGACTTTGGCATCGCTCAAGAATGCTTAAAAGCCATTTGGTTTTCAGCAAGTTCTTTGAGAGAAGCGCAGGCACTCAGCATTCAGGTCACGGCATCCTGTTACTGTTGTCTGTATTCTCCAAGGTCAGATTGAATCCTTGCCTCCAACCATAAAAAAAAAAAGAAGAGAAAGTTGGAGGTGCTGAGGAGGAAATAGAGGAAGATGCACATAAATGTCATCTGCAGCTTGTTTGGCTGTTGGCTTTATCTCTTTGGAAGCCCGTGGAGCTCCCAGCCTTTCGGTCTTCCGTGCTGCTTTTTTGTTCGTTAACTTTGGCACTGGGACTACATTTAAATAAAAAAGCAAAGCAGCCTGAAATCTCTGAATTTCCGTGTTTTTCAGTGCTGTGTGGTCCCGTAGACGTTCGAAACACGAGTGCTGTAGCATTCTCCCACCTGCTAGGTGAGGTTAATGGATCTAGCAGTAGGGACCTTTTGATATCTTCTGAATTCACAGCAAGCACCAAACTCCGGTCGCCTGCTTCATGTTGCGCCTTCTCTGTTGTACTTCTCCGGTTTCGTAAGTTAATTAGACTTTTATTTTTCTCTCCTTTACAATTCTGTTCTAGGAGTGTGACCTCTTCAAAATATCATTTCCAATTTCCCTTTTTCTCATCCCTAATATGAATAAGGTTGGAAACAAAGGCAGCACTGATGCGAATTGAGTCACTTTGTACAATAATGGAGACAGGCAAAAATACAGCACGTAAATAATCCTGAGTTGTTAGCAGCGAAAGAAAAGTTGTAGAAACAATTTTTTTCTGTGTTTGTTCGTGTTTTCTTGAGCATATAGATACCCAAAATGTACCAACTTATGTTATGAAAATGCCATACTTGAAATGTTCTTCAGTATATTAGCAGTTCTTCAGTTAACAAGTTTAGATTAGGAGTACTAATATTATGTACAATACTAGAAATTATTTGGGTTTGGAGAGAGATTTGCCCCACCCCCATTGTGGCTAATGGTTTAGTTTCTATTTCTCTAAAATAATAGTAACTTCCAGCACAAGTGTAAGGAATTATGTTGTGATGATTTATCTGTAGATTTGTTTATTATAGGCAAGTGAGAGGAGTTACTCCAATTTGTTTCTTGCTATATTTAACAAGAAAAAAATATTTCTACAGAATTTCTCATTGGTTTGGTGATATTCATTTTTCTTTGTGGTATGTGAAATTCAAGTACTTTTTAATGAGTTCAAAGCACTTGTAAATCAAAGGCTGGAGGCTTAAATAACTTTAGATAGTGTTGCACATGCATCTCTTGAAATTTTTCTCGAGTTTCTTTTCTCTTGGAGCACAAACTCAGGTACTAATGCAAAGCAATTCCTGGTATGTAATCGTCCCAATTTGTTTGTCAACATTTGTACCGGTCACAGGCTGTAGTTTAACTCCAGAAGTATTTTGAGTTTGAAATACCAACTTTTACTGAAATGTCAGTTGGGTTCAAATTGTTTTTCCTTTACACAAAATATTTTGTGTAAAAGACTTTGCCATTAACTGCTTTGAAATACATGTGTACTGATTTCAAAACTAGTGTACTCTTTAGATGTTGTTGGGTAGTTAGAGGTAGCCAGATTTTCTCCTTGGCTTAATATTTTATGCTAATCAAATGATAAAGAAAGTAAAGCTCTTAATTACACATTTTTATCCGTCTGTTTAGGCAGCTATTTTTATTCATCTGGAAAGCAGCCAAATTTTTTCTGATGCTTCAAATGATGTGGCATTAGAAAAAAGCGTGACAGGGTGGTATGCTTTTTCAGGTACCTTTTCAGATCAGATAAACACACAAGCTTTATAGTATTCCCCGGAATGAACATAATTAATTTTCTGATGCGTTTTGATCTTAACTATTTAAGGATACAGCATTATTCCTAAGAACAGAGTATGAAACATCTTTAAAGGACGCGTGTGTTATTGGATTTTGCAGCTGCGCTGAAGTTCTGCTCCGTACCTGGAGGCGGCTCCCCCAGTCCCCGGCGCGAGACGCACGGTGCTTTCCTGCAGTTACGCTGCTTATTCCTGCGCTACAAAATGAGGGCTTTGAGAATGGATAAATGAATCTTCCGCTGTCAGTTAAACTTAATTAAAAATCCATACTGCTAAAGAAATTTATGCTATATTTTTCCTTTATTCACAATGAACAGGCTACTTTTAACAGCTATTTCTAACCAAACTTTCTATGTAACTGAATCAATTAAGTCCTAGGAACAGATTATATTAGGGGAAATTAAGCTCTAAGTAAGCAAACCATTAACAATTATGATACTAAATTGCCTGTGACACAGATTGGTCAGGTTTAATAGCATAAAGTGTTTTCAGCTTGTGAGAAGTAAATTGCAGAAACCAACCTGGGCTTTTTTCTATTTTTTTTTTTTTTTTAAATCCATGTATGAGGCTCAGATCCTCAGTTGGTCTTTGCAGGAGAAGAGCTCTTAACAGGTCAACAAAAGATCCACCACTGGCAAAGCATTTGTAGTGCTTCTGTGTGAAACAACCCAAATTTCCCTTCTCTGTTTTATTTAATACACTTCTCTTATCAAAAAATGAGAAGCCCTTCTCTGGCAAAAGTTAAGAGATGCAGACTCATTAATTTTTCTTAGAATCTGTCCTTTTTATTTTTTAAATTAGCAGATGCTTGTTTCTTCTTCACATTCTAATTGGAGCAAGCTTTGGTTTCCATCACAGAAAATCGTCCTGATGATCGTCTGCAAAGGACTGGCCCATCGATGATTTCTTTGTGCTTTTAATTTTCTTTTTCTACAAAAGGATTTTTAAATATGAGCTGTTGATACATAACAAGGTCTTTGTTTTGAAATGCGTCTTTCATAGTCAGTCAGCATCATAGTTGTTCTCAGAACCGTATTTCCATATACTGGATATATTACATGTTTGTATTTTGGGATGTGATAATTTAGTAAGAAAATTCTCTGCCTTAAATAAATGCCAGAATAATTCTGTGAATATCAAACCACCTCAGTTACCATGCACTGAATTTTAAAATCAGAAGTGAAATCATACTCACTCTATTTTTCTAATCAAAAAGCTATTGGGAAGCACTTTATAAGGAAAAAGTCAGCAAGAAAACTATGCGTTCTCTTGTCTTTTGTAGGCAGTAATATTGAGGTCACAAGCATCTGGTCTGCAGGTTTTGAGTTAGTTTTCCAGCAAAACACAAGTTATACACTGTAAAGGAGCTTTCAACTTAAGAGCATTTCAATATATTTATAAGAAAATTATGTCGATCAGCTTCTATAACAAATTACAATGGATATTTAAAGCAAATATGATAATAGAAGGTGTTCTAATGGAACAGAAATCCAAGCAATAATTCATTTTGCATATATTCGCGATTTTTGGAATGTGACTATTGCGGGGAGGAGAGATTTGTATTTATGCTAATGGTACCATAACATGCAGTTTATTAAGGAGAAAACCCGACAAATGACGCCTGAAATGAATTTAATACCCATGGAGAGCTTTTGTAAATGCAGATTTCAGTTTAGGTTAGAAACAACTTCAGTTACTTCATGAAAGAGTTAATGTTGTGGTGCTGAGATTGATAGTCAGAGGAAATAGGAGGTACCTGGAAAGAACTTCTGATTCCTAATGTTGCAGAAGTTGCCTTTCTGTTGGCTTCCCTCCCCTCTGCTTTGTTATTTTTAACCAGGCTCCCTAATCTGTCCTTTTGCCTCTAACCACCTCCCAATTTCCTGTTCGCTTCTTCCCTCTGCTTTTTGTCCAAAATATTTGGTTGTTTTTCACTTTTCTTTCCAGCGGATTGCGGGAAAGTGAGTTAGGATGAATGCCATAGCTGTTTTTACGGTATCTATTACCTTCTGTGTCTCATGTCTCTTTGCTGCCCTTGGTGTAAGTTACTTATTCAAGGAGGTTTTGATGTAAGAATATTGTTTGGATGGGAGCATGCAGTTTGAACTTTTAAACGTTGTACTTTGGGTTGCTGTGTAGACAATAATTAAAGATGCTGTATTTATAGCTCTAGGAAACTTCTCTCTTCTAACTTTCTGAACTGGTGTTTTCTCCCAGGTAGTTAATGTGCACGGAAGACTGTTCCTTGGACGCTGTTGGGAGAGCGATGTTACTTGCTTAGATTTTTTTTTTTTGGATATGTGATTTCAAAAGAATGAGAAGTTATAGTTTGTTTTCTTTTTGCTCAGACTATTTCAGTGCTTTTTCAAGATGGTGTTCAAAAATGTTAATTGACTTAAGACGTATTTGATTGTAATTTTGTGATCCCTGCAGCGATGCATCTTAAATACGAATTTACTTCTTGGTAAGTAATAGAAAGCATTTTTTTTTTTCTCTTTCAGATTGCATTCTCACAACACAGCAACTTTATGGACCTGGTGCAGTTCTTTGTGACCTTTTTCAGGTACTTTTCATTTAAAACAGCTAAATGTTTCTTTTCTAAAAAAGATCTTTGGGTTTTGTTTTTCAGTATTGTGTTTGGGGTTTTGTTGGTTTGGGTTTTTTTACTTAAACATCCTGCTTACATCACAGCCTAGAAACTGGAAATCTCTACTATCTTTAAAGTATTTAATTAGGAAATATGTTAAGAAAATTGTCTGCCTGTCTTTGCAAATGCATCTTGTCCTGTGCAGGCAAGGAAAGGGAGGCTGGGGGTGGGGGAGGCTTTCTGAAATGGAGAAGTTACTTTGAAAGTGGTGTAGAAGACATCCAAGTTACCACATCGTACAAATAATGTATGACTTCTAGAAACTGCGGATACTCACACGTCGTCAGACACGAATCATAAATCCAGGAAGTGATTTTGCAAAGAGTTAAGCATGGACTAATTTCAAACTCTTTAGGTAGCACCTTTTGATTTCAAACTGAACTCTGAATATATGTCAAGTTAAATACAAACAGAAATTGAAGCCAAATACCCATCTGTCCTTCCTGAGCTGCTTGGTAAAGTTCATTTCTTAGTGTGAAGCAAACTGATGATTCCTGAGGAGTCGGAACAAACAGAAGCAATTTCAATACGTGTTTCCTCTTCTATCCTCCAAAAAAGCCCAGCCCAGCATAGAGGTTAAACGCTTCCCGACGCATAGCAGCCCATCTCTTTAAGGTTTCAAAATCTAATGTGTTAGCCTCTATTTTAGGAACTGTTAATACTCCACAAATATAAACCAATACTTGATCAATAAGGAGGACTCCCTCAGGAGGGATATACACGGAGTAAACAGTACTCCAGATCTTACAACCTGTGTTAAAGTAGGCAATATTATGCCCATTTTAAAATGAGCGGTGGGAATAATATCTTGCTTTAGATTCCATGCTAAATTTAATTAAAGCAAGGAGCTCCAGATGGGTCCTTCAGACAAGTGGTTTATATCAATTATATTTTTTTTAGTATGTAGCTTTTACAGAGTGGAGTGTGCTTTAACACAGTCCCAGGTAAACAGCAGGCTTGAACCACCACCTTGCTTCCATGGGTATGGAGTAAGTGTTTACTCCTGGATCAGACTGCAGCATTTCTTCTGCTGAATCCATCACAGTCAAGGTCTTCCCTAAATATCTTTGTGGCAGGGTAATTCTAAGGAGAATGAATAGGGAAGGAGTTGGTTCCTTAGATCTTTTTTAATGGCATAAGATCAATCCGCATGTCAAAAGCTATCTGTCAGTCCTCTACAGACCCAGATCCACCTGCATATGAGAGCTTGAAACTCTTCAATCTGAGCGATTCCTCCAGTTCCATTATTGGAAGAGAATCAGAGTTTGAAGCAGAAGATACGTACGTGAATATACCGTATCTCAGTGAGCAGATGCAGCTGAAAATACATGTCCGAAAGTTAGGCAGATTGAAGATAGCCAACAGTGATTTTCCTTCCCTCCCTCACTGCTATCACATGGATCTCCTTGAGAAGTCATGTTGCAGTATTATTTAACATCCTAACGTGCCAGAGGAATAAGAACGTGTGTATTTGGGAGAAGACGGTTTATTGGTGTTTTCCAACTAAGCATTTATAATGCATTAAAAATTCTTTGCTTCTTTAACTGTAACTACTGCTAAGTTCCTCTCCCAATATTTTATTTTACAGTCACTATAACTCGCTAAATAGCCAGTGTATTAGAACAGCATGATTCATCTCTGCTGTTTGTAGGGGAAACTATTGAAACGCTTGCATTTGTAATGCTGTAGGGTGCATTTCGTAATTACAGTCGAATCCAAGTTAGACCATAAATAAGTAATATCTGATAGCCCCCTGTGATGTTAATGAGATAGAGTTGGCTGAAAATTTGCACACTAAGTGGTGGCAATGAAAATGCTTTCTGCAAAGCCTGAAGACAGTTGGTGAAACCACCTTTGAGATATGGGCCACCTCGAAGTCGAAAACTGAGATAGGTCTCAATTGTTTGAGTGTAATGGACACAGAAAGAGACACTGTTCTGGAAAATGGATGTTTAGAATGACTTTCTGTTAGCAAGTTCAAGGGTCTTGCTTCATTTTGCCATTCTACAGGCAATTTTGGAAATTTTTCTGGAAAATTTTTTGTTTCCATTTCATTTAAGAGCTGGGGTAGTGTGGGTCAGAGAGGGTGTGCCTCACACTTACAGGCGCTGTTAGACTCTTGGAGCTCCTTCTGGAGTCGGTGCTCAGCACAAAGCCAGGCAAGTGGCTGTACGTTACCGTTATTTTATTTTGCAACACGTTAACGTTTTTATTTTAAGCTAAGAAAATGTCAGTGGATAAAGGTTGGGTAGAATGGTGAAGTTACGGGGTCATTAATATTGCATTATAATTGGAGCCGCAGGAGAAATGATATTCTAACGGTTGTTAACCTTTGCAAAGCTAAATGAATTGCAAGCGAACTGTTTTTTCCATTTCCTCCTCTCTGCTTTTCATAACATAGCTCTTTAATTTACAGATTTTACGGTTGTCTTTCAGCAGTTAGTTTGAGCTATTTTGACGGTCTCTAGTAAACATTTTTATTAGTATCTGTGCTTCCTTATTTTCCAAAAAAACTATGTATGCCACCACGTCTATCTGTAATATGTATTTCTCACCAGTGTATTTTTAGATACAGAATATGTAAAAATATGTGTCCTAAACTCGTGTTGCTGCCCAATGATCCTTCTTCCCTTTTTTTTTTTTTATAAAAAACAAGTGCATCTGCTTTTCTTCTGTGCTTCTCTGCTTATTGCCCAGTTTTGTAGAGATTTCTAAGAGGAATATTAAGAATGGTTTGAATGAAATAAGGATGTGTAAGCACCAGAAGAACCAGCAGAACAAGAGTTGAAAAGCATGGCTTGTATTCTAACAGAGTTGGCTCTAAAGCAGTCGAGGATCATGCTGGTAACCCTGCAGCTAGTCAGGAGGAGACCTCTTGCTCCAAAACTAAGAAGACAACAGCAAGGTCACAGCACGTCACCGCTACCATTCCTTTTCCTAGTGTAGCAGCGCTAAGAAACTCAAAATGAGGAGATGGAGGTATTGACAAACAGACCTAAAAGGTCAGAAGAAGACCTAACAGGTCAGAAGTGTGAACAAAACTGAGTCCAAAGGGTCCTGCCAAAGAAGCCGTTAAGCCCTACATGGTATAAAAGACCTATAAACCAGGTTTGCTGTCTCCAGGAAAGAAGCCAGGAGATGTGGTGAGGACCTGACAGCCAGCATCCCTTGTCTTCTCTGTGGGACACAAGTGATGTTGGCCAGACCAGCTGGCCAATACATTTGGCATTTGTGGGTGTGAGAGTGTGAATGGGTATAATCCATTTTTCTCTGAGGTTTTGTTAAATATAATCACCTTCAGCCTGGAGAAAAGGTGGCTCTGGGGAGACCTTATTGCAGCCCTTCAATGTGTAAAGGAGTCTCGTAAGAAAGATGGGGATAGACTTTTCAGTAGGGCCTGTTGTGATAGGACAAGGAGCAATGGTTTTAAACTAAAAGAGGGGAGATTCAGACTAAATGTAAGGAACAAATTTTTGATGAGGGTGGTGAAACACTGGAGCAGGTTGCCCAGAGAGGTGGTGGATGCCCCATCCCTGGAAACATTCAAGGTCAGGTTGGACGGGGCTCTGAGCAACCTGATCTAGTTGAAGATATCCCTGCTCACTGCAGAGGAGCTGGATGACATGAGCTTTGGAGGTCCCTTCCAACCCAGACCATTCTATGATTCTGTGAGTCTATTCCATGATCTCATCCTGAGCTTTGTTGCATTGATTTACCACAGACCTCCATGTCTTCTACTACACTTCTGTTCTGTGTCCTCATGTGCACAGTTCACCCCGTTTCTTGGCTGCTGTAAGTCTCGTATATCATATCTGCCCTTGAAACGTCCTTCCTGGGGTGTTCAATGCTGACTCTCTCTAGTCCCATCATAGTCTCACAATGCTTAGAAAAATGGGTGCTGTTAGGGGGTTGTTTAGCCTGGAGAACAGGAGGCTGAGGGGAGACCTGATTGCTCTCTACAACTACCTGAGAGGAGGGTGTAGCCAGGTGGGGGTTGGTCTCTTCTCCCAAGTAACAAGTGATAGGACAAGAGGAAACAGTCTCCAGTTGTGCCAGGGGAGGTTTAGATTGGATCTTAGGAGAAACTTCTTCACCCAAAGGGTTGTCAATCCCTGGAACAGGCTGCCCAGGGAAGTGGTGGAGTCCCCATCCCTGGAGGGATTTAAAAGATGTGTAGATGTGGTGCTTAGGGACATGGTTTAGTGGTGGGCTTGGCAGTGCTAGGGACTTGATGATCTTAAAGGTCTTTTCCAACCAAAACAATTCTATGATTCTACTTCATGAATGGAACAGAAGTTGCAAGTTTTGTGTTTTCATGGTGGCACATGAAACCTCGTGTGCCTCTACTAAGGTCTGAATATCAAATAGTGTAATTTTACTTTGGGGCAAATAAGTGGACTTATTCCTCAGAAAAACTTCAGAGGGAGCAGTGTTTGTCTCCATATAACAGTCAGGCAGATGGTTTAATGTGCTGTATATTGCTTTTCCTGGCTGTAAACATTTGCCCAGTGTTATCAAGAAGTGGGAATGGCTTGTTGCAATAACTCAAATACTGAGTTATGAAGATATTTTATTTACTCTTTTTGCTTATTAAATAATTTCTTACTGCAGCACAAGTGGCATTACTAAATATGTGCCTAAAATATAGACTACAGAAGAGGAGAACTGAGAATGGAAGGAGTCTCATACCCTCATTCCCTCATGCCAGGAGTATAAGGGAAAAACCTTCAAAACACAGGTCAAAATAACACTGATTTTCATTTCAGTTTTGTCATGTGTCCCATGATTTTTGGTAAGTTTACTTAAAGCTCCGTCTTCTGACCCGCAAAATTACTTTTTCACTTTATTTGATGTTATACCCTTTGTGATAGCATAGAAGAACTTGCAAATCTGAACCCTAAAAAGCAAAACGAAAACAAATAAAAGCCCCAAACAAGCGAAAAAACAGACAAATACATTAACACCTGCTTTCCCAAAAGACCTCAAACTCCTAGTTAGACCGATCTTGTGTTTATGGAAGGTGCCACCATTTTACAGGGTGTCAGATTAGTTGTGCTACCCAATAAGTACATTTTAAAAACAGACAGAAAAGAAAAAGAGCATCACCTGCCGCAAGCAAGGTGGCTCGTGGCTTCTTAAACCTTGGTGCCATCTTCAGCAGAAAGATAAGGTCATTAATCTGCAGATCAGGTCGGCCAACTCTGCAAACCCTCTGCACTCCTTCAGCGTTATGTACTTGTTCCAATTATTTTGAGGTTTAATGCGTCGAGTGCTTAAAAATGTGTCCTGTAACTCTCCAGCATATTAAAATTTACTTTTAAATAGCACTTACATAGCTTCCAATTCATCAAAATAATTTGGGATGTGTTTCTAGCAATCATTGCAGTGCTTTCTGAAATGAAGTGACCTATATATGTTAAAGCATATTAGTATTGAAGCTGCTGTATATTTTGGCATTTAAAACTGCCATTTTTTACTAGCAATTCTGATGTTGACAAACATTGTAGGAGAGTTTAATAATTGGGCCCTAATATGCCAGATGGATTTTCTTCTTTCCTCGTGCGGGTGCATCGTATCAAAGTGCTGATGAAGTCTTCCAGCCATTTAAAACTGAAAGCGTACTTGTTTGAAGAGCTTTAAGGATACCTGGAGCGGAGAGAATATCCTCTCTGCTGTGAAAAGGAGCTTAGAGTACAGAATAAAACCAGACAGGGTGGTTTCAGTTCAGATTTTTCTGTCAGGGTGGGAATACCCTGTGGTATAAAGACCGCTGAAGGCTTATCGACTAACGATTAATGCATGTGTTGAGGCCAGCTGAGGGGAGATTACTTACAACCATCTTGCTCATTTATTGTACTTCAATAATCTAATACATAATTAAGAATTACTTGATTAAGCTATTTATCAAATAGAATATTGTCCAGAAATGTAAATGTAACTTCTCCCTGTATTGCAATATTTCTGCTGCACAAGCATAAACTTCTGTAACTGGTATAGGCCAAGGAAAGCTGCGTTTGGTAGAACCTGATCCAAATGAGGAACCACGTTCAAATTTCCATGGGATGAAAAACTCTCCAGGGGTGTTAGATGTCTCTAGATGGCTCTTTTTCCTTCCAGCCTGGTTTCACATCTGAGTTTTCTGGCTTCCTCTTTTTCTATTGGAAAAAATTGAACTGCTTTCCAACTGGACGCATCACTGGCCTTGGGAAAATGGGGATCCAACAGCTGGTAGTTCAGGTCCAGCTACTGGATGTGCTGCTTCGCCTGTACGTGACATTTGCAGGACCGTGTACAGACTATGCTGGGATGTCATGAGCCCAAGAACATTTCTGTCCCCTTTACCTTCTTTTCAGAGAGACGGATGAGGAAAAACGATACAAAAGCATTGTTTGAGATGGGAGGAGGTGTTGAGAGAAGACTTGAATGAGCAGTGGGTTTCAGGGATGAAGGAGGCTCTTGGTAGGCTCTTAGTTTTGGAGGAGAAAGAAACAGAAGGAGAAGGTAAAGCAAGTCCTGCAGCGAAGGTTTTATTTTAAAGCCATTTGGAAATGGGTGGATATTCGTAGCTGGCAGAGAGATCGCTTGGACTGTTCGGGAGAAAGCGGGGCAGAGCACAGCGTTTGACTAGGACTCTGCCAACCGTAGGCTTGCACTCCAGATCATTTTCCAACACGGCTCTGGTTCCACGCAGCTGTTTCTTTCCACTGCTTCCATATTTACACAGTTGCTTTCCAAGAGAAGGTATGGGGCGGGGAGGAAATAAAGCTTCTTTAAAGCTACTGACGTGAGGACAGGTCTTTTTAACTTATTTCACGATGGTTTAGGCTGAGTAAACCCAGCAGATAGATCTTGACTTGGCTCTACCCCCGGGGCTCTTCCAGCAGGTGATGGACTGCAGCCCAGCAAGCAGGCGCTGCCTTTTATTCCTCCCCGAGTGCTGCCAAGGGGAGGTAGTGCAAGGGGGAAAATATATTTCCTTAGTGATTTTATAGCTTTTGTGGGTATTTGCTGCCTCCTTGTGACGGTACAAAGATGTATGGTGCTGTTCCACTGAAATACAGGGTACTGCAGTGAGCGTTTTAGAAGCAGGTTTTATTAGCCCTTAATTGTTAGTTCTGCTCTGTGCTTTCTTCAGAAAGTCTTGGCTGTGGTGCCAGAAGTGAGGCAGGAGAGAGAAACCCTTGACAGACTCTGGCGCGTACAACGTTGCATTTCGGAAAGGGAATTTAATATAAGGATAAAGGTGATCCTCTTAGTTCTCCACTCTAGCTTTCTTCTCCAAGGGAGTAAATGAGTATGTAGGGAGACGCCATTTTTAAACCAACCAAAAATTTGGATGTTTACAACTCGCTGGGGTCACTTTTTTCCTCAAAAGGAGCTATCCTCATAGAAGTTAGCATGTTTTGACGTGTATCTTCCGTTCGGTGTGTATGTTTCTGGGGCTGATAGATACATGTGAATCGTATCAATCCTAGAACCACGGAGCACGTACGTCTTGTAAGGGTCACCTGCAGAAAGCTGGAGATCTCATTGAGTTTGTTGGCTGTGCATGGCAGAATGCAGGTTCATCTGTATGCTTGGCCTCCTGAGAAACTCCTCCTGAAGGTAAATCTCTCTGAAATGAGTCTTTATGACACAGAGGTCCTGGAGATTGATGAAGCATCTTGCCCTTTTCCTCTGCCCTTTGGGATATGGAGGAGGTAGACTCGGATAAGCCATGGCAGTAGTTGTTGCCCATAAGCTGCATCTAAAATGCTTTATCCTGAGCTGAAACTTCTCACTGGAGTCATGTCGTCAACGCGATCACCCGGCAGGCGTTGTGCCTTGGCAGCCTGTCCTGGGGACTCCTGCAGATGTTTTGAATATTGTTGTCTTCATGGTCAAATTAAATGTGGAGCCAGGAACACTCTTCCCCGCTGCCTTGAAGATACTGTTTTATTTCCACCCTCCATTTGCACAATGATGTTAAAATGTTACTGAAGACAAAGCAGAGCAAAGATTCAGCTCATGGTCTTAGCCGTGCTGGTTTTGCTTGGATACGTTTTGGATTTTTGCTCTTCAGTGAGCACTGTTCTCTTTGGGCCTCAGAGACAGAGCAAATATTGCACCTTAGCAAGACTTTAGGTTTCTTTGAGGAAAAGAGAGCTTACAAGAAGAAAAAAGGCTTACTCAGTGGCTTGGGTAAGTGTGGCGGCATTCGTGCCGTGCGGAGCTAACAGGAGTCTCAAGACAAATGCGGGCACTCAGAAATGTTGCTAGTCCATCATTCACTTGTGCCTGTTCAGGTGTGGCATAAGTGAAAATCCATCTAGTCCAAACGTGACCTTGTCCAGGAGAGAAATACCGGTTCCAGGTAGTACGGATAGTCTGCTGTTGGCACTGAATACAGCGGCAGGGAGCTTCGGGAAAGAAAGGGAAAGCTGCAGGTATGAAATCCTCAGTCATCAATAATGCATGTTAGCCTCTTTACCAAAATAGCAATTAAAGATTTAATGTGTACGTTTTACTAGTTAATGGGGGCACATTGTTTTTTACTGCAAAAGTCAGTAGTAATTCAGTACCTCTCAAAAAGGAAAATAAAACAGCCATTAAAAATGCTTGTCTAAACTGTTTGTGTTTGCAGAAAAATGGCCAGGCTTTTACAGTCAAATAATGTCAGATTTTAATATTTAGAGAAAAACGTGGGGGAAGTGATTTGGAATACATGCCTCTTAAAATGCAAAAGGCCAAACGAATCTCTCCGTGATCCTGCTTAAATTTATAAAGAAATAGGCACCGTAGGAGTCTTTAAAAGCTGTGCAGACATTTTAATGCTGAAGTCAGACGAGTGCCAATTTTTTAATATCATATACTATGTGATAGTAACAGATACTTCTGTACATATCGAAGCTTGAAAAATATAATCGCGTTGCCTACTGGCTGCCCCTTGAGTGTTCGGTGCCCGATCGCACGCAGTTTTCATAATATACAGGCTACGGATAGCGATACGTAATCAGGAACCGGCTCTCCTCCTCTTGCATCTCAGGGAACGGGTCCTACTGTCCATCCCTTTTTTCATGAGAAATCTTTCCAAGTCTTTGCGCTACTCTGCTAAAGAATTCACCAGCGTAGAGGAGGTCTCCCAGTTGCTGAAGTAGTGCTCGAAGGACAAAACGTGCGGTCCTTGCAGCTCGTAGAAGGCAAACGGCACGGTGTTTATGGAGAGAGGGAACGGCGGGGAACTGGTGGGATGAGATGCCATCGGTCATCATCAGCTGTGGTTTTTTTGGTCAGCAGCGTAACTGTGGCTTCACGTCCAAGTAGAAGAAGTTGTCATCGAGGTCATGGACGTTTGTATGAGTAGGGTGGGAGAGCACAGTGCAAACCACAGCGTTGTTTGGAAATGGGAGGTTTGGGGATCTGCGAAAAAGGATTGAGTTTTGGAAGCAGAGCTAGTTTGTTTTCAAAGGCAGGGAGTATTGAGCGGCCATGGTCTTTCTCCCACCTTAGTCTTCCCTACGTGGCTGTGGGTCTCCATCGGGAGCCCCAGAACGGCGAGAACCGAGCCGTGCCCAGCGGCAGGGAAGGGGGGCACACCAATTCCCCCTTCACAGAAATCCCTGTTCAAGCATAGAGAGCGCGGTGGTCGGCGTAAATGGTGCGCTTTAGGGAATAAGTCATCTGTTCCCGTTAATCTTCCTTTAAACGCTCTCTTTACACATACACTAGAGCGTGGGGAAGGAGGTTTGGAGATGTTTTCTCTTACCCATCAGCGCGGTACTCGAGAAGAGAGGCTTTCACTGGGGTTCAGATACACAAAAGGAAAAATTTCAGTCTTAGAAAGCTTGTGTGCCTTGAAGTTGCTCATTAAGAATTCAGTGTGATAAGATCATAACTGTCAATAAAGTCAGCTTTTACTATTCCTATAATTATTATTATTATTGTAACTGCTTTTGTTAAATCTGCTGCTTTGCATTTTCCCTAGAAGTTGATAAATCTATTCATCCTTCTCTCCTCTTTAGATTTAAGAAAAGCAATATAGATTTGGGGAAATCAAGAAATGCCTATAGTTCTGCAACAGCCAGTTAGAAAGAATTCAACTACAGTATACTTTATCTTATTTTTATAATTTGGAAAAGAAAAAATGATCAATTTTCTCTGCTTTGTTCAAGGCTTTTCTTTTTTGGGTTATCCTCTTACTTTAAATATCACCAAAGAGAGTCAATACTGGCTTTTCCAATCTGATTAAATCTTTCGGCTTTACCATTCTGATTTCCTGGTGAAAACTGGTGGAAGTCATATAAGGAGGTCAAATCGGTAACTTTGGAACAACAGTTGTCTCTGAAACTAGACGTACGTCATTCCTCACCGGGTGTCATGAGTACTGAACTGTGCAAAACACTTTGTGCTGCTGTATTATCTTTCATCTAAGTCCCTCTAAGTACAATATGAACTTTTAGTCTAGGTTTTTTGATTTGCTAGAGTTTTTCAGCTGCCGTTATGTTATGAACAAGGACAATAAGATATTTTTATGTGTTTGTTTTTTTTTTCCTTTACAGTTGTTTCCTGTCTTTGCTCCTGGTGGCAGCTGTGGTTTGGAAGATTAAACAAAGTTGCTGGGCATCGCGACGAAGAGAGGTTGAAATGACAAAATTGAATGCTATCTCTTAAATGACTTTTTTATAGTTGTTCTCTCTTGTATTTAGTCACATATGCATAACATTAACCTTCAGTTAAGGATAAGCTCCACTAATCTATAAATGCTTCTGGTTAGGGATTTATAATAGTGTACTTTCGTTTGGAGTTTCAGTGACAAATGATGCTATTTTAGTATCCTGATGCTGCAGTTTCTGTGAAGCGCAAAACATAGGGGTGAATGTCCTGTGTTCCCAGAACTCAGGTTCTAGGCAGCAGAAATACAAAACCACCACAAATTAGGAGATTCTTTACATCTGTTTCAAAAGTGCTGAAGCTCTGAACCGCATTAGCTCCTCCTTTAATCTATTAAAAAACAGACTAATCCCCATTTTAAAATTAAAAGCTTATTGAAATGTTTTGGGATTGGTTTTGTTGCTGGTTTGGTTTTGGTGGTTGTTTTTTTTTTCCTGGAAAACAGCAGTAAAAGAGAAAGATGGGAGAAGGCACCCCTGATTTGGAAAGCTATAGTATACCACTTAAAAAGGCAATTTCTAGTGCCAGAGCTTTCTCCTCTCCAGCTAGCCATGGCCCATACCAGCTTCCTGACTTCTTCTTGTTCGCAGCATGTAAAAAATTGTGTGCTTTACACTCCCCAAAATACAGTTCCTTCTTGTTTATCCCTGATGCATTCGGTGAGTTGTTTTGGGGTTTCTTACCACTCTATTTTTGTGCTGCTCAACTGAAGCTAATTTCACGTTACAACCTAAACACGCAGGGTGACCGAGACAGGATGGCTAACATGTTGTCACTCAGTAGCATAAGGAATATATCCTTATTTCTGATTTTTAAGCATAAATGCAGAAATGTCTAGCAGAGAGGCGTAGAGGAGCCAGTCCTGTGTGCCACAAGGCAGACGACTGCGTGTTCCTGGGGTTTTCTTGCTGTGGAAAGCACTAAAAGCGTGGGAGGCAGAGCCCTGTAGAAAGTACAAATATAGCAGAGGTGAGGCTGGGCTGTGCCTGGGATTAGTTTTAGGAGCTTTGTCTTGTGCAATCTATTTACCTTTATGTAAAATGAGAGGAGCCAGATTTTATTCGAGTGAGTCCATGTGTGCTTCCTGTACGTAAGTGTCTATACCAGATATCTTTTCCTAAGGGCTGAGGTGCGTCTCTCGCCTGCCTTTCGATTTTAGGGTGAAATCTGCCCATTCCCATCGATTTTCCTCCCAGCTGTCCCGCTGGGATGAAGCTCTTGGCAACGGGACACCCAGCCACGTAACTGTTCTACCCAAGGGTGTTTTATTCATTCGTTGTAGATGAGCAGGAGTATTCTGGGGGTTAATTTTTATAGTGCTGAAATTCTGTACAACTGCCCGTTTCTTGCATATCTTCAAAAAAATCTCTATCTGGTTGTACTTTGCAGTGCAGTAGTGGGAATAGTATAAATTTATTCAATCTGAGGATCTCTTTTCTTATAATAAGGCAGGATGATGTCTGATAACTCTTTTCCTCTTCTTCTTCTTTCTGCTTCGGATGTTTTTACTCTTTCCAGTGAACTCAAATGCATAATAGAATCAGTGGTTTTCAAACAGATAACCCTTAATCTTTGAAATAATTTAAGTCTTTGAGGTTTTCTGTATTCTCTGAAGGTAGATAAATTTTTACTAGGGCGGCTGGTTTTTTCCTTCTCACTTTCTTGGCAAGAAAGTAAGCTGGAGTCAGCATAACATTCCCTGTTGGCTCCTGGGGTTAAATGTTATCTAAGAATGTATAAGGAATATAGACTGAGAAGTAAATACTGTGCTTTGGAGCTCAGGTAAAATACTTTAGTAGTGGCCTAAATGAAAAATGTCTCTATAAATTAAGTTACTTTCAGACTGATGCTTGTTTTAAGGAAAAAATCTGGAGTACTAGCAACATATTGGCATGGTTTAGTCTTAAATTCAGTTTTCATGTGTGGCTATTTGACGGGCAGTTCATCAAAGTGTTCTTTTCCTGGTGGATTCCTGTCTTTTGCTGTTATTTGTCTTGCTCCTTCTTCACATCTAGCGACTTTATCTTGTAGTTCATAGACCTCTGCTATTGCATTCCTCTTTTGTTAGAAATACTTTTTTAAATCTTTGCCATGCCATTATTAGATATATTAGTAAAGACTGTCTCCAGATACAAAAGTCTGCCCAAAAATTCTTTGACTTTTTGGTATTATCTAAGATGATTTTATAGCTTGCAGGGTTTTGTTTTATACGGACTCCCAACACATCATAGCAAGGCTCTCTTTAAACGTTAATAGTTAAAATAAAGATTAATAACAGTGGGCTACGCTGCCAGTTTTAAGTGTGCACAAGTTTACCCCCTCTGTTGTTTGAGGCATGTGATTTTTAGATTTGCCATTCGTCCTTCCTTTGGAGATGGCAGCTCTCTTTGGTTTTCTCCATTACTCTAGAGGAGTCTTGGATCACAGAGTTTGCAGGCTGGACTGAGAAAAACAGATTTCATTTTATCACTTTTTTTTTTTTTTTCCCTCTATAAACTTCTGACACAGTTGATGGAGACCACCTCCTCCACCTCCTCCCACCATATTACAAATTAGAGGCTAGGTGAAAGGAAAGATGATTAAGCAGCAGTGGCAGGACATCCAATTCAGACAGCGTATTGTAAACGTTAAGTTAATACATGCTCCAGCCCCGGAGGAAGATATTTCTCTGGTTTGGGCTATATTTTTAGAAGTAGTCAAGTTACAGTCGCCTGTCTCCCATGGGTTGTGCTGTAGTAATTCTGTGCTTGTTCTCTAATCTTAACCCAAAAGTAAGTAAAATATAATTCAATCTGCAGGTAATTCCCAGCTATCAATCACTTCTGCTTCCAATATAAGCTTTGCAAGTGCCTAACTTCTTATCGCAGTGCAGAGTGAAAAATAGATAGCTGAAGCTTAATCTGAGATATGTATAGGACAGGAAAGGGAATGTGTTGAAAGGTCTAGTAGTCAAAATTATTCAGATGGTATTGCTTGGAAAATGTGTTGGGAGAAGTACAGCTGTGCTTGGTGTATCAGGTTAATGGAACAGAGCATCAGCATTTGGTCGAAACCAAATTTGCATTATTCCTTGCTGAGAAAGCAGTGTGCTACAGATCCAGAATCTACATCAGGATCTTGTAAAATACATAAGATTCCCCTGATTTTTATTTTCGTTCCTGCAGCTAATCCTTTCTGACCGGCTGCCTGCACATGTCGGTGCTGATGTTGCTCAGCCTTAAGGCGAAAGGATCTTTTAGGGGTGCAAACACGGCGTAGCAACTGTATAGTTGTAGGAAAATGAGTTTGGAGCACTGAGCAAAAGTTCAGGCTTTGCAGAGTATAAAACTCGACCTGAAGTAAAAATGGGAACAATTTGTGTCATATCAGGCATGGAGGAGATGGGATTGTAAATTGTGTGTTTATTCCCTCTCCAGTGAGCTCCAAGTTTAAGTATCTTCAGACATCTTAAAGAGGGAAAATGGAAATAAAAAGGCAGCTTTTATAGGAGGCTTAGGATGAGGTGAATGACATTAGGAAATAGGGATAGGAAACCTTTCTATCTTGTTTCTAGAAAATGACACGTTAAATATATCAAGGTGGTAATAGAGAATAATGCACAAAATACGAGAGTGGCATTAGAAATTTAATATGCTCATCTGCTGTCATGAATTCTCTGTCCTATTGTTTTATTTTAGCATCAAAAATCCTATTCCCTTCACCCTCACTCTGCTTCGTCTCCTCCACTTTAGCAAGAAATAGGTCCTCTTAACGTTTCCAGCAAATGGAGCGTGGACAGTGATTTGGCCGACGCAGTGTAAGTGTCTGTGCGATGGTCAGCTGGATCGCTGCCCGTGCCCCCTCGGGGTGTGTTGGGAGCATCGACACCAAGCACGTACAGACATAGCTAAATTTGGGTGTCTAGAGCTCAGTTGCACCCTTACGTACATAAAATTGTCAATGTTTTGCCTCCTTTCTTGCCAAGACTATCCAGGACTGAGCTTTTTTACTCTGTGCACAGCCCAACTTATTCAGGATGGGTTTTATGTATGGATTTACTGCAGGGTTTATCCTTCTCCTTCCTGACCTCATTGCTGAAACCTTTTTTCCTCCCAAGTGTATTCGAAATGTAGCAGCGCTTCTTTTTTCACTGGCATCCTCTGCTGTAACGTCCATGAACACTGAATACCTTTTAGGCAGGAGGTTTTCTGTGTTCATTTTTACAGCAAAGACTTTCCAAGGGATGTGTGCTTTGTATTATTTATTGCCCTGCCTTCGTTTTCTTCCCCTTCCTGCTCTCACCTGTTAGTATTTCATTCATCTCTTATATCTTCTCTCAGACTGTGATTTAGGGCATCCTTTGTCAAAGAACAGGATTCAGGATTGGAATATTTTCAAACTGTAACTGTAAATCAGGATCTTCATTGCTGTCTGGAGTCTCCAGTGGTGTTTTGGAAGGATCTGCTATCGACCTTATGCAGGAACATTAAAAGGTCAGGCTACAAATATCCCTAGATTTGGGCGGTCCCAGGTGCTTTGGAGGGCTTGTAAGAAATGAGATGTGCCGGAATTTGCTGCTGATTCTCCAAGCTCCCGGCAGTCATTTGGCACGTAGACCACCTTGTTCGACAGCACCGATGGCACTCGTCAGTGTCTGTCAGCCGAGAAGAATATATTAACTGCTGGTTGGTGTAGTTTGTAGAGGAAACATGGAGGAGTGAGAAATCATGGCAGGCAGATGACCTCTGCGGAGGTCTTGATTACGTGGTCAGCACACTCAGTTGTCTCATCGGGGTGAAACGTAAGCCCGTGTATGTATTTTTTTTAAACAGTTAGGGTGAGTTTACATCCCAGAATACCCATTCCCTGGACAACAGACTGAAATGATGGTGGCCGCAGTGATTTAATAACTGTACGTAAATTCCCAGTTCCGGCATTTGTAAGTAGAGTAATACAGTAAGAGCCCAGTGTTAGTATTGTGTGTAACCGGTTATTGGATCCTGTGTCCACTCTGGTCTCAGCAATGTCTTGGGTGTTGCAGGTGGTTCAGAACAACACTGCAAGATTAATTTGTTATCTGGAAGATAAGCGAGACACTAAAGCGTCACAAATTACTCATTTTATCCAAGGAAGAACATACTGAGGTTTGATGATGTGAGTCAGTGTCTGTGAAAAGGAATTGTAGAAGATTCATGATGGGATAAGGGTCTTCTAAATGACCAGCCAAAGGCATAACACCCAGTGGCTGCACCTGGGGGTAAAAAAGTCAAAAGCCGTTTTGTTTTTCTCCTCATTTTAATGGCGACAGTAGCAATGCCAACAATTTTTTTTTAGAAACGTAGCGCCCAGATCAGAATTTGAGTGCTTTTGGAAGGAACTTTTCTAGCTCAACCCAAGTCACATGCTTGTGGAAATCGCACAGTGCAGTTCGGTGGCTCGTACTATGCAGGGGGTCAGATCGAATAATCGTAACTATTTCTGCTCCCCCTAAATTTAAAATCTATGGATGGGAACCAACTCATAGTGCCTGTAGGCTTTTTCCAAAATACAAATGCTGCGTGCTCTCTGCAGTGATCTATGCGGCTTTGGTCACCAACTGAAGGAAATTATAGCAGAAATAAGAGATGCCCTGAAGAGGAAAAACATCCCAAAATATTAATGTTGACAAGAGATTCCAGCTCGGGGGGAAATTGATGGTCCATTTTTGTCTGAACATGCTCCTGTCACTTCTGTGCCTAATTGAGCTCATCTCTGGTTGAACTTGCAGATGGCCAGTTATAGCTGACCATTTGTAGCTTTAATATGTCCATGTAGGACGCCACCATATCAGCCTGGCAATCGCATATGTACTGTTGGCATCCAGCTGAGCTCTTCTCGCCCGGTCTTTAGCGGTGTTGCCGCTAGAGAATTAAGTTGGGTTTAGTACATCCCAAAAAAGAACTGTTGGCCGGTATTTGTGACGATGAAGCTAGACTATCTTAGTCTAACTCTAGGAGAGTTCAGCCTCGTTATTAAAAACCCCGCAACTGTATGTATATTGAAGCTGTTGTCATTTCAGACTCCTAGGTGTCTCTCTGATGATAGGAATCAGTGCTACAGGTATCTAATTTAGCTATTTGGAAAAATCAAGGAGAGAAGCAGCGTTGTGTAATTATGCTGGAAGAGCTCTAGTCAATCAAAGGTGCGCTCTGCTATTGTGTAATTATCTGATATTGGTATATATTTTAGTCTGCATGGACTATATACTTCTGGTCTTTTAAAAAAAAAATGATATCTTATTCTTCTTATTAAAGGTCAGGTTTTCCGTGCCCTCCTACTGGGCATGATTATGATGAATAACTTACTTATCTTAATCAGCCCCGAATTAAATATCTTCTGTCATTTCAGCATGAGGCAACTTCCCAGCAGCTTTGCTTTCTGGTTTGTTGTAGTTTTGAAGTGTGGAAATGCCTGTTGAGAAGCATTTGAACATTAATTCTCTCCTCCTCTCTCTTTCAACATAGCCTACAAAGTCAGTTACAAAACTAATTAGCTAACATTAATATGTGCACTGCTCTAGGGGCTTAAAAACTTAATTTTCAGTGATGATGGAAGTGTCAGAGAAAATTGTTTGTTTGTTGACTTACATGGTAGTTAACGTAATTGTAGCTAAATGCTTTAAATCACTTATTTCTGAGACAATGTGGCTCATCTTCATGCAATATTTATATCTTGTATGTTTATTTCTTTGCTGATGCCCCTTTTTATTTTGTAGGTAACTCCATTGTCTTCTCCCCTTTCCCCCAAGGTCACCAAGTAACTATTAACATCAAGCAAAGATTCCCACATCAGGATATATAAAAATATATAGAGAAATATATATATAATGTACAGTGATGCCTGAGCACCCGTCGTTGCTGGCCACGCAGACATGCAGCTCCATCTGGCTGCTGTTGCCACCGGGAAGGACACCTTCTCCAAAGGCCCTTGGGAACCCCAGGAGGGTGGTGTTCCCTTCTCAGCCACCCGTGAGCTGCCGTTTTGGCAGATGTCATTACAGGAGAGCTCTGGGACAAGTTCTCCAGACGAGGTTTTCTAAGTTAGTCATGCCTGGAAATAGGTAGTTGATCGTTTATGTGCATACACAAAGAGGTATTTGTGCACAAATGGGATCAGCCACCTCCTGAATTCAAACGAAGCTCTTACAGCAATTCAGGATGTGCAGGAATCAGCTCAAAGCGCCTGTCTACCAGTGCAACCGCTCTACCCAGTATGTTTTCGAAGGACAGGAGCGCTCTTCGTCCTCTGACCTCAACAGAATCCCTGTGACTTTGCTTAGCAAGTCGCCAAGTCGGAGCTGATAAGCCTTGCTGGGAGAATTTTGTTACCCTTTGCTCGGTGGATGCAGCAAGACCTTTAGGTGTTTGATCAGGCTGTGTGGTTTATCTGTTGTGCGGAGCCTTGGAGGGAACATGTAAGGGGACTGACACACGGAATAACTTTGCAGAATTGAGGCTGTTTAAAAGACTGGTCAGGAAGAAGACGACAGCTTTGTTCTGTTTCTTTATCACCCTCTGTTTAGCCCCGGTTGGGAGGGGATGACCGGGGTTTCTGAATCCACGTTGGCGAATAGCTTCATTACGCACTGCGTGGTAGAGCTGCACACTTCGGCTTGATACAGGAAAATGCCAAACATTCTGTTCTGTCCCAAAATCTCTTTTTTTTTTTTCTAAATGTCTTAAACAAGAAGAGTACAAATTAGTTTGTTTCCTTATCTTCATCTTTCTTCTCTTTCCATGACACTGGAGCTGTTACTTTCTTTAGACTCGCTGTCGTTTGTGAGGTCTCCTGGTTTTGGCCCATTGGACCAGTTTATCTTTGCAACACAGACTAGTGGTTCAAAACACACAGCTGATGTCAGAGTCTCCTGCTTTTTAAAGCTGGCTGTGGATGGCATGGAGAACGCAGCACAGCTGCTGATTCTGCTTCTTCTTAACAGAGTGGAGCTTGATTTTTCCACGGTGGTACAGAAACACGGCAGCAGAGACCCAGTTCAGCAGGCGGTTGATCGTAGCCTTAGCTTTGGAGCACCAACCCAAATTCATTGCAACCTTGAAGGTTGTAATAGGAATCGTCAAAGGATGACCTTTAATTGTACTTGCCTCATCAAAGTAAAGGAACGTGTAGCTTGCTCTGTTGAAATATCTTCAGCAAAAATTCCTGTAAAACCCAAATGTTATGTCCTGAGGATAAAACAGCAAGCTGTTGGTCCAGAAGGATCTGAATTTCAGAATACTTTGAAGGATTAGATCTACAAATTTCCTGGAAAAAACCCCAACTGCTGCTAAGACAATTGCTCTTGTCTGGCTCTCCTTTTTGAAGTTCACCTCCTTCAGCCTTAGACTGGCATCATGGTACCAGACGTTCTTGCTGATACCCTGCCCGAATACGTCCTGTCTGCTGGAAATGCTCTGCTCCCTTTCCCGTGGGTCCTGCTTGCTTTGCTTTTACTCTGCCTTCGGATGAAAGCTCATCCGTGCCTGGTGTTCACTTAGCACACCCATGGTTTTTTTCCTTCTTGAGTTTCTACTTTTTTCCTTCTCATCTCTGTTGAAAATTGAGATGAAATATTCATGTAAAAACTTGAGTTCATTACAAGTTCTAGATAGCTGTTTTGCTTAGCTTTTCTTTAAAGCCAGTCTTTATAAGGAGCATATAAAATCCAAAACGTGTGGCTTTCTTCTGGAAAAATCAGCGTCCTTTCATGGCTGAAGATATCAGAGCCCCATCTCGAATGGTACCGTAAGCCCTGTGCTCATAAAAGAGACTCTGCAGGGGGCAATTGCTGAGATGGATGGTAGCAGGATGGTTATACGGAGACTGGTGACTGCTTTATTGTCATGAATAAAATGTTCGGGCTTTTCTTGTCAGAAAACACAGCATAGGTTATATTAGTCAATTAACCTGCTAACCTGAATAGCTGTTTTTCTTTTGCGTGAGAGCCCGTGCTATTGCATGAAAAGGTTTTCCTGAATTCCTCTGGCGGTTTTTCTCCCATCAGTAACACACTACTCATTTTGGATTATCCATTACTCAACATGTATGAATTTAAAGAATCACTGGGAGGAAACCCTGCATTTCTGCACCTCTAGTGCTGGGTGCTACGAGATGAGCAACCTCGGTGGTCTCCCGTCCTCCTTGCTGTTCTTCTCCTCTGCCGTAGACCGTCGAGTTTGTTTATCGCCAGGTTCCCTTAGCGTCTGGTTGCACCAAAACCTTCGGGTGTTGTTTAAACACTTCCCCGTTCTGCGATTGCTTTAACTTGTGATTTTTTTGGAAGCAGTTTTTCTGCTGATAGTGGCGCGGGGGGGGGGAAATATCAATGCAAATGAAAGTTGTGCAGGTTCTCACAGTTTGCGGTTACTAAAGTATTAAAGGCCAGCAGTGTGTTCCAATACATGCTTTTTGATGTGGTTTTATTGTAAGCCTGTCAAACGTTTTGCCTTTAAAATCCTCTTCAGACATAAACGATTTAAAATATTCCCAGGTTGTCCTATTAACTGTGTGATCCAGAAACCAAAGATTTGCTTGAAAGAGTATTGAGGTTCATTATTTTAAATCTCAGAAAGCCAATCGTTAGGAATGAGGGTAAGCCAGGTTCCAGGGTATCTTGATGTTAAGTGCCGCTGATTTCTAATGACATGCTCAGCGTCTTGGCTAGGGAAATGCCACAATTTCTCCCTTACGACATAATAAAATCTTTTAATTAAAATTTTGACACACCAAACAAATATCAAAGGATATATATACGTGCACAGGTTAAACGTGCACAGTGCATGCCTTGGGGGAAAGAGTGACATTCTGGTTACAGAACAATTATTTCTCAAATTTATTCTTAATTTTGGGGGGGGGAATTGGTTTTGTAACATGACTTGTGCTACACCAGAAACTGGTGTTAGGAAAAGGATGTTCTCCCTTAGGTGAGAACATCAGTTCTCCCTTTGGTTGCAGCTTGGACCTTTGGTTTTACCTGGTTTGGCCACTGTTCTGCTGAGAGTCAGCTGGCTTTGGGACAACCCCGAAAGCCATAGTTTCCCTTGGCCAGTTCAGAAAATGAAAGCAGTAACGTTGCTGTCAGCATTGCTTTTCCCATTGCTCGTGTTGTAGCACATCTCTGCCTTCACAGCACTGCTCGGGGTTTTATTTCTTGAAGCTCCTGTTGACTTCAGTAGGAGTCATGTTGCCAAATTGCACATTTTCTTTAATAAACTAAACTTCCTTCAAAGAGCTAATAGCTTTTAGTTCGTAAGTCTCTTGGACATCTTCATCAGGACAGCTTGTTCTTTGATTTTATAGCCATTAAACAAAGCGCTTTATGATAGCTGAAGGGGACAATTGCAGGAACAACAACCCAGCAATCTGTTTCACACTTGCTTTAGTCTGCAATCTGCTGGTGTGCTTTAAATATTCGAAAACTCCTCGTGTTCTTTGATCCAAGTGTGAGTTACACACAAGTTTGCTTGCAAATGCTTAGTACAGCTCCGTTTGTGTGAATTCCTTGGGTTTTTTGCTTTGTGACAGTATCTACAATCTGCTCTGAAATGCTTTTTTTTTGCCTTTTTTTTTTTTTTTTTTCTTTCCACAGTTAATCAAAATTTTGCCACTTGCCTTTTATGGCAGTGAAATTTTGTTTTTGGTATTTTTTTTTATTAGACTGAGGTCCATACAGGCTTATATACCCCACCCAAGCTTAGTTTCGTCCACCTCATTGTACCTACCTGCCACCTTGCCTGAACCCCAAGCTTACAGAGACAGCCTTCCGATTTTCTACTCAAAAAAACCAAATCTGGCTTGGCAAAGAAAACACCATAGAAGTTCATTTAGGAGATCAAGAAAATGATGATGTAATTAGTTTGGTCCAAACGAGTTGCTGGATAGCAGCATCTTCCTTCCGCCTGTGTGCTGTGTCCCCTTCTGCTCTGCTGGATGTGGGTTATTTGGGGCACGATGCATTTTGTGGTGGTTTTAGCACTTTTTGAGTGCTGTGAACGATCAGTTAGGGCTGGGAGTGTCAAATTGCCCAGAGTTAATGTGGAAATGCAGGTGGCGATGGTGGGAAAATACACAGGGCATTTGGTGGTGCCTCAATCCAGCTTTAAAAACAGAGTGTAACTAGTATTGCTGCCGCTGAGTAGTAATACTAAACGTGTAAAGCTGCGTACAACAAGTGGTTTGGGCAGTCGCTGCATTTCGGGGTAAGGCTGCTGGTTTTTTACACGCTCTACAAAGCGTATGCCTCTTTCCTTATTAAATAGGGGCACCGAGTCACATCGGCCCCATTGCTTCTGGGAATTAGGGTTATGGCTTCTGCATCCGCTTATTGGTTGTGTAGCTTGCTGTTAATATTAGAGATTAGCTGCTGAAGCCAAAAAGAAGCGTGTCCACAGCTCAGCTAAAATTGAAATGCTGTTTCCAGCCCAACCGTATAGGAAGTAAGGGGGTTTTTTTGTGTGTTAAAAAAAGGGAGCTGCATCATAATGCTTAAAAGTGCTTAAAAGTAGAATAAAAAGATGTCTTGTGTCATCAAGGCTTGCAGAGATTTACCCAGGAAAATGTTTTCTATTTTAATAAAACATATTGCAACAAGGACATGCTTGCCATTTGATATATTTGCTGCGTTCAGAAAGGAAACAAACAATAAAAAAGATGATTATTCAATAGATGCCTGACAGCATTTTGCTAGTGCTGTTATAAAAAATATCAAATTCTTTCTTACAGTAGTTACGTACTGCTGCTAGTTTAATTGTAAAATGGTTCCAACAAATCCTGGGGAGTCCTATCATGCCCCAGACAGGTGATGACAAACTACTGGGGTATCGCAGCTTAAAAAGTAAATAACTGCTTTACGGAGACTTAAGCAGATGCCTTTTCCCTCACAAACGAGTCAGGCTAAGACCGTGCGTGTAGCTTTACTCGCAGTAACCTGTTCAGTTGTAGTAGTGTGAATATTTACAATTATCTGTCTGTACCCTTAAGCCCGTTAAAACACCAGGAGGTTATTTTTCCGTATTCATTGATATCCCTTCGTATTGGGTAAAATCTCTCTGATGCATGGGGTTTTTTCATCTTTGTGTTGGAACAATACAATAATAATATTTTTCTGTTTATTAAATTAGCAACTACTCCGTGAGATGCAACAGATGGCAAGTCGCCCCTTCGCCTCCATCAACGTTGCCTTAGAAACAGATGAAGAGCCGCCAGATCTCATTGGGGGAAGCATAAAGGTGAGAGCGGGTGCTTTAGGATGGTCCTCACCAGAATTAATCATGGATGCTTGTTTTAAACTGTGCTTAACGCAATAATCCCAAATCTTCTATTTGTTATGTACCTGCAAGAAAACATAAGTCCAACAGGGCCAACAGATATCGTTTTCATTTGCTTTTATCCCTTCAGGTATGCATTTACAACTTTTGGGCTGGTTTAGATAAAAGTTATGCTGTGTGTAGGGTATGAGATTTTGTGTTTGCCTTGTTAGTTTTTATGCCGCGTAATAGAGAAGAATGCGGCTTTACACAGGAGAACGTTTGGCTAGAAATAGCTATAGGTGCTGCAAATAGAAACCATTTTTTCTGTGGTATCTCCAAGCAAACAGGAATATAATCGTGTCTGTGTACTGTAACAGTGTTAACATATTTCTGATTATATATATATGTTCAAATACATCTTGTGATGCGCAAATAGGAGTGGGGAGAAATCATTGTCTTACACCAGGCTGGCGTGTTCTTAGACACAACATGTTGTATTTTTAGGAAAAGCATATTTAAAAGGAGACTAATGAATTAAAAGATCTTTTCAATGTGATGCTTTGACTAGCAGACTTGTACACAAAAAGAAAAAAACTCAGAACCTGAGAACACTGATTATTTTTGTTTCCTATCTAAGGTAGCTGATTTGTTTTATTTAGACTTCAGTTTTTTGGAAGTCTTCCTCATTAGTCCAGGCACAAAGTTTCTCCCCACCTGTTGCTGTGATAAGAGAGCAGCTTATGCTTTTCTATAAAAAATGTGCGTAGTTTTATTATTGTAAAGCACATGAAAACAATCTGACCCGAGAACTTCTGTTTGGTGAGTAAAATTATTTAAATCTTGGCGTTAGTATCAAAAAATGCCACAATTGTATAGCCCTTGCTCTTCCTTATTTATCTGTGAATATAGTCTTTCATGGCAGGTTGTAACACTTTTTTTTTTTTTTTTTTCCACCTGATTGGTGTCCTGCAGCGTCATCCGGGTGGGCACTGCGTAGAAGAAACTTTTCAATATATTGTCTTAGTTTTCTTCTGGTTATTTACTGTGTTCTACATCCAAACCTTTAGTCCCAAGCTTGAGTGTTTCCTGTGATTGCCCCACATTGGAGTGCTTCATGAATTAATTGTTACCTTCCTCTGAAGTCAGGGACTATTGTCCCCGTTTTGCAGAGATGAACCTGGGAGCGTAGTGAAAATAAAGTAAAATTTGCAGAGGCACTCAGTAATTTGGGTAACTGAGTCAGCTTAGCCGACCTGTCTCTAGGACCTCTCCTTGGAGGCTCTGACTGGTTCTACTCCCCATTGACTTTCGTTTTGACTCCAGATTGTTCAGTTTTTCTGAGTTTTTATAATTTCTGTACTTGTGTTATGAGGATGGTAGGCACTGGGAGTCATTAGCTGCTAATTGCTCACCAGTGCTTTGAAATACATGCTTGTAAAAGTGGATTGTCACTCAACAAATTAGCATGAACCTTTTTTTTCATTGCTTCATCGAAGAAGCCGCGGGATGTGTATGGACGTTCCCATCGGGCTGGAGGTGGATTTGTGAGGCTGGAGCCTGGCTGCTGATGGTTTTGGGTTGCGGTCTGTCTGTCTGGGGGCGCTTCCCTTCCCCCCTGTCCATTTTCTGGAAATAAGCTAACTAAAAGCACCTCTCTGGTAGGATCAGGCCAGAACAAAGCTGTCCCAAACTTTTCAATCTCTCTGACAAGTTTATCTATACGCCAGAACTACAGAGAAGATAGTAAACTTTGCATCTCTTAGGTTCTGATTAGTGTGTTATTTCTCCTCTTGTTTAGCTGGCAGTGCTTTTTCCTTTTTCATTCGGGCTTTGTTGTTCGCTTTCTCCTCCGTACCTCTCTGCTTTTTGTTTTCTTCTCAGTTTCTTCTTTGATTATAGGAATGTTGAACTCTTCTCTTTTGAAGTGCTTCCACAGACAGCACCGCGGACAGGATTTCATCTTTCTCTCACTTGAAGCTAAGCTTCCTTGCTTTCCCATGTCTGCCGTCATCTTCCATATCTCACTTGTCTGACCTCCCTGGGTTACTCCAGCACGGATGGAGAAGCGTAAGAGATAAGACTGTGGACAGATGTCCTTTTTCAGACCCAGAAATTGTTACCAACTGCTAATTGCCATAAGTGCTGATAACTCATACAAATGTTTCTAAATCCACTTCAGGCATAAATGAGATGGTTTGATTCAGGCAAATAGCACAAACCTTGTCCAGTAGCCTGAAGCCAAGTAGAGAACATGGACGTGAAATGTTGTGCCAGCGAGTAACTTCATCTGCTGAAAGATCTGGGTGCAGAACGAGGATGCTTTTCCACGACAAGGAGAGTTGCTAAATTTTGGAGGGGTTTATATATTTTTTTTTTTTATCACGTTGGAGAATTTGGATAGAGGATAAAAGTATGTATAAAAGTCTGGAGTGTTTCAGCAAAGTGGAAATTGGACGGAGAGGAGAGGAGGCTCAGGAAGTTTGCGGGTTGTGAGCAACTTGGGGAATGACGCTTCTGAGATAGTCTGGCCTATTGGATGCTGCGTATAAATGAATTTAAATAGAAGTGAAAAAGCAGTCTCAATATCTATGAGGTCAACTGCAGTTTTTCTCCTTATTCCTTTTGCACCTGCATGGGAGAAAAGCTCTTAGCAGGAGGGAGCTGCAGGAAGATGGGCCGGGATGATATAGAAATGTGGAATTGCATTTTTCTTTGTGTTTTGTCTGGTCTTTAATTATTAGCTGAGAAAAGAGTGAAGAGAAATGTTGCTACGTTGTTAGACTGTAAGCCATTCTCCAGTCGGTGTGCTTTTCGCTGTGTCAAAATTTGAAAGCCTTCGTTTTAATGAAGGAAATCCAGGCTTGTGTTATCATAAGTGCCTTGATGTTTTTCTTTCCCCATGTGAATCAAAACCTTTGGTTAATAACGAGCTTATTTGTGGGTTACAAAGGAGAAGTAGAAAATGGGACGTCTTGTCTGCAAGCGATTAATTTCCTTTTCCATTGTGCATAGCCAACTGGCAGCCAGTGTCAAGCTAGCTCCATCCTAAGCTAATGTACTCCAGCTGGACAGTATTAGAACCGTGTTTTCAATTAGTATTTTTCCTGGGGTACTTAGAAGGAATAGAAAGTGTTTTACCTGCAGGGAAACTATTCATATTACAGTCCGCAGCTAGGCAACATGTAACTAGCTGCTTTGGTTTATTTCCCACTCAACAAATACCCAGTGGATCACAAATCTACCACTAAATTTGCTTAGTTATTACAAAATCCATTGGCTTTTCTCTGCATCTTTTTGTGCGTTCGGAGGTGCTGCGTATCGCAATTTTTTTTCTAATATTTAACATCCCTGGGTATCTGGGACTCGTCCAAGTGTCTGAACCAGTATTACTGTAAATCAGGCTTTTTTAGGTCTTGGTATCTAATGAATCTAAGTCTTGTAGTCCTATGCAGTGATTTTTTTAGAAGAAACTTTTCTGAAAGAATATAGAAAGTTTATAATTTTGCCATTGATTTCCAGGTATCCTGAAGTTGCTAAAGGCATGAAGTTAGAGCTTGTAGATTCTTGGTAAAAACACATACACAGCATAGCAAGGGAACGCTTAGCTTGAGCAAAACACCTACAGGATCAACGAGAAAATTGTTGCATTAGAAAAATTTATCCTTAAGTCAGAAAAAAATTGCCTTGGAAGTTTTTAAAGGATTTGAAAAATTCTTCTAAACCGGAGCATGTGCCTAGGAGAGCGGGTCTGTAGAACAGCCTTTGCTGTGTTTAGGGAGCCAACGTGCAAAGCCCGTGCTAAGAGGTGATTATTTTTGCATCCGTGATCAACAGGCTGTCCACATCTCTAGCTGCCTAAATGGAGTGAAAGAAGTATTTGGTGAGCAAAATCCTTGTGAAGTTCATTTAGCGTGTTCTGTACCTTCATGCCGACGTGCATTTAATTCTGCTGCGTTAAGCTTCCGAGGGCAAAATAGCTTCACTGCAAATCCTTAATCAGACATCAGCTCACCGAGCTGGCTGATTCCTTAAAAATAGCAGAAAAATTGATGGAAAATAGCATCTCACTCTAGTAATTAGTTTGCTTTGTTATGGAAGAAAGTGCTGTCGAGTGGTTTAAAGACTGCCAGAAGGTCCCATCTGTTCAAGAACTACAGAGATGAAGTGGTGGGCTGATTTAGGAGTGGGCAAGGGATACCACAGATTTATACTTTCGGTCTACTTGTATTTCGCATCTCAGTGGTGCCCTTGTGAAAATCCTTTTCCGTTGCAATTGAAGTTGCAGCCGTCAGTAATGAGCGGAGGAGTGACGAGTTAGAAGTCCTGTGCCACAGGGCGATGGGTTTGGGGAAGCTGCTTGGGTACCGCTGTGGTGAGGACTGATTTGAAATGAAGCGTCGTCCAACTCCAGCACCTCTACAGGGCAACTTCATCTAATTTTTATGTGTAGCTCTGAGCCCTGCTATGTTGGGCTGTTTCGTGCGATGAGAGAAGTTCAGTGAAGAACAGCTAAGGGCCAAGGAACGGATCATTTTTAGGGCTGTTACCCTGTTGTGGTTGTCACTCTTGGTGACTCATTTCCCCTTTAGCTCAAATGTTGTTGACCCACTGTTAGTCCATCGGATTTGCCGATGGACCAGCCTCTGTGACCCTCTCCCAACCCACTGCGCTTAAAAGGAGGGGGGTGAGTGTAAGCACGGCGAGCACGAAGTCTCCCACTTCGCCGGGCCACCGAGCTGAGATGGGGGGTCCTCGTGCAAGCGGGCAGATTTGGAAGGATGGCAGGCTTGAGCTGTGATATATAAAAGTAGTCTTAAGTAGACATGAGCAGGCTGTGGAGATGCACTGGAGGGGGACAGAGCAGGTTAGGGTTTTTCAGAGGTGCTATAAGTAAGCTGAGTGTCATTTATTTATCCTCAAAAGGATAATGGTTGGAGGAAGGGGATGAAATTGAGGGGGGGAAAACACAAAACCGAATAACCTTAATCTGATGTGGCATTTGCTGGAGATGGTTCGCGCGCAGCCTTCGAGGCCAGAAAGGCTGGTTTTATTTCGCCTGACCTGTCTGAGCAGGCTGCTCGGGCTTGTTAGCTTGCCTTTTGAAATGCAATTTAATTTCTAAATTATTCTTTCTGGGGTTTCTAGCATTTGCTAGTTCTAGGAGCTTTTCCCTGCGTTAACACTAAGGCGTTCAAAGCATGTCAGGGTGTAGCCATCTCCTTGTCTTTAGCAAAAGCGCTTCCACTCGTTACACTCGGCCCGCGTCTGCGGGCGGATGGCAGGAGCCCTCCCGTCGCATCGGGGTGACGAGGGACGTACAACAAGAAGCGACCTCCCGGCTTGTACTTTATATTTGGTGTTAATTCTGCTTGTGCTGGCCCACTTTCTAATTCATGGAAAAGCGTACGATCCCCTTTGAAGGAGTGCCGTGCTAGATGGAGTTGCCAGTGGTAAGAAAGGAGCGTTATCTGGGCAGCCGAGGTGTGTAAAACGGATTAGCCGCGCTGGAATTGCATAAAGTCTGGCTGCAATCCGTACTGCGAAAGCAACAACAAAAATACCTGATAAAACCTTCACCTAATGAATTATTTCCAGTTAACGAGCGCCGGGTATCTTGTTTTGATTTCTGTTGCAAAATTAGGGACTTGGGGGAAAAACTTTTGCCACTTCCATAATATATTATATGGAACATAAATATTTGGGAGGGAGCTGTCATGAGATCAACAGAGACATCTGTTAAGCCTGCCTTCTATTTAGGGAATATTTGGTTGATAATTGAGATCGAACTAGTTTTAGATTTGAAGACTGTAAATTTTTCAGCAGGGTGGACCCTGATTTTAGCTGATAAGGAGGAATTTGCTGGAGGGAGAGGAAGGAGGACGAAGCTTCCCGCAGGAGAGGAGGTTTTTTAAGCTCTTTTTTCCCTCTGGTCCAAGCGAGTGTCTCTTCTGATTGCAGCACTAATAACACCAGCAGCTTCTCAAAAACATTATCGGGGAGCTATTTGCATTCTGTTATGCCAAGTTGTTGTTTCGTGTGTCTTGTGTTTGCAGTCTTCATCCAGCTGTCCTGTTTCGTTGGGTTTTTTCTTTGCACTTTCTCACGTGCAAAAACCAGCCAAGTGGTCAAAAACAACCAGAAGAATCCTGCCTCTTCACCCATCTAAAATCAAAATAAATATCCCCTGTTGGCCGTATATATTTTGCCCAGATTTGATACCCACGGCCTCATCCATCCCATCCCCTCCCCGGGGCATCAGCAGGGAATTGAAAAAGAAAGGCGAGCGTCGGCTTACGTGAGTGGCGACGCTCAAAGCTGTGACACGAGATTTTGTCATTTCAGGGTGAGTGCTTCTGAAATACGAACTTGCCTAGCAAAATCCTTTCCTTCACCGAGAGCTTGTGTCTGTGTTTTGCTGGATTGACACTGTGCACTTTAAAATAGAAAGCAGTTGTTAAACGCGGTGGGAGCAAACTGGGTGCCCTGTGAGGCTGGTTTGCGTATGTGCTCCCAGTTACTGGTAACTCGGGGTGCTCGGATCTGTATTTTCAATTTCAGACTGTTAGCATTCATCTAACGGCTTGAACATGATTTTTTTATTTAGTTCCTCGCATGCAGGAAGCGAGCGTTGGGGCCGAGTCGTGAGCAATTCATTCCCCAGCCCCTGTGTCACTTCCGAGGTAGATATCAGGGACAAGGTAAATGTAAATTTTTAATCTAGACTCATTTACTGCAAATTATTGCTGGAAGTTCATTCATCTCTATCTTGGAGGACATACGTATTACCCTGAGAATATGATTTTTAAAACTTAATACTCTATTTTTTATAGAAAATTGCTTGTAACTTATTTTACAAATGTTCAGTCAGCTTTTAATGGCACAATTTAAAAACTTGCAAATGGAATTTGACCCTTTTTCTAGAGTGAAATCATCTGAAGAAGTGGAATCAAATAATAAAGTTGAACTGTTTCAATAATGTTCCTCTTCTCTTCACCCCACCATAAGATTTTCCCTTTATTTTAATTTCCTTACTGGAAATTGAAAACCATGTAAGAGTTATTTGATCAAACCACAGAAATATGTTTTCTTGTTAAGGAAAAAAAATTTATCTACAATATTTTTTTAATACATTTTGAAAAGCAATATGCTGGTAGTGTATTACAGAACCTAAATAAAATTGATGCTGTTTTTTTAAATTGCACAGAATATTTATTGTTCTAGCCATTAGCTTTATGTGACACATTATTAACCTTTAGAATTTGTCGAATATAAGCGGCATAAATAGAAATAATGGGATGAAGTAAAAAAAAGGAATGTTTAGGTTGAACATCATGCCATGTAGCTTGATTGTGGAAAGCATTTGGCTGTGAAATTGTCTCCCAAGGGAACTGGTGGTGCATTCCACACCTGGGTCACCTAGAAATAGCCCAAAGTCCTGGAAAATGCCGTTTGTGGAGAAAATCCTGCTGGGGAAGGCAGTCTAATTAGATGACCTAATAGGTCTGTTACTGCTTTTAACTTCTGTAATTGTTTAAGCTTTACACATATTAAGTACATATCAAAACTCATAAACAACTGAAATTGCGTGGCGTTTTAGTGCTGGTTTTGGCCAGGAAAGTCATCTATGGAAAATAGCCGAGAACAAATTTCGCTGCCTCCAGGAACAACGGGTTTGTGCCACTGCTTAGTAAAATACCATTAACTTTATATTTTCATCCAAAAAAAGGGTCGTCACTGTTTTCAAGCACTGCCTGACACAAAATGCCTGATAGCTCTCCCCGGTTAGAAAGGAGATGCTGCAGTGCGCCGTCCTGACGGTGCACATTGCCCAGTAAAGCGTGTTTAAATCTGTGCGCCAGGCTGAGAGGTCTGTGCTGGTTTGTTGGTCTTTGTTTGACATTTGCGCTATCCTGATTCCTAATTGTTGGGGTGTGTTTTGTGGGGGTTTTTTTCCCTTCCGTATCCGTTCGTCGTAGATTTGCTGGTGCGGAGGAGCAGTCAAAATCCATTGCAGGAGAAAGGTTCGGGCTATCAGCTGCACAAAATTGTCACTCGCAATATTTCTTTGAGGACAAGAAGGGGCTTTAGGGAAGGGTGCCTGATGGGTGGACCAGCTGCAGTTGTCTCCATAGCACAGATGCATCCCACGGGGCAGCACAGCATCCCCTTCGCTGACCTCCATCCTGGCTGCAACCAGAAAGGAGCTGGTCTTCTGGCTACACGTTTCTTACTGCCGCCATGCGCGTTGGCCCCGTGCTTCGTGAGTCAAGGGCACGGCTCCTGTCTGATGATGGGCTCTTGGATTTGGCTCGTGTGGATTGACCCACCACCAAGGGTGAGATCCTCTTTTCCCATTAACTGGGGTCTTTGGCCACCCGCTCCGGCAGCTGGGCTCTGCTCTCCCCTCTGTGCCCCCCTCCCGGTGTGGGACTCTGCTGTTCAGGCACCGCGCGAAGCAGTCATCGTGTGCCAAGTGTCTGAGGGATGCACCTTATTTGCATAGATTTGAATAATGTCTACTTTATTGTGCCATTAAGCCTTCAATAAAAAGGAATTGCTTCTATAATTCAACAATGGGTTTATCAAAACACTCTAAATGAAAGTCTCTGGCAGAGGCTGGTTTTAACCATCTGATGAAAGGTGTTACAAAGTTTGGAGATCAACTATTTTTTTTTTTTTTTAAGTGGGCCACTAAAAGCCACCTGTCAGACTGAAGCACAAGCATTTATAATGACCTGATCTCTGGTTCCCAAGTCCACTCCAAACCTTCTTGCAGAAAAGCAGCTTGGATCTGCAACAAGAGCATTTGGAAACCACGCAAGAGGCAGGCGTGCTGCAGAAGTGGAGAAGAACAGGAGATGTGAGCTCTTCTTAGGTGTCCCCATGAAAATTCAACTAGATGAAGCCAGCCAGCTTCTCCTAAACTCCTTTGCGCCATGGTAGCACCTACATAGGTCATGTCAAAACACTAGTGGGCTCACGGCAAGGCTGGCTGCGGGCAAGATCCGCAATCGAGAGAGCCATTAAGTTGCTGGTTGATTTACCCACGTCTTTTCCTCCACATCTGCGGAATAGGGTCCCCGGGCTCCACCGCCGGGTCGCTCTATATCTCGCAGAGGGCACGGTATGCCCTTCACTCCCGGCTGACCTCTTGCTTGCATCAAATTCATCATTCCCGTCACTCGGCATGTGAGTCATTTCATCAGGCTGCGCTTTGTCTCTTGGCCTGGCAAGCACACGCTTGGAGATGAGATGCAGTATGAGTCACAGTTCAAAAAGCAGGTGCCTGAACTGGTGCTGTCAAAAATAAATGTGCAGGACTTGATTCTTTATGCTGGTTTTTGCTGTTATTAACTGCAGCTTGTCTCAGGAAAATGGCTAGTTTTGATGGACAGTAGACCCATTTTTTCCCCGTTTAGATTTAAGATCGAGATTAGCTGCAACAAGATGATCTTGTGCTTAATTCCTTCCAAATTAGCTTGCAACTGCCTGGCAGATTTGGGAGGCATCGTTACAGAAAGCATACTTCCTTGCCTTGCATGGTTAATAGAAACAAAGTTCCCCGTGCCGTGAAATGTTAACAATTGTTAGTAACGCTCAGCTTTTCTGAGCGGGTTGACAAAGGAAGGAAGGAGGCTCAGAGGTATGTCCTCTGCCCTCAGCTGTCCGTGGTACATCACATAGATTAAAAATTCACTGCAGCATGGGGTCGGACTCATCCCCATAGAATAACACTGAATTTTAGGTATTGGTGTGGCGGGGATCTGCTGTCACTTGCTGGGGGACAGCACTGGCTGCCTGTTCGGGCCACCAGTGACACCTGCGTAGGAGCTCCTCGTGGTTCAGGGTGGAATCGGGAGAGCAGAAAGGAGGAAGACATGACCTTGAGGAACGAAATAAAAATAAAAAACCCCATGGAACGGCAAAGGTCATGCCCACAGGGACTCCTAATGAGAGTTTCTGCTGCACACTCAGGGTTCATTAGTTGGAAAGGGCAGAGGAGGAGAAAGGGTCCTGCTTGGGGCTGAGAGAAGAGTTAAATTACCCTCAAAGTCCCTTCAGCTCCGTGACTGAGAGCTGTATAATGTGTAACTTCTATTCCTTACCATTTTATGATGTGCGGGAGAATCAGGGTGGGTTTGATACCATTACAGAGGCCCTTGTCAAAGCCTAAAACGCTTCTCAGGTCACCCAGGGTCCACAGCAGCAGACGGGATGCAGAGGGGAACTGTTGGGAGAGCTGGAGAAGGGAGTGTTTGTGTTCAGAGAAGAAATTCAGAGCGTTGTTCGTTCAGATGAGCCAAATGAAGGCCAAGATGTGCAGTAGGCTAAAGCCCAGGGAGAGGGTTAAGGCACAGAACAATATCAGATGGATGAATAAATTTAGGTGGGAAGGAATTGAGGTTAGAAGAAAGTTTCTGGTGTCAGAGATCCAGGAGCAGGGAGCCTCTGCTAAGGTCTCACAGAGGTGATGGCACAAGCTGAAAGTGTAACAACTTCTAAAGCAGAGCATTGGACTTTTATGTGCATTAGCGAAGGGCTGGATTCGGTGACCGTGAGAAGTATTTTCCAGCCTCCCGTTTCTGTGTGTTGGTTGGAGGATGACGAGCATGCTGTCGAGCATCCCCATGACATTAAAAAGCATATCAGAGTTGGACAGAACAATTTATGTTGGGGAAGGAACAGAGTTGCAGAAGTGTTTTGATTAGAATCACAGAATCATGGCATGGTTTGGGTTGGAAGGGACCTTTAAAGGTCATCTAGTCCGACACCTCTGCAGTGAGCAGGGACATCTTCAACTAGATCAGGCTGCTCAGAGCCCCGTCCAGCCTGGCCTTGAATGTTTCCAGGGATGGGGCATCTACCACCTCTCTGGGCAACCTGCTCCAGTGTTTCACCACCCTCTTCATAAAAAATTACTTTTTATGTCGAGTCCAAATATCTTTTAGTTTAAAACCATTGTCCCTTGTCCTGTCACTCCCTGCCCTTGTCACCAGCCCCTCTCCAGCTTTCCTGGAGCCCCTGTAGGGACTGGGAGGGGCTCTAAGGTCTCCCCGGAGCCTTCTCTTCTCCAGGCTGAACACCCCCAACTCTCTCAGCCTGTCTCCATAGCAGAGGTGCTCCAGCCCTGGGATCACCTTCATGGCCGTTGATGCAGTAGGAGTTAAAAGCAAATACATTACAAAGGTATTAGAAAAGATAATCTCTTCTTGGCTTGTTCAGTTGCTCCTTCATCCTTCTCTTCCTCCCGCTACTTCTCTGCTTGGTCTTTGCTGCTCATCTCCTCAACGCTGAGGATGAGCGTGAGTGCTCACTGTAACACCCAAGCGCCGTTCTCCAACCTCTGGGATTCAGCAGGACTGTTTTATTAACAGTGGAATAAGTAAGGTACTTGGCTCTCTCCAAAAGAAAATAAACTTTGTGCTCGGTGCGTGCTCCCACTCGTACGCCAGAAGTCCGTGGGCTGTATTTCTGCAGTTGCCGTCTCTGTGCTCTCCCCATTACCTCTGGTAATTGAGTCGCCTGTGGGATATAGCACCAGGGTATGCTTGGTTGCTTTGTGGGAAAAGCATTATTTTGAGTTTGATCCCTTTGGTGGGGGTGGGGAGAAGATGAAGAAATCTGCAGTCATAAACCAGGCAGACGGCAGCCTACGTCGTTAGAGCCTGTAGAATACGTATTTATCTACCTTGCACAGACTAACAAATTGTTGTTGCAATCATTACAGTAAATATGAGATATGAAAACAGTTTTAAGTTTCATTTTGCTTGCTGTCATCTCTTTTTCTCTTTTTTATTGAGCAGCAGTAATTTAATAGCATTGTTTGACTCCTGTTCGGTTTTTCCAGCATCTTGCATTGTGTTGAGTTCCTGTTGAACATTTAAGTACAGTAGTATAATTTTATGCCTAATGGAAAAAGCAATAATTATTTCATTAGTACCAGGGCAGAATTTTTCCACTAAACAAGAAATCAGAAAGCACTGAGTGTATCAGGTAAAATAGTGTTTCTCAGCTCTTTTTGCTTGCGTGGAACAAAAGAGCGCACTCTCTCGTACCTGCACTCATAGGCGTAGACTTTTGTCCTCATCTTACTCTCGTGCCATAGCACAATAACGCAGATCGCATGTGATTGTGTGTGGGATCAGGGCCCGGCTCAGGTAAAAACATATTTTAGTTTCTGGACTGTGCTGTTGCATTTTGTCCTTCTGATGACAAATTGTAGTTAGCTGTTGATCATTCAAATATAATCTTTACAGGAGTAGAGCGGGAGGGTGATGTTCAAAGGCACTGAGGGTCAGCAAAGGATCCAGTCCCCTGCTCCTCTAGGGTGGGAGAAAGCTGGCTGCCCATTACGTCTTCATCGCTATCAGTTCACATTTTATCTGAAAACTTTATTTCGTGTCCATGTTTGCAACATAAGTGTGAAATATTCGTATTCAGTAAAGCATGTTAAGAGTAGCCTGTCTTAGGATACTGCAGGTCACTGAAACAAGATCTAGGGCCAAGATGACAAATGTGTCCTCTGCTCTACCGAATTCTCTCCTTTTCAGTTTGAAAAAGGACAGTGCAATCCAATGGCGAAAGCTGGAGAGGGGCTGGTGACAAGGGCAGGGAGTGACAGGCCAAGGGGAATGGCCTGAAGCTGCAGGAGGGCAGATGGAGATGAGATGTGAGGCAGAAATCCTTCCCTGTGAGGGTGCTGAGGCCCTGGCACAGGTTGCCCAGAGAAGCTGTGGCTGCCCCTGGCTCCCTGGCAGTGTTCAAGGCCAGGTTGGATGGGGCTTTGGGCAACCTGGGCTAGCGGAGGGTGTCCCTGCCCATGGCAGGGGGTGGGACTGGATGGGCTGTGAGGTCCCTTCCCACCCAAACCAGCCTGGGATTCTATGAATAGACTTTCTAAAGCCCTTTCAGCTCCCAGAGCAACCAGCCACCTAAGAACATAGTCCAGAGTGGTCTAGAAGACCACTGGAAAACAAACACGACCCCTTGGGAAAGAACAGAAATAAAAGACAGAGTTGGGGGAATGCAGCTTAAAGCCAACAACAGTGAAATAGAGAGTGGTTTGGGGGTAAATGTTCTTTACCGTGTTCATGCATGCAGTGCCGTGAAGGTGTTGTTAAACTCTGGAAATAGAAGTTGAAGCGCCAAATGGCAGTGGTCAGGCGTGCCGGTATTCGTGATACGCTGCTGATGGGTTCAAAGGAAAAAAAAACCCAATCTGGTTGTTTAGCCTAAGCTGCTCCTGTGTTATTGAATTTAGGGAGAAATACAAGCCGTGTGCTCTGCTTGACTTTTTAATAGCTAGATTTTTATTAAGGAAATGTGGTTTTTTGCGATGACTAGGGTTTTGATTGTTACTATCATTGGTTTTAGCTTTGCTGGCTACGTGCTGGAAGTTTGCCAAGCGCAGAAACACGGTTCATGCCCTGAAGCTTGTACGATCTGAAAAAAAGACGACGCTGGGGAAAGAGGGAGGGTGTAACACACTGTATAACATTTGTTTTCTCCTCTTCCTTCTCGCTGCAGACTGTACCAAAGCCAATAGCCCTGGAGCCCTGCTTTGGGAACAAAGCGGCCGTTCTCTCTGTATTCGTGAGGTTGCCTCGAGGACTTGGGGGTATACCACCACCAGGACAGTCAGGTGAGGAATATCATTGTCTCTGTTGGTTTGGTACGAGCTCCGCGCTCCTTCCCCAGCCTTACAGAGTCACCTTACAGTTTCAGCCTTGAGCCCGTAGTAATTGCTGTATCCACACCGCAGCCAAGGATGCGCTCGGGTTATTTTTAAGCTAGCTAGCTTGGGCCCCGCTGGCTTCCGACCTGAGGTTTGATGCAATTTCTTGGGTCAGTTAATGGATGAACATTTGATATTTGCATTACACTTTCATTTATGACTGGGGAAAACGGGGGATCTGGTATAGACGGGTTCGCAGTAGTTACTTAGGAAAGCGACTTGTCTCGCAGCCTATTCCCCGTCATTCCCAGCTCCGTTTGTAGAGACGTCAAGTCCTTTCAGAGCATCCATGCCCTCCTCTTCGCAGCTCTGGACAGAGTTTTCTCCATCCAGCTTAAGTTTTCCTTGTTCTCAGCCCTTTCTCACCTACACCTGCTTGCAGGGCACTGAGACATCATCTCCTGGGCAGATTGTGATTTAACTGGGGTTTCTCTGGTGCCCAGGGAACATGGTGAAGGAGAGGACCGTAAAGGAGTATTAGCTGGGTTTGAGACGGGATGGTTGGGTCGTGTGAGCTGTGTTGAGCTAAATCCCAGATGGCCAACGGTGGTTTGTCTGTGGATCTGCCAAGAGGAGGTTGCAGAGATGACGGATGTCCAGGAAAGGCAGTGAAACCTCCATGCACGTGTGCTTTCAGGATTTATTCTAGCACATCTACTGGTGCAGAGAAGGACGCCCCTCTAATATTATGGGTTTCACATCCGTTATCCATTCTTATTTTTCTGCTGCAGTTGCTTTCAATAAAACATGCAGTATTTAAAAGCTTATTTCAGAATAGCCGCTAGAGCTGAATCTCTTAAGCCAAAATGCTTTTCTAGTTTGCTTTTTTTTAAGAAGAACTCAAAAAAAAATTCTACGCATTTTGTGGCTTGGAGGGTTTTTCTCAGCTGTGGCGGAAGGATTCATTTCTGTGACTATTTTGGTCCGTGACTATTTTGTTCTGTTGCCTCAGGTCTTGCAGTGGCCAGCGCGCTGGTGGACATTTCACAACAGATGCCAATTGCCTACAAAGAGAAATCGGGTGCAATACGAAATCGGAAACAGCAGCCCCCTGCACAGCCAGGAACCTGTATTTGATGCATGGACATCAGAAACTGTATAGGGTTTTAAACAAAACGGAAAAGTAATACCTAGAAGGAGGAGAAAGATTGCCGAGTTGTGTCACAAGAGACTAGAAGCACTCAGAAAAACACAACTTCCTTGAACCCAAGTTTTTCTCTCATCTACGTGATAGTTGGCTTTATTTGACAACTGCTCCACTTAAGTTTTACTGACACGTGGCTTCAGATTGCTCCTTTGTTTTCTTCGAGTTTAAAGTAAAATAATTTTATTGCAGGTCCAGTAACATCCGATCGCCGCCATTCATGGTCAGTGTAAATAGAACAGTAGTCCAATATGAATGACACTCAGGTTTATACATGGAAAGTGCTTTGTAGTTCATGTATTTATCAAACTGTACAAAAAGAAAAAGATGCAGTGTTTACAGGTGTCAGCTCTCAACACATAAACACTACTATTAATCTTCAAAGCATCTTCATCCTTTGTTTTCATTTAATATTGTATGTTTATTCCCTCATTAAGTGGAACTCTCTTCCAGATACAGCATTTTTGTAGGCATCCTGGTCCAGAACATCAGGAACGCAAAAGCTGGGATGGTTTAAAGGTTGATGTCGCGCGTTGCTCAGCCCACATGCAATACCTGGAGAAGTTGAATGTTGCTTTTGAAGGACTCAGTGTTTACATAGTCTTAACCTGCTCGGAGTACACCACACACAAGTGCCTAGACTTGAACAGATCTAGGGAGTGAGGAGACTGCTACACACGTTTCTTTTTAACATCATTATATTCCTTTTAAATATACACACACACACACATATAGTCACCCAAGGCAATCTGTGTTCTTTGTAATATATCACGTGCAGTCAGGGGAAAATGGCATTTTCCTGACCAACAAACTACTCAACCAGATGGAAATATCTGGAGGGAAAGTAGTTTCAGTATCTCAGAAGAAAACTCCTGGTTTCACCACTGCTTTTAATAGAAGCAGTTTGTGTTCCAGGTCAGATATGTTATATTTCTTCTGGTTTTCTCGGCCCATTTGGCCTCTTTCCCTCCCCCTTCCCTCCTGCCGTTCTTCTGGACGAGAGCTGAGCTGTGCCAGGGCTCAGAGGCATCGCTCCTCAGCAGTAGGATCTCCGTACAGGGGGTGAAAAGCAACGCTCCGGCTGCCGGATCATTGGAGGAGGAAGTAAAATAGAACTTTAAATAAAAAGCAAGCAGAGCAGCTTCATTTGGCCACAGATTTGCATTTTACATGATCAGTTACTGATATTTCCCATTTGAGTCGAACTCTCTTAGATGTTGAAGAAGGTGGCTTCTTGGTGAAAGGGAGGGACTTGCCAACAGCAGAGAGAAGGTTTGGCTTTTGGGGGATGTATCAAACCATCTGAAGTATGCTGCCTAGTTGGGATTCTGTTCTTGAGGTTCGAGGTTGGACGTAACCCATCAGCGTCTGCATGCTGGTGCCCCAGGTCTCCCTCGATTCTGGCACGTGGTGCAGTGCCGGGGCCACGCGAGGTTGCGATGATGAAGCTGGTTGGAAGATGTTACGTGAAGGTGCCGAACGAGGCGTGTAATTGTTGTTTAATCGCAGTAAGCGCGGTTTCATTCAGGTCGCCGAGTGGCTGGTTTCTGATGAGGACGTCTGGTATTTATGAAATGGAGGAGGAACAAACGGAGGGGACTGAAGGACGCTGCTCTTCAGTCTTCTGGCGAGGTAGTGCCCTTTTCCAGAATGAAACCCACGTAACTGCATCTTTTTTTTTTGTGCACGTTTTGGTGATCGACCACATATCAGCCACTTGTTCCTTTTTCTTTTTTTTCCTTTTAATTTTTTAACCGTTTTGAAGAAGCTCTGTGGAGCACGGCAGCATCGCCGTAAAGATGTGAATTGCTACGCGTGTCCGGGCAGCGGTGACGGGGAACAGTCTGCTGGTTTAAAGACTGGGGTGGGTTATAAATCTGATTTAATGTGTCATTTAACGAATACAACAGAACTGCAGAAAAAATGTTGGGGGGAAAAATGCATTTTATATATATATTTATGTGTATTTATATATATAATGCATCTGTTTCTAAACTGGAAGATTAAATGCGCTCTGGGGGGAAAAAATTGTGGGAGGGAGAGGGGCGAGCTTTGTCTTTTAGAATGAAGGAGTTCAGGCAATTTAAGTTTTAACTGATGCACAGATTACCTCAGACAGATTCATCTCCTGAAAATATTTTCTAACTTCCTACGTGTATAGGGCTAACCTGAACTAGAGGAATAATACTGGACTAAAATCCCTCCCCTGTCATTACTTTACATGTTTCCAACACTTTTTTGGGGAGGAGAACTGCCAACCTAAATTGAGAAAGCTCTTGTGCTTAAGTCTCTGTATTCAGGACAGCACTTAAGCAGGTGCTTGAAGTTGTCGCTTAAATTTTCCTGAAGAGAAACGACTTTCAGGACAACAGGTCTGGAGGGGTGATAGATTTTTACATTAATAAAAAAAAACATAAATTGGGTTTTTCCTCCCCTCCACCGGAGATCTGGGTTGTCAGGTCTCAAAAGCTTCTGGTGGAGTGTGCCCGGAGGCATAGCCACAAAGTTCGGTGTCAGATATTGGAAGGACAAACAAAAATGATCAAACTTTGAAGTTCAGCAGAACCAAAAATTGTAAATAGAGGAACGAGACTTATTTATATAAATAAAACGAAACGGCTCCTTTAGGATGTAGCTCTGCTCTGCATCGTATCTCCATACTGATGAGGGGAAAAGAGAACGCTCATACATATCTCTGCTGCAAACAGTTTCATCCCAGCTTAAAGGTAAAATAGAGACGAAGGTGGGAATGGACGGGGGGAAGAAGAATTGCCGGTGGTTTATCCCCAGGCCAATACCAAAAGTGAAGGATTTGTGGGTTTATTTCTTTTTTTTTTTGGGGGGGGGGAAGAGCAACCTTATTTCATGGGAGAATCTGTAAATAAATGAAAAATAACACACCGATTTTGCACTTGTACATAAACTATACAGTAGCGTGCAGAACATTGAAAGATTTAAAGTGTATATAAACCAGAAAAATATTGAATGTATTTTTGATGCATTTTAAATGATGTATGAGTTTTGTCTTAATAACTTCTTCATATGATGAGTATTAGATAACTTTCCAGAGCTTTAAAGAAACATCAAATTATAGTCGTGAGATCTTGCAGTATAAAGCAGGGAGGCATAACCTGCCTTTTATGTATTCAAATGCGTTTCACTTAAATGTATAAGCAAAGTAAAATACGGCTCTTCCATTTGAAAGGGGAAAAAAAACCCAACACTTGAAGACAGGTAATAAATGTACTTAAAGCAGTCATTACTTGGAGGATTAAGTCAGCAGTTTAAGCCTCTACCATTAAGATTGTGCCAGTGATTTCCATTCCAAATCACTATTTTCAAGCCTTTATAACTGGCTGGAATTCAGCATTCAAGGTCTCAACCCTCAGAATATTTTTATTCTTTGAGAGTAGCCTTTAAAAAAATTAATAAAAAAATCAGAAATGTAGCCCTTTTATTCTAGAAAGCAACAGTGACGTTGGATCTCCAAGTAACATAAGGTTTTTTTTTTTGGTTCGCTCTTTTCCATTCTTTTTAGCCCAGGATTTTGTCCGGGCTGTTGTAGCATGAGTGACGGGAGACCCTGCCATGGTACGGGTCAAGATCTTGGATACAAAAAGATTTATGGGACACAACTTTTGAGTTATTGCCGCTCTCCCTGGGCTTAAAATGTGCTGTGTTGGAATTGCCAAAATAAAGCTGTGTACGGTGGGGTAATGCTTAGCGTAATGTCATGGCGTATCACGTACCGAAACTGCATGGTGTGGTACCGTAAAAGCACGACAGCCCCTGTTGCGGATACACGCTTCCTTAGGGGTGCTTCGTACCCTAAATATTGCTCGGAACCGTCATTTTCTCTGCGGTGACGTACATAGTCACAGGCTCTGGTTTTAAAATGGCAGCTGGCTTGCTTGACCCTAAATTAGGTGAAATGAGCTTTTGATGAAAAACCTTCAACCCAAGAGGCTGAAACAGAACTCGAGGCTTTTCCCGTAACCCGCTGAAAGTCCAAAGCTGAGCCCGATTCTCCATCCGTAACCGCTCCCCATGTCAGCGGCTGCTTTTGCTTTTCCGTGAGACCCCGAGTTAGGGACAGAGCGCACCCGCTCCACCTCTGACCCCGCAAACGGGGATTTGCCGGCGCTGAGCTTGCGAGAAAGCAAAGAGCGGACCCTGCGTGCCCGGAGCGACTCGTGAGCTCCGAGGAAGCGGCGGGTGTCTCGTCTCTTCCCCTTTTCATCTTCATTTGGGAATGCTCCGGGGGAACGGGAGGGGTTTGGGGTTTTCGGAGCCTCCTGAGTTGGGAGAGGGACAGAAGGGGAGGGGTAGGTGTGCGTTTCTCCTTTTCGGACACGTTCTTGGCAATTTCAGTCAAATTCGTGCTTTTTTTCTGTTGATAGCTGCTTAAATTAGATGAGTTTCCCATGCTAGGAACACTACAAGAATGTGTATATGCTGAGTTTTTCTGCTTTGCATCAGGGCAGGTTTTGTTCAGTTTATTCCTTTGTTCTAACACTACACACGGACTATTTTTGTGCGTTTTCCAGGTACTATAGTTCTTTAGACATTTCCTCTACATTTATCATTGATCCCACAAACCTCACCAGAAGAAAGAAGAAAAAAAAAATTAAGGCACGTAACATACATCAGTCCATTTTTTTTTTTTTTTAAAAAAAAAGCAAAAAGCAAATAAAAATAGAGTTTTATATTACTCCAAAATTTGTGCACAATAAATGTTCTTTACACTAAGATCCTAGAATTAATTGTATTCTAGATTTTTTCTTTGTTCTGTAATTATTTACGATTCTTATCTGTGTTCAGACTTGAGCTTAGTTTGTTAATATGTATAATTTAGCATTTATTGCATTCATATGTAAATATGAGCAAGTATTGTAAACTATTTCATTGCTGGGGATTGTGGGTGTTATACATACACACATTTAGGACTGCAGTTTTTGGTATAATTTTTTGTATTGTAAAATAACGGCTAATTTAAAGCAGGAACGAGAAAATTATTGGGAGATCTGTGCATTTTAAATACAAATGTGAAGTACATGTATATAAATAAAAGTAAATAATGCAAATCTTTCCTCTGAAATAAAAAGTAGATGATCTGGTTAAAACTTCCCCCTTCCCCCTTTTTTTTTCATCTTCTTTTTCCCTCCCCGCAAATAGGGAGAAGAAATAACTCAAGATGTTTTTAAAGACTCCTGGCTGGGGTGCGGGTGGGTTTCCACCACGGTGGTGGTGGATCTCAAGGTGCTCGTGTCTCCCCGAGCGGGCCGTGTTCACCCTGCCCCGGGTACCGAATTTGGGAGGAGGCAGGAGGGACGTGCGGTGTCCCTGCCATCCCCCAAACCCATCACCCTCACCTACATCTTCCCCAAGGTGCCGTAGGGAAACTCCTGTCCCTGGTCTTCTCCGCGGCTGTCTCTGAAGGGTGGTGGAAGGGAGGAGCATCCTAAAGAGGTCTCGAAGTCTTCATGGTAGAGCAACGGGGGCTCGTCCTCCGTGCAGGCCACCTGGGATGGTCAGGGCTGAAGAGGGAATTGATTTGCTCCAACCTCCTCGGCGCCGAGGTCGTGAGTCCTTGCTGTCGTGATACGGATCGCCTTGATTTGGTTCGGCGACTGTATTGCAGACCCAGAGCTCCGGGCTTCTGTGTTCAGGGTTTAAATAAGCCCGAAAGAAATATAAGGTCTCAGCCCCTTCCCTTCCTTCCTCTCGCTACTAATTTTCCCACTAAACCACTCCTGCCTTTGAATCCGAAGAGAAAAATCTTGACATCCCTGGAGACCGTATCACCAAAGACTTTTACTAACGATTTTCCAACCGTATCAAGTGCTGGTGCCAGCTGGTGTTTCAGATGCGCGCAAAAGCTGGGAGAGCAAAGTCGGAGGTGACCTCCTCTCTCCCGCCCCTTGGAAGCCCGCGCGCAGCACACCCGGCATCCAGAAACCGATTCCTGCCGAGACGCAACCCGTTGTTCTCCATTTATTTTTATGTCGCTCTTCAGCTTTGAAATTAAGCACTGCTGAGATGAAGCAGAGTTGAACCTGGCATTTATGAGCCATGAAGGTTTCAGTCACCGCCGTCTCCTAAGACCGTTGTGTTACTTCATCCCGTGGCATTAAACTTGGATGCAGAAGCCCAATTCTCAGAAATTGCTGCCGAGCTGAGCGGAGCACGCCAGGCTGAAAGCACAGCGTGGTGTGTCCAGACTTGAAATGAAGTGGGCAGGGGGTAGTGGTTTTAAAGCTAGTTCAAGCTCATTTTGGACAGCAGGATAAAACGTAGAGGTACAGGGCCATATTTCATCCCTGCTCTGATTTTTCTTCTTGTGTTGTAGCAAAGAAAAGAGGTTTGCAGGGAAGGAATGGGAGAGAGCGCGGAGGCTCTCCGAGGCTCTGCGTACGGCCAGGATGACGCTTTTGCTGTCACCTATCATTAATGAACGCAGCTGGGTAGGGAGCCAGAGAGGTTTTTGCCATCCAGCTTTTCCTTCCACAAGATTAAATACCAGTCATCTACAGAAATAGGGGAGGCAATTTTAAGTCTTTTTACAAAGCAACCACTTTAAGTCAACCACCCTACAGAAAGCCTGGGCTGGAGTTTGGGTGGTGTTTCTCCTTACCCAAGTAAAAGGTGGGCTTTGGGGCAATTCTTGGATGGGTGGACACATCACTGGTTGGAAGTAAAATCATCTATTGCTCTAATGGAAGCACAAACACTTGCTTTTTTCCCCCGTTAATTGGAAGAGGGGGCAAAAGAGAGGTGTACAAATGAGCCAGAGCTCCACAGCTAGCGCAGTTTACCGTTTTGGCAAAAGTGATTTAGAATCATGGAATCCCAGGCTGGTTTGGGTGGGAAAGGACCTCAAGGCCCATCCAGTCCCACCCCCCTGCCATGGGCAGGGACACCCTCCACTAGCCCAGGTTGCCCAAAGCCCCATCCAACCTGGCCTTGAACACTGCCAGGGAGCCAGGGGCAGCCACAGCTTCTCTGGGCAACCTGGGCCAGGGCCTCAGCACCCTCCCAGGGAAGGATTTCTGCCTCACATCTCATCTCCATCTGCCCTCCTGCAGCTTCAGGCCATTCCCCTTGGCCTGTCACTCCCTGCCCTTGTCACCAGCCCCTCTCCAGCTTTCCTGGAGCCCCTGTAGGGACTGGAAGGGGCTCTAAGGTCTCCCCGGAGCCTTCTCCTCTCCAGGCTGAACAACCCCAACTCTCTCAGCCTGTCTCCATAGCAGAGGTGCTCCAGCCCTGGGATCATCTCTGTGGCCTCCCCTGGACTCGCTCCAACAGCTCCATGTCCTTCTTGTGCTGGGGCCCCCAGAGCTGGACACAGCACTGCAGGGGGGTCTCACCAGAGCGGAGCAGAGGGGCAGAATCCCCTCCCTCGACCTGCTGGTCACGCTGCTGGACACGCAGCCCAGGACACGGTTGGCTTTCTGGGCTGCAAGCGCACATTGCTGGGTCATGTTGAGCTTCTCATCCCCCAACACCCCCAAGTCCTTCTCCTCAATCCGTTCCCCGCCCAGCCTGTAGTTGTGCTTGGGATTGCCCCGACCCATGTGCAGGACCTTGCACTTGGCCTTGTTGAACTTCATGAGGTTCGCACAGGCTCACCTCTCCAGCCTGTCAAGGTCCCTCTAGATGGCTTTGAAGAAGTTTCTGTGTTTCTCCTTGGGGTTTGGTTTCTGAACTAATTACTAGCAACAAAACAGGGGATGGAGTAACAAAATGAAAAGTCAGAGACATTTTCAAAGGCATAAGATGAAGTGGGTGGGAGGAGATCTTTTAGTAAGATGACGGATGGGACCTGCTGACGAGTTTCCAGGCTGGTGGTGGTGTTTCAAGACCTGGGTGTCATCTCGGTGACTCCAGAGACTTGGTGACAAGCTCGGGTTTAGGGATATCTTATGGGAAGTAAGAACTGCCCTCAAACAAAAAAGCAAGATCCAAGGGTTCAAACCACCTTGAGATGCCCAATCGGACCCTTCCTCCCACCTCCGCTTCCCTGTGTTCCTGGGTCCCCACTCAGACCTGCTCGTGCATCTCCCAGAAGCCACATCTGCGGGGAAATCAGCCAAAAAAACAATGCCAAAAGTGCTTCTGGCCACTCTGGCTCTAACAGGGAGGAAAACAACTTGTTCCTCTTTATTGCCCTGCTGCTGGCAAGAAGCCCAGGGTGCAGCTCTGCACGCACGCAGCCTGCAGCTCAGGGGCTCTGTCTGATCTCACCCCACCGGTGGTGAGCAGCGATGCCGCGGGAGGGTGGGATTTAATCTCTCCCGGTCCTCACGCTGACCCCCGAGTTTAGTTTGGAAGCAGAGTTTTAGCAGGGAGGTCTGTTTGTGGCAGCTGATCATGAAGCATCGTTGTGATGGGGAATTAAAGCAGAGCATGGAGATAACTCTGATGTCCACGTTTCTCCATCCATCCCACCAGCAGCTCACCGACTGTTTTATCAGCTCTGCTTTCCAGTCTGCAGCCACAACGTGCCTCCGACAGCGTGACTGGCAGTATTTCCATTGACACGTTCCCTGGGATCCCTGCTCCCACCAGAAATCATTTCCACTTCTCCTTAGAAAAAAATAAAAAATAAAAAAAAAAAGTGCTTTGAACATTTTTCATGTCAGAGCTAATTCTGCAGCGCTTCCCTTTGGCTAACATCCGCGGTTTCTGCGCTCAGCACAGAAAGACGACGTTTTAATAACCGTAGCGAGATGCATCCACCCCTATCAGCACATTAGCACCCTTCGCGTGGAGATAACGGATGGTAAATTGTTGTTTCTGCTCTAACTGTCCCCTCGCAGCGGTTGTACATCAGCTGCAGGATTTCGCTTGCGCTGCGTCTGCAGTTGCAGCGCGATGGGGGATCGTCGGTCCCCGTCGGGTCCTGCCTGCAGGTCTCTCCTCCGAACCTCCAGAGATGCCCTGGGTTCATCTCCGCCCTGGGGGATACAGAGGTTGTAGGACTTTTTCTCTGGGAACTGGGGACAGTCACTTCACCTGCTCTTGCTTTGGCGTTGGTCCCTGTCCAATGTCCCCGGTTGGAGGAGGGACCCAGTTTTGTTGCCGGCACAGCCAGTGCCCCAAAAACCATACCCAGCCACGGAGATGTGATAGAAGTGAGGGTCAGGCAAAGCCCCCTCTAGCTATTAGTGGTGCTCCTGCTCCAAAAGCTCTTCACTCTAAATTTAGGGTGATTTCCAGGCTTGTTTGAAGCCAGTTGCTATGACCCAGAGCAGGGATGCCCTAACCAGCCCCGTGCTTTGCCCCGTATCGATCAAACCAGCACATGCTGTCCCGGCACGTAGCCTGCAGGAGCGAGGACAGACCCTGAGACTATGGGAGTCCCCGTGGTCTCCTCCAAGGCCAGGTCCCCCCTGAAACCCAGCGGCTGCCTGGACTGTCCCCCACCAGCTTTTCAGGTGCCGACCTTGGGCGAGCGGCCGCCTGCCAAGAAGCAGGGAAAATACATCAAACCTGCAGCGTTTTCACAGCACATTTCAGGTTCAACCGGCTGGAACTTTCCCAGGAAATTTTCTTTGTGTCGGCAAAACCCCAGTCGATGAAACAGCCCACGTGTCGCGGGGAAGGAAACGGCTTTGAGGAGGGTCCCAAATCTGGCCCTAACCCCCAGGCTTTGCTCCTCCTCTGCATCCTCAGCTGCTTCGTGCATGCATGAAAACAAACATGCTCTTCGGGAAGAAAAGGTGCAACATTTCTGGGTTTGACCTTGAACTCACTTTGTGTTTAGGAACTGACTTGAATTTCACTCAGTATTTTTATATAAATTTTATATGCATTTGTTTTCTAGAATTTTTTTTTCGACCAAAATTGGCAAGAAAACATTCAATTTGCCTCTAATCAATTTCCCTGTGATTTCTTTTCTTTTTTCTTTCTTCTTTTTTTTTTTTTTTAAGTTGCTAAAAATAACTCACAGATGTTCGTGGCATGAACAGAAGTCTTCCCGGCTGGCACGAACCGCCACCCTCCCTCCTCCTCCATCCCCTCTCCTCCCGTGCCCTGCGGGAGGGTGCAGCACCAGCCGCCCCCAGCCATTCCCACCCCCCTCCCTGGGTCACGCGGTGACATCTCAGCTTTACTGGCTCCACGTGCCCCTAATTGCGGCTGCAAATTATTCCCATCCCTGTTACATCTTGCAATGCCTCCCTCCTCCCGTGCTGGCACCAGCTTTGAGCTACATCTTCCCCAAATTGCTCCCGAATCTTTGCGTGCGCCACCCTGGCACGCAGCACAAGCAGCCCCAGGACTCGCGTGGGTCCGTGTCCCCTTCCCCGGTGGCACTGATGTCTCCATCTCAGCAGAGTTGGTTTTTCACCTGCTGCCCCTCCTTGCTGGTAGGCAATAGATCAGAGCTGGGTTTCCAGCCAAGCATGGAGCATCGGAAACCCACCGCTTTCCCAAGCCCCCCTCAAAACATCCCTCCAGTTTCTTCCAGCGGCTCTTACGGCACAGGACCGGTGAGCTCAGCACCAGCCTGGACACGCTAGCACGGACAGCCTGGCATCGCGGACAGGAGCGAGAGGGGGTCAGGAAAATGCATGTGTGCTTTATTCATGGATATGTTTGAATATTGACATGTACAGAAGAGATAAGTACAGGTTATACCCCAGTAGCATAGGCAGATATCGACCATCCTCCCCCATGTGCACGCGTGCACACACGCAGACTTTAGCATCACCCTGCCACCCAAGGGGTTATTGCTCCAGCACCCGCTCCCTGCCACGGTGCCTCCCTCCCTGCTCACGCTCTTGCTTTGACGACGATGTGGTATTTGTACGTCCACAATATTTCACGGGCTCTCAGGACTACCAAACCACTGGGAACGGTGCCAAGCAGCCAAAAAATTAGAGTTCGGTGGCTACAGAAAGTTGGGCTGGTTCTTTTTTTTTGGTTTTTTTTTTTCCTTTTTTTTCCCATGACTCTTCTTTGTGCTTATGAAAGTCCCCAGGTATGGAGTAATTCCTAAAAATTGTCTCCCTTTCTCTCTCTTGGCTCGCTCAGTCCTTCACCTTTACAAGCAGCTGCTATGACTTTGGTGGTTAGTCAAGAGGCTTAAAAATGAAGATCCGTGGTTCACCTCACACAGTTCAACAGAGATGAAATTTCATGAAAAAAAATAAATTACTGACTTTTAACAAGGGAAAAGAAATGGCCCGTGCATGCATGCTGTTGGGGTGGGGTGGGGGGGAGGAACATAATTGGGTTTCCTGCCTCCAAAAGGACTGCTCAAAAGCCACCCTTTTTTTGCAAAGTTTGATTCATGAACAGGCTTGGAGGAAGAATTGACATTAAATATTGGCAAAAAGGGTGAAATGATCAAGAAAAAATCATACGGGTTTTTGGATGATTTTTTTTTTTAATTCTGTGCAATACGACTGCCCATCCCACCCGCCTGGCCCTTCCCTGCTGGGCAAGAGGCTTATTGCTCTGTGTCTTCCTCACTTCATTTTGAAGCATCCAGACCGCAGGGAACCCCTGGGAGAGCAGAACCTGGCCTGGGACAGTGCTCGAAGGATGCTGTTTCCAAACTCACAGCACAGGATCAAGACTGAGGACAGGGAGGGCATTTTCAGACCTGCAACCTCAAACCTCAACTCCACAGATGCTTTTGAGGTCCCTCAGTCAAGGGCATGAGGAGGAAGCCCCTCTGGCAGGCGCCCGTTTACACTAACTCACTGCAATGTTTTCAGGGATCCCAGCAGATCATTGCCATGTTTTTGACCTTCTCATGCAATGCCTCTGTGATATGACCCATGGTAGTTGGCTGTCACCTTCCGTAGCCTCAGGGCACTTTTAGCTGTTGGTCTGCCATCCTCCCAAAACTGAAGACTTGAGAAGACATCACAATGGGAATTGAGGGTCTTGTTGGCCTGTGATGCTTAGGGACAACTAACATCCTAAGGAGTCTTTAAAGCACTGTATAAACCCAATGGAGATGATGATGTCTCTCATTGGAATTGTTAGAAACCATTTAAGATAAATTTTTCCAGCAAGTATGAACAGACCATTGGTCCTGCTGTGGGACATGTTAATGGACTAGGTAACCTCTGGAGGTCTCCTCCATCTCTGGTAGTCTATGAGTAGGATCCTCCACACCTCCACATCTGACCACCTAGAAAAAGTCTATCATCTCTGCTGTCTGTCAGTCAGAGAAGGAAACATCAAAAAGTGGCATTTCAACACCACCACCAGTGAGTTATAAGACACACAGGAGTGGAGCCATGAGAGGCTGCAGGAGCAGGTACTCCTGGAAAGCAGCTGCCACTTTCAAGCCCATCCTAGGCAGAGGCTTAGCCTGTGCAAGATTAAAGGCTGGTGGAGACCTGGCTTGCTGGGGCCAGATGTGTAGAAGAACAGAGCGTGACTACAGGACTTGAAAGCAGCAGCAGAAGGCAATTCACAGCATGACCTCATGACGTTGAGGTAATTCCTTGCCTTTGAAGGGCTGAGCGTCAGGGTTTAATCCCTTTTTCACCTGTGGCTCAAGGACACAAGTTTTGCAGAGTAGTTGTGTCACTTGGAGCACAGATGGCTCCACAGTCTCTCAGAGGTCACCGATGTCCTGCATAATGGGGAGATGTTCACAGCATCTCAGTGCGCGGCTACGACACTTTGAATGGAGGTGAGGGACTTTCCTGCCTGTAGCACTACCTCCCTGCCTGCTTTTCTGATCTGGGTGAGCCTCCTGGCAGTGAAGATTTTACATGCGAGTTTCGGTTCGGAGTGTGACCTGGCCCCTTGAACACAAGACTCTGGTCTTGGCATGGTCCTTTGCACGGCCCTGGATTAGGACAACCAGGTGCTGCAGTCCCAAGGATCTCGAGGAGCAGAACTTTGGATAGGATGCAGCCAGGAGGATTTCTGAGCATGTCTTACACATCCACAGGTGTACATTTGAAAAACAGAGTGGTTTCATATTGGACCAAAACCCAAGAAAGTTGCTGCAGTTTCTCAGCAAATTTAAGCAAAAAAAGCAACGGAAGGTGTTCTGCAGGGAATGTGAATGCAAAGCACTGGAGTTTGCTGTGTCAGCTGCTGCCAAGCCTTTCTACGCATCCAAATGCTAAAGAACTAACAATGTTCCTCGAAGGAGCACACACCAAGGAATAAATGGGCTGCTACAAAGCACAGGCCTAAATACTGAGGGAGAATCTGGAGGTATTCCTGTGCCTAAGCTTTTATCCTGGGAAACCTTCTCCCCCTTCCTTACCATCTTCTTTCTTGGCTTCATCTAACAAGGTGTTCAGCCCCCCCCCCCAAGAAGGCGCTGGGAGTCCTCAGCTCACCTCCTCAAGGGAAGACCCCTGAATGCCCAGGTAGCCGAAGGTCATACACCTGCCTGCCTGTGCCCCAAGAGACCAGACATTTGTCCTCACCCTCCAGCTGGGCTCTGGCTGCAGCTCAGTCGAGTGGGTCACTTCACCTGCCTTTGCTTAAGCCACCCCTCAGCTGAGTAATTAGACCTTGGCAGGAGGCAACATCTTTCACATCCTAACCCAGACACAAGCAATTGCCTCCACCAGCTCTTCAAGGAGGGGAACCTTAGCAATCCACTCCCTACCTATGACATAATTCATGACTTGGCCTTTCCAAAAATTGGCTGGATATTTATGTTCCCAGGGTGGTATCTAGCAAACCTTTTCTATCCTATCTCTTCTTTGCATAACTAATGAACCCCCCCTGACTGAAGACCCTCTCCTTCTCTGTGAGACCAGCAGATGCACAGGTAGCACGTGGGAATAGGTTGCATTGGGCTGGCATCGAGTCCTGCCTGTGGGCTCACATGTTCATCCCACAGGGAAAAAGGTTAGCTCGGAGTGGTACAACATTGGCCTCTGGTTGTTTGGACGCAACAAAAAAAAAAAATATACCTACTCCAAACACTTTACAGGGCCAGTGAATAGAGATTATAGGGTTGGGACACGAAGCCAGCTGTAAACAAATCACAACAGACGTGTTTCTTCCCAAACACCATCAATGCATGACACATGTTTCTCTAAAAAGGAGGGCCCAAGGGGTAGGTGACAGCTTCAAGATGCACGCTGGTTGCACACTGGCCAGAGTTTCAAATGGGTGGATAATCCCTGCGAGCCAGTTCGTAGTGCGGTTACTTGGTCAACCTTAGAGGTGCTTCAGGATCCTCTCCAGTGAACAAAACTGACCACCTTCTCACCGGTGCTCTGGTTTCTTCAGTGAACCAGGTGGGCTGCCCTTTGGGTCCTCAGCAACCCTGGAGACAGCCTGAACTCCACATCGTTTGACATGTCTAGTCAAGAGCCCCCCCCAACGTGAGTCAGGGCTTCAGGAAACTTCCTGACAGCTCATCCATCAAAAGTCTTTCCCCTCTTGGCTGGGGCAGGCAAAAGCATTTCCTTTGCAGCTCTCATTTCTTGGCTTGACTCTCTCCTTCACCTTTTCCAAGGGAATTGTCCATGTCTCCAACCCCATCTGCAGAGAGCTGGAGAGACAACAGCCAAGCTGTGGGGTGGAAAGGTGGCCAGGACCAAGAATGAGCTGTTTGTCGACAATGTTGATTGATTGTATAAAATCAAATAAATTGGCAGACAGATGAGGAGGAGGAAGGATGCCCACACGCTCACCTCTCCTTCCCATCCCCTCCCTCCTCCCCCCATCCCCCCGAAAAAGTTACTTGTCTGGTTGTTTTGTAAAGAAACCAACACAAAGACAGTCTCTGCCTGGTGTGTGCCCATCCAGCTTCACATCACGGAGAGGCTCAGCACAGCAAGAGCAAGGAGAAACCACATCTGCAGTGGAGAGGCTGCCCAGCGGGAAGGAGCTGCCGGGCTGGAGGTCCCTGATGACAGACGAGTTGAGCCCCGCAGAAGTCTCTCCTCTCCAGCCACCTGCAAGAGAAAGGAGGCAGCACGGGGTGAGTGGTGTGGTTGTTCCCCACCTTGGTTCCTCTGAGGATTTAGGGCTTGGGGATAATATGTGTGTGCATGTGCAGAGAGATCCAGGGCCAGTCTCACCACTCCAGCTCTAGTCTGGAGGTCAGCACGGCTCTGTTGGAGATGGTGGTGAAGGTGATGGTAGCGCTGTGGCATATAGCAGGATCACCTCATGGGCACAGCACTGGGCATGCAGCCCACTGGTTTGGACACTGGTTGGAGGGGTCTTTGTGTGAGGTGGGTGCCTGGATAGCCCCTCCAGTCATTGGAGACCCACGCAGCCCATGGAGCCAGGGCTGGCCAGTGGCTTGACCCAGTAACCTCTTCAGGTGGAGGTGTCCCTTGGGTATTGAAGACATCTCCATGGGGCTGACAGACATTTCACCAAACAGCAGATAGGATCCAGGTGGATTACTCCAAAATACAGCACATGTGTTTATGCAACTGAGTCCCACCCTGGGTGCCTACATCCAGCAGACAAACGGCACCCTTCTCCTTTTACAGCACATTGACATCAGTGGCCGAAAATTTGTTTTACTAGAGACTTGTATTTGCATTAGTTGATAACTGAGATAATTTAGAGCCAAGGCTCTGCACTGCAATGAAGATGGGAAGCAGATGGACTAATCGGTCCATCGTAGCTTTCCTTCTCAGGTCCAGGGGCACCAACCTCATTAAACATTGAGCAGGGTCAGGGTTTGGAGTTGAGTCCAAAATCAAGACCCAACTCCCTGGTCTCTCTTGCGATGTCAGCAGGGACCGTGCTCCAGTAGCACTCACACCTCAGCAGACAGATGTGTTGCTGTCATGTGGAGGTTGGCGATGTGGTAGGGCCATCCCTTACTGCAGTTCCTTTCTCCAGCTTCCCACTGGCTGGTGGCAGCAGCAGTTGGCTATCTGGGCTGGACTCTCAGTGATGAGGGAGACTCACAGCTTCTCCGTCACTTCCAGGAGAAAGTTCTCAGTGCAAGGTCTGGATCTCAGGCCACTGCTTGGATTGCGCTAAGGTCTGGGGAGCACCAGCTAGAAGCAAATCCTCCAAATCTCCTGGGTAAAAAGTTTATGGACTGATGAAAGTGTGTCTGTGCTGTGCATGGCCACCAATGCCCTGAAAAGCAGCGAGGGAAGCTGAAGCCACATTTCTGCACCTCCCAGCCCACTTGTCTATGAAAACAGAGTGCAGGGAGGTGAATCGGGTGTTTTCCCAGCAAAAGAAACAAGGAAGAGGCTTAAAAAAAAACCCCGTGTGTGGAAGCTCTCTGAAAGTATCAGCTAGCCCAGCGCAAAGCCCACGCTCAGTCCTTGGAGTCTAGTTAACTGACAGCTTCTCTTACCTGAACGTTCAGCAAATCAGGGTCACTGTTAATTATTCAACAGTAAAATAACTCAATCTGAAAATTACTCTGGTGGGTGGCAAATCAAGGTCATTGCTTTTTATTTAAAATAAAATATTTAATGCCTACCACTGCCATCAACAGTAAATCAATCTATTTGTTTTAAAATAATTTAAATTTGATATTACTTTGATACTAACATGACTAGAACCTTTCAGATGAAATTTTCCAATGCTTAGCAAACCTTAGTCAGTTAAGCCTCAATGTTATGACCTCCAGGATCCTCACCTAACCAGGGAGGGAGCTGTGTCCCAGGCAGCTGAAACGCTTGTCTGAAACTGTGCAGCTGCCCTGCAGGAGGGTGAGGAGCCAAACCAGTGGTCCTGGCTCCCCTTCTACACTCCTGAAAAGCCCATGGATGCTCCGAGTACTTCTAAAAAAAACCCCCCATATCTCTCCGTAGCATCCATGAAAGAAAAGAGATGGTGACCAACAGGCAGGAAAGCAGAGTCAGGGATAGGAGCATGTAGCCCTGTACTTGATGTTGGGGAAGAATACATCAGGGCATGAACAAGAGGGTGAATCAGGGACTCCAGGAGGTGGAGGGGAGGTTGGATGTCTGCATGTAGCTGAAATAACACAGGTAGAAGAGGGACCTGAGGTGAGGAGGGCTGGAGAGCATGGAGGAGGAGTTATAGACACAGCCAAGCATCTCTTAAGGCCAGGTCAGCCCTCTCCTACCTTGGTGGGCTGCAGATGCTCGAAGATGTTCTCTCTGAGGGTTGCCACGGCTCTGTTGGCATTTTGCTCCTGCTTGTACATCTGTGTGGTGGGGGGGATAGATGGGGCCACAGCTGCATTCAGGTAGGTCCCATTGCCAAAGGCCAGAATGGCATTTTCTTTGTGTGGGAAAGAGATGGAGAAAAGCGTTGTCAGGTCAATGCTTCTGAGGGAAAGCACACGCATCCCTCCTCCAGCCTTCTTTGCACCACCCAAATGCATGCCCGAGGGTCTTCAGAGTTCCGTTGCTGAAAGCACAGGAATCTGGACACCCACAGACTCTTGAGGACCAGGGCATCTTCATACCCTCATTCACAAGAATCGCTTGCAGGCGATGCTGCCAGAGCAGCAACGTGCTGGGTGATACTTACGGAGACAGATATTGTCGGTGAAGAGATGCAGAAAGCTCTCACACTCTTCCTGCCGGTTGCCGCTGGCGTTGCACGTGCACCAGGGAGCTATGTTGGAAGTTGAGTTGTCAATGTAGTTGGGTGTGATGGGGCTGCCTGCCAGGAAGGATGGAGAAATGTTACCGCAAGGCTGGTACTTCAAGAAGGGTCAATGATTTCGCTCCTTGCTGCTTTCTTGGGTTGCTCTGCTCACAGCCTCGGCTGAGCCGCGCCGTGATGGCAGCACGAGAAAACCCTCCAAGTGCTGGTGTCACAGGTCTGTTTTGCTCCCGGGGAGGAGAAGAGAGGCAGTTACAACCCTTTTGTTCACCCCACCACCCAGAAAGCCCTCAGTCAATTAAAACGTGCTGTCAGTCAAAGGAATGGGCAGCTCCTGGGAGCTCTGGTCCCCTAATAACATTCAAAAACTGTATGGGAATGTGCTTAAACACTTCCACGCTCTCATTGAAAAAGCCAAACTCAATCTCCAGAATGCTCAGAGGCAACAAGGAAGGATTAAACCAGAATGAAATCTTGACCCAAAAAGCTGTCAATCTATCCCATCCGTCAGGATGGACCAAGTCCAATGGCCATTGGCACTTCCCTTTGGACTCTGTCTGTGCTTGTGCTAACAGCTGCCAGCTGGGTCTCTGCAGCATGTGAAAACCCAGTCTGACATCCTCTGAAGTCAGCAAGATGGCAGTGGATGGTGATTTTCAGTGGCATCACTGGTGATGGCGTCAGGGAACCCCTGACAGAGCAGAAGCCCTGGGACACCACATCCATTTCCATCTGAAAGAGAAGCTGGGATCTTGCAGCAGTCCATGCTGCGTGGCTTTTCTCCCTCCGCTGCAGCTATCCTACCCCATGCTCATGGCTTAGGGTCCTTCTTCAGTCACTGCAGGGAGAAAACCCATCGTCTCCCTGAGATCCATCTCAGCTCTCCACCTTACTGTCCTCGTAGCTTTGAGCTTGCCAGAGTAAGAAGATGTTTCCCACCCAGAGGAGATATTTCCCACCCAGGGAGTGGGAGAGAGACCACCCGAAGGACACAGCCCCTTACCTATGATCCCTGTATACGCCAGCAGACAGGCAGCATAGCTGTCCCTCCGGCAGCCGCTCGCAGCCTGCAGGGATGGCTGGCAATTAAACTGGAACTCTGCGTAGCGTGACCTGACGGAGTGAGAGCGCAAAGCGGGACATATTAGCACGGATATTCGGGGCAAAAAGGGACATAATAGCACACTGGTGGTGTTTACAGGAAGGGACATATGTGCAAAATCCTTTGCTGCTCTAAGTGTTGCTAAACCAGTTTGAACGAATGTAGTTTTATACTCTCGTGTCCCCCGCAAAAAAAGCAGAAGTGGGGTTTTATCCCTCCAAGAGGAGACATGAATAGATGCTGTGGGTAACGTTTTACAGGTTTCCTCTGGGACTGCAAGAAAGGTCCAGTCTTGGGAGGAATGTTTGTTTTCTGATGTGTGAGGCTGGTTTTCAAGCAAAGAGCTGTTTCAGACAGTGAGGGAATTCATTCTCTGTTGCCATTATGTGACTCTTGGGTAATAACTTCTCCTAGAGACCTAAGCCTTCATTTTGGGGCTGATTTGCTGGAAGAGAGAAACACTCTGCTCCAGTTTCTCTCCCTACAAAGATTATGCTCTAAATGTAGCCGAGGTCATGTTCAAATTAAGGGAAATGCCCAAAGGCTCAGATATGAAGTGCTCTACTCATCATCAGGGCTGCTGCCACATGCTCTGCTGCACGCACCCATTCTCAGGAGAAGGTTGGAGTCTCTGGAGGCTGTGGAGCAGGAGGTGTATGACATACAGCTCTGACCACAGACCCTTGTGTCTCGATTTTCACAGTGTCTAGGTCAAAGCACCAAACCACTTAGCACAAAGCAGCTTTGAGTCACACACTGGGCTTGTTGGGACTGTGTGGGCCATGCTGGGAAGTTGGTGCATCATTCAGACAGATTGCTGGATTGCTCTTTGCATGCAGCTCCCCTGCTAGCTTGGTTGGATAAACTCTGTAAATCATACTGCCAACCAGATATTTGCCACCTAATTCTTTAGAGATGAGTCAGTTGTTGGCCCATAGGCATTAGTGGTGTGTGGACATTGTAGGATATCTAAGACATCCACATGGGGCTTTCAGGTAGGACATAGGACCTACTGGAGATTCAGATCCATCTAAACAGGCATCCCGTGGCCAGGTAAGAAGGCATCTCACATGGCATTTGAGATGTTTGGGAAACTCAAGCAAGCGCTAGCACTGCTGACACTTGAAGGCAAGGCCCTTTAGATGACAACCTGCAGTGTCTGAACTGTGAACTGGGTACCTCAAATGTTTGCTCTGCCTGGGCAATCTCAGAAAAACTGAGCAGGTTGCTCCTCGCAGACAGCCTCTCTCTTCCAGACATTTAGTCAGTGCTCCTGGTCAATGATGTCAGCACTCCGACATGCATTTTCCTGCCCACTTCTCTCCTCCTTCCCAGTCTTCTCTTTTTATTTCTCTTCTTTGTTCCCATGTTTGCCTCATACCAACCCCTTTCTCTGGTGCCATGGCCAGGAAAACTCTTCTTGCCCAAATTTTTGCTGAATTAGGGAGGTACTGTTTGCAGGTTTTGCATCATTCATGTTAGTAGAGCCCACCCCTCCAAGACAGAAAATTCAAGGGGTTACAGCTGTGAAGAAGCTGCAGGGGAACTAAGCAGTGAAGGTAGGGTTAGCCCTGGAGTATTTTATTCTATTTATTTAAAATGCCATAATTTGTTCCTGGCTTTCTTTGTGGTTTCTGCAGTGCTAGCTTTGACCAGGTCACATGTCAACCCCTTGCTCCTGCTGTGTCTCTAGAGGGTGTTTTATATTATATATTCAGAGACCAAGGAACCAGATAATTAACAGCTGTGCTGCTTGCAGGATACCATTTCCAGCCTCCTGGGAAGCAACACTCTCCCCTTTGAACCTCTTCTTCCCCACTGGGCCCACTTGTCTTGTTAGGGAGAGGGCAGAACCCATCTGTTTCGGATTCCCTGGGTAGCCAGGAAAAATCTGAGCAAGAGCTGGTGTGGCTCAGGGGCTCTGCATCTTTCAGAGTCAGCTTTGGATGTATAGCTCAGTTGTTCTCCTTCATCCACACTTCTGGGGTGCAGAGGGGTGAGGGTAGTAGTACCAGTCCATCCTTCCAAGAGGATGCTGCTGCTCTCACCTCCCTTTGTGAAAAGACATCATTTTTTATTGTAATTTAATTATGACGTGCTGGTAGGGGATAGCTGCTGGAAGTTCAGCTCAGGAAGTCCCAAAGCCCACAATAATGAGAGACTGGGACAATACAGGGAGATGTGTCCTACACTTGCTCTTGCGCTCTTCTCCAGGAGTCTGCTCATGGCCACAGCTGCACATAGGACACTGGGCTGGGACCACCAGGTTTGGTGCAATACGGCTGCTGTTATGGTCTTACATCTCTTACTGACAGATGGGCTCCACTCCTGAGAGCTGTATGTGGATTAACTTTCTGCAATATCAAAGATTTTTTGAGAAATAGAGGGGTGAAAATAGTACAGCTGAGGGAAAAACTCTTAAGGGGTGTGCCTGTGAGTGTGCACATTGGGATGGGTCTCTGCAGTGTGCATGCATGGGGCTCAAATGGAAACAGAGGAGCAAACCACCCTGGCCACATACTACATGGTGGATCTGGAGTGAGAAATGTGACTCTGAGACTCTTATTCCAATCACTAGAACATCCAGCCTTGCAGCAGAAGGGTATATTTTTTAATATATAAGATTAATTTTTATAATTAAAAAAGCAAAAGAAGCCATGGTTTTAAGGTATCTACAAGCGCCTCTGACTGTTAGGATAGCTTGGGTAGGAGACAGATTGGTGGAAGTGGCTGCAAGCACCCCACATCACATCCCTGCCTAGCTTGCACCTTCCTGGAACTAGTTCCATAGCAGTTCTTCCTTTAAGACCAAAGCCAAAACCTCATAGAAAAGTTCTAAAAAAGCTCCAGCACAAACTTCTCAAATCTGTCTGTTAAAGCCTTCTGTATAGAGTATGAGACAAGGACATGGGTCAGAAAATGGCCTATGTCAGTGGGTTCTGGTGGGATGGGTGCCTCCAGACAGGATCCTTCAGGTGGGTGCATTGGCTCTGGTCACTGGGCTATCACTGGTGGATGAACCCCAGGCTTGTCCAAGGGACAGGTCTCCATGTCGGCCACCCCGGTGTGCGAACGTTACCTGCAGACGTAGTTCTCCCGGCAGGAGTCCAGAGGCGCCAGGCAATTGGGCTTCTCCTTGGACTCATAGGAGCAGGCAGGAACGATGGTCTGCCGCCGGCGTTCGGCACAGGCCGTGTCATCGCAAGGGCAGAAGAGCAGCTCATGGGTGTACTCCGGCGGCACGCGGTCGAAGAACTTGCGCAGAGCCTTGTGGCACTTGGAGCGGTTGCAGGTGTCAGCCCGGGCCAGGCGACGGATGCAGAAGGAGACGTACTCTGTCCGCAGCCGCTGGCACATCTCATCCACGTTGCAGGCTTTGGCGGCATCCAGGCACCGGTTGACCTGGGTCACCTCGTTTTCAGACCCTGCGAGGTGGTGGGAGATTGTGATGGGGTTTTGCACTGACCTTCCCACCAGCAGCACCAACCTATGCTGAGATCTTCCCCATCCTGCTCCCATCCATGGCCACCTCAGTGAGGCCACCACCCACTCTAGGAAGGCAGTGGCCAGGATGAAGTCCACATTTGCTCTCTGTGTCCCAGCAGAGCCAAATCCCCTTTCCCTACTCACCTTTCCCAAGAGGTGCCATGGCCACACAACAAACCTCACAGCCCACAGCCTGCTCCACCAAGCTCCTGCCTTTTATGAAATGGAGCTTTGCTCTACCCTGGGCATCTCATAACACTTTACCAACATGAATTAACCAACCTGAGGCCTGGGAAGACAGATGTCATCAGAAAGGGCATCTATGTATGGCAATGACTGGATTCACCAGTGTAAAGGGATCTCTTCTAATGAACTTTCTTCTTCAAAAAAGTTGCTCAAGAACAAACACTGTCAGTGGCCATGCCAGGTCTCCTGATACATGGGTGGTCTGCACTAATCCTTGTACCCCAGACTCTCTACCCTGTGCAATGAGTTTTCTCAGGCCTCCAGAGGGTCAAGTTGGGCTTTGGCAGCAGCTGTGCTATGTTCACCCCAGGACCTGCCCAACTAAGTGAGAGCTGTTCAGTTCTCAAAGCACCACAGCTCTGGCTTCCCCCCATCCAGACCAGTTCTGCCCAGTATGCCCATCTTCTAAGCAGTGACACTGCCTCTATGGGATGGGGATCAGAGCTACAATCCAATCTGATGCCCTGGGACCTTAATGCTGCCTGTATGTGAGCACATGCGGGTCTCTACTCTTTTTGCAAGGTCACCCCTTTGCCGGCTTTGGTGAAATCACTCTGCATTTCCACCCTCTTAAACAAGAGAGGAACAGAAGTCCTGGATTAGCAGTTTGGGTGGGAGAGCAGAGGTGTGCTGTGGGGATGCAGGGAAGCTGGAGGAAAACTCGCAACGGGGGAACAATCAGGAAAATAAAGCAAAAACTCTGGTGATGGGTGGGAAACACGCTGCTTTCGGTAGGCAAATAGGGGTGTCATGAGTTTATATGCAATGACCTCCTCTGCAAATACGAGAATAGGTAAGAATGCAAAATATTTGTATAACACTGATTTTAGGGCTCCTTCAAAAATGGTTGAGGCTCTTTTTACAGAGGGGGGAAATGCTACAGAGTCCCTGGTAGGAGTCGGTTGAGACATTAGGCTCTGTCTGATCGGAGAGATAAGATGAGGGTCCTCCAAGCGTGAGAGAGAAAATGAATTTGAAGCCATTTTTCACCTCTCTGAATTAAGCCCATGACCTGAAGCACAGTAGAAGGACTTTTTCCCCAGCAGAGGAGGATTTTTCATAGAGGAAAAATCCCCAGAATGATAAATTTCCAATGCAGAGTCAAGCCCTATCTTTGGCCAGGAGTTAAAACCAGCCAGTCACTGCTGACAACTGTGAAAACATTGACAGTCTCTCTGAGTGCTTCAAAACTGCCTGCCCTCCTTCATTTTCACTGACGCTATCAGATTCTCCTTCTCCGAGCATTTATTTTTCCCTTCCCGTTGTCCTAACTGCTCGTGGTGAGCTGGAAGTCAAATTCCAAATTTTGCAGTTATTTTATGACGGGTGAAACCGATGCTCGGTGTGTTCCTACCACGTAGGTATTTCCCTTTAAAAATGCCCAGAGATTAATACTGTTAGAGCATTGGTTTACGCTGGGGAGCTGTCAGCAAACTTGTAGGAAACAGTTACTTGGAAGGGTTTCATTACCCATTCAGTTAATGAATCACAGGGAACACGCTAGCTTTTCTCCTCTTCCCACGCAACGACAGAGGATGTGCTTTTTTAAATCACCACTACAATTAGAGTGGAGGGATGTAATTCCATTTGTACATTTTTAATAGCGGCCATATATTGTTTATGAAAAATTGGGTTTAAAATATCTGTTGCTCTGACTTGGCATAGGGTCATGGGGATGTCTTATGTTTCAGCAAGTTATTGGGAATATTTTTTTTGGTAGGAAAGAGGGTTCTTTGGCAATGCTGACTGTATAATCTTGGGCACTGGACAAGCACAGGACGGCAGGTCATGAGATGTGTTATAGAAGTTGTTGATGAGTTTAAACAGGGAAAATAAGGTCAAACCAAGAAACATCACGTCCCTAGATGGTTGCTGAGTTCTTTGGTACATATCCCTGGTCCTCCAGGCCCATTTGCTTTGCTGCCCAACCGGTTTCAGTCCTCTTTAAAAACCTGAGAATGTTTTGTCAGGCATAAAAATCCCCATCCCTGGGTTTCGCTGTGCTCTGAAGAGCCCTGTAGGACTGCCAGTGAAAGGAAAAACTCGAGTAAAGAAGGCCATGACCTGGCAAACAGCTTTGTGCATGCTTCACTTTCCATGCTCAAATCAGCCAAGTCAACAAGAAGATGTGAGGTCAGGGAGCACCCTGCCCTTCCCCTCGCTGCTCAGATTGTCAGGGGCTGATGGGTTAATTTGCTCCTGGACATTTTCACCTAACAAGTGCCTTGCTATCTCGGGGACTGCAGACATCCATTGGCTGCAGGGACGGTCTGCTCCTTACTTGCTTGGGTGAACTCCAGCTGTGGATCCCACCCCAGAGTCAGGTGCACGTTTGGGAAGAGCTGCAACAGGATTGCTGTTTTGGGACATCTGCCAGAGACACATGAGGAACACATCACCTGCTCCCAAACAGGTAGTTTGGTAACAGAATTCACCATCGTTAAAGCTTCCCCGCGGCTGTGGTGCATAAGCAGAGCTGAACGCTGGTTGTGGTGGCAGCTGTGATGTTGGTGATGGATGGCTAAATAGCTACCGTGCTGACCTTTTAACTGCTGAGCTGGGGAGTCATGCCCTCAAGGAGGTTAAAAGGTGTCGGGCAGCTCTGCTCACATTATTAACCGGATTACGCGATGCAGAGCAAAACATGGATCTGAGTCCTGAGGTTGCCCTCAGGGCATGGGGTTAAAGGCTGTGGCTGGCATCAAACAGTAGGTTGGGTTATTGACCTTTTTGCCTGCAGAGTTTGGCCCTGTGACTGACATGGACGTACATTTTCATACCTAATGATACCCAGGCAGCCCCTACTTGGCAGGGTATCTGCACGGCACAGGTCATCTACCTGCTATGAAGAATCAGCCCAGCTGTGATGGCTCATTGGAAGAAGCCTTCCTACCATGTCCCTCAGTCCCAGCCCTTCACAGTATGGACATGAAAAAGCCAAAGAATGAAAATCACAAGTGCTTCTTCCTAGGGCATGTTCTTCTACCAACAGTTTAGCACAGGAATCATAAGCAGCTCCTTGAAAAAATGATTGCAAGATCTCAGCAATGCTTTGTGAAGAGACTACAAGAGACCACAAAGGACTGCCTTGTCCATGGCGCTTGATCCCACAGCCAGTTCCCCCGTTTGAACAAGTCAGTGTAAGAGCATCTTCCCACCCACCTACCTGCGGTGATGGATGCCAGCCGGACGTAATCAAAGCCTCTGATGAATGGCTCGTAAGGGGAACTCTCCAGTACATTCATGCCTAGGTTGAAAAGAGAAATTAGTGAGAAGGCAACTGAGGCTCCTGAGGGATGTCCAAGACGTACGAGAGTCAACAGATGCAGTGCAGCTTTGCTTGGTTGGTCCAAGTGGACACATGCTCTAAAGGCTGTAAGTAAATGGATACTCAGAGTCACAGGAACTGATGTATGGCCATATCCTTAGAGAAGGAAATGGGATGTAACTGGCTTTTAAAAATATATCACAGTTTTGGAGTAGGACAGCTTCTCAGGGAACTGTTGAGTTGCAACCCTCCATAGCTCAAGTTTTGGGCCCCTTTACAGGGATTGCCACTGAGGACACCAGACTGTAACACAGACTTTTGTTCATGGGCAGAGTTCAAACCACTCGCTCCCTACATATATGGGGTTTCCATCACCATTCTTGCTGTTTCCTGTATGTCCCTCCCTGGGTCAATGGTCCTCACCTGATTCCAGGACACAGCCAGGGCTGTGCACAGGGCTGTGTGTGTGGCAACACACACGCCTTCGTAGTTATTAACACATCTCCCCTTCTCCTTGCCAACAGTCCTTTCTTACTTGGCATAGAGCTAATGACCCACAGCTCCTTCAGAAACTTCCCCTCTTCATTTTTAAGTTGCTGGGAAGTTAATTTTATTCCATCGGTGCTTCCCTTTCATCCGCTCAATGGTCTGTAATGCCCCGTCATGCTGATGGATACCACAGAATATTATTGAAGCAAACAGCTCAGTGTATTTTTTTTTTTATTAGACATTTAGATGGATATGGACAGCAGCAGCAGAAGTACTGACTGGGATAAAAGGACTGTCAAACCTCATGCTCCGGGCATATGCTGATCACCAGCTGCGGTCAGGAAGAAATGGCTCCCAGGGTACACAGCCCTGTGCAATTACCACAGGTGCATTACAAGGCAGCTTTACACCTTCATTGAAATATCTTGCATCGTTACTGACTAGAGAGGGGCCCATTTGTATGTTCAGCATAGCAGTTTTATGTCCTGATGATATAGCACCTTATCAGAGAATTGTTATCGGGTTGTCATCGTGTTATTGTGTCTCCAAATGGGAAGGCGGCTAAACACAGGCGCACTCAAGAGAAGCTGAGTAAATAGTATGCTTTGTAAATTCCCTGAGCACACACTTCCACAATTGATTTTATAAGAGGGCTTCTAGGAAGATTTTTACAGCCTCTTGGGTATGTATGACTGAGAGACAAAGCCCTACACGGAGCATGTGGACTGGCTTCCTTTCTCAGTCAATTAAACACGTGTAAGGACTCTGAAGCATATGACTATTATGAAATATATTGCCCCAGAGAAATTAAGGCAAGGAAATCAAAGGTTTGGGAGTGTGAATCTGCATTGCAAATGAACTCAGTACTTGAAAAAAATGTGGGGCTCAGGACACGACAGCAGAGGAGCAGTAGGGCAGACTCTTGGCAGTCTCCGATAAGAGCCCTCTCATAGTCATTGCCAAGATTGAGGTCCCAAGCCCATCCAACCTGGCCATCCAGCACCCATCTCCTACTCTGCATCTGGAGACCCATGCCTGGCCCCTGCCTGCCCCCACCACTCCCTGACATCCTCCCCCTGCTCTTCTAGCAGTGGTCCCAGAGCTGGGAGTGCTCCTGACACCCATCCTGTGCAGCCACATCACGGATGGACTGTGTCCAAAGCTTCAGGCCATGAAGGTTGGCGGGGAAGGGGTTGCAACTCAGCCTGTTATGATGAATGGAGAGGCTGGACTACCACCTCTTCCCCAGGCTTCACTTCAATGCAAACAAGTTCACCTGGCAAGTAATTACAGGAAAGATTGAATCCAGGAGGGTGCTGAGGTCTCTTATTTCCCCAGTCAGTTCATATCAACATGCTCTGCACCCTGCAAGCTGTGGCACCCAAAAGCTTTCCGAGAACTTGATCAAGCAGTTCCCTTTCTGGCAAGCCTGTGCATTATAGTCTCCATCCTCTCTGTTTTGCTTGGCCTTTTGGCCTGTGTTATCACCCTTGCACCTTTCCTTTCAGCTTTCAGCCAGCAGTGGTTTATTAATCTATTTCGCAGCCCATGGCTGGAAGGTTCTGTTTTATTCCCCATTTTAATTTTCATGGTGCATAAAATACTCACCAGCCTGACAAGGAAGAGTTACGGCCACTGAGGTGCACTTTTATGATGACTCTTAAAAAACGTCAAAAATCCAAACTTACTAAATACTGACTCTGGGAACACTTTAAATTCCAACTTGATGACACCAGCCCCAAATCTTCAGTAACCCAAAGACACTGGTGCATTTGAGACCCTCCAAGAGAGTGATTTTTTTTAAGTTCTTGTTTTTTCCTCAATGCCCATGCTTTGTATAGTGTTTCTGTAAAATCCACAGCTTTCATGGTCTTGGCTAGCATACTCCAATGCAAAACATACCATGTATTTCCCCAGCAAAAGATCTCAAGGTATACTGGGAATGTGATAAAAAAAGAGATCAGATTAAAAAAAGGAAGGAGGTGTCTCGGGTTTTCAGGATTGCTTTCCCTAAAATGCCATTACCATGGGGGTCAGTACAGGAGCGATCTTTTTTGCAGCCACTTTGGTGCTGGGGAGCTCTGCAGAAAGCCCCAGCGGTAATTCTCTTTTAGGAAAATCATCAGAAATGAGTACCCTGCTCAACTGACCTTCCATCAATGTGTGGTGGATGCTCCAGTAGACGCTCAAGCAGTGCTTCTCCTTTTTCATGCCTCGCTTGCACTTGCAGCCATACAGCTGGCTGGACAGCAAGGCTGTCACGGTGCTCCGGCACTGGTTCTTGGCATCGGGGCCCAGCTTGTTGGCTCCATTGCCTGCGATGCATTGCCGGAGGGTCCTGAATTTGGCACTGCAGATGGGGTCGTTGGTACAGGACTCGCCTGCTTGAAGGCAGTCCCTGCTCGAGCTGACAGCTTCCGCCATACCTTCTGCAAGAAAACCAGAGAAGTAGTATGAAGGTGATGGAGCAACCCCAAGGGGGAAATGAATTGTTTCTCCCATGAGCTGGACCAGGCTGGGCTGTCCATCTTCACACACAGAGATGGAAATCCCTCTCATCACCATCCACTCTAAAAGCAATGACCCTGCTTCTCTAATCTTTAAGTGGGCTGATCCCTCCTGAACAGGTCAGCTGAAGGGTTTAAATGCCTAGGCTTGCCACTCCTACTCATGGATTGCCCACACGATGGGGAGCTCTGGCTGCTCAGGTTTGCTGCAGCACTGCTCAGCAGCATCGCAGAGGAACAGGAGTGGGTGAAAGGAAGCTGGAGGGATTTTAAGGAGGCAAGACACAACCTGAGATTCAACACCGCAACCCAGCCCTCTCTCTCTTATTGCTGGGCCACCAGCAGTAGTGAGATGCATGTGGCATCCAGCTGATGAGCCAGAAGGACAGGTCACCTCTCTCCTGGAGACCAGGTTCTTCCTGATTTGAGACAGTGACCCTGGACAGGGTCAGCCTGGAAGCAGGATTATATATGACAGAAACTCAACCAGTCCCTGGTGCTTGCTCTTTCTTGCTTGGAGCACAAAAAGCTTTCCAAACCCTTTGCTCCCCCAGCTCGCTCTCTCATTTCTGCCCTCCGAAGTTAACAGCAGCCCAATGTTATGGAGACCCCAGCCTCTCCTCCTTGCACACGGCTTAACTGCCTACGCCTCCCTGAAGCTATGAATGGCTCTGTGTGGGGTGTTTTGACATGGAGTCAGCCCACATGTGTCCCAGGAGCTGGCCCTTGTTCACTGTCACCACCTCCCCAGGACTCCCACCATTTTATCTTGGCTTTTTCCAAGCTTCTGTAAATTCTCCTCAGAGTTACTTGCAAAAACACAAAGTGCTCTGCTCTCCATGCTGAGAGGATAGACAGAAGCACAGGAGGAAGATGTTATCGCTATGTGTACACCAATAAATTAGTTCAGCAGGGCTCAGTGGCGCTGTGCCCCCACAGCCTGCAGCAGACCAAATCCATGCTATTAAATGCTCTTCCTCTCTAAAGCAAGCTGGCCACATCCAAACTGACTCCTGGGGACGTGCTCACTCCAAGGCTCATGGCTGCAACACTGCACCAGGGCAATGGCAGGACCAGAAGCTCAGCTGTGCTGATGGAGATGGATGATGGTGATGGAGAGGACATGGGGGTTCAAGACGAGGCAAATCACACTCCTCCAGTTGGTGTGATGCTCAGGAGCATGTTGACATAGGTCAGGCACAACTGCACCATGGCTTGGGGGAGTGATGAAGAGGCAAACCCGGTTGATGGAAAGTGAGAATCAGTCCCCATGCCTATAATGTAGTTTTAGATCCTGCTGTACTATAAAAATAGAAACTGCTGTCATGACATTGAAGGAGGACTTCTCAAATCCTTCCCAAAGGAACTCCTTGTTTCTAATATAACTTGTCTTCCCTTTGGATGGGAACCAGAAGGGTAAGGATACCTTACCCTTCACAAGGTAGATAAGGTGGGGGCACCATCTGGTTTCTGAGCCCCTCCAGGGTCTGTTCCTGGTGGGACCCAGCTCAGACAATATCAGAAAATCCTCTCTCCCAAGAAAAAAGCGGAGCCCTGATTTCTATCTGTGAGGGTCGCATGAGATCTCCCTTCTCTCCACCAAAAGTTTATTGATCTCTCCATAAAGTCCCTTTTTCCTCCTTCCACCTGCTACCTCTCCTGCCCTGAATTTCTGCACCTGGCTCTGCTGCCCTCCCAGTTCACCACTTGAGCCCAGTATATCCATTTCTCTTCTCTCAGCAGTCTCAGGGTGTTCACGAAGAGGAGCTGCTTCTGCTGCTCTTGATTAGAGTAGAAGGTAGCAGCTGGAGTTCAGATATTTCAATTATGTTTATTACAAACTTTGGGTGAACCCACCAGGAGGTTTCCTTCTGAAATATCCCAATGGCATCGCAAATGCAAAACCTTTCATCAAACTCCAGACTATTTTGCAGTGCCTCATGGCCACCATCAAGCTTTCAGTTATCTCAAATCTCACAACACCTCAAATTTGAGTTGTTCTACCCCTGATTTATTCATAGACCTGGTTTATTTAGCACTCAAGGCTTGTTTGGATCTGCCAAATGTGGAGAGAGAAATTATTTCCAACATGTAGGAAACTCTGCCTTGGGCTGTCATATCTTGATGAACTCCGAACACAAGGAACCAGTTTCCTTGAAATATCATTTGGTCTGCAATTTCGCTGAGATCTATAAAATGAGCCAGAGCTGCTCATAGTCTGTGCTTTCAGACACCTCTGAATTTTCCATGCACATATCTGAGCAGAATCCATAGGGGGAAAAAAAAAGTGCTTGACTTATTTTGCCCTGGCTTTCTCCAAAGGATCTCCTCTGGACAAGGATAAAGCATGGCAGGTTTTATTCTAGAAGAGATGACTTTGTCAGTGTCATGTCAGCTGCTAGAAAAGTAGGTTAAAAGAGAAATTATGGCCCTCCTTCCCCCTCTCCGCTACATGAATTGCAGAAGATACTCCCCAGGACGGTTATAAACACAGCCAGCCTGTAAAAGCTGTAAAACACTTTGGGATCCCACTTTAAATAAATCAAACAGATTGACCATTTGAGAAATTTTCCTGCAAAATTTTAAGTAAATATATCCTCAAGCTGAGACTTGCTTCATAGAACAAAGGCCAGGGGTGAATATTTACAGCCCAAGCCCAAAGCATAAAACACCTCTATTCAGGCTTTATGACAGAGGTACTTGAAGCAACCTGAAGCGGAGCGTCACGAATGACCCGTTCCATAATCATGTCACTTAAAAACCAAATCATTCAGGGGCTTTTATTGTTAGCTATGTCTTTGCAACTGAGACAACATAACACCACGTTTTCCTCCTCACACTACCCCTGAGAGAGTAATTTTATGCAACATTAAGAGAGTGCCTCTCAGGGAAAAAAGAAAAAAACCTAAAAACTTCTGTGACTTGTAAAATAGATGGTGCTATCTAACAAGCAGGGACAAAAGCAAAATCAAGTCTTCTCTCCCAAAAAATGGAGTGGCCTTTCTGGTTTTACTTTCAAAAATAGCACCTTATGGACTCTGCACCATGGGATTTTTCTCCACCTCTGCCCCTGCCTGATCAGGGGGCTCAGGATACGCACTGGGTTGTGCATGGCTTGGGCTTTCCATGCCTCTGCTTTTCTAATAGCAGACCTTCCAGCTCCCTCTGCTCTCTTTAAAATGCCATTTGTCTGGATTTTTATTCCTTGCTTGCTGCTAATTTCACGCTGTTTACGGTGGGCAGATGGAGTAATGAGTTTATTTTCACATCCTGTTTGTAGCTACGCTCCACATCTGTTTCTGCTCTTGCTTACCTCAGTGACACTTACATGAAGTTACTCCTAATGTGCAGGAGTAAGAGAGAAATCTGTCTCTTCCCATTGCCTTAACAGACCCTCCGTTCTTTTACAGGTGTCTCAAAGTGCATTTTGTAGAACAAGGACGTCTTACTCTCCTCCAAGGAGACCGTTTCCTTCACCAAGGAAAAGCAGCTGTGCCTGGGGTTCAGAAGTGTGAAGGTGACCCCATATGCCAGTTGGGAAACGGTGAACGAAATGACCGGAGAGCACCAACACAGGGCACTGCCACTCTGCCCTTCTGATCCAACCAACACTTGGGCGTCAGATGTTTTAGGAGGAACCACACTGTTTCTCATGGTTCTGGTCAACCTGGGGCTTTGGGACATGCCCCACTCCCCTCCAGTTTTTGTATGTATTAGGTGTGAATCTTTTTACACCCCTGATTCATGCACAGTCCTGCAGAGTAATGAACACCAGTATTATTTCTATGACAAGCTGTTGAGTCCAGAACATTTGGTGTTTTGTTTTACATTTCCTGCTAAGAGGAGAGTAACTATCCAAAATCTCCAAGAAAGTGGTTTATTACCCCTTTAGGTTAGCTGGACATCTTTCATATAATCCTTCCTAAATCAAGCCTGCCAAATCTTGCCCAATGAGTACAAGTATGATGAAGAAGGCTCCTGCCTCTCACTCCCCTCATGCTCAGACTGGATCTCTTATGCTCATGCATCCCCCGTGCTGTGGGATCCCTTCTGCTCCAACACTTCCTATGCCTGAGGCACTTCAGAGGTCTTCTGCTGACCAGACGCATCGCATGCAACATGTCATGGTGTGTGAGAGGCTGTCCCTCTACAAGCCTTGCTTTGCTTGCAAAGGTGGATGGCTCTCTTCATACCAGAGTCAGTCTGCCAGCCAGCACATAGACCATGTAAGTGGCTGGGAGAGGAGATTGAAAAGTGTGCTTGCATCCTGTGCTAACGTGACAGACACCTGCAGAACTGGGATCTAAACCTGAGGTGGGCACCAGACCATCCCTGTGTGTTCAGCTGGGAGAAACGGCCATCATTGGGCAATCCTAATAGGCTGGATCAAATTAAATCTGCAGGACAGATGTTGGTGCTTGCTAATAGGCAACTGCGTGATATCCAGACACTTTCAACTTACCCAGAGCTGTCAGAAATAAGTTGTTGCACACAGTTGTCCTGGAGTGAAAAATGATGGGAAAGGGAGTCTGAAAGAAACATTCCTAGTATTTCCCAAATCTTCATAAACTAATAGTGATGCATGAATGGGGCCAGGTGGTGAAAGCAGGCGGTCACTGCTAAACCTTGTTTAGACTGTGTTTTCACGTCATGATTTTACAGCCAAGCGCTCAGGATCACCTGAGGAACAAGCCCTTGTATACAGCTCAAACTTTATTTCCCATTTACTGTTGAAATAGCTGCAGAGCGTGCAGTGGGTTGTGTTTCCTCCAAGTGCATACTTTGGATGTGCCTCCATCTGCATACCTTTAGACTTTTTTTTGCCAGGAGTGCAAGAAGTTGTGGCTCACAGGTGTCCCCCTCTCCCGTGGTCCCATTTGCAATGGGGTTAAGGCACTCAAGAGTCCTTGAGGCATGCAACAGCAGCAATCCAAACACACATGGGCTCATGTCAGTGGACAAAAACCCCACACCTTGCATGATCTAGGGAGAAGCATACAAAGCATAACAGAGCTGCCCCAGTAAACACTTCTGCCATAGCGATGGTCCTTACCCCAAACCTGCCTGAGAACGACCCTCCTAGGAGATCACACACACCTTGTCCAGAACTCATAGCTGTCATCTGGATTTTGTAGTGCCCAGCAATCCCCTTTGGGATGCTGTTGTCCAGGCAAGGGAAAGTTACCTTCCCTTCTGTCTGTCTTGCTCTGAGCTTTAGTGCATGCTCTGTGCTCCAACACCACAAACACTTTGAGGGCTGGTTCACTGTTTTTCTGGATTAGATCAGAGCAGCTCATGTGAGGAGGATGACACCATTCATTGGTATCGGCCCTCTGTGGATTTAGATGTTTTTACAAACATAACACACACATAATGAAATCCCACAGTGCAAACTGATCTTTTGCTAGTGATCCTTCCAAGTCAGCACTGGGGTGAGGGAATTTGCTGAGAACACCTCAGGAATGTAATGTCTGATGGTGTCAAAGCAATACTGGAAAGTTCAGGGCAACAATATGCTACATGTCTCAAAAAGACATTAAAAATGTGCTGCCTGACTCTTTGTGCCTTCAGCTCTGACCTTTCTCCTCTTACTTTCAGGTTATCAGCAATCTTTTGTCTGTACTTGCTCGGTGCCTTCAAGCAGCACTTTACAGTCACTGGGGAAATACAAATAAATACAATAACATTCGCTAAGTGTTTCCTTCTCCTCTAGTAGCTGATCCATGTAGAAGATAATTTACTCATTGCATGGAATCAAAACCAGAAGAAAACACCTCTGATCTCTCTTCCTCAGTGGTGAGGCCCTGGCCCAGGTTGCCCAGAGAAGCTGTGGCTGCCCCTGGCTCCCTGGCAGTGTTCAAGGCCAGGTTGGATGGGGCTTTGGGCAACCTGGGCTAGTGGAGGGTGTCCCTGCCCATGGCAGGGGGGTGGAACTGGATGGGCTGTGAGGTCCCTTCCAACCCTATCCAGTCTATGATTCTATGATACTATGATTCCTGCTTAAAATAGACTAATAGGTGACACCTAGATACCTTCAGAGAAGCCTGAAAACTTGAGTTGTCCTGTTGGTCAAGATCTCTGCTGAGGTAGGAAGTTTATTAAGCAAGCCATCTCACCTGTCCTTTGGCAGGATGGATCTGCACAAGTCTGACGATGGTGCAGACAGTTTTAGTGGGCTATCCTCTGCCCTGTGGGGACTTACACTGCAAAGTGAGAGTGAAACGTGATGGCCACAAGTGTTAAATGAAAGCCAAAGAGGGCTCAGTGAGTCGGGTTTTAGACATCTGCCAAGATGAAGCCAACAATCCCCAATTTGTCTTTGACAGCCTTTCTCATCTGCAGCTCTCTTAGCCATTTGCCAAGGAAGCAAGTGTCACTCTGACTTTGATGAAGCCTGAAAAGATGAAGCAATTTATTTGTCCCCCACCAAGTCAATTACTAGAACCTGATAGGGAAAAAAAAAAAAAAAAAAGAAAGAAAATCATGGGCTAGAGCATTAGTTGTTGGATTGTGTCTGCAAACTTTCAAGTTGGAAGAAAATCCAGAAATCCAGAGCCCTCTGGGTGTCTGTGATCTGCGGAAGTTACATCATGCCTCTGTTACCCTTAAGGAGAAAAGAATTCTTCATGAAAACTCTCATGATAACTTGGGGTGAAGTTTCCCTAGATAACATTACTCTCCTGCACTAACACATCGTTTTTGACAAGGCTTCAGCCTTTGTTTTCTAAAGATGCCTCTGGAATGCCCCATCCTGCTGGACTGAGTCAGCCAGACTAACCACCGAATCAGCTATAAACAATATTCTTATGAAAGGAAGATGCAAATCAGACCATCACACTCAGTGCATGACCTGGTTGCAAATAGTTGCGTATCTATTCTGAATAAGATTCATCCATATGACCAGAAAGAAGGCTTAAAACTTTTGAACATCCATGAAGCCTCAAACTGGGTACACGCTAATCTGAAATGTGTGCTCTGAAACTCATATCGTACAACAAGGTACAAGGTTTGGCAGTGAACATGATCCATGTCACATTCGTTGCTTGCCACTATTTGGGGACACCTTGTTATTGATATATCCCAATAGATCAGGGGCTTCAGACCCTGACTTCTGGTGTAACAGAGGTGCTTCTCCCATCCCAAATCTAACCAGTTATGCCACCAACAGGAGACAGTGGTTAGTAGGGCTTGTGATCACTACGATCTTTACACGGGTGCCTAAAAATTGGCATCCAATCCTGTGGGATAATTGAGGGTCTCTGGATATCAGCTCCTTGTCTGTGAAGGTAAGAGCACATCTAGCACGGATCTGTAAGGACAACTGTACTAAAGACTATGAGGTCTCAAGGGCTAGAGGAGATCACTAGGTACTTAAAGGAGATACATCTAAGACCACAAGTTCCACCTAAGTTTGACTTTAAAATGCCTTGGCCACATGGTAGAGACATAAAGATTCTCTGCTGAGGCACAGCAAAGCAAATTTAGACCCAAGACTGCCCCTTTTTAGGTCTAACTCTGGCTGAGTCTGCTTGATCATTCTAGCTTGTCTTCTGTCCCCTTTCTGACCTCTCATGTTCTTCATCCAGACATCTCCTATGTGCTAGACAGGGCTCAGACATATCCTTGTTCACCCAAAATTTGATGGTGAGCAAGAGCTTTGATTGCATGCCTTCCTGTGACTTCAAGTCTGGTATTTGACCTTCGTATGCTGTAGAAAGCATGTCCCAAGGAAGGTGACTCAATAAGAATACCAGGAATTCTTGATATCAGAATGATCTTTATTCCTCCTATTAGGTTGATTCCAGGAAGACATTGTGGGCATCCTGTCTGTAAAAGAGGAATCCATTATGCATTTTCTTGGAGAGACGTGGCACAGTGAGGCAGCGTAACTGGCCATGGCTGCAAAGTGGGAAGCATATATGTTGCCTGCATCTCTTAGAAAACCTCAGTCTGATCTCTCCAGAAAGCAGGAAGGAGAGAATGTGTGTGTGAATGTGCATGTGCAAGTGTGTGTGTGTGTGGAGGGAGGCTTGTGGAAAATGCAGTGAGTATTGTTCATGCCTAGCATTTATTCAGTCAAAAATACAGCTGATGAGAACATATACGGACTTTACAGCTGAGACACTAAGTGTATTGCTTTGAATGTATATTTATTGCTGGCATTTTAAAGCAACTCTTACTGGCATATCAAAATCCTTCGAATGAAAGCTGCCATTGAAAGAGGAGTCATTATCACATCAATTGGTGCTACATTTGGATGAACTGAGAGCGATTTAAAAAGGGTGGCAATCATCGGTAATGCTCCACACACAGGTGACTTCCATTTGCCCTGTCCAGTGCTGTGACATTTTCTCTTCCTCTTTGACGTCCTTGAGAAGACTCTGTGACCGTCATAGCTTTCCACTGCAGCGGTGAAAGCAACAGTGCTGATGAGGTCTTTTTCTAGATCTGGCTATAGCAGCCCCAAGGATAGAAATCCACCTTCCACTGGAGGGGGGGGGGGGGGGGAGGGGGGATGTTTTTAGTCATGTTGCCACCCTGAATTGTGGCAAAAAGGAGCAATTTTAGATGGGAAGTCAGACACTTAAAAAAAAATAATAAAAAAAATCATAGAATCACAGAATGGTTTGAGTTGGAAGGGACCTTTAGAAGCCATCTAGTCCAACCCTCCCTGTAGTGATCAGGGACATCTTCAACTAGATCAGATGGGGCTCAGAGCCCCATCTGGCCTGACCTTGAATGTTTCCAGGGATGGGGCATCTCCCGCCTCTCCAGGCAACCAATTACAATTGCAATGTTGATGAATTGCTTTGTTCCACCATCAAGAAGCCGATGACCTTGGTCATCAGCTGGGTTTGACACTCCCTGTCCCAGATATAAGTCTCAGGTAAGGAACAAGATGCAGGAAACATGAGGCAAAGGTGGCGCAATTCTATGTAGAGATATGCAAAGATAAATGGAGGTCTATATATGGGAGAAATGGGAGAACTAACGAATAATTTAATCAAAGCAATATTCATGACATCAGCAACATGCTAGACATTTACAAGTCTCCCCTACTTGGATTACATGCTCAAGTTCATTATCAATAGTTGCCATGGGACTGATTTTCCAGTCTTTAGAGGAAAAAAAAAGTGCTATGTGCTCCAACTGTTAGTACTGGTATTTCTCTGGTGCGTCTAATGGCCACATTTACTCCTCTGAAGGCAGAGCACTGATCGTGTATGCTCCTTAACTACAGTCACTGAGCTGTGAGATCCCCAAAGAGATTCGTACTGTGGTGTTCGGGGTTCCTCAACAGTCCAGACCTGTAGCAAGATTTATATTTTAAAAAAAAAAGTTTCACAAGCCTATATTTCAGTAGGATATTGGAGAATGTGATGTTAACATGTTATCTTGGTCTCTATTTCCTAGATTAACCTGAGCGTAAGCCCGTTACACCTCCCCCTTTTGCAAACAGAAATTCTTCTCGCATTGCAGCTTATGCTCAGCTGCCACTAAACCAGCATTTGGGGTCATCAGCCACAGAGCCTGTAATAACTGAGCTCCTCAGCTATCATTTGATTGTACATGTATTTTATACATCTGTAGATCTATCTGTGCCTCAAGATCAGCTCAGCTTCCCAGCCCAGATTTGGATAAGCAAGGCAGTCTGATTCTCAGCTTTCTGAGCAAAATTTCAGCTAGCAATGATCAGTGCCTTAAAGGCAGTCTTCTTAAGTCCAGCAGAGTGAGATACAGATCTTTTTCAGAGCCTGTAACAGTTTTATACACATATATAAATATATATATATATATATGTAGTTTTTAACTCCCTTAACTCCCCTTTGCTTCAAATCATTTGACTGAAGAATTCTGGCATTCGCCAATTCTTCAAAACCTTGCAAAGTCCTGTCAATTAAGTAAGGACCGTTGTAAAACATGACTATTTCTGGAAGCCCATATCTGCCAAATAAAGGTTTACTGTTTGCTACAAGGTACTTTAATAAAAGAGTCTCCAATAATGCAGCCTCAGAGTACCCTGGATAATCCAACAGGTCCACCCTGTCTGACCCATCATCATTGTTTTTTTCTCTCTAAGGCAGCAATTATTGACACATTTCACACATATCCAGTTATCCATTTTCTTTGACTCTGTGTTCATTTGTGACCACTGCGATACATTTTTCAAGATCTCACAAATTCTGTAGAATACCTCAGGGCTGGAGTATTTTTGGCACTACTAATTTTTTTGCCTCTGTACGCTTTACTATCAATTACAGAAAGCTCTGATTTGAATTGATATGTAATTCCCAAGCCTTCTTTCAGTGACAGCGTTAATAGCTTTCTGCAATGTCTTGTCTTTTGCCATGGCCTCCAGAAGTTTATTCCCTACTGCGTTTGAGACGAGAGAAATCTCTTCCAACAGATTTGCATGCGTTATGCTGTTCTCTACATAGACTTCAATAACAAGACTGCTCAAACGCTCTCAGGACTGTGCCTGCTCTCAGCTCTTGTTCTCCTGGTTTGCACAAACTGCATGCATGCAGCTGGAAAATGAAAACTAAGCACTCTTCTGCTTGCTGGCAGGTGAATGAGCTTTTTGCTTTGGGAACAATGAATTCGGGGTCCATTTTTTGTTGAGATCCATCTTCCCTACTTGAATATTTTTCTTTAATGTCTTCTGCAGCAAAGGCTCTGCTTTAAGATGCTGTTTCTAGAGTATTTCTGAAAAGCAATGCCACCAGTCTGCAAAGTGCACAAGAGTTTTGTGACACAGTCCTAAATCGTTGACAGAGGGATTCAATGGACAGGTGGTTCACCTTTGGGTGACACAGCTTGCCAAAACTCAGGTGCTCAATTTTATCTCTCTTTGAGTTTTAAAACTCCCTGCCCAGGTTGGCAGTCCTGTTTAATTTTGAGTCCTTCTGCATAACATCCCAGAAAGAAGAATTGTCATCTCATTTTATTCCAGGAACTAAACTCTGCAAATCTTTCTTATCTGTCAAGGCAGCATTTCTGTAATCGCCTGGCTTTGGCCAGAGTCTGCATGTATGCCGATTCACTTACACTTTCTCCCAAATATCTCACGTTTCTGATTTTAAATTAGATTTCTCTTGCCATGTCCCATTTCCTGATCCACTTCTGCAGCCTCTTGTTGTCTTCCCCTTTTGCTGTCCTTCCTCCCCCCCGGCCCCGCAATCTTTCAGGATATCATCTATGTGTATTGCAATGCTCTCATTTCCTTCAAAAAATTCTTGCAGGTTCCTGTCAAAAGCCTCAGGAGCAAGTTAAAACCCAGAGGGAAATTTGTACAAGTAACTTCTCCCATCAGGGGCATTGAAAATGCAAACTCTCAACGTCTTCTTGGTCAGGACAATTTGCAAGGACCCAAGAGGGGCAGCTAGCAGCATAAAAGAAAACACATCTCTAGCCATTGTCTTGAAAATATAACACTTGGCAGGAAGGAAAATATTTTCTCTGAATATTTCTATTGAGTTCTTTGGGATCTAATCTCAGTCCAAGGGACTTGTCCTTCTTTCCTGCTGTTCCTGGGGGCAGGCGCATTGCAGTGGCTTCTATTTTTAAAAATTATTTTCAGTGTTAGTAGATAGTCCAAATGCTTCCCTTAATTTCTGTCTCATGAACAGAGGAGCATTTCTGGAGGCTGAAGCACTGAGTGCTTGGGGTCTGACAGCACAGATTTCTATGCCTTGTTCACCAATGCCATTAAAGACATCTTAATACTGTTCTATTTTTCCTTTTTTCTTTTTTTTTTTTAACCAGATTCCTTCTTTTAATGACTTCTAAGTCAGAATTTCATCTATCTCTTGACTGTGATCCACCCGCATTGCTCATAAATTGTATTTTTCAGTTTATTAAAGTTTTTGCTTAACTTAACCCCCCCCTTCATTCCAGTACTCCTCTTTCCTGGTCTACACTTGTTCACAGTGTATCACTTTCCTGCTCCTGATACCATCCGGTGTTTCAGATTCTTTAAAGCTGTAAACCTGAAAAAGGATTTGCACTGGGGAAAAAAAAATGAAAACAGTAAAAAAGCTTTCCATCTGTCTTGGTCTCTGACTTTAGATGATTCCGATGGAAGAGCTGTTAACTGGGAAGCAGTTGATGGAGCTAGGCTGAGTGCGCAAAGAGGGATGCTCATAAATCAGGAACAGAAATGTATCTGGCATACATGTCATGGGCTTCTCCTTCCCTGAGAGACTGAAGTGCCAGACCCTGAACTTCTGATGTTGCCCAAGCCAGGACATATGGTGGGTGATGAGATGGGCAGCAGTTCCAAGGAGTTAAATCACATCGAGGACTCTTCTGGGCAAGACCTTCAGAATGACATCCAGGTGCTTCCTGGTGTGTCCTACCACACTCTCCATAGAATAAGAGATTTTCCCTTCAAATACTATTTTAAAATTCCACACTCACACCCATGCTGCACTACTGCCTACACAGAAATACCCAGGGGTTGCTGGTACCTGTCAGAGAGTCTGTGTGTAACAACTGCAAGAAATGGCAGAAAAGTAACATCTTTATCTTCCCAATCTTCATCAAGAATGAGATCCCAGAGGAGTGGACAAAGACAAAAAAATGCCCTTTTTAAAGAAGCAGAAAAAGGAAACAGGTGAATTATAGACCAATCATGTGGATAAGACTGTCCAGGAAAGTACAGAGGTGACACGGTATGATTTTACTTTTGCAAGCCATTTGGCACAGGTCCATGTGATGCGCCCATATGAACGGCCTCTGAGCAATCATGGTAAAGTGGGTGCTCATGAACACTGTGCTCCAAGAAGAGTAGCAACGGCACATTTTCAGACTAAGAAGGTCTTCGAGGGTCTGTCCTGAGTCTGGTACTGTTCAATATTCTCATAATGACTCAGATGATGGAATAGAGAATAGATTTATGTAATTTGTGGCTGACAGAAGCTGAGGAGGGGGGTCACAAGCAATGTGCAGGACAGGAGTGGAATTCAAAATTATCTTGATTTCTAAAAGGCAGAGTCTGAAATCAGGAGGATGGCACTGAACAGAAGCAAAAATGACACTGGGCAATGTGAGTGCAAGACAGGAGGGAGAAGTAAACCTAAGAAATGGGTGGCTTGCCAGCAGTATGGGAGACATGACCGTGGGGTGGGAGGCGTTCACAGGCTGAACAAGAAAAAGCAGCAGGATGCAAACCAGAAAACATGAGGTGTGAGATGTGAGTGGTGCATATTTATCACAGGAAGGAATTATCCCGCACTTCTCAGCTCTGGTGAGGCTTTAGCTGGAGCTTGAGTTCACCTTTTTGGTGGGACAACACATGCTAAGGACGATGACAAGATCCCAGAGGAATTTTATTAAAAATACAAGTGGTTTTGCAGGCTGGGAAAGGCTGAAAGAACAGGGTTTGTTTAGTTTAGGATGAAGGCTGCTAAGAAACAAAGTCAGAGCACTTGAATATGTAAACAAGATGGTTCAGAAGCGGACCGTGATAGATAGCCCTCCACATCGTGGGATGTAAGATGAGAAGTAATTTTGAGTAAATGTGCAGCAAGGGAGATTTAGTTAGATATTAAGAAAAATGTTATATGGGAAGTTAAAAAGTGGAACAGATTATGGAGGGTCTGTTTAATCCCCAGCAGTGGAATCATTTATAGAAGCATCTGTCAGAAACGGCTCTTGCATCCTCCCTTCTCTGCTGGAGCAGCAGGCTTTGTCCGTGCAGTCCCTTCCCATTCTTCTTTCCCATGACACTGTCCAGTTGCAGTTATTGAAGACCTTGTGGCTGGCATGGACTTGTAAAGTGAGAACAACCCCCTCATAATCAAAGAATCCAGGCTGGAGTTAGACCCAAATGAAAGGTAAACAAAGTCTCTGTGAAGTCTGGCTCTCCCAGAACAAGGTGTCTTCCTCTTTTCGTAGTTAAGCTGGTGTTAATCAGCAGTGACTTCACTGAAGTATTCAAGATGAAGGTGTGTAAAACCAAACTGAGAAGAGGGAAACTTAATAAGACTTGTGAAAAAAAGCAGAAACATTTCCTCCTCTGAGGATAATTAAGCAGGCAGGTGGTTAGGGACTCTCTTGGGAAGCAAAAGAAATGGGTTTGGAAGCCCTCCCACTGAGGAAGAGCTGTAACCACCACAGTAACCCATGAAAGACAAGCTGTTTGAGAAAATGCAGGGTTGGGCATGCACTGAGCATGGCGATAGGGTCTCTCAAGAGAATTAGCTGTTTGAGTTATCCTGGAAATGGAACACAGAGAAAGTAGATGCCTGCTGGCTCAGCACAGGGCTCTGCTGGGGATGGTGGAGAGCCCAGTGCTGGCCAAGCTGACCAAGCCCCAGAGAACATCCAGGTCCCAGGACAGATGGTAGGATGTTTTCCCATTTGTATTTAACTTTCAGATCCATGAGTGCCTCTGACTTGTTCAGCAAATAAATCTGGCCAACGCTTCCTAAGTAGTTCTTCCCTGCTTCACCAGGCTCCAACACAGCTACTGAAGCTCTGTAGCTATCCGTCGGCTGCCACCAAATGCTGATGCCAAAATGGCAGAGAGGTGGCTGGTTTTTTAAAGCACATTTCAGCACCCACTGGAGGTCTGTGTCCTTCTTTGCCATTTGTATTGGGTTTGCATGGCAAGGTTTTGGGAGCATGGGGGTACAAGGGTGGCTAGCTTGGTCAGTAGATCACGAGATTCTTAATCTCAGGGTCATGCATTCAAGTCCCATGTTGGGTGCCAAAAAGGACTGTAGTGGGTTGACCCTGTCTGGACACCAGGCACCCACCAGAGCTGCTCCATCTCTCCCCTCCTCAGCTGGGCAGGGGAGAGAAAATGTAACAAAAGTCTGGTGGGTCAAGATAAGGACAAGGAGAGATCACTCAGCAATTACCATCACAGGCAAAACAGACTCAACTCAGGAAAATTAATTTAATTTATTACCAATCAAATCAGAGCTCAGTAATGAGAAATAGAACCAAATCTTAAAAACGCATTCCCCCCACCCCTTCTTCCTGGGCTCAACTTCACTCCCGATTTCCCTCCCTCGTCCCTGCCAGCAGCACAGGGGAGACGGGGAATGGGGGTTGTGGTCAGTTCATCACACGGTGTCTCTGCTGCTCCTTCCTCCTCAGGGGGAGGACTCCTCACACTCTGCCCCTGCTCCAGCGTGGGGTCCCTCCCATGGGAGACAGTCCTCCACCAACTTCTCCAACACAAGTCCTTCCCACAGGCTGCACTTCTTCACAAACTGCTCCAGCGTGGGTCCCTCTCATGGGGTGCAGACCTTCAGCAACAGACTGCTCCAGTGTAGGTCCCCCACAGGGTCACAAGTCCTGTCAGCAAACCTGCCCTGGCATGGGCTCCTCTCTCCATGGGTCCACAGGTCCTGCCAGGAGCCTGTTCTAGTGTGGGTTTCCCACGGGCCACAGCCTCCTTCAGGTGCCTCCACCTGCTCCGGCGTGGGGTCCTCCACGGGCTGCAGGCGGAATCTCTGCTCCCTATCATCCCCCATGGGCTGCAGGTGGATATCTGCTCCACCATCATCCTCCATGGGCTGCAGGAGGAAAGCCTGCCTCGCCATGTCTTTTCAACGGGCTGCAGGGAAATCTCTACTCCGGCGCCTGGAGCACCTCCTTTCCTTCCTTCTTCACTGACCTTGGTGTCTGCAGAAGTGTTGTTCTCACATATTCTCACCCTCTCTCCGGCTGTGGTTGCTCCTGGTGGGTTTTTTCCCCTTCTTACCTATGTAATTCCAGAGGCACTACCATGGTCGCTGATAGGCTCAGCCTTGGCCAGTGGTGGGTCCATCTTGGAGCCATTTGGCATTGACTCTATTGGACATGGGGGAAGCTTCTGGCAGCTTCTCACAGAAGCCACCCCTGTATCACTCCACTACCAAAACCTTGCCACGCAAACCCAATACACCATCTTTGCCAGAGAGCTGAGGGAACTACTGATCAAGGGCAAGCTGAGCCCATGTGTTCACTTTGCATCCTCCTTCACCTCAACACCATCTCTGCAAGCTTGATCTTAAGGCAGAGCACGTAGCATCCCCTTGTCCACTCCTGCCAATAGCAAAATAAGCGCAATGCCTTCAAAGACAGAGGGAACATGAAGTTCAGCAAGCTCTCTGAGGGAGCTGTGATGCCCACTGCATCAAACAGTCCTAAGAGCATGTCAACATTGTTGGTTCAGCAGGGGCCAGGACTCATTTTCAAGTTACGGTTCTCACTGTACAGAAGCAAGGAGAAAATTACATTTTCTTTATTTGATCTCTGGCACTTTCTGGGTCAGGAAAGTCCACAGGTGTTGAGTTTGAACTACTGCCAGACTAGCAATTGTTAGCAAAAATGGACAGCATTTGGATCATGCCTTCAGTGGTTTCAACACACTCTTATCTATCCCATACATCATTACATATAACTAAGCACTGAAAAACCTTCCAGCTCTGCCTGCAAAACACAAGAGCACAAATTGTGTTTCCAGCACAAATCCAAAACATAGCCCCATACTAGCTACTGTGAAGAAAATGAACCCTCTCAGATGAAACCAGGACACCAAGACAGGCCAAGACAATTGTGCAGACCTTGAGCATTCATTGGTAAGGAGAAAATCTCACCCATTTTTAAAGGGTCATTTATCAATGAACTCTCTTCTTAATGTACCTCTTTAAAACATTTAAATGACAGTGCATTCTGCACTGCACTGTTATGATAGAGAACCCAGCCATATGTCAAGCAGGAACTGTGACCCCTTTTTCTGTGATTAAGTTCATTTTTGTTCCATCCACTTTTTTTTGTACATGATTAACTGGTGAATAAAAAAGCTCTTTTTTTATTTTTCTTTGTAATGGCTGAAGCAGTTTTAATCATATATAATTCAACACTTGCTATGTGATTTGCATTCCCTGCTTTAAGATGAATTTGGCACTAAACAAGCTCTCAATTATACTCCCCCGCCTCTGTTTTCTCTGGAAGTCACAAAATTCATTCAAACAAAAGCTAAACCCCCCTGAAGTTTTATGAAGATGGATGATGATTAAAATCAAGGAACAAAGATCCTTCTCCTGACTTTACAAAACCACAGGGTTCCAATGTATGTTCTCCAGTGGCACTTTTCCAGGCAACCTTGGGTTCAAAGACAAAATTGTGTACATGTCTGTACCAGACCAGGTCACTCCATCTATCTATCATCCCTTCTTCTCATGACTACCCTGGTTTTTTTTGCGCCTGACCCTGGATATTAAACATGAAGGCTGGAGTTTGCAAGCCCAAAGCATAAGTGAGGCTGAATAAGGCAGAAATTGAGATTAGACAAGGAAGCCAAGTTGGAAAAATTGGAGAAGCCTCTAGCTGAAGAAGACAGGAAGAGCAAAGGCAGTGAGAAATGAGCACTGATGCAAGACAGCTGGAATTTATGTATAGATACATATATGTATTTACACACATATATGTATTTAAATGTAAGTATAGGTAGATAATATATATTATAGCATCACTGCAGACAGTTAGTCAATGTAGATCTGATTAAGAGTTAGGCAATCCATAGAGGATCCTAAATTAAGTGCTTGCAGTTATTCTCTAGAAGCACTTCCATGCCTTCATCCACTACAGGAAAGACTAGGGTAATGGTTGGACTTGATGATCTTAAAAGTCTTTTCCAAGCTAAATGATTCTATGAAAAGGGACAGTGAAAGAAACATAACATCCAGCTAACTGTTAGCAATAAAGGCATAAAACCGATGTGGAGGCCACGGAACAGTGAAACGCAGTGGAAACAACATGAGAGAGAAAGACAGAAAGAGCAAAGAAAAACTAAAGATGTCTCAGGGTTGTTCCAAAACCAAGATGACAGATTGGCTTCCCCTACAGATGCTAATTGAGGCACTGGGCAGGAGGCAGGCAGAAATAGGCAGATAATGAACCACGGGGACAGTGTGTTAAAAGAGTAAAATAGAAAATATAGAATAAAAGGCAAATATTTATTTGTTATAGGAGGTCTGTACAGAGGAAGGAAGATGGGAATTTTCTTGCATTCATTTAGTTGCTCCCATCTGAGCTAGGTATCTACGTTTCTGTATCACTAGAGGGGCTGATTGCCCACATGTGGGTGCTTAGTGCCATTCAAGATGCTCTAGGGTACCCGAGACATGAACAGGACTACAGATGTGACACAGTCCCATGGGAAGTCTGCACATTTCTGGAGCAGCAACTGGAAACCAAGCAGAGCATTAGGCAGGGCAACCAACTCAGCTGTAGGTAGACATTTATATGAAACTAGAGGGATACAACCCTTGGAGCTTAATCCTGGTCACACAGAAACAGGATGCTTGCTGAAGGTGCACTGAAACAAAGAGAGATGGCAATGAAAATGTAAGTCCCAGGTATCAAATGTGGCCAAAGCAGGGATCATTAACTTCATTGTCAGGGGAAGCAGCAAGCTGATTAAAAACAAGACCTCTGGCTTGTGTCAGGAATTAAATAAAGCATCTGGAGCCAGCCAGCCAGAGTCAGAGCTTGCTTAAGGTGGGATGGGCTTTCACAGTGCAACACAGCAACAAAGTGCCAGCAGTGTCATCTGCTATCAGCACTAGGTCCCCTGGAAAGCAACACTTCTGAAATACCGAGGAAGGAAACAGCATCCTAAAGTCATGATGTCTTCACCTGAGTTAGACCCACATTTATGGCAATTATGTGTTCCTTCCATCCAGAGATCCCATGGGGTGGGAGGAAATTAAATAATAATAAGTTATTAAGCAAGGTTTGAACCTTCATGCTGAACTTGCTCCTTATGCTCTCCCTATTTCTGTCCTGAAAGTCTGTTTTCAGTCTCAACTTAAATAACCAAAGAAGAATTTTGCTGTAAGAAATGATCTTGTAATCCAAGATAACTTGATCCATACAAAGGTCTAGTAACTTGCTCAAAGGCTTCTCTCGTAAAGCAGAAGTCCACTCAGGAACAGGAGCAAAATCCTAAAATTTAATTACCAGCTTCAAGTTGGCTCCAGTACACATGCAATTATTTATAAAACACTTTCAGTGATTATTCATAGGTTTCATACTTGGGGTGGGGGGGGTGGGGGGCGGGGAAGGGGGGGAGGTCACCAGCTTGCAAACAAGCCTGAAATTCAGAATTGCTTTCTGAGGAGAGCTGAGGGAAGATGATTATGATGGATAATAGAAGAGAAGAGCATAAGGGAAATTGATTATGAAGGTTTACCAGGAATACGAGCATTATTAAAAACTCTATTGCACATCAGTGAATTTCAGACCCTTAAATCGACAGGACCTTTAAAGGGAAATTACATTTTCTATCATTTAATCAACATAGGTAGCAGTGTGTTTGGTCTCTCTTCCCGGCTCTCTGTTGACTTTGATTGGCCGGTTTAGAGAAGTTTAATGTTTAATCTGATATTAAGTGTCATGCAGTTTGAATAAACCAGAGGCAACTGAAAAAGCCAGAAGCAATAAACTTCAGCTTTCCTCCTAACTGTCTCTGTAAAGTCCAGCTAATCATATCTCTCCTTGAATGGCATTTGTTATTTCAATAACCCTTTTTTTCCCCCTCACATGGTACATTGAAGCTGCTCTCAGCCCCGTGCTGCTCTGCTGAAGACAACACAAAATTGTGCCAGCATCTGACTGTGAGGACCCCCTTCCTCCATCACATGATGAAAAGTAATTCAGAGCTGTCTGGGACCTGGCCAGGGACAATACTACCAGTCAAGTCCAGTTCCTGCTGCCTTTCACCTTATAGAGTCATACTTCTGTTCGCAAGTGTTATTGCAGTCAGGTGCCAGCGTTCCTGGCTGTGTGCGGGGATAAACAATAAGGCAAAGGGCTGCAGCAGCTGCTTTTCATCTTCAAAGTGTTTTTTCAGCTGTGGATAAACTCGAGGTTCCCAGTGCCCAAGGAAGAACTAAGTTCCTACAGTGTTTCCCCATGGCGCCCTGCTCAACAGCAGAAAGGTCCCGAAGCAGAAGAAGGTTGGGAATGACCACACAAGGAAGTGAATGCAGTGCCCTTGGGAAAGAAAGATTGCTACACCCATTTAAAACCACAGAAACCACGAGGGAGAGAAGACAGCCAGGACGGAACAGGCACAAGCCTGTCTCCAGGCCAGACCCACCCATGAAGAGCTGGTACAATCCCAGGGGAGGATCCTGCTGGAAATGCAGAAGATGGCCAAGTTTAGGATGTTGGTGTGCAAGCTCCCTTGCTTGTGTGGTCTTCTATTGAATTGTCAGCAGCTGATATGGAGCAAGCAAGGCCAAGGAGAGGCAGCAAATTAGGGTAGGCGTTGGGATTGTAGGAATGAAGGGTCTGTGCTGGATGAACAGAGGGTGGATGTGGTCATGGATCAGAACAGAGCTAATATGCATAGTCTAGAAGTGGGTCAGTGTAAGGTTATTTGGAGCAAAAAACACCCATGGGTGGAAGAGGGGAAAGGTCTGAAGCACTTGGCTGCGCCCCTATCAGGACCTGCATTACAGCCAGCATGCGTGAGCATCGCTCTTCTGCTGTGGTCAGCAAGCAGTTGATTAAATCCCTCAGTGCTGCCTGCATGAGCAAGGCAGGGGCCTTTTGGAAAGCAAAAGGACTGTATGACTCACAAGTTCAGAGGCTAGGCCGTCAGAGCTGACCTCCTCCCTTACACAGGCCAGAGGATTGCATCTACTTACCGTGGTAATTTCTCGTTGGCTCAAGTGTATTTTCCAGAGAAGAGCCCCCATTGATTAGAAGACCTCAAGAGACAATGAAATCTGTTATCATCCTGGGTAGTTTGTTCCAATGGTCAATCACTCTTCTTGCCAGAATGTGCTTCTTTTGGATCCTTGGGTTGTATCTGGCCCAACTTATGCCCCTACCGCTTGTAGCTGCTTTCCCTGTGAAGTTTAATTTTTTTCTCCCTTCCTGTTGAAAACACTTTGATAACAGAATCTCTGCATTACTCATCTCCCTTCTGCAGCAACTTCATTCCTTAAAATCTCTGTCCCTGAAGGTGTTTGCTGAAGTACAACTTACTTCTGCAGTTCTTTAATCCACAATGGTTTAAAATCTACCCTCCTCTATGTGGAGGGGGCCTGTCCCCACTTTTTAGCCATCCACCCCAGTTGTGCTGGTCTGCTCCAGCATGGAGTTTTCACTTCTGTGTCCATGAAGGGTTTGAGTCCTGCATACAACATCTTCTCAGCAAATCATCGGGACTGCCTGTCCACCATACCCCCTAACTCCTTCTCTGTTTGCCAAAATATCACCGCTCTGTGACTGTGGGTTTCCTCCCATCCTAGAAGCCAGGACCCTGCATGCAGCTAAAGAAAAAGCTCATTGCACCTGCCTCGCTTTTGTACCAATGATGAGGATTTGTGTTTTCAGTTACTCAATACCTCCACACTACAGATTGTTATCTTGACCAAGAACAGTATCAATATTTTTAATCATGCAATTAAAGACCATATCAGAATGGATATGCACCAGGGGAAAGGAATTAAATTGCACAGACAGGCTTGGATCTGTCATTGCCTGTCTTTTGACTGCTTGGCTTTTCTAGCTTAACCTTCTGTAATAAGATCAGACCATTCTCCCTCTCCTCCCTCACAAGATATTAGCAGGTGTAATGTACCTGTGCTGACCTCCCACTGTCCTCAGTATCTCCAAAAGAAATGCTGTCCTCAGTATCCCCAAAATAAACAATTCACAGCTTTGCAAATTACCCTAGAGAGGGGCACAGGCATCTCATCTCGAGGCATTGCTGAACCCTCTCCCTCCCCAAATCATCTGAAGAACATGCATGAGATCAGTAGTGAACACTACATTGTATGCTTTATGCCTCATGAGAGGACACATAGGCTGTTTTGGAATGGTGGCACATATGCCTGGTGGGATGGTCTGGTCTGCACGCAACACATGAGCCTCAAATGAGGGCTCCTGGTCTGGTTCCTAGCAATGATACTGGAAGTTCATCGGCCTTTCCATGCATTGGTTTCCCCGGCTGGGAGGTGGATTTGGAGTTGCTGGCTTCTGCACAGGGAACTTTGAGATCACAGGTTTGCTACCGGGTAAGTGATAGCCATGGGGTGTTTATATCTAGTTGTTTTGGGGTGAACCTGGAGCACTCCAGAGCTTGGTCCAGGCACAGTACAGAGGTGTCTATGCGTGGCTGGTTTACCTGGCCAAGGTGATTTGCCTATATGGCCTGACTGTGCCCAGGAGCAGATCCCAAAGGGCAGTGTCACTGATGGCACTCAATGCTCACTGGGGCACAGAGAACCTCCAGTGTTGAAAAAGGAGCCAATTCAGAAGTGTCTGATTAAATAAGGCTGAAGCTCCCCAATCCTTGAGAGGCTTTTCAACATTTCAGCCTGGTTTTGACTGTTTTCTGGACCTGGACCCACTTTCTTTCAAGGTGCCGCTGTGTCACTAGTGACCACAGCCACCCCCCTGAAGTGCTCGTTTCATACTTTACCCAATTCCAGTTTTCTTGCAGCTCTTGTGGGGCACTTTTCAGGGACAGACTTAATGCGGACATATTTGAGCTGGCGTGAACTTCTCTCCGGCCTGTGAAGCTCACTTGGGTTCAGCAAGCATTGTGCCCTCAAGCCTCCTATATCTTCTACAAGTCTAGGCTGATGGTTGGGGGCCAGGTATTGAACTAGATGATCCTCTTGCTAGTCACAGGTTGCAAACTTAGTTGTCTACTGGCTCTACGTGGTGAACCAGCCACTGTTCCTCTCCATCCACCCCCGCCTCAGACAGTCCCTCTTTAGGTTGTTTTTTGAAACTGGGAATTTTGTACTCCACTTGTGCTGCATATTCCCAGCTCATTGAGAAGCCATTCTCTATGGAGAAATCCCCAATTTCATGAAATCAGAAGCTGGCACAACCGAGTGAAGACACGGCTGACTCAGACGACTGTACTGAAGCTATGCTGATTTACGACAGCCTGGGGGAAAGCCACAATAATTTTCCTCTCCTTTGAGTGAGTAGCCACGGTGACAAGAGACTGAGTGGATGACAAAATAAAATAGATCATGAATCTAGAACATGCAGCTGGAATTTCCCCAGCGGACTCACAATGTGAAACATCTAAAAAAAGGCCTGTGAAATATGAATTAATGTAAGGACAAGGTTTTAATCACAGTTACACAATTTTAAAGCCACAGTAATTCCATGGAGCTCAGTCTGGTGACTCCGGGTTTTTGCTAATATCACAGGTGCCTCTAGTGCACAAGGAACAGACCTTGATCTTATTTTTGATGGTGTCAGTTCTGCAGTGAAGTCAGTGGCATACAAAAGTGTGAGATTAAAGGTAAGTTTCATGGGCTGGATGATTTGCTGGTGTGACTGGTCACCTCTGCTTCCTCTTCTGGACACACAAATATCTATACTGGGGAGGCTCTGGCCCTGCCAGTGGTCAGCAAGGGTGTTGCAGAGTCTCTGCTCTGAATATTCAGTGGTGTCATCTTTGTGGTGCAAATCAGGAGTAAAGGATACGAAAATGAAATTCAGGACACGTGATTTTCGTCTGCCACTTGCTTACATAGGACTATATCCAATGGAGTACCATGGACTGACCTCCTGCTGAGCACTGCAGGTATTTGGCTGCTTTGAGAGCAGAGCGAAGCCCTCAAAGCCATGTTCAGCAGCAGCAGAATCATGTGAAGAATGTGTCTGTCACATCCCTTGCCTTGTGGCACAATTTCCAGAACCAGCAGACATGTCAGTTACATGGGACTCACATACTGCCGTCCAGACTCTTCCCTGGTGTCACCACAATAAGGCCACCAGGTTGCACGTGGGATCGTACATCTTGGCTTGGGAGTGGAGGAAGCAGCAGCTTGAGCTTGATCTGCTCCACTCATCTCTGGGTGATACCAAAGAGACATCCCATGTTCATTTTACCTGTTGCTGGAGTCTTAACAATACCCAGATGTGCACACACACCAGGAGCAACTTCATATCGTGGTTGCTCACACCCAGCAGCCACCGCTCAAGGTAGCCCCGGTGAAGACAGAGTCATACACCTCTACACTGCTAACTAACTCATACTTCATCAAGAAAGGAGAGGAAGAGTCACAGAAATGAGCAATCCTGGCCTGCATGCTCCCTGAGTCCTTCCAGGCTGTGCATCCAGGTTTTCTTCCTATGGAGACCAAAGAGTAGGTCAAAGTAGAGCCTGTTGTGTACTGAACCCTTGATGAAGTGTTGGGCTAGGGCCAAGGCACGACGATGGACCCAGGAATGAGAGATTTCTCCTCATCCTGTAGTCTGGGAGACACGCTCCTAAAATTGTAAAACACTTCTGGAAATGAGGTTCCCACATCACATAAGTGCTTTTGAATGTGGAGCTCATTATGTGAAAAACACAGTGGTGCTCAGGTCCAGAAGAACAATAGATCAAGCAGGAAATCAATGTCACTTTTAGTAAATTAAGGAAAATACTGTATTGACATCGTATGCATGGCTGTGTAAAGGCACTGTCGCATGGCTACCCACGGAGAGGATGAGAGACCCCCTGTTAGCAGGAGAAAGCTTGCTACTCGTGGAGAGAGCGGTGAACTTGGGGAATTTAGTCCCAAATTTAGCTGCAGAGTCATACTACAAAGTAGATTGGCTAGAAATCTTATTTAGACTAAAAAGGAGCGGTTTTCCTCAAATTATCCAACCAATCCTTCCCTCCCCCCCACAATGAAGCAATCTCTTCCCTACATTTTGCTTTGGACAAGGCCTATTTTGAGGGGAAAAATGTTGTCCCAGATGGATTTTTTATTTTTTTTTATTTTTTTTTTTAGGAAAAATCTGTTACGATTAATAACAAGTTAATCCACACATTGACAGCAGCTCTGACCACTGAACTCATTGCAAAGCATCTAGGGTCAAAAAAAAAGACATCTTTTAACTGAAAGTGGAAATACTCTAACAATAACAAGACTCATGCAGCTGGTGATTTAAGGGAAACTGGAGATAGTGGGACACTGAGACAAACAGCCAGGAGCATTCCCAGGGAGCAAGGGCTGCTTATCACTTAGAAGATGTCCCCTTTCGCCAGCCCAGCCTCGTTGCACAAACTCAGACCCAAGGGCAGCACAGGGATTTTGGCAGAGGGAGTCCCTGAACCCAGGGGATGCAGAAGTGGCAGCGGGATACATATCAACATCAAGCTCCACGTCAGCCTTGCTACGACACGTGGGAAACTCAGTGGCTGTTGCTGCTTGTTTGCAACACAGCTTTTTGTCCCGGTGATACAAACTGGTTCCTTTTCCAGTTTTGAGGAGATGCCCAAAAATAATGTCTCCAAGCACTGTCTCCCAAACTGCCGCGGGATCAAGAATTTCTTTTTACTCACCCTTGCATAGAGGAAATGGACATGCATGGACAAAGAGAAAATGATAGATGTTTTTGCCTTTAAATCGAAAACGTGAATGTCCCCAAACTAAGACAAATGTGGCCTCTGAACTGTGGCCGTGGTGAGTCCTGCAATCTGGCTCACTTCTGCTCTGAGTTTCGCAGCTGGAGTTCATCTCCCAGCATGCACTACAGATGCAACTCAGGATTCAAATCACCTCCTTTTCGGCCAAAACCCATTTTTTTCTTTTGCCAAAAATTCAGCAGGCTGCCGGGACAGTCTTTCTTGCCTCTGGTTTTGTCAATATTTCCCACAGAGGGGAAACAAACTCCAAAGGTTTTGCAACCTGCTCTGCTCGGTTAGAATAACCGCCTGCTCAGGGGGGTTTTGTTTCAAGGCTGAGGCTGCCCTGTGGCCGGTGTCTGCGCTACCCCTCAGCAAACTCGTGCTTCATTTTTGAAGCGAGACGTAAGCTGCCTGGGTGGCCTTTGGGTGCAGCCTACAAAGGGCTCTTTTATCAGACTGACCACACAGGGCCACAGCTAAAATGTTCTTTGGCCATGCATACGCAATCATGAAAATGCGTGATACAGCATACACAGCACAACGTATGCAATACCCATATGCAATACCCATATGCAATACAATGCATGCAATACAGCATATGCAATACGGCATATGCAATACAGCCCTTGGTGTGTTCAGTGACTGCAGTGTCTGGTCACAGGCTCTACCCAGATGCCATTTGGTTATCGAATCCCCAGTAGGGTGGAAGGATATTTCTTTCAATTCTTTCTTCAGCAGGCAAACTTGGTTTTGTGGTCATCCGGGGGGGACGACCTTTTGGTTTTGCAAGGACAAGAGAAGGCTGAAAAATTTACTGGAGTCTGGGCAGTTGTGAAACATCGCGCCTGAACTTTCCTGAGACCTGATAAAAAAACAAGGGCTTTGACCTGCAACCGCACTCATGCCTGACAGATGTACATCTAACCTGCGCTTAACACACCTCCGTGATGTCTCTGGCATCAGCGTTTCTCTTTCCCAGTGCTCAGAAAGTGTTCTTAACTCCTGAGTTTGCCTGATGTAAAGCCCATGACTTCTTGCCCTTTATAAAAGGATGCAAGAGATGGATTATCTCTGCTGCTCAAGGTTGTATCCCCCTGCACCTCTTCTCCAGACCAAATGAACCTCACTTCACCAATATTTCCTTCTGGCCTTTGACAAGGGCTGGGGCCCCGTGATAGCCAGGGATGCCCAAGCATAGTGAAAACGTGCATTTCTTCTTGCAGCCCCAGATATTTGCAACTATTACCTCATTTTACTGGTGCCACTGAGGCTCATTTCCAATCACAAGCCATTACTAGAGGAAAGAAAACCCAGGAGCTGTAACTTTGATTTTTGGTGGGTCTATCCAGTAGAAGAAAAACAAAGCTGATACAAGGCAAAGTTTAGCATGGCATCAGAATAGCTACAGCCTCTCACTTTTCACCGTCATTTTAGCTAGCCCAGGACAGATCTAGGGAAGGGTCCTTCCTGCAGTCACTAGCAGAGAGTCCCTTGCCTTCAAAGGAAAATCCCCCTTTTCACAACAGATCCCCTGATTCTCCTCTGCTCCCCAGCTAACCCGCAAAAAGTCAGGTACAGAGCAAGCACCTTACGTAGAGAATTTGGTAAGATAGAGCTTGCTGAAAGCAACCTTGCACTCCCTTCTCCCCTTGGCCATGTACGCTTAGTAAATGTGCTTTTAATCTCATTAATGTTGTTTGAAAGAAGCAGTAGTGGATGAATCATCTGATGCAAATGGAATAGTTTAGGGAATACATGCATTTTCATTAGCCTAACTTCTCCTCCAGCACTACGTATTAGCACAGAATTAACCCATTAATTCTATTGATTTCTATTAATATTGTGCATTCCATCAGTGCTCAAATCCCCATGGACTCCCAAGCCCTTTCTAACCATCTATAGGAACTGGCTTGTTTAATCAACATTGCACAACTAATCGAGGCAACTGTTTGGGTCATGAAATGAAGAAGAAAATTGTTTCTAATTGAGAGTACGGGAGGAATTTTGGGAGGCAGGATATAATTATTACTGCTGGAACTGGGCCAGGATGCCAGCAACCACACTCTGCTGATCTTGCCGAAAGTGCCGTGGGAGTTGTGGTAAGCACAATCGATGGAGGCAAGACCAAATCATTCCACCTGTTTTCCTGTCCCAAAATCCAGCCAGCACCACACTGGTGGGGAACTTGTACCCTAAAATCCACCAGGATGTTCTCAAACATCTCCTGTCTGTCTGTTGCAGGCGTTCATCAACCTCTATCATAGCAGTATCCGATTACCTTGTTTTACTCCCTGTATTTATCTTCACAACACCTGCTTTGCCCTGTGCAGATCTGCTGTGACATTTCTGGCCACGGTCTTCCCATCGCAGTGCCATTGATGGACATTGTCTGGGATGGAGTCACCAAAGGTAGGAGTGTCTCCTACACAGTGGTGAAGGGAGGTGGCCGAAATGCCACGTCCCCATGTAGGACAAGGAAAACTTCCCGTATCTCTGCACCTCCAAACATCTCCCCGACAGTTTAGTGCAGTTACACGGAGGGGTGGCATCACTCAGAGAAACACAGCAATCAAGGGATGGGGAGGATCTCCAGAGACTGTCAAAGTCAAAGCAGGGTCAAAGATGGTCTTTCATGTTTCTAGCTCAAAGCTGCTGGGTTTTCCGTACTGCTCAGGTGGCAGAATGGCTCTGCCTCTTGCAGCCTTTTACTTGGAGGAGAGGATAAATGAGGTCTTTGATGTAAAAACCCAAATGAAAGCAAACATGACAAAGTTGCTCTTTAAACTTAGCTTATTCACCAACATCTAGTTCTGGCAGTCTCCTCCCTGGGCAATCAGTGCAGCGAGCTTGCCCTCCCACTGACTATGCATGCTGAGACCATATCCATGACATTTTTTACAGCACTCTTCCAGCAATATTTCGTCTCAAATTGCCTTTGCAAAAGTCTCTCTTTATTCCTCTCATCATAAGCCCTGCCTCATTTTCAGCAGCAAGCTGAATACTGTCTCTTGCATCCTGGCCTAATTATTAAACAACCCTGTCGAAGTATTCAGTCGTTTGCTGATATTTTACTCACAATTAGAAGTATGAATGTGCTCCATTAGGCTTCTAATATCCTTTATGCTCAGCCTGACATTTGGGGAGCTATTTTATTACAGCTGACACTCTGGGAAATGGGGCTGCCGCAGTTAGCATCAGTAATGGTGTTATTGACCCCAATTTTATGAATGCAGGAGGATGTCTGAATGTTACACACTCAGGTACCCAGAGGGTTCTCTCTGTCTCACACCAATGTCTGCTTTGGGATCCCATGTTCCTACCTTTCTGTGAAAGTATGAATTTTTTTCTCGCTCCCTTTAAGGTCAGAGACACTTTTCTGATCAAGTGTTTGGTGATTAGTTAACACAAAAAAAGACCCATAAAGACAGTGAGGATTAAGGTTGAGTTTCTCACTGAAAAGCCTGCTGGCATGTTGATAAGCATCAAGCACAACTGGGAATCCACCTCCAAAACAGACTGGTGGCACAGTTCTGGGCGAGTTACTTCACTTTGGGTCTGCTGGTGGTGGCATCACAATTTTTGTAGAACAGGAGGCTGTGAAGTCCCCCTCCATGCCACCACCTCTCTCTAAAGCATAGGGAGAGATGGTTCCCACTGTGAAGGTCTTCAAGACCAAGGCAGAAAGCCCTGATCCTAACAAAAAAGATAATTTGAAAGCTGAGATTAGGACATGGGCATTCTGAGCCACAGTTCACAGTTGCAAACTACTCATACCTAATCCTTGCCATAGAGATTTGGCTGACTCTCCTGTTGCCTTTCTGGCAGCTCGTCAAATGGATCTCAGTCAACAGTAGGTGATCACGGGACTTTTCTGGTGCTGTAATCCCAGAGCAATACCAACCAGAATAAAGCTGGGGAAAGGGAATCAGCAGTGAGCTACTGTACCAACATCTGACTGCTGAGCACCAGTAAAGAAGTCCTCCATCCCCACCTGCCCTAACACTTGGGCCCTTCTCTCTGACCACCAACAGGCATCTGGAGTAGCTCTTTGAAGAGGTTCTGGATGGGGCTACATGGGCATAAGCCAAACCACCACGTTTCTGGGTGCATCTGGGGTGAGTTACAAAAGGAGGACCTGAACTTACCCCTGCTGAGTCTTTAAGCACTGACAGCGAGAGCAGGCTCAGTGGCAAGTCGAACCGGAATTTGCAAAAACCATGTCTGACTGATGCTTTTTCCCTTTCTTCCTTAGCAGTCATGATGCACAGACTCTTACAATTTCATGTAACAACGAAATCCTCCTCTGTTCTCTCCCCTCTTTTCCCAGTACCACATGAGCACCTTGGGATAAAAACCGGCCATTTTGGAACACAAGAAAACACCCAGTTGTCATCAAGCTGAGGGTATTGCTGAAATTTTGCCCTTTTCAGTGATAAAAAGAAGTGGAATTCCTTGTGTTGAGGGTGGTTATTGTACTCTAAAGCCTTTTTAAAATATTAAAAAGGAGGAGCAGTTCATCCATCACTGTGGGATTTTTAATGCAAAGAGACAAGGCGGGCACGGATCTAACAGGGTGAGGTGGCTTCCCCAGGGGACACAAAAAGTCTGTGGCAGAGAAGGAACAGCCCAAACTCCCCTGAGCCCCTGATCAGTCCCATGGCTTCAAGTTTTCAGACTCCTGACCTGGGAAATTCAGCTGAGCACTGGGCTTGGATCCAGTCTGCCTCTGCTTTGTGGCTGCTGCTCTGCCTTCAGATAAATGACTGTTGGGAGGACTAAAGGGGGAGACAGACTCTTCCAGTGGTGCCCAGTGACAGGACTGGAGGCAACGGGCAGAAACTGAAACACAAGTATTTCCACTAAACAGAGGAAAAACCTTTTTTACTGTGAAGACTGGAACAGGTTGTCCACAGATGTTGTGGAGTCTCCATCCTTGTAGATATTCAAAACCCAAATGGACACGGTCCTGGGCAACTGGTCCTAGTTGACCCTGCTTGAGAACGGGGGTTGGACTAGATGATCTCCAGAGGTCCTTTCCAACCTCAGTGATTCTGTGCAATGCCATAGCATTATCTGTAATGACAATGGAGAATTTCCCAGAATGGGCTAGAAAATGCAGGGTCTGAGCAGAGGTGGAAAGGATGAAGATAGTGAAGGAGCTACACAAGTTCTCTTGTAACTCCAGGATATTTGACATCCTGAAAGTGGCTGCCTGCAGCCACTCCTGGCAGAGCAGTGGTCTGCCTGTCAGACATGCCAAATGTTGTCCGTGTTCCTCCAAAATCAAGGCATTGAAGGGGGCAATTCAGCACCTCTCCAAATCAGGCTGCTTATTTGGTGTCCAGGGATTCAGTCTGGGCTGCTATGTCTGGAAAAGTTGGGCTTGCACTGCATTGTGCATCTCCAACCTTCCTCCAAAACTGGCTCACTGGCCAAATGTCCTTGAGCATTTCATCAGTGGCAGAAGCTCCTTCCAGCCACCACCAGCCACAGGGACCAGGAGAGGGAAATCCCAGTGTCACAAGCAAGAAGGGACTTCTTTAACCATTTTGGGGTTGGAGCACAGAGCTCAGTGCCAAAGAGCAGATCTGTAAGGCAGTAACATGTCGCTGGCAGCTGTCTCGGCTCCCATTGGATCCACATGCCCATACAGAGGTGCTCCATGATCTTCGGATGCCTTGGGATGCCATAAGGGATGCAGGGGCTACATCATTAGGAGCTCCCGCCTCTTCCCAAAAAGGAAAGGAAGCTTTCAGACAAAATCGCCATCCAAAAACCCACAGAAGTAATTCTCTTTTTTCCAGCTGAGTCTGCCTCTGGCTGACCACACAGATCCAGCCCCGTACTGCCCTGCGCTGATACCGAGCAAAGTTTAAATGTCTCTCCTGCTTGCCATAGCCTCCCCCCAACACACACACACGCCCTTCTGCAACAACAAAGCTCCGGTTCTGCCTCTGAAAATTAAATCTTATCTCCTCAAACCACTCCAGCTCCGCACACCTAGGATCCCATCTCTCCCTCTCATCTGACTTTAATAACAACACCATTCCCCTCAGAAGGAGGAGGATGGAGCCCAGATTAAAAGAAGCTGTTTAGCTGGCAGCAATATTACCTTCCTTTGCCCTTTGATTTTTTATCTTTTTTGTTGTTGTCGTCGCTCTTGCATTTTTTATTGAGCACCCAGGCTGAATGGCTGAATAAAATCGAACTTCCCAGCTGAGACCACAGATGCTCAGCTGTGCATACCTTAGGGAAAAACGTGTGCAATTTCCATTTTGGCCAATTATTATGCAGGGGAATCTTTTATCCTGGTAGGAAGGTGGATAGGAGGAAGAAAAGCCTTCGGAGGTGCCGTTTATCTTTTAAAGGAATGCTGGCCATTTAAAACTGTTGAGCCAGAACTTGAGCAGACATGAATCAGTAGAGATCCTTCATAAATAGTGGGATGAAGAGCTAAGAATTTAGCTGGAAATCTGGGGGGTTTGGGTGTGGATACACTTATGTTTATTTATCACTGTAATTCTCTTTAGTGGGTGTATTTGCGTGTTGCACTTTTTTGCTTTTTTTCTTTCTTTTCCCCTGGACATTGGAAATCAACTGGTTTGCCTGGGATCCACATTTCTGTGAGTTAAATTAATCCCAGGACAGCAAGCACTCCTTCCTTCCACCCTCGCCAAATGTGCGTAGGTCCTGCACTGCCGCTCTTTGCACAAGCAAACTCCAGACTCATAAAGCTAAACTTTATTTATCTTGTTTGTACTCAGTTAGACTTTCCAGACCACCTCCTTTTCCCGCTTTCCCTCTCACCCTTCCTTATTCTGTTATCTCACAACTGTATTCAGTGACTAAAGGAAAACCTGTTGTCAAACACAAACCACTACCTGAGGCAGCTTTGCAAGGTTGGAGTCTTGCAAAGTTGCTACCACCCCCCCTATTTGAGTCTGCAAACACAGATGACATTTGGGTCCTGAGAAAATCAGTTATTTGGGGGTAAGAGCCAGTGCTCTTGATCTCCTGCAAGCCCTAGGGTCATTTTGAACACTGTAGAAGAAACCAGGAGTCACTTGTCATGATGCACTTGCTCCCTGTTGGATTCAAAGGCTTCAGAGGTAAGTTGACAAAGCTTTTTTGGGAACAAAATAGTAATCTTCCCCCATCTGTGACCAAAATTATACCAGTCCTAACAAAATAATTCTACAGAATTTTATAAAAGCCCCTTTAAATCCACTCCAGCCTCAACCTTTCAAGCACTATCACATTCATTCCAGCACACACATGCTGGGAAAAGTCCTTCTCGGTGCTGCCATGAAGTCCTGCGGCATCTCTCCACCCTGAGCATGTCCGCAGAGCTGGATTCCTCCACCTTTTCACCTCCGTCCTTGCATAGACTGAGACAGCCCAGCAAGGACCAGTCCATCCACCTCGGTGGGGACTGAGCAGCCGGACTGGAGTGGGAGGGGCACAGCATGGGGCTAGCAGATTCAGAGAGGAGTCATTGGCTTTTCCCCAGAGGAATGGGTGAAAAGCTCATCCCTAACTTTGATCAGAGTGATTAAGAAATATTTTGACTCCAGGCATATAAATGAGCTCTTTAGAACCTGCCCCTTCATCCCTCCTGCCACGACTTATTGACTCCAGGCTCCCGTGCTGCGAACACTGCCATGGACTTCAGGTAGCAGTGCTTTTTCTCCCTCCTCACTTAGCAAAGATATCACATCCCTTCTTACCCTAGGAGAGAGGCTTATATCTTCCTTCTTCCCTCACCTGCCTGATTAGCATCAGAAAGCACCCTGGGCATGAATACCCCAAGGACTAATCCCAGCATACCATGTCTTCTTCTAATATGCTGACACCCTCCCCCTTGTTTGCATTTTTCTTCTCCCTTCCCCCTCCCTCTTCTTAAAATATTTTCTCCTCCTGCTGGGTTCGTCTCTCCATCTGTTGTCCATCCGTTTTCCCTCCCTGCCGGGCTAGGAAGATGCTGCAGGGTTGCGGCACAAGACCGGGCTTGTGCTCAAACCGAGCCTACCCTGCTAGCATCACCGATCCCTTTTCCTCCAGCATCTGCTCTGGGGAGCGTGGGTGCATTGCTGCATGCAATTAATTTCTTATAAAGTCAGAGCAGTGGCCACAGAGGAAGTATGAGTCCGGGGAGGCTGATGCTTTCTGTTCAGTGGTTTGGGGGTTGCTGTTCCAGCTCCCCCGTAACTGAATTGCAGCCTTAACTCTGTCCGTCCTTGGAGCTTGGACTGGAAGTGCACAGAAAGCAAACAGCAAAGCAGGAGTCCTGGATCAGACGCCTGTCCCGGTGGGATGAAGCTGCAACATCCACTGAGGCTATTATAACAGGAGGGACTGGATACAACCTGTGAGTAAGGAAGGTTTTAAGCTGCTGATAACGTCAAGCTGGGAGCACAGGGAAGGATCGTGCTGGACAGACCTTCGGTCTGTAGTCCCTAAATGATATGTTGACCCCACAAAGTGGTGTTTAACCTCCTCTGACCCAGGTTTACATAGAAGCAGCCATTCAAAGGTTCATCTCACCCTGTGCTGCCTGTGGGCAGCAGTGACCAAGAGAAGATGCCTGGGGAAGACTACGAAAATGGAACCAGAGCATGATACTACCCTCTGATACCTTTCCAGCCTTCAGCTATTCTCATCCTGTGGCCATTCTGCGCAAAAAATGGTTTCTATGCAAGGCAGTGACTCTCAGCAGATTTCTCTTTGGGGAACCTGTCCAGTTTCCCCACAGACCCACGTAAGCATCCACAGTGTTCTGCCGTGAGGAGTTCCACAGGCTGCCTACCGGGTATCTGCATGATGCCATCTTGGACCACTCCAGAAGACCCAGCAGGCCTTAAAACATTTAGGGAGTTACAAGGAGGATAAGCATCAATTAAAGACACAGGAGGGGAATACCATTCCTTCAACTTTACTTTTAACAGATGTTTTATACTGAAATTCACATCAGGGAGCTTCCACCCTGGGTCCCTGGGGGTTCTGGTCTTGCAGTAGGGTTTCAGCTACTGTGTCCCTCCTCTGTCTGTCCTATGCCACCCAGTACCCAAAGGGATGGCTTATCAGCCTGCAAACCTTCTCCCTGGGCAGGGGTTAAATAAAGAGGGTTTTTCAGGTGCAGGGTCACACTTGCAAAAGCAACATTGCAAGAGCCTCAGCCCTTCTCTCTGTAGGTACTGCAGAGGTATCTGCAATCTGAGATATCTTCTGACAGTGTGCTAGCTAAAAGCAAGGTCTTCAGAAGTCAATGAAGACTGTGGGATGAATGTCCCCAACCAGGACAAATATCATTGCTTGACGTGGAAAAACAGAAGTATAAAGCAGGACTATAACAAGAAAGTGTGCTCAGCCTCATCAACACCACTGCCACTTTCAGATAAACAACACATTGTTCATATTAAACTCAAAATCATCTGACCCCAAGGGCTGTCCCTACTGAAAGGTTGTTCAGGAGGATAAAAGTTCCCCTGACTTTTTAAGTAACACAAATACGATACCGATGGGCGCTTGATACAATGTGCAAAACAAATGTGGTGTAATGGAGACTGTAAAAGCCTCCTTAAAAGATTTTAAATGAAGAAAAAAATATGGAAAGGCTGAAAAAGGAAATAACGTTTTGTGATGCCAACAGACTTGTCTTGTGCAAACAAGAGGAAAAGGAGGGAGGGGGGAGAGTTGGATGATTTAACTACTTGGCTTCAGTTACTGGACTTTGCCTGCAAAATTTTGGAAAAAATGAACTTGGGAAAAAAAATCAAGATATATTTGGAGTGGCTGTATACCAACAGCCCTGGGCCACAGGACAACTGCAACCATGCTTAAAATTTTCAGTATCACTCTCTCTGCCCTAAGATCAGACCTTTGAGGGGGAAAGGAGTGAAAATGAGAGTACAAATATGTAAAAAACATAGTGTTTTTTAGCCGATTTGTTTTGGATTTGCGGAAATACTGGCCCAGAGCAGTCTCTGCTTCCCATCGGGATATGGAGACCTGGGGACAAATGAAAAAGAAAACAACCTGGAGAGCAAGGCCACCCCCTCATCACTGCCTTCACTGAGGTCAGAAATCCTGGTGACGCTGACTACCACCTCCCTGGTCCCCAGTGCAGTGGGGCTAGCAGTATTAAAAAGGGTTTCTCTTTTGCTGCAGCATAGGGATGTTCCTTTTCCTTTCAAATATCATTAAGTTTCTAGTCTCAGGATGGCTGAGAAAATCTGCATTAAATACACTCTGACAGCCCCCACCCTCCGGGTATAACCTTGAAAACAGTGGCTTCTCTCCAGCATTTACTTGTTATTAAAGGAGTGTGCAGAGTTCATTTTCTTCAACCAAGGGGGCAATGCCTTCCCAGATGCTAAGAAATGGGTGGAAGATGCTGAGAAATGGGTGGAAGTTGAGGGGTCTCTGAGATGTCCCCCAAGAACCACAGGTGTCCACACAGCCCATTTTTGCCCATTAACTGCTGTGTACTAGCTTGACTTGGGGTTTCAGTTTAGTTCAGTTGCTGAGCTTAAAATCCCTGCTTTCAACTCATTCGTTCCTTTGCCCAACCTGAACCTCCCAGAGTGAATAGCTGCTCCTGCTACAGCCCTGCAATAGCTATAACCATTATTATAACTCAGTTTGCACACGCAGCACTTGGTTTTTGCATGGATTGCCTCTGCTAACCAAAGTTCCTATCTTTGCTTACAGAGCAGATAAAAACCTCCTTTAGCAATAGCTTGCAAGGAATTGTGCATGGCAGCATTTCTCAAACAAAGTATTTTGGGGTCATGCAAAGAATATTGCAAACTATTCCAAACCCAAAGAATAATATATTTGCACATTAAGGTCTAGATACAAGCAAAGAAAACCCACAAAGCCAGAGGCCACCTACCTCAAATCTTGCATTAAGAGATACAGTTCCTGTTTGTATTAGGTGAATCAAGAGTGTGCAAGGTTTTCTCTACTATTTGGGGCTTTGGTGGGAGGCAGCTATGTATTTTAAAGGAAAATTTATGACTTTCTCAAATTTTATGCTGATAATTTATATAGTCATTTTAACTGATTTGGAATAATTCATCTTTCCTGAGATAACGACACCAGAATCACTACTGAGTATTAAAATTAAAACAAAAATGCTTCTAAAAGGAAAAGTTCTTTGTTTTCTTTCAGATTGATGAAAAAGAGGGGTCTTATACAGATGGTGTGAGCACTGGTGTTCCAAAGCAGGTTTTGTGGGTTGTCTCCAAGCAACACTTGGGTTTAGTAGCGAATGGGCTGGGGAAAGTTAAAGGCTTTCTGTAACACCCCTGATTTGTGCCAAGTCATGTTCCTCCTCTCCTCCCACCTTGGTATCACCTTTGCTGAATGCTTCTGTGAGCGCTGTGGCTGAGCTCTTACCTCCATGCGAGGGATGCGATGGTTTGGGGTGGTTCAGGAGGGAGCTGCTGGTTTGGGTGGGTATGGAGATGTGCAGGTGCCGGCGGTGCAGGGTGGGAGTTGAGTGCTGGTAGTGGGGAGCAGAGGGGGGCACGAAGCTGATCATCTAGGGGGTGATGAGGGGCATATAGCTGGCTACTTCTGGAAAATAAACAATTGTTTTGTTATTGAGAAAAACCAAAGACAATGACTACAGAGCTCAGGCTGTGGTGAGGGGTGAGGGTCTGAAAAATTGCCAACCAAACCATAATAGCACTGGAGAGGAACATTAAAACCCCCCTCTGCTTCTCCCCAGTGCACCCAAGTATGTCAAAAACAGTTTGGCCAAGCCCTTCCAATGCCCATTTCTCCTCCAGTTCAAATCCAAAAGTAGGGCTTGAGAAACAAGCAAACAGCATCTATCCCTGGGTAAACTCCTGGTGATGAGTGAGCAGAGCCTGTGCTTTGACATCTTCACCCATCGTAAGCCTCGCGGCAGCCACCACATGGTCGCACGTCCCCTCTCCAAGCCTGGCTGTGGGGGCTTGGGAGGAGATTGCTTTCCCCAGAGCCCAGTGCAACCAAATGGGTGTTACAGAGTCACAGAATCATAGAAAGGTTTGGGATGGAAAGGACCTTTAAAGGCCATCTAGTCCAACCCCCCTGCAGTGAGAAGGGACATCTTCCACTAGATCAGGTTGCCCAGAGCCCCATCCAACCTGACGTTGAATGTTTCCAGGGATGGGGCATCCACCACCTCTCTGGGCAACCTGCTCCAGTGCCTCACCACCCTCATTGTAAAAAATTTCTTCCTTATATCCAGCCTGAATCTACCCTCCTCTAGCTTAAAACCTTTGCCCCTTGTCCTGTCGCTGCAGGCCCTACTAAAAAGTTTGTCCCCATCTTTCTTATAAGCCTCCTTTAAGTATTGAAAGTTGTAAGTATTGAATTTTGCAATGGTTCAGGTTGAAAGAGTTTAATCTCAGGAGACAGCTCTTTCTTCCTCCATGACTTCTGCTTGCTTTTCCTCATACAGCCGATTTTACAGCTCCCAGCCTTGCTTTTAAAAGCTGGCAATCTGTTATCCCATTCACATTTCTCTGATCCCAACCAGTGCAGTAAGAAAATTTCATCTGTAAACATGTGCTCTGAGCCTCTCCAAAGAAACCTTTGCTTTCAGACACCCTGATACCTCCTCTGTGCAACAGCATCTTTGATTTGAAAAGGGTCACCAAAAATGGCCCTTTGTCCCTCCAGGGACCAGGAGGGTTCACAGCCTCCAGGAGGTAGGTATGGTTCTGCGAAGGCTGATAATAAGCCAGTGCGGCCATAAAATATCACTTCATCATCAAATGTAAAGCTTGGTTTGAGCTTTCTACAGCTTTCATGGCTGTATGAGTAACAAAACAGCGACTGTGGTGTTTTAATTAGCACCTCAGACTTCCTTCATTTCTTTTGCCAGTTCAGTCTGTAATTTCTGGAGTACCTGTCCTTCATCAAAATAAAAGGTCTCAAAGACATGGGAGCCTGCAACTGCTTTTTTGTACAGCTAAAGATCAAGGCTCAGGCATTTTAGATATACAGCTGCTAAAACATACTTAAAACTGCCTCTCCCTGCACATCAGACAGCATGGTCTTCTCCATCCACATCTGAAGCAATGGGTTTGATCCTGTCTCAACATCTTTGAGCCAGTCCGTGTGCTGGCCTTCTACTCAAATCTTTAACACATTTTTTTGACTGGTCTTGAAATGCAGGAGGACCAGGGGTGGCTGGTCACATCCTTCCCTTCCTCAAAATGGCCTCTTCAACTGCATTTTCTTACAGAATATTGAAAAATCTATCAACTGAGCTCCCCAGCCTCGAAGGAGATATAGAAAACAGCTCTCCGTGCTTCACTTATTTAGGAAATATATTGAGTTTTCCCATGTTTTGAGGGCTTTGAAGGAGGTCTTCTCAATGGCATGCGGCTGAGAGGAGAAGGATCTTCTTATAGGACAGTGCAGATGCAGTGGGAGAATCAAAGTCAGCCTGGAAATACCTTGAAAGGGATCGGCACAAAGGAAGTGCTGTTTGCATCCCAAAAGGGGCAGAAGCACAGTCTTTCTAAATTCTGCTTTCTAGCATCTCTACCTGTGCATGACAGATGGCAGCTCAGGGAAAAGGAATTAAATTCTCTTATAAGCACCTGAATCCAGGAGCTGAGGATTTCAAGGAGAAATCCTGAGTCTCAAGGCCAGGTTTGAGAACGAGGAATGCATCAAGACACTGGGGCAGCCCAGCAAACGGTGCAGCAGGCACGGGTGAGGCTTTGCTCTGCCTCAGGCACCCAGGCTCAGTCTCTGACCATGAGATACAGGGCAGAGTGATGCACGTCTCCTATTTGATTATATTTTTAGGGAAAAGATGGGTAAAATTCCTAGGAAACGGAATAGCATGTCTTAAAGTCTCAAAGAAACAGTCCGATATATTATGAAAATAAAGAGACAAATTAAGACCTTTATGTAATAAAAGTATTTTTCTGTTGTTGGTCAATTCATTTTAAGTTTGATCAACTTTAATAGCGACCCTGTAGCACTTTTCTTGTTTCATTTCTGTTCAATCAAGAAGCAGCAAAATGGAGAAGATAGGGATTTCTTCTTCCCACCCACAGAGAGGGGTAGCATTGCCCCACTTGTCTCTTCAACTCAAACCCACTAAAACCCAGGGTGGGACTAAAGTTTTGCCTGTTATCACCATGATATAACACTGAGCTACTCTGGGTGTAAGCTGCAGTGACAGGGCAGGTATCTGCCCCGTTATTTTGTGACTGTGAGGAAGAACAATTGCTGATGTATTCTGGATATATTTTTTTAATCTTATCCTGAACCTGTTTTCCATCACGAGATGGAGTTAGAGGAATTCAGACTCTGCAATGAACATAGGACAGGGACGTCGGTACTTGACAAGAATTATAAGGCTCTGAGTGATGTGCTGGGTAGTTAATGAAGCCGCCTAGAAAGGCTGACATATTTGCATTCATGTTAAAAGAAAATAATAATAATAATTTGAGGCTGTTGAAAAGTGCTGCTCTGACAGCCCCAGAGAATGCCTCTCATTCACCCAGACACAAAGCAGCCTCTGCTCCTGCTGTGCCACTACTGTTTTGAGAGCGATCAGCCTGGTTTTGGGCACAGTTGCTCCCTGCTGATGACGAACCCCAGACCACCCTCCAGCCCGTGTCTCCACCACCTGCAGCCTCATTTCCCAGGCTCAGGGGCAGTGAGCTGTGTGCCCAGACGTCACTACACCACCAACTCATGGCCATGGCTCAGCTATAGGGTAGGAGCTGAGGCAGGGGGACCTTCCTGGTCTTGGGGTATCCCAGGCCCTTCCTGCTAAGCTGGGGAGCAAACCCCAGCCCCAGCATATGCTCTCAATTAAGCAGCATCTCATTACAGGCAGGGCATCATGCTGTCTCCATCTTCACGGCATTGCCCAGCCCTTCCTCCCTCAGCATCATGTATTGCCCCTGAGGACTATACGGTGTCCTGCCTGCCCTTTAGTATCTGCCAAAGCGTAAAAAAAATCAGGTGAGGAATTCTGCAGTAGCTGTGGCTGGTGACACAAAACCAAACACCATTTCTATTCTCGGATGTGTGCTTTGGTTTTGTGTGTGCTGGGTTTATTTTTTGCCTGTCCGTCCTTCCTTCCTTCCTTCCTTCCTTCCTTCCTTCCTTCCTTCCTTCCTTCTGCCCTTCCACCCTTCCACCCTTCCTTGTTTAGGAGCCTCAGAGGCTCTCAGGACAAATCTCAATCTGCCTAGAGGGCTTTCAGCACTTCCAGGGCTCAGTGCCCCCCATCACAGGGGCTTTCTGAGTCCCTTTCTCACTTTCCTCACACAAATAGCTCACTGCTGTTACACCAATGTCAAGTTTGAGGTGACAGAAGAGCCCCTGGGACCCGGCTGCTGTAACCTGCTGCTGCCCAGCCTTGTCTGACTGCATAGTTTCTGGCCAGGCTGTGCTGAGATCTGCTGGGGAACTTCAACTGCAGCAGGGCTTTGGGTTGAGAGGAGGGTCGAACTTCTACTGCACACTAAAGAAGCTCCCACTTTACATCAGGCTTTGCCAGGACATGCTTCGCTGGCAAGAAAGTCAGCGGGGAGGAAAGCAACAGTGAGAAACAACAAGGAGAAAAGCAAAGAGAACTCAGGACTGGGTAATTTCTGGCCAACGATTGTCTCTAATAAGGTTTGACTGTATTAATTAATTGAGATGTGCCTTGGAGAGCTGGAGCTGCTGCTGATGGAAGTCAGCCAGGAAGAAAAAAAAATCTCATTTTCTCTGCAAACCTGCTGATTAGACCAGATCTCTGAGGTTCACTATAACAGGCTTTGGGGAGATGGGATGCCTTTTGGACCTGCGACACAGCTACAGGTAGAAATTGGCTGTCATGAACTGCCAAGGGAGATGGCCAGGGGTGGAGGAGGACAAAGCTTTGCAGTGGGACCGAGTTGGGTCATTCCTTTGCATAAGCTTTTGATTAATTTCCTACATGAAACCAAAATGCATGTATTTTCCCTGTCTGTGTGGGAAGAAAACATAAATATGTGTCATTCAGCCAAGGTTCAGGTCATTGGTAGGACTAAGCCTGCTTTTGAGTCCGTACACACCCCCTGTCCATGCTGTCAGTCCCAGGTGGATCAGTTCAGGAGCTCTCTGGGAGGCAGAGACATCGCTGGACTGGATGGACCAGGACTACAAAAGGTGACCTCCTGGTCTCAGATAAGCTCTTCCAAAACACCGTGTAGATATTGTGGACCTGTGCTCCAGCTGGGTGCCGGGCAGCAGTGTGGGCAACGTGGGTGCAAGGTCCCCAGGGAAGAAAATGCTTCAGCCTGTTCTTGAGCCTGTCCTGCACTTTGCGCTATGGCTGCGTCCTTGAAGGGCACAGAGCGTTGGTGTGCGTGGTTGGGTGCGTGTGGCTGAGCTCATGTCCAGGGGACACGCAGCATGTGCAGGAATGGGCACCATGTCTCAGGGGTGCAGGGAGCATGTCTTTGTAAGTTGCACTACAGAGTTTTCCTAGTTCTTGGGAAATTCACTGGAAAAGATGGTCTGTGCATCTTTCCAATCTAAATGCCAGTTATGAACTGTCAGGGAGAGGACAAAACAGTCCTTTCCAACTTTGCTTTTCTGCCACGCAGAGAAACTTTGCTCCTTGCTTTGAGCACAGTGTGGAGGAATCAGCAGGTAGTCTTTGTGCCTTCAGTCCCTCCTGTACATCTCCAAGAACAACCCTCCCACTGCCTCCACGAGAAGTGACAGAGGTCAAGAAACATCCTGCAGCCCTGTTGACCTGACAGCAGTAGCACGATCTGAGGTTTAAACACTGTAATATTGACCCAAATGAAAAAAAAAAATCACAGGAATAGAGACATGTCTGTATTAGACTCAGTGATTCCTGGTTGCTTTTTCATGTGATTTTTTTCTCTCAGGAGTTTTTACATGGGAGCAGAAGAAATCCTTTATATAGCTGTTCACTTTTCCTATTTTTTTTCTAAAAAGTATAACTTCTATGGCTCGGATATTAGGGGCTGGGTTTAGACTAGATAGAGTGAAAATGCTCCTAACAACCCTCGTAACTCCTACTATAGTTTGTACAACTGGGACTTGAAAAGATGCTGGACAGAGGTAGGTAGTGGATGGCCCGGGGTTCAGATGTGCAGGAGTAAGAGATGTTGGGCCAATGTTTGGATTCCCTCATTTTCCCTTTGGATACAATTTCAACACACTTGGAAAGAAACTGTCCCAGTTTTCCACAGATTCTTTTTGTGCCATAAGAAGGAAATAATCAAGACTGAAACTGCTTCCACTAATTGTCTCACTATTTTAAATCTGAAATGCTGCCAAGTTGCTGCTTGGGCACTGTTCAAGCAGCTTTAGTTACCCTTCTCTCCTGAAGGCCAGGCTCCCCAGTAGGACTTTTGCACACTAGGTGGTCATCGTGCCCCTCAGGAGATATAGTCTGGTCACACAGCCCAGTCCAGCTACAGCCTCAAGTCAATCAAACTGATGTTCCCAAGGGCTGCTGTGCTATCTGCCCATTGAAAATTTTGAGGTTGGTAAGGGCTATTACATTTTTTTAAGGCTCAAAAGAAAAACAAAGCAGAAGGCAGATACTTTCCCCCCAAAGACAAATGATTCCAAGCAGCTTCAGATGATTGAAAGACATATTTTTGTGGAAGAAGAAGTGAGATGAAATGTTTTCAAGGACCTTTGCTAAACTGAAGAGAAAGACAGCTCAAAAGCCCTTTGCTTGCTTCAACCATTGGTGGTTCCTATGGTGTTGTCTGGAGCCATTTCACTGCTGTATACACCGATGTCTCTCGCAGGTAAGGTCACAAACCTTAGAGAGACCAAGCTGCAGAGAAATCATGGTTATGGGCTCAACTTAAACAAACTCACCTAAGATCTAGACATACACTAGACAGCTGGCTCCAGACCCGTAGGCATTCATAACAAACCTCCTTCTAAGGTACTGAACTGTCCCAGAAACCTATGGGAAGCTCAGTGCCCTAATATGATGAAGACATCTCAATATTTTGGAAGATATTATCCAAGCCATGATGGGTAAGTCAACCCCAGCATCTGTTAATAATCTCATGTAACATAGAATCATAGAATCATAGAATGGATAGGTTGGAAGGGACCTCACAGCCCATCCAGTCCCACCCCCCTGCCATGGGCAGGGACACCCTCCACTAGCCCAGGTTGCCCAAAGCCCCATCCAACCTGGCCTTGAACACTGCCAGGGAGCCAGGGGCAGCCACAGCTTCTCTGGGCAACCTGGGCCAGGGCCTCAGCACCCTCACAGGGAAGGATTTCTTTCTAACATCTAATCTAAATCTACCCTCTTTTAGTTTAAACCCATTACCCTTGTCCTGTCACTACACCCGCTGATAAACAGTCCCTCACCATCTTTCCTGTAGGCCCCTTTAAGTGCTGGAAGGCCGCAATTAGGTGTCCCTGGAGCCTTCTTTTCTCAGGCTGAACAACCCCAACTCTCTCAGCCTGTCCTCATAGGAGAGGTGCTCCAGCCCTCTGACCAACTTTGAGGCCTCCTCTGGACTCGCTCCAATAGCTCCATGCCTGTCTGGGAGTGAAAATCATGTGAAAGTGATTGGTTTACCTCTGAAAGCTTGGTGATTAGAAATGGAGCACTTTCAGTTAGATAGCCAGAGTGGCACATCCAGTGTGCCTCCTGGCCCCCACGTTTCAGTCTTGCACATCAATGCTCTCCCTATCCTTCGATATGTCAATCACTTGCTTTTCCAGCGACACAAGCATTGGGCTTATTGGATAGGTGGCTGCATGTACAGGGGGCATGTACAGGTAAAACCAATAGAAGTTCATCCAGAAGAAAGGAAGACAAAGTCCGTGTCCTTGTCAATGCTTGTGAAGAAGCAGGAGGTCAAACATGAACTTACCCAAGCAAAGCTCTGTGCTCCATCTCTTTCCTATTCACATTTGTTGGCTGCTGACCCAGTTGTAACTTGGACTCAGAGCATTCACATTGCACTGAGGAAATGGCTAACTCCTGGTGGGAAACATTTATTTGGAAACTGAGGTCAGCCCCTTGCTTCCGATGGCATCTTGGGTTTTATCTGTACTACCAAATAAAAGAAATCTGGACAAAATCTTTGGCTCTGGGGTCAAAAGGCACATTCTGGCTTGCCTGTGCCCACGTGTTTAAACCTTTCCTCACCAGCACAGACACCTTTACCTATGAGTCCTGTGTCTACGACACCTCCTAAGTGTGCCGAGGCACTATTTATTCAGGAGGAGCTGATAGATAACCAGATTGGACAGTAGGACAGGGCTTAAGGATGCTTAAAAATCATAGAATCACAGAATGGTTTGGGTTGGAAGTGACCTTAAGGGGTCATCTAGTCCAACCCTCCTGCAATGAGCAGGGGCATCTTCAACTAGATCAGGTTACCCAAAGCCCTGTCCAACCTGACCTTGAATGTTTCCAGGGATGGGGCATCTACCACCTCTCCGGGCAACCTGTTCCAACCTGTTCCAACCTGTTCCTGGCTCTATTGACTATTTCACATCAACAGATGTGGCTTTTGCCTCATTTCATGTGTACGTGTGCTTAACTTTAGACGTGTGAGCCATGTGGATGTGGGAGTGGTGTGAGAACGTGTTTGGATGTAACTATGGCCATGCATTCATGCGTATGTGCTCACTGCGAGTCTGCCATCCCCACAGGGAACCTGTTTTGTACTAAAAATGTTTTTGCATTAATGCGTAAATTAAAGTATGACTGCAATAATAGTCAAAAGGGAGCCCAAAAGAGAATAGAGAAGATTGATTATGTGCATATTTTAAGTGCTTTGTGTCTGTGAATGTTTATTTGAAAAAATTAGAGTGAAAGAGAAGCACTGACACTACAAATAAAAATAATATAGGGAAATACATCTCTTTTATTATTAAATTATAGATTAAAATAGGAAACATGGGGAAATATAGAAACATATATCTCTTTGTGGAGGTTTTCTATAACAATCAGCATAAAATAACGTAGCAGTACCTGACAGCTTAAATAAAGATAGGAGCCTCAGCTCCTATCTACGCATTTATCTCCTCTGATCCAGACAGGGTAAAGAGGCATAAAAGGCTCAGATAATAGCATCTTTTCTGCACACCAGCTCCCAAACGATAGGCAGATTTTATACTCGGTTACTCCACATAATGTCAACATTGTTAGAAAACAAAAGCACCATGAAGGAACATTTTTTTCCCTCCCTCTCCTTCACTTTTTTTTTTTTTCTTTTTCCTTCTGATCTTTTACCTTGTGATTTCTGCATAAAATACTATGGGGCAGATCCGAAGCTCTGCGCCTCTGGACCAACCCCTGAATTTGTGGGGCAGCAGAACATGGGATGACGGGAACGAGTGGTGAGGTTCAGATGGGTGCACACAAATCATATGCACAGAAGCAGAGAAAGCACCAGCCAATTCACTTAATCCCTGTCCCTTCCTTGCTGCAAGCTGTCACAATATCTATTGTAGTCGACAGCTATCGACCATTGCATGCCATACCATTAACCTTTGCCACCCAACACGTCAGATGACGGAGATTGAGAAAGCTGAGTGTCACCTCTGAGCCAAGCAGCATGTGGGAGGTGCAAGCAGAGCAGCAGCACACGCTGAACCGGGCAGCGAAGCTGCTGAAAAGTCTTACTACAACCAGGTGTTCCCTGTTGTCCATGCTTTGTCCAACAAGGTGGGCTTCATCTTGGGAGGCTTTACCCTGATCCCATGGACCGTCTGAATACCAGCCTACTCTTTCCCCAGTTCCCCTCATCACCTACAGTTACCCACTGCCCCTAGCAGTTCTTCTGCATCCTTGGCATGTTCAAGGTGACACCACATCAAGCAAACCAAACCTGGAGGAGTTCCTGCAAATTTCCATGTTAATATCTGTCTCTTCGGAAAATGTAGCCCTCCTTGAAAGGTGCAGATGGCACAGGACCAAGGTCCTGGGCATTGCCCGAGAGACAGCACATCACATTAACATCTACAACTATGCTACTTTGTGATGGTTAACGTCCACAGGACCATACACTGACCCTTTGACATTGCTCAGCTGCTTTTACCTCCACGGAGCAGTTCTCACTTTGCCTTTCTCCCTGGATTTACAGGCTGCATGGACTGTTTTTATGATCCCAGGAAGACATTTCTTTGACTCTACACAGACCTGCATCAGACACTTCACTGCTTAGCTTGGAAAAAATAAGTAGCAGTATGAAAGGAGCCTGGATTTCTACATCTCCTTTCACATGCACTTTTTCTGCTGTGAATTTCACCAACTTTTCTCCCAGTGGGCAACACTAGGAGCTCATTCCCCTCTCCACAGCCAATTTCACATCAACCTGTGGGATCTGAACATCTTCTGAGACTTCTATCAAACCTATTTAACCTGGCCAGGGGGCTCAAAATTTATTTGGGGTGGACTAACTGACACACATACACAAGATTTATTTTCTCAGGAAACCACAGGCTAAAGAACAACATAATTAGCTTATTTACCTTTGGTTGAATCAACTTGTTAATTCTTTCTAGCCTGAAGGGTTTTCTCCAGGGACGCCTATATTTGGCTAGTTGATTTGTTATGAGAAGAAAGAGTTCTTGGCACTTGCTTGAGGAGACAGGGAAAATCTTGGCAGCAGCTACCCACATTTTTTTACTTTTGAGTCCCAGCATAAAGGAAGGTGACAATAAGAATAATTGTCCAAGCCTGACTTGGAGCCAGTCCCTCAAGGAGGTCACATCTAAGCTCCTGCCTTCCTCACCTCCATTTCCAGGGAGAATGAGGTTGAGAGCAGGTCTAAGGCACCAAGAGCAAGGTGGTTTTACTGGAGAGGAGGAGAAACCACCTCATCACTCATTAACAAGAGGCAGAGCCCAGGGCTAGCCACGCTCTTGGCTCACCCAGACTCATCATCCATCACTGGGCCACCTCCCAGCTCTACCGTCAAATGGCCATTAAGACCCTTGGCTGGGCAGCACCATCTTTCCATAATACCTTCAACATGAGTATGGGACATACAGGATGCAGGGAAAAGGGGGCATGAAAGAACTTTGGCCAACCTTCACTTCCAAGTGTACCAGGCAGCAGGGTCACCCTGTGCCAAGTGACACTGTTGCTGTCCTAGAGGCTACAGAGGTCCCTTGTTTAGCTCTCAGATGCACCTAGGACCTGCAGATCCTACTCATAGATGTACCATTTAATCCTTATGCCCAAGACCCACACCCCTCCTCAAAAAATTATTTCAAGCCTCAAGCCTAGCCCAAATGGAAGCCCTTCAATTTCTTTTTCCAGTAAAAATGAGAAAGAAAAATAGCCTAAACATTTTGCTCCTAATACTCAAAACTTTTTCTTTCTCTGCTTCACGCTGTTGCTCTCTCTCCTCCCCTCCCTGTCTTACAGAAGTGTGACTAATCCTCTTCCTTCTCTTGCACTGTTACCTTGAAGGTATTTATAGAGTGTGATCATGTTCTCTTCTGTGTCTTTCTTCCCTTTTCAACTCTGGATAAATCAAGCTTCCTCAGACTTCTCTCATGTGTCTTATCTATCACGAGGTCATGCTAACTGCAATGGCAAGCCAAGAAAGGCTTTGCCTGTTGGAGAGGACACTTCACAGCTGATACAGCCACTGCACAGGCTCTGCAAGAAACTTCTGACAGATTTGCTCTCCATATGCACATCCCCAGCCCCGTGCCGGGTCTGCATACATGTGGGTTCACTTGCACCTATGTGCTTTAGAAACAGGAGGATTTATCTGTTCCTAATCAAATTAGGCATCACTATCATTTATTTACATTATCTCACGTCATTGTTAGTGTTCTGCCTTCTGAGCTGGAAGCAGCAGAAAGGAAGATGAATCTAGAGGGTTGAAAGAGATTAAGCTGAAACACACTTGTCCAACAACATCTGCAGGCTGTCTGAGAAATGGCCAGTGTCCGGGAGGGAAAGGGTGGACTCTCGTGCAGTGCCTAGGTTAGTTAATTAAGGAAACTCAAGGAGCAGGTCCAAATGGCCCAGAACTGCCTCACCTGTGCTATTAAAATCTCTTCCCCTTCAAAACAGAGCAACCACCTGCAAACCACCTGGAATGGTCCTTGGCTTGTGCTAGCTCCTGACCAATGCCCAGGCGATGGGCTAGTTGGCCATGGCCAAAACCACTTCAGGGATTCTAATAGGTTTGACAATCAAATTCCCATGGCTCCAAAGGCTCCTGGGCGCTGTGTGATTTATGAGTACCCTCTGTGACCCCCAGAAGAGTCGCCATATCCAGCTACATCATCACTGTGACCGGAGCCATCAGGTCTGTGAAAGAGTTGGAAATTTCCTACTGGATTTCTTTTTTTTCTTTTCTTTCGTTTTTTTTTTTTTTTTTTTTTTTACCATGCAAAAATATGTTCCCTGGGAAAATTTGGGGTTTTCAAGTAAAAAACCAAAGTGCTAAATATTTTAATATTACTTTCTTAATCTTTCTTTCCTCTTTTTTTTTTTTTTTTTTTTGAGTTGAGTACTTTGAAATGATGGCTCCTTGACTGTTTCCTCCATCTCCAGATGCTCTCTTGGAGCAATAAGAAACTTTGGTTACTTAGGTGAGGTGTACCTCATTGAACTTAAAGAACCTAAAAATCAGGAGAAGGTCTAAAATTGTCATTTTGATTCATTTTGTAGTCCATGGAGATAACACTGACCTGTAGAGAGGGTAAATGTCCCTCTGGACCTGTCAACCTCCCTCCACTGATTTCAAGGCAAAGTTCAGAAGACCAGGTGAAAACCAGGTGGGATGAAACCTATCTCCTGCAGCCTACTGGGACCATTCCTGCCTGGTGCACGGGCAGGGGACAAGTGAGAAATGATCCATTTCTCTTCCTGTCCAGTGTCCCTCCGGGAAGACCAATTTCTGTTTTCTTAATAAAAGCAGGTAAAACAGAACAGGGACATCTGAGGCTCATTTTTCTTCCCCTGGAATTATCCTCAATAAGCATTTTATTTTCCACTCACTATCTTTTATTGCAATTTTTACTATTCCTGATTTGTCACTGTTGTTCAGAAACCAAATTGTACCAAAAGCTCAGTATTTTTCTGGGGGAATGAGTTCCTGCTATCCAGCCTGCTCTTCTATCCAAGGCTTTTATTTTTTGCACCCCACGGCTGTTCCCGTCTCTGTGGCGCATCGCTGAATTCAGCCCTTTCTCTTTAGCAGCGCACATCTCTAATCCTGGCGCAAAGCAGGATCAGTGATCCCCGTGTAGGGGATATGGGAAGATTTTCGGAGCAGATTAGTCAGCTACTGCACTTGAATTCAGTTCCTGCCTGAGTACCAAAATAAGAGCCCAGTAGATTTTGTGCCCAGCAGGTGCTGCTAAAAAATCACATTGTTCCTGATACGCTGATGAGAAATTTTGATCCAAGCTTGTAGTTAGCTGCTTCACACAAGCACAAATACCCCAGGTCAAACGCTGCACTGTCACCTGGTTCTGCCTCACAATAATTCCCCTACCTTAAAAATATCCTTGTTTTACACTGTGATGCAGTAAGTTTGCATCATTTTCCAAAACCTGAGAGACATCCAGAAACAGATGCCGTAATTCCTCATCGTGTGGGACAACATTCAACCTGCAGATTAGGCACTTTTTTGGGACTTCACTGGATTTCTTTTTTTTTTTGTTCATTTGTTTGTTAGTTTATTTTTTGTTCCAGCCCTTCCAATTAAAATTAATACTTCTTGGTAATGTGATAGCATATAATGAACTCAACTAGAGATCTGGACCCCCTCGAGTCAGGTATTTAATTACTAACAGGCTTTCCAGCACACATTAAGGATTGGCCTGGCTGGGTCTGTATGGGAGGAAGAATGAAGCAATATCAGGAGACGGAGATAAATTTCCTTGCATTAGTCCCAGGAGGGTGGTAACTCTGAAGCTGCTTTACCCAGTGCGTATGCCTCCACACTCCACGCTGATGGATGGGCCCCAGAGCTGTCACTTCACATGTGCTTCCCCTGCAGGGACTCACGTCACCTTTTGCAGATGGGGGAATCCAACCTTAGGGCTTTCCCAGCGCTGGAATGGCTCTCAGACCTTTATGGTCCTACACTTTCCTCCTCCCAGCTCCTGGATTCCCTATTATGCTTCATCTGCATATTCTGTCCAGCCTCTCAGGAGCCCTTTCTCTTTTGTTTCCCACCTCCAGACCAGAATCAGCTCAGGACCTTCTCTGCTGTTCCCTTCCCACACCTTCTGGCCCTGATGGAGAAGTCTCATGTTGCAAGTTTAATGCAATTCCTGACCTTTTTCCCAAAACATCGGGAGAGTCCCACAAGGCTGGATCCTAGAGGAGGTTCCTCATCTGCATCTCAGGACACTTCCTTTAGTTTTTACCTGCAATTAATATCCTAAATCATCACAAAAAGGAGATCATCTTTCCAATCACATAAGGAAAACCAGGACATTCTCTGGGAATGGGGCTCCTGACCACCTTTCAGGAGTTCCTTGGGGCAGCACAGCTTTAAGGTTAGCTAAAGCCTACAAAGCCTCACAAGCCCACAAGTGATCCCATCATCTTCCCAAAGGGAAACCTGCTCTTGTCCCTTCCTTAAAGTAATCAGATGTTGTCCTGGTTGAAAGCAAACCTTCCATTCCCAATGCAAAGCTCAAGTTCCTCCTTATTCCAGCTCCTTGAGAGATGGAGAACAACTCCTTCAGATTACCTTGGAGGTATTTATAGGCTGTGAGCACCATCACCCCCTGAGCACTTTTTTTCACACTGGAAGGAAAGCTCAGCCAAGATGACTCTGCCCATGCCCTCTCTCCGGAAGATGATGTGGCTGTGATAGGCAGACCAAGGTGTGCAGTTTGTCTCTCAAGCAGCCTCACTGGGTTATGTTGTCTCACCATGAAGGAAAAAAACAAAACAAATGGATTGGAAGGTGGGGGGGAAACCCAAAGACCTACCGTGAAATTGCTATAACTCATGTGTCAAATCCAGGGCATAAATCCACTAACCCTTGCAAGGAGGAGTGTAATTCCTCACCGTGCAGAGGAAACACTTAGGCAAACTCAGCCTTGTCTGGGGCTTTACACAAACAGGTCAAATGGCTTTGATTCATTCCAAGCCCTGTTTAATAATTCAGCATGCTGGTTTGCTCTCCTCTCCATTAGTAGATGGCAAACATCGTCCTAACCTGCAGCCTTTATTACAGAAGAGTCAGTGCACATAGATTTATGTCACCGCGTGCCTTGTGACATCTTTTTAAGGTGCCTTCTGCTGTACATAGCGAACATCAAAGGAAAACACAGACCGCAGCAAAGGAAAAAATGCACGGTGCTACAGGAGACATCTGCTACCTATTTCCAGATTGCAGGTAACCGAGTCAGCTGTATAATATCTGAGAGCTATTGCTGTGAAGGCTGTCATGGGGAGATGCATTTTTCTTCGCATGCACGGAAGTTAAAATCTCAGAAGAAATACCTAGTCTGTTATCAAGACTTGTTTATCCAAAGTCACAGAGACAGGTAGCTCTGAGAAGTTTCCTCCTGGCTTTCCTCCCCGGGGCAAGTCTGAAGAAGGAGCCAGGTTAGCTGCAAATCAAATGATTGCATCTAGGCCAACACTTTGGGAGCCAGTCTGCAGATCCTGGACACCAGTTAGGAGTGATGCAGATGATCAACGGTCAGAAAGAAAATGTGAGTTATAATCATGGTGGAGGTGATACTTATGGAGGGTCCAGTATGGGCAGCAGGAGAAAGAGAAAAAAATAGAGCAAAGCATTCAATAAAGACTGTCACAGTAAAAGAAGATGAATTGAGAAATTCAAAACCCTTTACAATTGATTTGAGTGTTTATGTAAAACTCTCACGGACAGGACCACATGAACCCTGTACAAGTGGTGGCCCAGACACCAGATTTGCTCCAAAAAAATTCACAGCCATCATCCAAGTGAAGGCTCCCTTCCCATGAGGCAGTAGCTGCCCTGTGTTTCCTTTGCTCTGATTAATTAAGGATGATGGGATTTCCCAGGTGGCTGCTGCAGAAGCATCAGCCAGCCTCTTTTGATGCAAAGCTTGAAGCAAAGCCTGATCATTTTGCAGAGATTGTGTTCAATTTACCCTCTCTGAAGTCACCCTGGAGCTCTCCCAAGACCTATCCTGAGCATTTGCTGGGTCCAGTTCAGCTCTGAGCCTCCAGAGACCTCAAATCACGCAGACAGGGACTCCCAAAGACACTCCCATTGCTGCCTATCCAAAGAACCGAGCACTTCCCACAGGCACCTCCACTCCTGGTGGGTTTTGCAGCCGTTAGCAGCTAAACTCCCTCAAGGCAGAAGAGATCTGAAACACGTGTGTGCAATGCCTCCTGCAAGGCAGTCTGCAGCATGGACCACTTACAGTTAAAGACCTGCAGCTTGGACAGAAACATTAACGTCAAGTCTTGACTCAAATTATGTACTTGGCCTTTTTCTTATTTGTGCGAGTAACAGGAAGAGAGAAGGAAAGCAAAACTCACCCGTTTCTCAGGTCTTAACTCGCAGTCCTTTACCATCTGGACCTGTTTAAAATCCCATCCCAAAAATGGACTGCCATCTCCTTGGGGGCAAAAAAATAGATGGCTTAGCCTCGCGAGGTATGAAAGATGAGCAATTTGATCCTGCTTTTGGAAGAAGCACCAGAAAACCTGCCCCGTTCCTTTCTCTTCAATAAACTGGACCCATGAACTTGAAACCAGCTGCCTGCACATGTGTGTGAAAACAACCCCCCAACCCATATGACAGCAGTAACGTGGTGAGTGCTGCTAATAACTCTGTCAAAGCACTCAGCGCGAGCAGGTATCGCAGACAGGATTTTCCAGTTGGATTCAATAAATCAAAACCACAGCACAACTATTTTTACTGCATCTTTCATGCAAACTGCTTCCCAGATGGCTTTGGACAGAAAGAGGAACATGTGAACTGAGGAGCTGCCTGTGGAGGAAGAAGAGGGATTTGCATGAAGGGAGGCGAAAAGAGAGGGGATTCAAGAGTACTAGGACATGGCCAAGGCAGTTTTGAGCTGGGGAATATATATCTATTCCAATGGGATACAGGGAAACACTTTTTTTCCCTGTGAGGACAGTCAAGCAGTGACCAGGGACCCAGACATTTATTCAGTCTCCATCTCTGGGGGTCATTCATTCCTTCAAGCCAGCTGCTGCAGGCAGCTAAATCCCAGTCCCCTCAACAGCTCATGTCAGGTGGACCAGGGAGTGCAGGAGATGACCAGGCTCTGAGGACACACCAGAGCTGTGGCCATGCCCTGCACCCTGTATGGCTGCCATTCCCAGCGGCAGGGAAAGATGTGTCACTGCTGGGTGACTGAAGGAGCCCCAAGGCAGATGTGCAGCTGGCGTAGGGTTTCTTACCAACTCAGCTCCTGTAAGATGCAGGGAGATGTTTGGAACTAATCATGAAGGTAACAACCTTTCTTTACACCTATCAAACTCACTGCAGCTCAGCAACAGCCAGCTGTGGCATCACTTGTTATTAGACCCAAATCCTGGAGGATTTGCGGGTGATTTCAATGTGATGTGACCTTAGAAGATACCTATCATAGAATCGTTTAGCTTGGAAAAGACCTTTAAGATCATCAAGTCCAACCATGCTTCCTGCACACTCATTTTTCTTCCCTGTGGCAGTCCCAGGGTCTCCTTACTCAGGAAAAATGGTGGCTTCACCTTCTGGAAACCCTTCCTGCTCTCCATACTACAGTCCTGGGTCCTTGTCCTCCATCACCTTCACCACCACAACCCCCTCCTGGACACACCTGGGCACATTCACCCCCCCTAGTCACACCAAACTTGGTTTTTCTCCTTTTCCATCTCCAGGACCTAATGCCCATCCATGGCTCCACTTCCCATCCACGTCTTCAAACTCATCCTCTCAACCATGATTTTCCACTCTGATTTCACCAGCCCCAATGCACCCATTTCTGAACCTTTAAAGCTGTGATGGCCAAAAGAGATGAAGGCAGTCTACACGGGATGGTGGAAATGTCCTCCCAGCCCTACTCCCACACACACTATCACACAGCTCCCACCATCAGTCCATCCAGGCTTGAAGTCCACTGCCAGGAGGTGTTACCAGAGGGGATTTTGACAGATACATTTGAAACAAGGGAACCGTACTGAACTGAAGATTGACAGGAACAAGCTTTTCATAGTTGTGTTCCTTTTTTATTTTTTTTCAGTGAAATAAATGTGTCCTTCTAAAAGAATTGTTTTAGCAGGAGAACTTCCTTTGAATTCATCCTCTTCCACTTTGGGGTTGAGAAGAAAGAGGTTTGGTTCTTTTTTTTTTTTTTAAGGAAGCAAAAGGAATATGAAGTCTACTGGTAGGAAAAAGAAATCATGGATATTTTGGTAGCAGAGTATTTTTATTGAAAGGTGGCAAACATTAAAAGTTATGTTTAAGAATGACCAAGTGGAAAGTTATAAAAATGAACAAGTCTTGTGTGAAAATGATGAAGGGAATTTTAGGCATAATAGAATTCTTCTGTGAAAATTGCCAGGAGAGCAGACATTTCTGTCTCCAAAAGCAAAATAAAACACAGTAATTCATACTAATTATTAGACTTAACTAGTACTAATTTTTACTGAACAGTAATTATTATTTAAGGCTCCAGACCTCTGGAAAAAATATTTTCTGGGTGTGGCGAGATCCTTGCAGAGGAATTTGCACAGTGTTTGAGGACAGCCTGTTGAGGGAGAAGTTTTATTTGTCCTCCACACCAATACAGAGAGACATAAATATCACATTCTTATTGATGCAAATAACGGATTGTTCCTGTCAGAACTGACAAAGGCACTAATTTAAGGAGCGTTTCCCTCTCTCATACACACAGACGTATTTTTCAAGAGATTTTTGCTCTCCCCCCGGGATCTGAGTTCCCAAACCAGGTGAAAATCTGCCAGACGATCTCTTGTGTTTGATTGCATCTGTGAAGAGCCTGTGGGAAACATATGCCAGAAATTATGCTAATGACTGAGCGCAATAAAACTTGCCAGGTATACTCAGCAGTTGTCGGCAGAAGACAGCCCTAATGCCATTTCGGGATCCTGCCCTCCATTGCTGTGGTCCAGAAATCACTCTTGGTCCCATGGGGACTTCGCGGCAAACTACGGCTTTCAACTCTAGCCCGGATTTTCATTCTCATTCTTTAATTATTATTTTGTTAGTGCAGGGACTGATGTGTCCTCCGAAAGCTGCACAAGGGATGGGCAATGCTTTGGGGGCTGGTTACAGGTGTAACCCAGTGTCCTTGTAAAATTAATTGTATTCTTTATATTTAACTATATCAGTGCTTTCTAGAGCATTGATTTTTCCATAAAGTCTTCCTGAATGCCCCACCAATGTCCTGTGGGTGGGATTTCTAGCCAGTACCACACATGCAAGCCAATATTAGGGGACACAATAGCAGCAGTGAACTTCCCCAAAGCCATGTCCCGGTCCCCAGCTGTGTGGTCCTATTCTGTCCTTGCCACTGGCACTGGCACTCATGTAGCTGCTGGTGAGACAGATCAGGGAGCTGATCTGGCTGAAAAGTGCTTAAGGAAAATAAAAATTGCATTCCACTATATAAGTTGCCTGGTCTGGGTAACCCTGCGTGCCTGTGCCACCAAGGAGTTGCGTATGAAGTGGCAGCAGGAGCTCTCCATCCAGGCTGGGTGATGGCAACACTGCCTAGTCCCACCTCGGAGAGCCCTAATTTCTCCAAGCCCTGCCTCCTCCACCCAGGATCATCCCAAAAATGATAGAGGGGGACACACGAAAAGCAAAGCTCTCACATTACACCTCACAGGATGTGCAGCCAGCGTAGATGAAGCTGGGAATTGCCCTGCTTCCAGTTACAGAGGTTGCTGTCTCCAGCCCAACACCCCAGCACCCCTAATCCCTGTGGGAGATCTCCCCAGTCATGTTTAAACGAGCAGCCCTCATCCGTCCATAACATGAACATCTAGAAAATGTCTAGAGAGCAGGCTGAGGCCACTGGATGGCATCTGCTGGGATGGTCCTGAGCCTGCAGGGGTCAAATGCCAGTTCAGAGATGAAGAGGTCCTTCTGGAGAGCCCAAGATCAGAAGGCCAAAAGGTGAACACTAGCTGATGGCTTTGCTCTGGTTTGGACCGGAGGCGATGAGGGTACCCATAAAACCTGCCCATTACTCCCAGTCGCATTGCTGACAATAGAGAGCTGGCCATTTGCTGTTTTCACTAGGTCCTCTTTCTCTAGAGAAAATCAATCAGTCCACCAGTCAGTCAATCAGGCAGTCAATCAGTGAGTGAATCAATCCGAACCACTTGGAAAATGGATCCTGCAGCGACCCGGACTCCCACCCAGAGGCCTTGTGAGCCTTGCAGGAAAAATCCCCAGCTCTGAGGGAGGCTGGGAGCCTTCCCCAGCCCAGGGCACAGCTCCAGCCCCTGCGAGGCAGGAGACATCCCAACCCCCGGCATGTCCAGGTCCTGGTGCTCCTCCAAACCCCTGGAGCAAAGCACTCCCTGGCTGGAGATGGCCCCTCTTGGGGGGTCGAAAGCTCCCCCTCCCCGCCTTTGGGACTTGCAAGAGTTGCTGCTGCTGACATCTAGTGACAGGGAGAGCCGGTGAGAGGAGTTACCTGGAGCTCTGACAAAGCCTTCTCCACCGAGGGAAAAATCTACTCGGGGTCTTCCCCAGGAGGTGGGCTGACAGCAGGGATGCTCGGGGTGCGGAGGAGGCACTGCCCGGCCATGCCGTGCGGGCCGGGATGTCCCAGCCACTTCCATACATCCCAAGACCTTTTCCTCCTCCAGTGGCCACCCGAAGAGGACCGGCGCATCCTACCCCCTGCCTCCCCACAGCCTTTCCTGGTCTGTTTAAGCACGCACTCGTTCTTGGGTTTGCTATCTCAAAGAAGCACAAGGAGGGGGAAAAAAGAAAATACCCTAAGGGGAGCTGTCGGGGTTGCATCCAGGCAAAGGCAGGCAGCGAGGCGGCTCCCAGCCGCGGCAGGCAGCTGCCTGATGCTGCCAACCCCCGGGCTGCAGCCCCTCCGTGCACGGCTCTTCCCACGGACGCGGGGAGCACCGGGCATTGCACGCAGGAGAACCGTCCGCTCCGAGCTGGGGAGAAGCAGGATGCGAGCGGGATGCTCAAAGCACGGGTGTTGTAAACCACATCCCCGCGGATACGGAGGCATCCCACGGGGGACAGCGTCTCCCAACCACGACAGTGGACGAGGGCTGCCTTTAGAGCTCACAGAGGGATGGGGAAACATCTGGGGTCTTTAGCCCTCCCGCTGCCGGTGGAAAAAAAAAAAAAAAAAAAAAAAAAGAAGCCCTGAGCACAGCCTAGTTTTTGGGGGGTGCGAGGAAATCTGCAGCGGGAACCCCTGAACACACACACACACACACGGTTAGGTCGGTGCTCAGGACACGGTGCACGGTGCTCCATAGCACAGCGGCAGAGCTGGGGCTGCAGCCCACTCCCACCGGCCCCCGAAACCCCGACATTTTCCAGCTTCACCATCACCGAGGGGCTCCCGGCGCCGTGCAAAATCTGCCTCTCCCCCAACCCATCCCTCTAAGCTCCTCTTTCCCGGTAAAGAAGTGCCTTTATTCCCTGGGTAAATTAGCCATTTCCGCGGCAAACAGGACTATCCGGAGTGACAGTAGGAAAGATCCCAGCTCCTGGGTCCAGAACAAACGAGACAACGGAAAGCTGGGTGATGCTACCCCAGGGTTTGCCATTGCTCCTGGGCTGCTGGGGAGGGGGAGACCTCCCGTGTCCGGGGGTGGCCGAAATGCCCCCGCAAGCAAACCCTAGCAGAAAGTTGTCCCCCCGCTTCCCCCGCGCCGCCGCGCTACTCACCCAGGAGGATCAACGTGCAGAAGTAGAGGATGCCCCTCATCCTACCGCTCGGCACGGCTCGGATCACACCGACTCAGCACGGCTCGGACCGACCGGCCCGGCACGGCTCGGCACGGCTCGGCACGGCCCGCGCAGGCGGTGCCGGAGGATGCGCGGAGGCTGGGCAGGGCGGGAGGCGTCCCCGCCGCCCCGGCCCGGCCCTCCCGGGGCGAGCGCTCACACCGCTGCCGGCTCAGCCCTGCTCCGGCCCCGGGTCATGCCCGCAGCCGGGCCGGGCAGCGCGGGCTCCCGCCGGCCGCTCTTCGCCGCATCCCTCCGGGGCAGCTGCGGAGGGGGGGGGGGGTGTCTTCCTTGTTTTTTTATTATTTTATTCTTAATAATGATTTATAAATTTTTTTTTTTAATTTTTCCCTCCTCTTTCAGCAGCAAACTTCTGTCCGCGGGGCGCAGGCTCCGCTGTGCCCGAGCGGCGGGGCAGCCCTCGCTGCCTTCCCCGGGCTGCCTCCGCCGTCACTCCCGCCTCTCCGCGGCCGCGGCCCCGCGGGGAGGGGCTTGGCGGCCCGGCCCCGCTCCTCCCCGCCTCCCCGGCCCCGGAGCCCTGTCCCCGGAGGGTGGGGGTGTCTCCCCCAGCTCGGAGTAGCTTATGGATTTGTGCCTTGGGCGAGCCCTAAGCACCCCAGGGCATGGCTCCTTTCACCCCCTCCAGCCCCAGGATATCTTTTTTTCTCCCCTGCTGTTCTCGTGGAGGGTCCCAGCATCCCACACACCCCCAAAACCCTCATCCCTTTGCAGCCTCAGACAGAGCGGTCGCTCAGGATGACAGCACCAGCCCCATCCTCTTGGGACCTGTGTCCTGATCTTGACTGTGTGCTAGCAGAGACACAGCCCTGAAGTCTTGGACCTCATCCTACCACCCCTCCCAGCCATGATACCTTCCGTTAATCCCCTGCAACATGATCACCTTCCAAATCTCCTCCGAAAACCATCTCTGTAATTCAGGTTATGTGCTTCCATAACCCTCCATCCAGGTCCCCACACCTCCTTCCCCATGGTGCACTGAGCCCATCCAGCCCCTGCAAGAGATCCCTCTCCACCATCCCCTGGTGCTGCTCACGACTCCCCACCCCCTGCCACAGCCTCCACCACCTTTAATCCCACATCCCAGCAGGTGACCCTCTTTTAGGAAGCCAAGCAGCAGAGCCTGGATCCTTAATCTTTATGATGATGAGTGAGCATCGTTTTCCACTACCTCCATTTCATGCATGGAGTAGCTGAGACACAAAATGTGAAGTGATGTCTTCAGGTTCACCCAGTAATTAACTGTCCGGCAGAGTAAGAAGCTTCATTCCCAAGTCAGTACCCTGTAAACACAGCCACCTCTGTTCCTTCTCCTAATACAGGCTTGCACTTTTAAAGGTTGTTTTTTCTCTTCTACATCTATCCCTTCTCTTTCTTCTCTTTTCCTCTCTCCTCTCCTATTTTTGACCTTCCTTCCCTCCTTCCCTCTCTCTCTTTTTTTTTTTCTTTAAACACAGAGGGTCCTCTGATGATTCAGAGAAGAACCGGGGCACTTTTTCCACACCAAAAGCTCAGGCAGTGCTTTTGAACATTTGCAGCAAGAGCTTTTCTCGACTGCTGGGTCAGGTATTTTAGTTAAACAGGTATTTAAACGCTCTGGGAAGGTTTTTTCGCTGGAGCTGTTCAGGGTTCTTAACTCGCGTTTCCTCGTGGCATCACCTCATTAATCCTCCAGCAAGTTCTCCTAGAAAACCAGAGGAATTGCACATTTTTATTTTTCGTGAGCAAAACAGAGAAGGGAAATAATTCATACAGCCATTTGAAGGTGTTATATATAAAGCATAACGAAGTCAAGAAAATACTTCTTTTTCTTTTCTTTTTTTTTTTCTCCTCTTGGCAAATCAAAAGGAAAATATGATCCCTGGCCTTCCTCTCCTTTTGAAAGTTTCAACTGTGTTCCAGTCTGGAGTTGTTCATTTAGTGAATTTTCTAGTCCTCTGTGAGAATTGAAAAGTTGTAAATAAATGAATGTCTTTAATAACTGTATTTCATATCCAAAATGAGCATTTCCTGAGCTACTCAGTGGGGAAAAAGAAAGTGTTAATAAACCCTCATTGGGAGTAAAAAAGCATTACTCTCGAGCTGCTTTTTTTTTTTTTTTTTACTTCTTAAGGAAGAGTATGATTATATTTAAGCAAATTTCAAAATGAAATTGCAATGAGATGCAATTGAAACATCTAGCTGGGAAACTGGGGAAATGATTGGATTTTTCTGCTTATTATTATTTTTAATTATTTTGCAGGTTTTTTTTTTAGTGTTCTATTTTTGAAGTAGCTATTTGCCTAGGGAAAAAAAAATAAAATCACTGGAACATATGTGAGGTTTTGTGGGTTTTTTAACAAATTAAAAAATATTTTCCTTGGAAAACGTCTGTCCTCCCCTCAGGAATGAGATATTCTGATGCCCTTGGACCAAAAGAGGTGACCTGAGCCCCATCAGCCCATGATTTAATGAAGGGATGAGTTTGGCTCAGTGTCCCACCTCATACAAGGATGCTGAAAGCAGGGACGTGGGGTCTTGCTTTCCCTGGCACTGTGTCTTGTCACCTTGTTGAGGTCTGAGCTGCAAGAAAACCTTCCTTTTGGTCAAATCAAGGAAGCTGCAGCAACCTCCTGCACCTGCACAGCCAGAGATGGAGGAGTCAATGCAACGGTAGCCTTGCTGTCCCTTCTTGGGGTAAGGACAGGTTACAACCTCCCTCTCTAGTCAAGGGAAAGCTGTCAAGGAATCAGTGCTACGAAAGCAACATTTCTTAAGTTTGAAGGAAAAAAAAAATAGCTGGAGTTTTCAGGGACAGGGAAAGTCCAAGCATAGACAACCCCCCCACGTTCGTCCCAACAGGGAGGCATTTCCTGCCTTTTCTGTAATTACTCATGCGAAGCGGGGGACCCAGGCACTGGGAAAAGCCACCCAGAAAAGACATGCTGCAAATACTAGTGAAGAGAGAGGGATCATTGTTCCTTGTTGCCTTATTTATCAGATCTGGGCTTTCTCCTAATCGCTGGGTGGATGCTGAAATGAATAGTTACGTAAAAACCACTCCTTCCATACACATACACACATCCCTCCTGAAATTACCTGCTACCTTTCCTTACAAATGAATCAAGATATTGATCAGTCAGGTGTAAAAATATCCCATTGTTGCTCCTGTTAGACCTATCCCGAAAAGCTGCTCCCCAGAGCTGCAGACAACAGATTTAGCAAAGGCAATGAAAGAAAGAATTGTTTGGATATGTCCATGGAGAAATCACAGGGCAGGAAAGGCACATAAAATATGCTGATTAAAAGAAATTCACTTGTGAGAGTGAAACCGGTTACAATGGAAACTGGAACACAACTTTGATCTGTCTTCCTTGAGTAAGATTACTGTGGAGGACCCTACCATGCACACTCCCGTGGCAAAAGATGGTCTCCTAATCCAAAAATAGTCATAGAAACAAGGCAAGAGAACTGTAGCTGTCTCTTTTTATGAACAGTGAAGTGACAACTGAGAGATGAAGGGATTCATGCAACTCAGAAAATATGGAAAATAGCTAGGACCGTTCCAGAACATCCATCCATCCATCCCAGGACAGAACCCATCCACAAACATCTCTTGCTTCAAAATGCCTCTCAGGGAAATGGCCCATGACACACAGGGGACAAGACAAACCACTGGTCAGGAGACATGGGGAGGCTGAAGCTAAGGAAGAAACTGTCTATACAAGTGGGGTGGGAAATGGGAGAATCTGTGGAACCTGCTGCTGCATGGCACAAAAAGCAAGGCAGATGTGGGGAGGATGCACCAGGCAGTATGACGTGGCACAGAAGCTCCATGCACTATCTTGATCTCCAAAACTGGGAAAGACCAGAGTAGTCACTGGCCCAAGCGTTTCTAGACCTCACTGTTTGGGGCCATTTGGAAAAATGTTGAAATTTGGACTAAGAAAGGCTAAAAAGAAAAGGCAACACACTTTCAGGTCAGCTCTGAAAGTTTCCTTGATGTGTCCTCAAAAAAGCCTGCTCATAATGATATGATTGATAGGATTGTGTTATAATTGCTCAAAACTTCTGGAAACCTATCCAGCTTCACATCAGCTGTGTATAAACCAAATTACTGCAGAAACCCAGAAACCCAGTCCTTCTTCACTTTAGTAGTAATCTGAGCTTCCAAATTGGATCCTGTTTTGCCTTTTAGGGTCAAAACATATGGGTCCTAAGCAAAAGTTTGCATGGAAAGAGAAGCATTTACCAAAATGACCAGCAGAACAAGACAGGAATACACTACCTGCTGTGTCCTGGATGTTCAGAAACAGGAGGAAAAAGGATGACCTGTCTCTCCTTCACCAGAAATATTTGGCAGTCTAGCCTGGGAAGAAAATCCAGTGGAGACAAATCCAATCGGACAGCCCTAGGGAAGGAGGAAGGAGTGATGGGCATCAAAGAGAGGTGAAGGCCAGCAAAACCTTGTTCCATATGAGCAAAAATGAGGAGGTCTGAGACAGGAGGGTTTTGCTGGAGGTTTGAAAGCTCAGGGAATGAGGAGGATAAACTGAGAGCCCAAGAGATGGCTGGCACCTTGCCTGCAGGCACAGGAGAATGTTTCTGAGTCAGTCGTCATGGGATGCTCTGCAGTAGGATGGTTACTGGACAAGTTCTCAGGTGACACCTCTCCCTATGCACGTACACCTGTAAGACCCTCATTTGATGGCCTTCAGGTGACAACATGGAGCAGGAATAGCAGTTTTCAATGAAAGCCAATGGCACACTTCCCACTAGGATGTTGATGCTGCTAGACCTTTTCCAAACAACTTCCTTCAAAAATCATTTCCACCTGCAGAGCCAGGTGAGAGGTTGTTCTCACTCACTTCATCTATACCATTTGATCCCAGCTGTCAATCAGCTTCTGTAGATGGAGTGACTTTAGACTGACTACATCATCTCTTCAGCCTGGAGAAGACACAGGTGCGGGCAGAGAGGACAGAGGTCTGTTTGGGCAAGATGGAGGGAGGTCACCTGTCTTCTGCCTCATCCCATACCAGAATGAAGGCTAGAAAATTAAATGAAAAGGAAGTAGATCCAAAACTGATTGGAAAAAGTAGATCTTCGGTGTGTTATTTCCTTGACACAGGATTATGTGACTGTTCAAAGCTAACATGATTCCAAAAAAATAAACCAGACAATTTCACAGAAGAGTGCTCCAACAAGGGTAAGTTAAGTACAGAGACCTCACCTGTGGCTCAGGAATTCTCAGAGCTATAAGGTTGGAGATTAGGGGAGTATTTGAGAAGGTTTTGCTCCATGTTGTCCCCATTCTTGTCCTCTTCCTTAGATATCCATTACTGGCCACTGTCAGAAACAGATTAACCTTTTCCTGATCTGGAAAAGATGTTCATCCTTGTCTGCTGTGCTTGAGTAGCAGCTTGCATTATCTGCATCACTTCTTTAATCAGGTGTTGTCACTGCTGGTTTTAAGCAGGAGAGGGCAGGAGGAGGGTCTTGGTTCTGTCTTATCAGCTGTTTGTGAGGGTGTAAGAGCTGTGAATTGGAAATTTAGCTGGGTTTTGCCAGTTTAGGAAGCAGTTCCCTTGCTCCTCTCTATTGCTTGCAGATGTATTGTTATGGGACTCTCTGGTTGCTGAACTTCTGGGATAATGTCACACAAACCTATTAAAGGTAGAGTAGGAGAGTTACTTGCTACCATTTATGAGCAATTAAAAAACAAAAACAAAATTAAAAAAAACTGTGGATGCTGTCAAATCTTTCAAGGAAGATCTTCATTCTTTCAAGGACTCAAGAATGTCTCAGCACCTGTAGGGTGTTTAAACTCATTGCTAAGCAGGTTTGACTTTCCAGGAAAATGTAAGGATCTTGGGAACCCTTGTAGGTTTTGCAAACTCTGCTCCTCTGGTGAGATCCTGGGAAGCCTGAGCTCCCAACCAGGTCAATTGGGGGACCACGCTACCTTGCAGAGTTACACTATCAATAAACACAGTAAATCACATTCCTCGCTTTGCTGGAGTGCAGCCAACCCTTGGGTGGGATCAATCTGCCGTGGTTTGCAATTATTTTGAGGTCAACAAAGGGAAAAGGGAATCTGAGTGATGTAATGACCCCATTCCCCCTGTACTCTTCATATGTCCATTCATGGGATACATTGAAAACACAGAAGATAGGCAGACATTATACAGTGAAATGAGGGAAGAGATTATGGCTGATATCCAGTTATATGTCTTGCCATAATGTAGGTAAGATCCCTTGAAAAAAAAAATATTTCACCTTTGCTTTCAGTTAAGATCAACCATTGAAGAGAGTGGCAAGTGCAAAGTGCACAGAGAAAGAAAATGCACTGAGAAATGAGAACTGCAGGGAAGCTCTATCCCAAAAAGCACTGTATCAGAAGGACTGGCTACTCTTCATCACCAGATCTCCAAGGACCAGCATGCATAACTTTGAATCTGGCGGCAAGGACATGAAACAAAACTATCGAGTCAAGGTGCCGCCTCTGGACTGGGGACCAGCAAAACCAGGGTTTACATCTGCAAGAGAGAAGGAATGCAAGAGACATCAGAGATCTCTGCTCAAAATTTCACTGGGCTTTATGAAAATATGAAGGGAAGGGGGCACTAAAGACGAAGGGTAAGAGATCATAGCTTGAGAACCTGGTGTTTTCTTGGATAAAATATATTTTTCTAGGAAAAAAGGTGGGCATCTGAAAAATCTCCTTTCTTTGGACTTTAAATGAGAAACGGATGCAGTGCCATGGGGTAACCTTGTTACTCCAGCAGGAGAAGATGGAGTTTGATGAACTTACAAAAGTAAGGAAGTGGCTAACGGGGAAATTATATTGAATGGTGCTGGATGGGCGACCCCATCCATTAGTGGAATTTCTCCTGGGTCTGTCTTGCAATTGATTTGTTTAAGGTTTGCAATAACAATTCTGGCCCCCAAGGTGGAAATGAAGTGCTAATGAAGTCTGTTGATGGAATAAAGCTAAGAAACCTCCATGAAATGTAGGAGGAGCTGAATATCACAGAGAAGACCTTGAGAATAAGCAGAAACAGGATTAAATAGTGCAGACTGTAAAGTTATGAACCTGAAAGTAAAGGGTTCCTTAAACTGGGCACTTGGTCAGCCATTTCTTTGTTGGAAATCATTCCCAGCTTGACCCATGGCAACATAAACTGGTAATGAACATACACAATAGACTGAGGGGCAACGTTTCTGGGTGCCTGATGAAGACCAGGCATTTAGCCCAGGTGAAAATGCTGGAGATACCACTCCAAGGTGCAGAAGGTGACTTTAACTAGTGCCCGAGTATCTCAAAAATCAAACCTCCTGCTGCTGGGGGCTTTATACTCATCATACTATCACTGCCTTTGCAAAATGTCAGGGAGGAAGGAATATTTTGGGAAAAATCCCTGGATTAGACAGACCCAACTGAGTGCTGTCCCTGCCAGGATGTGACACAGTGTCTGGTCCAGCTTCCGACTCCTGAGATAGAGCCACTTCTAAATCCACTTAAGATGTGCAAACAGCCCTGTCAATAGCAGCTTGCCAAGCTGTGTGCTGAACTGTGGCTTTCTCTGGTCTGCAGTAGCCTTGGTAACTCTCAGGGAAAAAAATAACCTAATTTTCTCTTTCATCCATAAGCCGAACCCTTTAATTTGCTTTCAAGTGAATTAAACATAAGTCTCCATTTTTCTAATTCCTTTGTCCTAATTTAAAAGTACTGACATTTATCAAAGGAGTTTTCTAGATTTCCAGTTTTCAGCTCATTGTTTTAGTATTTTTTAAATAAACCAGAAATTGACATTTTTATTGCTGAAATGCTTTCCTTCCCTCCTCCTTTTCTTAATAACATGGTGATATTTTGTACATTTCTAAACTTTTTCCAATAACAAGAAGTGCAGCCTGTGTCCAGCTGCATAATCAAGGTGACCATATTTTATAACTGAGCTATATTATAGTTTACTTGTGTAATACAAGATTTTTGAAGGCAAACAACCTCATTCAGATGTCCTGAATGCCACCTTAGTCGCTTCAATATTCAGCACGCCGAATGACCCATGGTTCATCCCATGAAGTTATTAGAGATATCAGATACTAGAGAATAACCACGATGCTATGAAAACAGCTATATGCCAGCACCAATTTGTTTGCATTTCCAGAAACGGCAGCTGCCTGAATAACTTTCATCCTGCAAAGTGAGTCTGGTGTCCTTGATCCAGCTGCCCACCTTTTCTGAGAAAGGAATTTCTCTTGTTCAGTGTTTGCACAATATCGCGCATATTGAGGCTGTCTTCTCGGAGTTGGTATGAGCATAAACGTAGCACAAAATACATCCTGGGACAGAGAATTTTCTTCCCTGTGGTTGGGGGCCCTCTTGGAAAGTCTGTGAGTTTGCTTTCCAGACTTGTTTTTGTTTCAGTAAATCATAGGGCTGGTGGAATGGTCTCAAAGCTGATGGACAGCCCTTGGGGACAAAAGTCCTCTGTTTATCCACTGGCATGGAGGGTTGACACTGGAAATATTTCCCACATGGCTTTGCTAGCATGTCTCAGAGCTTTCTCAGAAGGACAAGAGGACGAAGTTCATCCACCTCTAGATGACGGCTCTTCTCCAGACAGTTATTCTTCATTCCAGCACCAGGCTGTTTTTCAGTGCTTCATGACAAATCTCCATTTTCCCTCAGAATTTTGGGTTGTATTTTCTTTTGCTGACACGAATAGCCATTCCACCATACATTCAGTTATCTAAGAGCATCTGATCTTCCATTAGTGTCAATCTTGAGTCTTGGCATTTGGGGGGAAATGCTGGGAAGTTCTTAGTACTAAGCTTAATTCAACATCTCTCATGATTTGGTCCAGTCAAGGTCAAATTCTGAAGCTCACACTCCAATGAAACTCCCATCTGGTTAGAGAGCTCCCTGTCTGTGCTGAGGAGTGAAACCATCACCATTGTAATAAGGGCTATATATTAATGGCTTTATAGTTCCAGCACATGGGGCAGTAGGGGTGTACTAAGCTCAGGAAGATGACTAGATGCCAACAGAAGATAGGTTGTATGAGGGGAAAAATGAATTTGAAAGCAAGCTTAAGATAAGGTTTTCTTATCCTTTTGCTGGGATTTGGGAGCATGTGCCATGAAAGCTTCTCCCTGGGACACAATGTTCTGGCTGGCCCAGAATGGGGCATAACCTTGTTCCCTCACGGACACCATGGTTTCCCCATGGCATCCAGTCTTGCACACAGTGCCTCCTGTTTTGGATGGAATGACAAATGGAGTTGGACCAGTATGTGTAGGGATGAATTACTGTCAGAGAGTGGGTTAAGACTGGGAGTAAAGCAGCTGCCCAGAGCCAGGATCTCATACCATAAAGCAAACTGGAGAAATAGACTGCAGAGCAAACATAAGCATTAAGAGTCCCAAAATTCCCATAAATTCCTAATTTCCACTGGCAGTAGCTTGGGTTCAACCCTTCAGTGCAGAGGAATGGAAGAACAGCTGAGCATGGGACCTTTGATCACTGTAGCTCTATCGCTACTGAATCCATCTACATTGCCTATTGCCAGGAGTCGAACTCTAAAAGGAAAAAAACATGTATGTTGTTTTTCAGTGGACTTCTGTCCCTCATTCCCTGATGCGCATTTTCTGCAGAAATGCTTTGCAAATAGAATTTTTCTTTATGGACTTGGAAAATACCCTTTTAAAAGTAAAGTAAGATTTCAGTCTCTTTGATAGCAATTAGGAATACAGGGTACTGGTGCCTTTGAAAATTGAGCCTGTTACTTAACTGTCTAAATACAGATTTAATTTTCCTGCTTTTGGCACCTAAGCTTGAAAATTTTCGTCTTGCAGATGAAAACAGAACATTATAGAAATTGAATCTGTGCCAGTTTTTTTCTGCTTTGTGAGAGATGAAAAAAAATGAAGAGGATCATTTATCAGTATTTGCACCTCTTTTATTCTAACCACTTTGAACCAAAATCCCTCACAGATATCAACTCTGGACCATTCTGGATATACCAAAAAGATATTTTTTTTTCCTCAGAGCCAGAGTTAGACAATCCAGGGCAAGCGGGCAAGTGTTAGTTGAGCTGCTTCCCTCTGGGGTCTCAGTTGGGTTGTGCTGAGAAGGTAACTTTCAGGTGGGAGAGAGAGGAGCAGAAAACGGACTCTGTAAATTTATGGGGAAGACATAAAACCTTAGCAGAATCCTGTTACAACACAGAATGCTGTGCAAAATAGCCTTTGAGAGGTCTGTGCTTCCCTCAACCCTGTTTTGCAGCCCACTTCGGGTCTGGGGATGTCACCTATTCAGCATAGCTCCATCACTCTTCGTGGTGACTGTGCCAGCAGCTGATGCACTCTTTATAGCACTGACACATCGAGTCTTGCAGCTCCAGCTGCAGCAGTCCACAGATTACAACACAGCAACCAGTTCAAGCCCAAGTCCTGTAAGCCATCCAGCGACATCTCGTCAGAGGCGTGCCACAGATATAGAGCAATAGATACGGTTTCTCCATACCTTAGCTTGTAAAGCTCTTTCTGGCATCTCCTGCATTTGCCTATATGCTTTAGGAGAAACCATGGGAGATGATTCAGAAGAAGGGATGGGAGAAGTAGTCCTGCCTTTGGACCTTGGGCAAGACAATTTGTCTATGCAACCCACCTTCCCCTACCCTTGTCCCAGTTCAGATCATCAGTTCTTTGGGGTAAGCTCTACCTATTTTTTTCCACGATGTGCCTAACAAGGCTTTAATCTCAGTGGTAGTCTCTACACACTCTTGGAATTTGATTAAAAAAACAAGTGCAAAGTGGATGTGTGGGGTAATTCACATCTGTGCCCCCTCAGCCCCTTGTCTTTCCTCCATCTCTTGTGCAAGATGGCTTCCCCAGGGTGCTGCACGGGGCACGGGGGTCTGGCTTCAGGAGCAGAGGAGAAGTCCCTCAGGGGCTATCACTGCAACCGTGGCTCCAGGGTCTCCATGTGGTGGATCGTTCTTGCCAGCCAAGCTGTTTGCTTGAGGGGTGAGTGGAGTGAGCAGTGGGGGACGGGGATCTGCGTGTTACAGAAATCAGAGGACGATGTCTTTGTCAGCTTCGATGATAATGGGGAAAACAGAGCGGCCGGGGCTGCCTCTGGTAAATGTGTTCCTGAAGGAGTGACGGGCTGCCGTGTCAGTATGTTGCATTTGGGTTTGTTCCCAAAGGCTGATTTAATGAAGAAAAATTCAGCAGGGAAAAAGGAAATGCACATACAGAGGGAAATGCTTCTGCTGCTGGAGGGGCTGCGAGCACGGCGAGGAGGGAGGATGGGATGGTCCTCAGAAGTGTTTCCACATTTCTGGTTAATTGGACAGGTCCAGGCAGGTGGACCTGCCAAAATCATTGATGAGCTGAGCTGTGGGGACCTCTGAGGTTCCTCCCACACCACCAGCCTTCCAGCCAGGTGGCTCTTGGACCTCAGACCCCTTTTCACTACTTTTTATAAAAAGATTTGGCCTCAGGTTGGCCCTTGGCACCTTGCAAAAAGAACTGGCCTTGCTCTCCACAACCACCCAAGGGAGTGAGCAAAACCAGCTCACACACATCAGAGACACTCAGCCAGGGAGAGTGAGAAGTAATAACATGTTGGTGTTTTCTGTAATTTTCTCATCTTTCTTTTTCCCACTGTTTTCTCCTGTAGGAGGGGAGAGGACAGAGGAGCAAAGGTAAAAGGAGAGACAGAGCAAAAGTGCAAGAGAAAAAAGAAAAGGAAGGAAGGAAGGAAGGAAGGAAGGAAGGAAGGAAGGAAGGAAGGAAGGAAGGAAGGAAGGAAGGAAGGAAAGGCATTTCCAAATCTGCCCTTTCCAACTTTTCCATACATTTATGACATCTACCCTCCCTCGCCCCCCAGTCCCACTGGCTGGTACATCTTCCCAGCTGTGATTTTGTGCCTTGAGGAGCACCCTTCCACGCGGCAGCTCTGCCCAGTGTCTGCTGCCTGACAAAATCTGCCCGTTTGTCCCCGGAGCCAAACCTTCAGCTTCCCATACCGGGTGAATTCACTGTAATTGCCATAATCTGCTGCCTATTAAATCTGATAGCTCTGTTATCACTGTTAATAACAACTAATTAGCGAGGCTGTCACAGGGAGTGGTTCTGTAAGGGAAGGTATTTGTCCTTAACTTCACATAAAGGCTGTGTATTGAATTATAGGAAGGCACACAATTTCAAGGGCATCGGCACTCGGTAACTTGTCGTCCCTAGCAGTGAAATGGAAATGCTCTACCAACTTGTCCCCAAGGGGCTGGCTTTGCACATTCACCAAAACAAAAAATTAAAAAATTCACTGGAAAGGAGTTACCAAAACTCCCAAAAGGCAGGGGGAAAAAAAAAAAGCAAAGTGCAAAAATGCCAGCAGGGCAGGAAAATGGGAGCTGGGATGGAGGCAGCTCTGGGGAGATGTAGGGCAGGAGGGGGAGGATGTGATTACAAGGTGGAATAAAAGGGAAAAGGACTGTCTTTTCTTGACATCGTTGGAAGTACCAGACCCCCTCCAGACCACAAAAAGTTTGTTGAAAGCCGACAAATGTTGCCACAGGAGTGAAGGATGTTTTCAGTTTTGATGATGAAACGTGAACACTTTTCCCACAGTCATTTTTTCCTGGTGAAAACCTGCTCAGTAAAAAGAAAAAAATAACCCTCATTTCTCATTTCTAATTCTATGATTTCCTCCATGAACCCAAACCTCCATAAACCAGAACCTAAATAGCTGCTTTGTCAGGAGAGGGGAGATATTGGAAAGGAGATGATTGCTCGCCCCAAGTCCTGGCACGTGTGAGTCTGCAATGGGATTGCTTGAGACCTCATTCAGGTTTCTGGTTTTGAGAAACACTCCCAGAGCTGTTGCAGCAGGAATGGGGATTGAGAAGATGGAGATGTTACCAGGAAAAGGTAGTAAATAAATACACCCCTGAACACGTTTTTCACATGAAAAGACATATTTAGGGTCTGTTTCACATTACAGATAGGTGAGAAGTGAGCATCCCCTCCCACACGCCTTCACTGAACTAGAAGAAAGCCTACCAAAATAAAACCCTTTCCATGCTCCAGTCCATGCAGAATCAGGCCCCTTTGCTCCTGAGCAGAAACAACCCTCCATCATCCATCATAGGTGCATATTGAGTGAAACTCCTACTTAGGAATAGCAACGAAGACCTTAATCAGTTTGGCAGTGTCTTTGCTTTCCAACATTTGATAAAAAAAATCCAAATCTTTACAGTTTCTCTTTAATTAGAGCAGCAGCAATTTTGTGAGATGATGGATGGTCCCGTGATGACTTTGCTAAGCTGGCCTCATGCTGCTGCCAGGTTCAGGAGGTGAATCTGCCGATTTGGTTTGTTTTACTGCGGCTGCCACTTCTGGGGTTTTGGCATCTGGTTTCATTTGTAAGACAAAAAAGGTCTGGTCCTAAAAGCTTCCTTAATGGATGTTTGGGACCTTGTAAAGGGAAATGGTTGTGTAAAAGATGCCACAAGGGACAAGCTTTTGGTTCTGTCCTTTAATCTTCACCCTTTTCCCTTTCTCCTTAAAACTGCTGCTGGCAGGTCACCTGCAGCCAATATTCTCCCTCCCAAGTTGGAAGGGGAGCAATATCACATCCAGGAAGGTACATTTTCTAATGCTCAAAGCATTGACCTAAGTGTTCAGATATGCAGATTCATCCCTTTGCTCTGGCACGCAGGGATTAACATCCTTGGAACCGTCACTTCTGCTACGACAGCCTGCCTCAGTTTCCCCGGTAATAAAAAATCAGTAGTGCTTAGGAGAGGTGCCAGGGACTTAAAAATTATTTGAGGGTAAGAAGCCATGCTTTTGCAAGAGAACAAACACGTATCCTGTACAACTGTCCTGTTGTTTTTGAACTGTTTGTCTTCCCAGGATTCATCGGAGATCGTCCCTTCACATGCCATTGCTGTCAGCACATACGGATATTTGCGAAGGAGGCAGATGTTGGCAGTCTCTGCAGATGGTGAGCCAACTGGCAGCAAGGCGCCTCGTTGCCTGGACTCTCCCTACCTGACATACCTCGGTCTTGCCCTGACTTGTCTCAGGGGGATGCCTGGTGGTGTGTCTTCCTTGGTAAACATGGAAGACAAGGCTGCTACTCAAAATATGTGGCAGGCTGATTGCTGGAGACAGTCACTGAGATTTCCCTTAAAGTCAGGAGGGAGAAACAGGTGAGTTTAGGGTCTTCTTGTTCCAAGGTACATTTCTACATCTGCTCACCCGAACCATATCTTCTTGACTCCACTGACTCTGAAAAGCAATGGGTGTGAATGCACTGCAAACATCTGAAGGCTGATGAGATCAATCTCATCCTCTGGGTCTGTACTGGCAGCTAATCTCTATAACAAATGAATGCCACTTCTAGAGGACTGTGAGTCCACATAAGACAGCAGCAGCACCTATGTTTGATGTTCAGGGCTGGTCGTTCCTGTCCTGCCAGGCAAGTCCCACTGCAAAAGTTGTTTCTGAGGTGTGACACTTGTTCTGGTCCTGGCCTCAAAACACCACTGGGTCACTGCAAAAGTCAACAAGGCTGTTGTGTGTCCCATCTACACAGGACTAGGAAAAAAATTACTTCAACAGGAACAGGAATTTGCAAATCCACATCTCCACAGGTGCTGATTCACAGCATGCATTTACATACGGAAACCCCAAAAACAGCCAACCAGGTTGCTGTCTCAGTTGCCACAATGTAAATCAAGATCGGCTTTGACTGTGATGGAGTTTGCTGCCCCAAGCACACGGGACGATGTTCTGCCTGCAGAGTTGGCAGCCTCAGCCAGAAAGCTGTTCCCCACGTGGCAGTGGGGAAGGAGAGATTTCCTTGGGAAAAGAAATTTCTCCATCCTAATATGGCTAGATATATGCTTTCAATTTCAGACTACAAAGTGAGTGATTTTAGGTTCTGGGTTATGATATCATAATGTGCCCTATTTTCCATCTTTCAGGCATGAATAATGGAGTGTTGTGTCTGCGAATGCACCAGTCTTTCAGGATGCTGGCAAAGGAAGTGCAAATCTCCAGAGCTCTCCCGTGACTGCTCTCCTTTCATCTCATCCTGGGGCCAGGCAATTGCTAGAAATGCACTCAGTGGCCAGCAAAGAGCTGGCCGTACTGCTGGCAGAGAACCTGGGCACGGAGCAGCGTGCAAGCACAGGGAAGGAGCCGTCCAGCTTCACCCCGCAGACAGCAATCCGCCTGCGGGACTGTAGCTGGGTTCACGCCATGCAGGAGCACTGCATATAAATCCATGAACTGGCTCAGATGATGGGGCACACAGCTATAGGAGGCGACTCTTCTCTCCCTGGAAAGCATCAGGTGGGTTGCGCAGGGATGAGGCCACGGTACTGCATTTGGATGTGTCCAGGGCTGTTCTGGAGCCTGATATAAGCTTGATCCAGTTGCGATCCCATCTCTAGTCCTTGAGATAGGTAGCTGGATGAGCAGGTTCTCAAGCTGGAACTCAAGATCCCTAGAACCTTGGAGGACATCAGCCCCAAATGGGTCCTTTACGGGGGACAACTGTAACTTGTGAGGCCTGAAAGATGCCATGCTGACATGTGAACGTGTCGCAGAGAGCTCCATACAACGGAGGTCTGAAGCTTGGTTGTCCTCCTGTTTGCACATTGCCTATGGCCACATTTCTCCAGCATCAGGGTAAGGAGCATTGCAGCTCTCAACTGTGTGCTTGGGAGAGATTCATCTACCCTTTGACAAAGTCTTGGGATGGTAGAAAACAGCAGGGAACCAACCTCCATTTTCATTTGGATTTGGAAGAGATCATCTTCTGCACCTGAGGGCTTGATAGGGTCAGTTCCCTGCCTGGCCTCAATCTGGCCTCCAGTCATTGCAGAGTTTGGCTGTCCTAGTGGCTGTGGCAAGGACATGCTAAGGCAAACCAATAAGACCATCACAGAGCAGATAACCTTCTTGTGTACTTGTGTACGCTACTCTTGTCATGCATCTTGCCCTTCCTTTTGCTAACCAGCAATGAAAAATAATAAAAACCACGACTCTGCTGCATAGGTTGGATTTGTCCTGATTGGACGTTCTGGTGCCTCTGATGCTTTTTGAAGGCATTGCTGGATAGAAGGGAGGTGTTTCCAGCAGAATTTAGATCCACGCTTCAAATTGAATTACATTTCAAAGTGTTCAGATCTTGTCTTGGATTAGGAGGAATTTGGATCTGGCCTTGGCAGCTGTCTACAAAATTTGGAGAATTCAGAGCCAGATATTGGCACCAATTTCAAAGCTTTTTTGTCATGATTCCTCAGGGCCCTGATGTTAATATCATCCATTGATTCGTTATCTCAAATGATGCAAGTACAGCCCAGAGGCAGGTTTGAACTGAAACTTTTGAGACCCCTTCCAAGTTTTCTAAGATATTCCAAGTCTTTGACCTTACCAGCCTTTAAGGTGAATGTGGCTGGCAAATGTTTTGTTCTTTCCTGAAAACAGAGATAAAATCAAAACAGAAAAGCTTCTGTTCTTTCAAGGATAAAAAAATCAACCTTTCACTGAACCCAGTGTTTTGTGAGGTTTTGGCAAAAAGCTTCCTCGAGTTCAGTCTTCGATGAGAAATGCGAGCATTTTCAAAGGAAGTAGACACTTTCCACACACAAAAAAAAAAAAAAAAATTGTTTCATTCCCCTTAAATCACTTTTTAAAATATTGTAATTGTAAACATTTTAACAGCTATTCCCTTGATGCAATACCACTTTTTAACATATTGAATCATCTTCTAGGAGAAATCCTGCCAAACTCTGCTTTTCTTAAATCCTTATTGTCCAGACTTCTTCATCTTGAATCAAGTGATTGATGGATGTCATATCTACTTCCATTCACACCTAGGTAGCTGACAACATCACACACCATGATTGTTCTCTTTGTCACTTCATAGTTTTTGCAAAGTCAATGACCAAATATTTCTTCCTTTGCTTGGCTTCCCATCCGACTGTTGGGCCAAATCCTTCTGCCATGGAAGATGACCCCCTCCTGGAAGATGACTCGTATTACTACTTCAGAGAGTGCTTTCAGTTTATTAGATGGGAATCTTCCATTTCATTAACCAGGAAGTTTTTTGTGTTTGTTTTTTTTTAAGCGTCATAGCATGCTAGATCTTACCCTGCACTCTCCAATTAATGTTTACAATAACCACTCCAATAGTGAGGGAAAGCATTCTTTTAAAGGCTTGTATTCTCCCACATCTTCTTTCACAGCTTTTAAAATTAGGTGCTATTATGACTTTCCTCCAGGGAAGCATTTGATGATATTCTTTGCTTCCAATCACGATTATAATATATCCCCTTGTAGTTCATCTCCCCACTAGGCTGGAGGATAGCAGCGCCGAAGCACAGCTTCCTACCCCGGAGTTTCATCAGCCATGATCATTTTCTACCTACTCCAGGAAGCCGAACAGAAGCAGAGAAGCATGTCAGCAGGAGATCTGCAGAGTTATTTTTCCTCCCTTGTACTCCTAAAGATCCTTCTGCGGTTCAAAGGGAAAGGCACTTGGCTCTCCCCCGGTCCTCACGTGGCACCACTTACCAGAGAGCCTGATTATCCAGCACCATACTCCGGACTGATTGTGGTTTTTCTTCAAAATCTCTGGTTCACATGACAAGGGTCTTCCTTCTGCTTGATTCTGCCACTGGTTTTCCAGCCTTATTCCTATGTTTACTTACCCCAGAGTCCTGTATAACCCAGTTGTTCAATCCAGCATTTCCCAGACACAACCCATAATGCCTGGCCAGACTAAACCATGTGGTCTATAGGTTTTGATTTTCTTTTGAAATGGGAAATCCCTGGGTCAATGGTGAGGACAACTCTCTTCTGTGAGATGGTTTATGATTCCCACGTGTTCCATGGCAGGATTTCCTAAGAGTCCTGCCTGGAGCTGTGAGTCGATGTGCATTTTCCAAGCTTTGTTCTGTGAACAGTGTCTGGTTCCCTATGGGGTTGTATTTCACAGTCAGATGATATTGCTGTCTAAGAAGACAGTTGCACTAAAATTTCTGGTCTATCATTGCTTTTTTTTTTTTTTTTTTTTTTCTGCTGTGCTGGGGAATACAGGAAGATCTCTTTGTCTTATACTCTCTTTTATCTAGAAAATGGTAAATCCACCTAAACTTTCTTAGGAGCTTGCAACTTTCAGAGGTCTATCGGCACACAGTTTTGCCAGTCCTTTTCCACCCCAGAGGCCAGTGTTGAGCTCAGGACTATCATATTTGCAGGGTCAGTCCACAGCTGTTCCAAGAGACAGCTATGCCATGTTCAAGAGTTCCTGTGACTCAAGAGGAGAGTCCAGAGAAGCTCTGGGTGCATCTCATCTCAAAGCCACCCTTTCTGCTTCTTCAAAGAGGTGCAGACATGATAACAGGAGGGCTGTGAATCTCCAAGCTAGGCCCTCTGGCAAATACATCTCCCATTCATGTCTGTGTGGGGTTTTGTGCGATCCTTCCCCACCATCACCCTCATCCCATTTCCAGAGCTTGGAGGGCCTTCTCACAGTCTCATCAGCAATACTGATCTCCTTGTCTTGCTCCATAGCAGATGGGGTGGACACAGTCTCCATCTTCTCTGAAAACCTGGCTTCAACCCCACCACAGGCTCCATGAAAAGGAAGGACCCCTTTGCTTCATGATGGTGTTGAAGAAAGAGGATGTGCTACAGTAAACAAGTCGGTTGTCCTAAAACTTGAGCAGCACCAGTTGACCGCAGATGAGTCCCTCCTCCTATTTATCTGGATGTTATGCTGTCTAACCCTCCATCTCCCTGCCTTCATTCCTGGGGAACAATAAATCAGGATTCAGCGTTGTCTGTACAATGAGAACCCCAGGCCTTGTTTCGCAGCTGGTGTAAATGAATGTGTATCCACCAGCTCCACTGGAGTCAATAGACACTCAGGGTGAGCACCAACCCTCTTCGCCCCGGTCCATTTTGGTCCTCTATGTAAAGCTCTAAAATAAAATGCACATGTAAAAAGATGACTGTCTTTTTCTCTTTTTCCCTGACAGACATTACAGAAGAGCAATTTCCCCAAAGTGTTCTCTAGAAGCAGCATAAAGTATGGCTTGATTAGTTTGCAAGATTTTTTTTGTGTTGCAGCTGCCCAGAAATCAGGCTGAGAGCAAGGGTGGGAAACTTTGCAGCTCACAGCCTCAGTGCAGAGAATTTCTGCCTGCTTAGCTGGTGTTTTGCCTCTGAAGATCCTCTTTTGCTGGGCTTTCCCTCTGGGTCTGCAGAAGCAACTGTTTTCTTAATGGTATTTCTTAGGCTGTTGTTTCCATTGTGGTTTTTGTGGGGTTTTTTTCTTTTTCTTTTTCTTTTTAGATATATATAAATTGTGTGTGTAGAGAGGGAGAGGTGTTGAGCATAGATTCAATGCTGAGTTGACAGGACACAGAACAGAGTCTTCTCTCAGGAGAATACAAATGTGTTGGGAAAGGAAATCCCAGATTGTTTGAATTTCAGTGCTAACAGCCCCAACATATGTCTGAGTCTTCAAGGGAGATTTACAGAGGAGATTTGCAATGGGGTGGCTGGAAATCTTCTCCTTCCACCTTCCCACTACCACTGCTGAGAGCCACCAGCTCCCCATTCATTTGATGGGGGAAGCGTTTACACCATCATCTCTCAACAGCAACATGCCAGATCCTGCTTTGGACCTGGTCCACCTCTAGAAAACTATCACAAAAAATCACATCTGGTGTTAGCAGGACATCTCGGACATCCTCAAGCTCCCTGGGTCCTGACAATAGAGTAACTGAGGTTTTGTAGAACTCAGGACTGAAGTCTGTCCTGTGCTGTGATATACTGAGCAAGCATGAAGCACACTCCAGGGCCAGCAAAGCCAATACAGTCTTGTTCTTTGGGGAGGAACCTAAAACATGTCCTAAATGCTTGACAACTAGGCTGGGTTGTGTTGTTGAACTGCACGAGCAGGAAAGTACAGAGGCTCAAGGTCATGAGATACGAACACCTTTCCCCAGTCAATTACATCCCTCTGCAAATAAATCCTGTGTTTGAGAACAAAACTCACTTTCTCTCTGTTTACAACCATGGAGACCAGGACCTTTGTCCATGGGCATTGCCCAGTCTCTTTCTCATGGTTGACTGTTTGGGGTTTTTTCCTACCTTTGCAATATATTTAAGGTTTCTTGCCTACTGTGGATTCTCTGGTGTCTAATACAGGAGTAAGCGTTTCACCCACCCCTTCTGAGCTTACGGGTCTCTCCCCAACCTTGCTGCTTTTCCCAAACTTCGTTAGCTCTGAGAGATCTCCTTCTACTTTGAAAGTGGTTGAAAATGATAAATGGATTCAGGAGTTGTTGAGAGGAGGATAGGGAGGAGGAAAGAATGGAAGACTTAGAAACAGACAGAAATAACCCCACTTCTTTAAGAAAAAGGCTGTGGGCATATCTAGCTGCAGCAATCTGGAGTGTACAACATGGAGGCATAGCAAATCACAAGAAATCTGCAAGGAAGATGACCCACATTCATAGTTGACATGGGACCAGAATTCAGACATTTGGGCTGGTTTTTCGTAGCAATTTTCGGATGTGGCCTGCCCACCAGATTCTGGGCCGGACCCTGCAGGTCTCAGTAGGAAGCATAGACAAATCAGCATGCTCTTCTGAGGCTACTTAAATAGAGACTGCGAGTCCTCGGAGGCACTAGACACTGTGTTAGCACAAGACACCCTGAGGGAGCAAATTCTGTTCCTTTTCTGTGCTCACTGCCCCATTTCCAGGAGAGAAAAACATGAGAATGGGATCAGATGAAGTGCTATGGGCAGAGGTGCTCTCCTCAGGGAGATAATGTGAGCTGAGCTCTTTTCTCCTCTGATGCTTCTGCTGCTGCTGCAGGAAGAGAGTAAGCTGGCAGGGGCATGGTGTCACACTCATTAAAGTGACCCCAAGGCTCCCGGCTCATTGCCTTACCCTTTCCATGTCCAGCCCCTGGCCCCGGCGCTGTCTCCAGCCCTGCCCATCTTCTAAGGACTGATCTGCTTCCAGCTGAAACCCCAGCAGAGTCAAGGACTGCCAACATGCAGGAAGCTGGAGAGAAGTTCAGAAAGCTTTTCTTCTTCTCCAGATTTTTTTTTTTCTCTCAAATTTTTATATTTTCAATTACTGTCTATAAGCACAGACTATTTATAATCAGGAGAAGGTACTCCACCCACGCTACCAAGAGATACAGCATGGTTCAGAGCAAGGTTCAGAGCTTGGGAACCATTCTTTTTCAGGTCCCTGGCTTTACTGGAAAATCAATAAAAAAACAACTGATGTAAGTCAATCCTGACTATTTCTCCGCTCATTTTCAGAGAAGTGAAAAAATCTGAAAAAACGACCATTTAGGGTCAAGCCAAAATATTTCCCTTGACCACCTAATTAAATTTTTTGCTTCATTTCTAAGTTATTAAAAATAAATAGGTCCACTCTGAGAGAAATTCCGCTTTGAAATGACAAATAGAACCTGAAAGGTTTTGCTTTGAAATTGCTCTGGTGTTTCTGATGTGAAACGTAAGACAGGTTGAAAAGAAACATTTTGACATTTCCCTTCCATCATGCCCATACTTTTATTTTCAGCTGAAGCCATCAGCTACACTCAACCCATATTCTCAAATAACACACTGCCCCCAAACCTCCACTTTTAATTGAATTAATTCTTTGTGAAAAATGACTCACTGGACCCTACGCAACATTTGGTCTAAGCCAGTCAACAACTTTTAATTTCTGCTTTCCTCCTTTGTAGTTTGCTGATCATCCAGAAACAGTGAAGATGGTCATGATTTGGTGATTACAGCCCAAAATGAGAGGGAGAAGAGAAGAAACCACTCCCCTTCTGTGTGGGGAAGGGGGGAAAAGAGGGGAGAAATTACATAAAAATCTTTCCTGAGCAAAACCCTGAGGCTGTGACCCCAGGACTGCAGAGCTCAACCCATCGTCAGAGGTACGTTTGACCCATCAGGACCAGGCACACTGCAGCACCTGGGTGTGGGAGCAGACCAGCAGCCAGATGAAGGTGGAGATCCATCGCTGACCACCCTGGCTATTAGACAGTGAGGAAGAAGAGGACAGTAAATTTTCCCAAGGGCTGTCTCAGGGGTAGGTAGTAAAAGAGACACTCTTTGTTTCTTTGTGAAAATCCTCTTTTTAGCATCCCTCTTCAGCCAGCACTTTCACAGACTGCAGTTTAAATTGGATAATCATCTGGGTTAAAGTAAGTCTTCCTCTTGTTGCAAATCGGACATTATTCTACTGGTTTTCCTGCTCCTTACACACGTCTTTCTATAATTGCATCAAAGAGAGAAGGCAGCACATTCATTAGGTACAGCCACAAGGAGATCAAGAAGACTTTGTTTTGTAATACACGGCATCTACCCCACGAGCACGCATATGTGTGCCATGCCCCATCCCTCTCTAAGGGATTCTAGGCTGGAGGTATATTGCTAGGAGGAAGAATTTTCCAGCAGAGGATCTTGTAAACAATGCCGCTATTTCCAAGGGCATGCGGAAGTGTATCTTTGTTAGTCCGGACCCTGCCACAGCCCCAGCTTTGCTCAGCTCTCACTTTAAATGAACTGTGATCAATTAAAATCTCTGCTCACTGCTTATTCAAAGAGCATATAAATTTTCAGAGTCTGATTTTGCCTTTTGGACTGCCTTTGGAAGACCGAAAATAAAGCCAGTGCCAATTCTACATATTTCATGTCTCCATGTTCCCGAGCTCAAATGAGTCTGACAATTTTGGTAAGCTGTAAGGAAACAACCAGAAGAGACCAGAAATCTTGGAAAAAGAATTCATCTCTTATCACCTCTGAAGGGAAAATATTCCTTTCATGTTCTTTCCTTTTTTAGACAAATGTGGGCTTTCAGGAGGACAATCTGGAAGGCTCCAGTGCTGTTTGTTTTTAGGGTGCTGTTGAAATCCAGCTGTAAAGACCCAAAGGAGCTTCTCACTCATCTGAAATCATTTCAGTCTGGAGAGAAGGTAGCCCAGCAAGCTGCTATGAAACAGCTGCAGATTGGCTTTAAGAGGTGGGGCATAATATTTTCCTACCTTGCGGTACATCTTCCTAACTGGTAGCTCCTCATTTAAGACAGTGGGCAGAGAATGTTGAACCTGTGTGGCTGTTTTCTCTCCTGTGCCTCTTTTGAGGGTAAATGCAGGACCATGCTTTCCCAGGCTATCAATGTGGCACTTTGGAACGTGTCCCACATTCACTTAAAATAAATAAATCTGTGCCGGACCAACTTTCTCATGCTAATCAAGTCACTGGAAACAGTGAAGACAAATGGTGTGGAACACTGCCTGTGCTTACCAGGGAGGGAATGACATCCCTGCCCCTTGCAGGGGCCAGATTCATAGCACAGTGCCTGCAGCCTTCCCTGAATCAGCACTGTTGGGTGCTCCAGGACTGTTTAAAACAACCACAGGCAATCCTATTCTCAAACAAGAACCAGTTCTGGCTAGGGACCGAAACTTGATCTCACCATTGGGTGTTGGAAGTGCAACCATGAATTTCTTCCACCTGCCCTCCTCTGATCCATGCTTTCAGAGACACTGATGGCCACATGGGCTATTAGATCCGGCAGAAAGTGACTCCTCTCCCTTTGTAGATATGGTCTGTCTCCCATGGCTGAGAAGGAGAGGCTGCTTCTCTTCCTAGACCCTTACCTTGTCGTCACCCCTATCAATGAAAGCTGCTGGACTCAGGCTGTACTAAGAACAGCAGCTCTAGTGCCCTGTCTTCAGTGTAACTGCTGTTCAGGATCCTACCTGACAGTCCATCTAAGCCAGTCGAGGAAAGTGGTTTGATTTACATCAGGTGATAAGCCAGTCTGGTGTCTAAAAACAGAGGGAAGAGGCAAAGTTCCATAAAACCAGACATGGATGCCTGGAAAACTCATTAAAAGCCCTCAAAATACAATGGATAATGAATCCTCAGTGGGCCGTAATGTCTGTGTAACCCAGTGGGCAGCTGACACCACATTTATCTTCCAAATGTTACCTCTGGTCCCTTAAAACACATTATCAGAGCAAATCTGTGTTGCTGGAGGACTGAAAACATAAACAGTCCAATTAAAATCTTTATCAGTCAGACAATGCCTGAGAATTAAAGTCCTGCTCTGAGCCTGTCCGTCTCCCGCTGATGCCCCCTAAGATACACTGCTGAAAAAGCTTTGCAAAATAGACTGGGGAAAACACCGTCCTTTTGCTGCTTGCCAGCTAATTGTGGGTGGCTGCAGCTTTTTTTTGTTGTTGTTGTGTTTTGGTTTTTGTCTGTCCCCCAGCATTGAAAATTCATTAGTCACAGGGGCGTGAGGTTAAACGGCACTGCGTGCAAATCACGTTTTATTTTAGGTTGCATAAGCTTCACAGAATTTCTGCCTAATGCTTTAGCATTCTCTCATGCCCTCTCCTCCTCCTTTCCACTACTCTTGTCAGTCTAACAACTAACAAGACTGATCTTGCTCACTGCTTTCTGATCCCTGCTCCCCCTCCCAGCTCTCAGTTTACAGTAGTTTTTATTGTAACACACCTGAATAGGAAAGATTCAAAGGCACAAAGGACCATGAGGGATTTGCTTCCCATCAGTCTCTGTTGAAGCACAGGTGTCTTTGTGCCCTTGAAATCTCACCAACACTGAGAAACTGCAGGATCTTACACTGATTTTCAATCTAATCCTCACATTGCTCTTGTTCTACTTCCTACTAGCTTCCTTTTGGTACTCAGGTTCATTGGTCAAGGAGTATGGAAGTTAAAAGAGGCAGCAGGTTCCCACCAGCTGGGAAACTGACCTATGATGCCTGTTTAATAGCAGAACATGTGGTCTTGGCTCTGCTTTTTTATTCTTGTTCCTTATTTCACGAGCATCATAATGATGTTGGAGCGTCTTTCCTTCCTATTTACGCTGTAATTATGGTCATTTGGATTCACATCATTTGAAGTTTTTAAACTTTAAATCTCTAAGACTTTAAATCAGCGTACACATCTCCATCCAAATTAGCTGCCCACCCTCCATTTCTAATCAAGAGAGCAAAATGGGTATTTCTAGGAATGACTCATCGCATCCTAAGTAAATTTCTAAAATAGACCAGATGGCTTGTATCCTGTTTTGCCCCATTGACTACAAAGAGAGCCCAGGGCACTAGCTCCAGCAGAGAAATCTACATTGCAGACCTGTCTACTTGGCCAGAGGAACCTCACTATAGACATCTGGTTCAAGAGCGGGCATGTAGACTGAAGATGTTTAATATTAGGGAAGATTCAAGCAGAACCAGAGTTTCTGGGATGGACACTAGGTCAGATAAGGCCTGCTAGTCTAAATTATGGGTACTTTAAGAACAGTGATAACGGTCTTTTCTGGATATAAGACCCTTCATCTATATTCTTGCCTAATGTCTTTGAGAAATTTGCTGCACTCTAAAGATAAAGGCACAGCTCTGGGTAGGAAACCATGAGGTTTAATGAGGATGCAAGGTGGGTTGTACGTGGAAGGAAATGTGAAAAGAAGGGTTTCCATGACATATCTGCTAATGGTTTGCTGGTTTTGGCTGTTCACCTGCAGTTGCCAAAGGCTCTCAGAAACTGACTGGAGGTACTTGTACTTGGGTGTATTCTTGAACCTTGGGCTATATTTCCTCCTTGTGCTAGGCTCAGGAATTGGTGACATTTAACACACGCTCAAAACACATAAAGGAAAGATGTCCATGTTCATCCCAACACTGACGCAGTGTTGATGCTTGTGGGAGGTGCTGGCTAATGGGACACAGGTGAGAGCCTACCCTACACAATGGTGAACATGCAATACACCTGTCTTCCAAAAAGTCTATCCTCTGGACCAAAGCGTCAAGCCCTCTCAGGGAACACTTTAACCAGGATGCAATTTTTTTAACACTTATTTTGACCTTGGACAAAGGGGATAAACAGAGCTCCCATATTTTCCTGTAGTCCAACCAGCTTGCTCAACACACAGTTCAGAAATACATTGTCTCCTCTCTACGGCGATGGGCACCAACTAACATCCTCCCCACCTCAGGGCATAAAAAGGACTGAGAGAGACTTGACCTTTTGTTTTTCAGCAGGAATAACTATTTAGCATAAATTGACCTGGGATTCTACAAGCCATGGAAATTCCCCTTTGGAAAATGTTCTTGAGGAAGCGAATTGGGGAGGGAGATGGATGGGAGAACAGCTAGAGGCCAACCATGCACTCTATCAACCTTAAACGAATGAGCTGTCACATGGATATATAGGGAGAGGGACACAGGTTAGTAAATTAAAGCTCTGACAGCTCTTGACTCCAGTCCAAAGTGCTAATTGGAAAGACTTCAACTGTTGCTGTCCCCAGAGACCTATATCTCAATCACAGGCCCGCCCTCCCCAGGTCAGCCCAAAGAGCTGTTATCGTCTACTGCCTGGTCTTTTCCTGGAAGAGGCTCAGGAGTATGAGAACGAGAGAAAATATGTTTTCTTTACTCCTGCATGGCTTTTCTGAGCTCTGCTGTGCCTGCGTAGGAGCACACAGAGGAAGGCCCGATCCTCACCTGGTGGCAAGTCAGTGTCTCACCACTGCAGAGTTGCTATCACCATCCAAGAAGCTACGCCACTTTGTGCAGATTGGAGACCTTCTGGTGGTGGCTGATGGCAGAGTTACTCCAATTTAAACTGAGAGAGGATCAGTCCTCATTACACCAATGTAATTAACACTGAAATTTCACACTCTTAATTACGGCTGTAACTGATTCCACTATTATTGGTTAAGTACCAATTATGCAGATTTACAATAGCCTGTGGCATTGTCTATATCCAGCATTTGATATCTCAAAATGACTTGGATAACACTGTATTAACCATCAAGGGGATATCTGAGATACCGCTCTTGCTTGCTTGACTGGTAGGACCTGACTTTCTAATGGTGGCTACTTTGACTTTGCTGGTTGGATCCATCTCATCTTGGTTCATAAAATCATCTTGTTTCCCTTACAGGATACTGAAATCTTTGACACCCATTGGCTGCATTTCTGAGCAGTCAGTTTCCCAGCTGGTTTGTGTGTATCTATCTGCCAGAGCTGGACCCAGAGACTTTATTGCTAAACTACTCTTTAATAGAGAGAAACTACATCTTGCTTTCATCTGTGGAAGCTATATGAAAACTTGGCAATGTGCATTTTTTATATCGTATCATAACATAAATGCACAGATGTTGACTTGGGGACAGGTGCTCTGAAGTTATTGGAAAGGCTGTCCTTCCCAGGAGGCAAAATGTGATCACCTCATTCAAAATTGGCCAAGAAATGCAGACAAATCCTCTACCTCTTCCAAGAGAGCCCCAAGAGCTACAATTACCTCAAGAAATTAGGATCACAACTCTTCCCTATGACCCAGTAGTAAAAATTGAAGAAAATATTCTTCTGAATGCCTGCTTCAGTTGAGACTGATCTCATCAGTAGCCCTGAGTAATGTAAAGTTTTCTTTCTGAGTTATTGTAATTCCATCTTATTGAAACACTTTTCCTGTGGCCTCTTAGAAAATGAGCATTTTTTGGTAAATCCTTGTTCATCTAAATAAGAGAGAGGAGAGACATTTTCATTGCCATACAATGGGCTACAGACGCACATAGACAATGTCACCACAGTGGGATGGACAAGAGGAAGGCTTCCTGCAGGAGTATTTTTCAAACCACCCATTCAAATGTATTGTTGCCAAATAGTCAAGCTACTCAGAAGGGCATTTGATTAACGGGTGATGGCACAGCTTGGATCTGCTGTTTAGGGAGAGTTGAGTAAACACTGCTCCAGAGGAAGTCAGTGGGAGAGCATCTCTGGGAGGGTTCAAAGAGAAGATGCATCTGGTGTATAACATCAGGATGGAGGATAGCTAAAAAGGCAGTTAAATGCCACTGCACCATGTTCTGATCTCACACCAGTTTCACACAGCTGGATTCAGACATTTTGAAAAGGTCTGGTAGTAAGAGGGGTGAAGGAAAGAAAAGGGGACCTGAGCCCAGTATTCAGGGTATCTCAAGCAATGAGCTTGGGACCCTGGAAATGACCTCCAGGTGACAGCCCTTATAAAATATATACTAATTAGACTAATAAAATAGAAATAATCAAGGAGTCCTCACCCCTCAGAAGCTTCCAAAAAGCCTATGCAATACCTCCATGACATCTGTGAAGCTGGTCCTGATTTGGACCTTGAAGTAGAAGGATCAGGCCCAGATTCTACAAAGCTGTGTTGTATAGCTGTTCCCATCACACATGTCCCAACAGACGGAAGGCATATCCTCTGCGGACCGGCCTCATCCACCTGTCTTGTCACAGCTCCCAGCATGCCTTCCCAAGGATGGAAACATCTCAGGAAGGAAGATTTGGCTGCCTCTTGGTCCCTGAGCTCCTGACATGGTGCCATGCAGCCTCTGGGTTCAAGATGTGGACAAGCTGTTGCTACCACATGGCTCCAGGTGAAGAGCCTGGCTCAGGTCTTGAAAGCTGGGCAGCCCTCCCAGCTCAGCGCTGCTCCAGAGGCAATTTGCTCTTCAGTGCTGAGAGCTCAGGCATGAGGCACGTTCCCACTCCTGAAACAGCCAGTCTGCTACTGTGCCTGGGACTTCACCCAAGCTGACCCTTGACTGAGTATTCACACTTGGCTTTTAATTACTGTTACAATTAGCATTGATTTCTTGGCTTCCTTTTCATGCAGCTTTGCAGGGAACAGAAGCACTGAAGCCACTGCTGTAAGCTCACTGTGGAGGAAGGGAGATGCCCTTAAAGCCCAAGATGATTGAACGGCAAGGGGAAGAAATGAGCTGAGCTGAGAACCAACAAAAGTGACCCTGTAAGAAATGCTGAGGGTCCTGTTCAGCACCCAGAGAGGGACACCAAAAGTGATTTGAAAATATATGGTCTCTTGAATGCAGCTACTCACACTGCATGTGGACACAGGGACCTGAATAAAATGCACCAGACCGGTGGTGGAAAGCACTGTCCACTGCTTTCACATGCCTGCTCAATTCTGTGATGGTACACTCTCAGGATTTGTTCCCTCCCCAGCAAAGAGCAGCTCTTACCTCATTACTTGTGAAGGTCTGACATCCATGAAGGACTCAGGTCTCAGATGAGTAATGCTGCTGCTGCCACCACACTCTGTGAACATAAACAAGACACATAAGGAGAACTAGCCACCATACCAACTCTCACCTTGCTAACATCTCTGCTCCAGTGATACCAGCTCCAACTGTTTCACTGATTAGCAAGTAAAACATGGAATGATCCTCTCCCTCCTGATATTGATTTGAAGTTTACTACTTTTGTTTCAGACTTCCAAAAGGCCTTGGGAACCCAAAAGCTCCCCTGATCCTCTCACACACTTATATCCCATGCACGAGTCAGGAATGCTGCCCTTTTCTTACCAACCCATTTCATGACAGCTTTGGAAATCAACCTGAGTTCACATTAGGCAGTCAGGCAGTGACAATGCTGTTGGACTCTTCCCAAGGCCTCCACAGAGGTATGAACTTTGCATCATGACCCCAAACCATAGCAGACTGTAAAGGAGGATGTTCCTTGGCTATTTTTCTCTGTTTCCATGCTGAATGTCTTCCCAGGCTTTCTAGGCTCTGTGCAGATCTTCTCTGCCATTGACTTGGGCTGCTCTTAGGTGGCTCTTGCCCAGGCACAGTGCCACTACTGAGGCAACAGAGGGTCCTGCAGAAAAACGTTGCCTTCTTCAAGGTCTGTCTCTCACACATAGCCCTGCAGAAGCTGTGCCCACAGCCTTGAGAAGATGCAAAGCTCTGGTATGCATCACTCTTGCCAGCTCAACCATTTAAAAAACATGATTTAGACCACAATGCCCATGCAAAGAACCTCAAAGTGGGTAGTGTTGTAGGTGAGGCATCTTTCAACTACCAGAGTGTTTTTATCAGATCCCACCAGCGCCTTGTTTGCTAGGGTTTAAGGACTGTTACTCCACCCAATACAGCCCACGGTCTGGCCATGGGAGCCCAGACTCTCCCCATCTCTTCACCATGATGGGTCTAGCTTTGAGACCTTATTGCCATTTGCTGGATGTGTCCTGCAGCACACAAAGAGTTACTGTGCGACCAAGGAGTTTGTGGTGTGGCAAGGACATACAAGGAAAGCATTAATCACAAGGAAAAATGTGAGGAATGTCACCCTCTGTAAAATCAAGCCCTTGTTATCAGTTTGAAAGACTACCACTCTGGCACAGGCTGGGGTTCGCTTGCCTCTCAGACCTCCATCAAGTCAACACCACTGACATGAGGCATGATTTACCTTTCACTCTGCAGACTTGGGACTTACACAGTCACTACTCACCCTCTAACTACAGTGACAGAGACCTCACTGCCTTGTCAAGCCCTGTGGACCTTGCAGGACTGCAGAAATTTGGATTCCCAAAAAACAGGGTCACAGCACTCCAGCGAAAACATGCACCACCATGCTTGGGAGGACTGGCTTTTGCAGGAACTGGAGAAACTGGGTACGGGTAGGGAGTCTGAAGGGCAGAGGAGAAATACCGTTAGCTCCATGGGTGGGACAGGTGGAAGAGCAGGGCACAGCAATGACAATGAGCTTGGTCAGGTTGTAGGGAAGTTGTTGAGGGAAGGAACAGAATCTCCAAGGGCAGGAAGGAAGGTTGCACCAGTAATGCTGTTCCTGAGTCAATCCCAAAGCCTTCCTTTCCCTGAAATGCTAGCTGTTTCCCTTTGCAATAGGTCACTTTAGTAACTGGTTAGATTGGAACATCTAGTTTAGGGCTGGTCAGATTGGAACATCCCTGCAATACAAGTAGCTTCTCATAGTCCTCTCAGTGAAAGAATATCCCTGAGAAACTTCCAGGCATGTGGAGAACCTTCAAAGGGTCACTTCCACACCTCCCTCCCATGTGTCCAAACGCAGTCTCACATCTTTTTCTCCTGAGTGTTTCGGCTTGCACCCAGTGAAGTACTCTGTTTGGGCTACTGTTCTTGTGACTACTCCAAGTGTCACTGGAGGAGGTTCAGGATGGGCATTTGAAACTGAAGCTCTCCCTGTGGCCATTTTTTTCAGTCCTTGACAATAGTTGAAGGGCAAAAAGCAATCCCCTGTCTGGAAGGTCCAATACTTCGTAATTCTGGCTAAGCACTGAGCAGATGAAGTGCTATGACTCCTTCCCTCCGTTCACCATCAGATGGCAGAAGGAGCTTCTTACTCTCTGAGCTTTAAACCGCAGCTCTGATGTCCCTTTACACCTAGAGAGGACTTGGAGAAGTGTTTCATTTGCTAGCAGAACTGTTTTTTCCCTGTTCGTGAGTTTCAAACAATTACATAATTTCTATAAAACATGGGTTATACACCTCAGGATAAAGGTGTTATAGAAGCCAAATTGTGTTCCCTGTCTTATTTGAAGCAACACTAGTCCTAGTTTATATACAAACAAGCTGAGACACAGATGGGTAAATGGCTTTTGTGCAAGCCAAGCCCTCACTCTCATTCCTGGGGTAATCCCCTAGATTATAAGAATGGCAGCCTCACAGGGACTCACTAGCACCCAAATATGCTTTCCTCTGGCTCTGGAGTGCAAACACAGTTGATAGCTGGCCAACAACACATGTCTTTAGCAATGCACTCCACTGTCCACATTTGCTTCTGAGCAGGGAATAGCAGCACCTCCCTGCACCCAGACACAATTCACAGCATGAGCCAGGATCCAGCCCTGGGTGCTGGACTGCTTCTCCCTGCTCAGAGGTGCTGGGACATTGAATGAAAGCAGCAGGAGACAGGATTGAAAGGAGGAAAAGGAGATGGTTCTTCACGCACATCGTTAGCAGTGGAGGTCCTTGCTGCAGTACGTGGTGCTCACTGAAAACTTGCAGCAGTTGGAAAGTCCATTGGATGAGTTCATGGTGGGAAATCCAGTGGGGTCTATAAACTACACAGAGCCATGAATTACTGCGGGCTGGGGGAGTTATGTGGTAGTGTCATGTATGTGGTCCTGTTCATATTCTCCTCACAGCTTCTGCTCTGGCTGCTCTTAGAAGCAAGATAATGGGCTAAGCTGTAGGATAGATCTTCTATGCTTGTGATCCAAGGTTTTGGCTTGGTTTTTGTTGGTTTTTTTACTGTGGACTTAGGTAAAGGCAACATTTTTTTGTAACAGCAGGGACTTTTACAGCCAGACACATGAGGGCAGAAATGCAGCATTACATTCTTCTATGGACCTGTAAAGGTAGCCCCAGACTGATCGTTTGAGGATTTCTGCATTTTTTCACAGGTGGCAGATAACAGCTGCCTATTCCCTAGGACAGATTCCTTGAAATAACACCTTCACACCCAATATACATGTGAAGCTAGCAGCAAGGACATAATCTTCCATGACTGGGAAGGGCTGAGACACCAACAAAGTCTCCATCCTTGGAGGTTTTCAAGACCAGGCTGGAGAAAGCCTTGAGTAACCTGGTCTGATCTTGTAGCTGACCCTGCTTTGGGCAGAAGGTTGGACTGGAAAAGTCCTGAGGTCCCTTCCAGTCCATATTAATCTGTGGGCCCTTTGGGCTATGAATACAAAAACATGACATGAACAAAAACCTCTCTACTGCATCTTGCAGCCTCATGGATGTGGCTGATCCAACAGCCCAACCTTCTCAGTGGTGTGGATTTCTGAAAGATAGGGTGATTGTCTACAGCAGTGTTACGAGGACCAAAGGGAAGTCAAACCAATCTTCAGGGGTTTAGTGCTTTCCCATGTGGCTCCTTTTGCTTCCCCGACCCAAGCCACAACTATAACTAGAAGCTGGAGGAGCCTTTGCCTGCTCTACTTGCTCTGTTGGAGATATGTTGAGCCAAAACATGAAGTCTTTGCAGGTCCATTGGCTTCTGGGCTGAGGGAGATGAGGATGAATTTTGCAGAACAGTAGTCTGGTGGGAGAAGCTGAATGAGGCTGCTTCCCTTTTTCACTAGCAAAATCAGTATAGCTGGAAGTATGCAAAGAATTTGGAGTGAGGATCCCAAAACTGTAGATTTACTTTGTGGGTGAATATCATTGTAGATTTTTTTGGAGAGAATTTTTCACCATTACTCCCTTGTGAGGGAGAGTTTCATAAAAAAAACCCCAAGTGCAAAGTCAAAGGAGCAAAGGCTTCTTCTCTCCTCTGATTTATCCAAGTGGAAATGGGCTTGGAGCATTGCAAACCTGGTCAGTTTTTCCACATTTCTTGTGTGGTATTGCCAACATTTTGATATTTATTGTATGGGGTTTGTTCATGATACTGGACCACTTTAGTGGAATTACAATGCGAAAAAAATTGACTGTGTGCATTTTCAAATCGTAATGCTTTAAAACTGCACAGATCTTACATGTTCGGTGACCCCAAATGGCCAAAAGCAGCTTTTACATCTCATTGGGAATCACAGTGATTCAGAACTAAGAAAAATTGATGAGAAAATGGATTTTAACAGAATTTCAATGGAGAATAATCCAAACAAGCCTTCTCATTTTGCACTGGCACTCATCTCTGGGTCTGCCAGTTCCTCATGGAAGTATTAGTTCTCGGTGCTGTTAGTCCCAGGTTTACTTTATGTGCTCCTCTTTTTGCCTGGACAGTAGCTCAAAGGGTATCTGCCATTCCCTTTCATTGCCTGAGCTGAATCTTACCACCTTGGAGACAATTTTTTCTCTTGTTCGATCCAAATGTTTTTCAGTGTATTGCTTTTCTTGGCTCCATTCAAGAGAAGAACAACTGTCAAAACCGGGGAAATTTTTCACAAGGTAAAACTTCCCATTTTTAACTCCTCGATAATTAACTTTCCCTTCTGGCTTCCTCCCCAGAGCTGATCTAGTCACCTCCTTGCTTTGCTGGGAAGAGCGGATGAGGTCACAGCCCAATCTGAACATAAATTCCCACCTTACACCTCTTGTATATGAAGGAAATGACATATTGCAAATCCAGTTCAGTTCTTTAATCCCAGGGTAGCATGAATCCAACATCAGGACACAGCTTGTTCCTTGAAACTAGACTAAAACAATTATTACTGAAATGTTTCAGGAGTGATTCTTGTTGCTAAGCTCCAGAATCATGATCATTTCTTTGCTTAAATTTGCAGGATCATTTTCTTTTTTAAATTTTTTTTAACCTAAGCTGACATTCTTTCCTGTCTCAGGAGAAATTTCTGTATCGCAGTTAGAGCAGCAGCTGCAAGCTGAAAGCTGCACACGCAAAGGGACACTTCAGCAAATCAATCCTCTTTGCTTTTTAAAACAGGGCAATCACTTAACAAGGAAGACAGCAGGATGCACGTTGAATGCCAGCCTGTTTTGGAAGGCAGTGGGGTTCGGGGCTGGCCTCTGCTGCTCAGACTCTGTGTGACCCCATGCACATCGCTTTGGACTTCATCCCCAGCTCTTTGTTCGCTGTTGGAAAGGTCTCCATCCAGTGATCCTTCATCACAGGGGTTCCATCATGCTCTCAAGGAGCCCCTGTTGAGTCCCAGCAGCTCATGCCTTCCCCTCACTTCTGTGCCAGGAAATCCCAGAGGCACATCCCCATCCCAGGACAATGAATTTGATGGCTCCTGACCTCAGTCATACCTCAAGCAAATCAAACCCAATCTGCTAGCAGATGCTTTTTTACAGCTTTACTCCCAACTAGAGGGATCCTGAAGCACAACACTCAGAGTTAAGTGAGCAAGGGCTTCACTTCATGCTCCCCATTTGAAGAGAGGAGAGGTACCATATCAGAGACATAAGGCATCTTGGCCTGGCAAACCTTAGACATCCCTTGGGCCATGTTTCCCTCAGCACAGTTTCCATCCATATGGATGAGGTTGCCCCCCCTCCTCAGACTAGACCAGCCTTGTCTCCACTGCCTGGTGGAAACCACCCCTGGTCTGCACAAGGCCCTGAACCATGCCTGGAGTGGGAGGCTGACATACCTAGCAATGGAGATCCTTGGGTAGGTCTGTGGAACAAGAATGGGATGCACCGTGCAATAAGGCTCTTGGTCCTTGTCTTCAGAAATGCCTTCCTCTGAGGAGGTTGGTGTCTCCATCCTTTTGAAGAGCCCTTATTAGGTGGTCTGGGTCCAACGGGGCTTAAAGATGTTTCTACCATTGTCTTGCGATGAACAGATTTAACTGGGAGAGAGGTCGACCTAACAATGAGGATGATCTTTCACTTGCTGTGCTAGGGCATGGACATATCCATTAAAACAGCATAATGTGCCTCACTCACCAAACCTAAAACCACATTCCTACTTGGGGTGGGAATCCCCTGGGCCTTGCTCCTGCCTTCAATTACACTTATTAAACAAACTGCTAGTAGGCATCCTTGCTCCAATGCTTTGGAGACCTCTAGATGTCCAGGGTAGGCTCATAGACATGTAAGCCAGAAGGGATCATACATGGATGGCCAACCTAGTCTCCTAGACATACCAAGTCAGAAGACCTTTGGTTACTCCTACATGGAGAGTCTCTTTGAGATGTGTCCCTCTCAGCTGAAGCAGCCCAAAAGCAATCTGGCCAGGGCTGATTTACTCTGTCTTTGGCATTGGAGGAGAAGGCTGGGACAACCCTACACTGAGGCAAGAATGAAACCTCTGCCAGGCCATGAAGGATCCCATGAAGCCCCTATCCTAGCTGTGAGTGCCACCAGGTTAGGATGAGGATAGGGCATTTCTGAACCTCCAGACAGGACTTATTTGGACCTTTTTGTTTTAATCTGTCAGTCTCCTTGGTTCAGCCACCACCTTGGTAAGGAGTACAGTGCAGAAGGCACAGATCAAATAGTCTTGTTTGTTTGTGTGTTACAGTGCTGATCACATCACCAGCCCGAAGGCCAGGATTGTTCCAAGAGCGCTGTGGGAATTATGTACCCTTGAGAAATTCATATAAGCCTGGCCGCATTTCAACAAGATCTGGGCTCCCATGTTCCTTTGGCTCCCTTTGAAGATTTCAGCCTTTAACAAATTAATAACAACGGGGACACAAACATTTTAAAGCACATTATGTCCAGTCCTTAGCAGAGGTCACAGTATGTCTGTCACTTTGCAGCAGCTGAGGATCTGACCCAGAGACAATTTGCTTTGTTTGGGGGAAAATTCCTTCCCAAGCATTTCAAACAGGCGAGCATTGGGCTTTAAATACACCCAATTACCTTCAGCACAAATGTCCTTCAACCACACAGGAACATTAGAAAAAATGTAGGAAAAGTTCCCTAAGTCCAAAATGAATTCAAATAAGCCAAGTGTTGAGCAGCAGACTCATTAGTCCCACTGCTGTGTGTTGCCTCTTATTCCTGCCGTGGCTTTGCACTTTCCAACAGCTGCTTGTGTCGAGGGAGACACCTCCCTTCCCGGCTGGGCAAGAGGATGGAAATTTGGACACCCAGCCCTGCCTGTTCTGACCAGCATGCTGTGCTGTAATTGCAATCTGCCATCTCAGGGAAACAGACAGATTTGTTTAAATAAAGACAGCCCCGAAAGCACCTGTCCCCAGATGAAAATGATTCTGTCTCCAAAGCCAGTATGAAAGGTGCAATTTGTGCCCGTGACTGAATTTTATTAAAAGCTCCCCCAGACTCCCTCATATCATTATCAGAGCAGCCACTGTCGCACTTTTCCTCCAGACACATCAGTATTGCTTCAGGGCTGGAAAAAGAAGCAGTTTTGGGGTATGTAGACCAGTATTTGGGTAAGTTACATGTACTAGAGAGTTAAAAGCATGCTCACAGGCTGTTATTTTAGAATAGCTCTTAGTCACTTCACAGTTTGCTTTGCTGACCAGTTTTTATTCCAGATTCAGGGATTAAATCCTCACCAGCCATCTCTCTGTTGATTCATCCCAGGAGGAATTGTCCCCGCATCCTTGCTGTGCACGTACACTGGAGATGCCATCAGGTAGTATCCACTGACTCTGGTACTGATTCTGACCATGCAAGTGCAGACGCTGCTTGCAAAGCCCAGGAATGTTCCCTCCCATGTGGTAGCTCCTCAAGGGACATTGGGGAATGTCCTCCTCCAGCTTATGGCCTCTCCGTCATACCGTATGGTGTGATGTGGACACTCTGGTAGAGTCGTCATCTTCCCTCCGTTGCTGTTCAGTGCCTTTCTACCAACTTTACTGTGCCCATCCTTGACAACTTTGAGCTGAACAAAAGTGTTTCGCAGCTGGGATGACACAGCAAATGCCCACCTGAAGCATGGAGCACTCAAAGCAATGTGAGCCGTGGTGCACAGCAGCACGACACGGCCCCTCATGAGCCCCACAGCACACATGCAGGGGCTACTGCCTGGGAGCACAGTACACGGCTCAGAAAACAAGAAAAAGCCCCAAATCCCTGTTATTTCCCTCGAGGGAGTGCCCATTGCTTCCTACCAGACTACCTCACCCCTCCAGGATGATCCCTACAGTCCTTCAAATGCCATGTGATCCCATATTTGATCTCTGCTTCATGCCTTTTCTCATCCTCTCCCTCTACTGCTCTTCCTTCTTTTCCTTTCTCACCCTGGTGGTGTTTTCTCCCCTCTCCCCTTCAATTTCCCCTTCATCTTCCCATTTCATGTCTCATTTTGCCTCATAATGCTTTTATCAAAAAATGGTAGCTACTCAGATAATTATGAAATAAAGCTCTTGAAAAACACCTAAACTGTGTCTGAGGGAGAGCTAAGAAACTTCTGAATATTTTAATTTACCCTTGAGCCAAAAAAAAAAAAAAAAAAAAAAAGGCCAGCAGATGCAGCAGTCTGTATTGTGTTCATCAGGAGAGAGGGACTCTGGAGGAATTCGAGGTCTGATCCTGCACTGGATGGGAAGTGTCCTTGTGTTATACAGACTCGGGTACACAGCTTTGCCTTCTCCACCTTTAACACTGTAATCTTATTGATCCAGGTATTAAAAGCCGTGGAAAGGAAAGAGGATGCTGAGGCAATCAGACACCAGTGCAGAATTATACACAGTTCCTGCAAGGTCTTGCTGCTGCACGATGCCGGCGTGTTGCTGTGGTGCTCAGGAAGCGTCAGTGAGTGCTGGCAGCCGGAGGACATGCCCACATGGGTAATTTGCTGTGTCCGCATGTTTCTGATGAGGTCCTTGGCCTCTTGTTTTCTTTTCCCATCTTCTCCCAGCCAGCGCTGAACGATACATGTCACACACTGGCCCAGATGGAAAGTTTTCCCCAGGAGGATCCATACTGGGAGCAGTGGGAGGTGAGGATTTGATGCCAGGCGCACAAGTGCTGGGGATGTGACAGCTCCGGTCCCTGACATTTGGTACATGGCAGACTTTAATAATGCCATTGCCCACCTCCAGTAAATGAGTCCTGGAGGAGCTGCAATTCTGATTGTCAGAGAGGGAGAGAAAGGGTAATTAAAAGGCCCAGTGACAGGTAATGAGAAGGATGGAGCTGCATTTCTGCTGAAAGACCTGGTGCTCTCCCGGTCCCCCTCTCCGGCACACTCCCCCGTGCCCGTGCAAGCACATCCCTCCACACCTCCCTCCCAGCCTGGGACCAGGAGTGACCTTCTCCAGAAACACAGACGGAATTGGACATCCTCAGCTCCCACTGCTGAAAGCGTCAATTAGCGCTAATTGGATGGTGCTAGGGTGAGTGCACATAGTGGGGGAGGAAGGACAGGAACTGTAAGGCTTAGTAAGTTTCTTTCTTCTTTTGCTTGAAAATGCAGAAAGCCATGTGATTAATGTTTTTTTCCATGCAAGTTCCAGCAGGACGTTTTCTCAGGATGAAGCTTTTATTCAAACGGTAAATACCAAATTCCCCCAATGAGACACTGAGCGAAGTACCCATGATCAGAGGAGACAGAGATCTGGATTGATGCCTTGCACTTGCATTTCCCATGGAGCAACAAGAAAACCTTTGGAGTGCCAAAAATCAGTGAGAATCTCTTAGGTTAGATAACATATGCTTTTATTGGTCCCGCAGTCTCATATGACTAGATTTCTCCCCTCCAGCATTTATGATAGCCCTGGTTTTTTTTCTCCCACTGTCTTATATGTGAATGTCATTGCATTTCTAATGGTGACGGATATTAGACATCTGAGTGAAAAGGACTTTCTTTGTGCATTGTTGTTATTTTTATTGCCATCAGACAAGTGTTCTGACCTCTAGTGCTTCTACATTTTTATGATCACCTACATTGAAATCTCCCCAGATTTATGTACTGTAAATGGTAAGTGCTTTGTTCTTTAGATCATGTGCCCAGGATCCAGATGGCCACGTTGTGATGGTCTGTAAAGTTTAAGGGCATTTGGGGAGCTAATAAGAACTTCCGTGTTGTTGCATTCAAAACTCTCCCAAGTAGGTAACCTTCATGCTCCCCCGATTGCCAGGTTTCACATGGGTGATGCCTTCATACATTGGATTTCAAACTTTCTAATATTTTGTTTCAGAAATAAGCTCAAGATTCGTTGAGTATGTCTGTATGATGCTAAAGGGTCAGGTCCCAAGCTAGGCAGTTCATCCTTTATGTGGCATAAACTAGACATTTCCAAAATGCATTTCATTCTCTGGTGGTTGAATCTCAGTAGAAAGGGGAATGATGACAGAGGCGATAGGGATACTGAGCCAGAAGTAGCCAAGAGATAAAACTCCTGGTTTTAAATCCATCTCTAATAGCAAAGACAAATTGTGAAGCTGCCTGGAAAAGCAGGATGGCTATTGATAAAGAGGCAATAAGGGGATTCTCAGAAACTGTGAGCAGACACAGCACAAATCAGCTGCAGAGGATGCTAAGAAAATCCACTAGCGAATTGTTAAACTGGAAATTGCAGAATTTATGAAATAATGTGGAGCCAACAATGTGTCACTTTCTAAAGCAAAAGGGACAGTGCTAGGGAGGATCCAATGCTGAGGAAAGAGATCCACTTCTCACTGCTTTTGCTTTGGCCAGCTCAGGTGATTGAGAAAGATGCTTCATGTTTTTTCAACAGCTGTGGGAAGAGATACAGTATCATGGATACAGGGGTGTGCAGGAACAGCCCAGCTGAGCTTAGCAATTTAGTATGACCACAAGAGCGGTACCCCCTTACGTGCTGATGAAAAAGAAGAGAGGAAAAGAAATTCTAAAGGAAAAGTAAAAATGCAAAAGCAAATTTAAAAAAAAAAAAAAAAAAAGCAGTCACTGAAAAAGAAGAGTGATTCTGGCAATTGTAACTGTAACTAACAGAACAAATACTGAGAGAAATCAGTACGTACATAGTGGATAAAGAAAGGGAAAAAAGCTCAAACCCACAAGCATATGCCCAAGTATATAAAGAGTAAATCTCAGCAGAGAAATTTGTTGCCTATTTTTAGCTGAAACTATTAGTGGATAAAGAGTTTCTGTTTGGATTGTATTAAAACCCTTGCAACCCTGCTCTCCAAAGGAATTCAAATACGCGTTATTTAGCCAGGCTGCGATGGAGGGAAACTGGGGTGTGAAATGTATTAACCATCTTTGGAGACTTGCAGAGGCAGAATACTGCTGTGGGATACTTAAGAAGGTGTAAATAGGAGAGCATGGGTGGAAATATGGTAAAGATAACTCAGCTGGATTTCAGAGAAAGAGGAAGATCTTCCAGGCTGCAGGAAAAAGAGAGAAGTGGGAATCCAGTTCTTCTGGATCACTCCTGCTAGAGTACCTGAAAGACTACTATTTCTTCTCCACCCTTCAAGTCAACCCTTGCTTTCCTTCAGCACAGCTCTCTGTTTCTAATCACTTTTTTAGCTTTTCCTTTCTCAGTGCAGAGTCACATTTTCCTGATTTAACTCAAGCAAATCCCATGAGCCAAGCTCTGCATTGCTTTGGAGCAGGAATCCTCCAGCCCTGCTCTCTGCACTGCTTCCCAGAAAGATCGCAAGGCTACAGAGCGGGATGTTATGAACAGTTAGGTGTCTCCTCCAAGATGTGCTCAAGTGCCTTTAGATGAGCTTTGTCTGCTTATACCTGGCTGTCTTCAGGAAAGACATATCTGTCTGAGCACATCAGCCTGGGGAGAGCTTTCTGGTGTAGCTGGTGGAGTCTAGGACATAACTTATTGCATGCTAAAGCAGATGACTTCATTCAGCCAGGTGGGTCACACCACCATCTCCACTGATTTCACCAAAAACATTTCCATTTGGAGTTTGCACATCTAGAGCACATGGAGGCACCTACACCTTCTGCTGGTTTTTTTTGTGATGTCTTACCCTATGAGCTGGGTTGGGTCCTCCAGGTAATTCCACCTGGCCATCAAAAGGGCCTGGGTCTCCCACGAGCTCTGTGTCCTGTCTGCTAGAACTGCACAGGTGTCTCACATACCCCAGGGCTTCTCAAACAGCACCAGACACCTTTACATGGGCAACTGAACCCAAAGTCTGTTAATTTCTCTCTAGATGCGTCGGTCTCCTTCAAGTTATAATAGAGACCTGGACACCTCATATGTAGGCACCTGAACTCTGTGTCACCACCTGCAAGGTGAATCCCACAGCTAACACTGGGGAAGATGGATCCTCCTCTTACAGGATTTTTGATCTGGAGGTACCAGCCTATACTCAGATGCCATGACTCTCCAGATGAGAACATCTCCTTCTCTGGATGGTCTTCTCCATACCCAGCATCCAAGTCCCCAGAAAAACTCACAAGGGCTTCTACCACCTGTGGACCGTGGCTCCTATCTTTGCCTCAAGCCACCGTTGGGTTTCTTTAGGTGCTTTTCCCTGCCCCAGAGCAGCTGGGGGGCTGCTGCGTTTCAGAGCAGCTCTCCCCGTCACTCCAGCAAGAAGCCGTGATGGAGTGCCATAGAGCACACGGAGAGATTAAAAGCAGAGGCTCCAAGTCAGAGACGTTTTAAAAATGTGTGTGCTCAAGTAAAGGACTTTTTAATGTTTTAATAACAAATATTACAAGATATTTTTCTCCATGCCCAGTGCCTGCTGAGCCATCATGCTGAGCCTATATTTATGGCACTGTAAAGCACAATGAAGGCAACAGTGCTAGGAATACTAATAGCCTCAAGTTTATTACACTAAGGCTGAGTGCTTCATTTTAATTGCATGGAAACATTTAATTTGTTAGATGAGGTGTCATGTAGCTTTCCTCAGGCACCAGTAACTCATATCCACACTGGGACAATCTAACAATCTAGGGGACATTTTAAAATTAAATGGATTTTATTATTTCTTACCTTTTTGGGCTGTGTGGGTGGCCAGATTTTTGGGACTTGTAGAGTTAAAATATTTCTGCCTCTTTGTTGTAAGACTTGATTGGGGAAATCCACGTCTTCACAGCTGCCCAAGGTGAAAAGGCGTCTGCAGGGCATCACCATAGGGTGTAAGCAGTTTGGTGGAAGGACCGTGCGTTCTCATCTCTCCCCATTTCACTATAAGGACCAAGGATGCTTGCTGCCTGTCCTCGGTGGGTGAACCTGCTGATGTGACCAACCAGCGAGCCTTTAATGCAGCGATGGAGACAGAACGTTTTTTTGGAGGGAAGGGTGGGAGTTCAGAGCACACCTGACTGATGGATCAAAGGCACTGTCATGTTTCTCCTCAGCAGTCCTCTCCATCATTTTTCTGATCATTCATAACAGCAACCTTTAAGGAGTACACTGAACAGTAATGGGTTTATGCTCTGAAGTGATGTCAAACCAGAACATGTCAGAAAAAAAGGCACTTTATGAAAATAAAGTTTAAGACACAAAAAAAGAAAAAAAAAGGAAGCTTGCCAGTATGTCCCCGTGTGACAAAACGGATGGGGCAGAGGAAAATCAAGGCCGTTTGGAGACAAGCTGGGTCTGTCAAAATAATGATAACAGCTTCAGTTTCCTGCGTAGTTTACACGTGCTCAGACAGCGATGATGAATGTGGAATAAATGCCTGAGTCGTCAAGATTTCATTTACCTCTGGTGTTAGGGGACTTGTAGCTCACATTAGATTTTTTCTCCCCACATGCTGATCTAACATGTTTGGACACTGAAGTTAGAAAACTTCACATTGGAAATGAAAGGTGATTAATTTTTTTTTTAACTTCATAGAGAAATAATGTCTGCAAGAGCTTTGCAAAACCAGTGGTAAATACCTTATCACTCCAGGTTTTAAAGTGAGATAGGACTTCATTCTAAGATATGCTGCAGTTCAACTCCGACTTTATGGGCTCAACACTGTCGTGTCTGTGCTATGGAAGAATAATTCTCCCAGGGAAGAGGAATATTATGCAGAAGAGGAGACTCTCTGATGTCCTTAATGCCCACATTATCTCCTTTGAGGCAACAGAGTAGATACCATGGCACTAAACATAGTGATGCACACATGATGTGAAGCCATGTGTTAATGATGAACATCCTGGCCAAGACACACATCCTCCAGTTACCTTAAGTCTCTGGGAAGCCAGGACTTGCACATCGCGATGGGCACGGTCCCAGCACACGGCTGGCTACCCCTGGCGTGGCCAGCTGTCAGGAGATCCAAGGAGCGATGCAAGCAAGCGAGCATGGATGTCAGCATTCAAATCTACCGTGAGCTTTTACCTCCCTTAAATGTCACTGCTGAAGCTGTCACACTTTCTGAGCTCTCCCCTCCATCCAACGGCAGCGGAGGCTTTTTGTAGAAAGTTTGTAGGAGGTGTCCAGTGGAAAACACAGCGCAGGAGGCCAGTGATGTAAAAGCAGGGGACTGCAAGAAAGATTTTCATCCCATTGTCAGATTACCACAGAAGAAGGAAGTCATGGGGGGTGTTGATCTCCTGAGGATGGATTTTTGTACCACTTCTAGCAAGTGCTACAGTAAGAGCCTAGAAGGGCTTTTGCATCAGTGTTTGCTAGAAATTTTAAACAAACCTCTTCAAATGTGTCAGTGACTCTTTTTCGAGTGTGCATTTTCTGCAAATAGTCCTGGCACTGAGGTTGTTGAGGCAACAGCTACAGAAATTGGCTGCTCCCAGCCGGTTTTCAAGAATGGTCATGGGGATGGAGTTTTGAATTGATTTATGAGGCTAAAAGAGATCCTGTATGTAAATGGCTATTAGATTTCAGTCACTTGCTCCCATACTGAGAGCAATAGCTCATATTTAGTTAGCGCACAATTTCTAGGAACTTGCATTCAAATTTTGAAATTGCCCCAGAAACCTGATTTTAAGTTTCTCATCTGACCAGAAGCACAACCAGAAGCAATCATGTCACCTCTCTGAATTAATGGCTCAGGATATTTCCACCTTGGCCCTACAGTGACGTCAGCACAGAAGCACCTTGCAGACATGAATAATTTCACTGTTATCATCAAAGCAGCCCTTGCCATGGAAAGGAAGGTTCAGCTCAGATGTGGAGCTGGTAGCCCAGAGGCATTAAGTGACGTGACTAAGGTCAGCTGGAGATGCACTGTCCCACGTAACTCTCCTGGAGGCCAGACCAATTCCTGAACCTCAGACCTGTCCCTGCTTTCAGACATTATCCCGTTCACAAGCTGCTTACAAGTAACAGAAAGGCCAAGAACATTCACAAGGTCATCAGTGAATAATTTTGAATAATCGGAACCCTGGGAAAATCACAGGTTGCTTGCAGAGAATTCATGAGCAGGAAGAGGCAAAAAAAATAGAATTAATTCTTTCCCAGACATCTATCACTGCTTTAGTTCCTTTAAAATGAACACAAGGAAATTATATGTTCAAACAATGAATTAATGTTCATGGATAGAATGGAAAAATCTCAATAGCCAACAATTTTGAAGACCAGACATCTGTAGAAAGCCATGACTCCATGAGCAATCATATTGACTAAATGGTTTGCTGTCACCAAAAAAGTGTTGTCTTATTTCTTCTCCCCACAGTTGTTCATGGCCACGTGGTCCTTCTGCTCTGACTGTGGTGCTCATGGATTCTTCTGTGATCTGATTTGGCTCCTCAACATAGCAGAAAACTAGCCCCTTGTTGATCTCAGGCAGAATTAGTGAACTTAATTGGCTTTCAGATGTTACATTTCCATTGCTAAATAAAAGGATGCTATGGAGCAAACACTGTGTCCTGTCACTGTTGCTGTCCCAGGTTTAGTTTTGGCCAGCTCAGGATATTGACCTGTGGGGAAATGCCTGGGTACATTTCAGCGTAGGATTCACTCCAACAAGCATCTCAGATAGGATGGCTTCCAACCTACACAGTCCTCCAACATCTCAGATAGGATGGCTTCCAACCTACACAGTCCTCCAACACCATCCCTGAAGGCTTTGCACCCCCAAGTAACGCCTCAGGTGCTATCAGGGCATACAATGAAGCCAAGTATGTGGCAACATGGCCCTCATGTTATTCCAGGCATGTGGAGCTGGAGAAGACACACAAAGAGCAATGACACCTTTGGGGCAGTGGGGTCCAAGCATAGTCAATGGTCATGAGCATGGCTGGTCTGTTCAGAAGAGCTCTTAGCCGCTCCCAAAAGTCTCAGGTTGAGCACAGAATCACTCCCCTTTGGACCCAATTTGTAATGTGAGTTGTGGTGAGGCTCTAGCTCTGAACAAATACGGGGACACTCTGGATGTGCCACGGGGTCAGGACATGAGTTGTACCATGTGCCTAAGTGTTTTGTCCTTGATTTGGGACCTTAACTGCCCACCTGACTGCGTATTTAGGAATTTAACTATGGACATCTAATTTTGTAACTCTTGACCAATGGGCCAAATTTATTTGTAGTTGTCCTCTTACCTATTAATGAATTTATAATAGGAGAATAATTTGTCTCTCTATGCCAAAACAAGTACTTTCAGATGGGGGGGGGGCCTCTCTTTTTTCCTTTTTAAGGAAAAGACAAAGGTACTTTGTGCCTGATTTGAATTTCAGACAAACATTTAACAGATCACTTTGCTTTCCCAAATGTACAGTGCAGCCTCTAAGAGCAAGCTAAATTGCTATAAATTAAAGTTAAATGTCAAAAAGGCAAACACATGCAGGAATGCAGGAGACAATCTCTGTGCAATTGGGGTTCTTACTGAGCTGCTTTTATCCACTTTGCTTGCATATTGTTAAGTGCTCTTCCTGGAAAGGGGAACTTTTTTTTTCTTTCCATTTTTAAATAAGTCCCAACCCCCTGTTCCACTGAAATAGTATGTTATTAATTTCTTATTTTCAAATATCATCAGAGAAAGAATTATGATTGTCCACTCATTGTGCTTATGATTTCATTTGAGTTTTGCAGCCTGCTCTTAGAGAAATGCCATCCTTTTGATATAGCAGGTATCAACCTGCTCAGTAAAAGGGAAATTAAGATGCCATTTCTACCTGTGCTGAGTAGTTGGCCTCTGTGGGAGGGAAGTAACGAATTCCCTGCTTCTTCTGTTACTTTAAAATAGAAAATATAAGGGGAAATGCAGTGTGAGCTACACGTGACAGACAAGAAAACATGTATCAGTGTTCCAGTAGCTGAATCTCACCTATTAAAAAAATGACTTCTGCTCTTTACTTCAGCGAGGCCAGCCTGCTCTTGCCCTTCCCACTTGTAGCAGGACCTCCGTCCCCAACCCCACAGTGTCCCTGCAGCATAAGCTGGAGGACGGGAAGATGCCTGAGCTGGCTCTGCACAGACTGAGCGGCACTGATGGCTTCCCTGCAAACCTCATCTCCTGAGATTACATGATCTAAATGCTCCCCCTTGCCCTGCAGACCTCTGGATCTATAAAACCACCAGTACCTACACCTCCAAGGGATGCTTTTAAACTAGTTGTTTTCTTAATGACACTAAGATCCTCACGGGGAAGCTACTTGCTGTAGAATGCAGTACACAAGTAGCACAGAAGAGCGTATGCTATGGTAAGTAAGCAAAATTTACCCCATTTGCTTCGGGGGCCCTGCTTATTGTCCTAACCTTGGGTGTGGTTTTGTCAGCAATGGGGCATCATCAGCCCACAACAGGGAGAAGCATCTCAACGAAACGGTGCTACCGTGCACTGCTCTTTTAGGACTCCTGCTCAACCAGCCCTGCACCACCACATCCCGTGTGTTTTAGGGAACGCATCTTCCATACTCTTTGAGAACTGTGCAACACTTTTACCTGACAGGAGCTGGCACTGCCTCCATGGATACTTGATATGGTGATACAACAATGTTTTGATGTGATTTCTTTCTTGCTGTGTCAAGGACCCTCTGAAGAAGAGTTTAAGACATACATATATAGCTTGTGAATGCAGCTGCCATTACTTAGCAGAGCAGAGGGTTTCCATGAAACCCCAATGTCCAGTGCTAATTGATGTTATCCTTGCTGAAGGCAATGTACAGGTGAGGTGGGCAGCCTGTCACCCAAAGTCTCTCTGGAGCCCAGTTTGGCTCTTAGCTGGAGGGGGTTAACCCTGAGACCAAGGGTTATCCCTGGCTCATGCATGGTCTGAGACACCAGAGCTCAAAGCTTACTTCACTGAGAGGATTTCAAGAATTAAGGGGTTTTTTCCACTGTACCTGGGAAGACCTAAGGTGCATCTCCTTCTGATGCTTGTGCCATGGGAAAATATTTAGGGCTGAAGGCAACAGCACTGTAGATAATGGGAAATTATTACCACTTCACATGGCAAAGAAAGGTATGGCTGATTTGATCTAGAATTGGGGATAGCCCTGCTTCAAGTCAGAGGTCAGACTAGAGACCTTCAGATCCCACTTCAAGCACTTCCATGGTTCTGTGGATGCATGGAGCTACCACTGTCCTAGTCCTCCCTTTGGTCAACCCGTTCTTTGTGCTGTTTTCCTGGTTGTGCCTACTCCATGACCCATCCTTACAGAGCCCCGACGTGGTCATAATGCTTTTAGCTGCCAACCTCACCATGCTGGTCATTCCTTTTGATGAAGTGCCTACAGCATGGGGGGCTACCTCCAATTTAGCTGTCTAAGGTCACTGTACTCAATAGATCACTAGTCAATGCAAACAGAAGAGTGCAGGCCATGATTATTCTGGTTTAACGCAGATGTCAACTGGAGGATCTACCTTGTCCACTGACTGCACTGACTAGATTCTACTGATCATGATATGAGCCATAATATCCATCCCATGTTTGGATACCTTGTACAGGGTTTAAAGTGTGACATAGGAAGACTGGAGCTCAATTCAGATGCCTGAACTTACTGTGTAGTGATATTCTACACAGTAGAATATGCTATTTGTGATATTTTGTAGATATGCCATTTGTGATATTCTAAGACAGCGGTGTTGACCACCAGAGTCTGGATCATAAGATCTACAAGAGACACACCAACTCCATGGGTTCAGCTAGAGTCTGGAGGAGGTAGATCATCTCTAATGCAAATGAATCTCTATATTAGGCCCCTTCAGCAAGTCCTAGATGATTTAAAAGTCACTTCTGACCACAAAATATAGAAAGCAGCACCCATGAGCCCTGTTTTTAGTTAGTATCTTGTCTTTCTTCATTTGCAGTGTAACAGAGACACCAAAAGCTGCAGTGCTGTGCATTCCTCTCTACCCACATACCAGCAAGGAGCAGGATTTCTCCTTGTTAGGCAATAAAGCACATGAGGTAAGTAAAGTCACTGTTTCTGACTGACGTCACAGTTATGCTGTGCTAAAAGAGTGAATCCTTGAGTAGCAGCATGTACTGTGAGCTTTCTCTGTCCCACCACTTTCCAACCAGCCAAGAACCAGGCAGAATAGTCTGTACAAGATTTCTGGGGGCAGTCAGGAGCTTGCCTGGGTGCAGGACCCCTTATTTCCTGGAGAACATGCACCGGCTGTATTTGAGGTCTTGCATGGATCCAGTCAAGGCAGAGGAAATGGGAGTCCCATGTCAAAGTCACTTGCCACTGCTCTTGAGGTTGCTGAGAGTCCTGAGCCTCGTGCTACCAGATTTACAGCTATAACCTAGAAAGTCACTGATAGGGCTTGTTGGTTTTGGCAGGTATGTTTGAAACTCCGAGGAAGAACAAGAGCTGTGGACTGAAACCCTGGGAGGTGTGAGGTCTCATCTTGGCTCTGGGACAACACACATCTTGGATGGGATAAAAGCTTCCTGCCAGGATCTCAGGGTGAGACAATACGGGTGGGAGGATTCCTCCCCAGCAAGAATCCTGGATGTGTGCATAGTTCAGACTCATATCTGATGGATCTGTCTACATAAATTTTCTGTGAAGGATGTGATTATTTCTTTAGGCTGGCTTCCTAAGGAAACGATCCCTTTATGTAACTGAAGTATCTGCTTGTCTGTCTTAGTCCTCCTTCATAACTTTTAAACCCACCAACAATTTTGAGAAAAGTTTTCTTGCTGAAAGATCTTAAGCTTCTACAAACTTTGTGAAGAAATGCGTCTGGCTTAAATGCACTCTGGTCCTGTCACTGGGCACCACCGAAAGGAGCCTGGGTCCATCCTCTTTGCACACTCCCTTCAGGTAGTTATAGACATTAATAAGGTCCCCTGAGCCTTCTCCAGGCTGAACAGTCGCAGCTCTCTCAGCCTTTTCTCAAAGCAGAAATGCTCCAATACCTTCACCATTGTGTTGGGTTTGCATGGCAAGGTTTTGGTAGCAGGGGGGGCTACAGGGGTGGCTTCTGTGAGAAGCTGCTAGAAGCTTCCCCTGTGTCTGACAGAGCCAATGCCAGCCGGCTCTAAGACGGGCCCGCTGCTGGCCAAGGCCAAGCCAATCAGCGCCTCTGTGAGAACATATTTAAGGGAAAAAAAACAAGCTAGGGAGAGAGCTTTTGCAGCTGGAGAGAGGAGTGAGAAGATGTAAGAAACTCTGCAGACACCAAGGTCAGTGCAGATGGAGGGGGAGGAGGAGCTCCAGGCGCCGGAGCAGAGATCCCCCTGCAGCCCGTGGTGAAGCCCATGGAGGAAGGATGAGGGGGTGTAGAGATTCCACCTGCAGCCCATGGAGGACCCCACGCCGGAGCAGGTGGAGGCACCTGAAGGAGGCTGTGGCCCGTGGGAAGCCCACGCTGGAGCAAGTTCCTGGCCGGACCGGTGGACCCATGCAGAGGGGAGCCCACGCCAGGGCAGGTTTGCTGGCAGGACTTGTGACCCCGTGGGGGACCCCACGCTGGAGCAGTTTGCTCCTGAAGGTCTGCACCCCATGAGAGGGACTCCATGCTGGAGCAGGGGAACGATGAGAGGAGTCCTCCCCCTGAGGATGAAGAAGCGGCAGAAACACCATGAGATGAACTGACCGTAACCCCCACTCCCCGTCCCCCTGTGCCGCTGAGGGGGGCAAGGTTGAAGCCAGGAGTGAAGTTGAGCCCGGGAAGATGGGAGGGGTGGGGGGAAGTGTTTTAAGAGTTGATTTTATTTCTCATTCCTCTACTCTGTTTTGCCTGGTAATAAATCAGATGAATTCCCTCTCTAAGTTCGGTCTGTTTTGCTCGTGACAACAATTAGTGAGTGATCTCTCCCTGTCCTTATCTCGACCCACAAGCGTTCCGTTATACCTTTTCTCCCATTTGGTGAATGAGGGGAGTGAGAGAGTGGCTCTGGTGGGCACCTGGCCTCCAGCCAGGGTCAACCCACCACAACCATCTTCGTGGCCTTTGACTGGACTCTCTCCAGTCTGACCATATGTCTCTTGAACTGGGGAGCCCAGCACTGCACACAGTTCTCAAGGTGTGGCCTCACCAGCGCTGAGAAGAAAGATCTCCACCCTCCACCTGCAGGCAATGCTTTGTCTAACACAACCCAGGATACCATTCGCCTTCTTTGCAGCAAGGGCACATTGCTGGCTCAGGGTCAACCTGATGTCCTCCAGGAATCCCAGGTCCTTTTCTACTTTCCAGCTGGGTGGCCCCCAGCACATCCTGATGCCTGGAGTTGTTCGTTCCCAGGTGCTGAACTTGGCACTTTTCCTTGTTAACTTCATGATGTTGCTGTTGGCCCATTTCTCCAGCCTGTCAAGGTCCCTCTGGATGGCAGCACGACCCTTTGGCATATCTGCCACTCCTCTCAGTTTGGTGTCACCAGCAAACTTGCTGATGGTGCATTCTGCCCCATCATGCAGGTCATTGAATGATGATGTTAGACAGGACTGGACCAATATTGACCTCTGGGGTACACTTCTAGTTACTGGCCTCCAACTAGACTGTGCTGCTGATCATCACCCTCTCCAGTTGCTGCAGCACAGCCAACTCCTTGGTGGTTTCTTCTCTTGGGATCTAGAACTTGGTTATCCTGCAATAAGGTGTCCACAGAGCCATCAGAGATGTAACTACCTTCCTGTAATTAGAATGATAGAGAGGATTCTTTTTTTCATAGAATCATAGAATGGGTTGAGTTGGCAGGGACCATAAATGGTCCACACCATTCCATGATTCTATGATTCTATGATTCTATGATTCTATGATTCTAGCCTATCTAGTTCCACCCCCCTGCCATGGGCAGGGACACCCTCCACTAGCCCAGGCTGCCCAAAGCCCCATCCAACCTGGCCTTGAACACTGCCAGGGAGCCAGGGGCAGCCACAGCTTCTCTGGGCAACCTGTGCCAGGGCCTCACCACCCTTACGGGGAAGAATTTGTTCCCAATATCTCATCTAAATCTACCCTCCTTCAGCTTAAAGCCATTACCCCTTGTCCTATCACTACTACTATTACTACTGCTGCTACTACTACTACTACTACTACCACTAATGGTATGAAACCCAATTTCCACATATCTGGGGGGGAATTCTCTGTCCTGTTCCACATATCTGGGGGAAATTCTCTGTGGACCCACTCTTTCCCACACCCAGAAGGCTGGATAGGCAGACTATGGAGTTAGTGGCTTTTTGGTTGTTACAGAGCATCTTTCAAACAAGATTTGATAGATGGAGGGTCTGTCTTCACTGGCAAATGGCTGGATCAGTGCAAACTGCAAATTAGAGTTACACTTGAATTTAAGGCAGGCATTCTGAATTTCCCATTTCTGAATACACAGATGTCCCATCCTGTGAAAGCAGGGTTATGTCCTGCTGCTACACACTGTGACCAGCTTGGAAGAGAGATTGGTGGTGTGGTAGAACTCTTGGTTGTCGTCTTCCTGTTGTTTTGATCCTGCTCTCCTTAAGACTCAGTGAGTATTTTGCTAGTGATTTCAGATGGGAACAGGATGATACTCTAAATTCACTACACCCAGTGCCTTTAGTTGAGTTATGAATGTTTAGTTATGAATGAACTATAGGGTAAAAGGATCAATTTGGAGAAAACCTGAGAAGATCCCAGGCAAAGATACAATCTCCTATCTCAGGAGGACAAGTCTATAGAAAAGGGAGAAGAAAGAAGAACACACTAATTACGTCCACATTGAACACACTTGACCATGATGTAACTCCCCCCCCCGCAAGCAGTCACACTGAGATGCCCTTTTCTATTTACGTCATATCCTAGAGCCTGCCCACAAGCAGCCTGTGCTTCTCTCTTCAGTCTTCCTACACTTTGCCTCATAGCATAACTCATGGCTCATCATACAGAACTTGCCCCACTTTCATTGCCAAGAAACTAGTCTTAGATAACAAGTCCATGGATGCTTTGCTGTATGTCTGTCTTATTGTGAGCTCATTGCAGCCCGTGCACTTCCAATAGATAACCTCCAATCTTGCCACCTTTGGGGCTTTGATGTTTTGTATAAACTTATTCCCTCACAAAAAAAATACAAGGTACAAGCCTCAGAGCTCAATGTCCTCTCCTGAGGAAGCAGCTGCTGCCTCAGTTTCTCCATTTAGCTATTCTTGCATATCCTTTTCCTTTGATGCAATAATTTAAGTTAACCACTTGAATGAGCCAAGAAGCCTTTACAACCTTTACAAAACCCACCATCAAAGTAAATAATGTTCCTTGCCCTTTTCTCTCTCTTTCTTCAGTGCCTCATTTCCCTCCAAGCATCTTATTCACTACTCAGGATCTGCTCCAAGTCCAACCTGGAGATATATTTAGTAATACTATCTCCAGGGTCTCTATTTTCCCTTCAGGAAGAGATGGAGGTGGAAGCATAGGGTTGTTGGTTTTTTTCTACTGAGTCATATGGACTGTGTACCTGCATCTACCCTGGGGTATTTAGGCTCCCTACATCAGCAGCAGTCAAACTCCCTGGATCCTCAGAGACCTCTGACCTTCCTGTGCAATAGCCAAACTGAAAACAATGCAGAGAAAATTTGCTCCTGTGCACCAGCAGCAGAGTGTTGATTTATGGCCCATTCATCCACAACCTGAAGACTCACAAATTTTAGGAATCACTGGCCCAAGAGTTTTAGAGCCGTAGGAGATGGTGACTGCATCCAACTCACAAAAAGCAAAACAAAGACAACGACCCTGCTAACTCTCAGAGCTACTTCGCTTAGAGACATTCCTGCCTGGGTTATTCATGACAGCTATTCTCTTCTCCTGAACTGATAGAGTCTTGTGCTGCTTTCAGCACTTTGAGGCTTCGTGTTTTTCATTACAGTATTTTCATTCTTGCTTTTAACTGGTTCTTCCAGAAACAAGAATAAATACAGTACCCCTATATATACATATACACACACACACATATAAATATATATATATATATATGTGCACTGACACACATATATAAGTTACACTTCATAAAATTCTTAGAGAAGCCACTGGCAGGATTGATTGAAACAGGCAATTTCGTAGCGAGCTGCAAAGTTCTTCCCTGAATCAGTGAGTCATGATGCCCTATAAAACACACACTAAAACGTCATAATGACCTACCACTATTATTTCTTCCTTAAATCTTCACTGCGAGAGGAAAGGGAGTTTGCAGAGTGAGGGCAGGAGGAATTGAGCTGACTGCAGCACAACCTGAAGCTCTCCATTGCTGACAGCACTGTGGTTAGGTGGTCAAGGAGAAGACAGGACAGGTGTTTGTGGGGTCAGAAATCCCCAGATCACTTGATCAGTTTGCATTCCTAGAAACAGAACAGGTTGGGTGTCGGCAGGATTAGACATTCAAGCCATAATTTAATTGGGTCAGAGAGAAGGTATGAATGAAATAAATATCCCTGTCCGCACACAACTCACTGATGGGTTTTCTCACACTCATCTTCACAACTATGTGCAAAGATGAAAATTTATCTGTCTTTTAATTTTTCTAAGACCTTTCTCTACTTCCCAGCCTCCAACACTGCTGTTTCCTCTCTTTAATGGATAATCATGTCATAAAATGGAAGAAATTGTGTAAGCTTGAAGAAAAAGGGATTTCTGGTTGGATGGTTTGTTTATTTGCTTCTAGAAAAGAAATGATCAGAAATATTTTCCCAGAAAACAACATGTTTTGCTCGAGAAGACCTTTCCTCTTTGTGAAATGTTTTATCATCAACGTTTCTGCCAGTTCTAGGGTTTTGCTGCCAAATGAATCCTGAAGTGCAAGTGAACTTTGAACAAGCAATCTTATTTTTTTTCTAGTCAGAACTCCATGGAAATGGGATAACCACCAAATTATCATTGATTTTCTCTGAAATTAAGAAAGCTCAACTTTCACTGAAAAGCCTTGAGGACCATGACACAGAATAACCTGGAGTTTCTGATGGTCTGTTACCCTGTCTGAGGTCCCAACCACAGTGCTAGACCATGATACCAATGGTAAAGGCAACCTGATGAAAGGTTGTGGGCTGCTTTTGATGGCAGTGGTACTGAAGAATTCATCTCAAGGAGGATCAGAAAGCAGCAGGACGTAATCCATCTCTTCGTCCTGTGTAACACCATTGTGCAAGTTCCTTCTTTTCATGTGCCTTTTGTGAAAGACAACCAACTGGCAATGAGAAATTTCAGCCTGTTTCGAACCACACCCTGGTCTAGAAGTGGAAGCAATGCTTTTATATTTAACTGTCAAGCCAAGTCCATGAAACAGAAAATGTGCAGAGAGAAAACTGCGAATAAATATATATATGTATATATAAAAAGAATGTTCATGCAAATGAACTTTCCATTGGACTGGTTCTTCACTGCCTTGAATCTTGATGCCGCCACTTCCATCTAGGGATGGGAAGCCAGTGCTTTGCTAGCCCCTGTGGAATGCATGACAGCTCTTAAAAGAATACACTACCTTCTTTTCAACATCTGTCAGTGCCGAGCCCAAGGAGACCTTGCGTTTAGCTGAGCCTTTTGCACTACAGTATTATTAATAATATGGTCATTCACTTGGAAAGCAAATGGACAAGACGGCCCTGGCTCCTTCTGCCCCATAGAATCCTCCAACATTATCCCAGCATGCTTTGCACCTCCACCCTGGCCCTCATGCCACATTAAGGGCATTAAGGTTATAATATTTAGTGCTATAAAACTACTTTCCAGCGGGCTGCAGTGTGAACTGCACATAATCTAGGATATACTCCATGAGCGCATCCAGAATCTCAGGGAAACATGGCCCCAGGGGAAACGCAGGGAAAGCATTGGGTTGTGTGGGCACCACCAGTGCTTTAGATGCTCTGCTGCTTTAGAAGCACACCCTGCTCTGCATGCATGGTGGGAATCAGACACTGCATCGTTTGGATTTTGGATCAAAGATTGCTCCTTTGCCCTGTTTTATTAATTATATAGACACATCCCAGTGGATAATTTCTAATGCACACTTTTACCCATCTGCAGGTACAAAGCTTTCCTGTCCATGAATTAGTTGAAGGATGTTACACTCACTGGATCAGCATCGTGTTTTGAGTCAAGAGGGACTGGCATCTATTTTAGGCTGCAATTAATTCCTCCCCTGCAGTGCTGATCACCTTGCACAGACTAGAGAAAGAGCCTTTTTGACTAGTTCAGTCTCCACTCCAAACTTTCCGAGGGCTGATGGGAGATCAGATGAATGGTAACGTAAGAAAGGCCCTACTGGGTCAAACTATATGCCCAGTATGATCGGGAAGCGTGGCTACAAGCATACGCCAACTGAAGAGTTTAAGAACAAGCACCCACATCTTCCAGCTTTCGATCATTCGAGGCTAAAGGATTTTCAGGACTAAGTGTAGTTTCTATGAGCTTTCAGCGGATGGCTCACTCTTGTCCACTGTCCCCTTGCAGCAAGGAGTTCCTCTGCTCATCTTCCCATTGTGCAAAGAAAAAACTCTTTTGTGTTCATCTTTTTTCTGAACCCATCTGCCATTAGCTTCCTTCAGTGATCCTTAGTAGTTGTATTGGAAAAGACAGGAGGGAATTAATCCTTTCCATAGTTTCTGTGGCACCCATACTTTGACTTCCAGACCTTATTATCCCTTCTCACCTGCCTCTTTCCCAAGGCTGAATCCCATCCCCACCTTCTTATTTCACTACTGAGTTACACCAGACTCATGCAGGTATCGCGTCATTGACTTGAGTGGTCATCTGAACCCAGCTATGGCAGTTATTCAGGAATAAATAAAACACATGTTATCTTGTGATGCTTTACTGATGCAAACATTTTTATTGACTTTTAGTGGATCAAATTTTGATGTATATGTAGGTTTTTTATAAACAAACACCAACAAATTTAGTTGAGATTGACAACCTAGATCTGTGGAGAGATATAGTAGCATAAATGTCATTGAAATGAGACACAAGGACACCAAGGCAGATGAAAACCTTGTGATATGGAAGGTGAATAGCATCCGGACAATGTTTTTTTAAACTTAATCTTTTGTGTCTGGATCTGGATACTGACATCTCAGCATGAGAAAGCAGACTGAAGTCCATGAAGGTATTCGTGATGTTGCAAGTTAAATGCATTTGTGAGCCTTTGAAGGAGTGAAGGCTCAATTAGCAAAAGGAACTTAGGAAAACAAATACATTTTTAAAAATAACTTTCATCTCTTTTTTTTTTTCCCAAGTAAGAGGCTTTACTCTTTTGTTTATCTTATTTTTGACCAAACTCTAGTTTTGTTGTCATCATTGCTGAATGTCTTGAATTTCCTTTGAATGTGATTGAAAAGCTATTTCCGAAAGAAAAAATTCCAATGCTTTTTTTTCTTTTTTTCCGTCTGACTTCATTACATAGTAAACAAAGCAGATTTATTTCTGTGCACACCTGTATTATTTCTGAAGAGCTCTTGAGCATCTGTAATGAACAGATTGGCTCTTTTTTTAAATAAAAAAGCCCCAAACAAAACTCGCAGAGCTCGAGGCTCCTCTGTGTCATCATCCACACCGCAGCAAAGTGAATGTAGCATCTCTGCTATTCAAATCCAATAGCTCTCCAAACCTCTTCTCCAGTGGTAGAAATGGCAACAGAAAATGTGAGCCAGGGATGAGTCTGTGTCTCAGGGCTTTTAATTATGTTAATAAGTAGTTCTGAGAACGGAGGAACTTATGAAGCTTGAGTAGACTCTCTGGTGTCTAATAGGGAGTTTTAGATCATCCTATGAGCTTCGGTAATAAAAAGCCTTTCTGCTGCCCAGCTGTTTGTTTCCATTAAGTCCAAGAGAGTTGAATGTATTCATGGTTTAATATATTGAAGATGCTCCCTTTGGTTGAAATTATGCAAATGGTTCAAAAGTTACTGTCAAAGAAAAAGGGTAGATGTGTAGACAGACACACAGACGAATGAAGACAGCACAGCTGACTAACCTAAATGTCTTTTGGAAACCAGGCTGAAAACTGACAGATGCTCCTCCAGTGTAGGTTGTGCACATGGACCTGAACCCCACAGTCGGTTCCCGAACTGCAGAACAGGGAGCATGGCTTCACCGTCACACCATCATGAGCTACACACGCATTCTTCCTGAGGAGAAGGACTTGGGGGTGTTTGGGGATGAGAAGCTCAACATGACCCAACAATGTGTGCTTGCAGCCCAGAAAGCCACCTGTGTCCTGGGCTGCATGTCCAGCAGCGTGACCAGCAGGTCAAGGGAGGGGATTCTGCCCCTCTACTCTGCTCTGGGGAGACCCCCCTGCAGTGCTGCGTCCAGCTCGGGGGTCCCCAGCACAAGAAGGACATGGAGCTGTTGGAGCGAGTCCAGAGGAGGCCATGGAGATGATCCCAGGGCTGGAGCACCTCTGCTATGGAGACAGGCTAAGAGAGTTGGGATTGTTCAGCCTGGAGAAGAGAAGGCCCCAGGGAGACCTTAGAGCCCCTTCCAGTCCCTGAAGGGGCTCCAGGAAAGCTGGAGAGGGACTGGTGACAAGGGCAGGGAGTGACAGGCCAAGGGGAATGGCCTGAAGCTGCAGGAGGGGAGATGGAGATGAGATGTGAGGCAGAAATCCTTCCCTGTGAGGGTGCTGAGGCCCTGGCCCAGGTTGCCCAGAGAAGCTGTGGCTGCCCCTGGCTCCCTGGCAGTGTTCAAGGCCAGGTTGGATGGGGCTTTGGGCAACCTGGGCTAGTGGAGGGTGTCCCTGCCCATGGCAGGGGTGGGACTGGATGGTCTGTGAGGTCCCTTCCAACCCAAACCAGTCTGGGATTCTGTGATTCTACATCAGCATTCACATCTTATGATGCAATCTTTTCCAGTCCTTCCACTAAGGGTTTCGGCAAATACAAGCAACAATATATTTTGTCCAGCTGGTGATGAAGCTCATCATGCCTGGGATCTACAGCAGAGAAGCTCTTTAGGGCAATGAATTTGTCCATCACTGCTTTCGGTCAAGCTGTACAGCATTACTCTCCCTCTATCCCCATCAGAGCTGCTGATAATGTGAAGAAAAGTGCTTCATGTGGACCCTTCCCAGGTCAGTCTGTGCAGCTTGCTCCTCTGCAAAGGCAAATTCGTGGTTGCTAGAACGATGAGCCAGTAATCCAGCAAAGAGTTAAAGGACATGAAAGCCCTTCCAGAAGCAGCTTAGTGCACACAGGCAAAGCAATTGGGAAGCAGGCACATTACTGCCGCTGAATGAGTGACCCGTAACGTCATGATGACACATCACTATTGTTCCCTTGTAGAGTATTTCCTTCGGGAGCAAAATGAGTGAGAAACGAGTTCCCAAATGATTGCTATCAAAAAAAAAAAAAAAGGGGGGGGAATAAAAGGAGGGAAAAAACCCAGAAAGGCTTCATAGGCTAAGAGCAAATTACTCTGCAATTCAGAGAGTGATTTCATGGACATGCTGCAGGGATAATGTATTCTGAGTGGCTAGAATTTCATTTAATTCCACTTCATTGTTGAGCATCTTTTCCAGTGGTTTTATGACTGAACACTGTGTGCCCATTTTCCTTGTTCCTAATCTGGCTGTTTGACAGTCACTCTGGATATACAGTGTTCATGTTTATTTGCACGACACCTCCTTACAGTACATGTCCTGAGACAGAAGCGGTAAAAGGAAAATATTCGCAAATGAACCCTAATTTCACTATGATTCCTGTTTAGGCTAGTGACTCAAGGTTTTTGTCTCTGCCACGCACCCAGGGTAACACAGGCTGTCAGTCACTCACCGATCAATGAATTGATCAATCGATCTATTTTTCTGTCTTGTGGAAATCCCTGGAATTGCCTGCAATGACCGAGGGGGGCAGAACGCTCCGTGAACCTCACCTCAATTGCATGCACCTTGGTCCAGAAGCAACTCTGGGACAGTCCCCTGCCAAAATCAGGAGTATCTCTTGGTTTTCTGTAGCTTCCTCACGAAGCCACATGAACCCTCAAGCGCTTTGAGATCTGAGGTTCATTTGAACCCCGAAAATGAGAATTAAATTCTGGCAGCACAGACCAAAGGCAAGCTATGACCAGAGGGAAGCTGCCGAGCTCTGTGCACGGAGAGCTCTTCCTCAGCAGAGCTTTCTGAAAAAGCAAAGCAAGTAGAAAACAGAAATTACTTATTTTTTTTTCCACCCACACGAAGTTCAAAACTTCCATTTGAGGGGCAAAGGTGTAAAAAAAAGAGGAGTCTGACTTAAACTTCCTTCCTGACACGCCTGTTCTGAATACATGTTTTTCTGAGCTCAAGAAGCTCAGTTGTACACAGAAGGAGGATGATACATCTATAAAAAGCATTTTTCAGGGTGTTCCAGGTGCCAGCAGTCACCTCAGCTTGGACCCAGAAATATATGAAAAGCTACTGGAGGTCCCAAAACTGGTTTATGCACAGGCTTTCCTAAAGGCATGAAAAGATGCTCTGAGCTAGCAGCTATATAGCAAAACCTGTGCAAATTACTGTTCCAGGTATATTGCTCACATGGTTTCAGTTCCTTTATAGCAAAAAAAATGATGTGTCTTGCTTCCTGCCTTTTCTCGAAGGCAAGATAATTGGCGAGACAGACCTCTGGTCCCCCCATTCTTCCTACTTGTTATTCAAAGATCATGATACACTTTTATCCATAAGCTTTTAATCGGTTGCAGCTTTCATTATAATTTCCTGGACCAGTTCTGGACCATTTGTATTGGCCATAGTGCCACCAGCTGGAAACATCAAATTATTCCATTTTTGTACCCTTTCTGTTTTGGTATTTTTTTCCCTCTTGTCTCCCTGTGGTGGCTGGATCAACCTGGTTTGCTTGGCAGTTACAATGTGACAGCAAAATTGTCCCAAGTCATTTTTCTCTTGGATTTGTTCCGTCCTTGGAAGGTCTTGTTATTACAGCAGAGGACAGGGAAACCTCTTGGAACATGTTAATTCCTATTCAGGCCAAAAAAAAAAATCATCTTTGGGAATTAAACTAACCCTCTTCCTTCAACTGTGAGCTCTTCATAAGTGAAGTGTGATGGGTGGAGGGAAATGGTGATGTCACAGGTATTGGAGCTTGCCGTCCCTCCATGAGTAAATGATCGCAGAGACAAGACGATGGTCAAATTTAGCTGGATGAGAGATTTTTGCAGCTAGGTGCAATTGGGAATATTTGCTTGAGTGTTTTCTTGTGCAGCCACATCTGCCTCTATCCACTGCTCTCTCTTGCTTTGTAATTAGCGCTAGTACTGTCACAAGGACTGATTTGTTATTCTGTCTTTATACATTTTCCAGCACAACAGAGCATTGATACAAGTCACACTTCTATGTAAAAATACTATTTGCAGATCAAGAAAAAGGACAGCGTGGCCTAAAATCCTATTTTGGCCCAGTGGTGAGACAAAGGAAACAATTAGAAATAACAAGACAATAGAGGAAAAACAGCACTAGGAAGATGGTAATTAGGAAAAATGAGATGCTATGAAATTGATGTAGTTGGTTAGGAAAGCTAAAGACGTTAGGGAAAGTCCCAGGCTTGAAGAACTGTAGGGCATACTAAAAACACAAGGGATCTCAGCGATGATATTTAGCTCATTGCTAGTTGAGGAAAAGAAAGTAATAACATGTTCTCAGTCCCTCAAGATGTTCTCACCTTCCTCTTCCATTTTTTAAATTAATATGAAAGAATTATTTGTATTTCATGAATATGATTAGTAATAATTATCAAGGAAGATATTAAGAAACTACTAGGAACGCATTTCTTTAAAAAATGTTAGGTCATTAAAATGCACTTAAAATGTTGGCTGAGGAGAAATCTGCACAAGCACGTAGTAAGCCCTGCACTGCTTAACATGAGCTTTTACTCAAAGTAAATATATTATCGGCCGTGACAGGGATAGGAAGGATTTTAAACAGACAATTGCAAAGTTACCCATAGAGATTTAAGGAATGCGGACCATGTTGGGGAATAGGGTTAAGGGGTCTCAGAAAGCAAGCAGCTCACCAGAAATTCCCACCGTGGTACTTCAGCGAAGAGATGAACAGGGACCCTGGAGAAAACAAGGGAGTTGTAATTAGGAAAGGAGAAATGTTTTCCGCTTCTATGTGAGACACAAGCAAGACTGAGATGTGTAGACCAGCTGGTTGTCTGCTGTCAACTTTAAAAAGAGTTTGGGGAAAGGTCTGAAGAGGGGAAAAAAAAAAAGTGCAAGAAAAATTACTTGAGAGCTGGAGAAAGAGCCTTGCATGGAGACTTTCCGCAATCCAATCCACTTAGTTTATCAAAAAAAAAAAAAAAAAGAAGATGGAGAGGTGACTGATTTGATTAAGGTGTGTAAGTACTTTCATAGGGAGAAAATTGTGGTTAGCAAAGCAATCTTTAATCTTGTGGAGAAAGGTATATTTATGACTGGAAGTGGAATCCTGACATATTCAAATAGAAATAATTTTTAACAGAGTGATGGACCATTTCAACAAAGTGCCATGGAAAGCACTGCATCTCTCTGCCGCTGAAGCCTTTCAAATCAAGACTGAATTTCTTTCTCAAAGAGGAAGTCACAGTCGACTTGAAGCTCTCAATATACGGCTAGCCAGCTAAATTCAATGACAAATAAGAGGTCAAATTTAAATGGTCAGCGATGTCATCTAGCCTTGAAGTTGCTACATCACCAGCACAGTGCTCCAGACTTTTGCTGTTTCACAGGCTTTTTAGACTATCAGGATTAGGTACAGATGCTCCCCGGTCACTACCTCTCCTAACCACCCCCTGATCTCTTGGTGTCACATCGAATATCTCCAGCAGAGCATTGGGCATCTCAACCGCCACTTGTGGACTCAGTGTCACTCACCGAGACATGACCTACCAAAGCTCAAATCACTCTCATGCTCTGGGCTTTCTTTTAATACCATTTTTTTTTTCCTTCCATTTACTTCTTTGGTTGTTCAGAAAGGGATTACTGTAAAAATCAACCTCACAGAGAGCATAAGAAAGTTGGTGCACCTCATCCAACATGGTCTTCATCAATCCAATGATTTAGGAGGAAGCCTGTGAGTGTTTTTACTAGATTAAATGGCTTTGCTGGAAGTGCACTGAAATGGCACATTTCCCAAGACATATATTTTTAGTCAGTATGAGCACAACATCTACCACAGCCTAGCTGTAGCTTTGAAGACCTGCCACAATGCAAACCAGAATGGATATATGCAGGTCATAAAGGGGAAATGCAGAAGCGGAAAACTCTTCCCGCCCAGATGACGGAGTTTTGAGGATATCTCCAAGCAAGTGGCAATTAAAAGAAAATATGTTGTGTGCCTCCCTGCATTCCAGGGAGAGGTCTGCAGAGCATCCTGCCTTGCACAACATGGCAGCCCGGGCTGGCTCTTCCCTCACCGCTTCACGATCCGCTCTTGGCATTCCGCCTGGTACCAGGCTCCGGCAGCATCTCTGAGTACTGATCTTCCGTCCCTTTGGAAAATGTTAAGGAGGCCTCTGGGGAGCATCACCCCAACTGAACACCAAGGAGACTTAATTGCAATACCAATGGTTAGCTGAGCCGCCAGCTGGGACTCAGCGCATGTTGTATACACAATATGAAAGTCATCTCACTGAAGCAGAAAATAGGAATGTGTTGAGCCATCACGTGGCCTTCTATAAAGATAGAAGTGCTACCAGGGGTTTCTAGGCTATTTGTGTGCATCCCCTCATTTCCTAATTATTATTTTTTTTTCCCCAGTCCTTTTAGCAATAAATAAATAAAAAAATAAATACACAAGCATTCCCATCCCCATGATTACAGCTGGAGCATTTATTTAGCCCACAGCCCTTCACTGGTATTCGTAAGTCTCAGGCTGGCACTGGTGACTGTGATTTGAATTAAAAGGATGTAGCAGGGAATTTAAAATCAACGGGCCAGATCATTAGCTGGTGCAAGTCAGTGTCGACCAGTCGAAGCCAACAGAACTGAAATTATTTAGATTAAGCAGGGAGATCTGACTGTATGCATAGGAAAACCTGCCCAACTTGTCCTTACTCATACCTCCAAGCTCTTGCTATTTGCTATCCTCTGCAGAAAAAGAGGTTAATTATCATCATCTGGAAGCACTGGAGTGAAATTAAGTAAAGGAGGATTTAGGAGATATGTCAGGGAGCGTTTCCGTGCTGTGAGCTCTGTTAGTGTAGTACCTTCTCACAAGGAAGGTGAGGGGTGTCTGATCATTTGTAACACTGAAACTTGGGGTGTTCAAAGTGCTGGGAAAGATGCTACAAGGACCAGCACCCCTCCATCCTAGGAAAACAATCTGAGATCTGAGTGCCTCCGGTTGTCTGATCCTCTGTTTCTGAGTGATCACATTTCCCAATGAAAGTGCTAAGCAGGGCACAGGCTATCTGAATTATTATCCAAGCAAACACTCTCATTCTCAAAATCTGGGAAGTTTTCCAGCTTAATTAACATTAACATTTGTTTTCACTAAGCCGTCTGTCAATGTGCCACCAGAAGCACTAAATATGAGCTCCAAGTACACACACGGGTAGGTAGCAATTCAGGTGGAGCATGCAGTTTTATTTCCAAGCTTTGTTCCTTACAAGGTTCGTTATTTCTCAGGTCTGTAAATCATCCCCTCTTCGAACTGCAGAACCCTTTCCCTTGACACTCGGTCTCATTGAAAGCTAATGACCAAACATCATGTAACATCCTCGGCTCATCTATACCCAGACATGAACCCTGATTGCCTTTTGCTGGTACTAATATTGGTTGTAAGGGGAAGACAAAAAGTGGTTTTAGAGTGGCATTGTGTCCCTGTTCCCCTCCACAGATCCATTTAGATGCAGCTTTCTTAAATATCAGTCCTGTGAACGCACAGGTGTTAATTCTTCATCTTCTTATGCTCTCTTTCCTTTTGACAGCTTGAGAATGAATGTTTCTCAGAGACGATGATGAGAAGTCTGATCCACTACAGAAGGTCACGCTGCAGAGGTTGGCCAGATCATAGAGTCATTGAATGGTTTGGGTTGGCAGGGACCTCAAAGCCCATCCAATTCCATCCCCCTGCCATGGGCAGGGACACCCTCCACTAGCCCAGGTTGCCCAAAGCCCCATCCAACCCGGCCTTGAACACTGCCAGGGAGCCAGGGGCAGCCACAGCTTCTCTGGGCAACCTGTGCCAGGGCCTCACCACCCTCACAGGGAAGAGTTTCTTCTAACACCTAATCTAAATTTACCCTTTTTTAGTTTACATCCATTACCCCTTGTCCTACCACCACATTCCCTGATAAACAGTCCCTCTCCAGCTTTCCTGGAGCCCCCGTTGGGACTGGAAGAGGCTCTAAGGTCTCCCTGGGGCCTTCTCTTCTCCAGGCTGAACAACCCCAACTCTCTCAGCCTGTCTCCATAGCAGAGGTGCACCAGCCCTGGGATCATCTCCATGGCCTCCTCTGGACTTGCTCCAACAGCTCCATGTCCTTCTTGTGCTGGGGATCCCCGAGCTGGACGCAGCACTGCAGGGGGGTCTCACAGGAGCAGGGTAAAACACACAGCAGGTTGAGAAAAAGAGATACAGAGTGAGACAGGTTGCAGTCATGGAGGGTGGCACCCAGGATTTCTCGTCCGTGCTGTACAGTGCAGACACAAGCACACCCACCACCTGCGGGTGTTCCCGTTGCTGACGTCAGCTAAACCCTCTGGACAATTTTGTGCATCACCACTGCAAGTAGCTTTAAGCTTGCTTGACTAACACATAGCAACACTGGTCTTACCATGCTAGAGAATCCTGCAAATGTCATGTTTCTCCCCTGGATGAACATCTCTCGGGGAAGCTGTATGAGACAAGCAGGTTCTTCTTCATCTCTGAGCTTGTTCCATCTTCTGCTTTGCTCTGTTTGAAAGGAAGATTCATTGTTTCTGTCACCAACAGCAACTAGGAGCTTCCTCCTACCTGGGTGCAAGGACTGATACTCCGGACCAGTCCCTGTTGCCACTGATCCCTTCCCCTGATTCATCTGATTCAAGCACAGCTCCTCTCAATCATATACAAGGCTCCCACAAGCATAACCAGAGGTTTGGTACATGATTTCAAGGATAGAGCTCTTCTGGCTCCTCAGAGTCAACCTTTCTATCATGCTTGGACCTCCTATGCGGAAAAAGCCACAACAACTTGGTCCCATCCATGCCTGTGCCAGGAAACGCAAGAGTAAAGAGCTCAGCTATAGAAATCAGGTGCATCTGACCTGGGTTAGCTTCAAGCAGACTCACCTGGGACAGGGTTTGGTCAGAGACATTGTACAGATTGGGATCTCTCAATTTGCTGCTGTGTTTCTGTGCAGAGGAGATGGCTCCCCTCGAGATCTTGTGCCTGGTGCTGAATTGGAAGTGGAGCTATCACTCCATCCTGTGCTTGGCAACAGAAGAAAAGGTTGGCATGGCAACCCTCTTCCAACACGTAAAAGGTTGTTATAAAGGGGACAGAGATCAACTGTTGTCATGTCCACTGAGAGAAGGACAAGAAGGACAGCAGCTTAATTTGAATTTTCTTTTTTAAATAATAAAATTTAGGGATGGTGGGGAAAACCATTAAACCACCCAATAGCGAAACGTTGCACCTGGCTCGTGGGGGAGGCCACAGCATCCCCCTCACAGTAAGGTTTGACAAGTAGGTAAGATAAAGCTGTCAAGGCTGGTCGAGATGCCCTCAGCCCTCTTCAGTGCAGATCCTTGAATGGGGACATTTCTTGTTCTTTCAGCTGCAGTCTTCAAGGAGTCTTCAGATGCTTGAGCTCTTCTTGGCTCTCCTCTGCTTTGCATTAACAGGCAAGAAGCTCTTTTTTTTTTCCAGTTTCTCCCTGCCTCTGCCGTGCTGCCATCAGGTGCCATCAAATCTCTGCATCCACGCATGTTTCGCCCTGCTATAATACCATGCCTGGTCTTATTACTCTGTTTCTGACTTTGTTTTTCAAATTCCAGATGAACAATTAAACCTTCCCCTGTTTTCCTAGTTGAATTCATCTCATTTGCCAACTCCTAAACTGATTCAGGACCTGTCTCGAACCCTGTTCTTCCTTCTTCCCCCTCCTCCTCTTACAGGACACCCTGCGACTACTGACACCAACTACACTCTGTGTCTGGCTCTTTCTGAAACTTAAAATATTTCCACTTCGCAGTGCCCGATTCCTGAATCAGAAATTCAGCTGGATCTTTCGAAGATTCAGATAGGGCAACATGAGAGATGAAAGCTGAAGGATCCAACCCTAAATGAATACACACTAATGGAATGTGAAAATTAACACTTTTATCAATCCATTTGGGATCTCAGTGGGTCCTGAACTAACCTAGCCTCTGTCTTCTAGCTAAAATATCTGGACTGGACAACAATTATCTAGAAAAAGAAAGGATCATCTCCCTGCGGCTGCAGAGCATCCTTGGTGCTGAATGCGTTCCAGATGCCTGCAAAGAAAAGTGGAGAAACAGTGCAGGGACACTCTGGTAACCGAATTCAACCCAGCATATGCATTGCTTCTGCCTTGTTCTATGAGTCAAGCTCTGCATGAAAATGTATCACCCTGTTAATTTGGACCACATATCCCTAAATTGGGGTTTTCCGGACAGTAAGTTTAGAGTCCATTACATCTGTTCTTAGCCCATTTCATATCTTTTCTTAGTCCATTATTATACCTGTTCTTAGCACATTTTAGGGCTTCCTGGAATAGGCAGTTTCTTATATGATGGGTTGTAACAATAGGAATTCAGAGAGCATCACAGCTAGTCCTTGGCCTCGGTGACACTCGTGGCTGTCCAGTGTAAGCTGTCTCACAGAATGGAGAACAGCACACATTGGGAACTGAATTATTAGGAGACCATGGGGGGGTAAGGAGAAATCGAAGACTATCACACCAGAAGGAGCAATAAGAAACATGACTACGAAGAATTAACTCTGGACCTTCAGATCTTTAACATAAAATACTCAGTTGGTAGCAATTATTTTCAGTAGGATCAAGTAAGGATCAAGATGGTGCTTGCTATGAGTGAGGACGATAGAACTGGCCCTTCATTTCAATTTATTCTGTGTCTTTGCCTGGTTAAAAAAAGTAAAACGAAACCCACAAAACCACAAGACAGAATCTCAACCTCACCACAAAATAAATAATAAAAACAAGCAAACCTCAACCTCTCTGATCCCAGCACAGAATCTCAGCCTGCTATAAACACTGCTGGATTTAAATATCAAGTATATTCAACGCATCAACAATAACAAAATATAATCCATGTTATTTCATACGACAATGCACAGAGTACAAAAATAGAAAGGCCCGCACCATTAAGCTTGCATCTCAAACTGCACTGAAATTATAATCAACAGCTTCTTCAGGGCAAAGGAAGAGAAAATAAAGGAAGGCAGAAGAAAAAAAATACACAGATGCTTTTTCTGTAGCACTCAGATGAACCCAGTTCCAGCCTTTTTCTGGGTCCCTGGACAAGTGCTCCAGTGTGGTCACTGAAGCCCAGTTTTGCTAAATTCTGGAGTCTTTACCAAATCACTCTCCTTTTCCAGCACTGCACTTGGAGTTGCAGGGCAGGATCCATCAGCAGGGTCCTCACAGCTCCCGCTGCTCCACAGCCCTCCTTCCCTGTCCTGCTTCAGCTTCCTTGATGTCAAGACGAGCCACAAGGAAAGCCAAGACTGAATCCTACACGGGCCCATCAGTGGATCAGGAAGGTTTAGTGTGGGAAACATCTGGGCATGTTTAGGGTGGAGGAGCCTGACCTTCAAGTCCAGGTTCCTTGCTCTGCTTATTGCCCATTCAGCTCTCTCCTCTGTTCTTCTGAGGTCATAGTAAGATGACATCTGTCCCTTGTGGATGCTTTCCAGCCAGATTTTTTCAATAGACACTGGAGTGTCATGCAGAATATTTCCATCTACTTTTTTTTTTTTTTTTTCTGGCCAGAACTGGTTGAGGTCACCATTTTAAAAGTCGAAATTTTGTGGAAAGTCAACAAATGAACCAACAAGCATAAAGTTAAAAATGCCAATTTTTATTAGTTTTTCCTGGCATGACCTTACCCTTGGGAAGTAGAAAGAGAAGCTAACTTCTCTGAGCAAGGAAAACAAGAAAAGTTTAGAAAAATCAGTCTCTCTGGTGCTGCTCACTTTGGAGGCTGTATATAATCCCCAAACTCCTTCTTCAGGTTCCCTGCAGCTACAGAATCTGATTTCTGTTATTACATTTTTTTCATCATTGATTTATGCAAATTAAATAGTAAGAAATACCAGCACTCCAGCCAAAAGGAGAAATGCCGATTTTACAGGCTCAATATTTCACATAGATTATTCATTCTTCCTTGTGAGCAACTTCTTTTTTTCCTCTCACATTATATTTTTACTGATAGCATTAAATGCTGGATGTAGGCAATATCTTTGATATATGGACAATTTACAACACACACAGAGAACCTTGACAGGATTCTTTTTCGCTTCTTTATCATCTTGTTCATAAATCACAGCTGCTCCAAAAAGGGGGCTCAGCAACGAGAAATCAGGGCCGTGTTTGAGGGGTGAAAGCATGGTCTATCTGTGACATATGACCACTCAAGTTGCCTTTGATGCATATATCTCCTGAATACACTAAGGCAGTTTGCTTATGGCCTGAGAGTTGTATATAGCCTCATAGGGCAGTTAATTATTTTTTTTTGCAGTGCCCTCCTGAGTGCTTTCTTTTTTCGGGACAGCTTGGGAAGGGACAAGAGGAAGGAAAGCTGACAGGATGAATTGATGGAAGAGCAGCCACACCAGCGCAGACTAAAGGCTTGTCGAGCTCAAATGCAACTACAGAGTCATGCAGCCCAGTGATGGCCAGCAGTTGCCACCCAAAGAGACCTCAGGAAGGTTACAACAGACTGGTGTACTTTGCTAGCCTCCAGCGATGTGTCTCACAAATTGCTGGTCTTTTTCCCATTGTTCTGGGACGGTAGTGATCCATTGCAAGCCCACGTCTTACATGTTCTGCCCACTTTTTCCCCTTTATTCCACTACAGGGAAGGTGCCAGGCTTGCTCTTCTGCATACCTGCTGTAGGAAGGAGCACAGCTGACAGCTTTCCCCTGCCATCAGCACAGCAAGGGTTGTGGAGCTCCTCTGACTTGCATGCAAGGAGATGGGGTTGGGCCCCTAAGTAGCTGTCATGACTCATGCAAGGAAGGAGATGACTACTTCTCCATCATTGCTGACAGTACTCACACCAGCTGGACACAATTTTGAACCTGGCTCTGGGATTTCTCTACTTTTTGCCCTTGAGAGTTCTGTCTGTGGAGTGCCCTTGCCCTCCTTCCCCCAACTCCCTTCAAATTCAAGACAGACGCCACTGCCATTTAGAGAAAGTCATTCATTACTGTTGCATGTCAACAATACCATCCAGGGCTTCCCAAGTTCTGGGTGCTCCATACACTTGGAGGAAGGCACCATCCAATCACACAGGAGCCCTGGACAAGGAAAACACAACTTCCACACCCTGCTAACCCTGGGTTGCAGTTTTAGATCACAGACTGTTTATAGTGGATCATTTCAGAAGACAGTACTATGGGTGTTAGTGGTAAATTGTGTAGGAGCTGTATTAATCTTACTCTTCATGCATCTGTAGTCATTTTCTGCTGGTTGCAAGCAGCATTTCTCTGCATAATTGTATACTACCCCCCGGGGTCTGCTACAAACAGATCTTGTGTTTAAAATAGAGTTGTTAATCTGATTCCCTTTTTTGTTTTTCAAGATATAGGTCAATGCACACCTGTTATAAAACATCTGTATGTAAAACTGCAGCAGCTACCTTCATGTTATCTGAAGTCATGGTTCCTGCCTGGTTACTAGTTCCTGGATCATGATTATGAATTAGGATAAAAACCATGCCAACACTGACAGCTTTGGCACAGGCTTTCCTACAAAACAATTGCCTGATTGCTCTGTCTCTAAACCTCCTTCCACATGGTTACTCCTATGGATGGGTAATCTGCCTCCAGCTGGGCCCAGAGACCTCCTTTGGAGATCAAATCTTCAGGAAGACAGAGTCTGCACAGATTTGCTGGTTAATGAAGATGCACTGGTTTCACCCAGCTAAGAATGATGGTACTTAAACTGAATCCTAGGGTTGGGGTAACGGAAGTTTCCTCTTTTGTTCCCAAGCCCTTGTCTAACCTGCAGGGTGTGCTGCAATTCCTTTTGCCGCCTTCTGTGGGGTGGCCCAGAGTCTAGCACGTTGTTTTCAATCTGAGCCTGGAGAAGGGCCATCTTCTCCGAGAACTTCTCTCTTTTTCACCATATTCATTGTCCTAACAAAATACATTGCTTCTGTCTACAAATTTGGTCTTGCTGAAAAAAAATCAAGGTTTTCTGTCATGACCATGATGATGATCTGGCTCTCTTATTGCCTCTTCTGAGGCACATTTGCATTTCTTTGGACTTTTCTTTTCTACTTATCCTTACCATAAGTCATGTGGAAACGTTTTGCAGCTTGAGGAATTAATGATCTGTCAATCCTCCTGGACTGACCACATATTGATGAGTTTCCCATAGCTCTGCAAGTGGACACAGCATGGCACAGATAGTCCCTCCGGTGCCATGAATTTTTTACAGTACCATAATCAGGTTATTCGACAGTTATCTTATTCCTGTAGGGAATCACAGATTGTGAGCAAATTGAGGAAGATACAGTCTGTCTACATGAAGGAGATACTTGTATATATTCTCTGCTTATGAACCTTCCACACACTAGTCTTGCTTTCCTATAAATCACAGAATCATACAATCATTTAGGATGGAAATAACCTCTTGAGATCATCTTGTCTACCCCTCCTGTTCAAGTAGAGTCACCTAGAGCAGCTTGCCCAGAGCTGTGTCCAGTCGTGTGTTGAGTATCTCCACAGACAGAGACTCCACAACCTCTCTGGGCAACCTGTTCCAGTGTTTCACCACCCTTAGAGTAAAAAAAAAAAGCTTTTCCTGTGTTCAGACTGCATTTCATGTTTTTTAATTGGCATCCATTTCCTCATGGCTTGTCACTGGACATCACCAAGAAGAGTCTGGCTCCCTTGTCCTCATTAGCTACCCTCAGGTATTTATACACATTGCTTGCATCATTCCATTTATACACTACTTATGCACAAATGCCTCTATCATTCATAATTCACAGTACACGAGCAGCACACTTCAGAAGAGATATAAGACACTGCCCCGGACAACAAAGAGTTGACAGCAGTCTCAGTTGGCTGAGATTTTCAAATCTGGTCAGAGAGGGACAACATATAAGCCCCATAAGCAATATCAGAAACATCCGTAAGTGATTCTTCTAGATCAGGGACCCTGGGCCACGTTCAGCTTACTTCTCTGGGATGACAGTGGGCCAAGCTGCTTCGTCACCGGCCATCCACAAATGGGTTTTCCTGAGTTTGAGATCCTTAAATCCACTGTGTCAAAGTAGACAGGCTTAACATGGACCTTGTATTTGTAACTCATCCACCTGATGCTTTCCATGACGAAGACCCATTTTAATGTTTCATTTACAGATTACATATCCTTTAGCACAGATCTCCCCTGAGCTGTAGACTGCAGTTGATGTTCGGTTTCTCCTGAACGAATCTAACTACAAAAGAACAATTACAAGGCCTGATACCAAAAAAAAAGGTGGGCTCTTATTCTTTGATCCATCTCACAGTCCCATCAGATGCTTCTGATGCCCCTTTCTCCTGCAGAGCTAATGCTCTGGCATGAACCAGAGCCATAATTCATTCATTAATTTCATTAGTGCTAAATCCCTGGTAGAAGCAAACCCAGTAGACAAAAGAGGAGTTGAGAATTGAGAAGCCGGAGATCAGCCTTTGTGGTGACTCATGGGACTCATGACAACCCATCAGCACACAATAAAATGTCACACCATGAAAAATCCTCATTGTCTGGCCATAAATCCTTTCCCCAGCTGGGCCGTCTCCTTGTCTTCTGCCCTGCTAAAGGCCACAGAGCTGTTCAGTAGAGGTCCCTGAACAATGCAGATTTCAGGAAGGGAGCTGAGAAGCAGAGTGTTAGCCAGCTGGAGAGGCAGAGCAGATGTCTGACTACATGATACGACAGTGAGGAGGAGGAAAGCGCGGTCTGTACTCACTGCCCCAGTGATGTTCATCACTATTTCTCGTCTTCCATGACAAAGTGGAGTAGCTGCATCATCAGCAACAGGGAGCTCCTGGTGTTGGATTATCTGTTACCATATTGTTGGAGCACTCAGGGTGGACAAGCAGACTCACGTCATTGCAGGCAAAGGACAATAGGTATCACTTACTGACCTCTTGCCGTAGATGCTGTAGGCACCAACCAATTGCAGTAGGAAAGAAGGTCCCTCTCCCCTGCTCCAGCTGTGGTGTCTGCAAGGCCTGTTTTGGAAGGTGGGATCCCATGCTGAAACAGGCAAAGATCTGCCTGTTTTGGGAATTCCACTGGGCTGTTAGGAGTGGCTGGTGCTTAGGGCTCGGGCAACTCTGGACATGCCTAGGAGCAGACATATAGACAGCATACGATGGGAATCATCTATCCTAACTTTGGGCCCTTTGTCTACTCCACAGAGAGAGAAGCACCTCCTGAGGCTTAGTCATCCCACCCGATCTATACCCAATGGTTGAAAAGAGAGTGCAGATATCTGCTTTGGAATGGACACATGGCTTTTAACAACCAAAGGTAAAGGAGGTGAATCCTTCCATGTGAAGTAGTTCCAGAAAGTAAGCAGTTTACAAGATTAGCTGAGTCAAGTAAGCCATTGTGTTTCTAGATCATAGATGTGGGCGGTGAGAGACAAAAGCAGAATGTAAGCATTTCTTCTTATTGTTAATCTAGCTGTATCACATGTATCTCTCAGGGCCAGCCAGTGTTGAAAAACTTCCATACAAGAAGGAACATGGCCTTTCGCAGCCCATGTTAAGTCAAAACACAACAAACAATTTGGGAGTTGTTTTTCCATGCCGAAAAAGAGGGCATTAGTCAGCAACATGGTGATAACGTGGCCATCCTCCTCTTCAGAGCAAAGAGCAAGGCAAGTGGTGAAAGAGACACTGTCATCTGGCAAGAGCCGAAATCTAACTCCCACACAAGAAATGACTTCAGGTCTGCTCCCTGCCTGGCAGAGCAATATTTTAGAGCATTCATGGGTGTCTTTAGAACAACGTAATCGGTTCAGATGTTGTCTCCCTGGGCACATAAAACACCTTCCTCCCTGCAAAGATGTGTATTGCTAATGGACAGATGTCCCCAACCTGTGCATTCGTACTGGACAGATGGACAACTACCTCCAGCCACACAGAGAAACTGCTGCTGGCTTTGGCAGGCACCACTCCAAAGGGTGTGATAAACCACCAGCCCAGCTGTCAGCAAACCCGCTCTCTTTTTTATCCTGGACACTATCAGTGCATTTGCCATGTGCAAAGGAAACTGTGTACAAGGTATAACTTTGGTAAGGATTGCTACCACCAGACGCATGCAGTTAACCAGTTTGCTGCTTCTCCCGTTGAAATCACCAGAAGATTTTTTCCTTGACACTGTAGAAACCAATATCAGGCCATGAGAGACAAGTTTTCCTTTGGATGATTTGAGCCTAACAAAAATCTGGTTTGTTCCATCCCTCTGGATGGCCGTCAGTTACACAGCTGGGGTCCTGGAGAAGATTGTACTTCCATTTTATGGAGAAGCAATCCTAAAATAGTTCAGGGAACAACTGGAGAATGGGGAATTCCCATCTCACCCCAGATGTTTCCCATAATCAGCCCTTGCTCTGGCTGACTGGTGGTATTCAGCTGCCCAGAGGCAGTGTGTTTGGAAGACAATTGCGTTGTCCATCTGAATTCTTGGTAACCAATATTTTTGGACATGCAGCACTGAACAGTATGATGGGACAACCTTCCCCTAGTGCAAGCTCCTGTCCTTGTCTCTAGTAAGGGCAAATGTGGTCTATCCAACTGTCTTAAGACAGGGCTTCTAGAGATACCCACAGATAGACACAGAGCTCAGAGCTAAACAAAGCTGCTTCTTTTTTATTCCATATAGCAAATAAAACTGATTTCTTTTTAACAGCTTCCCACGGGGGAAAGGTCACCATGGTCTATAGTGAATGGATCATTCTTGAAACTGGCCGTGGTCCTTTCAGTCAAACAGGTTTCCCAGGAGGAATTTTTCATGCCATTTAAATTTGGTGTGAGAAAACTTTTGATTTCTATGACACAAGAATGAAATGTCTCATCTTGTGTCTGACCTTAACTATGTTTTTGATATGAAGTAATGACTTCATTGTGATTTTGGTCTCAAGTGACATTTTTTCTTTCCTGTGGACATTACATTAGCAAAGTGGGATCTCCAGACTTTAGGCCACATTCTGAGCTGGCTTTGCTGAAGAATTTTGCCTCTCATAATGCAAAAGGCATCTCTTCACTGCCTAAGCTGCATGATGCATTGTGAAAATCAATGGCTGACCATGATATGGGAGGTATAGTTCAGCCAAGGAACAAGGCAAATAACACATAGACGGCAGTGGGCAAAATGCCATTACAAGAAGTGTGTCAAAATGAGAAAACATTGATTAACAAAGGACATGACTTCCAGCAGAATATGGGGAACATGGTAATGAGCTCAAGATAAGGCATATTGATTTGGGAATTTATCTAAGCGCCCTTTGGGTTAAAATTCCTGAAGCCAAACAGTCAGGCATATCTGGAACTCTTGGAATCAATTACTAGATTGCAGAAAATTTTGGAGCATCAATGGTTTTGGCCCAATTTGCAAGAAAAAGCCAACGTTGGTATTTTCGTGGGCAGGGGGACAAATTCTCCATTGTATTCTGCTCAAATTAGCCTTGCCATTTGAGAACAGGTGCAGGATCCCTCAGTTAAGGAACGAGGGGTTTTGTAACCACTGGAGGTGGAGGGCTGAAGCATCTATCTGTTGCTAGCAGTTGCCCTTCCTCCACCCACTCCTTTTGTTATACCTCTGTCTCAGAAAATACACCACCTCACTCCAGCTCGCAGCCAGCGGATCTTGTTATCCTTTTGTGATACAAACTGAAGAGCTCTCTCATTTCAAATTACTGTTCCCAAGCAGGTACTTACAGACAATGATAAATTACCCCTTAACCTTTTCTCGGTAACACCAGGCAGCACATGCCTCCCATCCTTAGACATGTGTCCTCCCCCTGTTCCTGCCATCCTAATCCCTAAACTTTCAGTTTTTCCTATGATTCTTCCCTGAACTGTCTCCAATTAAACAGCATCCTTCTGCAGCGGAGACAAAGTGAACCCAACACAGGTGCGCAGTGGTACCCAGTCAAATGCAAAGCCCCCTGTGTCCACCTGAGTGGTGCTGAGCTGATGCTTGCTCTGTTCCTTGTTGGCAGCAGACATTTGCCCAGTGCTCTTGCTCATCGTGATTTCAACACAGTTTGGCAGAAGACCCTCCACAATTGCTCTCCAAATCACACTAATCGCTCCTTTCCAAAAGGGTCCCCCAACACTTAAAATACCCCCTCTCTTCATGAGTCATGTCCCCAAGAGACATTAACCCAAGGATGGAGGGGGTCCAACACTGGGAAAGTTGATTCTACCTCATGGCAGGACAGCTGGTCTCAAAGATCCCTGATTTCTAAGATATTCTAAGAACACTATATAAATGGAAGGGAGCTGTGTAAAGAGGTAGAGGTTTCCCCCTGTGATTACGGAGACTGCAGAAACCTTGACAGGTTTCAGCCCTATGCAATACAGCATGGAGTTATTTATAACATCCTGCTCCGGTAGCATGTCGTCTGTCTTTTCTCTAGTCCAGGCAAACACAGAAATGAGCCCAAGTCAATCCTTCCAGCTGTTCTTCTGACATACCTGCTACTCGCCTACCGCTACCAGGAATGGGCAAGCAACATCCACTGGTACCTCATCAATCATCTCCAAATGACACGTCATAATGTGTAGGAAGCTTAAATCAGTGGTTGCCAGAGAGCAGTGTGCTGTTGGGGTAGATGAGGCTGTTTTACTTTTCTATTACATCTGACAGCTGGACCGGTGCCAGGACAGCATGGTTTCATGATGCGTCTCTAAATTACAGTTGGACTGTGACATACTCCATCAGTGTTAATGCTATCCACAAGACATTCAGAGTGAGGAGAAAGGTCTCTTTCAGCCTGCGAGTGTATTGATCTGAGTGCACGGGACCCTTGGTAGGAATGAAAAAAAGTGCTGGCATTTATGAAAGGGAAAGAGGCTGTATTGTATGTGGTGGCTGGGAGAAGAAGAAAAGGCTGCTTGTCAAATTCAATGAGCGGTTTCATATGTAGGGAACTGTTTATGGCCCTTTCTAATTGCTGTAATATTCCTGCTGCAGCCACAACTCTTTTTCTAGCTGCTTCACTTGCTCTGACAAATCAGCTGCCAGGAGAAAAGAAAACAGTAAAGTAAATAATTTAAGCAATCGAAGGAAGAGTGACCAATCCTGCTGATTTCTCAATCTCTGCTCTCTGCTTGCAGGAAGGTGTCCAAATGACATGCAAAGACTAGCCATGTCCCGTCAAGTATTGCCCTATTGACCTGTAGCTGTGGCCAGTCTGCCACATACACCTTGAGGGAAAGGCTGCCTCCTTTCTGTACAATGTGTCTCATAAATTGTGCTTTCTCATCCATAGGAGCTGGCAGCAAATGTCCTCTTGAGTCCCGCTCGTTATTGAAGCATGAGGGGCAGGTTGCCCTTGGTTAAACTTCAGAGCAGGAAACATACTTTGGGGCATCGAGTTCAGCATCACCATGAAAGCCATGTGCAACCTCAGAGGTGAGGTCCTGGCCCAATGCCTTTCTTTCAGAATAGATTTCACTGGAAATCATGTTTGGTGGTTGGTTAGCAAAGGACCCATGAACCTCACCTGCAGTCAGACAGTGAGCTCTTCTAGCTGCGCACTTTTCCTGTTGTGGTCTTGTTATGACACGAGATGTGGTTCCAGGGGAAAAAACTCCTACTCATTGCCAAATTCTCCTTCATAATTTATAAGTGCTCACAAAATAGTTTCTGACAAGTCTAGGGGTTCATTCTAAGTGTCTAAGGCTAGTTTTTGTCAGTTTGGAAATCAAGATTTGACAAAGATGTAATTAGTTAGTGGGACTCATTCTCTTGGACTGGTAGCGTCCAAGGCATGGATGGATGTCTACAACAAATATATACAGATAGGGGTGACTGACGTGCACGAATCCTTTCCTGGGACTCCACACAGCCCTTGCTGCTTGGCCTCCATTGAACCAGCAGATAACTGCTGCAAGCAGTGGGGCAGCTGTCCTCCAGCATCAGTTTGGCAGTTACAACAGGTTACAACACCACAAAGTACTGTTTCCACTCCCTGGTTGGACAGTTGGAAGGAAAAAAAAAAAAAAAAAACCAAAACAAAACCCAAAAACCTCTTTCCTTGAATATATTTTACTTCCCCCCAACATGCGGAGATTGTTGGCTGCCCAAGTATATCACCGCTTTATCCTAAGGAAGAAAACTCCTCAGTACTTGTACCTTTGAAGAAAAATTGCAAGCCCATTCCTTTTTATACAAAAATGCACAAAAGGTTTATTATATTGGTGGTTTGATGGAGAAGAGCTCTCAGGAAGCACACACAGCACTCATAATACTGAGCAGACTGACTGGAGTGCCTGGGTGGGAGTACAAATGCCTTTGAACTTGCCTGGTTGGTAATGACACACGCTTCGCCTATTGTGCTTAACTAGGGTATTGTCTGCAAATTGCTGCTAGTGGTCTTTTGTCATTGGCAGAAAAGATAACCTGTCTTTCCTGCAGCAAAGCATAGAAGTGTTGACACAATCTGATGTCTCTACAGTATGAATCACGAAGGTTTGGCTGAACACATCCTTGCAACACAGAATGGAAGAAGAATAATTTCAATATACTCTAAGCATCCATTGATCACAATCAATAGCTGTTCCCTTCTTTCTCCCCCTCTCTTTTGATGCCAGGGAGATCCGGGTTAAGAAGTGGCTAAGCCTTTTGGGAAATCCCACCTGCAGAGCTGGGGAAGCAGCCGCCTCATTCTGTAAAGGATCTGAGGTGCTCATCTGCCTATGGGTTTTTTTTGAGGACCTGAGATTTACATTGCATCTGCATTGCCCAGTGAGTCAATTTTTTGCTGCTTGGTCCTTTGATGGTCCACAGGGTACATACATTACTCCATTCTCAGCTCCCTTCAGGAGTGAGAAAACTCTGGCACTAAGCCTGAGCACTCTTCTGGGGATATTTAACCCCAGGGAGAGAGTCCTAGAAGCAGTAGGGCCAGCTCCAGACCCCCAGTCCTCAGCACTATCCCATCAAGATTTGGACCCTCTGCTTTCATACCACAAGGCAGGCAACGCATATCTTCAGCATAGTGCAATAAGGCTGGTTACATCACAGGCATTGCTTTATTTTAGGTTCTTTGACCTGAAAACACACACATTCAAAAATGATTACTTGCTGGCTAGAGGAGCCTAGAGGAGAGGAACTACTCCAGGGGGTTAGCCTGCGCAGTGCAGACATGAACTGCTGTGCTCCTGGTGGTTGGAAGGACAGACATTGCTCCCTGGTTGGAAGATTTCAACACTGCTTGTCTATCTGTAGACTCTCTAGAGTGGCTTTCCAGAGGCACTTAGGAGTCTGGAGATACCTATAGAGATTCTCTAAAACAGGCATTTTTGCAAATTCCAGTAGGCATCTCTGCATCTTTAGGCACCTGAGTGCCTTTAGAAATCTGTGTTTCAGGTTCACCAGTGAAAAGGAGTTCTAGCACCTCCAGACTGCACAGAGCTGTGGGGATGCATATGAGTTGCTCATCTATTAAGTGTTTCTTGCAGCTTGTTCAGAGCTGGAGTCAAAAGCTGTGCCCTTAGACCAGTTCAGTTGCTTTAATCTTTGTCCTTTCCCTCAAGCTGTCGACTGAGAAGTCACCTGGAATACTTCAGCCATTTACTGTGGGCCATTAGAAACTGCTGGATGAAGTCTTCTCATCCATGTTTGGATGGAAGGAGGGACTAGAGGCCATGGCTCCCCAGTTTCAAGACCCCAGCACCAGTGGCCCCTTCTGCCTATGTATACGGGGGACTAACTTGAGCTACAGGCCACCCAGAAAACTGGGTTGGTCTGGTTCCCTTTCAGAGAAAAGGTCCAAATGAAGGAGAAGAGCAGCCCTTCTCCCCACTCTTCATGCAGTGGCTTGTGAAATTGATTAGCAAACACATACTGAGAAGAAAATAGGAAGATTAAGAAATGGAATCACCATTTCATAATCGAATGGTTGGCTTGATGAGGGGGAAAAGAAAAATTAAAAATGATAGAGTCCCTCAGCAGCATGCTGTCACCAGTGGAATATCAGAAGAGGGCTAAAAAACTAGGAGAAAGACTGAGATTTAATATTGTTGTCTCCAATGTGCAAAGAGACAAGGACAAGTATGTTGCAATTTTCTTTTCAAATCCCAGCTCTGAGGTGAGCTCTGACAGGACAACACAGGAGAAGAGATGTCTCCATGCCCTGAAACTGGGGAATAGATGTCTTCCTCTCCAGATCAGATGAGTTCTTAGGATTGACTTCCTGCTTGTACCAGGCATTTATAGTATTTTCAGGAATCTGAACTCCTCTTCAGCCTTGTGGGGAGTAGGGTTCATCTCCCCCAACCTGAGACATGCAGATTGCAAATGCGACTGCCTGAGTTGATTGCTTTTGGCTCACCTGGCAATCAGCAGCAAGAAATCTGCCCTCCCAGCGGGTGGTCTGTTTCGGCTAATTTTGGTGGGATGAATCATGCCATAGAAGTGCCATCGACTATAAAGAGAGCTGAGGATGAATATTGCTAATGGAGATGTCGCTGTGAGTACTATGCCGTGTAAGGTCAAGAGAGAAGCAATCAGTGTAAAGCACCTATTCTGCAAACGCTGGCTCCTTATTTCCCTGTGGATAGAAATAACCTCTGGCATCTATGGGATGTGATCATACACGCTATAGCCACCTCTCTCCCTTGCACAGACAGGCCAGGTCTGGCTGTGCTTTGGAGTAGATGACATGAATTACTCCTTACAGTCATGACTGCATTAGGCACAGGAGCAGCACGTGGATCTGGACCACTCCAGAGCATCTGCTCTGTGCAGGGTTTTCCTTACAGGGTGCAGCTCCTTTATTGCTGTCCTGATGCAGCAGAGTTGTAAGAGTGACACAGATAAATCGCTGCCGTGTGCCTGCTACTCCCACTTGTGGGGAAGACCCTCTTGGAAGGTTCCCAGCACCCAAGGACCAGCAAAGACAAACCCCAAGGTGTCTGAGGTCTCTGCTGGAGGGACAGTGGGGCAGAGAGAGATGACCTAAGGATTCTGTTGTCTCTTTGACATTGGTTTGGACTTGAATCCACCCTCCCTCACTTCAGCTGCACAAGTAGGGTATGTGCAAAAAAAAAAGAGAAAAAAACATAATAATCAGATGCGAGGAAGTTAATGCTCCCTGTCTTCCCGAAAATACCACTCTGCTGGAGAAGAATGAAGGGAAGGATTGTTTGGGTCCTCGCAATCTAAAGCACTGGATGGAGTGTGGCACAAACAATCCTTTTAATACCAGACATGACCTGGCCTGCTCACCCCTCTGTCCCAATGCAAGGCTTGACATTTCAGGCCAGCCATGTGACATGCTGCATGAGATCACTCTGTGTTTGACCCAGAGGGCTTGGTTAGAGAAATAGTCACCCATCTATTCCCAGTAACACTGCAGTGTTCATTTTGTAAAGCATCAATTGCAGCAAATTAGCTGCCAGTCACAGAGGGAAATACTGCTGCTAATGAAAACTTCCCATTTAGCGGTGCAAAACTCATCATTAATATTATCACTAACATTATTTTTTATTATTTTTAATTTATCCCTGTGAGGCATTGAGGTCAGGATCAGGATTCAGTTGTTTGACTTTCCAAAACACAGTGGTGAGTAACACCCCCTGCCTGGCCAAGCTTACAGCCTTGATCTGCTTTGCTGGAAGTTTCAAAGGGAGTAGGATCAGACTGAGAAGATGAGCATGGACCTTCTTTTCCCTTTTTCCTCAATCTTTGTTGCAATCCTTTTTTCAGATGTGTGCTTGCATCCGCAGTGAGCGGTGGGAACTGCTCTGGCTGTAGACCAGCTAGTTCTGCAATGGCCACCTCCAGACACAAGCTGGCCATGGGCAGTTGCCCAGAGTAAGAATAAAACTCAAGAGAACTGAGTTATTCAATTTATTGTTTGCAGTAATTACACTCATGGCCAACCAGGGCCATCAGGGCTGAGGCACTGAAGGGTTGCAGCAACTCCAACAGAGTTGGGATCTCTTGTGCTAACACCCAACACCTGATGCAACGTTCAGTCTTTTCCCACTGGCTCCCTCCAACTTTTAGTCTTTCTCAGAGGTGAACAATTCACAGCACAAATGACTGGTCAATGCGGATGAGAGTCTGTTGAATGAGAACTAGCTTATCCTGAGGGATGGGTATTAAAATGTTGCACTCTACCACACATCTATGTCTTCCCAGTTCAAGGAGATCTACTTGATTCTAGAAAGAGAGAGGCATTGTAATTTTAAGAAAAAAAAAATAAAGAACACAACAGATTGAAAAAAGGAATCCCTAATTACATGTCAGGGTGTCACTGGTGGTGAGACACAAGCCATAATTTCAATAAGCAAAGGACAAAACTAAAAACACAGCAAGAACCTTTCCAAGTGAATTTGATGTACGCTGCATTAATTCTGTATATTAATGCAGATGGGGAAGCTGTAAACAATATTTACATCCTCACACCATTAGCATTACGATGATGGCCCATGTTAGCCCCAAATCAAACATGCCTCCCAATGCTGAGGTCTGTGGTGGCTGAAGAGCATCATTGTTTTTGGTGGGGTGGACAGAGGAATGAGAACTGGTGGCTAACACAGTTTATCAATGAGTTGGCTCAGCTGAGTGACGATGAGGAAAATGTTCTCATGACGTGTTCTTCACACTAAGGATGATGTAGTTATTAAGGGCCCAGTTGGAATAACTCCCTTGAAGGTTCATCTATCCTGTAGTGGAACATCTTGTGGAAAAGGATAGGATACAATAAAGCAGGGGAAAAAAATGGAATTTCTGTCCTGGGGTAAGTTCTGATATTTCCTGTTTGCTCCTATTCTGAATCAGGATGCAAACCTGAAGTACTGGGTGGAAAAAAAGAAAAAAAAAGTAAGCAAAACTCTTAATTACTTTTTTTTTTTCCTAGAAATGACAAAACGTTTCACCTCAGCCTCTCCAGTGAAGTGAAAAGAGCTGACATGCCAGAATTGAAGCTCTGTGTGTGTTTGTTGAATTTATCCCAAAAGTCACTTCTTTTAGTATGCCTGTCATGGTTTCAGGACTGGGTTTCTTGGCCAGAGCCCTTTTTTTAGGTCTATATATGGTTAAGTTCATGTTTCCTATAATGCAACCAGTCAGTGGCCCAGATCTGCATATGTGTGTGTGTGTGTACATGCAGGAGTGCAGGGAACACAGGCTTTGTTCTGTGCCCACGTGTATCTTACATATATGTACCTTTTGCCATAGGTTGTCAGATTCGGGTCAGATCAAATCCAGGGCTTCCTCTGATTTCATCCCAGGCAAACTCCTGTTGAAACAAAGGGGAATTTTGCAAGCTAAAATTACTTTACAAAAAATGAGTGGGTTTGACTTCATTTCCTTTCCAGCTGTCCTGTCTGGAATCAGAGCGCTGCCAGCTCTGGCTGACGGCACAACATCAACCTGAAACATCTGAAACATCAAGAGCTACTAAGAATTTGAGTAATTTTGTGTTCTTTTCTAAAAGGGATGTTACTACAGACAGAGAAAGAAGGTAGAAGATAGGGTGACTGAAATACCCTTTGGAGAGTAAATGAGGTATGTTGGCTTGTCCCTGTCTCTGATCACTTGTTGGACTATTAATGATCTTTCTTCCTCCAGGGGATTTACACAGTAAAATGAATTGCTGACAGTTCTCTCATTCGCCACACTTGTTTGTTAATTTAGACCAAGCTATAAATATTTACCTCCTTTTTTATTCTATCTGAGGAACTTCCAGCTCTCTGTAAATGTGGCTGTTTATTCATAACAGCACAGTACAACCAGGGCAGCCTCAGCTCACCAAGTCCAGTCTCTGGTTGACCCAGGTGACCTCAGAAGCTTCTCAGTTGTCTCCTTCTCCCCACCCCAGCCACTCATGTTCTTGGCTATATACCGCATTTTTGTCTTCCTAATGCACCAACCTCCTCTGCTCAGGAGAGGAGTTGCAGCCTTGTTCCATCTTGGTCTCTGCTGCCCTATTCAAAATCTTCTGTCTCCAGACATTCACCTGGTGTTAGCTACTCTAGAAAGCACTGACACAACTATCAGTCAGTCTTCAGTGCATCTGTGGAAGTTCTACAAGTCCTTTTTGGCACGGCCAGATGTTTCTGAGATGCCCAGGAGCTGATTTTAGTGAAAGAGGCAGATCCAGGACTGTGTTTGTCTGAACTGTAGTGGGTGAGACCAAGACATAAGGTCGGCAGACCTGCTCTCAAATATCTTCATTCCCAAGCATGACACCCTTTGCAGTGGGAGGACCTTGCTGCCCAGTCTCATGGTGGAATAGGTGACATGGTTTTGGGTAGCCGTTTTGCATCTCTTGGCAATATCGGGCCTTGAAAGGAATCACTTCTCTGAACAAAGCGCAAAACAGAATCACAGAATCACAGACTCGTAGGGGTTGGAAGGGACCTCTGAAGATCATCTAGTCCAACCCCCATGCTAAAGCAGGATCACCTAGAGCAGGTTGCACAAGATCGCATCCAGGTGGGTTTTGAATCTCCCCAGAGAAGGAGACTCCACAGCCTCTCTGGGCAGCCTGTCCCAGTGCTCAGTCACCCTCAGAGTGAGTCTTTCCTCACATTGAGATTGAACTTCCTGTGTTCCAGTTTGTGCCCATTGCCCCTTGTCCTGCCACTGGGCACCACTGAGAAGAGTCTGACCCCTTCCTCGTGACACCCACCCTTTAGATATTTATAGATATTGATCAGTTCCCCTCTCAGTCTTCTCTTCCCCAGGCTAAACAGACCCAGCTCTCAGCCTTTCCTCATACGAGAGATGCTCCAGTCCCCTCATCATCCTTGTCGCCCTCCACTGGACTCTCTCCAGTAGTTCCCTGTCTTCCTTGAACTGGGGAGCCCAGAACTGGACACAATATTCCAGATGTGGCCTCACCAGGGCAGAATAGAGGGGGAGGAGAACCTCCCTCAACCTGCTGGCCACCCTCTTAGTGCACTCACTGCTGAAGACTGGTGACTCTGCAGCCTGGTGTTGCAAGGACAGGAGCTCAGCATACACTGATGCTCAGCACCTCCAGGATCTGTTCTGGTGTCTGCCACAGCATCACCCAAAGTTCTGGGGCCCACTTATTCTGGGTATCATGGACATTTAATTTTGAGAAGGGTGGAGGGGAAGCCAACAGTTGGAGGACCACCGAATCATGCTCTAGCAAATATCTCTACCTTAGCACAGTGGTGTGAAACAGCCTGTCTGCCTGAAGAGGCTGTAGGAGTTTGCAGGGACAAGGGAAGAGGGTAATGAAAGCAGCGTTTGGTGAGGCTGCACATGTGCGAATTTCAAATGTCTCCCTGTGCCTGCAGGGCTGGTATGCTGCTCGTTGAACCAGGCTGCTAATTTCCAAATTGATACTTACTCTAATCCCATCCCTGAAGGCGCCATTATGGTGCATTCAGTAATGGGCTATTATTTGGGCTTGTTGCAGGGGGGCAGGAGAAGGAAAGGGAGGAGGGAGAGTTTTTTGGAAAAGCACGCTTATGTTGGAACAAATCAGCATCGCGATGCTCCTTCCCCAATTTGCAAAGTGATTAGACTGCTTTAGAGCTATTCGCTCTCTTTTGGTTTGTCTACAGCCTTGTTTTGGGGAGGAATTTTATGGAATTTTACTGCCTCATATAACACTTATCCCTGGCAATCAATATTGATTTTAACATAACATTTTGTTTTAAGACTCCTTTTGTTGTTTTGCATTCACTCTGCATGTTAATAAGGTTTATAAAATCCATGATATTTTCTCGTTTCATGAAATCTTATTGGGATAATTACCTTGCTCCGTTGACAGATAGTTGTGCCTGAATTATATAAAGAACACTACTGTTATCAGCTTTTCTTCTGTCTCTTGAAGAATGCTTTCCTACTTCGATATGCATTGGGTGTATGAATACAGTAAATACCAAGAAATATTTATTATATCCAGTGTAACCTTAGTTATTTTTTTGCCTCATGGAAAAGAAACCCCCAAATGCCACCCAAAGCTTTCAGGTAGAGTGACCTTTACTGTAAATAGGAAATGAGAAAGAATAATGGCTAAGCCTTCAGGACAGAGCATGCACTACATGTCTGCCTTCTCTACCTGTCTATGCCCAACAGAGTGCAGAAAAGCTGACCAGCTATGAAGATGGCAAGGGAAGAATGTCTCTGGGAAAACTCTTCCCAATGAAAGCACCTTCATGAAATTATGTCTAGGAGTTTTGATCCTTCTGCTTTCAGGACATGCCTGCTAGATGAAGCATTTTGATCCTGTCTTGTCATGCTCATGCAGCAGCTTGGCTACAACTACAGTGATGTCTGTTGTCACTTGTGGTATCACTTACATCAGCCAAAGCCAGGTGAGGTGCCACCTCCACACTGTGCTGCTACCTTTTCTCCTGTGTGCGATACCAAGATGTTTCCCAGGCTCCTTTTCGGTGCCTTCCAGGAGTTGGACATGAAGTCCCATGTCACCCTCCAGGCCAAATGGAAGGTTGTTGAGGCAAGGAATTGGGGTCCTGAGCTGCCTCTGTTTGAAACCTGCATACAAAGATACCTTTCAACCCCACGGTAGGAAAAGGAAAGGCTGGGAGGTGTGCATGGCAAGTAGAGATGAGACCACTGCAGGAGCTGGGCAGTTGCAAGATGAGATGGAAAACCAAGCGGAGGACTGTGTCTGACAGCCTTAAGGCTGACCCTAATTAACATTGTAGAAAGAGAGCTATCTGGGGCCAGGAGCTCAAGGAACACCAAGCTCATTGCACACGGTGACATGATGCATTAGTCAAACTCATAATTATTTTTTGTTTCCTTTCTCAGGGTTGATGCCTCCAGACAATCATCTCCTTATGAAACAGATTACAAAAGTCACTGCTCATGGGAATCTCTCTCCTGCAAATGTAGCGCACAGTAAAGATTAGTGTTTCCTTTTCATCTTCTTGAGACCTTGCATCCCCTACAAATTATCCCTGCTATCTGTCACAGAGTACATTGAACCTACGGACAGCCTTGATTTCTGGACTTCCAGAGCCACACAGCGAGGTAGACATGTAATAGATAAAACCATTCTGGTTTTGGACATTCCCCAGCAAACAGCACTTTTCTTAATCCCTCACAGGATGTTTTATTGTATATCTATGCTTTAGTCAGCTATTCCCAGGCATTTGTGTCTCAGTTATTAAACACAGATCACTGTTAAGTGGATAGCCTCTGCACAAAAACAGCCAGTGTGAGACCAGGGCTGAGTACCACATAGTCCAAAGGTTTCCAGGTGTTACAAGGAAGAGTCGAGCACTTCTCTGGGACTAGTCTTTGGAAGCCTGGGCTCCCTTTGCCAAGGCTCTGGGCTGCCCCTGTGGTGCTGGGTGCTTCCAGCTGCAATCAGAATAAAGCAGACTGCATACAAGTGCTGTATGTGTTACATGAACTTTGCAAGGAAAAAAACTCAGGAAAGAGACAGGAAGGAGAAAGGCTGTGTGGATTTGTCTTCTTTTAAAGAAAATACCTGTCTTGACAGACTCTGATGTCTGAGCTGCAGGGGACTTACAGACGGGCAGAGGCACAGCCATGGTGAATCAAACAAAACAGCAATGCCATTGCTTCCCTGGGACAGCCACCAGACCAGGAGTTCAAAGTTTCTCATCTCCATCAAGACTGCCTACGTGTCTTCTGTCAGGGAAACAGCAACATCCAAGAGGGAATAAACACTCAGCTATTGTTCCAGGTGGGCACAAAAAAGGGGAGAACAAGTATCACTTCTCCCTGATACTAGAAAAAGAGACGGGTCCTGCTGCCTTCTCTCAGGTCTCAGACAGGCAGCAGCCACAAAGACTGAGTTTGTGTAGACATAAGACACCAAATGCGCAATAGATGGTCTAGGGAGAGGGAAAGAGCAACTCGGGGTGCCTCAAAGCATCCCAGGTAGCATTAACCAGCTGAGAGTCCAACATCCAGTCTAGCTTGGTGTCTGGGTTCCTCTGGCAATCAATGAGGCCTGATTGGCATGCAGTTGACTTCACCTCTTGAGCTTGCATCAACATTATCACATGAAATGGACAGAACCCGTTCTCTTGCCCTAGGGGAATGTGGCATGACATGGCTCAGGACCACCTGGACAGACTCTGCTCCCTTCTCTCCCTCCCTTCCTCCCTCAAAAAATTGTGCCTTCTAGGAAGACACCCCGGGCCGTGGTGCCCCCTTACCTGTTCCCAGCCTTATTGAGGCTGTGCACTAGCTGGAGGGATCACTGAATGAAGCTGGGCCTGTTTGGTTTGCTAGGTAGGACAGGCTCACCTCCTGCAGACCCTAGGTAGCTTGGACTAGACTCCTGCATTTCAAGAGCAAGCAGTAGATATACTGAATCCTCTCTTTTTCTCACTAATTGGGTCAGTTTGGATATTTAGCTGGAAGGTAAAATACCATATTTAGATATTGACTTTCAGCTTTCCCAGTCATAGCAGGATCCCAGCATGTCAGAGATGCCCTCTGTCTCACTTCATATCATGTGAAACTCCTTGAAAAAAAAAAAAAAGACTCCATACAATTTAATTTGTTTTGAAGGTTTTGGGGGGTTGGCTGGCCATTGGTGATCCCTGATTCATGACCCCTGGGACTGTGGGGGACAAGACTCCATAGGTGGCCTTTTCCATCCATGTGTCCCAACACTGTTAGGTGAAACATTGCAGACCTCTGCTTGTTACGCCCACCCAGATGGAAAGAGACATGGGATGCAGCAAAATTCTTGCAAGTACTTTAGGCACTGAGTGATTTCTGAACACCTGGTCTTTTATTCACGGTGGACTGCAACCAGAACTAGAAATAACTGAAAGCTGCACAGATGAGTGGAGGATTGTGTCCATCAGAGCCCGTCACTACTCTCTTCTATGAAGCCAGGGCTAGGAAGCTTAGCACATCTTGTGCAAATGGCTTGACATGCCTGAGTGACTAGGAGCTACAGACCCAGCCAACGTGCAACCGCGATGTTATCGTTGGATTTGTTACCTTTCCTCACAGCTGGGAACTCTGGAGAGGAGTTTCTTTTAGCTGCATTTAAACAGGCGCAGATGGCAAAGCCAGCTGCTTGTTCTTTTGTTCTCGTTGGCATTGCAGCAGCAGCTCTCGGTCAATTAACAGTTATTGCTGTATGGCTGCTGGTTTTCTCAGGTTGGCTGCCCCCCTTCCACCATGTAACAGCCATGCCTGAGTTAAAGTAAAGCACCAGAGGCCAGATGAGAGCTGGTTCTTGGATGGCAAATCGTGCAAAGTGCTCTGGGCTTTGGTGACAGCAGGTGGCTTCCATTGTTGACGTTTTCCAAACAACGGTGATGCTGTAACTGGATGGTTTGTGATGATGGTTTACCAAGACCTTCCTTAATGGGGAAGTACAACAAGCCAGAGGGTCATGCTACCCTGGTCCCACAGTCCCAGGTCCAGAGGGACCTCAACAGGCTGAACAAACAGGCCAACAGGAACCTCATGAAGTTCAGCAAGGAAAAGTGCAAACTCCTACGCCTGGGGAGGAACAACCCCAGGCACCAGTATGTGCTGGGGGCTGCCCAACTGGACAGCAGCTTGGCAGAAAAAGGACCTGGATGTCCTCTTGGACACCAAGTTGACCAGTAATGGGCCCTTGCTGCAAAGAAGGCAAATGGTATTCTGGGTTGCATTAGACAAAGTATTGCCAGCAGATCAAAAGAGGTGATCCTTCCCCTCTCCTCAGCACTGGTGAGGCCACACCTGGAGCACTGTGTCCAGTGCTGGGCTCCCCAATACAAGAGAGACATGGACATGCTGGACAGAGTTCAACAAAGGTTCACAAAGATGATGAAGGGACTGGAGCACCTCCCATATGAGGAAAGGCTGAAAGCTGGGACTGTTCAGCATGGAGAAGAGAATGCTCAGGGTGATCTTATTAATGTATGTAAATATCTGAAGGGAGGGTACAAAGGGATGGAGCCAGGCCCTTTTCAGTGATTCCCAGTGACAGGACCAGAGGCACAAAGTGAAACACAGGAAGTTCCCTCTGAACATCAGGAAACACTTTTTTACTGTGAGAACTGGCACAGGTTACCCAGGGAGTTTGTGGAGTCTTCACTCTTGGAGGTATGCAAAAATTCATCTACACATGGTCTTGGCTAACTAGCTTTAGGTGGCCTTGCTTGAGCAGGAGTTTGAACCAGATGACCTCCAACCTCAACAATTCCATGATTCTTTGAATCCATAGCAACCAGCTTGTATATACAAGACTAAGTTCTGTATCCTACAAAAGACAAAAGCAACATTACCAAGTGCAGTCTCACTGGTGGTCCTGGGAAGTTCTGGTCATCTCTTGCAGCCACATGTTGTTCTTTGAGAAATTACCTTTTTTGAGAAATTACCTTACCAGAGTCACCTTGGTGACTCTGTAGAGACAGGCTTTAAGGAGAGTCAGGAGAGAGAGGGGTGGCAGAGGGGCACTCACACTGTGTTATGGGTCAGCACTGAGGTCCTTCAATCTCAAATACACAGTGAATGGCTCAATGTGTTTCAGGGATTCAAGGGCAACCATAATATTTGCCAAATGCTACCATGCTGATGACAGTCATCACAGAAGAGGGTAGGGCTACTGAGGTGTTGACTTACCAGGTTGAGATATGGTCTGGTACCACAAGGGTCCTTAGAGAAAGTGAGAGGGATTAGATCTTCCTCAGACAAGACAGTCCAGGTGTCTCATGGTGCGTACATTTCATTAACCCCTCCTTGTAACCTGATTTTCTTTACTTTGTCACACCCAAGAACAAATTTAAACTTTTCCTTGAAAGCACAAACTATTTTGCATGGGGGTTTTGTGTGGAATTTGTTTATGACTGTCTTGTGGAACAAAAGTTAGGAGGAAAAAAGTAACTCAACTTGATGAACAAGGCTTGGTTGGTAGATACTGAAAGCAAACTTTGCTGGTATCCAGTGGCAATCCCTAGCATGCTGGAAGCTCCTTTAGCTCAGTGATGTATCGCTGTGGCATGGAGGCACCTTCTGAACTCTGCAGAGAAGTCACCAAGCAAAGGTCAAAGACAACTCCAAAACATCTTCCACTAAATGTCAATGCATTCCTGCATGATGGCATTTTAATGAGCACCAACTGTTTGCTTTTTGTCAAGATTTCCAAATAAGTGAGGACAATATGACACTGGAAGAAAAAGAATCATATTTAGGCCATTTCATAATGTCTATAAATCTTTCTCCCTCCAAAAGTTAATAACTGCAATTAGGAGCAAAAGGAGATGGTTAAGCTCCGATAGCTGTCAGAAAAGTGTGCTGTAAACTTCTAGAGAATTTAAGGAGGTCTGTAAGTCACCACTAACAGACATCATACTAGGGAAAGAGTTAACAGAAAGCTGCAGACACTGATTTTAATGTCCAATGTAGTCACTTTTCCTTGTGCTCTGGAGGATTTTCCATAATCACACAGATGCTGGATTGGAAACCTTCTTGCTGAAGCCTGCCTGTCAGCAGACAGACAAGGGGAGCCCTCGGGAAGAGTCAACAGTGGGTTGAGGGCTGATCCAGTAGTGTCTTTGGCTTAAATGAGCATCCCAGCTGGCTGACCTTCGGGGATGTTTTCTTGTCCATAACCTGAAGGTCACCACCCACTCCCAACCTGTACAGAGCTATGAAACAACCTGCACTTATAAAGCCAGAAACTCCTCCTCATTCTTGGCTTTTGACACCCTGACAATAGAGTTTATCATTCTAGCTACTTCCCATAGCATTACTGAGAGCAATATTCCAGTGTTGTTGCATAGGACAATGGCTTCATGCCCTTGGTATGCTTGGACATCTCCCCCCAAGGCAATAGCAGGGTCAAAGTGTTATGTATCCCTTGGCAATGCTGGCCCAGCACTGGTTGCAGTGCACCTGTTGGGAAGACATCACTCATGAAGATACTCATGATACCTGTGGCCTCAGAAGACAGACAGAGCCTGTGTGGACCTGCTGATGCATATGGTACTCAGGGATGGAGCAGGTCTACGTGGTCTTCTTCAATGTTCCTTGTCACCTCTCTTCTGCATCTCAGTTATGGTTTTATTGGGGACTTCTTGAGAGCATCATCAGGTATGGCTGCTTCTTCACCTGAAAGGGAAAGAGTCATCATTTGACCAAGGTTTGGCTGTTCATGGTTGGAACAGAGAGCCCAGGAGATCCCTGAAAATCTGGGCTGGCTCTCATTGCAACCAGGAAAAAGAGTGAGGACAGCAGCCGATGCTACTGGAAGAAGTTACTTTCCATTCCCCATGAGTTGCTACCATCTCACATACTCCCACAGCCCATCCCCGGTGGAGTACAGCTTCACAGACTTTGGGGCAATAGTCACTAAGATTTCGGTATCCTGACTATTTGTGTGCACCTCTGCTGTGTTGTACTCACCCAAAGACAAAGCAAAATCGTAGACACTGGAGTTGTCCTTGTTGTAAAATCCCTCCTCCTTCAACTGAGAAAGATTCTCTGAAAGAGAAGAGACTTACACACAGCAATATAGTTCTAACTTCACCCATTTTAGAGCAGTCCAGCACACACACAGACACACTACAGAACCATACACCCATACCTATTCATGACATCTGTCAAAGAGGCAAAGTCCTTTGCTCCATGATGGAACAACTTCTCTGTGCACTGCAAGGCATCTGGATTTGAGTTTTCCTATCATTTTATGTGCGAGAGAGAAAAAAGTCACGAAGCAGTCGAGTGGCTTGCTGAAGGTCATGGTGTTCAAATGCTTAACAGGGCCTTTTACCTGGGGTTTAATTCCCAGTCCTGTACATTGGCCTCTTGAAGAACACACAGGATTTAAAAAATACCCAAGGTAAGAGGAGGGCTGAAATCCAGGCAATACATCTCTAGAATTTAAATTTAGCCCTAGGACAATGCAAGCAATTATTTAGCTACATTGAAGGGGATGTGTGTTGTGAGGGACCCCACTATATGTGGTCATTTGAGGGACTTACTTCCATACACAGGTGGAGGGAAGCAGGATTGTGGGAAACTCAGGAATCACAGCAATCCAAGAGCAGATGCACAGCAGCACCCACTTCCAACCCAAACATAACTCAAACATAAGCCCGCATCACAGCGAAAGTCTTTTCTATAGCCAGGAACTGAAACCATCTCCTCTCCCCTTAGAAACAAAATAAAGCAAAACAAACAAAAAAAGCCCTCCCTCTTCTTGCAGTTGAAAATCCGTCAGTTTGTAAGTGCTAACTATTATTTCAATTTCTCTCTTCAGTGGATAGAAAGTGCTAATATTTTTGGCTCTGTCCCAGCTGACCTGACCTCTCTGACATCCTATATCACATGAAAACCCTCCTGTAGATCTACACTGGTGATGATAGTGTCATAAAAAGCATAGAAGGGGAAGGAGATGAGGGACTGGGTAAGGAAGGGAAAGGAATGATTAAACAAAGCAATAGCCAGGCACCCACATAAAAATCTATCTAGGTGATGAAGCTGCAATAAATGTGGCACATCAGAGCTTTCATATAAATGGTCAGGGTAAAATATATTTTTATATATATATGAAAGAGTAGTTTAAAAATTACTCTGAGCTCACATTCCCACCCCCACCAAAAGAAAAAAAAAATTGTCTGAAGTGTAGCATGTTATTGATTTTTTATAAGTCAGGGCCAAATATATTGGAGAGAAAAGTTCATTATTTAGTAATCCCACAGCACAATCTGCTCTGCTGGCCATTAACCCTCAACAGTTCCCATGATAAACTCCCTGTGAACTCTCTCCATGTGTTGCCTCAATGAACTGCAGATGAATTTTGCTGAGTGCTCATTCAGCCTCGCCTGGATATTCATCATGCTTTTTGCTGACACAGATCTCAACTCACTTGGGTACTGTAGCAGTGTCCATAGCCACCTTGGCTCCCACACAGTACCACTTCCAAGGAATCACTCTCCAAACCCTCATCACTCATTTATCAACCCTCTGTGGGTCCGACCCATGCTAATAACAGAAGAAAATAAAGACTGAGCAACCATATGCATGTGTATTAAATGCACAGGATCCCTTAATTCTCCCACAATTCTTAATTGAATTGGTATCAATGATTCACAAAGTATAAATATGTGGGAAAAGCAGCTGTTTCACAAGCATCATGTCATCATGGGTGCTTGATGGTCATGTGTGAGTGCACGTGCATAGGTAAAACACAGCTACATGCAAGTCTGCATTGGCACCAGCTACTCTGAACATACACAACAACAGGAAGCTCCGTGATGGGGTGCTGTTGCAGCCCTATGCAAGGGCCCCGACATTTGTCTGGCCCAATTCTATATATCAAATAATACGTGAAATGCTGTAGCAAAAGAGTCAAGACAAAATAGCAGTAAATGCTACTTTTCTTATCCAATGGCTTTCTATACCCACCTCGCACAGTTGAAAGCTCTGCTTTGGGTAAAGGTTTGCTGGGAATAAGGCAAGAAGCAGAATTATAAAAAACAGTGTTGTAAAATTATGAGGGGAGGCAAAATATATTCGCCTTGTATGTGAAATCTATCTTGGTAAGTCATTTGATAGAGTAGATGAATTGCTCATCCGAGGCAGGTTGAAATACAGAGTGTGAAGGAAAGAAATAATTGAAACCAGCCATCGTAAACATTCAGGGTAGGGGAAATCATGCGTTCAGGAAAGGTCCTAATCATCTGGTGACCATGAGGCAGGTTACAAAACACAGGGCAGCGTCATGGAAAAGGAGCTATTGCTTCACTTACCACTTCACTCCAACTCTCGTAAATCAGTGCTCTTTCAGCAGTCCCACTTCTCAGAGACACCAGGCACTGATCCCTCTTGTGCTGATGTAATGCGTTGGCTTGATGGAGAACCCCTTGAGTTTCTTTGGCCCAGACATGGGATATGCAGCACCACTGAGGAGAACAAACACAGGTGGACAGTCAAATTACCATTAATCACTGAGTTATAGCTAATCAGCCGAGAGGCAGGTTACATTAGGACAAGAACATACACCAGCCAGTTATCATGTCTCTGCTGATCGGTGGTAACTTATTAATTTGTTCTGATGGATTTTGGTGGGATGTTTTTCAGCAGGGCATCTAAGCAAAAGGAGCAACACTCAACCATCACTAAGGTGCAGAACAGTTACTACATGTACACAAGCCCTACTTTGAGAGCTGTACAGGATTTTTTGGTATGGGAAGCTGGCTGGTACGTGACTCCTTACTCTGCCAATGCAGCAAGCAATTGCACCATGGGTTTAACGGATGCAGACTTTATCTTGCAGAAGGTTTTGCCTCCCTGCAGGCATCAGCTAACTAAGAGTGCCTCAATCATTTCCTGAAGAAGGAGTGGGAAAGACCAAGGCATGCTCCTGTCCCCCATCTGCCCTGCTACTCCCTCCTTCTGCCACGCTCACAGAGTGATGTAAATGGACAATGCTGATGATGAGTGATGATGACCTGTCATGGACTTCAGATCGTTCACCCACTGGTTCTCCTGGATGCACCTGCAGGAAGCTGGGGAGCAGACAGTTTTGGACCAGTCCCCAGCCTTGCAGGCTGTGGATGCCTTTTTCCCCTGAAGCTGGGGACCCTGTTCCTCTGCTAATGGAAGGAAGGTAGGAGGAGCCCTCTAAGCTCCCCACAAAGAAGGTGTTGACCTGCCTAGCAGAAACTCAAAGACTTTTTTTCTCCAGTGCCTTGTAACTTGTCCTTCAAGCAGCTACAGCTAGTCTCACTAACTGTGTAGTATAAGAGCGGTTTTTCTGAGCTGGGCCTGCCTCAGAAGCTAGGAGATAACCTTGCTCAGCACCAGCACTCATTTTCATGCAGAGCAAGGCGAGCACCTTTGCTAGGGTCGCAATCACAGTCACCTTCACCAAAGCTGCCTCTTTGTTTTTCATAAGACAGTGTTGGGCTGTGACGCCTCCTGGGATCAGTTAATGACATGTGCTTGTTGACAGGCGTAAAGCCACCTGAATCCAAGTGGGATAAGGAGAGTTTATTACATGATGTTACTGAGCTTGGTCTTTGCTAGGGACTACCAGCTCTCCCAAAGGTTCACTGGATGGTGTTATTCCCCAGTCCACCCATCTCCATGGACCTATAGGATAAGCCACAAGGAAGAAGTAACAACTTGATCATACTATTTCCAGAAAAAAAAATCTACAGTGAGAAGCGACATCATATAGTTCAGATGACCAACCATAATCAAGAAGGAGTGATCAATTTATTTTGTAAGTAGTCTGTGTCTTAAAAATGCATTATCTCCACCATCTCTGGAGACCTAGATAGTTTTAAAGTCACATTTCTGAGGCGGTTCAGGTGTCTCCTCCCTGCACTGAGGAAGCAGGAGTTTGGGGCAGGAAGGGCAAGAAAATCCCATTAATGGGGAACCTTCCAGTCTGGGGACACGCATGTCACAAGGCACAGAAGACCTTCTAGATCTGGCCAGCTGAATAGATTGAGAGGGTTTAAAAGCCTCTTCTATTACCCTTATCCTTTCTGTCCCATGGCTGGTGTGGAGGGGAAGGGATCAAAACAGAGCCAGAGGAAAATGCCACCACCAAATAGCCTCTGTCCTTTAATAAAGCATCACGTCATGTGTGGAAACAAATCACTCTTCCCTAGGGCAATGAACTCACTTCCTAAGCACCTGCTAGGAGGTTTCTCAGGTTTAAAAAATAGCAGGGCTTGGTGTTTGGAGGTTATTTATTTATGTGTTAGTTAATTCTGAGCCCTGTACTCGTATAAGAAAAGCCTCAGGGAAAAACTGGGTAAGAACAGGTATTTCAGCTGCTCTCTGTGACAAGCTGGTGCTTTATGCAGCCAACATGCACATGGAGGCAAAACTCCTTGGCAGAAATCAGCTAACAAACATCAAACCTCCTGTGCACGGTCCCTTCAGGTGGCTGCAAAATGAGGGATAGGAGTGTCCAAGGGAGGAGGACACGTAGGACGGGACCCTTCCTGCCCCGGTGCATCCAAGCAGCCATTTCCAACCTCCTCCTGTGCTGGGAAAGGGGATACCTGTAGGACCTGATGCCTGCATGGGACTCCTCATGGCTGTAGAAATAAAGAGCTCTGAGTTGTAGCTGCTATTTCAAATAAATCTGAGAAAGAAGCAGGTATAACATGTGAAGAGAAGTTCAGTCTGGCTATAAAAATGAATAGCACTGGAGCTGAGTTTTCCTAAAAGTGGCATTTATTGTTGGCAAGGCTGTTGCTTACGCCTCAGCCTTGCCAAAGACATCTGGTCTTTCCCTCGATGCTCACGGCACTGATACAACCCTCTTCTCCAAAGACTTGGATGCAGCCTTGGATCTGGGAGGTAACTCAGCATCTCAGATGTGGTGGGTGCTGAAGAAAGCCTTTGACATCAGTGAGGCTGACACTCGAGTTGGACCAGGGCCCCGCTTCGTGTGCCCTGGCTTGACAAGTTAACGGAGCTTTGTGAATCTGCAGAGACACTTCAGAATTCCAGGACTGCGCATCGCTTTATCCAGGTCACTTGCTTTTTAGGCCTGCCAGGGGCCGACGCAGCTTTTCCTCTGCCCACAAGTGCTGGCTGTGTTTGCAGCCATCTCCCACAAGTAAAGCAAAAAGTTTTAAATCCTCTTCCAGGATCAGGGAGGTGAAAAAAAGTTCTGAAAAGTTCCCAGAAATTAGGAAAGGGTAAACAAACTTGTTTTATGGGAAGGACTCTGGCTGATGAGGTTTTCAAAGGAGAAATCTGTTTGTTTTTTGGACTTTTGGACCATAACATCCAATGCCTAGGAGTGGACCCTGGTCATGATTTAGTGAGGACTAAGACACACATTTTTACCTGGAGGAGATACTTGGTCATTGACCAAAACAATTGAGTACTATCTGAACATTTGTAGGGCGAGATGTGTCTTATTTGGTTAAGCCAGGTCAAGGGCAGATCTGATCCCCACAGGAGTTTTCTCTGGTTTGCAGGTGTTTGGCAATAATAACATGCTTGTTATTCAGCATGTTTGGTGAAAGCTACTTTCCCCCTTTCCAGGACACAATGTTGTGCTTGTAGAAACCTTTTACCAGCCCTTCAACTTGGGTCAGTTTTTAAAGAATGAGCAAATCAGCACACCTGTGCCTCATAGGATCAGACTGGCAGCCTTTAAATCTTCTTCAACAGCAGCTAGGGAACTGAGATGAAATGGCATGAAAAGCCAAGATTTGTGGTGCTTGCAACATCAGTGATTTATGGTCCACAGACACAGAAAAAGACTCTTTTCCATCCCACTCCTTATTAAGCTCTTCCATTGACTGCTAGTTAAATTTTGTCGGGGAATTACTCAGAATAAACATTTAAATTTCCAACAGCATATTGAATAACATCTTTGCAAGAAGCATAAATAAAACAGATCTATGTCTTCAGCCATCTGCATGCAATCACAAACTGTTTGTGTTTCAAGCTCTGGTCCAGTGAACTTCAAGAGGAAATGTTTTGAAGAGGTGCATCAGATAAAGAAGTTCCTCCACAACCTGCCAGCACTGATACAAACTGGAGATGACAATGCTGTCTTGTGGTTGACGCAAAAGCCATCACACCCTCAGGAGAAGAAAAGATGTGGCTGGAATGCAAACAGTTACTTGGCTGGGCATGGAGGGGGCTGTTTATTCATGGAGAAACAAAGGTTCAAAGAACATTGGTCCCCATGGCCTTTCTGGAGGTGGAGCTTGGCATTTCATTCCAGAGAGGAATGATCTCCCATTTTTGCCTTTCAGCTTATGTACAAGAAGAGCCCATTCCCATGGCACCTTGATGCTCCCGTCCCAATAGAGGAGGAAGCCCTCCACATGGCTGCCAGCAGGACACATACCCAGAGCACAGTCATGATGACTCAAGTGACAGTTGCTTGTGTCTTCTGTTTTAACTACACCTCCTGCTATATTATGGTTTGCTGTCTGTGACCTGCATGCTCTCTGAGGGCACCAGAAGTTACTTCACAAGGCAACTAGAAAGCCCTTTACTGTCAGGAGTCTTTTACCCTTTAAGCTGTATTCACATGCCTTGGTAGGTTTTCTTCATCATCAGCAAGGGGTGAATCAAAGAAGGCTTGTGAAGAAATCAGGGAATGACCATGTCTTATATTATGATGGAGCACCTTTTCATGATGCATTCTCTAAATTGTGTTTGGTGTCCAAAGCATCATTGTGAGGTTTTTTTATGATTGTGTGCACAGGATAAAGAACATCTTGGTGGTTTACCCCATATCACACAGGTTAAAATACATCTCAGAGCCGATCCTGATTTCCAGCCCGGTAAAGAGCCATCAAAACACAGCCTCTTCCCAGCCCATCTTGGGGGATCAGGCCAGTCTACAGCCAAACACCCACCAGCTTACTAACACTGGTTCAGATGACTCAAACATTTTTCTTCACCTCTTTCTTAGATGGGCAACTGAGAGCTATAATGACTGCATGAGAAGATCTTGGGTGAAGGAGCAACTTGCAGCCCTCTCACCTAGATGGTGAAGAGGACAACAGAAGGTTCAAGACCCTTCATGGTGCTTTTACTAGGACTTTCAACTCATTGGAGAGAAGGAAATTCTCCTCTGGTGTGTGAGACTGACATGGTGCAAAATGGGGCAGCCATTTTCCAAACTAGCATGGTACAGTTGCAAAATAGTTAAAAAATACAAAGCAACAACTCGAGAGAAAAAATATATTATACTGAATATACTTATATTGAAAATGTTCAGATGTACACTGTGTGGCACAGTATTTGCATCCACAGCCTTTGACCAACTGATGTTGGCTCATAAAGTGACTCAAAATCCCATAAAGTGTCTTAAAATCCTGTGTCATGGCTGTCAGGCAGATGAAGAGACTTTCCCTCCTCCACTCAGCAAAGCTGTGCTGGGCAGTAACAAACACAGCAGATTTGGGCTGCTCCAATGTGGGAGCACATCACACCATTTCTCACACTGGCAAGTTTGTTAATTACTGTGGGGACTAAAATGACATGGACATTGGTTGAACTGGATGCTCGGAGAAGGCTTGAAAATAATTTACAGATATATTTGCATGTTTTCCAGGAACAAGTGGACAGTCTAGAAAGTTCTGTGACAAAATTTCCAATTTTTTCATCATAGATTTTCTGTTGTCAACAGGCTGACTATGTGTAGGTGGGTACTACAGAAAGAGAAAGGACAGAAATTGCTGTGCTTTCAGCACAGTTTTTCCAAGTTTGTGATTTTCCTTGTTTTATTTTTCTTTCATTTTGAGAAATCAGTGCTAGGTTATGGAAAATTTACAGAAAAATAAATGTTACACCTTTCCATCTGACTTTTTTGGCTGAGAGTATAATTGCAGTGCTGCAGTTGATATGGACTGTGATTGACTGGTTTGTATGGAGGGTGGAGAGCTGAAAGTATCATCCTTCCAGTCCATCCACTGTAGAAGTGTCCTAGACCTTATAACAAGGGAGAGTTCACATGCCACTCACACAAGCCTCTTGTGATTATCCTGTTATCTGAAGATGAGTTCAAATAAACTTCTTGCATAAATTTTATTGTATACAAGTTCTTTGATAACTCTTCTACACTAGTGGCCTTGTAAGCATATTGACTTTGCAGGAATTGATAGGACCCTACTGGTGCCTCTCTAAAGAAGTCCTTTGGAAAATTGTTCCATGTCTCTGGGGGCTTCCACATGAGGGTTTCCATGTCACTACCTCTATGGTCCAGGGAGGTGGTGAAGGGAGTAATCTGCATTTGCAGCCATGTCTTATTATGGATGGAGAGGGCTGACACAGAAGAAGGTGCTGAGTGAAGACCATAGGAGTTGGGCTGAAAAGACATGAAGATGATGAGGGGTTTCACAGACTCGAACAGGAAGATGAGATGGGATACTCTATACCTATCTCATATTGGAAAAATATTTCTCTGGTCTGATCTCCAGCTCCCAGACATGGATTTCCCTCCCTTTCTCTAAGAATTTTCCTCCAGCCCTCTACTTTGTCTACTCTAAAGCTCCCAAATTAGTGTTTTTCTAAATATTTTGCCAAGAATGTTTCATGCTTCTGTAATATCTGGCTCCAATTCAGTGAAAAATATGATGTGAATAGCTTTTCTGATGATGTTATATTGTAGACTTTACTCCTCTTGTTGGACTGAATGAAGAAGCAAAGAGGAAATGGGAACTGGGGAAGAAAATTAAAGCAATGGAATGTCTCCAAGGATCAACCCAAATAAAAATGTTTGGGTTTCAGTTCTGGGCATACTTTCAGGGTGGCTCCGATTTTATTTAGACAGAGTGGCCCATTTCTATGTTTATTAGGATCACTACACTAATGAAGGCTTAAAGAGAAATGCTTCAAGAGCAAATGCTGGGAAAGTCTTTTATACATCTAATGACACTTAATTTCCATAGTAAATGCCTAATGTTTAACGAGTATTTTATTCTTTCCCAATTTACATATTTATAGTTAACTTTTGTAGCTGCTCATGAGTAATTAGCCGTCTGTTTAAAAGGAGCCTCTGAACTATACAACCACATGCTCATTCCAGTGATGGTTTAAAAAAAAAAAAACCAACACCTCCCCCCCCAAAAAAACTTGGGTATTTCTTTTAGAGAAATGTTTGATTACAGGTAGTTGAGAGAAAGTCAGCAAAAAAAGAGCAAGGGATTATATAATGGGGAAAAAAAAAAAAACAGGAAAAAATGACTTTGAGTCTGAATCTGAAGGAAATTTCCTCAGTTATGAGAATGTTTGCAAAAGCAGAGTCTAGTCTCATGTGCCAGGTTCATCACCTGTCCCATTGATATACGGCTTGTGGTCACCATGGAAACCTCACAAGGGGACTCAAAATTGTGGAGAAATAAAGCTTTCTTCTCTTACAAAGAAGGACTCGTATCAAAGGACAACTGATTACGGAGCTAGAGGAGGACTCATGTTGCTAGTCCCTCTGAGGGGAAAGGTCCCAAACTGGCCAAACCACTGCAAGACACCTGAACGCGTGATGTGTTGACTGTCATTCATTTGCTCATCAAAAGCATCTCACAGATGTGAAATAGTTGACAGCAAGGCAGTGGTATAAAGAAATCTTCTAAATTCAGAGATCAAGGAGGTTCTTTGTCGCTGGACATAAAGCCTTGCAGAAAATCATAAAATCATAAAATCTAGCCTTTCTATTAGCACTCAGTGACCGCTGTGACCAAATAAGAATGAAAATTGAGTTAAAACCAAGTGCAAATAAGGTGCTTCACAAAAATATTTGCTGAAACATACCCTGAACCTTACTGCTGATCAACAGCATTCAGGGAAAGGCCAAGTCTCTGTCTAGGAATGGAATTGAGTTTCCAGGCAGATATTAACAAAGTCATTTATTGTGCAAGCCCATAACCTTGCTTCCAAACACAATAATTGTGCGTTTAACCTTTACCTTGATAGCTTAAACTAGTCATGCTCTTCTTTATCTCAAGCATTGCCTATGGCTAAAGTCTGCAGAAAATGGCAAATATAATTTATATATATAAGTGTATAAAGTCTGGATGTGCATCTAGGCCAGGTATCCGTCATTCAGCATAAGACCAATGAATCAGATTCCTTTTAACTCCCACTAATCATCACTGATATCAACAGACTCAGATTATGGTAATCAAGTTTAGCACATGAGCTCATGTTCCCCAGTAGGCTAATTGAGCGTTGGTTTGTGTGTTAAGCCTCCCATCTGGATTAGTGTCATTACAGCTCTCATGGAACAAACAGCTCTGAGAGATTGGACGCTACTGTCCTTGGAGGTATCTTGTCCACAGGAGAAAGGGCAAGAAAGACGACACTAAGGGTCAATAGATCTTGTAAGCTATATTTTGTCTTCCCTCAAATTCCTCCTTGACCAACCTGTTTGACCACTGATACTTCTGGAGGGTACGTTACCTTGAGCAGGCACAGAAACTGCTTACTAAAGCACCTCCATCGCTCCAGTGGTTGGAAAACTTTTGTGCTTCCCAACACTCTTGGCAACCTTCAGCATGAGAGTTTATGCACATTGGATCTGCTGCAGAGTTGAATTAAATCAGCAAGAGCTTCTGTATTCATTCCAATAAGCTTTGATATTTCTCCATGTCTCTAGCAGTGCTGTCCTTCCCTGCTCCATGATCCCGTCCCACATTTTCCATGGACAGAGAGTGCACAAGAGTTCAATCCTGACCTTTCAGGAGCTGTGGGGACGTCATGTTGAGGAGGTGGAGGGCAGCACTTATGAGAGGTTCTGATAGATGGGAGGGAGGCAAACCTAGCAACAGGTCTCCACTCTTCTACAGGCCCTTCTTCTGAATAGTAGTCTCATCTCAGGTTCTCAAGAAATTCTCAAGAAATGTAAATGCATTGTGTTACATTTTCTATCCCTCTATTGCACCACATCAGGGTGGTTTAGGAGATTGTGAAGCCACTGACCTTGCAGATCTGTGACCTCTTGTGTCTAATTTCAGGTTGTTGGAATTCACAGCAAAAATAATGTTCCAAATTCATCTAGCATTTGACCTAAATTCATCTAGCAGGGAGATTCAGCAGGCCTTTTTCCAATGGCCTGCAGCATGTTATATTTTTTCCATTTCTATCAGGCTCACGCTCCCACATGGTGATGAGATTTTCAAATTAGACACATGACAAAGTCCTGGTTGGCTGAAGCAGGAGGGCACAGAGGCAGGAGCACCAGGATAGATATAGTAGAACACAAGAGAGCTCAGAAGGGAAGGTGAGTGGAAGCAAACAGAAAACCCAACAGTATCCAGAGTGATCAGGACATCATCTAGTGACTTCTCGCCACTGCTGATCTTCTCTCTGTGTGGGCATCGACCGTATGAAGACATCACCAGAGGCCATGCCGCTTGGATGAAGGCCATTCAAGACAAGTCTTTCGTCATGTCAGGCAGGGTCACAGTTGAGCAAATAGGGTCACAAAGAAGACCAAGCCATTTTTCCAATGGACCTCCAGATTATAGCACAGCCTCAAGAAAGAAAAGGAACATTTGCATCAGTAAAGCAGAAGAGTTCTTGGAAGTGACAGCATGCCACTCACATTTCTCAAACTTTTTAGCTTGCTGCATTCTGGGGTCTTTACTGGAGGCATTAAGTTGGTGACTTTATAAACATCTGAAAAGGAGAAGTTGAGGAAAGTACAAATGAGTTTCACCTCGGTTTTAATGACTATAATTTTCTCTCGTAACGGTAATTTCGGTAATTAATGGCTGCATTCTTCTATTGTTGCAGTATTTGGAGATGACACAAAATGAGCAAGTGTTTTTGTTTCAGTGACAAAAGGAGAAGATTAGCTGCTTGAATGCTGATAGGAAATGTTTGGTGGGAGGAATAAGCAAGGAAAGACTGATAACAAGTTTAGTGGTATTGTTTCTTTGCTGTATTATCTCTATTTTACTGGAAGGGAATTGCAGCAAGTGCAATGATCTGATGGAATGCTGAAAATCTCTTTCTCCTCCAAGGAACTCGGTGGCTTCAGTACCTGGATGGACACCTTAGGACAGCTACACCCATCGCACAAAATGCACAAAGTGCTTTCTCAATTGGGAGTATACCATGGGGCTCTTTTAAAAGGTCTTGGTTCAAATTTCAGCTCTTCCCAGATTTCACAACTGATCATTTAACCTCTCTCCCTGGGCACCATCCCATTAGTAAAGAGAGGACTCTCTCCTTTCCTGCTTCCATGGAAGATCCCCAGAAGGGCTTGTGGTCTCCTTGTGGTTTGAACAAAAACTTGGCCAATGGGAATCCCAGCACATGTGTTTTTGTAGGGGTTTTTTTTTAATTTCAGGTGAAATCTCCAACATAGTTTGATAGTAGTAGTAGTAGTAATAACAATAACAATAATAATAATCTCATATGTCAACTTCTTGTATTCCTACCCAGTGATGCAGAAGTTATATGCCCCATGGCAGCTATCACTTCCCAAATTACGCTGTCTGAAATAAGTTTCTGGTATCAAGCCACGACTGAACAGGGAGGTGTCCCCTGTGCAGATGGCCTGGCTAGCACTGCTCACATGAGGTTCGACTTCCTCTCTTCCCCATAGAGCTCTGTAGTTACAAAGTCTTAATGAGCAATTGGACCTTGCTGTCACACCCTCTTCAGAGGGTTATTTAGGTGAACAGCCAGCTTGACAAGAGTTACCCTCTGCATTCAGCTGGCTGGAGACGTGCTAGATGTTTCCAAGCTAAATTAACTTGTCTCCAAAGACTATCTCGTGACTTTGTTTCTGAGGCTAGAGGGCAGGGAGATAATGAAATCCAGACTTCACCTGCAAACTTCCAAGAAAGAAACAATGATTTGATACATACCTGGTCCCAGAATGGGGCCATCATCTCACAGATGTCCCTCTGGAAGCACAATGAGATTTTCTGCATTTAATATATTCACCACCACATTTCACTGGGGGAGGTTGAGTTTCACCTCGTGACGGTGATTTTTTTTTTCTTTTTCTTTTTCCTTGCCAACTGATTTCTGTTTGTTCATCGCCCTCCATTCGTGCTTTGCCAACGAGGGAGGATGTTCATGACTTTGTGTCATTGCTGTTCCCATTCTGGGACTAGGGACTTGACTCAATGCTTTTTGTGCCTTCCGTTGGTGCTGCTTAAAACCAACTTCAGTATCTTACACTGCCAAACTGCACCTCTCAGAAACATTACAGAAGCCTATCCAGATGTAGGTGCCATGGTTTTGGCTCGCTCTCCCTATCTTTTACTGCCATATGTTTGTTAGCTGCAGAAATGGGAAGGATAAGCATCCGAGCACTGCTTTAGCAACAGACCTTTTTTCCCAGGGCTCAGAGACTAGACTCAGTCAGTGGCTAAGAAATCAACTGTGAGGAGTTCTCTACCTTAAAAACAGGTCCTTTGATTTGGTTTTAAAAGTTTGAAACCCTAAAAAAACCAAAAGTTTCCTAAATGAGGAGGCGATATTTACTTTGTCTTCAGCAAAGTGCTCCTTTCCTGTACATGGTGGTCCCTGTGCTGCAGCTGCTGGGACGGAAACTTATGAAAGCTTCTAGCCGTGCCCATGCAAAATCAACCTTTCTAACGCAAGCTGGCACTGGAGATGGTTTGAATCAATACGGCTGATCTTCCACCAAGGCAGGCAGGACCATGACACACACTGCTGGTGCCCAGCTCCCTCCCTCTGAATCATGGTGTTCAGCCATTGAGCAGAGAGATTTACTGAGCAGCTCTACGTCTCTCTCTCTTACTGTAGAAGAGGATGCTTTCACGCCAGCCTGCCACTTCTCTGCTTGTTGGCCAATTGAGCCAGGGATCATTTTTTTCAGCCATAATGTTTTTGCAGCATGGGAGGGCCACAGGAACTATGTGGCATCCTAGCCATAGCAAATGGCATGAAGCTGGGTTTGTGTTAGCTAATGAGAGATCTTCCTGATGTTGGACACGCTCCATTTCTGACTGGGCAACTCATTCTGGCTCCCAACAGTGATCTGTCAGGGCTGCCTCTTCCCATACTCACAGCTGGCTACCGTCATGGAGAGAAAATGCCCTCCAGTCTCATTTCATTCAGTTCCACCTTGTTTGCTGTAGTCACAGGCCCTAGTCTTCCTCTTCCAAAGCAGCAACTGAGCTGTACTCTTCCAAAAACACAAAGCAGCTGCACAGCCGAAACCTCCCTGAGGGTGCCAGTTCCCTACTTGCTACCAGAAGGGCTCTGCTCCTGACTGCAGTGGGCTGTTTCTTTGCTTTCCCACATCCCTTGGTCCCAAGTCTTTGTTTTGAGATTGATCAGATGGAAATAAGTAATTAATTGTCTGTCTTCTGCTGAAGATGGAGTTACATGAATCCAGGATACTGGCTTGCACCAAGGGGGTAATTTGAAGTGAGAGGAGGGGACTGCACATGTTAGCTTCAGAGCTGATTTATCTCCAGTCCTTTCTGCACTACATGAACTCCTTTCTGCTTTCCAGAGGTTGCTCTTCCCCTTGGACTAGTGATTTGGAAATCCAAGGCAGAAGATGGAGAACATATTGAAGCCACTTACATATACTGCTTCCCTCTGTCTTTCCGCTTCTTTTGTGTTTACTCCATTCTTCTCAGGGATGAGCCTGGGGCCCTCCCCTTGGTGATATCTCACCCCACAGAGACGAGGTCGTAGACATTTCACAAAGGGATTTATAAGAGTGCACCTCGTGCACTGTTTTAATACAGCCAGATCCGGGGTAGAGCACGTGTTTGGCAGCACCGGGGTATCAGGAAAGGACAGCAGTGAAGAAGGTGCCACATGCCTGTTGGTTAACAGTAGCGCTGGCTTACTTCTTTGCTTTCCTGACCTAGTTATTCCATCCTTCTCTGCATCATCCTACCAAAATATTTTGGAAGGGGTCTCATGTTGAACTGCCAAGTAAAGATCTGGCTCAGAGCATCGCCTTGGAGCCTGCTAAGTGGGCAGAAGCAGGAGTGGGGCAGCATGTGCAGGAGAGAAAGGAAGAAGCAGGGAGCTTTGCAGAGGAGAGAGGGAAGGCAGGAATCCCCTAATCCAGCATCCCTCCATGGACCATGTACTATCAACAACCACCTGAGGAAGGTGCAAACATGGTGTTACTAGCGTACAATTTGGGCGAAGGGGCACTGCCATTAACCCGCTGTGCAGGACCAGGCGTTACTGCAAGGCAACAGAACATATGGCCAGACTGATGTGAGAAGAGATCTGGTTTAAATAACCTATTTTTTCCCTTTCCTTTTTCAAGATTACTTTATATATACATGTTAAATTGTCTTACAGATCTGGTTTAGAGCACAGGGCCCTAAGAGTTCAGCCAGTGCCGCTGGGGTGTAGCCACGGAGCGGGGAAGGATGGGCAGTGGTGGCAGGGTGGAGAAGGAGTGAAGACAAATCTCAAGCCATTTCCATCCTCACAATATGATTGCAACTGTAGTTCCCCATGGCAGACATGGGAGGAAAAAGTGGTTTAGCTTAAGCTTTTAAAAACAATTCTCCCACAAACAAAATATGCAAAAAAAAAAAAAATTTAAAAGGCATTATATTGTGGGTTGAACCAAACCTGGAATAAACCCTTTGTTTCCTTGTTTCAGCTTTTTCTAAAAATAAAGGCTAACAGAGGTCAATTTTGAAACATCACTTCAAACCTCCAAAAAGGAAGCGTTTTCTGCTGAAATTGGCAATCAAAAACCATTTCACATCCTCCAAAAAAAATCCCAAACTCTTTGTTATGTGCTTTTAACCAAAATGTTTTGCTAAGTCCAGCCAGAATGCACAAGCATTTCTGGTCAGCCTGAATAGATTATTTTTTTTTTTTCCAGGCAGATAAAATAGTCTACCAAATGTATGCATTTATTTATTATGCATTTTGGCTGTAAATACAAATACTGCTTTATGCCCACAAAATGCACAAGCTATCATTTAAAAAAATGTTTATATTAACATTGGAAGTTGGGCGTACTGCCTAGCAGAGAAAATAATGTCAATTACCCACACAAATAGCTTTCCAAATCTCTCAGTGCCTGCTTTCTGCATGAGCAGTTAGATTCATAGAAATTAGAGATGGGAAAAGATCTTATTAGCGTATCTCATCTACCTCACTGCTAGCAAAGGTTTGTCCCCCACTGTGTGTTTTCTAGTTAGGTTTGCCCAGCCTAGATTTAAAATGACGGGGGTCTCTAGGGCAGCCCGGCCTTTTATATATATATATATCTTCATTAGCAAGCAGAAATATTGAAATTCTGCTGTGGAAAACAGTGACTTGGAGTCTGGTGGCTGTATAAATGTCTCTCATCTGTAGTCAACATGGAAGAACCGAGAGCGAGCACTCCCCTGGGCTTGGCTTTGCAGAGGTAACGGACCCTGGAGATGATGTCTCCATCACCCCTTGATGGCCTGGCAGCACTGTGATGGACAGGGATGGAAGCTTGGTTAGACAGGGTTGCTCCTCTTCCTCCAGCCTTTGCTCCCCCTGCACTGCTCCAGTACTGAGCTCCTCTGCGCTGAAAGGCACTTGCTAACATGGACAAGAACAGCTCAAGGAGACTGCAAAACTCTGGGAAGTCCCAGGTCAATCTCTTGGGCTACTTATGTAGTTGCTCAGCAAAAGGGGACAATACATCTCACTTGTCCCCCTCCCATGTTAACCTCTGGCTGCCCCATGGGTTAGTTTCTGGAGTAACTCCCTTGCTGACACTCAGTCTAGAGCAGGGGAGCTTTACACATGTAGAAGTATGGTCACTGCTGAGACTGGACTTGCAGGAAGCTCACAAATCTGGGATGTGGCTGCAGCGGCTGCTGAAGGCTGCTCCACGCTGCATGTGGCACTAATTCTGCACACCCAGATGGACACAGCCCACTGCCTCTAGCAGCCCTGTTCCTTTTCCACATTGGAGTAGCCCTGCAATCCCTGCAAGCAAGACACTGCAGTTTGCAACACCGGAGAGGAGAAAAACACAAGACGATGGTGCGGTCTCCAGTTCTGGGACTTTCTTGTCCAAGCTCAGCTCGACGGGTGCCAAGTGGAGAAGAGGGGAAATGTGCTAAAGCTTTGTTTACCCGCCAGCTCTCTCCAGATCTCAGCAATCAGCTTTTGAATTTGATAGCAACTGCATGCCTGTGGCTCACGTCCAGCCAAAACAACTTTGACAGTGAAACCCTGTCATATTCTTTTTAAAGGTCACCGTAAGCAAGCTGGGCTCTTTCTATCAACTTATCATTTCTTTACTTAAACCAGCTTAAAGAGAAACTTCCCATGGTGAATTATAGTTTAACAGCATGTTATTCTGTGATAAGCACAATCCATGGGACCCGAGACACTCTCTACTCTGGAAATGGCTGATTAACAACACGCCTCTTTGGTGAGGTACGACGTTATCTGCCATAATCATAATGCACCTTCTCCTCCATCTAGACACTGGGCACATAAGCGACTGCTGCGGCAAAAAAGATTTCCTGGGCCGGATTTCTAGTTTTTGCCAAAAAATTAGCTAATTCATTGCTGCTTTTAGGCAGTACCTTTAGCAATACCCGTGTATTCTTCAAAGCCTGTATTGTTATCTCAGTCCTGACGATGCTCTGATCTGTCTGTGTGCACCCGACTCCGTGTCCTCCAAGCTCAGCATCAACAGATGTCATGTATGTGTCATCTCTGCTGTCCCACAGACCAGGCGTGGGTCAGTTCAGCTATTAGCAACAGTAAACCCCCAGCAGAATTAAACTTTCCTGGAAGTTGTTCTTCCAAGCTCGTGCTTTCAGTGGTTGCAGACATTGCCAAACTTGAACAGTTCAGCCTGAAATTTTTGGCATATTGGGTATCCAGCCCAGGCTGTGTGGTCTTGGAAAGCTTTAACAGACACATGGCAGATATCTTTGATTAGAGAAAATTTGTGTTGTTAAAAACAAAATTATAACAACAGTGATCCTTCGCACACGGTGTGGGTAGGGGTTCCCAGCGTGCTTTTTCTGAGAAGCAAGAAATTGGGTTGCACCAGTACCAAAGGTGAAAATACTTTGAAAGCATGTAGACTATGCTTTGCTGCCGGCTCTCAGTGCGATTGAAACAGCTGGCTTCAGAGACAGATCTGCTACTCAGAAAGTGAACTATCTCTTACCCTTCCCTCCCACTCTTGTCCCCAAGGCATCTCAGTGCCAGCCAGAAATGACAGAACAGATTTCCAAGACACATCAGTAATGTAAGCAAGATGGTGACTTGCACCCAGCTTGGAACAGGGGGCTGACCCGTGGCTCCCTGAGGGAGAGAACAGTCTTCGCTGCCTCTTTCTGCTGCTAAATCTGGGTCCCCACCAGCAGTACCCTCATAGGAGGGTGGAGGTTGGTAAAACCACTTCTGATATCATTTGTGCTAGATGGACCACATGTACATGGTGGTTGGGAGGGTGATGGGATGATGCCCCCTTTTCCTTAGTGCATTGCTGGAAATCCTCTAGGACACAACCATGCCTGCGGTCCATGGTTCAAGTGACCGGCCTCTTCCCAGACGTCAGGCTATTCACACAAGAGGGGTTTTGTGCCTTTAGGTGTATAAAGGCATCCTGAAGACCCTGTCCATGCCAGGAAGTGTTTCATCCTAGAGACATAAGAAGGGACCAGCTATCCCCAGCTCAGTTTCAGGAGTGCTGCAAGCTGGGTTGGGTGTCAGTCTGAGACCCCCCAACTGCAAGGTCTGTGCAGTTGAAAATCATACCTGGTCACAGAGATGCTTTCTGCTCCAGGTTGAACCTCAAAAGCTGGCTATTGGAGCAGTGGCATGCCTGATGGAGAGTAAGTGGGATCTTTTGCCAGACTGGTAAGCCTGAATCCAACCACAATAAAGGGGTAATAACATGGTTCCTGGGAGGTAATAATTTGTCATGTCCCTCAGAACTTCACCTCAAGCTTGCTCCTTCCCCTATCTTTTGCAAGTTCATATCCAAAAGGCATTCTCAGATCTCACACAACCAGTGTTAGTTTGGACTAATACTGATGGTCCTAATAACATCAGTCTAAGTTTGAATTCAGCGCAAGCAAGTCTTGCATGTCCTGCCTCCTGCACTTGGATGGGGCTGGCTAGGAGTGCAGGACACCCACCCTGGCAATGGTGCTCCTCTCAGCCTCTCTGAAACCATCTCACCAACACTCACAAGATTACACATTGTCTATACAAAGGCTCTCACACTGTATCACTGGCTAATTCTCTGTTAAAGAGATGCAGATTTCCATCATGTTAGTGTAAGTACAGAGCTACAGTACTGGTCCAGTCACTCCAGATTTTGTGGATGCAGCAGGGGCAAAATTCATCCCTTCACTGGGTTGGCTGGACCTCACCTGATCTACACTCGGTCCATAACATGCACAGGCTATTGGAGGTGTCATTTGGCTTCTTCCGTATCACACATCTCATTAACCTTCACACTTCTATGGACTGCTGCTCGTGGTCCTACATTACCCAGCCATGCACAATGCTGCACCAGAAGTTCATAACTGACCTTCACCACAGGGAATGTTACAGCTCCTGTCAAATGAGTCATCTGTTCTTAAAGCTTTTGTTACCAAAATATGGTGCAAGAATGATTGACAGGGAGCTGGAGTCCTTCCCTGGCCCCTTCACATGGTTGTAGTGTGCTTCATCTCCTGCTGTCAGGAAGCATCTCTAGGGCCAAAGGACTGTTCAGTCTCCAGGAGCATTTATTTCATAACCTTGCTGTAGACACAGATCCATGGGGCTTTCGTTGTCCCATCAGCAGGAGGGTGTTGGATCACCAGGGAGCAGAACCTATGTAGATCTGACAACTGTGATATTTTTTTTAAAAAACAAACCAAACTGGCTCAGTTCCCTAAAGCTCCAGCTCCCCTGCCCTGATCCTAAGCCCTTGTAGCACCAACAGTGCCCACTCAGCAAGGGCAATATGTGTCCCTTCCTCCACATCACAGGCTTGGCTTAACCGTCATCCAGCTCTTCTCAGAAGAATTAAAAGCCTGAACAGTGCCTGTACTTCAGAGGCAGAAATAAATACAGCATATCTAATCCTAGGACCTATTCCAAGCTCTCTTTGTCACTTCTCTGCTGCGAAACCTTGGGGAAATCAGTCCTTTCCTCTTCTCCCCTCAGCATCTACTATGATACAGATAAACCTTGGTTGAGGTTTTGGGGCTCTTTTGTAGGTAAATGGTGATTCTCAGGCGCCTCAAAAATGTTGATGAGTTTAGCATGACCCTGAGGAAGGAGTCTTATAGGGATTCATAGATTTACACAGTGATGGGGCAGATACTGCAACCAGCTGCCCTTGACTCAAAACTGGCATCTCCTCTACAAGGTCGCTTTTATCCTCTTAAATGTCTCTAAATACCCCATGTCGCTTTGACACCTTGGCAAGGCTGGAGAAGCAAGCGTGTCTCTTCGCGCCTCCTGATCATCTTTGCCTAACCACTCATTTACCATTGTTTATATTCCTCTCCAATTAATTCCTATCCCTCACTTGGTTTCACTTTTTAATTCTCTTCTTCCTTTGTAATAACTTATAGTCTTACTATAGCAACAGTAATTGATCAAGGAATTCAGGGATAGAAGCATTTTTCTTGAATAATTCATTTTATTGCTGCTCTTCATTTCCTATGGTCTTGCATACTGCCTCTCTGATGTAACCCAGGAGTGGATTTTCTCATTTCCAATCCCCTGCTTGCAGCCAACTTTCACAAGTATGAGAAGGAAAATTAAAATTGTAATAATAATAGTAGTAACAATAATAACAACAGCAGTGGATAAGGATGAAACTGTAGCAGCCTGAAGGCAGATAAGTGGTCATTAACCCTAGCTAGCACTGAAGGATGATGTCATGCCATGGACTGATCCAGAGGTTTGTAAACATGAACATGCTCCATTGGACTCCGGAGGAATCTTCAGTAAAGCCTCTAAATTTTAGGCACCTGACCTCGTCTGCATAGACAACACCCCCAATACCTGATGGGAGAGATTTGGGCCAGCATGCAAGCATCTGTTTCAAGACTTGGAAACCAGGGGCATGCCATCAGGCTTCACACTGTAGAGGGGAACTGATGACCCCCAACCACCCAGTCCTTCTCCACTGCATCATCTTCCTTCAAAACACCTCCTAAATGTCTACACTGACCAACAAGTCAAGGGACAAACTTCCAGCATGGAAATGTTTGCCATCAACCCACAAATGGAGTGAAACCCAGACCCAAGAGGCTTCTTGCATCTGACCACAATGCAGAATAAACCTGTCCACAGCTCCTTCCACATGCAGTGCCTTTAAACGCCTTTCTGCAGCTGTGTTTGAGCGTTGTTGGACATCCTTTTCCCTGCTTCTTCCTGCGAGAGCTGCTAACAGGGTTAATGCCTGGGTGGAAAGGAGCCTGGAAACATTTCTGAGAATATCACAGGTACCTCTGTTTTTTATGACTTCTATTATTACGCCCATTATTCTGCTCAAATATGGTTATTGGCTCATTAGTATTTAAATCAGCTGATAATACTTGGAGAGATATTCCTTCTGACACAGGCTTTACAGCTGGTCTCTGTAGTGTGGAGGTTATAATGGTGCCAGTTGATGCCATTTATGTCAAACAAGCTTTGATTTTTAGCCTGCAGTAGTGATAGAGCAGGGCCATGCAATTTGGTAAGATTAGCATTTTGCCGTCCACAAAGGGAGGATTACGGAGCTTATTGTGGACTGCGAAAATGAGTTGTGAGGGAGCAACACCCGGTGGTTTGCTTTCTTTATGGACAATATAGCCCTGTGGCAGTGTCGAGGGAGTAGCAGAGGGGATGCGTTTTAAGCAGCTTTGATGGCTGCAGCATCCCGATTGCTGCCACTACGTAGGCTGGATAATGAACCAAATCTCACAACTCACCTGGTAAAAAAGGGGGAAAGAGGCAGGATGGGGAGAGGAAAACAGAAAGCGGGGAGATGGGGTTGTTCAGCAAGGGAAGGATGAGAGCTGGGGCAGACAGGGAAGGTGGTTGTCCTCTCCCTCCCCACACATATGTGTCCTCTATTTAGACGCTTGCTTTGGCCCCTTGCAAGGAGAAAAGAAAATAGCACAATTACAGACTTCTGCGTCCTTGGGGATCTTGCTTGTGATTTTGCCACCTTTCGCATGGACTTGGGAACTTTCAGATCTTTGCCTTGGAAATAAAAAATTAGCCTTGTTTTCTCTACCTGGCAGGTAGTTGCAGCCCAAGTGGTTTCTTATTTAAGCAATGAATGCACGCATGCATATTGGAGGTACCTAAATGTACATTAAATGGCTCTGAGCAAGTCTGTCAGATACATGGGTTAGTGTGAGGATCCTTCTGGGGAAGATGGAGACTCTGTAGACTTCACCTGGGGGACATCTCTTGTTGAATGCCACAACTCCAAATCCCATATTCGTGGTACGCTAAGGGGGGGTCAGTACTGCTCCCTCTCTACCCTTCCCCAAACAGACAAAGGACTTGGGAGTTTACCTGGTTTCCAGCTGGACATTTGACACAGGAGCCCCAAACATCCAGAGGCTGGATGACACAAAAATTCTGGAACTCAGCCCAGAACTGGAGATCCCCATGGGTCCTCACTGAGAAGAAGACCTCAAAGAGCACAAGCCCTCCTGTGCCCTCTGACACACAGCGGGGTTGTTCCCACACATCAGAACAGCTGCTGGGACTAATTGGACCTGGGACTCCTTGGGTTAGGAATCAAGAAATGCCTTCAGCAGTGTTAGTGTCCCTCATGAAGGCCACTCAGATGATTAAATGCTTGTGCACAGGAGCTCAGGCATGTTCCTTTTTATTTTTTCCATTGCAAGTGGGGGAGAAGCAGTGAGCGAGAGTCCTAAACAGAGCCCTAATTTCACCCAGCCGCTACCCAAAATTGCTAGCACGCATTTCCTCTCCTGCACTAGGAAGGTAAAGCATCTCTTCCTACACCATGCACAGGGCTGGGGCTGAACGCCCAACACCAATCCTGTGTGGGAGGAAGGTTTCCTCTCTCTCCAGTGTCATTCCTCGCAGGGTACATGATCATGGAGGTGCTTGTGTGCACGGCGTGCAAGCAAACACCCCTGGGAAGTGGCCAGCATCCCACTTGTTGCAGCTGTTGAACTATCCACCTGCCTCTCCAGCTAACGAATCTACTTCGTTATTTATGTCACATCCCAGCCATTGTCTGTAAGCACTTTAACAGGTTCCCTAAAAGGAGCACACGCGTTCTCAGATTCCTCCTCTCTCCCAGCTGGGGAAAAGAGATACATGTGTGTGTAGGGTTAACAGAGGAAAACTGCTCTCTGTTTTCTCCAGTGGTGTGGCCCCATGAAGGAAAAAAGAAAACCCGCAACAACAAAAAATTAGCAAAAAAAAAAAGAAAAAAACCTCCCAAAAATCCCAACCTCAAACCCTCTGTGCAATTTTTCATGTCAAAACACAAGCTCATCATTTTCTTGTGCAGCTCCCACTGTGATACCACGACTTTATTTCACCTATGCCAGGACAGTGAAGAGCAGCAGTCTGAATGAGTTATCTCCTCCCAAAAAAAGCACCACTAATAAAATTAGTATTAAGGAAAGAGGACTATTTTGCTGCTGCCATCAGAGCCTGGAGGCATCGTGCTTTTCCAGGCCTTGACAGCAGAGAGCTGTGCTGCTGCAGTCACAGAGCCACTTGCACATCGTTATTTTATTCTTGCAAGGAAAGCAATTGTCACAACTAATTATAACTGTGGTGGAGGAGGTGTTCTCCAGCCATTGAAAGCACTTCTGGAAAGAGCTTCCACACCGAGAAGGATGGTCAGGTGTCTGGGCATCTGCCTAAGGACTTTCATGTCCCAGACAGCCTACAGCTTTCTTGGGCAACCTTAGCCAAGCCGGGTGCAGCCTGCCGATGGTGCTGAGCAATGGGATTCCTCTTGACAACCCATTCTGTGGCCCCTCAGCACCTTACTTACCTGTTTGTGAAATGGGGACGGTGGTCCTCTGGTCCCCCAGCGCAGGAGATTTCCCACTTACTGCCAAGGAGACTTCCCACCCACCCTCTACCTCTCTGCTGTTTGGTGGCCCTGCCCCAGGGGACGTAAAGGACAGAGGGGACCGCAGTGGAAAAAGCCAGACCAAAGGGATGATCAACCTCTTTTCTTGCACCTGAAGCCTGTCCAAAGCAGGGATGGCACAGCAGAGAGTCTTCACCTCTTGATGATGCTTGAGAGGGAAACAAGCACAGCCTCTTCCCAGCCCCGGAGCGGCAGAAGGATGGTACCAACCTCGCGCATTCAGCAGCTGTTTTTCCTGAGGCTGGAAGGCAGCTATCAGTCAAAATTAACACTGCGTGAATGCCTGTGGTAAGGGTTTTTCACTGCCAAACAGTAACAGGACAGGAAAGGAGAAAAGTTAGCTGGAGAGAACAGCCTCATGCAGGGGATGAGGGCAAAGGGGGAATTTCACCTCTCTTCTTAGTTGGGGTTTGGGAACATCTGTGTTTAAAACCCTGCTCTGCCATAGGTTTACTGTATTAGCATGGACCAGAGTCTTACAGCTAGATTGAGGTCTCATAGCTTCTGTTCCAGAGCACGAGACCCATACGCTATGCCAGGGGGCATTTGTCCATCCACGTCACAGAGACAGCTGGGAGCAGGTCTTGCAAAGAGTTCTTCTGAGTGTGGATGCACCCATGCCACTTCTCTCCTGCTTCCTGGCTCCAGGTTGAAATAACCGTCAGGTACGTCGTTCCAGTTCAGATGTAGTTTGTCCTGCAAGGGAGCCCTACACCCTGAGGTGGGGCCACTGTCTCTCCTCTCCTACCAGCATAAGTACATGTTGCTCCCTATCTACCCTATCATGCAACCAGCATGAGCACACAGGAGTTTTTGATCCAGCAGGCTTTTCACCTCTTGCTTCTCCTTTGGACCAGCACATCTCAAAACCCCTTACTGATCTCCCCTGTGGGCAGCCACCCCATGCCAACCTGAGGTTGGGGACAAGGTGCTCTGCCAGGTAAGGAAACAAGGGGAAACTCTCCCTCATGAAGGAGTTGAATCTGAATTACGATTTATGGTCCTGCATTATTGTCAAAAAAAAAAAAGAACAGTGTTTCCACTACAAACAGACCGTGTTCTTCTTTTCCACAGCAGGTCTGATGCCATGCCCTCTTTTCTGGGGCATTGCAAGGGTCACATCATTCCAGGTCTGGCTGACTCTGGATCCACCAGGAGTGGCCCTAGAGAAAGAAAATGGATGTCCCGCAGGGTGACCAATGTGACAAGAGTTGGCTAGTGTCACTGCTGTTCCCTGCAAAGAGACGTTCCTCACCTCCTTGCCATCCCCAGAGTAATGCTGTAATGAGCACACATCGTCCTCAAGGTGCCACAAAATCTGTGTGAACCCTGCAGCTATGCTGGGCGGGGGGGGACGACAGAGACATCTCTGGTGCCTTGGGCTCCACAGAAAATCAGAGCAAGAGAGTTTCTCTGTGTTCTGTTCTTCAGACTAATGCCTGAGTCTGAATCTCCTTTTTTTTCCATTTTAATGTGGTGATTTTTTTTCCCTTCTGAACTCAGCAGAACAAGCTCCCCGCTTCGCTTCACTGCAGGATCTCAGCCCAACATTTCAAAGCTCTTCCCTCTCTCTGGACAGAGCCTTAGCAAACAATATTGATGATCTAAGTTTCTCTCCAAAATGAAAGAGGAATATGCTCCCTGGTGCTCTTGTGTACGGTGTGAAAGCGATCCCCACAGAGAAGAGTTTGCAAATGAAAAGTGACAGTCACTTCCCACAACGGCATCACTTCCCTAATCGCCTTTGGCGGCGCGGGCAGCAGCCCCCCTTCTGCTTCCTCTACTTATTCTGCTAGGACCAACGTGGCCCCACAGCCCTCCGATTTCCAGGGCTGGAGGAGGCCAGCAGTATTTTGGGGTCTGAGACAGTATTTTGTGAATAGCCAGTTTTGCCCAGTAAAACCCAAGCCCAGTGATGCTCAGCTTGCTGTCCCCTGCACAGTAAGGGGAACCCCCCTCATCCAGAAGGGGAGTCACTGCTGGGTGATGTCCTCCATCATGCCCACTCCTCCCATCTTCTCCACAGGGCTCTCTCGTCAAACCATGCTGTGCATGGTGTGAAAGGCTCATGTCAAATATGATAACAGGGATTCGGATGAGCAAAATCAATGGCTTAGAAGGTGCTTTCACATCTCAACATGAGACTGGATGTGCCTCCATCACCAGGCAGCAGAGACCTTCCTTCTGCCATGGATGGTGGCAGTTCTGGGCACACAAAGGGTAGAGGCCACAGCCACAGACCATGGCGAATCCCCCTAAGGAGCCCCTTAGGTGAATCACACTCTCCCTGCAGAGTGAAATATCACTGCATCAGTCAAAATGAAAAAAAAAAAACCCCAAAAAAACCAAAAAAACCCCACCATGCCCAAAGCAAATCAGCAATCAGCTTTCAGGCTGGAAACCTATGCATTTTCATAAGAAAGGCTCCTGTTCCTCCTAATTCCTCGTGATTCTATTTGTAGCCTTTTCTATGCTGTGGGAAATAAGCTGTTTCATTTTAATTGGGAGAATTGCAGCAATAGCTTGTTTAAATGCATTTTGGGCCCACCCAGAATAAAACCGAAAGAATAGAACAAAATTAAAAATGCAGCATTACCCCTGCCCCTCCCTTCAACTCAGAGACAAAAAAAAAATAATAATTTCCAGATGCATGATGATAGGATATTATTTTTTTCCCATCTCAAAGGAAAGGTTTCAGTTTGTTGCTCTCCCCCCTCATTTTACTTGTAGAGTAATCACTGCTTTTTGCTAAATTTTGAAATGGGGCAGCACTGGAAAATGAAAAAATCAAAATATTCCATGTGACAAAATTATTAAAATTGAACTGCTGCGACTGTTCTACAGCAGAATAATTTTTAAAAGCAACTCCCCCCAAAAAAAAACCTATAAGTGGCTTTTGACCAAATGACTGGAAAATTAGTTCACTGAGAGTTTCACTCAAGCCAAATTTGCATTTTCCAGCATAATAAACTATTTGACCAAACGTCATTTCATGTGCTAGAGTGGCCTCTCTGCTACACATCAATATGAAGGCTTTAAGAAAGAGTATGCCCAGCTGGATGCACTGTTAATGGGTCAATTTGCTGCTCATTTTCCATTATCATATGGTATGGGAGACAAGCTGCTCCGTGTTAACTGGGAACCCTGCAGGGACAATGGGTTTCAACGGGTTTTATTCCCCTCACCATCCCTGAACTTGCCTTCGCCTCCCGTTGTTCCAAGAAATCTTTCTGAGCTCACATTGCGTGCGTTTATGTTCTCACAGGAGTGTGCGGTGGAGAGGGTTGGTGCATCAGGTCCGAGGGTCTGCAACCTCACTTAACCTCACAACCAGCCCATCCACGACCCACCACCCTGCAGCATCCAAGACCTTCCATGCAATTGACTCCTTCCTGCAAGGACATCTTGCAGGAAGAAACATCTATGGCCACAGAGATTTTTTCCCATAAAAGGACCAAGGAGCACACCGAAGACTTGATGAACCTGGGGACAGGAGGTGAGATGCTGGCCAGAGGGATGGATGGTGCAGCAGAGCTGCAGAGCGGGGTAGGGAGCTTCCCTTCAAGGAGGCACAAGCAGCTCTCGCCTCCAGCCTCCCACCCAGGGCAGGCAGGGTGGGTGAGATGCAGTAAACGAGCTCGTTTGCCAACAAGCAGGAGCCTTTGATTGCCCACATTCATACAGAAAGATAAAGTGGATAAAGTAATGGGTATTTACTCTTCTCCGCCTGTGTACACAACAGAATAGTGTTTCTTTTAATGGGAGCTCTATTCTAATTGCAGTCATTACCAAAGTGAGACTTTAAGCTCAACACCATCTTTCTATTACCTCTGTGTGCGATGTGCTGCATTTCTGGTCTGCTCTCTTAAATATCCCCCTCCTTTGACATGATCTGAGCCATGGTCCGGAAAACCCTCCCAAAATGTTGGGGGTTTTTTTTGGCATCCCCTCTGAAGTCTCCCCAGAGCCAGACATGTTCACAGCTCCGCAGGATCCAAAAGATCCTGGTGACGTTTCATTAATGGAGCTCGTCTACCCGCGGATCCAATTTTGTCTGCTCATCAATGCAGTCGGCATGTCGTGTGAACAGCATATGCCACAGCAGATGGCACGGACTCAATTCCAGTGAACAGCACTGGAGTGAAATCACTCATCTGCTCTCCCCTGCTTTGGATAGACCAGGGGTGTTGCTGGGAGAGAGGTTTGAGCTGAAAGGGGAGAAGGAGCAATGATGGAAAATTAGCTGAACTCTGGGTCAGTATCTCCATCGCCTGGATCCTGGGAAGGACTCACAGCTGAGCAGTCCCTGATTTTGCTCTGCAGCAGGTCACCAGCTGCTACAGCACTCCCAGCAGCCAGCAACAATGCCTTTTCTCCTGGTCAGCCCCACAGAGGAGGATCTTGAGGGCTCATGTAGGGCGTGAGGACATACTTAAACCCCAGCACTGGGCACAACAAGTTGTGGACATCTCAAGGTGCTTCTGTGTTGCACCTTGTAACTTACTGTGTTGCCTTCCTTACTTGCTAATCTCTGCTCCTACCTGCCCATGCCATGTTGTTTGGATGCTCCTTGGTGCTTGGGTTGTGTTTTCTCCTGATTCTGCCTACGTTACACTTCCTGTAGAATTACAGACTCCCTTGACCATGAGGCCTACCTGAGAGCGGACATTCAAGAGACATCCCAGTTTCTCTCCCTCTTCTGCTTGTTGACTGGGTACCTGTGGGGTAACTTGGGCTTATTGCTCTTCCACACTAGAGCTTTAAACGCAAGCACAGTCCTGTCCAGAGCCTCAACAGCAGTCATGTGCCCTTGACCATCTAGCTTTGTTGGTCAGCAGGAAGGAAGTTCAGGAGATGGACTTTGAAAACAAACTAATCAGCAAAATGGACTGGGCCATTGAATTCTGTAAGTGTCCTACTTGGGTGACGGTGTGTGGCTTGGTCCAACCACCTCCTACGATCCAAAGTCATTGTCTGAATAAAAGTGGTGTCTGTCATATGTAACAGGTATGTAACACCCCTTTGGTGTAGACATCGATGACCTGCCTCTGAGCACCTCAGAGCTTCCTCAGCCTTCATTTTTATCAGTGCTTTGTCTCCAGTGCTGAATTGTTAAGCTGGTTTGGGCTGCATACCTATATACTGCCATCCTGGGCTTTCTGCTTTCCCAAGTGGATGGTCTTCATTTGCAATGTAGTTTCCCAAGCAGAGTTTTCCCATGAACTTTCTCCAATCCCCCATTGATTAAAGAGCTTGGTCACAGCTCCTACCCAGGCCTCCAAGTGTTTCCTGCACTAGAGCACTCCATCCCCAGCAGGGGTATGCACTGCCACATGAAGCACAAATTCATCCCTGCATCCCATTTTCCACCATGGCTGTTTTGTCTTCATGAAATTCGATGGTGGGAGAGATTAGCTTGATTCCTGAGAGCATTATAGCTGCAACAGCACAGCATTCGGACCTATCCCACCCTGCATATTAGTTGGGTCAATTAATTTGGAGGGTTTCTGTGCTCCTGGTTTGAGTCTGTGTCCCAGTGACCTCCATACCTCTGCACTCTGCAAAGAGCAGAAGAAGCCTGGTTTTGCACAAGTTTTCCTTGGCCCTTCTTCACTCACATACTGCAGGAGATTGCACCACCTCTTACACCCCCAGTTGGTACCTCCACATGTCAACTGAGAGAGAAGTAAGAATCTTGCTCCTGGAACAAAGCCTACAACAAAGCAAAACATAGTTCTTGAGTGAGGTCTGCAGATAAACTTTTCTCTGGTTCCTGGGGTTTGTAGATCAGATCATTAACATTCTCTACCATTCTGGTCAAGGATTTGGATGGTGATCAGACAATAGTTCAATGCATTCAATTTACAATGCAATTACATTTTAATAAGTTGTGACCCTTGAGGCAGGACCTGCCACCTGTCAGCTGAGATCCAGCAGCTGACCTAATCTCCACCACGGATGGATGTGCTGCAGCTGAGTAGGTGGCAGTGTAGTAAAATATAATCTGTGGTAATTGTCCAGCCAGACCCTTGCTGTCTGACCTTGGCAAGCACTGGGAACCAGATGCCTCAATTTCCTTTTTGGTATAATAGAGGTCTTATTTCTGGCCTCATGAAGATGCTGCAGAGCCTTGGAAAGTCCTTTGGCTCCCCTCCCACCAGCCTGGCAGGGAATACTCTTTGGGGGAAGGGGAAAGTGAGCAAAAGCAAAATGTTATGTAGCCTCGCCTCCCCCTTGCACTGAGCTGGGCTGAGAGCAGCCCCAAACGAGCATCGCCCAGCTCTGACTGTAACTAAAAGACTGCCACTGGCTGCAACCATTAAAAAAAAAAAATCATCCATAATCCCAGATGACAAATTCCAGAGAGGGTCAAATTCCTTTATGAGGATGAGATGAGAGGTTTTATGATCACACTGCCTTATTATACCCGGCTCCCTGTAGTGTCATATGCATCCTAAGAACCAATTTACTATGTATCTCCCTCTCTCTCCAGCAACATTAGGAACAAAACAACTTCTAAATATCCTTCCACAGCCATAGCTGTTGTTTTTTCAGTAAACATTTGCTTAGTGGTATTCAGGGACCCAATCCTTGCAGAAGGGCCACAGCATCCAAGCATCGCTGAGGAGACAAATGGGTTTTTGTGGTCCTTCCCTGGGAATAAAGGCTGAATGGCTCATTTTCTTTGTGACGGAAAAGGGTACGGAGTCTCCTGAGCATGCTGGCTACAGCAAGGATTACATGAGGTTTTTACCTTACTTTTCTCAAGTGACTTCCATCAGCAGAAGCGAAGAGCTTCTCTGGCTTAAAGGGAGAGAGCCAATTGAGGAGTCACAAGGCGATGATAATCTGGAGAGAACCCTCCCATGACTTTTTCCTAGAATATGAGGGGTTTGGGTATTTAGGAGTTGTTTTTTTCTTAAACATGCATGGTACGTTATCCGTTCCTTGAGACAGAGGAATTAATGTCACCTGGAAGAATAACAGTGGGACTCGATTTAGGCACTGTACTTTGGATGCTGCTGCAGTTGAGGGATGCTGGGCTGCAATGACAGTGGCAGCTTGTGCATTCACTGTTAGGTGCTTCAGTGTCTTTATAGGTGGCAGCAGCATCCAGACATCCCTGTGATAGCTGGATCCATGTTGTTTAAGCACTGCACCCAAGGTAATAACCCCACTGAGGACATGGCTAATCAGCATGAACACAGCATCCTGCAAATGAGGGGGCTCTGCCTTGTTACAGAGCTCATGGCTCCACTCCACGTCTCCACGTTGGTGCTTTCCAAGGGAGCCGAGGGCTGCAAACCAGTGGAAAGTCTGTCCCTGAAGGTCCCAATAGCCTGTGCTTAGGAGAGAGCTTTAAGAAGAGGGTGGGTGTGGAATGATACCTTTTTGCATAAAAACCCCTTCCATTTAGGGACTTTCTGAGCCAGATTATATTCGCTGTGCTGCTTTTCATTGTTCTTGTGCATTACTTTCCCTTGTCTTCAGCCCATAGGAAGCAGCAGTGCTGAGCTGTTGAGACACTGGAAACTGCTATGTCAGAACATCTTTGATGTAATCCCTGACTATGGATGTGTAGAGGGTTGTTACGATGGGCTCCAGGGGACTACGTGGTGGAAGGTAACGAGGAGGTTTTTCCTCTCCAGGCTCTTAAGGAGAGGATAGGTCACCTGGTGTCAAACGCGAATGTCCCAAAGCACTTCAGTGCAGCAAATTCAGTTCATCTGTGAACAAGTCACAAAGTCAATGCTGAGAAATGAAGGGAGCACCAGCAAAAGCCAGAGCCAGGTGGAAGAGCACTGGAGCACCTTGCATCCCAGTGACCTTCCTTTCAATCATGCAGCCTGTCATGGTTTAATCCCAGCCGGCAACTAAGCACCACATGGCCACTCGCTCACTCCCATCCAGTGGGATGGGGGGGAGAGAATCAGAAGGGTAAAAGTGAGAAAACTTGTGGGCTGAGACAAAGACAGTTTAATAGGTAAAGCAAAAGCTGTGCACAAGCAAAGCAAACCAAGGAATTCATTCCCCACTTCCCATGGCAGGCAGGTGTTCGGCCATCCCCAGGAAAGCAGGGCTTCATCACGCGTAATGGCGACTTGGGAAGACAAACGCCATCGCTCCGAACGTCCCTCCCTTCCTCCTCCTTCCCCCTAGTTTTATTGCTGAGCATGACGCCATATGGTATGGAATATCGCTTTGGTCCCGGCCGTGTGCCCTCCCAACTCCTTGTGCACCCCCAGCCCACTCGCTGGTGGGGTGGTGTGAGGAGCAGAACAGCCCTTGGCTCTGTGTGAGCGCTGCTCAGCAGGAACGAAAACACCCCTGTGTTACCAGCACTGTTTCCAGCACAAATCCAAAACACAGCCCCGTACCAGCTACTGTGAAGAAAATTAACTCCATCCCAGCCAAAACATACTTGGAGCTTGAAATTTTTCTTGAAATTTTTCTTGAAAGAAGGACAAACGATATATAGGGAAAGAGGATTCTTCCTGGGATGTCTCTGGCCAGGAGAGAGCTTCAAGCAGTAAACTCTGAGCCTTAAACCATCCTGGAAGGATACATTTCACTTGCCTTTTGTATTCCCTCCCTTTGGTTTTATTCATTTGTTTTATCTCTCCTTTTCCTTTCTTGTAGTGCTCCCAGTCTCCTCTTTCTTCCTTTTCTTCCTTCTTTTCTAATTCTTGCTTTCAAAGACATCCTTGGCAGAAAGGAGGGGGAGAGCGGAGACAACCAACCCCATGGAAACTTTCCTCTTCTTTATTTTCAAGCTTGTTCAGAAAAGAAACGGGTGGGGGAGAGAGAAAAAAACACACGGTGTTAAAAACCCTGGAAATATGCTCCTGCTGCTTTCCTGAATGTCAGGGGAGCGTTATCTGGCCTTGCACGCAAGGAAGGAGAACTTGCGCCTTGTGAAGTGTAATAAGGAACACAGAGCCTAATGGAAAAATCATTTGCTTGTGGCATTTAATTAAATATGTAAATTTATGAACGGCCCTGAAATCATCAAATGAAAAGGCAGAGCTGTCGTGAATTTTGATTTGATTTCCTCCACGGGCTTTCCCTCCATCCTCCCCCGCTCCCCTTCCGTTTAATCAAAGAGGTGGCACGTGGGGATGGCTGGGTTGCTGCCAGGCCTGTCCTTAGGGTTTCCCCAGGAGTGACGCACACACAAGGTGGTTTTATTCCCTTCACATCAGCCTCTGGTCCAAGGAGATGGCAGATGGGTACGTAGCTTTTGGCTGCAGGGGATCCAGTGTGCAGACCGTGAAGACACAAGTGGTTCTCACCACCTGGTCCTGGAGCTCACTGGGGTGGTACCACATCCCTGGAGATCTAATACAACAACTGGTCCCTTACAATTTCAGTGTCCACAAACATGCCCATCCACAAACCCACTCTGCATCTGGAGGGCTGGCATTGCCTTGTGCCCTCTGCTATCCCTTGCAGACAGCACAGTCACATCACCTCTTACCTGATGCACAACCCCCAGCCCTGCCATGAAGAAGAAAACCCTCCAGTGAAGGGGCTTCAGTCCCTTGCTGTGCTCCAAAATCTACTCTGGACTTGAAGGTACCATGGTTCACATCATTTAGTGCTACCGTGGCATCAGGACTTCTGATGTGATGAACTCACAGCTTCAATCTTTTCCCACAGACTCAGACATTTGGGACATTGGGACTGGTGGCATAGCATGCATTTCTCTAGGGGCCCATCCTTGCTCAGTGTGAATCGCTGGCCACCCTCTAAGAAGCCACCATCCATCTTCAGAGCTGAGATGCCCAGGGAGGTGACTTTGTCAGACCCAAGCTACTAAATTGGCCCTTCTGACTTGCAGCGGGCCAGGCAGAATCTGGAGCTGCCTCCACCTTCCCATGCCCAGCTCAGCTTTTGGGTCTGATGCAAGGGCTATAGGGTTTAGGGTGAACAGTTTCTGCTGATCCTTTTACCCTTGTGCAGTCCCAGTTGTTGTAGTGCATCAAAGACTCTTTCTCAACACAAACTTCATGACAACTCGTGTTTATTTCTGATCTGTTATCTACCAAGCATCTGCAATGGGTGTTCAGGTGACAGAGCAGAATTGCTTTTCCTCAGCTCACCGTGGTCACCAGCCTGCTTCGTAGGGTCCATCCAGGCAGGAGTGCAGAACTGAATGGGCTTGTATGGGTAACACCAGCCAAAACCAGAGAGGGCAGAGAGCAGCAGGGAAGGTTAGAGACATCACAGGGACAGCAGAGCCCTGTGGCAGCCAAAAATGAGTATTGAGCTCCAGAGGAAAGAATAGCATGGAAAAGGAAAAAATCGGGTAAGAGAAGGTGGAGTTTATGATGAAAAGGCCATTACTTGATGTTTGCACAAGCCAGCAGTAAGACTGAAGCTACGTCCATGATGACATAGCCATGGCTTTCTCCATCACAGCAAACCTTGCAGAGGGCACGGAGGTCTAACCCTTTCTATGATTTTTTTTTCTGAATGCTCTCAGCTGGAGTGGCAGATGTGCCTGTAAGGTGGCCTCATTCCCACAACCACCCCAAAGCCACTTGTGTCACCACAGCTGTGTCACCTCTGCTTGTGGACTGTGAGCCAGCAGCCAGAAAAATACTGAGATTTGAGCAAGTTTCTTTTAAAAGAAGACCCCAGTGTTTAATTAAAATATGTTGCCTTTTCACTGAGTGGCCACAGGATATCCCTGCAACAGGTTCATCAGCATTTCCACCAGCTTCATGCTTTTCCCTCTCAGGACGCAATGACAAACCCAAACCATGGGGTCACTTCACAGGGGCCACCCAGGTTTCCAGGGATTAGGATTGAGCTCTTTATTTGCATATGTGTTTAGGAAAGGTTGGACATCTTTTGCTGCCTTCCCAGGCTGCTTTAGATCTGGGGTGAACAGGTCTTGAGGTGCAAAATCTGTCTTGATTTGGCACCGACAGCTGCGACATTATGCGACCACAACCCCCAGAGTAAGCGATGTGCCTTGCTTTCCACTTAGAGCTTCTAGCAGGAGATGCTGAGAGTAGATTGTCGACTCCCCAGGTACGCCACCGATTATCCGTTCGGTTTATTTATATGTCTGTCTGAAGTGAGGAGAAGAAATCTATCGTGTGTCATGCAGGGACACATTTATCCTGCCGAGATGCTGCACTGATACACTTGGAAAACAGCAAGCGGTGAAGGGGTGTCCTTTCTCTCAGCCCACTCCTATCGCTGTTTCTCTGAAGAGATCAGGGACAGCTCCAGCTGTGCAAATGAAATTCAAGAGACTTAATAACATTTTAATGCATGCTCTTAGCATTGAGGGTTGGGGTTTTTTTCCCCCCTTCTTGCTTTCCCTTTGATGGTTATAAATGGAGGGGATGTCATTTGCTTGTACAGCTGCAAGGCCAGGTCTTTGGAGAAGGTAGGGAGGAGGAGGGAGATGATTTTATCAGGAACTTGAAAGAAGGCATAAAACAGTAATATGCAGGTGTGCTGATTTCCCAGAGAGCTCTAATCAGCTAATAATCTAATCTGTCAGCCTGTCTCAGCAGTGATAAAAGTCTTCACGGCTCCTGGGATGAAACTGCACTGCCCATTATCCCAGTCCCAACACTGAGCCATTTGGGTTATTGCTGGAGAAGACAGAAACCTGGTCATGAGCATCTGCCCAGGAGCTTCCAGTGGGAATTGTCCACCCAAGGCCTTTGCCTTCACATGGTCATGATCTCCAGGAGAGGTGAAGGACTGTTGAGGCTATAGGAGATGGTTGTGAAGCAGAGCTCGCTATTCCTTTGTCTACAGAACAGCCAACATCCACCGCCCAAATATTCCCAGGGAGTTGCAATACCTCTGAATTTGTGGTCAGGACTGAAAACCCCAGCCTGTGGGGTTCAAAGTCTCTCCAGGTGGTACCTTCCTGTGGTGGCTGATGGTTAGTGGTACAATGGTCCTTACTGTTGTCCTGTCCCGTAGAAGTACTTTTGGGAGCTCCAAAGACGCGCGCTACACTCTTGATGGAACATTGCCATTGAGGATGTACAGGTTTTGCAGTCTTCCTGTTGGTGAGCACAGAATCACAGAAGGGTTGAATTCACCAGTAATATATCCACAGGCGTTCATGCTACATCAGATTCATTATCACCTTTTGGATATCAGGGTGACAGTGCTCAGAGCTAGTTGTCTTTGTTAGGATGAAGGATGAGTTCTTAGTCTGCTAGCCAAGGTACAGCATTGTTTACCATGGTTTTTTCCCCTATGATGTGTTCATTCCCCATGGAAGAGGAAGGGTAGACAGAGCTGGTAAAGGACAAATGACATAGGAAAATTCCTGGACGCGCCTATAGCTGTGGCATCCATGTCTGCTCTCCTCTGTACCACCCTGGACAGACAAACCCACAGCTCACAGGGTGGTGCTGAGCTTCTGTCCTTTCCACCCAGGGCACCTGAGGCCCTGATACCTGCACAGCCTCTCTGATCCAGACACGGAGCAGTGAGAGAGAGGAGCTGGAGGTTTGCTGTGCTCTCCTTCCCCTCCTGGCCCATCAACAGAGATTGTCCATCTCTTCACCCTCCTGGCTGGGACAGAAAGAAGGGAAGTCTTCCCAGTATCCTCAAATATCTGGGCTAAACACAGCAAAAACAACACAAGCAAAGAAGCCATTTCTTCCTACATGTCGAGGAATGGAGCAGACACAGGTGACCATGACCAACATCCTGGGACTCACCGTGCCCATACCAAGCTTGGCCCATCCACAGACAACGGACAAGAGTTTGGAGTGATCTTAAGGCAGAAAATGCTGGATTTGTGTAATCCATAGTTAGGTTCCTGCTGCAACTCTCTTGGGGGGCACGCTGCATCCTCCCAGTGGAGCGAGCTCTCTGGAGGTGGCACCCCTGTGAAAACACAGCCATGCTGGAGATGTTGCACAGCTGGCTGAAGTGGGGTCTGGCTGACTACAGGGGGGAATAACTGCTGCAGGAATTATCATGGAATGGCCTGTTGGCATAATGAGCACATCTTTCTCTTTAATAAATCAGTAGAATTACTGTTCGGAAATCTGTTACCAAGAAAATGTTTGCTCTTGCAGCACGGGGCTGGAGACAAAGGTATCATGTTAGGAGCAGCATACAGTGAGGCAAGGAGCCATGGCACAGCAGACAAGGGGCAAGTGGTTGGGTGCTTCTTAGTCCGGAGTCAAGCAAAACCTCTGGTACACCCATGCACACAGACACGGAATGTAGCCCAAATGCCACCAGACTTTTCCCAAGACATCTTCACCCATCTTCTCATCAGAGCAATGGAACCAAATGGGTTGCAAACATTTTTCATCCCCAGAACCAACCAATCTGTTCAGGCTAGGGCACAGGTTCCCTGCCCTAAACATTACCCTCCAGCCCTCAGCAAAAAGTCAGTGCTACGTCCAGGCCATTCTGCTAAGCAAAGATTTGCAAAAGCTCCCAGGAATGATGGGAAGAGTGTTTTTCTGATTCAGGGGGATCACAGGAGTGGTCCACATCCTGGGCATGAGCCTCACTGCCCTTGGCATCCTTCAGCCTGTCTTTGAACAGACTGAGGACAGCAGAGCATAACCAAGACACCTGTCAGCTCTCTGGGGATCTCTGATCAAGAAAGACAGCAAAGTTTTATGGAAAAATTGAATTCCTCTCCAAAATACAGACCAGGCCCTTCGAACTAAACTAAATGGAGTGTCTCTGCAGGTCTGTATCTAGAACATCAGGCTAGAAAAATTTCTCTGTCCTTTAGATACCATTGACCCCCACGCAAACACACGTTTTCCCCTGCATGGGGCTCTCGGAGGGCACATGTTATGCATTAATATATTCCCTCCTCCAAATAAAATGTCTTCTCTCAGTCAGTCTCTGCACAGTTCATTTTCTACAGCTCTTGCTGGTTTTGTTTGTTTGGAGAATTGCTGGTTGGTGCCATCAGGGAAAAATGACACCGCCCACATCCCATGAACTCAGTAGAAGCACTTTGAAAATGCGAACAGTCGGGACAGTCTGCCAGGAAGGGCCTTTGTTTGACTTTGCAGCCAGATCTCTGAATTTCTCTAAGTTCAGCCCAGGAACTGGCTCACAACATTCCTATCTGGAACTACTTTGCTGCTGTTGCATTGCTCTTCTCACATTTGGGAGCTGCTGCACCAAATGTGTGGGTCTGGCCCCAGAGCAATTCTGTGGGATGTGTTGAAGCTGAAGAAATGCTCAGAATTTGACTAAAGCAAGTTGTGAACATGTAGGGCATGTTCATTTCTCTGTTTGGAGAAGAGTCTCACATCAAAAAGTGCAGGATCTTTGAGAAATGCCATTACGTTACAATCAGGGGCTCTCCTAGGATCCACCCCAGCCTGTAAAACCCAGCCTGGCTTTCACACCCTGCAGTGTGACGCTGCATGCTGAGCTGCTGAAAACTACTCCTTTCTTCCTCCTGGAATGGCTTCCTCCTAGCTAAGCGAAGCTTAATGACTACTAAATGTTATAGATGCTCCCCTAAGAGTTTTGGGAAACTAAGCCCTACCCATCCTCTGGGAATTAGGGCAATAAATGTTAAAAATCTGTTTCCTAATTCCTGAGGGTGTTTGCTGCCACTCTTACCCACTGTGCTTCTAAACTCGCTTCTGAAGCTACCCAGCTCTGTAGATTTTCAAGGTGGTCTCCTAATTTTGGAACCCGAGCTACAATGGAATGAAAAAAAAAAAAAAACCAAAAAACCAAAAACACTTCTTTTTTTTATCTCTCTCTCCAAAAAAAGCTTTCACTGCTTCCAGCAAAGAGAAGGTGGCAGAGGGTTTCTAATTCTAAAGCTGTCAGCGCATTTGTTTCTGTGGCAGCTGGAACAAGCCAAAATGACGAGGATCTGGAAATCGGTGTGTCTGAAAGCTGTGCCTGAGCCAGCAGTTTTTATCTGGCTAATAATATTTATAATTGGTTGACTTTTATTAGAGGGAGGGAAAAAAAAAATCAGAAGCTTGAAAATCTTCTCTGGAGATTTTAACTCTGTCAGGTACCAGGCTTTTTCTCTCCATGGCCAGCATCACAAATTTTGCTGTGTCTTTCTTGAGTGCAGCTCTCTAGTGAAATCAGTGTTTGTCTTTCACTAGGGCACATGGGCACTGGCTTGCTCTTGCAATGGCTGTTGTTATTTTCATTGATGCTCAGACAGGACCACATCAAAGTGGTTGCTTGGGAAGGAGGAACCCACCTTTCATCATTCCCTAGGGCTAGAAGTGTTCATCAGGCCTGGTGTCCCCCCACTTTAGTCATGGACCTGGACATCTGGTGAGTGGGGGAGCACAGACCCAGTGGCTAGGAAGACCAAGGCTGTATCTCAGTGCAACCTTTGTAGAGAATGGACTGTGGACAGAAGTCTTGAGACCCTCTTAAGAATCCAAATCCTCTCATTTGGACCTCATTCTGCCATCCATGAAATGGAGATGAACTCATAGCATTTTGTGAGAGCTTGAGCTTTAGTCCTCCTACCTGCATCTCCCCATAAAACCTGCACACGGCAGCCGGTTCACCTTTTCCTTTCATTGGTGATGCCTGGATTCCCAGCACTGAGAGAGGTCACTAAAGGCCTGGAGGTCTCAGGGGACACAATGCTCAGACCATGTCCAGTATTCCCAGAGCCTGAGGCATACCCTGCTCAGTGTCAAGCTGGTGGCTGGCTCTCTAGGCAGGACATTCAGCAGCTTGGGGGACTGGTCAGCAAAACCCAAAGGACAGACAGATCAGGGACAGACAGCCACAGCCAACTGGTAGCAGCTCCACGTCCTGGTAGCTCAAGACCCTAGAGGTCAGCAAGCCAAAGCCCAACTTCTCCTGTGACTGAAAAAAATAAATTAAAAAAAATTGGACTTTCAGAGTAACTCAAGTTTCTAAGACAACTCAGTGGAACAGGGGTTTCCTCTCTTTTTGTAAAGTTTGCTCCTTGAAGTTTTCATGCAGAAGTCTGGAAGCTTGCAAGGGACGTCCAGCCCAGAGAGGAGAGGAGCTGGTGGGTGAGACTGTCAGGGTTCACCCTTCAAACTCCTCGCCCTGCTTTTCAGCAACCTGCACTTGGCAGGTCAGTTCAAAGCCCACAGCATCTGCTCTGCACCCCGCATGATCAGCTGCAGGAGTCCCCGCTCGCCGTCCCAGGAACTGCAGCGCATCGTCACGCGGGGGAACGGGGCCAGCGCTGCCCAAGGTGGGTCAGGGACAAACGGGAATCAAAGGGAGCCGTGCAGTGGGGAGCCTGGCAGGCATGAAAGCCTCCCTTTGAAGAGTATATTTAGGACTTCAAGGATACCCAGTGTGCTGGTCTCCTTAGCAACAAAGCATCCTTTGCCCCCAAAGCGGACAAAGCCGAGGACTCTCCCCACATGCCTTCCTGTGTGCTGTGCACAAGATGGAAGGAAGGGTGACCTTGTCCCTGCCTGACTCATGGCAGCCATGGAGGTGCCTTCTCTCCCCAGACGCCAAACTGCAAATGACACTGGAAAAACAGAACAACCACAGTGAAGTACTGGGGATGGCTAAAAATTTTCTTGAGCCAAACCACTGGAAAGGGATGTGGAGAGCCCACGTCCAAACTGAAAGGATCTTCACCCCATATTCCAGTTAGTGAACAACAGTTTTACAATTCTTTTCCTCCCTTCTGCTTCCCTGGTGGGTCACTCAGGAGACAGTGAGAGCAAAGCTCACCTCTAGCCTATCTCAGGTCTGCTGCAGGCAGGGAGATCACTGGGCTTGCTGGGCCACTGGACAGGCTTTACCTGGGCAAGCCCGAAGTCTTAAGAGCTGGTCTTGCCTTAGCTGGCAACCAGGAGGCTCAGAGCATGGTAGGTGACAATTTGCAGCAGCCTGGACCCCTTTCTGTCTGAGGTTTGGGGGTTGTTAATTTGTTCTTTCCCCATAGACACAATTCTTTTGAAGGAGCTGAAAAGGGTTGTGAGACAGAGAATTTTCTTCCCAGAAATGAAATCAAGCTGACAATGGTAGGATGCAGCCTGACCTGGATGATGAAGCAGAAAGGTTTGCTCCCTATCACCCAGGAAGAAACCCAGACCTATGTCTGTCCATCACAGGCAGACAGATGCTGTCCGACTGTGTGTAATGCTGCCAGGATGGCCAGACCACCAAGAACAGAGTGGAGGAGACAGTTTCTCTGCTTATCCCTATCAATGCAGGGTCTCAGGTCTTTGGCTGGTCATTGATGTCCTTCCTATCTACAAATTTGCTCAGACCAAGGGATACCATGGCTGGTACCTCCCACTGACCAGGAAATAAACCCTCAGAAGAAAATCAGTGCCCAAAAAGGGACATGCTGCCACCATGTAGATCCGGACACCATGACTGACCACAAGGATCAAGTTCATTATGAATCCAAAAGCATCTCCCTCCTGAGACAGAGGAGAAATCCCCTGGTAGATGCAAAACCAACCGAAGGAGGCAACTCGTCACTCGTTACCCAGCTGAGCTGCAAAACTCCTTGACACAGGAGACTGCAGATGCTATTCCAGGGGTTCAGAAAGGGGCCAGAAGGAAGTGCAACAAGAGCTATTAAATACAAAAAGGCCATCTCTGCCTCTGGAGGGAAGGTTGAAGGTGGCTACTTAGCATGACAGGCCTGGGTAATGCTTTCATAGCCAGGAGCTGGGGTGTCTCTGAACACACCCCGTGTCTAATGCAGCAACCCAGAGGTCATTCTCTGCTTGTTTTAAACTTCCTCCTTATTCATCTGCTGGTCAGAGACACTACTCTGGCTTAGAGGCACCTTTGATTGACCCCAGAGAGCTATTTCACTTTCTCAGGGCCCCCAAAATCAATTAAGTAAGAGGATGAAGGCAGGAGAAGATCTTAGATGGATCCAGGCTGACCACAAAGCTACCTGGGACGCTGGTCACTGGTGCCTGGGAAAGGCTGCTTGTCCTCCACCATACAGGACCCCTTGCTGCTCATTGTAAAGCCTGTGCTTGCTCCAAGGACTGCTTGCTCTTCTCCAGCCTGGACAAACCCAGGCAGGCATTGTGGCAGGAAACAAAGCTCAGCAGAGTCCTTCCATCATCCTGCCTTGCCCCATTCATACCCCAGCCTCAGTTAGGAACCAGCAGAGACTCACATGGGCTAATTAAACACCAGTTTATTCTTTATCATCACTTGTCTCTGTCAATGACAGCAGCAGCCTGTGATGGCAACGACTGGGTCACTCTTAATTAGCCGTGAGATGAAGTGATAACCTTGAAGGCCATGGCAGACCTAAGCAAGGCTAATACTCCCTGTCAAACCTGCGGCATTTCAAAGGCTGTCAGCTGAGATGTGCACGAACCAGGGAAATCAAACCCCTCACCTGGGCTCCTGCGTCGTCTAAGAAGCAGGGAGGGATGATGGAAGGGAGAGGAGCGTGTACCCTGATGCCTGGTTCCCTAAAGCAGGGCAAGCTTTGCCTTTGAGCCATCGCTGTGGACAGATGTGCAAACAGCTGGCACCAGGCTGATAGGGCAGCTGGAGGAAGGGGAGCAAGGTGGGACCCCCACCACCCAGCAGTAAATGAAGTCTGTTGCTCCAAGGCTTTGCCTCACTGCAGCTGCAGATGGGGGGAGGTGGGCAATCGTACACAGAGACATGGAAGATAATCACCAACACTCATTTCCTATGGAAAACAAGCTGTGAAGTCTCCCTGAGTCAAGCTGGCTCTGTTTGAGTTCCCACTGCCACAGTAACACAGCCGTGTCCCTACCACACGCCCAGCATCCCAAAATCCTTCCATTCCCAGCTCAGCCTCGCACTTTGGGGACAGCAGTTCAGCCAGGGATGCCTCTGCCTCTCTGCCCCAGTGGGCAGTCAAGTGGTCCTTTTGGCCTGAAAGCTTTGTGCAGCAGGAGATGCCTCCATGAGGGCGCTGCTTCAACGCTGTTAAAAAGCATCTGTAAATTTTCATGGAGATTAGCAAGCCTTTTTTGTAGAGGCCTGGGCAGACCTCTTGCTGCCCAGGTTCATGAGACTGGCCATGGAAATTGCAGCCATTTCCAGAGACAGCTGTTGAAACTTGCCTCTGGGCATCCTTCTGCTGCTTCCCTCTGTCCTCACAGCCAAATTGCTTCACTGGCATCTCCTTCTGCTTCTCTCACACTTGCTGGGGACCTGGATACCAGATGTGAGCTGGGCTCCAGCCTGTCACAGCATCCTCACCTCAAAGCCCAGAGTGGAAAGGGGACCATGTCTGTGTCATTTTGGCTCCAGAGCGCACACTCACTTGTTTGATTCCAGCTCCTTCCCCAAGATCCTGATTGCATATCCACCCATGACTGCCTAAAGCAGGGATATGCGGCACTTGAAGGAGGAAGTTCTGCCCTGCATGGTGCAGAGCCAGAGCGGGGTCCCCTTGCTCTGGCCCCAGGCTCTTCCCATGAGCCGACCCCAGAGATCATAACAAGAAATAACAAACCAGAATCTGGATGAGTCACATCTTCCTTTGCAAGTCGTCTTATGTTGGGAGACCCAGTCTCTACAAACTTAGACCTTGACAAAACATCTAATGCAAACAGAGTATTTCCCACCTGACAAGGCTATGGCATACAACTATCATGGCTGTTTTAGACTTTAGGAATGCCACCTCTGTACACACACACGGAGACACACAGGCAGGCCCATGACACCGTCTCCTTTCTCTTATACCGTGCTCAGCTTTTCCCAGGCAGCTCCAGCTGGTCTCACTCACTGGAAACCAGTGTGATGCAAGTGGTCCTGCCAACCTGGGACACATCGGTCCAAGGTGGGAGGGGAGGAGGGGGGGAGCACAGGGATGCAATGTGCTGCAGACAGCTGAGGTGAGAGACATGTTTCCTTCCCTGCACAGTGCTGGAGAAGAGATCTGGGGCTGGTGCCCACGGCTGATCCAATCTGCCAGACTGGGCCAGCTCCTCCTGCCTCCTGTACAACCAAGGCCCTTAATGAACGGGCAGGTGCCAAATTCTGTTCAGCTTTCATCCTCCAGTTCCAGCCTGTCCCTTGCAGCTATGCTTATATGAGGAGTTTATGGACTTTTATCCATGGTCATGTATCCAGGAGGAGGCCATGGGAACATCCTCCCAACTGTTCAGCTCCTGGAAGGATTTTGGGTTGTACCACCTAGCACCCTCCCAGACAATGATCTGGCGTGACTGAAACCGCCACAGACGTTCCTCCCCATGGAGAAGAAGATTGCAATCTCCTTTCTAAGCCATTTGAGATCCCCTGATGGAGGAATGCCTTATGAGAGCAAGACCTTATTATCCTTCTGCATTTACAGAGATGCAAACCAGAAATATCGTCATATTAAAGGGCTTTTCCAAAGCTGCAAGCTGGATGGTCCTAGGAGAACCAGAAATGAGCCCCAAGCACATGAATTACAGTCCAAATAGTAACTAGTCCTGGTTAATTGGTGCTTTCACTGCTTAAAGCATGCTGTACCCTAGAGAGTCAGACCAGCAGTTCATCTAGCTCAGCGCATTGCCTCCCTTGGCACCAATAACAGACACAGTTTAGCCAGATGATGTGAACCAGGATCCTTTTCGTCAATTCTTCTCCCATACTCCTCCAGCATCCCCATTTGTTCTATTAAGAATATTAAAGGCACATCCCTGCCCCTCTTGTATCTTTGTTTATGGGCCTGCTGTCCATGAAATTATCTAATCCCTGGTCGGCTTTGATGTGCCATATTCCTGACTACCTGGGAAGGAATTTGGGGCATAAGCTGGGGTTGCAGTGCCAGCCTGGACTAGTCTCCACCCACCATTATAAATAAAGCCAGCAGCTCTCCAGGCACTGTGCTCTTTTCACAGCCCACGAGGCAAAGCCCAGAGGCAGCTTTCCCTACACAAGCACCTACAGATTCCTGCTAGCCAGAACCTAGCATTTCAACACAGTATGTTCCACCTAAATCGATGGGGTTTTTTTTTGTTTTTGTGTGCAGTCTTGCACCCCAGCTAGGAGCAAACGCTGCTTATTTAAGACATACTACTTTCCATTTCAAATCACAGATCTTATAAATCACTTGGGAGGAGAGGGACAAGTGAGAGGCAGGGAAGAGGGAATCTCTGCAATTTACTGGCCTCCTCTGATCATCCCAAAAGTAAAGAAGGGAGGGAAACATGATGCCGCCCCTCTGTTTGCTGTGCTGCCACTCCAAAGCATTTCCACTACTTCCTCATCACTGCTAATGACTGTCAGCGATGGCTGTGATTGACAAGTGTCACTATCTCTGTTCTCACTCCCAAAGCACCAGGACAAACACTGTCTGTCTGTCTTGCAGCTCTACACATGTTACCATTTCTCCTGGAGCTGTTGTGAAGCCTGGTCCATCTCAGTCACCACAGGCTGTAAGATGGAGCATTGTGCAGCCCTGTCATTAAGGGGCTCAAATGTCTCTATTCACAAAGGCCATCTAGCAAACGAACTTATGGATGCTGGGATTAACTTAACGAAGGCAATGGACTGAAACAGTTAAGCAAGGCGGGGGGGTGTGCCAGGGGTTAATCCATCTGGGGCTCTGACCATTAAAGACATGGTCCCAATGTTTAAGATCTTCCAGACATGCCTGGTCAGTGGGGAAAGGCAGCAGCCCTCCATCCCACAGGAATGAACTGAAGTCTGGGAGCTAGCCCTTGCAATTCCTGGCTCCCAGCACACCACAGTTCTTTACCTCCTGTGTGTCCAAGCACCTCCTGCCACTGTCAGGATGACTGGGTGGTTTCTGATGGAAAACAAGCATGGGAGATGCTTTCTCATGCCTGACTTGCAGGTGTGAGCCCCTTGGCCCTGCAGAGCCACAAACTCTGACTCCCCATCTGTTTTTTGATCCCTATGGATGGGATATGCATGATTCAGCCTCTCCATAGCAGAGGAATAATATCCTATTCCTATTGACAAAGACACAGAGGTATCACATCCAGGCTCCACACTGTTCTGAGTCTGGTCCCTCTGCAGGGTAAGACCCAGTGGCATTTAGCAGTGACAGGGGTTGGCAGGAGGTCGATGTGTGCCCAGGAAGGGCAGGGATGAGACCTGCTGCCTTCCCCAGGAAAGGCGCCAGCCCCTTCTCCTGCAAACACTTTCCTGCAAATATCTGCACAGTCACTGCATGCCTATCTCCAGCCAGAAACCAGAGAGGGATGGTGATCCCCATGGGCACGTCCCACCCTCTGGTAAAATGCTTGGCTTCACATCAGGCAGCTCTCCTAGCCATCTCCAGAATGCTCGCCTCTCCCAGCTGGATTTCTGGAGGGGTGTAGCTCTTCTGTTTTTCAGCTTCTGTGACCAAGGTCCTTTTTTCCAACAAAACAAATGCACAGCGGGTCTCAGTATCCACTTCCCAAAAACAAACAACACGTGTGAATAGCCAGTGTTCAGCCTGAGCTGCGGCTTTCGTGCAAAATGGGCGCTGGGGCATTTCAATACACCCCACCAACTCCAAATGCTATAAAAGCAGCAGCTCACATTTCAATAAATCCACAGACTGCCATCTTCCCCATCATCACATTATTATCATTACTGTTGCTATTATTGTAAATAAAACAGTAAAACCTCGCTCCAAGTCTTACAGAGGGGAGCAGCAATTTCTTGCAGAGGCTGGGGAGGTCATGTAGGAACTGCTGCATGTAATAAGAGCCACAATCCTCCCATGCTGTCGTCCAGTTCTGAGAACATCTAGTTGGAGATGGTTCAGAGGATGGAAGGAGCCTTTTCTCCCTTCATGGGCAGTTTGCAGCCAGAACAGTCCCTGGGAGGAAATCCATCTGGGAACCCACCTCCCTCCCATCTCTCCTGCCTCTACCTCCCAGCAAACAGCAAGTCTGTGGTGGAGCTGGGAATGGGTTCAAGGTGTTGCAAGGCCAGGTGTCTGGCTCAGCCATGGAGCTTGCGGAGGAAGAGTGCCCCGGGAGGGGACGAAAGGCTGCCTTTGGTGGGTGCAGCCACCCGCAGAGCAGCAATGGGGTCAGCTTTCGACAGATGGAGGGGAAGGTCAGCTGGCCTGAGGCAAAGCAATTGAGGGATTCAAATGTTTAAGAGATTTTCTGCAAAGGTTTTCACTTCGATTGACCTTTAAAAGGCCAATTCTGTTGCCTTTGTAGTTAAAGCTGATCAGTGGGGGACATTGTTAGCGCTTACTTACTTTATTTTTTACTTTTTTTACCCCATGGTTTTCCAGAATGACAGTAAACTCTCTAATCCCAGCCTTACTTAACCATCTGGAAAAAACAGGTCAGCAACTCAGGAGTTACTTTTTTTCATATGCGTACTCTTGGTCCAGCTTGCCTCCATCCCCTTGGTCCTGCAGAGCCACAAACACGGACTCCTCAGCCAGTGTCCCTTTCTCACCAGCAGACCACATGCCAGGCTCACGTCCAGCACCTGCTGGCTCCCAAACCACCACCACTGAAGCACGAGCCCTCCATGATTCCCTCTCCTCCTCACCAGCACCCAAAATCACCATCTTGCCAGACAGGTTCAATAGTGCCAGGAGCTGTGTCCTGATGATGGTGGCACTGCTCCTCAGAGGAACCAGTTGTAGGGCAGGAGCAATTGGTGCCTCTCCATTGAGCATTTAATGTAATTCTTCTTGCAGCACATTAAAATGTGATGGCCCAGTATATGGACCCAGAGACTTTGCTACCATCTGTGCCAGGGCTTCCTCAACTGAACTTGCTGGTTCCCCCCAACATTTAAGTACAGTGGTAGCATTGGCTGATGTGTTTTGAGATGCAGCAGAAGAACCACATCTTCATCCTCTGCTCGTTATGCTCTGATAACCACCTGTTGGCCTTGAAACTTCACCTCCACATCCCTCACATCCCCTGCCTCTTGCCACATCCTGGTGGCATGAACCATCTCTTGGCTGATGGAGGTTTCTCTGAAAAATCCTCCTTGTAGCATCACCCAGCAAGGCTTTGTAGGGCTCAGAACAAAATTGGTAGCAGGGCTCTGGTTGAGCCCTCCGTAGTTGAGGCCAACTGCACCCTGAGGATGGTGCAAGGCAGCATTGTGGTGTTGATCTGAGCCATGGGAGATGCCAATTCACAGGTATTTCTGAATTTCAGGGGTGTCCAAACTGAGTTCTTGCCTCATGGCACAAGTCCCTCATCCAGGTGGCTGGAAGTAGTTGGTGATCACAACCTGGGGACTTGTGTCTCTCCGGCAAGAATTGCATTGCTGTGGTGACAGCACCAGGTCCCGTACCTGGGAAAGGATAACATGTGGTCTTACTGATGATGAGGGAGGATATACAACAGCAGCAAAATCAAGCCAGACCACAGGCTCACCTGGTCCAGTGGCCACCAGCAGCTGCCAAAGGAAGAGCGTGAAAACCAGCCAGCACATAGTGATCATTTCCCAATTAATCTTCCCGCTCTTTGCATCTCAGACTTTCCACAGAAGTGATGCTTTCATTTAATTTATCACATCTGATATCTTTTCTTCCTTGATTTTTTTCCTAGGTACTCCTACGTGCAGAACCAGTTTCTCCATCCTGCAGAAAAGAGTCATCAACTCAACCACCTGTTGCACGGGGCCACACGCTTTGTCTATGTGGAGGCCGTCACCTGTTACATCCTGGTTTTCATCCTGGAGAAGACCCTGAATGGTCAATCTTTTCCATCTTCTCTGTGTGCATCATGATTTTATAGACCACCCTCATGGTCAATACTGTCTGTGTGTATTTGTATGTATATTTATACATAAATAGAGGATGAAAGTTTCCTTCCTTATAGCCTAAAGTGCTCCACAAATAGCTACTCCCATCCTACTGGTTTGTTCACATTGTACCTCTGCTAATGAATTAAGGCTTTTATAGATTAAAAGGGCAGAAGTATTGCCACCAAGTAAATTACCTTATCTTCCCCAGCTGCGAGGCAGTGTAAAGAGAGCACAAAGAACAGGTGAGCTGTGGAAAATCATACAAAAGATGTATTGATTTCTTTTTTTTTTTTTATTCCCCTTCCCTCTCCCCACCTCCCAGCTGGTGCCAAAGAGGAGATAAGAGCTACCAGGACTTCTAAGGGGATGAGTCATCTTCTTTCAAGCCCCTGTGACTTGACTTAAAGAAGTCAATGAAAGAAAAGCCTCAGCAAAGCGAAAACTAGAGTCAGTGAAAGAAAAGCCTCCGCAAAGTCAAAACTGGAAGACCCACCAACCCAGTGCAAAGCAGGAATTGTCCAAGGATGGTCTGTTAATGGGAGCAGGAAGGGGAGGTAAGGAGTTTTGTGTGCAGTAGTTTCAAATGTGTCTCTGCCCAAGACTGCTGCTCCAACCCTGGGTCAGCCTGGTGGGGTGAGGCATCCCCTTAATACCCTGTAATCTTGTATTTCTGCAGCCTGAAAGGATGGGCCATGAACTAAAGCCCCACACAGCTCGGCCCCTCCTGAGCAGGACACGGGTGTTTTCTGTACTAGCTGCAAATGAAAAATGCACACAGCAGGTTCATGATGGGGAAGCAACCACCCCAGCCTGGGTATCCCCTGCAAGGTGGCAAGAGCCCCGTGCGTGGGTGCTATGTGCCCTTGTGGCAGGAATAAAAAAGAAGGGATGTGACGGAGAAATTTTTAGGTCATCTCACCTAACAAGAGGAGCTTGCAATGATTTCCAGGGCAGGGAGCTTGTGAAAAAGACTGCCAGCAGAGAGGACGCAGAAAGGACGTTTGTTCCCTTTGCCTTCATCCTCCATCACTTCAAAGCCTCCCAATCATCAGTTCAGTGGCAGGCCTGACTCACAGGAGGCTTCAAGGAGGTATTTTCCCTCTCTGAGGGCTCTGGTGACTCATGGGGGCCTTTGAGCACACTGGCTTTCTGCCCTGCTTTGCCCCTTGGGAAGGGCAAGGGAAGGATGCTGCCTTCAGCCTGCATCCCTCATGCCACCCTGGTCCATGCATTGCACAGTGACCTTGGTTGCTTTGGACCATCCTGTTGCCAATTCCTCACGAGTCTCATCTCATTTCCTTCAACAGCTGCCCAAAGCAAAGTGCTAGACACGATCGATCCTTGCTCAAAATCACCCAACCCTCTGCTGTACCGCTGGTGGTTGGCCCATGGTTCCTTCTCAGCTGTCCTTGCCTTTCCCAGTGCCAGGGCTCAGCCCAAAGCTTTCTGGTTTCATGGGGCTCAGCATGTCTTTGCTGCTGGATCTTTGCCTGTATGTATGTAAGTGTGTACGCCATGACACAGACAGCTACAGGTATAGGATGATGTGACATTTCCACCCCTTCCCAAGAGCTGTGCATCACGTGGAGTAATCAAGCTTCCCAGGTGCTCCCCAAGCAAACTCGATGGCTTCGTCTCCCCTTGTGCGGGATGTAGCACCAGGATTTCTCTACCATACAATGGTCCAAACCCTGCTGAGGACACTGAGTCCCAAACCCAGCAGGACAGTTATAGGATATCTGCTGTGAATTAAGAATCTGTCCGTCTCATACACAGACATGCCAACATTTTCAGTTATGGTTTTGGGGGAGGCTCTGATCCATTTCCAAAGCACAGTACTGAAATCCCCGTACAGGCAACAGAAAGGGGTGGAAAGCTCAGATGGCCTCAGGGACTGATCCCGTCCCCCAGGTTAGCTATCTAAATAAAATACACTGAACCAGAGCCTTAATCACAGATTTCCTAGCAGTGCTCATTATCACAGCATCAGAGTATGTCACAACCCATTAATTAACTAATCTTTGCATCCTTTGAGTACATTATCACTACTTACAAATGGAGAATTGAGGTTAAGAGAGCTTAAAACCAAAAGTTTCCAGGAATGCTTATTGCTCCATATCACGCATGATGTGGAGCCCTTGCCAGCACTGGCAGAGAGCTAAGTGATGCACAACGGAGGTGGTGCCTTCTTCCCCCTTTGTTGTACCAATTATTATACTTCCCATTTCTCCACTTTTCCATTTTTCTTTCTGACCCTTTTTTCCATCCACCTCTTTCCCTGCATTAGATCTTTTAGAAAAATACCCCCCTGCCTCCCGCATCCTTACAGCATTTGTGGCCTTTAAGTTTGTGTTGAAAGATGGGATGTGGCAGGTCCTGGTTGATCCAGGTCCACCGGTGGTCATAGCTCAGCCCTCACTCCTGGTAAGGTGTTTCACTCTCTTCACATTAAGACTTGCCTTAGCCCTGGGTCAGACACCTCCAATGGTCACTGAAAACCATTGACATTTAAAGCCATTCCCTGATGTGGCAGAGAGAAGGGAAGAGGAGAAGTTTACAGCCTGCCTCCATGCACAGCAATCGGGAGGGGGGACGCATGCCAGCCCAGGGCAGCCCACGGCCACCCGCCCCTCGTAGCGCTGCAGAGGCTCCAACCATCGGTCTGAAACAGCATGAAGCAATGGCCTCCACCATCTCCAGATCTTCCCACCATTCCTCACCACTGCCCCTGACATGTCTCTTCAGCAAGCTGGTTTCTGAAAGCCAGAAGTGGCCTCGTTGCAGATTTCATGGAGAGCTATTTCTAGCTTAGGAAAAGCAGTCTGAGGGACGGTAATGCCATCTCCCGATAAACGCCAAGAATACAAGAGTGAACCTCTTTATGAGTGTTTGTTTGTACATACTATCTGCCACACTCACAGGTAAGAGAAGTCCTACAGAGGAGTAACGCCTTTGGCTACGAAATGAGACCCCCAACTGCTGCGTATCAACAGAGCTGCTCCAAGCTGCCCCCGTTTATCTGAGCATCCCTTCCCCAGGTGATGTTACGTCCCACGAAGGTGGTGTTATCCAATAGCAATCATCAGCTATACAGCTTCAATTGACTAAGAAATGGAGAAATTCCCAAAAGGGAGTGAAATCTGTGAAGCACTTTTTGATGGATGTTTAATGTGAATATTGACTATCTGGGCTTTTCTGTCTAATAAGTGGAGCGGATTTATGTGAAGGCTCATTGTTCAGCTTTCAGTGTCATCAGGCAGCTCTGTTTTGATTATGGTGATTTATTCTGCTCTGCTGCACTATCTGTAACGGCTTACAACTGATTCAATTCCCTATTACCTCCCCTCCCCAAAAAATCCAGCTGCATTTGGGACTTCACAGATTTTTCAGAAAAGCATGAAAAAATCCATTGCGATAATTTTCTCTGCCCTGCTGGTCAGCCTAGCCCATGAGCTTTGAGCACTAATTCCCACCTCAGATCCAATAACTGCGATCAAATGAGAATCCCTCATTTTGAAACACAGCCCGCCTCAGTACAAATATCTCTAGCGATGGAGAATGCAACACGGCCTTTGTCTGCTGCTCCTACAATCAATTATCCTCATCATTAAAAAAATTGCATCTTTTTCTGGTCTGATTTGTCTAGTTCGTACTTCCAGTCACTCACACTTGTTTCACTTTTGTCTGCAGGACCAGAAAGCCTCTGTCATCGATTTCTGCTCTCCATGCAGACATTCATGGGCTGGCATAAAGTCACTCCTTAATCCTCTCTTTGTTAAGCTAAACACAGTGAGATCCTGGAGCTTCTCACAATAAGCAGGTTCCCAATCCTTTGAGCATTTTCTTGGCTCTTCTCTGAACCTTCTCCAGTCAACTGTTGATCCCAGTCTGGACACAGTCTTCCCGCAGGTTTTGCAGTGCTGCCAAAAGCAGAGGTGATGCATACAGCCTCCTTTTTCTCACTGAAACATCCGCTGTTTATATGGCCAAGAATGGCATAAGCCTATTTATCCCCAGGCAGAGAGAGTTCTGTTCAGCTCACTATCTAGTGTGCTTTTTAGGTCTTTTTCAACCTCTGCTTCTTGGAAAGCAGTGTGGCAGCCTGTAAGTATGGACAGATCCCAGAACCTGGAGCTCAGATCCTGCACAGACCCTCAGCAGGTCTGACACCCAGTGTGTCAATTCGTGTTGAGTGGCTGTACAGCATCTGGTCCCTCTATACATGCTGTGTGGGTTACGTCTGCCAAGACATTTAGCTGGCTTTCCAGATCCAGAGGTGTTTTAAGACATCCATGTGTCCATATCTCTAAGCCAGAGTCCCACATTCAGGTTCTGCTCCTCCATAACCAGCAGCAAAGACCACAGTCCTGACGCAGCACCCGGTGCTGTGCAGACAAGCACACTAGCCCAGACTGTGTCCCACGCAGGAGCATCTCCTCATAAAAGTCCATATAAAAGTCAAGTGAGAGGTAGCCACCATTTAATTCCTCTTAGCCAGTAAGTTGAACTGGCTGTAAACGAGCCTTCTCCCCATTTCACCCTTGTCCCCACCACCCCAGCCCTGGCACCACCATAGACAGTGAGTTAAATCTCTTGCAAAACTGCCCTTCCTTGCCAAGCCTGGATCAACCAGGCAGTGAGTGACAGTGCTCCCATTCAGCTGTCACACACCAGATGAGACCATCTCCTGCAACATTGCCAGAGAGCCCTTTTTTCCTAAGGGTTCGAGTGCTTTAAATCCTTGTTACACATTTGATATCATCACATTTTAAAAGACCATTAGGAATATGGGTCAGAGATTCACGATGGATGTAGAGGAGAGCAGTGAATTTTTGATGCAGGAATAGCACTTGTTGACTGGACTAGCTTAACAAGAAGTCTGGACATCAGTCTATGGTTCATAAAAGGAGGAGTCAAACCTACTTGAGAGCAGAAAGAGCACTCAGCCTACTTTTGCACATCATCGCCTACAGAGGTGGTTCCCAGATTTCCAGTCTGTTATCCTTTATTTCAAAGTCCAGAATCGATGGCAAGCCAGCAGACATCTCATTACCAGAATCCATCCATTTGCCACTTTAAAATATTGGTGGTCTTGCTTTCTCTTTGTCTTCCAGAAGCTTCAAGACTTAAGGAAAACCAGCTCAAAAGTGAGGGCTCACTTGATCAATTTTTTGCCACCTCAAAGTCCAGAATACAGTATAAAATAGTGTAAACTCCCTCTCTAGTCACTGGAGGGAGATCAGCGCCTTCAGGAGAGATGGGTAAGGCTGGATGAGATGAGGTTGGGTCTAGGAAGCATCCTGCCCAGCACCTTCAAAACTCTTCCAGCGAATGTTCCTCACCTACTAGTGAGGTATAAGGTGCCTTCACCAGCAGATGAAATCTCTTACATATGCCACTTCCCAAGCCACTGCTTGGGCAGGACCGATTTCCCCATCTATTGCAGACGAGGTAGTCAGGCCTTTGGAAATCAATCTTCCCGAGGAGACATCTTTTCCTCTCCTTTAGTCACTAGACTTGGGAAAAAGTTTCAAAACTTGGCTGTGTCTCAGGCTGCCCATGTGATTTTTTAACAAGTTAGGTCAGGCCTGAGATTTCAAAGAGCTCAGCTCCTGTTAGAAACAAAAAAATAAATAAATAAAAAAAGCCAGATTTGTTCCTGACCACGAGGCATCTGGCAACTCCCACTGAGACACGAAGAGCCAGATCTTCAAACAGGTTGGTTGAAATACAGCCCTTATTCACCCCAGGGCTTCTCTTTCCTCATCCAAAAGGAGAATGCTGCCTCAGATCACCGAGGTGTTTCGAGGCCAGACTCACTAATGCCCATGGGCAGCATTTCAGTGAAGGAAGGAAAGGCAGATAAGCTATTTGGCTGGACAGATGGAGTGATTTTCCTGTTACGGTCCTTGTAGAGAGGGCAAAAGGATTTTACTCTGAGCAAGAAATATTCCTCACAGCATCTTTCCTTTCAAAGTCTGCAGGAACTTGGCAATACCATGACAAGATGTCTCCTGAGCACAATCCCAGCGTCCAGCCCCTTGTGGCTTCCCAAACCAGGCAGAGTTTCCATGCATTTAACAACTCTCAGCACATCTCTTCTCAAGGAACATCTCCAGTTTTCCTTCCCTGTTAATTTTTATCAAGCACCATGCTGAAAGTAAAGTGAAGGAGGTCCAATGCATTAGGACCTGCTACGTGAAGACCTTCTGCTCTTGCTTGTTGCAAGCCTGTCATGGGCTAGCCGACTCCCGAGCACGACAAACCATCCCTTGGCCACCAGAAGGGCATCCTGCAGCATGTCAAGGCCATTCTTCTCACCAAACAGGGTGGGAACAGAAAAGGATCTGTCTTAGGAAGCCAAAAATTGCCTTGTAATGCTCCAATTAAGCTAGAGGTTGATGAAGGCAAACAAAAATCACTCCATTTCAAGGATCTGATTATGGATTGTGATTTCACCAGTGAAGAGCTGCTTTAATAAATTCTTAAACAATTGTTGAGGAGGCTGAGAGGTTGATCTGTGTTGTGTAAACATGGATTTTATGCACAGAGTAAGCACAAATACCTATAGTTTAGGCTGCCTGACACTTTCCACTACAAGAGCTTATTTGCAGTAACATAACTTTGTAAAACCAGATAGTCTAAAATTTTCTACGCGGGATGCTTTAACTCAGATTGACCTCATCTACAGAAATTGTTCATCTATTTCCAAGAATAAGGTTAAGGGAATATCTACTGGTTTGCCTGTATTCATCAATTTGTGGTAAGGCTTTTGTTCTGGAAATTCTCGTGCTGTGGTACTCTACAATAGGGAGTAAATGGAAAAAGCAGTGTGTGATCAGCAGTTAGAGTTTGTATCGTATGTAGTGGAGGGGGGGGATGCAGATTACACGGCCAGCCTTGCAGGCAGCATTTCCCAGTTTTGTTCTTTACAACCTTAACACTATTTCATCTGGTGCTTATGTCAGGTTTTATTTTTGTCAGGAGAGAGGTGGAAGGGGAAAGGAAGGAGTCCTGTGTAACACTTATAAGCCCTCCTGCTGATGTTGGTGTCATGATCTACAGGGACTGCTCTACTCCTGACCTCTAAAGGAGTTTACCTTTTCAGATAAAACCTTAGTGCTTTGTTTTGGCAAGTCTAAAATTACTTGCTGGCTTTAGCTTCTTTGCAGCGTGCTGGGGGTCAGAAAGTTACCCGGCACGGGGAGCCAGGTATCGACCACAGGCTCAGCAGCAGCACAGGACGGGTTCTTGTGGCAAGCCGGGATGTGCATCAGCAACGTGAGCCGAGGAGGATGTGGTTGTCCATGCTGGCAGTACTGCTTGCCCAAAAAGCCTGCCAGCAGTTGGTGCCCAGGAGCCAGTTTTTATCCCTACAGCTGGCCACCTCTGGTCAGAATGCTGTTTGATGGTGTTTTACCTTCCCTGTCTGCCAGGTCCTAAACACCAGCCCAGTTTTGGGTCTTCCATGCTATCTGCATACATAAGCCTGGATCTGAAAGCCTGCTGCTGGTTTTCTGCCCCTACCCCCTGCTTTTTGTCTCATTCTAACTTTCTGCAGCACTTCAGCTTTTGGTTTTGCACATCAGCAGAAGTTGCCCAGTCTGCTAAACAGGGATACGAGTTTTGCCGAGGTCTACTGAACATTTCTCCTCAGTATCCTGCCACTCACACCACCGATATTTATGCTGCAAAGGGGAGAGACAGTCAGGATTTTAACGGAAACATCCTCTAATCCATCTGCATGAGGATTTCCAGCTCTGTATTATTCGGCAGCCCGGCTCTCCCTACCATGGGCAGCCCAATACTCAGCACCTCCCACACAGAGGCTGAAAGCCAGAATAACAATCCCAGACAGCCAAATGCCAAGAAACGGGGCATTTGTAATGGGAACAGAGAGGAAAAACTGCTCCTGTCAGAAACAATCCAGCCACCTTTCCCATCTTCAGTGTAGCAAGGCTTCAACAGCAAAACGAAGGTAGGTGCCCAGAATGAAGTCACCGACGATGCCTTGCCACAAGTAGTTCTCTGTATATTACTCAGCAGTGATAAAGCTCTCAGCAAGGGACAGCAGAATAGGGCCCAGTGCAAGGAGCTGTGGGTTAATCCATGGTGGCTCTGGAGCGAATGGTCCTCCCTGGGATGGAGGCAGGACAAGGCGCCATGTCGCTGTTACCTTGGTGTGCTGGGGAATGGGGATGCTGGTGATGCATGAGAAGGATTTTCAGCTGTGAATGTCTGGAATCACGGGAAGATGTTTGGTCCAGAAGGATCCACAGGGCTACCCACCCTGTGTCCCTAATGGCATGGGTCCCAAACCCCAAATCCCTTATGCATTCAGCCTCCCAAGAGGAGTTCATCACACGCTCTCTGTCCTCAGAGGTGCCCAGCAGATCAGCTTGGAGTTGGCACACCTTTGCAATGGGCGAGGGGAGATGCCTCCATGGGTCTGACCCAGTCATTTATCCAGAGGCTGTCACACCTATCTGCAGCTACTGGAAAAGTCCCATTAGTTTCCATGGATCAGCCCTAATCAAATATCCTCACAAGTTACTGAAGCAGCCTTAAGAAGGCTGTTGGAGATATCTCAGCATCTGCCATCCCTTCTTCCCTTGTTTGTGAGACAAGCTCCCAGAGACCCACCCAGGTAATAAAACCAGAAAAAAGCCAGAGGCATCTCCAGCCAGTAATGCCCACTTTTGATTCTCACAGTAACCTGGACTATCTCCACTTTGAATGTCACCAAACTCAGCTAATTTCCTAAATTCCAAATTGCTGGAGGCTGGGACAGCCTTTGAGGGCATACCATTTCATTCTAGACCTGTCCTGCAAGACTTCTCAGAGCATCAGTCTCAGCCATCCATTGGGACGGTGGATAGGCAGCACTATTTGGTCTGACCCAGGACACTTGTTCTCATCAGCACTGAGTTCCTCTTGTGCCAAAAAAGCCCAACGAACCCACCTGCAGAGGAACCATTGTTACCGGGCAGCTCTACAGGCTTGGACAGATAGCTGAGGATTTTGGATGTTATTCAGAAGAAAGCTTTTTTTCCTGGTATCACACATTACAGCTAATTCAGTGGTGCTTTTTCCTATGAAGCACTTACGAAAACAGCAATGACAAAAGATATCCCAACCCAGCCATTTCAAAATCCTGCGCTCTCACTGCTATTAAATGAATGTCTGAAAGGTCTGAATTGTATAAAGTAAAGAGAATATGGAGACCAGATCCTCAGGTGGTGTAAGAGGGCATCCCACCAAGGGAATCAAACGACTCTTACTGATTTTTAGCCCAACCAAACGCCTTTAAAACTCAGCAGAGAAGATTGCATTGCTATTGATCAGATACCAGCTATCACCAACGCAGGGGGAGATTTGTGCTTCTTGGGATGCAATAGAACAGACTCCCAGACCCTGCTGAGAGAAACAGCAATTTAATAAGTGTTGAAACATGCTGTCCACTGAAAGGAAATGGAATAATCATGCAGACTGTTGAGAAGCAGAACATGAGTCCTACAGAGGGGAGGTTTCTTTGTAAGAGGAGGATTAGCAGCCGGAGTCCAAATCCCAGCGGCTCGGCTTTGGACCAGTAGCCCCTGTCTTTCACAAATCTCCCTGTAATGGAGAAGGAGTCACTTAAAATAACATTAGGGCAGCAGCATCCACACCAATTTGCCTGATCAAGCCTTTATCCTAATCTTAATAGGAGCTGACAATTGTTGTCATCATGAGTTAGCAGCTCTGAGCTGCAGCTCCTGGAGGGTTTTTTACTGCGTTGGAAGTATGTACAAAATACAGACTGAGGGCTCAATTCATCTCTCCCTTTCTCCAGCATCTTGCCTTTGCGGAGATCCTGGAAGCATGAGAGAGGCTGCAGGTGAGAGCAAGCTCACCTCCTCCTGGTGTAACGCCTGTGCAGGCAGCATCAAGGCTCCAGCTCTGGTGCAAAGCTTGCTCATGGAGACCAGGCTGTGAAAAACCAGGAAAACTCTCCAGGAGTCTTCTGGGCCCACTTCGGCACCAAAATAGCATTCAACAGGCACAGGGAAGGCCTGAGAGAAAGCCAAATCTATGTGGTAGGGCGGTGGATGCAGGTGCATCCATGGGGCGATGGGGACAAAAAGAAAACGCAGGGAAACAGGGTGGCTCCTGCTCCGTAAATGAACCTCTCCAGGTGTAATGATGTGAACCACTGATCTGTTCATGTTCTCCTATCACCTCTATTTCTGTCTCACAGCTCTGATAACTTCAGATATTTACAACACACATATCCATTTGTCTCACCTCTCTTTCCAGGCTGCAGTTCATCTTATTGCAGGTAGAAATCTGAAAGTGGGTCATATTAATCTAAATGTGGACATATGAATCCTACCCTAAGTGACAACTTCTGTCATGTGCAATTCACCCTTCTCCCCTTTTTGTCTCAGACAGAGTAAGTGCGTGGATCCAGACAGTGTTATTCTGTAGGAACTGTTTAATTTTTTGATTTTGGGGGGATTTTTTTGGCTGTCACTACAGATGTCATAGACAGGGAGCTGCACCAGAAAAGTGTCCTGTCTGATGTTGACAGGCCATAGTAGGCAGACCACAAAAATATCCCACTTCTACAGTATTTTCAGCCAAATTGAAAGCTTGACAACAAGACTGAGGGTGCCTTTCAAAAGACTTAGAGGGTCCTCCAAGCTCCACAGTCTGAGACCACTGCTCTACATGGTCCTGGCTGTACCTATCTGGTCACTGGTAAGAGACTGGACGTGCCAATGTCTTAGCTGAGAAGACCTAGACCTGTTTGGGTTTACTAATTCTGGCCTGGAAGTCATATAGGGATTTATCAAGTGTCACACCAGGATTTTTTCCCCCTAAATCCCTGCTGGAAGTGGCAGGAGGGCAGGAATTTGGGAGGCTGTGGTCAGGACCCAGCAAATGGAGAGACCACACACCCTGTCCCACCTCTCCTTCACAGCTCTTAGTGGCAGGCTGTCGTGGGGGACACTAAACACAAGAGGGGAATGTTTTTCCCCCATCCCACCCAAGAGAGGTGCTGATTTTTTGAGTCAAAAGCTCCCGTGCACGTCCCCCAAGATGACAGGTAAGCAGACTGCAAAACTCCTTCCATACCTCATTGCTTCTTGCCTCTGTGCAGAACTGGCAAAATGCACAGGAAAGATGCAACATTATTCCCATCACCCTCTTAAAAAGACTTTCGGTGGCAAATATTTCCACTCTGTTTCGTCTTCTCTTGAAAGATTAATGACTTAATTTTGCAGCTGTCCCAGCCTCCGCCTCCCAACTCTCCTTCTTTTCAGGACAAAAAACGATTGATGTTTTTTTGTTGTGACATTTCCAGGCATTTTCCTGCCTATGAAAACTGAAAACTGACCAGCACAGATTTAATTGTCTTAGTGGGCAGGTCTTATACAAAGGCCTAAACTGTCTTCACACTGTGCTTCAGAAGGCTTCGTGGGGGGCACAGTGAGCTTTGCAAAGGGTACTTAAGGGCTTAGTGCTCACTGCCCTATTACTGTAGCAAGGGGCAACATCTGGCTTCGCATCATGGCGTGCTCAGAAAACTTTTCCAGGTTCATTTTCTTTTTTCTCTGAATTGCTCCCTAAAATGGTTGATGGTAGATGCTGTGCAGGACACAGGCGTTATTGTTCTTCAGGATTTTATGGCAACTGGTTTCTGCCTCTTCCCTGTGCACTGTTTCTGCTGTCATTAAGGTGTTTCTCTAATTGCAGAAATAAGCCATTGTTGCATACATCCTCTTCAAACTGTATAAACGAGACGCAATACTGCTTCAACTCCCTTGTTTCTAAAGCGATGTATATGAAGTGAAGCAGAGGTGCATTTGGGTCCTAAAAAGGACTTTTCAATAAAAAAGACCCAAGCAGATCATGTGCTGGGGAAGACAGTGCCATCAGCAGTAAAAAAAAAAAAAAAGTGGAAGTCTGACCCACCCTCCTCTCCCAAATCACCAGCTTTAGGTTAAACTTCTTTTTTAGCAAGATCCCGACTGTGTGCTTCTGATCAGCCTGCTCATGTTTAAGGTGCTTGAGGTCTCGCTTTTCAGCTTTCCTCCTTAACAACAAGAGTTTCTACAAATTAGTTTTAGAGTGGGAAGAAAAAAAATAGCATGATCATGTAACTCCTGAAATTGGAACTTTAAAAGTGACCTTTTTAAAGGTCTTTTTAAAAGACCTTAGTACATTGCCTCAGTATCTTCCCCCTTTTCATGTGCCTTACAGCATCCATACCTGGCCAAGGGGGACAGACACACTCTGTGCTTTCTCCCAGAGGCCAAGTTTTACTCATGTACTTGTATTTTTATATAATTTTTAATTACAGTTTTAAATCCAATTAAGAGTATTGTGGTGTCCGGATGGCTGAGTGGGCTGCTCGTCCCACCTGCCAGGGATGGACGGACATGGGGCTGCAGAAAAGCAGAGGCACTTCCTTGGGGGCTGATGCTCTTTGCACCGCTCCGAGCTTCCCGGCGCCGGTGACTTTACCATAATCCTCCTGGCAGAAACCAGAAACTGCAGACATGCCATGGCACTACAGTTCATCACATCAGATCAGATAAGACATGACTCCACGCCTTCCCATCACATCTCCACCCGGAGACAAGCACACGTACTGCTGTGCAGCAGTGGATGCTAGGTGCTGCAGATTGCTTATCAAAGGCGTTTGCCAACCTTTGGAGGGCAAGAGGGAACAACCCAAGGCAGGGAAAGCTGTGCACGCTCAGGGCATGATATGTCAAACACTTTACGTTGGGCTGGCAGAGCTTGCAGCCAGGCTGACACACAAGGGAGAAGGAGGAGGGGGGTATTGGAGAGGCAGCCCTACTCATGAGAAATGCTTTGCTCCGGATCATTCTCTGTTTTGGTAATTGTGTGCAAAAGTCTTGGTGTTAAGGCAGTCTGCAACCAAATTAAAACCAGCAGATGGAGATGCATCTCTTTTGGCAGCTTTCTGTGCATGTATAGGAAAGGTAGGACAGGGCTTGGGAAGCCTCGATTACCACTGTGGTTAAAAGCAATGTTGCTTGTTTAGCATACTCCGGCAAGATATCAGATTTTCCACCCCACAGCCCTTTGATGGACAGGTAGGGTGATCTAAAATGAACATGGCACATGTTAAAGGGATTCAAAGCCCTTGACTGACCTCAGCTTGTGCTGACAGATGGGAAACATTTGCAAGGAAGGCGTGGTGCCCAGGAGGTCGGTGCACTCTCTTCATACCTATCAGTGACCCACAAGGAAACCCCAAGGCCTCACCAGTGAAGTCTACAGAAGAAACAAGACCGTAGCAGATTATATATTGCTGATACAAGGCGGTCTAGATGATATGGTGAGAAGGACATGAGCAACCAGTGAGCATGATAACACCATCCAAAGTATAATCAGTACCAAGGCTCATGGTGTGATGATGAAGATGGTGTGGAGTTTAGATGTATAAGCCACGGATTTTGCAAGGAGAGGTCCAAGTATCACATCCGCATGTAGCAGTAGGGCCACTGTGACTGGGACATTGCATCTTATTCTGGTATTTACATTGAAAGCAAGAGCAGAGAAAGAGATGAATGATTGGAAAGTCTGAGTTAACCTGAGAGGACCCGGGAGTTCAAGTTGTTTTGTTATGAAAGAGGAAGGCCAAGGGGTGGATGGAGCACAGTCTGCAAGACCCCTCATTAAGTGCAGAAATCTGGCATCACTTGTCAGTCTGTCAGACAAAGAGATAACAAGATCCTGAGGCTAGATGTTAAAGAAGGACAAAATCAAACAAGAAATTACATCCAGCTGCTCATTTACTAGGAAGGGTAAATAAAAGTGGAACAACTTATCAATGGCTGTGTGGGATTGTCCATTGCTCGGAAAGACTTTAAAAATGGTCCTCTGTGGGTTTTGTACTTTTCCCCCAAATCTACCCTCATCCCATTAAATAGGAGGGGGACAACGTCTTTCTGACCTAACAAATCTCTGAAGTCTGCCTGTGATCTGCAGGGCAGTTTCCACATCCACTGAAAAACCCAGTAGAGGGAGGGAGCTGCAGAAGTTCCTTCTAGGCAAGAAGTTGCAACAGCTCCCTGGGGTCCCTTCGTTTCTTTTGCAGGATGGAGATGCACTGAGCACACATCCCCTGTTCGTGGGCTGCTGTGCACATGTTCATCCTTTGTCCCTTCTGGGGAAGGGTTTGTAACCTTTCCCTGGTCCCACTGGGGCATTGGCAAATTCAGTTGCAGGCAGTGCCACCTTGGGAATCCGGAGAGGAGAAGGTAAGTAGCTCTTCTTGCCTTGCAGTCCCTATAAGGATCATCAGGTGGTGGAAGCACTGTCCTTTCAGGGCCTTTCCCAAATCCCCTTGTGCTTTCCTGAGAATGGGGGAGTTCATCAATACCTTCTCCTCTCTCTAACAGCAAGGGGGACAACCCAGGAGACCACAGAGGGCTCAGCGTAGCAAAGGGAAGCCAGTGTCTGCAGGGAGCAGATGCCTAGGAATCACCCAGTCACAGTCCTGTGCTGTTAGGTGCTATTAGGTGTGTCTGATTAGCAATAGTGATGAAAATGTACAGTAAAAAAAAAAAAAAAAAGGAGAGAAAGAAAATACAGCAGCCCTTAAAATCAATGAGCCATTAAACAGGTGATGATCATTTCCAGAGAAGTTTCAGATATTTAATTAGAACAAACCTGGGGAGGAAAGGTAAAAATAAAACACTTGTCTGGCCTCCAGACGAGCCCCCAATGTTGTTGCTCCCCAGCACTGGGGACAAAAATAGCAGCTTTCTCTCCAAGGAGTTGGGGATAAAAGGGATGAGCCCAAAAGGAATGAACAGACCCAACTCCAGCTCCCCATATCAGCTTCTCTCTGCAGGGAACGTGGTAAAGAAGAGATCCCAGAAAGGGTTTCCAGCAAATGATGATGTGAATTACTTGGGTCAGGACTAAGTCGGTGAGACCAGGACTGCTCTTTGCTCTCTGCAAGGGTACTAGACTGGGTAACACCACCGCAGGGGACTGGCCCTGCTCTTCTTCACATATTTGATCCACTGAAGCCTTAAAGCCTTTTTGCCATCCTTCTCCTGGCTGTGTTGCCTTTTTCATCTCTCCCAGTTTACCCGAAACAGTACCCAGTCTACGAGATGGGCAAAGGACAGTGTCTGGCTTCTTGCATTGTTCCTTGACCCAAGTTTGGCTCCACTCCAACTAGTCTAGCAAAACCATGCTGCTCACCTGCCTTCCACCTCCTTGGGCTAGTGGATGGGGTCCTGTCTGGTCCCATCCCACCCTATGAGGAAATTCCTTTCTTGCTGGTAAAGACCAGAACTACCAGGAAAAAGGTGCTGACACAATTTCTGAAGTAATTAAGAACTGGGGGCCTCCAGTAAACCATTTGCAGTGGGTAGAGGAACTGGTTGCAGTGGGTAGAGTTCCCATCCAGAATGTTTTTCACTGAGCTGGCCTAAGAAGTAGGCCAGGACTTCTCTAAGGACAGATAAACCACCCATCAGAGGTGCCAGTCACTCTCTATTGTCCAACTGTGGAGTCTAGAGGGCCATCCTACATCAGATCCATGTGTAGACTGTTAACATCGGTAAGACAAATTGAACCCTAAGGCCTGGAAATGGTTTTAACATCATCCCACAGATGGTGTGAACCGCTGCTCAAATCATAGCCTGTCCCCAGGTCATGATGAATCTCGGCAGCGCTGTGATTGGTCATGTCCTGCCTCCTTGCCATGACCCCAGGAGCAATCCCAAGCAAACTGGTGCTCCTCCAAGCCTGCTTGCTTTTTAGACCAATAAAAAGCAAAATCTAGGTGCCTGTTATTGGAAGATCATCCCCAGCCCCCACCAGATCACAGTGGTCTGCCTTCTCATTAACAGTTTCAACACCTCCAGAGAGCTTTTTAAATGCAATTTATTTTCCCTTCAGATGAACACAGGTCTGAATATTGGAACAAGAGGAGGAGGTTGGGAGGGAGCAAGGGGTGTATTCTGCAAGCAAATTCCCATTGGCCCTGGCTGTTATGTTGAATTGGACTGTATCTCTCACATCTGATTAGATTGTGTTGTCCTTTTTTATCTCCCTGATCTAAGCTATGATTCTTCTGTTTTTATGTGACATTTCCTTGGCAATATAACTGCTTGGATTATATATTCAGAATGTTTCCCAAACCATAAAACATCCAGATTGCAAAGGGTATTTATTTGCACAGTTATGTTTTGCTTTGTTTTTTGTTGTGTTGGTTTTTTTTTAATGTTGCTTTTTTTGTGTGTGTGCTGATGCTGCTTGTAAAGACAATCCATGAGGCTTTTGCATTAAATAGTATCAATGAGTTAAATTTAGAGCAAAGCTATCTGTATCATACTTGGGCAAGGATGGGACTTTTCAGTTTCAAGAACTGTGTCTCTCTTCTGTCTACCTGGTGTCAGGGCAGACTAAATCCGTGAAGTCTTTTAGGTCTACAAAGGTTTAGGGGAGGTGACAATCTCACCCAAAATGATCATATCTACACTTGACTTTGCTGGGAAGACCCTCTACTGTATCATCACTTGTACAAACCATGATTGTTGGGAATAGTGACAAAAATAGGGATCGGGGGCTGACATTTTTCAAGCTGTTGTATCTCCAAGACCCATCAGTTGCACAGTGGGCTGAACTAGTAGCAGAGGAGCCAGTATCCCAGCTAAGTCCCTCTCCAGTTATGAATATGCCTGCAAGTCTGAGTGCAGACAGTGACAAACCTAATCCTTCCATGTGCTGAGCTGAAAACAGGTCTGATGAGCCCAGGCCCACCATCCAGAAGATCTCAGCCACCGCACAGATCCATCTAGCCTCATCTGGTGCCTTGCTCATGAGCAATGCCTAAGGAGAAAGCATAAGAAAGAGGACAAGAATGGGGAGATCTTTCTCCTCTCTCCCTCCGGCACAGAGCATCCATCTCTTCTTGCGTTTGGCTGAATGTGCTTCGGGTTGTAATGGGATCTTAAAACCACTCTGGTCTGCGAGAATGAGCTGCCCCAGAGGGCTAAAGGATTGTGCCTCTTATCAGAGGGGATTCTTCCACACATATCTTCTTCCCTGATGGCACTGTCTCATCCCCTCCTTCCACTTCCTCAGAATGGGAGTCAGCCCTGAAAGGACACAACTGTACCCAGCTCTGACAATTTCCCAGCCACCCCGGCCCCAACAAGCCCACATGCAAGGTTGTCCCAGCCTTGCACAGCCCTTGCAGTTGGTGGAGGATCAGGCAGGGAAGGTTGTTATCAGGAGAATGATGGACCCAAGAGGAGCAAGGCCACACACCACCCCGCTCTCTCCCACTTGTAGACTTCAGGGCCAAATATTGCCCTGCGAAAAACGTCTGATACAGCTCTCCATCAACCTGACCCCATCTCACTAAACCTGGTCATATCTTTGTGCCAACATAATCTTTCCTCATTTTCATCCTTTATCAGCAGGGGCTGAAAGAGTCCTATTAAAAAGCAACTTTGTGCATGTGTGTGTGTGTGTGCTCAGAAGATAAATATAATCACTGGGACTGATTGACTAATAAACTCCTTTCTAGAGTCTGCTGATTATTCCTATGGAGGCAAAACCATGCTGATGAATTAGCAATGGATTATTAGAGTAGTCCTGTGTCCTGTCTGCAGGGCTAATTTTCCTGCTGAGGTAACGTGTGTTTACCAAGCCAAATATTCGACTGTCTTATCTTTGTCTCCTTGTTTGCAAGAAAATTATTCAAAGCTTCCTCACCAAACTGTGGCCATGGATAGGGGAATGATTGAAAGGCTGAGCTGGTTTGACAGACTGGGAAAAGAGGTTGTGTAAAGAATTGCATCTCAGCTCAAACACTAGACACCTATTAAATAAACCACCAACAAAGATAGACAAACCAGCTCCCACAAAGCTCGAGTGCCAGCTTTGGCTCTTGTGTTTACCAAGGAGACATGTAGGTCGGGGATGTCACCTGGGCATTTGATGATACACTGGCAAGGAAGCACAGCACCAGAAGGGTGGTTAACTCAGGTGCCAAGGCTGTTGGGAGCTCCATGACACAGCTAAGGGAACCAAGAGAAAGATTCATATGTAGGTGAGACTTTGGGACCAGTGCAAGTAACATTTTCTTCTGAGGACAACAGGCTCATACGACTACATTCCTCTGCTCTAGTTCTTCAAGGATAATGAGATGGATGGACCACAGAGAACCAGCCATGAGTGGACAGGAGCAGAATGGCCAGGAGGACAAGGCTGGGTAGGGAAGGAGCTGAAGATCAATTTGGCAGTGTACAGTATACTTGTGGGGTCATGGAAAACAACAGGGCAAAGCCCACAGCCACCAAGTTCCTGCTTGTACACAGGCTTGAAATGGAGTTCCTGTCCCAGGACTGAGCACACCCTGCTCCACCTCCAGCAATGAGCAAATCAAGGGAAATTCAAACACTTTCCATTGGAAAGACCCTTTTTCTGAGCCATGTCTGGCTCTGAGCTCATCATACTGGAACTGTTTAATGGATGTTGTGGGTGAGTCATTGAAGCAATATTTTACAGAAGGTTTTTTTCCCCACTCAACAAATTCTCTGCCTTTGTAAGGTCCTAAATCAATGCTGAAGCCATTCAGTCTCTTTTCTTGTCTTTCCAAAGTATGTTGAAAGCTTTTCAGGCTGTATCCAGCTCAATCTCCGTTCTGTCATTGGTGTTGCAATGCTTGAACAGGCTATGCCATGTGTGACCACCTGGACCTGTCCTCAGCCAAGCAGTTACACGGGACAGTGATGGGGCCAGACTCAATGGCTCAAATCACCTATGGTGGCCTGGCATGTGTCTAAGTGTCAAATTCTCCCTTGGAATTTTTCCGCAGCCCAGTCTCTGAGCTCTGGAGTTAGAGGCGGCTCCCCAAAGCAGGAGGACAAATGAGAAGACAAATTATAGAGAACATGATGTGGGGAATAGCTGTATAATCCCATTCTGGATCTACCTGGGCTGACTGTGTGGAAGGACCAGGATGCCCCAAGCACTGAGCCAGGGGATGCACCGTCCCCTCGCTAGCCCATGAACATGACAGTATTTGCATTTAGATGGGAACCGTTATGAACTCAAATGGCCTTTTGTCACCACACAGCTGCTGCACACAGCTGCTCCTTGATGCAAAAAGGTCCCTTATGGTTGTTACACATCGGAGCCCTGCAGTCCTTTGGTGTCTTCCCCCATTCATCTGAATAAAAACGCTGGGTGGAAATGCCAGAAAGCAGCGAGATTTCCCTGCGGAGTCCTCCCGTGGGTCTGTGATCCCAGCACCGCCGCACCTGCTAACACACCATGCTGCGTTGGAGAGGAAGACTGCTCACAGTCAGACACCTAAACGTAAGCATTTCTGTGTCATCTGGGTGCTCGATTCAGTTGCCTAAAGTTGACATATGACATGAAAAATGCTGTAAGTTCTCCATAGGGTCACCGTCCTACAAAGGTGTAAGTCTCCCATGGTCTGCAAACTCCGTGCAGGCATCTCAGACACCCCTGGGCATCTCAAATACCATTAGACAGCTGTCTTTAAAAAAAAATTGAGTCAAGCCCCTAATAAATAACCACTTGAGCTTGGAGAGAAATTCAGCTGAGCCTGTGTCTGCTCCAGAGGGAGCAGAACTGCTCTCCAGACTCCTTGGAATATACTTAGTACTTCCACCAAATTACAACACGAGCTCCCATGCCTTGCTCCTAGGAGACATCTGCAAGTACAGAGCTAAGGCCAGTGTGTGAACCTGGAACTGAATCTCTCCTGGAATGCTTTTGGCATTTAAAAAAAAAAAATTTAAAAAAAAAAAAATTATTGGTCTAAAACCATATTGCTTTTATGATATAGCAGCAGAAACAGCCTTTTCTGTAACGTTCTGGGAATTGGAGTGACATTGTGCAGAGAGAAAGCCCCCAGAAAGCGTAGATCTGATCTCCCTAACTATCACATCACTCCCTTGATGTCAGTGGCTGTGATTTCACATTCACCCACTGCGATGTCCTGAGGTTTCCAACGAGCTCTGTGACTCAACAGGACTTCAGGATTATTGCCCTCACCAAAAAACACTGATTCACTGCAACTGAAGTGTTTTGCTGAAACATGATGGTTTAGGAGAGGTCAGTGACTCATGGTTATGTGGGAGCTCACGCTGTCCGCTCTTGGAGATGGGGATGGGATGAAAGCTAAGCATCTAACACGGGACTTTATTAGGGCACATGAACCCTGAGTCCCCAGTGGCTGTAAAACAAATCCTTCGCCCCATCAATTCACGAGGTTTACATTTCCAACTCAGAAGCAGCAAGGCTAGACTTAGGAGAGACAGTATTCAAGATATCTGGACTTTGGATGATGAAAATCAGGGGTTAGTTACAAAACTGCAATAAAGATCTCATCTGAATGTTGAGATTTTTACGTATGCAAGTTCAGCTGAAATCTTTCTGAATCTGGCTGGCTTTCCTTTCTGGAAACTGAACCATTTGTAATGGAAGATTTCCCCTCTCTAGGAAGTGCCCCCCTGTCCCTTGCAGATGTACTGTTTATTTGTTTACCAACCTTATTTTAGAACTAATACTAACCAGTACTGCTCTCTTGGCAGGGATGTCTTTTTCCCCCTCAATGATGAAATTGCATGTGAATTCTGAATTTTCCAGTTAATTGAGCAAGATAAGCACTGGCAATGCAACAGGCCCCTGTAACGTACATATGCTTTATTCTACTTTTCCTCAAGGGGTCCATATTAGAATATTCATAAGGAAAAGAAAAGAGAAAAAAAAAAAGACATTCACTGTAACTTGCAGGGTCATTTCTTGGGGGGTCTCTGAAATCCTTTCCAGCTTATTTTCTCTGCATCTTGGGGGTTATCTCAGGATACCCCAGAAGCAGTGATGCCTTTATGAGTGATAGGTTTGAGGGGAAAAGGGCTCAGAGCTGGCAGGAGCAGAGGTAATTGGAAATGAGACCCTTGTTCAGCAGCAAACACCAGGAAATGGTCATTCTGGGATGGAAATTACAGCCTTTCCCAGGAATCTGGAAGTACTGGCTCAGGTTTAGGAGTTAAAGTGCAATGTTGGCAGCTCAGCTATTGGAGGGGTCCATGGCAAGCTCAAGGCTCAGACCTGCAATGGGTTAACCTGGAAAATCCCTCTCCAGCATAATCAACCTACCGCAAAGCCAACCCCATCCCAAGGAGCACTTCAGAGCTGATGGCTGGGGCTTTCCCACCAGGGAAAGACAGTCCATCAGCTCTGCAATACAAAACCCATCAGCTCCAAGGAGAAGTGTAATTGAAGGCCAGTTCCTTTCGTGGTGTAAAGCACTGTGGCTCCACCAACACCCAGCAGCAGAAGGCCGGTGGGACAACGCCAATTTACAGCCAACAGGAAGCTGGCCCTGTATCCAAACATGCATTAAATCTCCATTTGGGCGATAGGATTTTATTTAACATATGTTCCTCATTGACACAGTTTGGTTTATGTGAAAAAGGGTTCGCATTAGGAGCATTGGTGAGAGCAGCAGATGGATGTAAACAGCACGCTCAGCAATGGGTCTGCTCCCCGTGAGGAAGGGGACAAGACTGGTGAGGTCCCTGGGCTGAGTATAGCTCCGTATTTTGCAGACAGGGCTTGCTTTCTCCTCCAGGTTTGGGATGGAGTTGCCAGTCAAAATACGAGTCAGCTATGACTTCCACTGCTGGTATTAGTGCAGAAAATTCCTTCTCTTTTTACAAAAACAAAAAAATATTCTCCCCTGTTTGAACAGGGGCTTTGCAGGAGCTCTTGTTCCCACAGCTGAAAGCCAGGGATGGAAAGTCCACATGCTCCACCTTCACAGGTTCGGGATGTCCTTATAACAGAGAGGGACTGATTTCCAGCCCCTATTTCTAACCTGAATTTTAAGGCCCAAAGAGTTCTTAAATGCTCCACTTAAGTTTCCCAAGACATTTCTTTCTGTCCTTATGGCCACTAGAAACCCAGATTTTAGCCATTTCCAGGTCTCCTCAGTTCCTTTCCTGCCTCATACTGGAGATTGAGGAAACTAACTCTATTTTACCCCTTCCCCGTCTTCCCTCTCAACCATTGTCTTTTCTTTCACCGCTCCTAGCTCAGACATCCCCTACAATTCTTTTTTTCATCTTCCCTTGCAAGGGTTAAGAACAAACCACCTCCAAGCAGCCCAGCCACTTACTCCCAGAAACCCATTCAAGTGGGACCTGCTGCCAATGCCGGAACATATTTGTATCCCACTGTTCCCAGCCATGTGGCAGGTGATTCTTAGTCACAACGAATTTTCTTTGCTCCTGCAGGACTGTCACCTAGTGTTTACTCCGGGACCGCAGGAAAAATCGCTGGTCTGAGGCAAGGCTTGAACAAGGGAGCTACTCATTTACCGTCTTGCACAGGGTGTCATAATTTTATTAAAACCCAGACAAGCCTGACACCTTGGTGACAGAATATAATTTCCCTAACCAAATGCCTTGACACCAAAAATTAGGCTAAATTGCATTATTTTAAAGGAGCAGATGGGAATGCTAAACATTTACCCAGGGAAACGCTTAGATTGCCACAGTCCATTACTGCCACAGCACGGCAGGGTACCTAATGGCCTCCATTAGCGAGTGTAGAGCAGAAGCCACAGGTAAAAGTCCATCCCTGGGTGGTCATGTTCCTTTGCAAGAAATAGCTTTGCTCCTCTGCAAACACAGCAGGCCTGGAGATGCTGGGGTAGAAGATCAGGTTTAGAGTGAGGCTGTGAAAGTAAAAGGATAAGGGGTTAAGGCATGACCCATGGGGTACCTCTCCTTCCCATCCACACAGGTCCTGCAGCTGAAAGTGTCAGAGATGACTACTTGGCCAGCTACATCTTCAAAAACCTTGCAATTGCCCTTGGCTGAACCCTTCACAAGCGAATCCTCCATGTGCAGTTCAAGTAGAGGACTACAGCAATGGGACTCCTGACCCACACAGTGTTTGCAGCTTTTGTTCAAGCTGGGGTGACAGCACAGACCCCAGGAAAGATAATTACCACCTTTCCAAGCTGTATATGGCCAAGCAAGCCGGGAGGCATGCTTGTGTCTTTGTCCCAGATGTCAGTAGCAGGTCCTCACTCTGGACTCATGGATTTAGAAGCATCTAGATGGATGGGAGATACCTCCTGGAGGCTGGCTGAGCATTTGGGATCTTCAGCTGAGAACAGCTGGTTGCTTGTATTAAACCATGGCATTGACTTTTGCATGGGAAGCCATCAGAGCTGCTCTTTCATGACTTAGAGCCCATCAATATGTCACAGCAAAATTCATACACCCAGAAAGCAAATCATGCTTTATGCATAGGGCATTTACCCCTCACAATTTAGCCCCCAGGTAGTTAGCAAACCAACCAAAACTCTACATGTGTGAAGGAGAACTGCTTCATCTCTCACATCCTTGGAATTTCTTGGGTGGAGGTAGAGAAGATGCAGGTCAGTCCAGGCTGTTAATGTCAGGGCTGTACATCATAGCTTCTGTTTCCTATGGTGTTTCTGGAGAGCATGCAGCTCCCTTTATCCCTGATGACAGATTTGGAGACGTATTCATGGAAGAAAACTCCATCAGGTAAATGTCAAGGCCACATTTTGGCTCGGAAAGGTCCTGATCTACAGCCTGCTGGTGACTGGAGACTTGCTGGAGTCTTTTTGGGAAAGTGTCACTGTGTGCTTGTGTTGTCCTTTGCCTTCGACATCTACTACCAACCATTCTCAGAGGCAGGATATATGGTGACCTGGTGTAGACAGCCTTCTCTCATGCTGAACATGCCAAGGTGCGAAGAAAGGAGGACTGGTTGGTCCTGAGTTAAGGAACATGAAATGTTGCCTTCAGCTTTGCACAACAGCTTCGCTCCCACAAGAAAAGCAAGCTGTTGTGCAAAGATCTTACCAGTTGTTGTCTTGCTGTTGCTGGACTGAAAACACTTCCAAATGCAAAACAGGGGAGGGAGGCAGGATTGCTGTTCCTGTGGGGTCAACCACATCTGCCCACATTTCTCAAGCAGGCAGTACCAGAAAGGCAATATCCCTGGGGAAGGAGATGGAGGAAAGCAAGGAGGAAAGTGTGAGAAATTTCCTTCACCCAGCCCCAGGAGCTGGAGAGGGATCTGCAGGTCACAGCAGAGCCACAGCGTAGGGAAGGCAAGGTCAAGGGCTGGAAGTCCTCTGCCCAGGGCTCTCTGCCACCACTGGCAGACCTGCAGGTTTGGTTTTTTTCTCAAGGCACAGCTGAGCTCGTTGTGTCCGTATTCAGCATAGCTGCCCAAGCAAGGTCTGACCTAAGTGATAGCTTGTTTTGAGCACTGCTGAGCTTTAAAAACCTGAGAAAGCCATTGTGCTTGCCAAATCTCCTTCATTTCTGCCTCAGAGCTCTCTTGCAATTGGTTCCAACAATGGGCAGAGTGAAATCCATGCTGAATTGTTAACCCATGTCTTTCCCTGGAAAGCAAGTTTGCCACAACTCGGATGTTTCTAGTGGTGCTTTTCTGAATGCTTTCTGAATGGTCAATGTGTTTTTTGAATCAAGGACTCTATATTCAACTAGCTATGTCAACAGTTTTGGAGAAGGATGGACTATTCAATCTTCCGGATTCTCTCTTGTTACATGTACCTCAGGACTTGCCTCCCCATCACTGATCTGAAACACCATTGGCTAGAAGTCTCTGTAAAAATAAAACAACCCAGAAAACCCAGGGCAATTTCTAGAAATGCAAACCCAAGTCCAAATTGGAGTAAAATGGACAATTTCTGCACACTCTTGAAGCAGAAATGTAAGGAGTGTTTAAGGAACAGCTGGGGAGAAAGCAATCAAGAGGACAACAACAACAAAAAAGGGAAGTTTTGTTTTGGGGGAAAGAAAAAAACTTCTCGGTGTGCTGGAAACAGCAGTGGTTTAGCTGGAAAGAGACCCCCCAAGAGAGCAAACAGATGATGTAGGAGGGGAAGAGTGGGGAGGAAGCAGCATCAGAGAAAAAATATAGCAAAGAGACTGAGCTGGGGAAAGAGAGTGAGAGCCACAAAACAAGCAGAGAGAACACAAAGCAGTCATTAATTAGCAGAGGAAAAAGAAATAATGTGCAACAAATTGCAGAGAGCATTGGCAATTAGCGGCAAGGAATCCATTCCCTTCTGCACACAATAGACGCCAGATAAGAACATCCATTTCAGGATGTTTTGCTCAAGTATTGCTGGAGGGCAAGTAGCTAATACCAGTGCGGGCATTTGTGCTGGCACTGCCTGTGCGAGGGGAGGAAAGATGTGTCATGAGAGGGAACAGCTGGCGGGGGAGAACCCAAAGAGATTGAAAAAGTGTGGGTGACAAAGGATTTCAGAAAAGCATTCCTGTTTGATAACTCTGAGTAAGCTGAAGTATGTATTTAAGACCCAGCAACATCAGGCACCTGCTTCCTCAATGGGGACCGCACTCAGAGTTAATGCTACATGTCCCTAAACTTGTCTTGACATCTACAGCACTGACCCTCCTTGCCTTGCACCATGCAGGACGATGCAGGGTTAGCTACCCATATTCCCTCTGGACTCAAGTGACTCCTTAAATAACTTAAGCAAGTGCTTTGTGCTGGAAAGCTCTACAGAGATTGAAGGAACCAGTTCTCCACCCCACTCTTGAACCAATCCAGGGTACTTTTCATAGACATAGAGGTCTGTCCAGGTCTGTGACTCAGCATGAGCAAACTACCAACACTCCCCAGCAGCTGAAACCAGCACATCCTAAATTAACGTGTGCAAGATCAGTTACCACTGGGTGGTAGCTCTCAAAAGCACAATAGCTCAATTGTTTTTGAGCATGTAGCAAGGCTTGCTTCTGTCCAAGTTTTCTGGAAGACTCCCAGGTCCATTAGTCATCGTGGCCTGCAATGAAAGGCGGAGATGATGGAGAGGGTGTTTCTTCACTTCCCGCCTAGCAAAGGGATTGCCAAGTTACAGGTCAGGATCTGAGTGTGGATGGTCACGTACAGCTCATGCCCCACTCACTGCAGGTGGGATTTAATTCACTGATCTCAAAGCTCACATTTAGATGTCTCCATGTAGGTACCCAAGGGACTGAGTACCCACTGCAGACTTTGGACACCCAGTCAACACAGTCAAGGGATCCTGGAGAGCCATTCTGTTGACAGTCAACAGTCAGCTCTTGGGGAGGTGAGTGGCTCTGTAGGTCTCCAGTGGTTAAATAGGAGCTTAAATATTTTTTGTTCAGTTGGGCACCTACTAGGCAGGATGCCCTAGGGTATTCAATGGTTGTAGAAATTTTTAGACAACTGAACCGAGCACCACGTGAGCTCACTCTCCACCCAGGGCAACCAGTGCCGTTGGAAATGGTGTCCTATCCACCCTCCAGCATCTCCTCTAAAATGAGTGACCCCTTGTCCCATGTCATATCAGCCACCCTTGAGCCTTGGAAATCTTAGAGAGTCTGAATGGTGGGAAGCACCCACATCTTGGGAAATGGGGATGACAGGGATGGGGTGGTGGGAGGCATGGAGGAGGAAGAGGAGATGCAATAAAAGAACAGGCAGTGTTGGGGTATGGGGGTTGTACCTGAGGACAGTGAAGGAAGTAGCAGACATTGATGGCTGAAGAGCTGTCGTGGGGCACTGGGGGTAACAGGGACATAAGGGATGGGGGAGACGGTAGACAAGTCCTAGATACCCAGAGAGTTTGGTAACCCTGCGGCCAGTAGGAAAGGTTAAACCCATTCTGCTCTCCTCCCAGACCTGCTGTCCTCTCCAGTGTAGACATCAGTCTTAAGCGAAATAAATAATCCACCTCCCTCACTTTTCAGTACACACCTCTCAGTTGCGTTCAGCAAGTTAAACACCACTGAAAGCCATGCCGACCCTGGAAAAGCCAGATAAAACCCTGCCCTGACTAAAGACAGCAGACTGAGCGCAAGGACGAGAGGTCTCATTTAGGTGATTTGTCAAACTTCTTTGAAGACATCACTGCTGCAGTATTGGAAGAAAATTACTCTCTCAGCCTGTGATTTTTTTCAAAGAGCATCTCAGAAGGTTTCATCTGTGAGATAAATGGTTGAAGCAAAGGGTTGGGGAGTGAGGGGAAGGAAGGAAGGAAAAACAGAGTCTGGAGCACAAACCAGTTAGAGAATGGGCAAGAGGTAGAAACCATCTGAGCTTGGCAACACACCGTGGGACAGGCTGTGGGGCCGTTGTGATTTATAATGGGTAGACAGCAAAAGAATGCAAAGCAAAAGACTGGGCAAAGCACAGAAATTACCTAAGGAGCCTCAATGTCTTCTTAAAATAGACATAGGCGCCTACAATGTTTTTCCCTTCAGATTTTAAAGACCTTTTTCACTAGCTTTCAACAGTGCAGGCACATGCCACAGCACAACCTTTAGCTCCTGCAGCGCTGAAGGAAAACAAACCAAACAAATCAAACAGTCCCTTTGAAACTCATTGGTTTGGGATATAACCAAGTACAATATTTATCCTCCAAAAGGGGAAGAGGGAAGCGTGAACTGAAGCAAGGGGGAAAGGAGTGGACACAGGATCTGTCTGGTAGGCCAAAGAGGATTTCAGATCCAAATACACTGGTGTTCGAAAATTAACATCTCACTGCAATTTTGATTTCCTAGGGAGAGCTCTCCTGTTGCATCTTTTCTTATTCTCATGCTGGGAATTAATGAAATATCCAGGAAAACTCTTGCATTTCAATTATGTGTCTTATGCCTTTCACTTTCCAAAAACACAACTTTTCAACAATTAAAAATTAGGAGAATCCAACTCAAGCCAAACTGAAGAGCACATTTTATTTTGTTTCTAAATTTCTTGGCAAAAAAATTAAGTCTTTCCATTTAAAGTTTAATTCTACTTTTGTATCAGTATTATTCTGGCAGGAGAGTGTTTGGAAACCAGAGTTTTGTCAAACAGCCCCTGCTACTGGGAAATTATTCTTTCTGCGCAGCTAGAGCAGCACGCTGACGCTGAGAAAACCTCCTACATTAGATATTAGAAAATTAACGTCATGCATGTACTAGGTATCTGGTTACCATGCATCTTTTTACCTCTTTTCTTGAATTTTTTCAACTCCTCTATCAGAGATGCCATTCACTTTTCAGCTAAATATTTCATTCAGGAGCATTGGATTCTTTTTTTGGATAAATATCTGTCACTGCCTCCTATCAGCAGTAATTAAAGTCATATGATGCAGCCTTCAGCGTCACAGGTGATGAGCGGTTCGTGGCTGTTGCTGATGGGTAACAAATTCTTTTGGGGAAGGAGCTGACAGTCACTGTACTGACATAAACCACCACCAGCTCCTGGATCCTCCCAGGATGGAGAGGCAACTGGGACACACCATCACGTTGCTCTTGGGATGCAGCAACTCATTCGCTTCAGCAGGAGACACTGATGCTGGAGCTGGCAATGTAACCTGGCTTACTAAGGTCACCCTCACCCTCAGGGCCATCTTTCCCCAGCCCCAGCCTCCTTCGCTCAGCACTGAGTCCAGAAAAGCTCTGTTTTTTCTTGTTCAAAGGTCCTGTGACCTTCCAGCTCCGTCTTGCCGATCTCCCACCCTGACCACCTCATCCAACACAACCCATCTCCCTCTGCCCAGGCTGCTTATCCCTTGGCTCTAGCTCTGTATTGGACACATATAAATATATATATCTGTCCTAAATATATATATAGGGCAGATATAAATAAGCTTAATTGCTGTACATATTCATACAGAAGAGAAGGCGGCTGTGACACCCAGCCATTTCACCACAGCTCAGCCCTCTGTTATCCTATAAGTCCCCAAAACACCATGTCCAAGGGACTGCCAAAAGGAAACTTTAGGCCCCAAAAATTCCCACTCCCCAAGTGAGAGGAAAACCTGAATGCAGCTCCATCACTGTTTCTCAGACTGAGATGCCATCCCCTATCCCTCCTGCTGCAACTAAGCTCCTCCAGCACTCAGGAACGGATAGACCTTATCTTCACCCATATCCTGCTCCTGTTGGCAGCATAGACCTGCCTTAGGTATGTCCCCAGGTCATGGTAAGGAGGTGGAGAGGGTCCATCTACTTTTTATCTGAAAGCATGTGAGACTCCCCATCCCTAGGAGACTGAGGGGAAGGGGATGAAGTGGCATTCCTGGGTCACCCTACAAACAGTACATATTAAACTTACAGTGCAGCCAAGGAGACTGGAAGGAGACTGGAAATTTATTACCTGCATTCCCTTCACTCTGCACCATACACCATCACATGCACCAGACACCCCTCCACCCCCAGACACGCATGCGCAAGCCACACAAACCACAGACGTACTCCTGCTCTCTGCCCCCAGCACCGCTAAAGACCCCAGCCCTGCCTCCAGAGCTAAACCATACGTCAGAGCGTGGAGGCCAAGCAGCAGGGATGGCAGTTCTCATTTTCATTCCAGTTCACTTCAGCATCCTCAAGAAGCAAAGCCACGCGCAGGCACTGATAGTGGATTTCATACAAAGTAATCAGAACGCAATAATATTCTCCCCAGTAACCGTCCTGGCGAAAGCCTGGGAGATGTTGACATTATTTGCATCTTTATTGTTCCTGAGCACTAGAGCAATGATGTTGCCGTGTTTTGACTAAATAGACGAAGAGAGATGTTTTGTTGCTTCCTTGAGTGTGGAAAGATTAAGCCCAATTACACATTCGCTCCATCTCCCCCCGTTCACACATACAGATTCCGCCTTTGCCGAAATTGCAGAACCGCCCTGCGAGTTATTTAAGGCGGGCATTAACGGAGAGCGAGTATCATCTGCACAAAATGGAGAGCAATGCCACCCGCCAAGGAGGTTTATAATGATTTTGTCTAGATGGGCTGAGAGTGGTGGTGCACAGGAGGTTCATGCCATCCCAGGAGGCCCCACGATCCTGGTCCCAGCCCCAAACAAGTGCAGCGTGCCAGCATTAGCACACCCAACCTGTGGGCAGTCTGGCAGAGGGTGCTTGCATGCCCCATTACACCCCCTTTTGCACTGTTGGAGAAGAGAGGACAGCATCTCATCCCCAAGCTGCAGGAACATCCAAGCAGGGCCCTCAGGACTCCATGAACCACCTCCCCAAGGAGATCACGTGTGGGGCTGCAGCACGGCTGCATCTGCAGCACCTCCAGGGAGGACATGGCAAAGACAGGGGCAGTACTGGTCACCCAGTCAAAGATGAGCATCCATCACCAAATCTGCTGCCTTCCAGTCCAGAGAGAACCACAATCCAGCACAGCCCTTGGGCAGACCAAACCCCTCCTTCCAAAATTTCAGAGAGCTTTACAAGCAAATCCCATCTTCCCTTCCCCCCATTTTTGCCGTGCACGTTCTCAGACAACCCAGACCACTGCAGTTCCCTTGCCAAGGAGAAAATTACAATGTCATTTTGGCCGTCAGGCTTCTGGCATGGCATTGGCAAACAGCCAGAGGAGGAGGAGAAGGAGGAAGGGCAGGGGGAGCAGGGAGGGGAGGGGAAGGGGGAGAAGAGGAAGGCGAGCACAGGTTTGTGCAGTAAAGTGGGCAACAGCTGCTGCTGCAAATACAAATGGCAAGGGGCCAGCACGAAGGATGGATGTTGTTCTCTGGCCTTCCCACCTGAAGGAAAGAAGGAAATGTTGGTTGAGGGTCTGGAAGAGAAAATTAAAGTCCAGGTGGCAAGGCTGACTGAACGCAGCCTGCATTAACCGGCCAAAGGTGCCACCTGGTCTTCCCCAGCTTCCTAAGAAAACTAACCATCCTTCGTCACCCTTAAACCTAGTTTTGGGGTTGCTGAGCTGTGAAGTCGGCAGCTACACGCAGCCTAAAGCTGGGGTTGCAATAGGGTGGGATGGATGGACTCAGTAGGACCATCCTGGGCTCAGGAAACTGATTACCACCCCGCATGGTACCTTTCCGCCTCTCTCTAACCCTTCAGGTTGGGCGTTTGTGCACAAGCAGGTCGTGCCCCAGGTAGCACGGATTAACAGCACAACCCTCACATGCACACAGAGAATACCAAGGGATGGTGCAAGCTGGGATGACAGCTCCTCATCCCACCTTTGCAGGAGCTGAGGTCTGATGGTGCAGAGGACCTCCCTCGCTAACCTGCTCCTCCATCTCTCTGCTGATGCTCTCCCCAAAGGACCTTTCCTACAGTCCCGGTGAGCTTCCCCTCTTGCCAGCTGCAGCTCCCCAGCCTTGCTGGACAGAGATTACTCGACCCGCTGTGTAAACAGCTTTCTCCCGCCCGCGCATCATGAATCTCTCTCGCATTGAGCAAGGTAAACCACAGTCCCACTTCTTTCCAGCCTTCCAGGTGATTTATTTAAGCTCCTGTCACCCCACTAGGAAAGGGGCTTTGCTAAGGCTTAATGCATGGCAACAGCTGCTCCTTTTTCCACATTTAGTCTTCTCCTTCCAATTTGCCCTGCAAGTTTCTCTCTGTCCCTCTCTCTGTGTCCTCCAGAGGTTTTCAACCTACAGATTCCCCAGGGACCTGTGGTTTTCTAGGGATCTGATCAAGAGGCCCAAGAAAAGTAGGTTCAAATGGGAAGGCTTTATGGGTTTGCCTTTTTATTGTAACATATTGGGGATTCACAAAGAAAAGGATTGAAAGCTGCAGGTGTAGGTGATTCCTTCTTGTCTTCTTTCACATACCTCAAAACCACCAGGTTTTCAGTGAAGCTTCCTAAACCCACTTGTGCACAGACAGGTTCACCTTGTCCTCATCCCTCAGGTATCAGCTTGGCCTCTCTCCCTTCTTCCGCCACTGTGGCAGGCTAGGTAGGAAATAAAATGAAATTCATGTATATTCCCCATGATACTTCCTCCAGAACTTGGTCCTATCTGAGTTGCATCCCACCATTTTTCAAACACCCTGCAAAACAACAAGAAACTCCATTTTCTCAGGGTGAGAACTGTGTTTATCTGCTGTGTCCACTCTTTGCTCCACCCTGACATGAGAAGTCAAAGACAATTAAGGGTAGTTAATGGCTCTCCAGGCAGTGTGGCCACATGCTGCCAGGGTTACTTCAGTTTTTCTCTCTCCACCTTAGAGGAACTGAGCTGTCACCAATCGACACTCATTTTCTCACACTTCCCCCCAACTTCAGTAAAAGCAGGAACAGATACCGTTGGGTTTGTTTTTCCCATTCATACAAAGAGTGCTAAACTCCCCCAATCACAGTCACATCCACAGCTTAGCAAGTTGATCTGATTTTCCACAAACGGACAGAAATGTGGCTGAAAGTGAAAAGAGAAGTTCGCCATCACTTAGCAAGGAGGTATAAAGTCAAGGACCAGCTTTAGTTCCCCCTCACATCAGCTTCTTCATAATACAAAAAATAACAGTAGGTTGATATTTGTGGGATGGCTTTGGCTTTGGGCCTTCCAAGGGTCTCCATTCATCAAGCAACGTGTTCCCATGTAGGGGAGGAACCCAGCTCCAAACATGAAGCTGGTGAGGAACCTGGAAGTGCAGTGGCAATCACTTGATACAGCCCGGTTGGAACGACTGCAGATAAATCCTCCCACAGCAGAGGGGAAAATCGGGGAGAGGGTTGCGCTGCCCTGCAATAACTCACCCTGCAGGATGGAAGGATTTGACGAATGGATGGATGGCAAGAAATCCAGTTTTTCTGAGCACGGAGCGAATGGGGATCACTGCAGAGATGGCCCTGGGGTGCCAGCTTTGGCCATGGGGTACAGCACCTCTGGAGTTAACGGTACCTGGAAGTTTTCTTCCTTTGGTTCAGTCCCTGAAGAAAAACCAGGAGATGAGCCCTGAGCAAGGAGTGCTGCATTTTTTGCTGCCACCACCTCCTCCCAGGATTTGGGAAGGCTTTCAAACAGCCCATTTTTGTCATTAGCCACCGAGAAAGAAAGGTTAGTTGCTTCTGTCCCTGGGTTGCCACTGCTTGAAGGCTGCACACGGAGGCAGCAGGCACAAAGCCACCATTGACAGCAGCTGCTTTCAAGTGCCACCGAAGCTCAGTGGAAAATGGGGAATGAGACTCACTAATTAGAGAGACAGTTAACTTAAAGCCCCACCACAATCCTGCTTTGCCAGGATGCTTTTGTTGCTCTCCTCAGGTGAAGCTCACCCCCGGTGTAAAAGCCTGCATCAGGTCTGTGCACAATTTCAACCAGAATTTGAAGACATAACAAGTGCACCAGCTGTCGTGGATTTCCCTTTCTTATCTCCCAGTTTACCAAGCCCTTTAGATCTCAGCTGAACCTCTTGCCTCTGCCCAACCATTGCATCCCATCCAACAGTGAATTTTTAAATATCTGTCCCTTTTGAATCCAAGGGACAACCACATACTGCCACTCACAAATGTTTTTAAGTGTGCAAAACCCAGGCATAAAGTTCCTCTTCTCTGGAGTGGGAGTTTTGTGCTTGTAAATCTTAATCTTACTAAGAGTTTTCAGGCTTCATCAGGTTTTCAGCACCTCTGTTTATGATTTCCCTGCTCTGATCCTCCTGGAGAAGAGCCCCATGCATTCCCCATGCAGACGCAGGCATGGGGAGATCTTTCAGACTATCTGTTCACTTGACTTGTCTTCTGCACACTCCAAGGTGGTACCCACATATCTCTCCAGCTCTGTTTTCTTCAGCGAGCAACCCCAGAAGCAAGTCCAAAGCTAAAATTGGGTCTGACATGCTACCTCTAATATCATAGAATCATGGAATGGTTTGGGTTAAAATGACCTCAAAGCCCATCTAGTTCCATCCTGCCATAGGCAGGGACACCCTCCACTAGACCAGGTTGCTCAAAGCTCCATCCAGCCTGGCCCTGAACATTTCCAGGCGAGGGGCATCCACAACTTCACTGAGGGCTTACAATGGTTTCCCAACTCCAGACACTTGGTTTGAGAGATGCACTTGTATCCATGGCTCATGAGTTTGGATTCTTTTTGAAGCATTTCTTATCAGTAGCAACAACAGCAAGGAGACCAGGGACATCTGGCCTGTGGCCCCCTGTGATCCAGCGTGGCCGGACCCCAGCCACCTCCAAACCAGTTACCTTGGCTGGTGTGACAGCTCCCACGGGACACAGCATGGATGTCTGCCCAACCACCCACCTGCCAGCGGGGTTACAGCATTGCAGTGTCCTATATTTTAGGCTACTGGTTTCACACAGTCACTGCTGCACCTACTTCACAGCCAGGATAACCTGCTCTGCTTCAGGTACCTGGTGCTTCAGTACTTCTGCTGAGCTGCCTGGGGTCATTACTGAAGAGCACTCAGCATGGTTTAGCTCATGTTTTGGTGGGCTCAAATGAGGAAAACTAACCACAGACATGCCTGTTTCTCCCCAGTTAAGATTAATGGGCTCATGACTCCTTGACCTGCTAGAGACAGCAAAAGCAACCGCCCACCCATGATCTTGGGTGAAGACACCCTGGAAGAAAGCCCTCTCCTTGCATTGCAGCTCATCTCCTCCTCAGCTCCAGAGAGACATGGCAATAGGAGAACTCACACGGCTTTAACGCCACTGGTTTGTGGTGCAACCACTTCTGTGCCCACCAGCCACATCTGTATCTCAGTAGGAACCCATGGGATTTAGGTGCATTAGTAAAATTGCATCCTTCTTCTTTCTGACCAAAGTTGGGGGGTTTACAAAATATTTTCTTCTGATTAGCTTTCAATATGATATTCAAAATCCATGGGGTCCCTTGGGAAAGGATGCTGAAACTTGCTGAATTTGAGTATCAAGCACGTTGCCCCAGGGGACTGACCCTGTGCAGGTCTCTAGAAAGCTGGCTTAGTTAAAAACAGATTAGAAAGTCCTTCCCGGCTCAAGCAAGGCTTCAATGGCGGCATTTCTGCACTTCTCAGTGACATCAGGGATGGTGACTGTGGGGCAGGAGGGTGGCGAGAGAAGCTCTATGATTAAGTGATTGAACTGAAGAAAAACATTCTTTTGGACCTATCTGAAAGGTATACTTTTCAATTTTTCACTGGCAAATCATTTGAACAAAATAAGCCCATTTTGTTTACTTGGGAACTTCTTTCCATTTAAAATAAATACTTCTGTGTTTTAAGTTGAAGTGAAGCAAGTGAAATATTGTTTCAAACAGAGACATCAAACTGTTTGGGAGAAAAAAAGAAAGTAAATTGAAGCTTTTCTTTTTCAAAATTGTCTGTTTTGGTTATTTCAACCCAAACAACAAACCAAGATTGATATAAAACCACAGCATGTTGCAGATGACCTGAAAGTGTATCTTTCAGAGTAAAAAGTTCCAGGTGAAAATGTTTTCCTGGCTTCAGCAACAATTGATTCATGAGCAGAATTAGGATTTAAAGCTTGGGCCACACAGTTTAATCCACTACCCCCAAACTCAGTGAAATCTGCTTTGAACACGACTGAGGTGGAGGAGAAGGGCGGGGGGAGCAGGGAAATCTGCAGGGGAACTACAAGAGCAGCTGTAGCAGGCTCTGGCATCCACTTAACTTGAAAATGAGAAAGCAAGCAGTGTACGACTACGACAATTAGATCCTGAGCAACGCAGACCTTTCCAAAAACGAAAGACAGCAGGGGGAATTAATGGGCATAAATGCAACCCAGTAATTAATTGATAAATGGCATTAGAGAGTTTTCTAAAGAGGAAGACTCCAACGTGACTTATCTTCTCAAAAGCAGAAGACAATTTCTCCCTCCTTTCACCTTGCAGATAAGGACAGAGAACAGGGATCTTTCGGTTTTGAAGCTTAAGAGGAATCTGGAAGTTGAAGACAGAAGAGAAAGGAAAAAAGCCTCACGTGGCAGGAGGGAACAACACAGGGGGCTGTTGTTATTGACTGAGCTGCCGAAGCCGGAGAAGAGCAGTCTGCAACTATTCACCACCAAATAATTCCTCTTGCAAGGGTGGGAGCAAAGTGAGGAGTAAAATGGGAGCAGGAGCAAAGTGAGTCCTGCTGCAAATACCTTGTAGGGAAGAGGGGGACCCAAGGGCTGGGCTGGTCCACAGCTTTCTGCATAAACCCCTTCCCCTTCCCCACCAGGCAACGGGCAGGTCTGCAGCGTGGGACCACTTCTCTTTGCTGCAGCTGCAACTTCCCAGCCGGTCCCTGAAGCATGTGCATTGCCCCCCTTGGACAAGACAAAGCCCAGCTGTCAGCTCTCCATCTCCTCCCCTTGCTGCCTCCATGCCAGCTGTAAGGTCTCATCTGTGCTTCACTCCAGCGAAGATGCTCAAGCCAATGCCCCCCACAGCTAATCCACAGGGTCCACCATCTCCTCAGACATCCTGCAAGCAGCTCCGCCACCGCAGGTGCCCAAGAGTGCAGCAATGATTTTTTCAAGGCTGAATGTACCTAATGAGACACTTTCTTCCTGCCCTGCTAGGCACTTATTATTAACAACCACATTGAATCCCTAGATGGAATTAACTGATAGATGGAAACACATAAATTTCAGTGTGTAAGTGTAGCTGCCTACGCTCCTGTCACAGGCAGTGGAGACCAAAGGTTCACTTACCTGAAGTCAGGCATCTTGTGCCATCCGAGATGCCCAAAGGCATGCAAGACACCTGCATCCTTCTGGAGCAGCACATAGAGGACACGAGTTACACCAGGGCATCAACATTAGACCCAGATGACTGGTCTCAGCAGACTCCAGCTTCTCAGTAGAGAATGGCTGTCCCCATTAGTGTTTTTAATGTCTGCTAACCATGCCAATAAGGTATGTGCACTGTGAATTACCCAGCTTCCTCCAAAAGACAGAGGCCCAGCTTGCTTTAAGAAGGAAAGGCAAAATTCGGGCAGAGCAGCAGAAAAGGAGCCACCCTTGCTCACGGTCAACCCAAATGGAGTGAGGAGGCACAGCTGTTTGATGGATTACTCCCAGCCTTGGGGGCAGGAGGGTAAGAGCATGGTAAGACCAGGCCAGATGGGTCAGCAGGGATGGGACAAGAGCCAAATTCCCCTGAAGAGCTGTCCGTACCATGGTCCAGCTCCGTGGTTTGTGCAAAAGCCCACGGAGGCAGCTCTGCACCGGTTCATAAACCCACCCATTCAGACTGGTCCAGGAGCAAAACCATTTGCTGCCATGGTGTCATCCCAGCAGAGAACTTGATCCAGCGATTTCAGCAGAGCAGCCAGGTGAGACCCAAAGACTGGCAATTTCATAGTGGCCTCCAGAACAATCTCCAGGGTATCACAGACCCTGTCTCTATTTCCCGTCCCCTTAAAAGACTCCTTTGCAGGAGGCAAAGCACAAGCATGAGGGGTGCTGTGTGTCTGCAGGGTCTATTCTGCTTGACTTACACAGTCGAGGTGTCCGGCTGCCCCTGCCCCTAACTGAGGTCCTCCTCTGCCATTCCTGCAGGCTGTACTCACACACGGTTCCCCCCTGAACCATGCAAGAGGCTTTTCTGTCCTTGGGAAGCAAGGTAGGACTGTGAGGTGGCAGAATGCACTCCCAGGTCTTGTTCCTACATGGACAATAAGATTTATTTAGGACATATTTCTGGTCCTGGAAACTAGGAAGACCTTGGCTTCCCCAACCCAGGCACCATCCCTAGCACCATGAGCTGGTGATGGTGAAGTAAGGTCTATGACTGAAAATGCATCATTTATCATCTGACACGCTGACTCTTCCCAGAGCAGTTCCTCCATTCCCAGTCCTGCTGGGTAGCCTGCAGACAGAACACCTCAACAGCTATTCATTCTTATCATGAAAATAGGTGTAATCTCCAGCCAACGTGCCAAGCCAATTCAGCAAAAACTTGCACAATTGCCCTGAGCTGAATCAATAGCCCCCCAGCTTCATCGCTGGAACAGGTCACCGGCTTATCAAGGGAGACCTGAAATCATTCATAGAACGCTTGTGGTTTTGCTGTCCTTGTGATGGCTTTCCTGAACTCTGTCCAAAGCAGAGACATGTCATTTAGATTCTATTAAAACAAAGGTGCACGTCCGCACGCACGGGAAGAGAAGGAGGGAAGAGAAAAGAAGGACGGAGCTGGGTGTCCTTGAGGTCATGTAATCTAACAAATCACGGAGAAGCCATTAGCACCACGAAATGACAGGAGGCAAAACAAGGCAGAACGTTAAGCGCCCGGTGCTACCAAATCCATCAGCTGCCCCTGTTATTCTGATGGTGTGTCGGTGCAGTGTATAATCATCAAAATTGGTATTCTGCTGCAAATCATCCAGCCCCTGCTTTCATCCGGGCTGAGTTTTGCTGGTCATTAGGGATCAAGGAAAAAGTACGGAGTCCACCTCACATCAGTTCTTGCACAAAGTCTGCTCAGCCCTCCTTCATTGGCAGAGCGAGCAAGCAGGATCCTAAGTGCAGTAACTCCCATTGTGTGCTTGTGAGGAGGGGAAATAACTGGGAGAGAGCCTTAATCAGCCCTGGAGTCATGAAGAGTTCAAGTGTGATGTTGTTTTGGAGGTCAATTGTGGCAAAACTAGCAATGTGCTAGATCTTCAAGGCCTTGGGGCTGGGTCTGTGTTTGGCAGAGTCTTTGAGCCATTCGCACAACTGTGGTGGTAAAAAAGTGAATCACCACCATCAGAGCTGGAACAACCCAAACCTAGGAGGTGGTGTAACCCACACACGTGCACATATAGCTGTCACTCAGGGGACAGGGGCTGAAAGGGGCCCTGAGGAGTCTTGCAGGGAGGGACTGGCTCTTACTCGGCATGAGACTTGTCCCTCCAGCATAGATCGGGTTTTATAAAAGACTCCCTTGTTGAAGCTGGCAAGGATGTTAGCATTGACCAGACACTAAGTGCAATCACTGCTGGCCTTTTCCTGGGAAGAAGAGGAAAGGCTTTGAGCACACACTCTAGACAGCTGACTGAGGTCCTTTCCAACTATCATCTCTGTGATTCTTGGGAATGGATGAAATTCACGTTCTGCAAACCAAGAGAGGACCTTGTCCCATCTAGAGGGTCACAGAGCTTTGCAGCACCAGGACATCTCCATCAGAAGCAGCATTTGTCCTGGGGTAGTTGCCAGCAACCCCATGGTCATTCCCTGGCTCTCAAGGAGAGACCAGCATTGCAAGCTCTACTTGAGCGATGTCCAAGGACCTCTGCTCTCTGCAGAGTTTAAAAGGTCCAGGTAGCAGAGGTCAGACCAAGTACCAAGACCATTTCACAGCAAAAAGGGCCAGCAGATCTCAAAGCTCTTTTAACACCAAGCTTTTGCCTGAAAAGTGTTGAAATCCAGCACATGGGCATCCAAAAGGGCAGTCATGCCACTTTTACCTGTGCTCCTCCATCCTCAAGTCCTACCACGAGACGTTCCCAGTGTGCTGCAGGACAACTGAATGGGACAGCATCATCTGGATGTTTGGGATGGCCCAGTCTCAGCTCTGCAAGCCCTGGAGAAGATCCTGACCTCCTGATGAAAATACAGCAGAGCTAAATTTAGCTATACTCAAAGGCCTATTCTCTAACAAGACAGAGCAGAAAAGAAGAGCAGCCATTTCCCACCCCAGAAAACAATTCAGTTTTTGAAGTTTAATGGAGAAAGTTCTCCAGCCAATTGTCTGGTGTTTGGGTTTTTTTTTTTTTTAAGTATTGTGCATGTCACTCAGTGCCAAGGATTTCAAAGTGTGTCATCGTTGATTTTCTTTTGTCATTAACTGCCAGGTTTTGGGGGTGGTTCAGAGCTGAGCAGGAGGAAGATCGGAGGCAAAGCTGACTTGATTAAGACTGTGTTTTGAAACCTTTCTGCATCTTGTTTAAATTGATTTTCTTCTGCTTCTGCTCTAAAAGGGAAGAAAAAAAGAAAAAAAAAAGAAAAAAAAGTAGCTCCATCCAAGGGAACATCAAAGGGAACTGAGCTATTTTCACTGCTGGTATAAAAACGAAAAACATGCAAAGACCAAACTGCACGACTGATGCTAATACAGTGTCCGAGAACAGAGCCCTGTAGAGACAAGGCACAGGAAGGGACGATAATACCTTCACTCAGTCCTGAGTTGCTTGCAATACAAAAGCTTCACAAGTATCAAACCCTCCTGGGAAAGATGCTGTTGAGGACACAGTGTGGTGAAAAAAATCATGCCAGGAATTCTTTGAAACTAAAAGAACTTTGCCTTGTAGTCCTGTTTTTTCTTTCTGGAAAGGGCAGGCAGTGGGAGAAAACCCAACAAAACAAAGCAGAATTTTTAAAAAGTTGAAAAAAGCCACCTATTATTTTTATGCCCAGGAGAAAATTAGGCTGTTTCTCCAAACTGTGACTCATTTTGGATTCACTAAGCAGACCCAGCAGAATGGCTTGGCAGGTTGGACTCTGGCCTTTGGCCACCTCAAGGACTATTAGGTGTATGATGGTTGCTTTAGTTCAGTGGAGACCAGGTACCTCCTGTCACATGTTCCCTGGATGACACCTGCACCTCTGTCCTGCGTGTTTGACCTGATGTATATACCCAGCTCAGGTCCTGCCCCAACGCTCATATCTATGGCTGGAGACGTTTGCACAGTGGGAGCAGTCTTGATGGGGACACCATGGGAGAGCAGGTCTCATGTGCTGGAGACCCTCTATGCCAGTGCCACCATGGTAGGTCCTGTCCTGCAGCTGGAAGCTCTGCCTTGCCCTTCCCCTTGTGCTTTCTGCCCTTCTTCATGTTAGCAGAAGCTTGCTGTGAATCCAAAAGGGTGAATTCACACCTTGACAGAAAATTAGTCCAAAAGCTGTATTGAGTTGATCCAGCTGGGAATAGGAAGGTGGCTATTCACAAATAAAAGTGGCCTTGCAAGGCTGCAAACATTTTCTTGTTCCTCATATACACCACTGGCTGCAGGAATAACTGGCTTCTTACAATGGAAGTGGACGTTGGTACCAGGGACTCCTACATTTAGAGGTACCTCTGAGATCAGTCCTTTTGCACTAATGTTGTCTAAGATGACTTAAGAACTCTCTTCTTCTGTCTTCAACCATTGCCTACCAATCACAGCCAGAAGCAGGAGGGCCAAAAATGGACCATCCTTGGTTGAGGAGAGCCACAGAGATGAAATATATTCCTTTTAACCTAGTCCCCAAAGCTGTGTCTGTACTCGTGAACTGAACAGTGGACTGAACTCAAGCTGCTGAATTGTTAGCCCTTCCTGGCACACGTTTGGCCTTAGCACAAAGCACTATATGATTCTTGCATGGGTCAGCCACTTATGTGGGCCATGAATCATCCCAGCAGACAGTTTGCTGATGGCCACTTTGTTTTGAAGGTAGGAGAATTTAATAACACAGATGAAGACTGCTCTGCGCCATTGGCCTCAGGACCCCCAAAACTTTCCCAAGCATATTTTAATCTACAAGCAGAGACATGACCAAAGCTCCTCGCTCTGCAAGCCTAGGGATCACAAAGTGCATCAAGTCCCTCAGTCAGAGAAGGCTACTTTGGACTGAAACAGCTTATTCATTTATTTTTATGCAAATCCAATAAAGATGAAATTTCATCTCATACCTATTTCTTTAAAGCACCTTTGGGTACCAAAGAAGTGGCAGTAATAGCAATAAGCAATCCTCTGTCCCTGGGTGAGTGTCCCATCAGCTTTCCCTGTCCAGGTAGGAAGGCTGGTGAGCAACGTCCTGACCTTCAGCACTTTGCTGCAGGCAAGCACAGTGGAGGTGTGGGCTTGGGGGGGGGCGGCAGCAAACTCAGCCATGCCCCTGGGCACTGTCAGCCCCGTTCAGTCCCTGGCTAGGCATGACTGTCCTCCGCAAGCATCTCGTAGCATATCCTCAGTGGCCACTGAGTGAAGGAGGCTACAAAAGACCCCTTAGATGTGTTTCTCAAGGCAGTAATTTGGTGCATCTTTGCTAATTAGTCCAGAACAGCTCTTCCTTTGACTTACATATCTCATCTGTTGACCAGAGCTGGACACCTGGGTCTCATGCAGCGCATTTGAAGCCACACTGCAGTGTTTCCACCCCCATTTCTACATTCTCCAACTTCCTAATTTTACTTCTTTGGAATGGTTTGGTTTGATTATCTCTGTTGAGCATCTGGGACCAAAACAGGCACATTGCACACGCTCTCTGATATCCAGGTACGGCCCTGCCACTACTCACCAATGCTTCAAACCACGGTGGATGGCAGCAGCAGTGTCTCTGCATGGAGATGCCACATCATCATGAAGCCACAGGGCAGGGCTTCTCCTCAGCTCCAAACGTTGTCCAAACTTGCACCGATTTCTTCATTCTCTGAGTAAGGATTTAAAACACAGCGGAAAGTTGGAGAGGGAGACCTGCATCCTGCTTTGACACTGTTGACACAGAAGTGCTCCATCTCCAAGCTCGCTTTGTACTTCATAGCGCGGGGACTTGAAAGACACTCACTTTTTTAAGAAATATTTGGAAATTAGAGAGATAAGACATCAGCTTTAGGCAACACTTCAGTGACAGCACTCAACAGGACCTCAGTCTTTAGCATGTGTGCGTATAGTATTATAAATTTATTTCTCTCCTTCTCTCTGTGTATATAGAAATGTTGATGCAGTGAATTAAAATCTAGCTGTGCTTTATACTTTCATTTTTAATGGGACCATTCTTGGCTCCAAGGAGAGAGCTATCAGCCCCCAAACGGCAGGAACGGGTGGAGAGAGCAATCGTCTTCTGCAAAAGACAAATAAAGTAAAAGGAAAGAAAAGGCACTGGAAGATGATGAATGGTTCAACTTCCTCAGCTGCAGGAGCTCTTCATTAACCGCTTCACCGCCTTTTTTTTTCTTTTTTCTTTGTGGCTTTTTTTTTTTTTTTCCTTTGGCTCTGTGCATGTGCCTGTCTGCCTGCAGCTCTGTATGCCCATGAGTGTGTTGCCTGCCTGCAGCTGGTCCCTGTTCAGGTCCCCTCACCTCTCCCACCCCAGGATGCAGTATTAAATGAGAAAAATTAAAAGAAGATGGTTTTACATTTCACACTAGCAATGTCACCTCATGCTGCTTCCCAGGGGACAGAGCCTGCCTTGTGCCAGGACACCCCAAAAAACTCGGTGCAAACTTGATGCACCTTGAAATTCAGGCTCCAGGGAGCCAGGGAGGACACTTCTTGTCCCAAAGCGACTTCCCCAGTGTGCTCCAGAAACTGCCCCCCCCCCATTTCTGAAGCTCACTGGAAGCCATTCAATCCCTGGAGACTCTCCCCTGTGCCCTCCATTGCTTGGTCCTTCCTCCACATCCCCCTTCAACCCTTAGAAGCCCCTGCAGAGACTAAGCAGGCCAGAAGCCCATGGAGCTGCTGTGGGTCAGGATCCGGCTCCTTGCTGTGGCTCTTGCACCCCAGGGTGACTGGGCAGGACAGGGTATAGGTGGGACAGATGAAGGACCAGTGGGTCCATTTCACACTCCAAGGAAAACCTAGGCACAGAGACAGTCCAAGGGCAAGGAGATCTTGTCAGCTTCATCACAAGCGTGGTGGGTGACAGCACCCCCCTGAAATGGCCAAGGAGGTGCAGTCCCGGGTCCTTTTGCAACCTGGGCTTGCTTCTGCTCCACAAGGAGAAGCAGCCAGTCCCAATGAGGCCATTAAGGTGCTGGAGCAGGTATTCTGGGGCCAGGCATCCACAGAGCGTGGCGTCCTCCTCCCAGTGAGCTACCACAGTGCTGCCTCAAATGCAGGACCTGACCCAGGCCCAGTGTTCGGGCCAGGTCTGCCTGTGACCAATAGTCTCAGGGAGGAGTTGCTGGCATTGAGATGAAGCCAGCTGTAGCCTCCCCACCACTGTCACTCAAGATGTTTCCCTACAGTTTCACATCTCCTTGGCCACCTCCAAGACCAGAATGGTCCCACATGAGTCCTACCAGCTCAGCAGGACCTTTCTCCAGAGTTGAGGCTGTGCCTGTCATATCACCTGGATGTTTAGTTGCAAGGAGGCCACTGTGTTAAAAGGAAGCCTGGGAGATGTTAAAACATCCCCACGCACACTCCTAATCAGCCCCAGTAAGAGATGCCTCACCCAAGTTACCCCAACTTCTCCCTTGTTTCTTTCACGTAGGACCTGGAGCATCTCAGTGCAGGAAGAAGACAGAGACTGTTAAATCAGACCAAAGCTGGAGAAAATATTTGTGCCATGGGGAGGAAAACACAGGAAGATGCTCCCTGGCACAGTGCGGGCTCTCCATCGCTGGAGGGCTGAAGAACACAAGGGCAATTACATGGGGAAAGAGCAAAGAGCTGGCACCAGGCTCTGTCAGGGATCAGGTGTCTTTCAGGTTAAAATCTAAAAAGAGCTGGGCTTTGCTCCACCTGTCTTCTGAAATGTCCGGATTTGGTTGCTTTTGGAAATTAGATAATAGACTAGGTGGACCAAGGGGATGGGTCCATCCTGTCTTCCAACATGTTGCTGGGAATTAAAAGCATGGTTGCTCCCTCCAGCATGTACAATGTAAGGCTGTAGAAGTTGATACAGAAGCTTTCTCCTCAGCTAGCCAGGAGGTTTTTGTCTTCCTCATTTCAATCTCACAAACACTGACACATGGTAAGTACAAATACCATTGGATAAATGAGAAATGACTGCTCAAACCACCAGTGAACCATCAGCCTGAGCCTGAGCCTCAGCCCTTGCTCAAGAGCTCACTGGAGTTGGAGAGTTTCAGCACACATCTTCATAATCACAGTCCCAGAGGGGAAATAGTGAGGCCCAACCTCCAGGAGATGCAGCATTTTGTGGGCACTTTTACCCCAAGAGACAACAAGATCAATGCCAAAAAAAAGCAGATGGGCTAAAGCAGGTTACAACATTCAGTGTACTCAATCTGCTGCTGGTCTCCACCTCAAAGTACGTACAGGAATAGGCGTGATATATGAGTTTGCCTACACAGCAGCAAAGCTGGGATGAGGCCCCATAAACATTGAGGTGATGACGGTAAAAGTGGTCTGATCCTCAATCCCATACCCACTCCTCCAAGCCTTGGGGAGACTGAAAGACAGTTAAGCAGGAGATGTGACCATGATGCACATCCCAGTGCCCCAGGTTTCAGTGAAATGACTGAGACAGGAGCTTTGAGCAAGGCTCCATTATCCAAGAAGATGCTTTTGATGCTGAAGACATGGTATGGTAAAGGGCTATCATTTTTCTGCTCTCCTAATGTCATTTTTTAAAGATATCCAAACTGGCAGCGGACCCCTTTATAAAGGGGAAAGCTCCATTTGGACGTACTTCCATTCAACAAGTGATCAGAGGCACTTGGCAGCTTTCATGCCCATCTCACACTTTTAAGGGGGTTGCAGATGATGGGACAGGGAAGAAAGAGCAAGGAGAAGAGCTGCACTTGAGGATCTGGTCCCTGGCAATCCCAGCAGCAATTCAGAGGTTAAGGCCGAGCAGACGATTTCATGGTCATCTGCTGCCATCTAGTGTCACCTGGACACCCAAAAGCCCACCCTGGATTCATGAATTTCTCTAACCAGGCCTCAAGTCTTGCCCATCCCATGGACCACAGGCCACATCTTACATTTGTGGGTGCATCAGGATGGACATCATCCATCTGCACTCCCTGTGACCATCTCAGGTTAGACAGAGCCAGCAAACAGACCAGTGTGCACCATCCCTAAATTACACACGCACACCCCCAATACCGCTGCTCTCAGAGGGGAGCCAGCTTGCAGCTCAAGGGCAGAGGAGCTGGTTTGGTCTGGGCACGTGGACCAGGAGGGCTGTTCTCAGCACTGCTGCTCTTGCCTGGGGAAAAGGGATGCGATGGGTCATTCTGCATCACGGCACAGCCAGTCTGCCTCAAGAAAAATCTGCTGGTGCATGCAAGGACATCTCCCAGGCAGAGAAAGGGTCTTTGAGAAGGGTAAAAACATCATTGTTGAGTACTTACTGTGCTGCTGAGCAGAGCCCTAGACCAGTACATCTTAGCAGGATCCCTGAGATCAGAAATCGGGGTTTCTATCAATTCCTTTCTAGCCTGAATAGCTCAGATTTAGCCCCCAAATGTGCACGTCCTGGTTCCGCACTGTCAGTGAAGTTTGGGTAGCTATAGGGGGTGAACTCCCCATTTCTCCCCACTGGCAACAGGAGGAGATGAAGGGAAGTGTGATGACCAGGTAGGTGACATCAATGGGCAAGAAGCTGAGCCCAGGGACATTGCATCAGCTTGACGTGATCATTCAGTTGCTGGCCCCAAAGGTGTTTTTTTGACTGCAGGACTGTCATCCCTCACTTTGCCATTAAGCTAAATGGTCCGACTCATTGGGAAAAGTTTTTCCAACCACTTCATCATTGCAATGACTTCTCCAAACCCTCTCCAAGAGTGTAACTCTCTGCTAACACTACACTGGACAGTAGAAGAGAAGGCATTCACAGATGGGGAGCTGCGTTTCCCCTCTCTAGGAGCTCTGTAGGGTCTTCCTCAAGTCTGACCATGCCAGAAGTCCTTGGGAGATCACTGAAAAGAATGTGACCCTGGGAAGGGTTAGAGACCAGTTCATTTATCCTGTCCTTTGGAGGTCATCTGAGGATGATCTCAGGAGGTCCCTTTCAACCTAACTGATTCTGTGACTTGTTATGGGAGTAAGAGAAGATGCTGCATCCTACATCCACCAACCAAGAAAGATATGGAGGTACCAGAAATGCTTCAGGGAAGACCCACGTGCATGAACAAAGACTTCAGAACAAAGCCTGATCATAAGAAAGGACAGCTTAGGTTAAGTTAGCCTTAGCCACAACCTGCAATTAGCAGCCCTTTTTGTAACACTGGGGATAATGAAACACCAGAACAGTTTCCTGAGGGTCTTCCCTGAGCCTACATCATGAACATCCTTTACATTGGTTGGACACATCTCAAAAAGATTTGTCCTAGGTCAGATGGGATCTGCCCCAGGGTAGCTGACATGTCGCACACAGTTGGATCAAATGATCCCAGGTTTAAGGTCTAACAGAAGGGGCTCCAGGGCTCTGCTTGCACCGATGTGGTAGGAGACCCATAGCCCTTGGTGTCTAAAGGCTCAAGGAACTTCTGAGCAAAAAAGGAGTCGGAGCCAGGGGACTGTACAAAGCCTTTGTTCTCATTTCAGACCCTGACAGAGCCGCATGTCAAGTCATAGGAAAGTGGCACGGTATAATACTGTGCAGGTCAACAGCACCTTTCATCTGAGGATTGTAAAGCCCTTTCAAGATATCAGTTTGTTAAACCTCACAACACCCCTGTGAGGTAGGTATTACCCCCCATTTTACAGATGGGGGGAACTGAGGCACAGAGAAATGCAATGGCTTGGCCAAGGCCTTTGGGCAAGCCAATGACACAGGCAGGAGGTGTTCCTGCTCTTGTTCCCGGCTTGTGGCTCCTTCCCCCTTTGGACAGCAGAGTGTTAGCAGCTCACAGAGCCACTGCTGGGCTTGTCCCATGAGCAGGGAACATGCAATGTTTATGGAGGGCTCCTGAGCCCCTTGAACGCACCCTGGTAATCAGCTGCCACCAGCACTTCAGACATTAAACCGTTTCCCAGGCAGCTTCTCCTTCCAGGTAGGACCCCAGGATTGTCACTGTTTTTTCTTGTGCAATCAGGCAGGAGGCCAGGAGGAACCTGAGTACTTGGATCCTTCATGAAAATATCCCAGCACTGTATGGCACAGTCCAAACTGGAAACCACTTTTCTTTGGTGGCAAATGTCTCCCCGGAGACAATGCCCAGCATTGAACTCTGGTGGCAGCAAGTGGTGGGGGGGTCTCAACAGGCCTGGAGGAGAAGGAGGAGGTAGCTAGAAGCATATTACACAGCTTTCGCTGCCACTGTCGTCAGCATCTTTTGTAAGTGTTGGATGTTCACTTGACCCCAAGTCACCCCATCCCAGCCCATGTGCAATGTCAAGAAGAAACTAAAGCTGGGGAATAAATTGGCCAGGAAGCGATGCCAGGAGCTGTGGTGGAGTCTCCATCATGGTAACCCCACCAGCAACCCACCAAAACCCTTAGTTACGTCATGGTACCAATTTCCCCTCTCCTCCCCCCACCACTACAGTTTTTGTGCTGAATACATATTCTGTCTTATAAAAATAGTCCTCTGGTATCAAAAGACAAATAAAACAAGAGAGGAATAAAAGACCCCTGTCGCCAGCAGCAGTGCAAATCAGGAGAGCCAGCTCAGGAAGGATGGGCTTAAGGTGTCCTTGGTTTGTCACTTCTTCAAGGGCAAGGAGGTTGATTGGACTTTGATGGCTGGGACTGGCCTAGAGCAAGAAGAAAGAGAAAAGAGACAACTCATTCAAGTGCAGAGACCAAACATCCACCACCTCCACCACAACCATCCTTCCAGAGCTTGGGGAGGACAGACCAGCTGCTGTCCCTGAGACCAGAGGGGACCTGGGACTGTCATGGTCACCCATGTCCTCTCTCAAAGATACAGCCCCAAATTGTATTGCTTTGAGGTGTTCTCCTTCAGCGTACCCTCAAAACCCTGATAGGATGCAGAGTCTACCAAAGCATGTGGTGGCACTGGGCAGTAACCAGCAGTGAGAACTGGGAGCCCACCAGCTGCAGGAGTGACGTCCCCCCAAGGGGTTACTGGTCTTGGCTTCCCAAAAACAGCCAAGGTGGTTTGTGCACTACCAAGAGACATCACCAAATCAACCAACCCAATATGGAACTTACAGTCCATCCTGGGAATTCATTAAATCTTTCATGTCATCCATCCAGGAAAGACCACAGTTCCCAGTCCCTCTCCTAGCATGTTGGCGGTGTCAAGTAATGAATCTGGACCAGGACACGGGCACATCCTGGACACATCCTGCTCCCTGGCACAAGTCTGGCCCTGCCAGTCAACACTTTCTGACATGGGCACCATTTCAAGAGAAGATGGCCAAGTACTCCTCCTGGAGGGCAGCAAGGACAAAACCACACTGTCTGGGAAGTGAGCCAAGTTTGGCTTCCGGGATGTGCCAAATCTTTCTCTTTTGGGACCACACAAAGGCTTGGCTTACCTACTAGAAGAGATGAGCTATAGGGATTGAGTTACACTGAGAAATTTTGGGGTATATTCAGCCTCCTTGTGGTGGTAACAACAAAGACATAGGAACCTAAAATGGTCCAAGAGGGTCAAAGCAGTAATTAGCAAAGCAGACCATCTGGGGATGAGGGCCAACTTCAATCCAGCATGGTGCCTTCTCTCCATGGCTGGATATGGCCCACAAGCCTGGCTAGCAGGAGCGGATGCAAGCACAATCCCCTGAGGCCCCACTGACCTATTTCCAGAGGGTTTAGCAACATAGCGAGAGCTGAAAGTAGTAGAGATATTGTAAAGGACTTGGACAGAATCTCCCAGCTCCAAACTGGAAAGCCTGTGTCCTCCATTCCCTTGGACACAGGTGCCCAAGCCCTGCTACTGTTTGGATACCCAGAGAGGCTCTGTCCTGCTCATCTAAAAGCCTCTGGGAAGGGTGGCATTTAATCCCCAGTCTCTTGGGTCCCAGCCCAGTGCTTAACCAAAGGCCGTGCCCCACATCAGCAAAGACCATCCCTGCACGGTGTCTGCGACTCACCTTTGAGGTGGCATCAGTCTGTAGGGAGGAAAGGTGAAACAGAGCATCAATGTACATCCCTTCGCTCCACTATCCCCCAACAGCTCACCAACAGCCCTCTCCGTCCTCTGGGACGGGGGGTCATATGCACCCCCAAAGGATGGGATCACCCTTAACCCATCAGGACCCTATAAAACCCAAAGTCCCAACCTTGGTCACCGCTGGCCAATGTTGGCCAAACCCTGTGGGCTCCTGCCAGGTGGAGGCATGGCTGCAGCTCCCAGACACTCACAGGTACCTTGCTCTGGTGGTCAGGCTTTTCTCCTGCACCGTCCAAGAGGGAGCATAGGCACAGGGTTCCACAGAGTTCCCATCTGGCCAAACGCTTTGGTTGTGGTTGTTCCCCAGGTAGCAGGCTTTGGGACATCTTCTGATTTCCTTTCTACCTGTTGCTGCTGCCCTCAGATTCCCTATACCAAAGATCTCCAATGCCCTGCAGGCCAGCTACCTCAGAGACGGTGGGCTTCAGACTCCTGTGTAGCTATAGCAGCAGGTACAGACCCGCACAGCCCAGAGCACAGAGCATTTCTCCTGCTCCTCAGCAGCCTGACCTGTACATACCAGCCATATTGGGGAGGAGGAGAAACCCAGGTCACAGTGAAGACACCACGAGGGGCAGACCAGAGCACACCAGATCAGAGCACACCACAGTGATATTTGGGATGTCCCACCCAGACATGGCCCACAAGACCCCACACTGTGTCCACCTGTAGGACCCCAGCAGTGGTGGGAGATAGCTCAACTCTTCTCTCTACTTACTTTAATGGCCTTGTGGGGTGGCTTACGGCACTTGTACCCGATGCCTTGAAGTTGGTAGGAGGGACCATGACCAGCAGGGTCTGTCCATGTGCAGGAGGCAGCTCTTTGGCCAGAAGAGGACTTCCAGGCAGAGGCCGACGGGGAGGCTGGAGCTTTGGGACAATCTGGGATCACAAAGTGTATGGAGAGAGACAACATCCTTAGAGGAGCATCCAATGACCTCCTACAAACCTCTGTCCCCTGCTGCAGAGCTGAGATGCTTTAAAGCATAAAACCACCACACCCAAACTACCTTAAAATATTATCTTTATCTAATGAGCTTTCCTCATCATTGCAACAGATTCATCTCTTAGGGTGGCATGACAGCTCCTTAATAGTGCCCAACCCAAAAGAGCCACAGGCAGCCAAAAACCAGGCAATTTTGATGAGTCTGGAAGGAAAGCACAGCCAACCAGGAAAGCTCACCAGCGGGGTCCTCACGGGGCTGCAGGGAAGAGGTTTCTTTGGAGGCGGCAGCTTAGCCTGGGAGACAACCATTTTGGTGGGCACCATGGGTGATTTGCTGAGTGGCGGAGGTGGCCTGGCAGGCTTGGGATCTCTTGGGCGCGAAGGGATGGAGTGGGGAGCCGGGCGAAGAGGGTGGACAACGTTGACAGGCTGAGAGCCGGGCTGGTGAGTGCTGGGTTTGGGGGGGAACGCAGCCCGCGTTGCCTGCAGGGACGAGAAAAACAGAAGTGTGGAGAAAATCCTTAGGTGCGTTTTCTTGGGTGCCAATAAGCAGATGTCCCCTCAAGGGCTGGGTGCTAGGGAGTTGCAGGAGAAGCATTGTGTATTTATTCCACTTTCTGGGACCACCACTGTTATCATCCCACCCCAAAGTTGAACATGTTTGCTCCTCGCTAACCATATGAGAGTACACATGGATGAGAAAGGTGCTGGGCTTAGGAGATGTGGACCAGGGCCATCTCTGGTGAATCCACACCACATTTCCACCAGACTGAATTACAGAGATGAGAAACATCATCCCTTCCGCCTCAACCTCAGCCACTGTGGCCATGCTCAAAAAGACCATCGCTTTCTACATAAATTCAGCCCCGGGCTTACTCACCCCAAGGTCACCAGAGCTGACACAACCGCAGCAGAAGCATCTGCCTCCTCAGAGACGCACCACAAAGTCATCAGCATCATTGCAGAGCCCCTGCTAAGCTTTGCCACGGTGATGGGCAATTTCCCGGCAGAGGCTCCTGGCGATCACCGGGGTCTTTCTGAGCAGGCAGAGCTCAACAGACTCACTTTAAGGAGGGATGTGTATTATTGACCAAGGGCTGACAGTGTAGACACAGTGCACAACCAGCACGGAGTACCAGCTGCTTGCCCAGTTGCTAGAGGAAGATGTGCTCACCCACAAGTTTCAAGTCCCAGGGGGGCAAAGCAAACCTAGAAGGTGAATTATTACTTACTTTATTAGTGTGGCTGGAGGTGGAAATGTTCCGCAAGGTGAAAGCAGCTTTGGGATGGCCACCGGGTGACTTCCGACTGAAGGTTTTGTTCCTGCCCAGGATCACAAACATAAATCACAGATGGCAAAATAAAGCAACTATTTTTGCAACAGCTGCCTCCCAAAATGCTGCACGTCAGCCAGATCCTGTCTCTGTTAACAGACAGTCTTACAGTGCTGGGTGAGCAGGGATGACAAGTCTGTCTCGAGATAATGAGAGTAATGAAAGAGGTTGTTTGGTTCTGGATTTTTTTCTCAAATTATTGCAGGGGCTCTGAGGTATATGTGTGTCTGTACCTGTACTGGGAGGGGAAATAATGAGAATATCTAAATTCAGCACTACTTTAGAGCCCTTCCAGCTCTCACAGCCTGCTAGGAGCAGATGGCAAGAAAGCTCCTTGGTACCAGGCCACCTTCATCATCACTCTCTGGGGTTGTCCTGTCCTCTGCTCACGGGAGAGCTGAAAGGCTCGGATTGTCCCAGGAGAGAGGGCTTTTCATATCTCAACCAGGTCTCATAGCAGTTTGAAACAGACCCTGTGTACCACCAGCTCCCCCACAACAGTTCCTACCAGGCTGGATGCTGCAAGGAAACAAGGTTTCAGGGTCTTACTGGGTCCTCAAGAGAGGAGGGATTTAGGACACATCACCCACCTATAAGTCTCCTGGCTCCTCCTCCTCATCTCCTTAATCCATTTATTCAGGAGCGAGTTCTCCCGCCGGTACCAAAGGTAGATGATCATCATCAAGGCCGGGAGGAAGAGCAGGAAGATGAGCAGAAGGGTTATTAAGATGGCTTCATGATCTGGCAGGGAAAGCACAAAGATGAGTGTGGGACTGTGAGAGCCAGCAGCCTCCAGCTTCAGTCGATGGAAACGTTGGTCGTGTCTGCCCATTCCCGGCCACCCAGGCTAGAGACATCATTGCTGATCACATCTCCAAAAAGAGAATGGTACCATCTGGTGGCCTCTGATTAAAACGAGTGGCCATCAAGCAACCAGAGCTGGGCACAGTCTGCCTGAACAGACCTGACCCAGCACATCTGGGAGCACAGCTGCCAGCAGCTTTATCACCCCATCTCCCCATCTCGTGACATCGCTCCAGCCCCACCAGCATCACAAGGCACGGGACGAGGAGTCGGGACTCACTGTCACGCTGCACAGGGCCACTGTCCACGCTGCCGCCCAAGCCTGGCTTCTCGCAGTATGGGGGAGCCCAGCCGGCATCGCAGTGGCAGTTCTTGTTGCTGTTGCAGACCTGCAGAGAGAGAAGGATGGTTGGAGACCACGAGGGATGTATGGAAACGGTGGTCTGTACAGTGGGGATGAAGGAGCTTAACCCCTGCCAATATCCACCCCTTGAACATCACTTACATCATGCCTGTGTTGCCTTCAAATCTGTGATTGCAATGTACAGAGATATTTTCTTGCTGATACTTGTATTTCCCTGCTCTTTGCAGAAATTTTTAAGACAGATATCTTATACCCTCAGTTTTCACACTGCTTCACTAGACAAGCCTGATGCCCTTAATACTTCGCATTAGGCTAGAAGTTTGTTAAACATCTTCCCCTTGATGTTATGAGAGCATGAGAGTGTTATGAAAAGCAGATGCCCACTGCATTGCAAGGGTCATCCCTGTGGGAGACGCTTGGTTTTGCTTAAGAATCTGCGCTCATCTCAGGAGCCTGCTGTAGGTCTCAGGCAATAACTCACCCCATGGCTGTTGCACCGGGAAACACACTTTTCCAGCTCAAAAAGGGAGGCATTCTGGCACCGGCGATCTTTGCAAACCTGAGAGAGAGCCAAGAAGCCAAGGTTAGGGAAAGGTCCGAGAGAGGGGGGACAGTGATCTTCTGGCTTCACAGATGGGAGTTCTCTGGAACAATGCTGTCCGTTGGAAAATGCAGGTTGGTTAAATTGTATTGTTCCAGGTCAACACATTTCACTCCAATTTTCAGCACAGCCCAGGAAACCCCTGCCATTCCCCCATCCAGCACGGCTCAGCAGAGACCAGCCACCTCCACTCCCACTCCCCTCCCCTGACAACCCACCTGGCAGCTCCTGGAGAAGGCATTTCTCATCTGGTCCTAAAAGGCAGGCACCAGCCAAGAAAACCAACACTGGATTTCAAATTCAGCCATCCTTTCTCATGAAAATGTTGACATTCTGGCCTTCCATCCCAAACTGGGATGAAAATTTCACAATTAAAATGCCAAATAGCAAAGGCTGTATCTCCCCAGCCAGCTCTGTCTGGCGTGCATCCCTGCTACCATGTTGTCAACCAGGCTTCTACCCTTTCTCAGCTGAACTGACCCTCTGTAAAGTACTTGGAGAGGCAGGGGCTGTAAAAAACCCTAATGCTCAGTTAATAGGATCTGTTCGAATCTGTCATCTTGATTCCTAACACAGCTTTCCCCTGAGGAACAGTTTATTCACAGGAGGAAGCCTCATCCATCAAGTGCTGGGGCATGCAATTCTTGTTGGGGTTGGTCCACTATTAAATCAGTAAAGAAGCATGGAGGCCAGAGAAAAGAATTTGGTGGCCTACACACAAGCCTCTGGTGAAGTCCAGAAATGCCCCAGTTGAGATGTCACTGAGGCAACTGCAAGCGTAGGGTGAACCACATCCCATGGCCCAGCTGTAATGCAGAGAACAGCCAAAGTCTACACTGGAGCTGGGACAAGAGCCAAGGAGCTGATCTCCTGGAGGAGACCCCAGCCCTAGGACGAGGTACTCACCATCCCATCTCCACATTTCGTCCCCGTCATCACCAGCCCAGGGTCGGAGAGGTCTTCCTCATCATCCTTTGTGGTGTACATGTAGGTGCCTCGGCACTTCACCTCCCGCCCATTGAAGCGGATGGTGGTGTCGATGGAGACGGTGTTGGTCCCCTGGGGCTTCTTAGCTGAGCTCTGGCACTGGATCTTTCCACACATAGCATCCCTAGGAGCAGGGCACAGTCAAGGTGAGGGCAGGAGATGTGGGTACCAGCCACCTCACTCTCCCTGCCCCATCACCCCCTGCCCCACTGCCTGCTGGCTCACCTCCCCCTGAATTTATGACCATGTCAGGTTGTGATGGGGGAGGCTCAGATGGTTCAGAAAGGGCTTAGATAAATCATGGGCAGGACAGAGAAATGCTGGAAGGAACGGGTCAGGGGAGCCCTCTGACATCCCTGGTCTAACTGGGAACACTGGAGAGCACACGCTCCCTAAATAGCATCTCCTGCGGATGCTGCCTTTGACTTTCCCTTCAGGCTGGGCTGGGAGATGATGCACGGTGGGACAACCTCCCAGCAGCGATGGGGACTGAGCCCAAGAAGGACCTGGTGGCTTCCTCAGGTCCAAAATGGATCTGGCCCAAGGGGTGATGCCAGGAGGCTGGGGTAGGACCCTTCCAGTCCCTTCGCAGGGGTGGGCAGGGGGGGCTGTGGGTGTGGGAGGAGGAGATGGGGCACCCATGGGTGCCAGCGCTGCACCCACCTCTTGTCGCATTTCACATAGCGCCCTTGGCTGTCTTTGCCGCAGTTGCCGTAGGTGTTGCCAGCCATGTTCACATCCTGGAAACAGGCGTCCGGGGCCGGCCAGGCACCTGCAGGGAGGCAGGAAAGGTCCTGCATGGGATGGGGAAAGCCGCCAGCAGGGAGAAATACCAAAACCGGGAGCAGCGGCTGGATGCTCATGGAGAAAACACCATGGAAAAGTCTCCCAGAGAGCTGCTGCTGTGGGTGCCAGGTCAAGAACAGCACAAGAGGGGTGAAACCCCTTTTCCCTGGGGTCTAGCAGAGGATTTTGGCCCTGGGGGAGGATTCCCTGCCCTGTGTCTGGTGCAGCTCTCCTGGGGGTACCCACAGGTGCTGGTCCTGGGGGTGGCAGCACTGTGATGCAAATGGGGACCTATGTGCCCTGTATGGGGTAGGAGCAGTAGCGGGGTGTACACAGGTGCGAGCGGGGTGTTGGGGGTGAGGGTGTGGGGACTGTAGCGTGACGGGGCAGGCTGCAGCACGTGGCCATACGTAGTGTGGGCATCCTACGCAGCATGGGGTCGTACCCAGCTGGGGGCCATACACAGCAGAGGGCCATATGGAGCCTATGAGCTATGGGCCATATGCAGTGGGGGCAATATGTATGCAGTGTTTAACAACCATACAAAGCATCTGGCCAGGTATACCTTATAAGCCACATCACCTATGGATCATATGCAGTATAGGGTCTATATGGTGAGGGCCATATGCAGAATATAGGCTAACTAAAGCAGGGAGGCCATATACAGTCTATGCTGTGCATGAGCCATATGCAGTGCTGACGCCGTACGGGTTGCACCTACAGCGTGGAGGTCACTTGCAGCGTATGGAGTCATGTGCAGCACGGGGATCATATGCAGCATGGGGGCTGCATGTAATGTATGGGCTGTATGCAGCGTGCGGACTATAGCCAGAGGGCAGACGGGCTGTGCACAGCAGAGGACCAGGCACCCGTGAGTGTGCCTGCACAGCACCCCCAGCTCTCCACGCCAGCCCCACGGATGCTGACCCCAACCCTGGATGGGGACAGCACAACCCCTCCATCCAGCCCTCCTCCCACCCCACGGGCAGGGGGCACGGGGACCCCACGTACAGACACAGCGCCGAGACCCGACGTGGCTCCTGCTCCAGAGATGGGTGGCAAGGAGACAGGGCTGGGGCTGGTGGGACTCACCTGGTCCCCAGAGCTGGACACACTGCTGGTGGTGGGTCATGCACATGCCGTTGCTGCAGTAAGCCTCGCCGTAGGCGCAGGACGAGCCATCCAGCAGGTATACGTTGGCTGGGCAGTAGGGTGAGGCACCCGTGCAGTATTCGGGAAGGTCGCAGGATCCCGCCGCTTCCCTGCAGATCGTCCCAGCCACCTTTAGCTGCCGCAAGAGGAGAGAGAAACATCAGCACTGAGTGGCAGCAAAGGGGCCAAGCCAGGATTGCTGTTCCCTCACGGTACAGCTTGGGGCCATAAACCTTCTATAATGTCCCCTGTGGGACTATATGGGGTTGTCAAGGTATAAAGCCAAATTCCTGGGCTGGACCCCAGCCACAAAGCAGCCAGCAGAGACTCCCCTTCGGACATGAGTTTACATATAACCCTCTTTGTTTGGCACCGGGTGGGGGCTGACCTCAGGGACACGTGGTGTGTGAATCCCGGGGGGGTGGGGGGGACGTATCTCCCTGCTTAGCCCATAGGCGGGCGGGTGGGCGCAGTGGGGGGGCACAGCGGGGGGCTTACCTTGCAGTTCTGGCAGCAGTCACCGTGGGCACACTGGGCCCCCGCCTTCAGCGTGCAGTTGTGTGCATTGCAGCACGGGTTGGTGCACTCCTGCATGGGGAGAAGAAGACACCACCACGGTCAGTGAGTCCATCCCTTCCCCGTTGCTGCCCCCAGCCCCTTCTCCACCCATCACAGCATTGCTCTTTTCACTTTGACGATGGGGAAACTGAGGTACAGGGGGGATGAGGAAGACCTGAGGACTCTGAGGCAAAGTCAAGAAGAAAGCCAGACCCAGGTTAAATGGATTTAGGAAGGTGGGACTGGGAAAAGTGCTTGAGATGGAGTCCCTGTGGTGATCAGCAAACCTCTTTCCTTTAGAAATACCCCTCTCCACATGGTCCACGTCCAGCCACCCAGCAGCTGAGCTGAGCCGCAGGAAAGCGATGCAGAACCCAGCACCGTACCTCCACCTCCCCGCAGTCACAATCTTCTCCTTCCTCCAAAAAGCCATTGCCACATTTCCGTCCCACCACCAGGTCCTTGGTGTCGGGCAGGTTGAAGAGACACATGCCACCTCCCTTCTGGAAGTAGTTCTCCAGCTGCCTCTTGCTGCAGGAGCTGAACACGCGAGGGAAGGGGTGTCTGCGCAGGGGACAGATGGGGAGGGATGGGAACCGGGGCGATCGGGACCAGGAGAAGTGGAAAACCACAGTCAGAGCTGGGAAATAAGGACACGGGCAAACTAGCACAAACCCTTCCAAGAGCAGAAGCCACCATCGGCCGGATGCATCAAGACCCTGAACATCCCCCACCCCAACTCACATGGCTGAGCATCAGATTAACAACCAGGGGACACCACACCGAACCCAAATATTTTCCAGAATGGGATGAGGTGGACAAGCAGAGCTGCTATTTGCCACCCCCAGAGCATCAACCCTCCAGCAAGAAACCTCTTGGAGACTGGAGACACCCATGGTCTGAACCTCAAAGCCCAGGGAGCACCCATGCCTGCAGGCTCTGCCAGCTCCATGCAGGTGTAGGTGTCACCTCCATGTCTCAGTCTTTTGCACCTGGGACACCACAGACACCCCCATCCTGAGCGCAAGTCAGGTCTCCACATCTGCAGCGACTCTCTGCTCAGGATGTCTGCTAAATATGTGCCTGCCACCACCAAACCGCTGACAGGAAACACCCGTTTGGGGCTATTAAAATACCTCCGAGGCTGAGATGGAGAAAAATCTTCTAAAAAATTAAATAAAAATGGAAAAGAAACAGAAAAATAACCCCGTATTAAATCATTCACAAGGCCTGAGCAGCAAAAAACCCACCAAAGTCAGAGCCTGCTACATGTAAGGTTATTTCTCTAACAGCCCAACTGGCCTTTCCTATAAGGAGCTGGAGAGAAACAGTGATTTTCTAGAGAAGCTCTGAGCATGGTTCTTCCGTAATTTTGCACAAGTTTTTGGGGTTTTTTTTGCGTGATGTATTAAGAAGGAGGAAGCAGAGAGAGAGAGAGCTGTGCACAGCTCTCCGCTTCAGTGCTGGTTTCGTTTCCTCCTATTGCTGAAAAAAAGGTTTTATTTCATATCAGAACATCTCATTTCCGAGATGACACAGAGGGCTTTTTTCTAAAAGTAATTTTGAAGGCTGGGGGAAATCTCTTGAGCTGCCAGGAAAGCTGTAAGTCCACGCAAGTTATGGAAGGGTGAGCAAATAAACATACCCATGAGCTGGTACATGAACGTGCAAATAGGGACAGGCTGAAGACAGCCAAAAATAAGTTTCCTGCCCATTTTGGGAAAAAAAAATATTTCAGCAAAAATAAGAAGGAAAAAATATTACGGGGAGATGTCAGCTCAGAGAGCTTTTCCTGTGGGGGTGAGCAGGGGCACAGCTGAGCTACAGCATCTGCTACTGTTTTGCACCAGTGCATACAGCTCTGGTAGGTGGGGAAGGATAATTAATTAGTAGGACAACTAAAGAATAAGTGCACAACTGCCTCGTCCTGGAAAGCCGGTGCTTTTCCCCACCACAATCCACCTAGCCAGAGACTAAACCCCACGGGGTCAGCGCCACGGTCTGACAGCCCTGAGAGGCACGGGAAAACAGCCTGGGGACACCCTGACACCGCGTCGTGGTTTCTGTTATTTATTAATTGGAAGAGCGGGTGGGTTCAAATAACAGGGAACAAACAAACAGCCGCTTTTCTGCAGCGCAGAGAAATCTGGGACGACTGTATCCTCGGGAGCTGGAGAGCCCAGCAGAAGGACTTTGGAAGGGTAAGTGGCACCAACCGGCTGAATTTCGTACAGCTCTGGGCTGAATTAAAGGGTAAAAGCACAGGAAAACAAACCCCGGAGGGATGCCAGAGGGCACGAAGGCTAGCGACTGCCACTCCGGAGCATCCCGCATCCAGATTTAGTGGGGTTGGGGTGCAGGATGCGAGCTCACCCCACCGCAGCCCCGCAATGCTGTGAGTCCCCACCGGCATGGCCAGGGACCGGGCACCCCTCGGACCTCCGGTCTTACAACAAAAATTAATTTCATCGTGCCGAGGTGTGCGTTAGCCCAGGAAAATGCCTTGGACTCACATAATGTGTCTAGCAGGTGACATCCATTTGCTTCCACCCTTAGCTCTTTCGGGATGGGACTGCTACCCCTCTGCTACCTCCCTGGAGCCCACCAGCCCTGCCTGCTCCTGGGAACTGGGATGTGCAGGGCAAACGGGGACGAGGGCAACCAGCCAGGTCCCCCTTTGCACCCGCAATGGTGCAGGACAGGGCCCCCTCCCTGCTACCCAGCCCACCCAGACACAAACAGCATCCACAACCTGCTGGGGGGCTTAGGGGTCGCACCCCGTCCCCACCGCCACTTACCCGGTGGCCGCTGCCATGACGCAGCCACCTTGTTCCGGGGTGGCCTCCACGCAGCAGCCTGTGCTGTCGTGGCTCATGCCGAAATTGTGGCCGATTTCGTGGGCCATAGTGGCGGCTGCTCCGACGGGCTGCTCCGAGTGGTCCTGCACAGGGATGGGGGATGTATCAGCACAGCAGCCAGGAGCGATGGTAGAGGGCTGATCCCCCAGCAGGGAATGGGGCTGGGGTGATGGAGGGACCACAACATCCCTGGGATTGCAACTGGATCCCGTGGGAGGGACAGAGAGAGGGATGGAGGAGGATTTATGGCAGAAGTAGGGTTTGGTCTCCTACAAGTTCCACATGGGACTGGTGGGAAGCATTTTTGCTGGAGCCAACTACTGAAAACCTGGGGTCTTGGAAGGTCCATCCCAAAAACGAGACACCTCGGTGTCCCACACCACCACCCTGCCTAGGGACCTCAGGTCACCAGCGCCTCAGGAGGAGAAGAGTTATCTGGGGCAACGACAACCCTACAAAACGAGAGAGCACAAGCAGGGAACAAGCAGGGACTACTCAATATGAGGGGCAGAAGCAATACAGGAGATCCCAACGCTGCTGCTAGCTGCAACCTGGGGATGTACATGGGGTGGGAGATCTTTCACACCCTCCTTAGTACTTGGCCAACATCTGAGAGGGGTAAGGGGCTATCAGCATCATCGTTCGCTCTCAGGCTGCATCCCAGGACCAACCCCAGATGGCTAGTCCACCAAGCCTGTGAAGAACCCCAACAAGATGGGGTGGCAATGGGCTCCTTCAGCCTGGAAGGAGAAGCAGGGACCCCCGTGCCCCTCTTACCATGCTGACACCTCCGGAGTTATCCGCGCTGCACATCCCCTCCAGCGGGGCCATGCCGATGGTTGTCCCCCTGAACGTCTTCCCTCTGCCCAGAAAGAAAAACGAAGGGGCAGTTAGCACCCCAGGGGTGGTCTGGAGACCCCGCTCCGAGCTGGGAGCCCCCTGCCCCAACGTCCCCAGGTCCATAGGGGTGCTCACGTCAGCAGCTGGGCATTGTCGTGCTTCTTGCGTGACCTCAGCGCCTTCTTCCATTGCAGGAAGGACCAGAGCGTGGCGTTGGCGTCGCTGGTGACGGTGCACTGGTCCCGCTCCGTCCACACCTCCAGGCCGATCAGGGCCACCTTGATATTCAGTGACCTGTAAAACTGCAGGGAGGGGACAGGGATGGAGGGGACGGGGACTGGCATTTGCTGCGCATCCTCCATCCCTGCCACGGCATTTCATCTGGTGGGTCACCATGCTTTCCCTCCGGCTGGGTGACTTGGGGACACGCTTGTCCCACATCCAACCTGCAAGCATGAGCTCTACAGGCACAGGAGCCAGTCAGGGTGGCACGATGCCATCCATCAGTTGACAACACCTAAGCACATCCCTGCTCTTGTCGAGGATGCCAGCATTGATCCCCAGCACCACAGCGGGGTGAAAAGCCAGCACCTTCTTCATGGCTGCATCTCAGCCGATGGGTGGCAAAGCATTTTCCACCACGTGCTCACATCTGCCATCTAAACTCCTAGCCACAGCGACATGGGGACAGTCCCTGAGGGCCACCACCAGGCTGGCCCCGAGCTCAGCTGCTTTCACATGCACTGGGAATGATGAGGGTGGTGACAAGGGACCAGCAGGTCCTTCTCGCCGGCCATTACCTTGTCCACATAGTTTGCGATCTCCACGATGCGCTGCTTGGTGTGGCCCAGGTTGAGGTTCTGGTTCCTGTACTGCAGAGAGACAGGGATGGGGAAGGGTCACCGGAGGAAGAGAAGGGAGGGAGACAGAGAGGGGTCCTGGCTTTTCGGCAGGGGACCAGGTTTCTGCCCCCTGCGGTGCTCACCAGTGTGTGATCAGCAACGATGAAGAGCTCCATGTACTTCATGGTCCTCCAGGCATCTCTCTTTGCCTGCAAGACAGACAGCAAGGCTCAGAGAAGCAAAGGAGTGGGCAGCCCATAGCTCTGGGCATCTCAGGCTTCCCTGACACCACAGAGCTGCTCAAGAAGGACAGCTGAGAGGGGAAACTGAGGCACAGGGCGACAAGGAAAACGTGAGTGGCTACAGTACAATTCCCAATGTCACCTCACATCATGTCCCACACCGTATGACCCAGCACGTGGTATCCAACCCTTTGAGGTCTCCTGCCTAAACTCAAACCAGGCAAGCTGCCCACACAGACCCCTCATGTCCCATCTGCCTGTGCAACCCTGCCCTGATGCCAGGGGTGATGGGCACCCCGCCACAAGCTGCAGGCATTTAGCAGGGGTGCAGACAGCCCCGCTCCCCACCCAATGCCCCTCCGTGAGCCAAGGACCCCGGGATGGATTTACCCGGTTGTGCACCGGCTGGAAGAGCCGAGCGATGTCAGCAATGGTGCTCCCGAAGTCATCGCCGTGGCCGCAGGTCCCACCTTGGATGGGCAAGTGCTCTGCTCGGTGGATGATGTGGTGGCCCGGCTCGGGGGTCCCCAGGGGTTTCAGGTAGTAGCTGGTGTTGCTGCTCAGCACTATCAGGCCCCTGGCAATGGAGAGCAGCCCCCGATGGCTCCTGTTGTGCTTCCACGCCGGCTCCCCCAGCCCCTGCTGAGGCCCCACAAACTCACTGCACCTCAGCTTGGTCCATACCCGGGGTGAGGGCAGAGACAAGAGTGTCTCTGTCAGTACAGCCCTATGAATTAATATACCCTTAGCATTAAAACCTCCGTGCCGGTCAGACCACGCCAAGGCGGGATGGCAGCTGGTGGTTGCAACAGGGCAAAGCTCCGTCCTGGGGTACCCGCTGGGCGTGCGGGATCGTGCCTCCTCCAGAGAGGAATTTCCTTGAAGGCAGCTCATGCTGCCAGAAAAACGGTTTCTCCCCGCTGCCCGCCCCACGGGTCAGGTGAAGGATGGGAGAAGGGGAGGATTGAAAATCAGCCCCACAAAGAAGCACCTAGAACTGGGCTTGCAGGACCATCAGTGCTGCTCTGGGGGTGGCCCTGCAGAGAGGAAGGGGGCGTAGCCGGATCCGTCCCCCTCTTTGTGAGCCCCACAAGCCCCCCCCACCCCGCACATCTCCGTACCGTATTCCTGAGCAGGTGCTGAGGACAACCCAGGAGCCACCGTAGCCCCGGACATGCCCATGGTAGTAGCAGTGGTCCTGGAGAGAGGCAAGAGCGAGACCTCCATTAGAAACCACCACGTTGGGCTGCACAGCAACAAACCCCGCGTGCTCGGCCCAAAAAACCACCCATTTTGCATTTCCCGGCCGGGCAAGCGGTGTTTCTTCACATCAGGGAAGGGGAAGGATGGAGCCCGGGAGGCTGCTGGCGCTGGCAGTTCAGCCCAGGACACAGACAGCCCCGCGCCGGGCTCGGCACGCTGGAAGGGGTGACAACTGGCTGGTGGGGGGACGCCAGGGAGAGCGAGGCGCTGCCTGTGTTTATTTCCCGAGGTGCTGTATCGCGGCCAAGAGATACAGGAGCCGCGTGCTGCTGCATTCCTCCCGCAACAGGCGCCGGGGATGCTGCCAGCGAAAACACCGCGCCCCATCCCGGAGGGGGCTTTGGCTTCATCCCAAGTACTGAGGCACCCCGAAAAACGGAGATGAGGTATGCCTGTCCCCCGGCACCCACCGTGTGGTTGGGGGTCACCGTCACAGGCTGCCCATCCGCGCTGTAGTGTGTCTCGGTGTAGCCCGGCGCCAGCAGCCTGCGGAGAGAGGAGAGGGGTGAGGACACCCCGGGCTGCTCCCGGCACAGGGACACACCAAGCCTCTGTGACCAGCTCTGGGCAGCCATGGGCTGAGCTGTCTACCCCCCCCTTCACAGCCCCCCTTTGCAAAGCTTTGGGCAGCAGAGCTGGCAGCGTGGCCATCACCGCTGCATCAGGGCTGGCCCCCAACCAGAGGTTGCCCACTGCCAGCAGAGACATGAATCACAGTCCAACAAGTGAGCAAGGAAGGAGCTGCCCATTCTGCTTTGGGGTGCTCCTGGTTTGGGACAGGTGACCCACACAGGGGGAGCCCGGCTGCCCACCCACCCCCTGGCTCAGGAGCCACCTCGCCACCACCAAGGACGAGCAGCCAGGCAGGGTGACAGCTTCTCCATAGGGACCAAAGCCCTGCGGGACTACCGAAGTAGTAATACTTCCTGCTGGGCAAAGAAGGGGTCAACCCCATTCCTGGAGTCCAGCCGAGGACACAGGAGATTTGGGGTCTCCGACACAGCCACTCCCTCTGGCCTCGGGCATGTCACTTCGCCTCACCCACAGCACAGCGAGGATGATGCTCCTGACGCAACACCCCAGCAACAGGGTTGGGGGTCCCCGAAAAAAACGGACCTGATGGTGAGAAAGCTCTGCCCCTGCCTTCACCCCACGTGCCTCGGCTCCCCCCCAGCTGCTGGCCATCTCCCACCGAGGCCGGTCCCGGAGCTGCGCGTGACGCAGCCCTGTCCCACCCTGACAAATTGCTTCCTGCCGCGGGGAAGAGCCAGAGCTGAGTTTGCCACCAGCAAGCGCATGGGGCTGGGGGGGGCTCAGGGAGCAGACGGGGGGGATTTAGACTGAAATGACCCCACGGGTGGTGAGAGAGAAGAGAAGGGGATGGGGGTTTCCCACGCCACCCAAATCTGTGCCACCTTGCCCAGATGCCACGGTGATGGGCACCCCACCGTGAGCTTGCAGCCGCCGTGGGGATGGCAGGTCCCCCAAAGGAAGGGCAGCGAGCACACAGGGGTCTCAGCCACCCAGAGAAGGACAAAGCAGGGCTGGGCTTGCCCATGCTGGCAGTTTGGCCCTCGGTTTGTGGGGTTTGGCCCTGTCCCAGAGGTTTTATTCTGCAGCAAAAGAAAATAAACCAAGCAGCCGGCCCCAGAATAGCCCTCCCGCCTCTTAGTTTCTATTTTGCAACCAGTTTGGCCCCAAAAATGTCGCTGTGGGCACGTTCCTGGCTTCCCAGCCCGCCTGTGAGTGGGTGCCTGGCACCAGTAACTCCAGTTACAGCAGAGAAAGGAGACAGGAGCTCAGCCTGGGTCCTGGAAAGGGACCCGTGGGCAGCCTGGCAAGACAAGTGCCCAGCCAGCACAAGGGCAGATAGACAGCTGCCCACACAGGACGGGGACAGGGATGGGGACGGGTCGGCTGAGGACAGCAGAGAAGCAAAAGCCTCCATACCGTGCCTGGGGAATAGGGGGAACTGGAAGGGTTGAGCTGATCGCCCAACCAGGGGCACAGCAAGTCCCATCCAGGGCACAGCGAGTCCCAGCATGGCTCAGACCACTGGGATGTCCTCTCCAGGGCAGACCAAGGACCAGGAGCCCCGGGGAAGGAAGGACAAGGAGATGTGTATTCTCCTCCAGCACAAGGGAAGGTCTTGTTGGAAGATGCCACAAGGGATGGTTTCAGAGGCTGACCACATCTCCCAGTACCAGAAGAAAGAAGATTTGAGGTCTAGCACAGCCTCACTGGCCCGTCTTAGCAGGGCTAAGGTAGCCCTGTACGCTGGCACAAGACAGCAATGTAGATGGCCAGGGCTGCATTGGTCTCCCCAGTAGACACAACTACCAGGCACAGCTAGTCCTGGGTGCTGTGGACTACCCTGGGTGCCATACAGACTGCCTTGGGTACTATGGATGGTCCTCACTGCCATAGATATTCTTGGGTGCTATGGACTGCCTTGGGTGCCACAGATGGTCCTGGGTGCCATGGAAGTTCTTGGGTACCATGTCTTGGGTGTCATGGACTGTCCTGGGTGCCATGGGTGGTCCTGGGTGCCACGGATGCTCTTGGATGCCACATACTATCCTGGGTGCCATGGATGATCTTGAGTGCCATGGACTATCTTGGGTGCCATATATGGTCCTGTGTGCTATGAGTGCTCATTGATGCCATGGAAAGTCCTGGGTGCCACAGACAGTTCTGGGTGTCACAGATGGTCCTGGGTGCCCCAGACAGCCCTGAGTGTCACCAAAAGTCCTGTGCATCATGAATGCTTTTGGGTGCCATGGATGATCCTAGGTACCACGGACTGCCCTTGGGTGCTCAGCTCCCTTTTGCTGCCACCAACCCTCTCATCTGTTTCACTGTGCCCTCATCCAGAGCTCAGCATCCTGCAATGCCCCATGCTTCTCCAGTCCTGCCAGAGGCACCACAGCCACCAGGGATGCTCTTCACCCCTCCTGGCCACACCCATCCCTTCAGCATGGCAAAGTGGTACCAAGCCAGAATTAGGGTCATGAGAGGACATACAAATATCTCCAGGCCTGGTGCACCAGCTAGAAACAAGGCTAAGCTTCTCACGTGAGCTTTCAACCCCCACTGCCAACCCCCCACATTGCCCACAGTCCTAAAACACAACGTGCATGGGAACCCCCCAGTGCTCCTTCCCACACACCAAAGGTCCCGCTGGGACCTGCTCCCCGGCAGGGCTGTTTGGGGGACACCATGGTGGCTGCTTTTGTACCTAAACAGCAGCAAGAAGAGAGTTCTGCCACGCACGAGCCTCCCACAGCTGCTGGTGAGAAGCAGAAGCGGAAGCAGAAGCCGTTCCTGCAGAGATCAGCTTTCTGCCCTACTGCACCACGGGGCCACCTGGCACCAGGAGGGACCTGAACCAAAAAAGGGACAAATGTCATGAGGTCTCAGGGAGAGAGGCAAGGAGAGCCGGGCAGGGGATGGAGATGATTGCTCTCGTTGCTCCAGCCCAGGCACGAGGGGATGCCAGGCTGGGTGAGTGTCACAGGGGACAGATGCTGCTGGCACCTGCATCCAAGCCGAACCAAAGAAGCCTAGAAAGGTTCGAGCAAGGCTACAAGGCAAGGTCACCCAGGAATGGTGCCAGGCTGCCAACCCCAAGACCAGTCCAGCAGAAGAGCAGTAGAGGTTTCCAAATCACTGCCAGCAGTCAGCATTGCCCACCATGAGATACCTCCGAAGACCTCACAGGATTAGCCCCACCAGCGGGGTGGCAGCCCAAGAGCCCCCCCATCCCGCTGAGCCTCTGCCTGGCACATCTCCATCCCCTAAGCACCCCACACCACCTTTACCCGTGCTGGGTCCTGCACCGCAGCATGGAGCCAAGGCTGTTTCTTGCATGGGATGGGTGTGGGCAGTGGGAAAAAGGAACATTTCAGCCCAAACTGCCGCATCAGCTGCAGCCAGCAGGAAGCCACACCGGGCCGTCCCTTCCCCTCTGGGCAGGAAAGCCAGGACAGGGTGGCCAGGATCCTACTGTTCCAGGTGGGACTGTGCCAGGGGCACCCCATGCCCCTTCCCCAGCCCCGACACTTACTGGTTCCTCTCCAGCACCAGGACGAGCTCTCTGCCCTCGGCCATCACGGCCACCTTTGCCCGGGCAGGCGCTGGCACCTACAGAGGAAGCAAAGGAGGGACAGGGTTAGAAAAGACAGAGCCCAGGACGCTGCCAGCCGGGTACCTGTCCATGCTGCTGCCTGCTTGTATTATTGTAGGACCTACTGCTCCATTAGCAACGCAAAGGGCAGAACATGCAATGGATTTTGAGCACCATCCCTGTTTGGAAAAGCAGGAGCTGCCTTTCCAACCGCAAAACCGCAGCAGGAGCAGTGAAATGAGCAGTGAGAGCACACGTGCCCCAGGGCAGGGGTGAGTGGGGACACGGGGGCCAGGCGGTCCCTGAGCATCCTCAGCCACTCTTCAGGGGAGTGACCCACACCACTCTCACCTCCCAAAAGTTCAGCCCCTCAATTCAAGCTGGCAATGGACCATGGGGCACCCTGTGCTATTCCCACCAGACACCATCTCCTCTGCCCATCCCTGTCCCCAGCACCTTCCTCTGCTCCCCAACTCAGGACACATCCCAGCCTCTCCTCCATGGACCTGCTCCACCTACTCCATCCCCTGCTACAAGCCCGTGGAAGGTGAGAAATAAACCCTGCTGCTTGATTTTCCATGAACAGCAGCAGATAAAAGAGGATTTGCGCTGGGATTCACCCCGCAAGAGCTGGTGAGAAAGCAAATCCCAACTCTGCTGGCAGCTCCCCCAGAAAAAGGCAGCAAGAGAGAACTGATAGGGGATACAGGATCAGAAGCACTGCCCCGAGCATCCTGAACGGAGTCTCTGCGTGCTCTGTCCCACCGCGGCTCCATCCCACCGGAGATCCTGAGCCGGATCCTGCGGAGGCTTGTCCCGGGGTGGGTCAGCACCTGCGTGCACCCCTGCGGGGTATGGAAATAAACAGCAACCTCCTGGGCACCGGATAACTGCACCATTACAAATACTGCAGGGCAGCAAGAGGAAACGATTGACTCAGCTTCCCCAGGATGCCGGCGGTTTTACTCACTCCCTCACTTTGGAGGGTGTTAAATGGGAACCCTGCGCAGGGATCCACACCAGCACGGCTCATCTGCATGTGACGGGATGGGCTGGAGCCCAAAGTGCTGCCCTCCTCCAACGTCCCCACATCCCTTCCCCAGCTCCAGCACTGGGGACACTAAAAGCATCGCTCTGTCTCTGTTCATGGCCCGGCCGGCATTGCTGGCTCTGTCTGCCCCGCTCGGGCCCTCCCCATCCGTGGCGGATGCAGGGAGCCCGGCGGGCTGCCAGCCCTCGGCCCTGCACTCGGGATCTGCCGCGGGGCCCCGGCACCCTGGCTGCGAGCTGGCGAGGTTTTCCCAGGAAGGAGCCGTCCCAGCAAGGCTCCGGCTCCGGCTGCTTTTAGCATCACGGGGTTTTGCAGCCGGTCACTAGGAATGCAGCGGGGCGGGGGTAAAGTTGGGTGATTCCCAGCTCGGGCTAAACCAGAGGTCAAATCCTGCTGTCCCCTCTCATCCCTATGGAGATGGCCAGCAAGGCTTTGCTCCTTACGCAGCCCAGTCCTCACCCCATGCCCTGGGTACCGGCGAGATGGGGGGACCTCCAGCCTGGCAGCCCCAGGGCCACCGTCCCAGGGACCATCATGCTTATAAGGGGCAGCATGGCCAGGACAAAGCGTTTCGGGGTGCAGGGCAGCCAGGCACTGCTGCACCCCAGGACACAGGGCTTGTGCTCCCAGGACGGGTGTTCCTGTAGGTCCACCCCAAATTGAGCTCTAGGGATGGAGGAACCCCATTAAGTTGCTCAAACTGGCTGTGGGGATGCTTCTGGCCCCAAGGAGACCCACGGGTCTGAGCCCTTACGGCCTCATTTCCTGAGGACGGCAGCACGAGGACGTGGTGACGGAGCCAGGCCAGCCAAGCCCCCCCCTCTGCTTCCAACACCATCTTCCCAGCTCCAAAAAAGGAGACCAGACACAGCGCTTTAAAATAAAAACAACAGCAAAGCAAGCCGAGTCCAAGGCCCCGCCGCTTCCCGGCGAGCCCCTTCAGCACAGCCACGGCCACGGCGCGGCCGCGGTCCCTGCTCCCGGCGAGGGGCCCTGTGCAATGCAGGGAGGAGGAAGCCGGGGCAGAGGGCTCCCCTCCTTCAGCGATGGTGGGAACGGGCTGTATTTTTAGAACATGATCTTATACAAACATCACTCCTTGGCCAAACATGGTCTGTACATTTTTCTTGCCGTTTCCCTCCTTTCCCCTGCCTCCCCCTCCCTTTTTTCAAGCCTGCTTCTCCCCGTCTCTGCCCTCCCTAACACCCTCTCCCCACAGCCCATCTCCTCTTCCTCCTCCTCCACCTCCTCCCCAAGTCCCTGCCGGCTCCTTCCCAGATTTGAATTCCCCAGCAATTACTCCCTGCCTTGACTTAAGGGCCTTTACTGGCAAAATGCTCTTTCCCAGCTGCCGTCTTAAAGGGACACGTGTGCGTGCAGGGTTATCCCGGCATTCACAGCTCCCCGTTGCAAGCACCGTCCCGTCTCCCAGGCTGCCAAAGACTGGAACACAAACCGCTGCTAACGGGATCTGTGTCTGACCCCCGCGAGGTGATGCATCGCAAGCTCTCCCCTTCCCCGTGCCTCAGTTTCCCCTGAGAGCACATGGAGAGGCACTGGGGAGCAGGGGACTGATCCCAGTTTCAGCTGGGACGGGCTGAAAGCTGCTCAGCCCCTGGAGAAAGAAATAGCGGTAAAAAGTGGGAGAAGGAGGGTGCGAGCACCACTCATGCCAGGCAGGAGTCAACCCAACTCTAAGGCCAGGAAAGGTTATTGCATTAATTAAACATCGCTAATTTTGCCTTGAGCCTAACTGGCAGGTAGTTGGGTCCTCAAGAACTGTCTGCCAAGACGTTGTGCACCAGGAATGAGTAGGGATCAGCATCATCCCACGCTCCAGCATCATCCCAGGCTCCACCATCATCCCAGGCTGCAGCAACGTCCCAGGCTGCGGCACCGTCCCAGGCTGCGGCACCGTCCCAGGCTGCGGCACCCTCCTGGCCTTCAGCATCATCCCAGGTTCCAATATCACCCTGGGCTCCAGCACCATCTGGGGCTCCAGTACCTTTCCAGGCTCCATCATCATCCCAGACTCCAGCACCTTTCTGGGCTCCAGCATCTTCCTCCCCCACCCAAACACCACCACCTTCTTTCTCCAGCAGCCACGAAAACGATGCATCAGTCCCCGCCGCAGGCTGCAGGAACCACCTTCCCTCGGACCTGGCTGGATGTGGAGGTGGTGGCCCCTCTCCAGGACATCCCAAGCAAAGCCAGTCCCACCAGGGGTTGGGCTGGGAGAGGCGAAGAGCAGCTGGGATGAATCTGCCCTGGCCGGGACCCAGCCCGCGAGCAGCCCAGAAGACCCACTGGGCCGAGCTCGAGTCTATTTTTCTTTTTCAATCTGCTGATCAGAACAAAACCGCAGCGATGTTTGCAGAGGAGCTGAGGCCAAGGGGTTTGCGTTGTTTTTCGAGGGGAAAGACGATCTTTGTTTCCCCACGGCTCCTGGCTATCCTCCTCACCCAGGCTCCCTCCTCCGCCCTTGCTGGAAAGCTCCCGCTGCCCTGCGGGAGAACGGCTCGCTCGGGAGCAGGCTCGGAGAGCTCTGAGCTCCTTGGGAAATCACTAGTTAAGCCAAAATCCAAAAGCCACGTTCAAATCACAGCCCGGCCATCTGCTCGGGCAGGTCCCACAAGCCCTGAGTTCCTAAGTAAGCACATGCAAGCCTGGATGTAGCGAGGAAGACGAGGATCGGAGTTACCAGGAGATGGTCCGTAGAGGATTTGGTGATGGGTTTTGCAGCTGGAGCATCATGACTGAGCCAGGTCCTCCCCAGGCAGCTGGATCCCAGCAGCAGAGTTGGGATTTGAAGAGCACAGCTTGGGGACTGCATTGCCTTATCCTAAACGCACACCGGGATGGGGATCCGAGACCTGAAGGACAAGCCCCTCGCTCCAGCTGCTCACTGGAAAAGCATCCCGGGGGGCAGCCAGCTCCAGGGCAGTCAGGGGAACCAGGGTAATCCAGGCCCTGGAGACAGAGGCAGGATTTTTGGTCATTTTGAAGCAAACTCAGCTCAGGGACCACGTCAGGGTTTGCTCAGTCCTGCCACATGTTGCCAAGGGAAAAGGGCTTCCCTGCAGGAAACAGATTGCAGGAGTGCGTGTCCTCGGCACCTGCAGCTCGCCCCAAACAACGGGTCCTTCCCTTCCCCTCCCTTCCTGCACCCGGAGCAGGGCTGTGACCCCACATGGATGTGGTGCTCCCAGGGGAGGGGTCCGTGCTGCTGGCACGGGGGAGGGACGGGGTATCGTACCCCGACCACGACCCGCGGGGATGCTCCAAGCGTTTGTCAGAGAACGAAGGGGACAGCCACGTCCCACCCCCAGGACAGACACTGGCTGCTCCAGGGACCCGGCAGATGATCCCGTGGTGTGAGGGGAAGCGGTGGGTGGGAGGATGCTCCGTCGGTGCCAAGGTGCATTCCCGTACAGGGACAGGGTGCCAGGAGAGACCCAGAGGGAGGTTGAGGGGCTCTTTCTGCCTGGGTGCTCCTCAGTCCTCGTGATTTATAGAATCACAGAACCACAGACTGGTTTGGGTGGGAAGGGACCTCACAGCCCATCCAGTCCCACCCCTGCCATGGGCAGGGACACCCTCCACTAGCCCAGGTTGCCCAAAGCCCCATCCAACCTGGCCTTGAACACTGCCAGGGAGCCAGGGGCAGCCACAGCTTCTCTGGGCAACCTGGGCCAGGGCCTCAGCACCCTCATCTTAAAACATTTCTTCCTTATGTCCAATCTAAACCTTCCCTCTTTCAGTTTAAAACCATTGCGGCAAGAAACCATGCTTCGGAAAAAACAATTTCAAAGGGAAAGAAGTAAAACAGGGAATGCCACAGGCAGCGCAACAGGCCAGGTGGGTCCCCAGGGTGGGGACAGGGGACTCCCGCACGCCTGGGCCAGGATGCTGGGCACAACCTCCATTTCCAGCTCCGAGCTGTCAGCTCTGGCAGCCTTCACTCCGTGCCCCGAGCCGCAGAGGAGGAGTGGGAGGAGGATGCGGGCAGCAGCGGGGCAGGATCCCACCCCAAGCCGGCAGCGATGAGGGAGCTGTTTGCAATCAGGGTCCCCACGACCTCCTGCCCGGCCTCTCCGAAATCGCTTCCATGTGTGCCGGGAGCCGTGGAGCCCGCGGGGAGTTCAGCCCCGAACAATAGGAGAGAGGAGGGTGTAAAGGGGGGAGGCAGGGTCCAGCCCCCCCCAGCACCGTGCCAGCCCGCACACGATGGGACCGCAGGGCCACCACCACCATCCTCCTCCTCTTCCCACCGGCTCAACCTCGCTTCTCCAGGAGGAGGGAAAGGGGACACAGTGATGTTCCCCGGGACCGTGGCACAGGCCACCCCGCAGCATCCCACCCGTGGAGGAGCAGCCCCCGGGCGGTCACCACGCTCAAAACCATCATTTCACGTGCTCGGATGTTGTCTCCTCTCAGACTCCCACCCCAAAAGCCAGCTGTGCCCGGACAAACAGAGCGGGCTGGCGGCAATCACGCAGCCGTATTTATTTCCAGGATCTTTGCTAGAGGGCAGGAGGAGACGGGGCGGGGATGGGGTGGACTAAATCGATCCTAAAAATACGCTGGTCAGCAGTACCAGGGCGAAAAGAGCTGCTCTGGGGCTACGTCTCCAAGCGGGGAGCCCGCTCGCCCCTACCCCATCCTTTGGCTGCCACCGTCCTTCCCCCACAAAGCCTCCCCACTCCCGGCTGCGACCACCCTCCCTCTCCCCGCCTTCCCCCCCTCCAAGGAACAGGAGCCTCCTTGTTTCGGGCTGGCTGGAGCCAGCGGAGGCAGAGCAGATGCCAGGAAACACGCCAGGACCTGCCCAGCCTCCCTGTCCCCAGCCGGTGGCCATCCAGCCCCACCGTCCCGGGGTGCCCCGGTGACTCCCGAACCCCCTGCACGCCTGCGATTTGCACCCACCCAGCACAATTTTGGGCAGCAGGGTGTTAACGAGAATATAAATAAACCTCCCGCTGCCACACGTTCCCCGTCTCGAGTGCCCTCCAACCTAAATATAGACCGATCCGGCGCTGCTAGGAAGGGAGGGGACATTTCTGCAGGCTGACCACAGCATCCCTAACGCGATGGGCTATTTCAGCTGCCGGAGAACCACGATTCCCAGCAGCCGGTGTCGATGGGAGCGATGCTCCCAATTCCCCTGGGGAAAAGGCATTGTCCAGCCCCTCGGAGGAGTCAGGGCAGCACAAAGCCACCCTCCGCTTTCACTGCCGGGAAGCGGGGCTGACTACCCTGCTCAGTATCTCCTGCCTGGAGCAAGGAGGTCTCACTTGGAGGCATCTCAGATAGCTTCAAAGCTGCATCCTCAGCCCCTGCTCCAGGGAGGTACCACCAGAGAAGGTCACTTCCAGCACTGAGTCTTTTCAGCAGCAAATCTGCCCAGCCCCAAAACACAACAGTTTCCCACAAACATCCTCATTGGTGCTTGTTGTGCTGGGAAGCGATTTGATCTGCCCCGAAGGAGACCACAGCCCCCGAGACCCTCCCAGCTGCTGGGTACAAGGACCAGCTGCTGCGGCCGATGGGCAGCTGCGGAGCTGGTTGACCCCAAAGCCGGGCAAGGCGCCAAACCCAGGCGAGGGTCACCACAAACATCTCATAAAGAGGATTTGGAGACTGTGGGGGCAGTGGGGAGGGTGCAACAGCCAGCAGAGCAGCCCTGGGAAGAGATGTCCTCTCTGCCATGCAGCCCATGCCTGGCTTCTCTGCAGTCTTCCTAAGGACATCGCTCTTAAATCCTGCAGCACTTTCCCACTAACGAATATTGTTGGTCTGTCTGTCCTGGCCAAACCATCAATCTGATGACTTACCTCCATCTCCTCTCTCCAAAGCGCCCAACTCCTTTCTCCTCATCACTCTTGGCCATCTTTCCTACTGCCCAATATTTAGGATGACGCTTAATTAACTCACTGTTGAACCCTCTGCTTTCCCTGTTCATTACCCGAAGAGGGTAACGAGTCCTGCAAACTCAGCATCCCGCTCACGGGTTCTGCAAACTCAACATCTCCATCCAAGTCCCACCATGAAGACCTCCAGGTGCCGGACCCAGCCGCGCGGTGCCAGGGAGAGGAACCATCTCAGCTCTTACCTTTTCATCCAGGCTGACAGCTCGTCTGGTACGGCCCCTGAGGAGCCAGTGTGGGGTGACCCGCTCTCCATGGGACGGTGGCCCTGGGAAAGAGAAGACCTGGTGAGCGTGTGAACAGACCTGGCAAGTCCCTGAGAGCAGGAGCTCCTCTGCAGCCACATCAAGAGCGAAATGGGGGGAAGGGACAGAGCTGAGGACTCTGGCCAACGTCCAGCCACCTCTTAGGTATTTCTGGGGTACAGACACCAGCACGAAACCAAAGCATCGCCCCCTCCCCAGGCCAGCACCCTCATCCCTGGCCCAGCCTTTCTCCTGGAAGCCCCCCAGGAGCGTTGCTGCCCACCCAGGTCCCAAACCAGTGGCCTGAATTCCCTGAAACCCACCCTGGAGAAGCAGCCAGTACACGGATGGCATCACCCTGGCCCCGCTCGCGTCCCGGCCATCACCAACCAGCCCAGACAAACCCCACCGAGCACCCCAGCCCGGGGTGCAGGCAGGGGCTGTGCAGGCAGCACGGCAGCAGGCAGCAGCACATCCTCCTGCCTGCTCCATCTCTCCTCAATCACCCAAACAGCTTTTTTATTTTTATTTTTGGCTTTATGCTTTTACACCATAGATTGGCGTCATTTACGGGACGGGGAAGCGTGGTTCGATCACCCAGAAATCGAGCCGTCAGCTTTCCACCCAGAACCGGGCTCGAGCAGGGAGCAGAGGAGCTAAAATAGCTGCAGCACGTTACGGGTTTCTCTGAGCCATCCCAACTCCCCCGGGCAGAGCAGTACAAGCAATTCCTTGGCTCGATTAGAGACAGGCAGACTTTCTAAGATATTTTTTTTCCCTAAACAGTGTGGTTGTATTTGATTGCAGCAGAGCGAGCAGCTACTGATGACTTAAGCCTGGACAACAACAGAAAAAAAAAAATAAAAAAAAAATCTGAAGATGCTGCAGAAAGGGGATGAGGTCTAGCAAAAATGTCAAGGGCTGGACCACCTTGCCAAGCCAAATGTTGTCAGTGAAAGCTTGGATCTAGTAACCTTCCCCAGCAAAGGGCAAAGTTATTTACTAAGGGAGTGGAATAACAGGGCTTACGGCTTTATAATTTTATATGCTTGTTTTGGTTCCCCGTGCAACAATCTGGGGGGATTTGGCTTGAGGAAAGATGAAGTTATTGAAAAGAAAAAAAAAAAGATGAAGTTATTGGTTGGGAACTGCAGATTGAGCGTTTAACCTGATCAAGTTACCCAGCCCAGCCACGTCTGTCCCGTGAGGCCCCAGGACATGCCCGGCACTATCGCACAGTGGCATTTAATCAGCCTTCATTATATATAGCATTGAATCAGATTCCAGGAATAACTGCAGATAAGGTGGTGGCACGATCTCAGTTTCTTTCTCTTCACCTCCTCCGAAAGCGTCAGCGAGGCTCTCCAACCCCCCCAGCCGTATATAAGCCTCATTTTCTGCTGGGGAAACTGAGGCACGGCCATGATGCGATTTGCATTTAGCCGTAAGTGTGGGCAGCTCCAGCAGGTTTTGCTGCCTTCCCATTTCAGAGAAAGGAGAACAAAACCCCTAATTTGTCTTCCCTGGCTGCCGTGGAGGGAGAAGGGCAGAGAGACGCTGCCTCTCCCGGCTTGCTGCAAAGCCCGTCTTTCTCCCACGTTGTCTGGGGAGAGGATGAGACATGAGGGGCAGCCGTTCTGCAGGGATCACTGCGCTGGGCTTCGGGCCACGTCATAAAAACCTCTTGGTTATTATATTAAGCCTCGTGCTGTTCTGACTATAGCTCTCGCTGGGAATCGGAGACACTCAGAGCATGAGACAGGGCCTTAAAAATCTAAGTCAAATAAACCCAAATGCAGTGCAGAAGGGGTTTCCCACGCACGGCCCCCCTTCTCTTTCTTTTTTTTTTTTTTTCCTGGAAAACACACTCATTCCCAGCCCTTTCTGGGAATGCCGTGTCGGGAGCAGCATTGCTTTGGCGTTTGGGGTGTTTGCACCATTGCGGCCGGGCAGCCCCACGTTTGGGGGATGCCCAAGCCCCGAGATGAGCCCCGCATCGGCTCCAGCTTTCCCATCTGATCCTCCTCTCCTCTTCAATCCAAACAGAGTTTTCTGGCTCCCACCATCCTCCCCGCTCCTCTCCCAGCCACACAGCTCGCACGGGTCTCTCTTGGAGTTGCTCTAAAACTTATTTTCAGCAGCAGCAGAGAACCCAGCAAAGCTCAAAAGTCAAAACAAAAAAACTAATAAAAATAGCGCTTTGCGTGGAAAAACATCGGCCCCAGCGTCTCGGTGGGGTTGTGGAAGGAATTAGGGATGGAGAAGAGAAACTACAGGAGGCTGAACCCAACCTGGCAACCCCTCCACTCCTCCTATTTGAAAAGTAGTAGGAACCTCTGGGGAAAATAATGTATTTCCTCAACAACAGAAAAAGGCAAGTTTCACCCCAAAACAAGCATCAGCAGCACAAGCCACTGCCAGGTCCTTTCAAGGTGCCACCGCCCGGAGCTGGGATGGTTGCGGGGACCCAGGGGAGGCAGGGGATGGGGAGACGAGGGGTGTTTCTGCCGTTCGGGGGGTGCTGGGGGAGTGGGGGGGTGAGGAGCCGAACCCATCCCCTCTCCCGGGGGGGCCGCCCGGTCCCAGCCCTCCCATCCCGACCAGACCATATAGAGTCATAGCGCAGAGCCCGGCCCGGGCTGCCATGGGGCTCGGGGGACCCGCCGAGAGGGGGGGTTTGGGGGGCACATCCCCAGCAGGACAGTGGGGCCGAAGGGAAGGAGCGCTGCCCACGACCTCCCCCCCCCCCGCACTCCTCCCCTGCAAACCCCGGGGTACCCCCACCCGCACCCCCCTCCCCGCGGGCTGACCCTGGGGTGCGCCTCTCCCTCGCCCCCCTCCCCTTACCTCGCGGTCCAGAAGCATCCCCCCGGCCAGGGAGCAGCAGCAGCAACCCCAAGAAGAAGATGCGGCTCCCCCAAAAATCACCCGAGCCCCGGCGGCCGCAGGGCTTGCGGGGGGCCCGCCCGGCCATGCCGGCTCTCCCCGGGGCTGTCACCGCCTCCGCTCGCCGCCGGCCCTGCCTTCCCCTCTTATGCTCTCGGGTCCCCTCCCCTCCGCCCGGCTTCCCCCCGCCAGCCCCATTCACTCGCCCCGGCCGGCCCCGCTCGCCCGCGGCCGGAGCCCCCTTTCCCAGGCGCCCGGCTGGATCCTGGGCTGGGCGGCGGGAGGGAGGGAGGGGGACGGCATTGTTCGCCTTTATTTATTGCTGTGTTTCTTGGCCCAGCCGGGCCGCTTAATGAAAACCAGACCGGAGGAGAAGGCTGCTCCCAGGCTCCCCCCGCCGGGGCATCCCGGCCGGCAGCAGCCGAGTCCCCCCCCCCCCGCTCGCCCCCCGGGAAGAGATGCAGGGGGGTACGGAGAGGCTGCCTGCACAGGGAGGGCAGGGGAAAAGGCAATCAAATAACCCCATCCATCCCACGAGGCAGAGACACTTCTGCAACCCTCCATACACTCCCCTGTCGTTATTAATATTTTTTTTTTTCCTAACAGGAGAGGGGTGCCGGGGGTGGCACAGCTCACCGCCCCGCACAGCAGCCACGGGGGGCTGCTCGTTTTCCTTCCTGCACACACACCCCCCATCCTGTCCCTGCTCTGCTTCAGCACTTTTGGGTCCTTCTCTTGGGTCGCCTAACTCTCCTCTTAAGTTCAGGGCAAGGATTCATCACTAGTTATTGAAGTCCTAATAGTAATATTGATTAATGCTTGTAATTAAAGCTTTGCAAATGATTTTACTCTAAAAATGGGGACAGCCGAAGTGCTCTAGAGCTCTGTGGGCACGCCTGCCCAAGGTGACATTTCGGGAGAGGGACAGGGGACTTCTCTCAGGTTTCCCAGCACAAAGGACAAATCGAAACGGCACGGCCCTGGCAGTGGCATGGTCGGAGCCCTCCTGGCACTCAAACACATGTTGAGGTCCAGTTAACAGGGCCCTCAGATGCAACCAGCAGATGCAAACATCCGCACACTGTTAGCCAGTCTTCCCCAGCTCAGCAGCACCTTCAGGGCCTCATCAGCCTCAGACACAGTGTTTCTCAGGTGGGTTAACACCATTTAGCAACACCTCACTTACCACAAGCTCTCCCAAGCATCTTCCACCCTTTCTGGGTCAAGCTCTGCAGAGCACCAGGAAGGACTCGGTTAAGTTTGAAGATGGTGTCCTGCTAAAGCTCACCACAGAAGGGCTGTGCAGGTCCCATCACCTCCCCCTGCAAAAAACAGTGCCACTGCAAAGAGTGAACCTGGGCAAGTGTGGTGAGAAATGGAGGGCATTGCCCTCAGATCCAGAAGCTCAGCAGAGCAGCCATAAATCAGCAGTCTGGCACACAACTAGGAGAGGTTCAAACACATGTCAGGGCTTTCAGCCATCAGGAAACCATCAGCAGCAAGGCCCAGAGGGACAAGGCTGCGCAGAGCTGCAGAGCACCGGGAACGTCTTTCCAAGAAAGGGCAGCGGGTGGCCAGGACTGCCAGAGGGGTGAGCCAGAGGCTGGGATACAGCAGGCACCATAAGCCAGAGGAAACCCTGGGCAGCAGACAGGCCCCAGTCTTCCCCCAGCAGCCGTCACCCCAGCATGGTTTCACCATTACTACACATTACGTGACTTTTTTCCTAATTCCTCTGCTTTCTCAGCCAGTGCAAACTACTCAAAAGTAGCACAGTCTTGGGGGTAGGTGAAGGCAGAAGGCACTCTGCTTCCCACCGGCGCAGGGAACCTGAGCGTAATGGTTGGCCGTGAAGAAGTACGTGGCCCTACGCGGGGCTGGGGATCGCAACGGCTGGTGGTTATCCAGAGCAACTCATAAAAGGCCTTTTTGTGCAAAGGAACAGGCGTTCTTCCCCTGTCTACAGCCTCAATCACTTGATATCTCTGCTGACAAAAGCCTACAGAGGCTGTGGCACCCAACCGTGGTCTGCAGCTGGGTCACGCAGCCTGGCAGCTGAGCCCGAGATCGGGGATTTCTGCGGCCCGGTGTAAGCCAAGAGCAGCACGTGTGAAGCAGGGGCGGGGGATCACTCATAACCGTGGAATTAAAGACAGGAGGAGCCCCTTGGTATCTATTTTCAGTGTGCTCCTCTCCTCCCAGGCGCTGGTTCTTCATAGGCATGAAGAAGACAACCAGCACACAGAGTCAGACAAGCACAGCAGATGTGCTGAGGAAGATTCTGGGCACCCACACTTTGGGTCTTTCACCACTGCACTGGCAGCAGACAGCCTTAGCCTGCTATAGGTCCTTCTGCAAAGGACAAGGACAGTCGTAACGTAGTAAAACAGCTCTATGCCATTCATAAAAACCCAACAGACAAAAAAAAAAAGTCTCCTTAGACCCAGTTTCACATAATCTCCCATTAAAATGACCGTTTGGTCTGCACGCAATGCCACAGAAACTCAACTCCTTGCACGCAGGTGTTCAGGAGGCCATGGAGCGTAGCTGGCACACCACCTTCTCCAGATCCAGCAGGCGAGTCTCAGGGTCCAGGAGACTTACTCTTCTCCAGGGGAAGGCCAGGGCTGGCTACTCAGCAGATGACTCGAGGAGACTTGGCAGAGGCCAGCAGCCAGCCTGCTACGGCAGAGCAATTCACAGGATGTACCGAATCCAACTCGGGTAGAGGAGCCAACACAACTTTGGGAAAATGAGCTGGAGTCTCTCCTTTCTTTTGCATCACCAAGAAAAGTTTGAAGTAGCTTCTGATAAAGCTAGAGACAGGGCTGCAGCACATAAGTACATGAATAACATCAGATTGTATTAAAAAAACCACCAAACCAAAAACAACCTTGTCCCCTATGAAGACTTTTTGCAACTGTCCTCATCACCGTGGAATTTGAGTGCCTTCCAGAAGTGTATTAATCAACATGGTTTTCATTTGTCATGCAGAGGTCATTCACCCTCCCGCAGGGTCTAATTTGGCCTGAAGAATTCAGTTTATCTACTGATGTAGGGAGAAAAATATTAATAAAAAGTTTGACTTTCAAACCTTGCTTGTGTGAAAGAATCGTGTCCTTTCCATTTACAGCAGTTCAGCTGAATTCCTTCCCCGAGCCTACGACGAGCATGTCCAATGACTTCATGTTACGCTTTTAAGCTTTACAGAAGTACAGCCACCCAGCTGGCCGACTAATAAATACAGCACAAAGGAAGCAATATATTAAGATCTTCTTTACTGAATTAAAGTTTGACCTGGACTAATGAGCAGCCAGGCAGGAAGTATTTTCTTCATTAGGGTATTGTTTCAGGAAAAGTGAATTATAAACCAGGATGCTCTCATGGACAAGGGGAAGCGATTAGCTTACCTGCTTTTGCACGGGGCAAATCTCCTTCTTCAGTTTCTTCCTCTTCAAAGTCATCCAGTTGCATTCTCCTACAGGCACAACCATTATCAAATTCACCACCAACAAAGGCAGACCTCAGAAGTCCTTCAGGAAAGCTGTCCTCCAGGAGTCAACCACTCTGGTCCAGGCCATATCTGGACAGATGTACAGATATGCGACTATATTCTGCAGGGAACTTCCTTTTCCAAGCACTTCAACTATTTTTTTTTTTTTTTGCATCATCCTTGCAATTGGTTTCCATGGCAATCTTTCCAGTTACCAGTGATGAGAGAATGTGTCCCAAACAGCATCCGCTAAAGCTCCTCAGGCATTCCTCCATGGCTGCCTGATGCGACAGACCTCTAACTTGACACTGGTTCTCCATAGAAAGGCCTCCAAGAACATCCACCAAGAACCAAAGGACTTACCATGTTACTATAAAAGGTCCATCAGGATGGAATACAAAAGGTAGGACCTGGGAGTCCCGGTGGACAACATGAGCCAGCAGTGTGCCCTCATGGCCAAGGCGGCCACTGGTATCCTGGGGGTGCGTTAAGAAGAGCGTGGCCAGCAGGTCGAGGGAGGTTCTCCTCTCCCTCTGCTCTGCCCTGGTGAGGCCACATCTGGAATATTGTGTCCAGTTCTGGGCTCCCCAGTTCAAGAAAGACAGGGAACTACTGGAGAGAATCCAGCCGAGGGCTACGAGGATGATGAGGGGACTGGAGCATCTCTCGTATGAGGAAAGGCTGAGAGAGCTGGGTCTGTTTAGCCTGGAGAAGAGAAGACTGAGAGGGGAACTGATCAATGCTTACAAATATCTAAAGGGTGGATGTCAAGAGGATGGGGCCAGACTCTTCTCAGTGGTGTCCAGTGACAGGACAAGGGACAATGGGCACAAACTGGAACACAGGAAGTTCCATCTCAATGTGAGGAAAAACTTCTTCACTGTGAGGGTGACAGAGCACTGGGACAGGCTGCCCAGAGAGGTTGTGGAGTCTCCTTCTCTGGAGAGATTCAAAACCCACCTGGATGCAATCTTGTGCAACCTGCTTTAGCAGGAGGGTTGGACTAGATGATCTCCAGAGGTCCTTTCCAACCCCTACCAATCTGTGAATCTGTGAACTAGTGGAAATGATCATGAAAGAGGAAATGGAAGTTGTTTCTAAAGGGCAACGAGCCTCTTATTTTAAAATAAGGAACATTTCAAAGCATAACGTGGCTTTTTTACACCCCTTTTCTCTGCTGTTGCCTTGCCTTGTCCACCTCACCTGCACATCCATCATGCCCACTTCAAGCTCACTTTGTAGATATTACATCTACAGGCAATCCAAAGCCAAAGACCAGTCATTGTATTTACTTGATGATGAACAAACGAACAATGTTCGAAGGTGCTTTCAGTTTCTAGCGACAACTCAACAGACAACCGTGCTGCCCTTCCCCTTCCCAGTTTTTGCAACAGCAGCTACAACAGCCAGCCTTTCAGTGAGACTCAAACGTGCATTTGGCACCTACACAATAATCATGGTGAGGGGTGGGCATGGCAAATGCTGATCAAAGAACATTTCTGATTAACCAAGAACAAAAGCCTGCTCCTGTAGGGTTAAAAAAACCCCCGAGACTAGTTCTGCCTCCTTTAAACTTACAAAGATTTGTACAATTTACCCTAAAAGTCTTTTTGTAGCAGTGGATTAAGAAGAGATGACTCCACTCCGGAATCAACTCAAGACAAGCACAATTTCCTGAGTTTTTGGAAAGTAGTTTCGCGCGTTGGAACCAATGACTCCAAATGTCAACAATCCCCTTCCATAGAACTATAAACACTGGATGCCTTGCACCAAGCAGGAGCTTTATCTGACCTGATGACAACAAGGAATGTAGTGGAATGGGTATGAGTCAGCTTCACTAGCATCCCTCATGATGAAATCAAGAGGAGGACGGATGATAACGCTGTTAGAGTGCAGGACTGAGGAGGAAACCTGGCTCCTTTCAACCTGGCCACGCAGGGACCTAATTTTCAGAAGTTCTGAGAAGTTGCAGCTCCTCCCAATTTCATCTGAAATTGCAGGTGCTCGCTCCTCTGGGGAGAAATGTCAAACAATCTCGCACTGTTTGCTTTATGGTATTTCAGAAAGCAGAGTGTAAACTCTTTGTGCAGCCCAAGACCAGCCTAAAACATCCAAGCACAATCTTCAGATCACACATTCTGATATACTAAAACATGCCTGAGCGGAAAATTCTTAACAGAAGCAAACACTTCTCCCTTAGCAAAGGAGAAACACTACAGTATTATTATCAAATGAGGAATTACAGCTACTTGTTGCTAAATCTCTCAAGCTGCAAATCTAACAACTCACAGAATGACAGCAACTGTTAGATAACTTTGGTAGTCAGTGAGCATTTTTAAGCAAGGTAAAACATTTTAAAAGCATATTTAAGAAGCTAACTGGCTTTAAATGAGCACTCAGCGAGGCAAGATCTTGTCAGGACTCCAACACAACTGAATTTCTTGTCGCAAGGCAAAAGTCTATTCATATGTATATCAGAGAATCACAAGGCGAATCTCAGTACCAGCAAGTTTTAGCACCTTCTGCTTCAGCAACACACAGAGCTGCTTTCTAGCCCCAGAAGAGCAAAAGCAAAGCAGCAACTTGCATCCAAATTCATCCCAAGGACAAGACAGCAGAAGGAGCAAATAGGTAAAACCGGATTTTGAAAAGTGGAAAGGTGTAAAGAGGTAAAAAGGTCTGAGCTGATTTATTGCAGCCATGTGATACTGTATTATGTTTAACTTGCACTTTTAACTTCAGATTTCTGAGACCAGACATGGCCTTCAGACATACTAGATCATGGTTTTGTGGTGACTGGGGTTTTTTGCATGCTATTCTGATAAGAAGAGTACATCCAGATAAATTATAAATCTTACACCCAGATTTATTCTCACACTTAACTCCAGTGTAGGATATAACAGCCGCTTTAACGGCATGTGATACCACCAGCACAGGACACTGTTTGAAGAATCTTTGTCTCGTGTAATTTAGTGTAGTTCTACTGACCTTCAAGGGAATCACATTATTTCCCATCATTTGAAGATTTGATTCGCTACATGCCAGTGTGAATTCCAGGGGTAACTGGCAGAGCAGGACCGTAGCCACTGCTGGACGGCTTAGCCAAGGGGCGAAATGAGAAGTTCTGTTAAATTCTTAGTGAACACAACAGATCAAAATCTCCAGGTTGTGACTCACTCTCTGCAGAATCGGATGTACCGTTACAGCTGTTCCTTGAACTAAATTGCTACGAACATCTTAAGCACAGAAAATACAAAACCGCTGTTTGCACCCACGTAGTTTTCCTTAGATGTCTTTTCCTGTTTATACATCATATGAAGTCTAGCAAATGAAACAGAGACTTCAGGCTTCTATCACCAAGAATCACAATCTTTACATGCCATCGTGATGCTAGTTAAGTGTACAACCAAGTAGCCTGTCAGCATGCAAGCATCTAACGAAGTGAAGGGGACTCTCCTGGGCAAGGCTTAAAAATTCCCAACATGATAAAAAAATTGCTCTGATTAGACTCTCCTGGTTGATACAGAAAGATAGCAAACCAAGCGAAAGGTCAGTGAAGTCATGACTCCTCCACTCTTTCACTGCTAATAACGCCCAGTTTAAACAGCCCTTACAGTTACCTTGTACGTCAAGCTCAGTGTTGGGTACACTAAGAGGTGACTGCGGCCAGATTTCTTTAGATGATGTCCATACTGATGGCGAAGATACATTTCATGATTGCTGCAATAGTTACTATAAACTGATCTGATGTTATTTATTTAAGGGTTTTTTTGCAGTACAAAATATTACAAGTAAGATTTCTACATTGAGATAGGAAATTAAAAAATTTTAAAAAATCATTGCTAAAAACAATTTAAAAATAAATATATATAAAACTGCCATTCCAACCAGGTAGTTATAAATATATTATGAACTAAGTACTTCCAAACTATGTTTACTTTGAATGTCCCTAACACCAATACAAAATCCAGCCATTTATTTAAAAACCTGTCATTCATATCAAATCATTGATTCTTAAATACTGCAAATTATATTAGTACAAAAATTACACAAGTGAATACCACCAAATATACACTGCACAAGTATTTACTGCAGTATCTTTTTCACGTTACAATCTCCTTTATGCTGCAAGTTACTAAGCACAATACACCTTCATTTGAACAGGAGATCTTTATCAGTTCCAAGGAACCTTCCTCCCTAAGACACGGTTGGTGATTTTCTGAAAGATAAAAACAAAGTGCAAGAGATAAGTAGTATTCCTCTAAAAATTAAAAACACTAAACATGAAGACAGTGGAAGACACAGACAGTGTTCGCTACAATAAAAAACTAGATAAATTAGGACTCTGCTACAGTGGGAGAGATGAGCCATGACTGAAGGGGAAGAAGTGAAAGTCTCTACAATCTTCAGCAGCCTGAAGCAGGTGAAAAGGTAATGTTATTTGCAAACTCTTCCAAAAATAATGTGGGGAGGGATCATGCAAAATAACTGGTAATAGATTTTAAAGAAACAAACACAGAATACTCTGTTTGAAGAGTCACGGCCTCATGCAGTTAAACTGTGGAGCCCTGCCCTGCAGTGCTGTGAACACCAGACTTCACAAAACAAGTGGACAAATTCATGAAAAACCCCCATCAAACCCCACCAATCTGAAGATGGTTCAAAGTCCCTCAGACATAAATCACACCAGACTGTTAGAGCATCTTCGCAGTACTGCTAATGCTGGCTCTGTTATGGTATTCTTTCCCAGGCACCTGCTAGCGTGACCCCTTCTTATGGCAATAAGCAATCCAGATAATGAAACGCCACATCATTCTGCTAGCTCAGCCGGCAGATCACTGACATTTTTAAGCACGGAATAAATATTATGTGGCTTTATAGATGTGTATGATAAAGTAAGAGCTTTGAGTAACTCATATATTACTAACAGCAGTGTGAATGATACAGCCATTACCTGATGAGACCTTTTGCATCACACAGATGAATGCAACATGCAGCTCAGCTTTTTATACACACACATACAGAGTACGCAGTGTACGCGTATACAGTATGTACACATGGTATATATAGTGTATATACCAGTACAGAATAGACTCTGCGTCCATACATACATATAAAAAGCAGCAAAGCTGCTGACATGAATGTCAGCACAGAATCTGTCCCCACCACTTCAGGAAACCTCAGAAGGGCTCAAAATGCCTCACACCACAAAACCTTTGAACAGCCCTTACAGCTCAGCGGCACCTTTGCAATCTAATAGGCAAACCCAGCTAGCAATGAGATGCTATCTTCCATCTTCGCTCCACTTCCAAGTGACTACGAAAAAACCCAAACAACCCATGTTGCTGATAGGAGGAAAAAATGTAGCCAAGGGGATGAAAAAAACATTTAAAAAAACACTTACTGTAAAGCAGCAAGCAAAGTGCATTTCAGTTTCACACCTCTGGAAGTTAGTGCTTCTTCTGTTGGGGTAGTGACACCTTGTGGCCCCTGTCTTGCATAGGCTCTAAAGGACACGTCCCATCATAAATAAAATAGTGTGTAGTGTTCCTGAATGCTAATATATTTTTTCTTTTTTAAGGGGTAGAGGGAAGTATATAAATTAGTAACTTTGCTGTCCCCTTTATGGAGGTTTCTCCCATGCTCCCTATTTAGAAAAATTACAAACTCACTAGATCTAATGGAAAAGCCTCAGTAATGGAACAAATTTGTATCTGATAAACTCATAAAATTCATTTTCACTTCACCGGGGTTGAAAGAGTTCTGATTTATGCTGCCATCAGATCAGAAACGTGTCTCGACTCTACAGCTTCAAAATTAAAGGGCACGCACCATTCCCTTATCTAACTAATATAATTTTATGCTCCATTTGAAATTAAAAGTACAAAAACAAGGAGATCCTGGGACAGAACACCAGCCCAGACCCACATGCGTCCTGCGATAAAAATAACTTTGCTATCTTAATTTTTCAAATTGTTAAATACTTATCTTTATTAAGAATGCCTGTGCAACCCTCAGTCGCTTTCTAGCACAGGAATTTTGATAAGTTTCCAGTTACGTATGAGCCCATACTGGTTCCTCCTGAAGATCCCATCCTCACTCAGTGCTAACAAAACTGTTATTTCATTCTCTCTTCACCTCCCACTGCAGCACATAAATGCCTTAAAACAAGGACTGACAGCCCTTACTCCTCAGGTGTCCTGTATGAGTATTTTCACTTGTACTTTACAAAAGGTAAGCAAATTTTGTTCATATATATTCACTAATTTGGTGCCTTATTTTGAGCCAAATAAACTCAGTTTCATCTCATCCTTCAACCTGGACACTAAGATCGTTATCCTTGGTTCCCTACAGCTAATGACGATAGAGACACTGCCTCCAGAGAGCAGTATGTCCCACACAGTAGCTGTCGTTGCTCACACTGGAAACACAATTTTGTTTGTTTTCTCCTCTCAACACATTTCTAAGAAACTGGTGTTCATTTTTCTTCTGAAGCATCGGCCCATAAATCACATCAATATGCAGTTAACATACCTTTAAATTCCAGTGTGAGGACACTTCAGCAAACAACACTTGTCCATGTCCATACAGATCAGAGTGTGTGTACATGTTTAATTCATTGCTTCCTCTCCCAAATTTTAATCACCCCTAACCTGTGAGCCCTCAACGCCCCGTAGAAATGGCATGCACACTGTACTGCTAGACAATCCCCTCCCCAGAGCCAGCTGAACTGCTGTTAGCGAGGTGTATGCCTCGTTTTACGTGTCTACTCCTTTGGTATCAGTGACAGAAACAGAAGCAACCAGTGTCCCAGTGCCATAATACATCGTGGTTGAGATGTAATAAACTTGGGATATAAGTATTAACATGCACACAGCAGAAAGTCAGCCAAGAAAATACGAGCGTGAGCCTCAGACACTCCTGAACAGGATGCCTCCAGCACACACTTTCACCTGCAGTTTAACCTACACTGCGGAGTGGCTGTGGGCATGAGTACATCCTTTCCCCATCAAGATGTCCAGTGCTAGCCCGTCAAAATCCAGAGTGAAGGATAGGGAAGTGTTATTAGACACAGGTCACGCCACCAAGCACTGACCTGGGAGTCAGAGAATGAGTACTGTGCCCGGCGCCACCATTGCCCCAGACACAAACTTGAGTAGGGCACTTGAGTCTCTCTGCCTCCCTCTCCTTTCCCAAGCTTTCTCTGGACATATGCCAAACTATCTTGGAAGGAACTGTCCCCTGCTAGGTTTGTATAAGGCACAACAGGACTCCTCTAGGTGACTGCGATCAAAATAAGAGTCAGATTCCAGAGTACTGATCTGCTGTTCTACATCCAACATCTGACATCAAGCTGTGTGGTGCGGTTGACACACTGGAGGGAAGGGATGCCATCCAGAGGGATCTGGACAGGCTGAGAGGTGGGCCTGCAGTTCAACAAGGTCAAGTGCAAGGTCCTGCACATGTGTTGGGGCAATCCCAAGCACAACTACAGGCTGGGCAGAGAATGGATTGAGAGCAGCCCTGAGGAGAGGGACTTGGGGGTGTTGGGGGATGAGAAGCTCAACATGACCCAACAATGTGCACTTGCAGCCCAACCGTGTCCTGGGCTGCGTGTCCAGCAGCGTGACCAGCAGGTCAAGGGAGGGGATTCTGCCCCTCTGCTCCGCTCTGGGGAGACCCCCCTGCAGTACTGTGTCCAGCTCTGGGGTCCCCAGCACAAGAAGGACATGGAGCTGTTGGAGCGAGTCCAGAGGAGGCCACGAAGCTGATTGGAGGGCTGGAGCACCTCTGCTATGGAGACAGGCTGAGAGAGTTGGGGGTGTTCAGCCTGGAGAAGAGAAGGCTGCGGGGAGACCTTAGAGCCCCTTCCAGTCCCTAAAGGGGCTACAGGAAAGCTGGAGAGGGACTGTTTATCAGGGAGAGTAGTGATAGGACAAGGGGTAATGGGTTTAAACTAAAAGAGGGTAGATTTAGATGAGATCTGAGGCAGAAATTCTTCCCTGTGAGGGTGCTGAGGCCCTGGCCCAGGGTGCCCAGAGAAGCTGTGGCTGCCCCTGGCTCCCTGGCAGTGTTCAAGGCCAGGTTGGATGGGGCTTTGGGCAACCTGGGCTAGTGGAGGGTGTCCCTGCCCATGGCAGGGAAGTTGGAACTAGATGGGCTTTGAGGTCCCTTCCCACCCAATCCAGTCTGTGATTCTATAATCAGCAGTTCACAAACTTGTCACTAGGAGAGATACAGTGCTAGAGATCATTCAATGATACAACTCTGGACTACATATGGTTTTTGCCTAGCTTTTGTACCAGCCATTTTCTTCTCCTAATAGTCTGTGTCATCTTTGGAGTCATTCCACAAAATCTGTGGTTCTTTTTTTCATGCACAATCGGATCCACTTAGAAACTGATGCCCTCAGCAACACATTAACCAAATTCTAAACAAGCTATTCACTGTATACAGCGCCTCTCTACAGCTATTCTGCATCATCAAGGAAGACAAAAAGATTACAATATTTACTGCAATGAATCATCATCCCTCTTCCAATCAAAACCACACTCATATACAAAACTTCTGAGCCGATTCCCTCTCTGCTTCCAGCTGACGATGCTACTTCAAGTCAATGACTGCCAGCATTCATTAACTCCTAAGACCTTACTGTACCGGCATCAGAGATTCTTAGACTGGTGGAAAGAATATGTCCTGAATATGCCCTGCAAAAGCATAGCATCAAATTCCGGTAATTCTAGTCGTAAGTACCCACAATCAGATTAGGAAGGTATTCTGGATAATACATTGTGTTACAAGCCCTGACTTTTAAAATCCAATTACTGCTGTTCCCAACACATAACCAACCCTATTATTCCAGCTCTGGAAGGACAACTCAGCCAGGAAAGAGTTGCAATGCTAAAACTAAAGTGTAACCTTAAGATCCAGAGGGGGAGAAAAAATCAGTTTTAATTTTTGTCCTTAAATCACTGAGGCTTACAATGCAGTTTATTGCCTGCTGCCACAGTTCTCCAGAAGGGCACGTTTTATGGTCCATGGGTTAGTTAAAGAGCGAGAAGGGAAGTCAGGTAGTTAGGGTGTTTGTATTGCAATCTGTTGTTTCTCATCTTTTTAGTTCTTATTAAGTCTTAAGAGAAAGCTTAAGCATATGGATGCCTAGAACAGCTCAAGAAGTGATACACTGGTCAATTTTGGAGATGCACTTCTCAGCGGGGACAAATGGACCTCCTCAGTTTTATCAGGACATTTATCACATCACTGTGTATACATTGATACTGCTTTTTACGCAGAAATACTAGATAATTAGGTGTGTGCACATGAGAGGGCACAGGGACAGAATACTCTCTTCCTTGTTACTTATCATGCTTAACCCAGGCGAGTCTCTAGCACAGGGTTCTTCAATCTTTCTATCATTAATTAAACCGGTGCTTTGTGTCTGTCTGATAAGCACAGGTTCCACAACTTGGACAACCTGGAGGAAGAGCATTAGCAGCAGTTGTTAGCTGGGATAAGCAGCTCCCTGCAGGGATTCTCACTGCTTCATGGCAGAATGTGACAGGATTCAACGGATTCCTAGAGTAACCCAGCAAAATAGGCCACACTGTTTCCTTCTCCTGCTCACCAAAATCCTGGAGTCCTCACTCCACCTTTGCTCTGCTGCTGGTTGTGTGGTAAGACCCCAGCACTGAAACTGTTCTTGAACTGCTGGAGAAGTGTTTGTGGTTCAGTTAGTCACGCTCGTGCTTAGGGACACTGGTTTATTCCACAGCTTGCCAGACAGAGAAGATCCTAGGCTGATCAGTGTCAGTGCGGTAAGACCACACTATCAGCTGAACAAACACTTAATGGTGAAATCCACAGCCCTTAAATTAACAAATTACCGCCAGGACTGCAAATTCTCCACTGGGGAAACATTAAGAACGATGACTCCAGGCTTGTTAACCATAGTTGCAAAGTTAGTTGTGAATTGTGTAAGCAAAATCCATCTACAGCAAGGGTACACGAGAGCAAAACCAGCAGCCTTGAGAGCCTGTCCATGGAATACCTTCTTTAAATACACTCCACAATCCCTCTGTTCTGCCCTCAAGACTGCGCAAGACCTTTTTTGTAGGCTTTAATTGGGACCATACTTCCTTGTCATTTTTTCATACACCATGTATATGTACTGGAAGGATTTCAGGTTAGGTAGGAAACATGTTCCATGTTTTCCTAAGCTTGACTGCTTTGACCCTGATTGAATGCTAATATAACCACCTAGAAGTTGCAAAATAATACCACAGAATTAACATTCAGTAAATATTACTATAATGCTTGTGACCTCAAGAAAAAAAAATTTCTAAATGTTCCAGTATAAATACTCGACCCAAACACCCACCGTTTTGTAAAGTTGTGCTTTCAGGCGGTATGAGTTGTATTCCATTTTTCTCTTCTCTTCCTCTCGCTTCTTCTGCACCTCTGGCAGCTGCTCATAGATCCTTAAGTGCAAATACAAAAAGTCAAAAATAGTGACTTGGAAGGAACTTACTGATATTTAAAAAAAAAAAAAAATCCTCTGTTTTATCTTCGCATTCTGTAAAAGGCTACTGGCCAACCACATCAGAGAAAAAATTATTTGGGTGTTTACTAGCGTCACACAGGGAAAATGTGGAACACATAGCAGTTGTGATACCGGAAATTCCCACAGCCCATAATGCCGTGCCCTTACAAGCAGCATCCTCCTAAAAGCAATATTTATAACATTAAAATGACCATACAGCTGATATGATTACCCAGCTGCGAAAGGTGTCTTTTAGAGACTGTTTGATTCTCATGTCATTATAATATCTTTGCACAATTACTGTCGGCACTTCAAATATTTTTAAACACATCTATGTTCAACTCCTAGTATCCAAAATAATTGAACATTTGAACATTGCAAAACAATACAGCCCACCAGCCAGCAGGGGCATGTTTGACAGTTGTCTTGGTACTAATTCCAGCAGGAAAATAAGGAATACTTCAGACCGGCAAGAGAAGTGAGGGAAGCAAACATGTGTCAGTTTGCACCCATTTGCTATTTAGTCAGTACAAGTTAGGTGTCACTTCTGTGTTTCAAAGGAGAGAAGGACGAGAAGTTAGCTGGAAAACAAATAGGAAGCTGTATGATAATGCAAAACTAAGTCGGCAGAATCAAGAAAGCAAAGATCAGATCCAAACCTCAATCCGTACTGAATCAGTATCTCCTGTCCAATTCACCAACATCAGCTAGGGAGAGCCATACGCATTTGGAGCTCCTACAGTCCCCCACACAAATGTGTTTACCAGTCCATCAGACTTCACAGTGGAATTGATGGGCAAATACACATCCAACACCAAAAAAAAAAAAGGGGGGGGGGAGGGGAGGGGAAAGAGCAACTGCATTCCTAGTGACCTTCCTGGCTGTGCATCCCTATTTTCCTACTCTGTCTGCAGGTGCTCTTAGAAGGTCATCTTTTCTAAAACGTCACTACCCACATTACCGCTACAGAAAAGAGGAAATAAATCACATTTTTATGTTTATTTTACTCCTCTTACACTTTGCTGGAAGGCAGCGGAGGGTGCTAGGTCTATGCATCTGTTACTGGATGGGGGAGGGATACTGCCAAGATTTGTGGTTTTGCTTTACTACCATCTCACCATTACAGAATCAGAGAATGGTTTGGGTTGGAAGGGACCTTAAAGATCATTCTCTAAAGGCTTCCACCATTCTAGGGCTCCCCACAACCATCACAAATCATCCCACCACAAAGACGTTTAGAACAAGAAGTGGGCAATGCAGAACTGTAGATAAATTAATTGAAAATTGTTTTCATTACCTCTAGTTAATTTGCCATGAGAATTCCATTTATATCCTCACAGAGAAAAAGAAGAAGCTTCTGCATTCATTATAGGTGTGGATTTCAAAAGAATGGTACAGAATAAATTACTTCTCAGCTCCAACTGAGAGCTGAAGCATGAAAGCAGCAAGAACAAAAAAAAAAGTCACCAAGTGTGACTGCCTGAAGCAATCTCCGTACAAGTCCTGCTGACTTCGGTGATTACACGAGTTCAGATACATCGATGTCACAGTCCAAGTGACCCAAACCCGAATCCTTCTACTTCAGCTAAAACACATGGAGATGCATTCCTTGGGGAACTGACATATTTACCGTATTACCACTTCTGCCACCTCTCCATTAATGCCCTAAAAATACTCTGAAATGCAAAAGGCTATAGACATAAAACATTCTTTTTGGACTCTCCCAGCATATATATCAAGGGGTCTATTTTATATATTGCATAATCCAGTAGGTATTTTGTGGAATCACAATGTGACTTAGGCTGGAAAGGACCTCTGGAGGTCACCTAGTCTAACCTCCGGCTTGAAGCAGGGCTAACGTCAAGGCTAGATCAGGTTGTTCAGGCCTCATCCCATCAACTTGTGAACTGTTTCCAAGGATGGAGACTCGACCACCCCTATGGGCCCTGCCCCAGCACGTCACCACCCTCTCCAGGAAAAACAGATTTCCCCGTCTCCAGTTAAAATTTCTCCTTACTGCCACACATCACCACCACTGCTTGTCCTCTCTCTGGGCACCTCCAAGAAGAGACTTCCTCTGCCTTCTCCAAATCCCTCGTCTGGCAGGGAAGCACCACTGCCAGGTCCTCACCTTCAGCCTCCTCCTCCCCAGGCCAGACAAACCCAGCCTCTGCAGGTTCTCCTCATGCACCATCTGCTCCAGCCCCCTGACTGTCTTGGTGGCCTCCACCAGACTCAGGCCACTTTGTTGACCTCTCTCTTGTCCAGAACAGGAGACAGGATCCAGCTGTGGCCCCACAAGTGCCAAGCAGAGGGAATATCCACTTCCCTCCACCTATGCGAAATACAGCATGTAGCTGGCCTTCATCCCTGCAAGAGCATACTGCCAACTCATCTTCAACGTGCTGTCCATCAGCTGTCAGGCCCCCAAGGCCCTTTCCAGAAGGGGCACTCCACAGGCAGTCTGTCCTCAGACACTGCCAAGGTGGGTGTCCTTGGGGGACGGTTCTGTCCCACGGATAAGACTTGAGATTTGTCACTGAACTTCACGAGATTCCTCTTGGCCCCTTCCTCCAGCCTGCAGAGATCTCTACAAACTGCAGACCTACTCTCCAGCATACTGACTGGTCCTCCCAGTTTGGTGTTACCAGCAAACCTGTCAAGGTGCACTCCATCCCATTGCTACTACCGATGAAGATGCTGTGAAACAGTCCTGGCCTACAGCATCGTCCCTTTCACACAGCACAAACCCTTCCCTTCATGTAGCACGTACATTCCAAAACTTCAGTGCAACAAAGCACTTACATATACGCTGAAATCCCAACTACTTAAAACATCCCTTGCCTCAGAATATACTCTTGACCTTTGTTTTGTTTTGAATCTAAATAACTTACAGTATCATTGTATTTTTATGGAACTTTTCAAGGTATCAGACAACTTCATGAGTCTCTAATTTACTTTTTAGTATTTATGCTGTTTCTCAACTGGTACTCTTCCAAACCACCTCCTCTTGTCCCCGCTACCATTTCAGAATCTAGCTGCAGCGAACGCCATTTTTTATTATACCTTCACACGCTCTCTCTATAGCGTAGGTATTCCAAATGTTTAATACATTGTTAGCGTGTTGTGCATTTTATATATTAATTACTTGAGTGAAAAATAAGGCAAATCCACCGTAAGATGGTTTTCTTCAAGGGTAAAAGCCTCCGTATTCCTTTGAGGGTAGTTATTTCTTACATAAAGCTACTTTCATTTGGTGAAATGGGCTCAATTCCTGCACCAATGATCTAGTTTGTTAATGTTTGAAACCACACAGACAGTCTAGCAGCCCACACCCTACGTTTCCTCTCCTTTTGGGGTCCAGCATTGCAAAATTTGCTGTAGTGCTCGGATGGCAGGTCCTGCAGCAGAATACTCAGGTTTAGTTAGAGAAATCCTCTTCCTCTGATGTGTCTACATCTTGTGCTAAAAAAGCTGAGTTACCCGCAACAGCCAATTCTTTGACTGCCGATACAATTCATCCATCTTTCCTACCCATTTACTCAGATCACCTACCTACCTGAAACAAAGTTTTATTAACCTTACCGTTTGGATCTTTGAACCATTTCACTCTTCGGGATTGTTCTTCTCTTTTCTCTCATCAGAAAACCTAAATGGAAAATTTTGAGAAAAAGAACAGTGAACAAGTCTACTTCTCACAAAGAATACTACTGCAGCAATATGACTACTTTATAAATTATGGATTCTTATAGACAATATTGTTAAATAATTGTAATACTTTTATTGAAAATACACACACCCTTAAGTATAATATGGAAATTCATTAATTCCTATAGAACATAAAGAGCAGAACCATGAAGGTACCTCTGTCAGACAGAATGTGACTTGCGTTCCTGTAGCCCTTCCTTTTCTCCGGAGGATTAAATAGCTCTTCTCGTTCAGACTGCAGTACACTCTGTATCCTCCTTTCCTCCATTACAAGCTTCAGATGCTTCACACGTTCTCCAGAGCGGGAGATGAAATCAGGGCGATGCACTGCAAGAGCCTCCTAAGATGGGATGACACAAAACAAAGTCTGAAGTGGCCAGACTGTCTCCCTACAGCTGGAAGGGAATAATCAAAACATCTAACAGCATTACGAAAGCATGGAAAAAAAAATCCCATCAAAGTAGTATTTGGTATAACACAAAATCTTGTATCCTTAATGCTGGGGAGATCCTCAGAGATCCTTAACAAACTATTTGTCAAGAATCAGAAAACTAACTGGCCAGAAAGAAAAAAAAATTGCTAAAAAAATTAGCAAAAGGGACACAAACCTTTCCTCAAAACAGCACAGCAACTTTAACAAAGTTGAGCCCACGGGATAGGTGATTCTGTAACTTATTACAGTCTCCCTTGCTATAAAATCAGTGGGCACATCAACATCAGCAATTCATTTTGGATCAGAAGGGGAATTTTGAAAGCCATCTCCTGATACCTCTGCTTGCCACGCTTCAATTTCCAGCACAGGGCAGTCTCTGAACACGTGAGCAAATGCAAGTGAACTTAAAGAAACTTCCAAAGCGCACCTAAATTAGCACTTCCTAATTTAGATTTCACTTGCTGCGGATGAGCTTTTTCAAAAATATTTCTGTACACTACATCTGTATTTTTCCACAGATACTGAGTGATCACACCTGATCTAAAGTGTATACTGTATATGCATGCGTATGTATATATAGGTACATACACTGTTTATTCTGTATGAATTAGAGCCTATTTTAATCACATACTACATACATCTCTCAAAATTATTTCTGCATGGAAGCAAGTAGGACTTGACACTACTTCAGCTACAATCCCTCTAGTTCCTGAAGCCAAATGATTTAAGCCCTAAAATATTAGGTCAATTCAAATATATTACCATATTGTGGAAAGTCAGATAACTGAAACCAAACAGGGCTGACACATTCCTTGGTTTTCTTGGATGGTTTTTGATTTTTAAGCAGGAGTAGTCTGTAACATGTTGGCTTCTACTGATTATAAAGGTGAAATAACAAAAACAACAAATAAAAAAGGAACGAACTGTGTTTCCACAAGATTCAGCACTACTCCTGAAATCCTGCTGAGATCCCAGCAGCCTGATAGTACAGCACGCCTTTACCTGTAGCGTAAGCTTCACAAACGGCCGGGAGGCCCTGTTCTCAGCATCTCTTTCTGGAACTGCTGGCTGAATCACGGTGCTGCGCTGCTGCTCCTGACAGTTCTTCTCTCGGAGAGGCTCTCTCCAGGGCTTTGTGCTGGTCAATGGTTCAAACCAAGAAGGACCGGGACCAGTAAAGACATTGGAATGGTTTTCTTTTCTGGATTCAGATTTCAAGTCTTCTGCTTGGACAAACCATGAAAGCCCTGTTAAAAGACCACGGAAGAGAGTAAAAATTTGTAGACAACACATGCGCCTATTTCCCATCCCCATCTATGGTCCTTTATGGTTGTGGTGGTTTGGGCTGGGATGGAGTTAATTTTCTTCACAGTAGCTGGTATGGGGCTGTGTTTTGGATTTGTGCTGGAAACAGTGCTGGTAACACAGGGGTGTTTTCGTTCCTGCTGAGCAGCGCTCACACAGAGCCAAGGGCTGTTCTGCTCCTCACACCACCCCACCAGCGAGTGGGCTGGGGGTGCACAAGGAGTTGGGAGGGCACACGGCCGGGACCAAAGCGATATTCCATACCATATGGCGTCATGCTCAGCAATAAAACTAGGGGGAAGGAGGAGGAAGGGAGGGACGTTCGGAGCGATGGCGTTTGTCTTCCCAAGTCACCATTACGTGTGATGAAGCCCTGCTTTCCTGGGGATGGCCGAACACCTGCCTGCCATGGGAAGTGGGGAATGAATTCCTTGGTTTGCTTTGCTTGTGCACAGCTTTTGCTTTACCTATTAAACTGTCTTTATCTCAACCCAGGAGTTTTCTGTCTTTTACCCTTCTTATTCTCTCCTCCATCCCGCCGCAGGGGAGTGAGTGGGTGGCTGGGTGGTGCTGAGCTGCCAGCTGGGGTTAAACCACGACAATGCCCAAAGTCGAAGCTAAACTCAATCAGTGGCCTAACATGGTGGTAAATACTCACTTTGGTTTAATAACAGTGGGACTCTGTATCAGAATTCCTTTGCCAAGTGTCAGAAAACCAGCAATTCTTTATTAACACTTTTGAAAAAGCACAAAATGGCTTAGTTTGCAAGTTTCTCTCTTATAGAAAGAATAGTTATTTATCAGTAATTACAAATTTTTAAGAAGCCTCTGTGCTGTCTTAAGCCCTACGGCTTTTTATAGATATTTTTGAAGATCAAAAGCTTTACATCTTCCAAATGTTAAATGTGTATACAAGAATTAGATTACTCACAATTTACATACATAATGTGATTTGAATACATCAGCTTGTACTGTGAGCAGATATTCTAAATTAAACTGGTATGAGAGAGATTTGTCACTACAACAACAACGATGACTAAGGAAAACATTTTTAAACATTTAATCATGACATTGTGAAGATGGATGGGAAATTTAAAAAAAAAAAGAAAAAAAAAAAAAGAAAGAGTCAGGAGGCTACACCATCAGTCCAAAAATGCAACTCTAGCTAAGAGAGGGAGATGAGTCTAGTTCTTCTGGTACCACAATCTTCCCACAAGTACTCCTGAAAAAAATACTTGTTCTTTGAAGCCTCAGTACATGAAACAGTGAGTACAACTTCCAGTGACTCAGAGTTTAACAGAACATTTTATACCTTGAAAAATCAAAATTAAGTATCTACATGATTCCCATCCCATTCATCTTTCCTTGCCTTATTCATTGCTTCCTATTTACTACCTTTACTGGCTAGGTTGCATCTAACAGCTTGATTGAAAATGCCATCATAACAGAGCACTAGAGAGCTCACTTGACCCAGTGGTTTTGTTTAAAATTCTTTGATTAAAAACAGAATAAAAACTGACTGTACTAGTGACAGACTATTCTACGACCTAGCTAATCCTACTCATGTATTTTGCTGGTTGCTGTTGAGATGTACAGCTTTGCTGTACAGAAAGCGTATTTTGGACTGACCTTGTGGTAAATGCACTCTGCTCCTTTTCATCCTTTTCTCCATGAAAAAACTGCCTGGCTGTCCCTTCTGCTTACCCTTGCTTCCTGCTGCCTGATGATCTGTGACCATACCATCTGACTCTCCAAAAATACCACCAACACAATGCCAGGGTTCCCGTGGTCGTTGATTTGGCTGGCTAGATCTTGGAGTAGGAAAAGTCACACCAACATCTCGAGTGTTTTTCTTAGTTGCACTGTTCACAATCTCCAAGTCTCCTGTAGTTGAAAATGAAGCAGTAACATCTTATTCCAGAGCAGCTGGAACTACTTTAACATCAGCACGTGTGACATGCATAGTTCAGGGGGCGACCCTCAATTTTTACTTCGAACCTGAAGAACCACATTCTTTATCCCACCTTCAAAAGGCAAAATCTTTTATATTCCCACTTTCAATTCAAGGAGAGTTTATAGTGACTCGGGATTGTTACTATACGATAATCTGAGTAAAATTAAATTAAAACCAAACATCCCAAGCAAAACAAGCATATACATATATATTTATATATATGCTGAGTTGATTCTCTGTTGATTCTCTGAAGACTCAATTCCAAATATGCTGCTGAAAGACACAATGGCAGGTCAACATACAGCTCTACATTTTGGAAAATGGAACTGCAGATTTTTCTGGACCTGTTACTTTATCCAGTGCATCCTATCCAAAACTATGTTTTAACTATAGAAGACTGGGTTGCTCACAGCACTACAAATATTTAACAGAAACACCACCACAAATATTTAGCAGAAACATATGAAGTGGAAGGTGTCAACTAACATTCAAAAAGTCATAACACAATCTCGAAAACAAGCCATGAAAATACTTTTCTGATTCAATCCACTTGCACATAAAAAAAAGCAGTAATAAATAAATAATTGATATGTCTGATGAATAAAACAAAGCCACTACTCAATCCGATGATGGGAACTTGGCATGTAAATGAAAGCAATGAAGAAACTGATAATTGCCACCAGAAATACCCGAATGCAGAACTGCATCAGTCCAGGATCAGCTTATGTTTTAAATAGAATATAACATCCAAAATATTACCAAGAAGAATATGAAACACTGTAGTTGCCTTCTGAAATAGCATATGCCTACAAAATACGTTCTGTGAGTAACAGATGTCTTGTGGAGAAAACAATATATAAAAAAAATACAGTTAGTCGACCTTTACTATTAAAATGGATCAAAAGCTTAGGTTAGTAAAACCTACGAGTAAAAAAACTGGCTACTACTCAAGCAGACCAAGAAAGGCCATGCAATGGCTCATTTTAATTAGAACGTAACATCTCTCCTAAAAGCATTTGAAGTGAATTTGAAGAATGCTGTGCGTACATACCCATCACCAGAAACACGCAACAGACTTTGGAGAACGGTTTCCAAAGAGATGAAAGGCAGAAGCAAATACAGAAAAGACAAGTCTGGAATTCAACAACTCACCTGCTTGGATACCTTTGTTTAACATCCGTGTCTGTCGCTTGTTACTAAGAGCAGAGCTTGGTCCCCAAGAGCTGCTGCTTGCAGAAGCTGAATCCGATGAAAGGGAGATTGCATTCTAGAAAAAAAAAAAAAAAAGAAACCACATGCAAGAGAACAGAAATTCCTGAAATACTAACCAAAATGAACAGAAAGCAGATTTTAAAGAGCAAAAAAAGTTATAGTCATCACTTGACTTGTTGTACCTTGATTCTACCGTTATTTGGACATTTATCACAGACTGATCAGTGTCTCACTGCTACGCCACACAACAGTCAGCCTCGACTTTATCCTCATGCACCAGTGCACTTTCTACATCCCGTTCTAGCAAGAAGAGCGCACAGTTTCTGTGGGCAAGAGCCTGCCCTTGATCAGATTCTGTTCAGTGCTGGGCATTCTCCAAGTCGTGTGTCCAAAGTTCATGAGCCAATGTGGCCTGTCGAGGCAGCCTTATAGAACCCCTTTGCTGTGGCAAGATCATTTATTGGCTGTACTTTCATGAAAGACCGCAAAGTGTGAAATATTTCTGCTATGGAAAGAGGGAGAATAAACATCTAAGCTGAATCCTATATTCCTACCCTCTCAAACCAAAAGCCTTTCAAGGCTGCTGGGTTTGCTGGAGGGACAAACTGTCTTGAAAGATAAACACATTCCTTTGTAAATTCACATTGATCTCTAGTTCTGTACTATTGGCATGGAGGAGCAAAGTCCTTTCAAAACAGGGCAAGTTCTCTCACCCTGTGATGCTCATTACGCAAAGTTCTCCAGGTGGAGAAAACTCAACTCAACAAAAACAAGAAAAAGGAGAGATGTGGTAAGATCACGGCTTAGGCAAAACGCTAGTTTCACATCTTCACCATTCACCCAAACAGAAGTTCCAGCTGCAGGGATGCAAGCAGCACCTTTGTTATAATAAATTTATATTTTATGACACATTATAACTTTACAGCCATTTGAAAAGGAATATACTCTGTAAGTGTAATGCATCTAGTCCACAAGCTTTTTGGTTATATAAAATACAGAGAAGGTTAGTGCTTTATTAACAGCAATTAACCGACAGTGCTTCCCCAGGCTTCAAATCCAACAGTGCAGCACAGACCAATCTCTGCAACTCCATTGAATTTAAACTTTAATTATGAAACAGATTTTTTTTTTTCCTTGATCATAGCAATTAGTATCCCATTAGTAACTCATAACGCTAGCCACGGTGGAAATGAACAGAGGCTTTTTTATTACTTTTTTATTGAACCTCTGCTATCACCCCTGCAATGCAAAACAATTTCAACATTGAAAGGAAGCAGTTTTTACTCTCATGCATACTGACAAGAACTGGTTTTTAGCTTCATAAAGCTATTTCAGCTCTACTAGAGTGCACTAGACAGATGTAGTAGATATGTATCTTCTTTCAGAGAATAGAAGCAAATTTGAATATGTGCTCAGCAAAAGGGAAGACAGTATAAAGTAAGGAAAAAAAATAAACTCAAGATAAGTCATTTACATGCACATGCATATCAGCCCGCAGAAATAAATATAAGCCACCATTCAATACTGAATATTGACATGAATATTCCTATTTGGACTAGAATACTCAGTGCAGTGCTTTCAAAGCCCTTCAGCAGTTGAATAGCGCAACCTTTAGCTTTGTACCTGCTACCAGATGGCAGCTTGAAGAGCGCTTCAGAAATAACAGAAACTGGAATAGATAAAAACCTTCTGGGATGGGTTCAGCATCTATAAATAAAAAAAGCTGTAACCAAGTTTTCTGGAAGCAGAGCTGACAATAGGCTCTCATAAAAAAATCTGAGCTACAAAACGCAGCACTTGCCTGAAAGATTCGTACAGCAGTCTCTCTAGGAGTAGGGCTCCTGCTATAAATAAATATCTGTCTCTGAACCACAGATATTTACAACTAAGAAAAATAAATAAATCTTGATTTCTCTTCTGCCAAGCATCACAGATATTACCAACATTTGGATTTTAAAATTAAGTTCACCATTTTGCCATCAATTTTCTTTCCTTATTTGAGGCGGGTCATGTGTCTCTATAAATATTTAAAAATGAACACTACATCAGCAGATAAAGGATACTACTTTCTAAAGCCATATGGGTTCAATGCAACATCAAGCACCTGGAACAGTGAACCTTTATCCTCATATAAGTATTATTGCGGTCTGTTATCTCATGAGTGATTTTAACAGGCAAAGGACTAGATGTTGGTTTTAAGGTCCAAACAGACATTGAAAGATTAGTCTTATGCACGGAATATAGAATAAAATCATCTCCTAAATACTATAACCATGAAAGAAATGTTGGATCCTAATTTCATGGTTAAATGGTCAGTGTTCTGATTAATGGTCCTAATGTTGCAAAGTTTATGATAATTTTTTTATCTTTAAATAAAATATTTTTAAAACCATTCATAGTCTCGAAAAAGACTATTTCTTCCCCAAACATGTATTCATTAGCTTACTTGACATACAGACCAAGTTTGAGTTGTTTCTAGTAAAAAAAAAAAAGCAAACCCTAACTCATTTCAATGAAATTTATTAGTAATGATAACACTACCACCTTCCTCTAGTAATATGAAAAAAAGAAATATTTCTCGCTTGTTCCTGTGCTTTTCAGCGTTAATGTATATTACAGAACACCAAAGCTCTGTAATTTCTTTCTATAATCACCAAATCCATGTCAAGGACCCCTTTCAGGAAATTAATTTTCATTTCTCTTCCAAAGGGCAATGGCCAAATTCAACTTAAGTAATCAGAAAGATTTTCTCCACTTTAAAACAGCTTGACTCCAGACTTTTCACCTAGAATCCTTAGGGCCCAGACTTGGTCTTCATACGTCTAAGCTGCCAAATACAGAAATTCAAGAAGCTTACAATCAACACTCAGCAAGACAAAATAATTCCAACATTTAAAGTAGAATCATAGAATCATAGAATGGTTTGAGTTGGAAGGGACCTCAAAGATCATCAAGTTCCAACCCCCCTGCTGCAGGCAGGGACACCCTCCACTAGACCACGTTCCCCAAAGCTTCATCCAACCTGGTCTTAAACACTTCCAGGGATGGGGCCTCCACAACCTCTCTGGGCAACCTGTTCCAGTAGACCAAGAGTAAGAAAATTCAAATAATAATTTACAATTTTTACGAAGTGCTATTTATTGCTGCCCAGAGATATTCAGGTAGCAATATGCAGTCAAAATTTACAAAAGACAAGACAAATAAAGAAAGAGAAAAAAGACAAATAAGAACAAAGGTAAAGAAAGCACAATTGATGTTTTAAGATATTTTGATCTCGCCTTTTTCCTGGAAAGGCATAGAGACTTGTTTGAGCTACTTAGATCAAAGACAGAAGCCTACCATATAAACAACACACTCTGAGAAATTTTAAATTATTCTCCAAATAACAAATTCTACTATGGTACAGCAGTTTAAGAGTTCCTATAAGGATCAGTTAAAATTGTCATTTGGTCTAACTGACCACATACCTGGATCTCTTTCCTTTTCCTGTGTCTTTCGGAAGCAACCTTTGGATATTCTACACCCGTTGCTTTGCCACTTCCCTTGTCCCACTTTCTAAAACGATTTTTCTGGTGGTTGATGGTACAATAAAGCTGGGAGAGTCTTGGTGACACCCACACTCTTTCATGCCCAAAAGCCCTAATCAGCCTGGCAGTGTCAATGGTGGAAATGGAACTGCTCACCTCAGTCTGAGTAGCAGTTTCCATCTCCGTTTGGGTCACAACATCTGATTCAGAGGTGGTGGAACTGATCGTGGTGCCATGACCTCTACTAAGCCTTGTCTCTGAAGAAGTGTCACTAGGAGTTTCCAAGTATGGCTGGTGCTCCAAAATTTTCTTCATGTGGCAGATAATTTTTTCTCCTGACCTATTTTTCCTGAGCTCAGCAAAACTGTTTTTATCATGGGTGGTATGCGGTCTTTCTTCAACATGTGTTGCATTAGACTCAAAGGTACTTTCAGACATACTCTTTTCTGGCAATCTTATTTTCTTCTGCTCTCTTCCCTTATTTTTTTTTTCAGAAACATTCTTTTCAGATTTTGTTGGTATTAGTGTATGCTTAATGGGATTCTGAAGGACCCTGGCCAATCGATCAAGGCGTTCAACAAGGGACAGCTCACCGTTACTCCTACAACCATGGTGCTGATGTCTCTTCTGGCACTCCAGAAACTTAATCCAGAGTTCATCTAAGCTACCACTGGAGTAGGTTCTCTGTCTCAGTGGCAGACCTTTGTCCACATTCTCATTAAGGCGGGTGGTTTGGCTACATGTATCAGGATAATATCTAGTTGCTTTTTGTTCTGCTTCTCTTCTGCCATGTTGAAGTAGGTCCTTCCCTGATGTTTCATTCCCCAAAGATATGCTGACATTTAGATCCTCGATCTTGCTGTTATCTGCTTCTGCAGTGAGTGGAAAGAATTCATTTTCACCATCTTTTTTATGATGAACAGAGAAAACACGTTGATGACTATGTGCTTTTTTCCAATTCTGCAGGACGGCCCTTGAGGAAGGTCTAGCATGTCCAATCCCAGAACTGTCTTCTGACAGCTCGCTGTTGGACAGGAAGTAGCTCTCACACCTGGGCATCGGATGGTGAAGGTAGAACTGTGCAGATTTGAAGACCGAATGAGTGGTTTTTACAGATTTCAAATGATCTGTGTGTTCTAGAAGAGAAGAAAACACTTTAAATTTTTGCTTCTTTACAGGGAAGTAAGTAGCAAACTGCACATCTTAGGGTGATTTTCATCCTAACATCTTCCAATCACTTCCAAGGATTAAAAGCGGGAATCACTGTACTCATTCCCGAAATGCAACAAACTTGGAAATGAAGCTTCAGCATTATTAAAAGTACATAGAATCCCAGACTGGTTTGGGTTGGAAGGGACCTCCCAGCCCATCTAGTCCCACCCCCTGCCATGGGCAGGGACACCCTCCACTAGCCCAGGTTGCCCAAAGCCCCATCCAACCTGGCCTTGAACACTGCCAGGGAGCCAGGGGCAGCCACAGCTTCTCTGGGCAACCTGGGCCAGGGCCTCAGCACCCTCACAGGGAAGGATTTCTGCCTCACATCTCATCTCCATCTCCCCTCCTGCAGCTTCAGGCCATTCCCCTTGGCCTGTCACTCCCTGCCCTTTTCACCAGCGCTTCTCCAGCTTTCCTGTAGCCCCTTTAGATACTGGTAAGCTGCAATTAGGTCTCCCCAGAGCCTTCTCTTCTCCAGGCTAAACAACCCCAACTCTCTCAGCCTGTCTCCAAAGCAGAGGTGCTCCAGCCCTCTGATAATCCTCGTGGCCTCCTCTGGACTTACATAAATAATATTTTCTATCATATGCAACATGGAATCCAAGAGAATATTATATCCAACTGAATCTGAAGGAGGAATCTTGATACACCACAGGTATCACCACAGGTATACAACAACAGACGAAAATTTGGACTGAGCATTTATATTGTGGAAACTCCTAACAGGCAGCCACAACTCATTTTGCCTTTTATTCAGACAAATGCCCAGGAAGTACAAATGTCCCCTAAGGCTATGTCCGAACATTACCTCTTACCTAACTCAGAATAGCACTACATGTAAGACAGCCAATATAGCTGTCTTTACAGCTCCTAGAACCATCTCTGATAGCACACTGAGATGCAGCCCTGCTTTGCTTTCAAGCTCAGATGACACATTTTAGTTCACAGCAGCAGTGAAATCCCCCCAGAATACACTAACATCTGAAATTATAAAGGACTATATGCCAAAATCCAATTATAAACTTATTTGTAATAGACATACATTAAGTATGCATGCAGTATGTGCTAGCAGGAATATACTCCAAAATAATTTTAAAGCCTTTTGTAATATACTGTAAAAAAAAAAAAACAAACCCAACCAAATTTTAAAAAGTAAAAATGTGTCTCATGTTATGTTCTTTGTATAATGGGCTGAGTTATACGATGATCCATCAAGGCAGAAAGCAGGGATTATAGATGCTAGTGCCAGAAGGATTTCCCAAGTCTCTATGCTTACTGAAAGATATTCCCCATGCCATTTTAGCCAAGTATGTCATTTAAAGATGCCTTACAGAGAAGTAATGGCTTTAATATAAATTAAAAAGTCAATCCAAAAAAAAGAACAGTCCATTTACTAATGATAACAGCAGTGACTAGGTAACAGGGAGCTGTCAGCAAATGCATATCAAGCTCCATTAATGGCAGGAATCACGCTCACACTAGTTTTACTCTAGCTTTCAACATTTCTCTCAAATTTGGGGTTTTGTTTGTGTTTTTGTTGTTTTGTTTCCATGATTGTGATCTACTGATGAAAACAGAACTGGAAACCAGGTCTTCCTTTCTTCATTTGAGCAAGCTTTGCCACCAATTCAGCAAAAGGGTGGCAAGTCCCACAACCAAGCCTCTCCCTACCCCGGGAGGAAAATACCTTCAAGAAAATACCATCAAGAACCACAAGCTATGTTTTTATAAAGCCTCAATTCCACCTGGGAAAAAGTGATGCAAGTGATGCTCAGGAAGAGTTAACGACTGTGTGTATTCATACTGTAACACTGCCTCCCAAACCTTAATTTTAGTCACTTGTTTTGCTTACATTCTATACATCCCTTCCCTTCCCAACACACACACACTTCAGTGTAATGTCAAGATCATGAGTAGCATAACCAGACCCAGTCTCACTAACTCTGAAACTGGAGGAATTTGTCTTTCCATACAAGGTCAATGTTTATATACTCATGTAAGAGGATTCCTCCACATCCTCCTGAGAAATGAGATCAGGCTTGGGAATACTATGCAGAATTTTTGCTATTTCTGTATTTTTAAAAAATTACCAACAAAATGGAAGGAATGCAAACAGGCAAAAAATAAAAATAAATTTATATAGAGAAACTTTTTTAAAAAAATGCATAACTTGCATAATTTAAACTCTAGACAAGCTCTGTGGGTAGAGGTAATCTTTTATTAGACCATCTAAAAATATAGTTGAAGAAGTCAGAAGATTTTAGACATGCAAGCCTTTCTTCAGAAAGCTTGCTTAGATTTCCAGCTGTACTGGTTGGTTTAACAAAAGATTATTTCTACTTACAGTTCTTTTCTTGCCTGTGTCTTCAGACCATCACAGCTACAGAAAAATACTATTAGATAATTTTATATTAACACTTGTGTTCCCCTTTTATTTTTATCCAGGCTATTCAGCCAGACAGCTATCCATCGATTTCTGCTCCAACATGATATTTTGTTTGTTACTGAAGATTCTTTTTCCGAGAGCTCGCTTCTATACACACGCTCTTTCTTCAGCTCTACCGCCATGACCCAGCATTCTTCTTCTGAGTTACGGTGAATGAAGAAAAGCATTTTTCCATCATAACTCCACTTGTTTCTGTATCCTTACCTTTTATAAACACTCCCACAGAATTATTTCTTCCATTAGAAAAATGAGGTTATGACAACATTGTCTTTATTGTTGCATTAATTAAACTATTGGCCCTATGTACATTTACCAAAAAAAGTAAAATGAACGTAAAATAATGAGGTTCACTGTGTTGTATGCAATCATTCTAAATTATCTTCTGGAAATATCAAAAACTCTCCATTCTGAAGAGAAAATCTTCAAAGAAAACCCCTTCTAAAGTGAAGAATTAAAATCATCAGAAGGAATCCCTATCAATGCATCAGTACAGCTCTGGGGTGACCTTACCCCAGACATATTGAGCTGCCTGCTTCAAAAGGACAACAACAATCACCCTGAGGTACTCCATAAAAATCTGTTTCATTAAATGTCTTCATATAACAAGTTTACATGATACTAAGAAAAAAATCAATGGGCTCCCAAAAACTGTGTATATGTGACTGCCTAGAAGAGAGCAGGAACTCTCTAATTCAGAATCCATTACACTGTTCATACGTTTCAGGTCCCACCCCTCATTAACAGCCACAATTCTATTACCTCCTTGCAATTTGCTCACTCTTTGTTTAATATAGCACATGTTGCAAAATACTGTACTGTGCAATAAACAGCTTCCCCGAGGAATTAATAGCGGCATTTAGGAGAGATGGCAACTACTCAGCAATTTTCTGTTTGCAGTTACTTCTGCCCAGGAACAAGATGCAATTCTCAAACACAACAAAAATCCTCATCCCTACTCAGACTTGAGGAAGTTTATCAGCCACTCAAAATCACAAAATGAAGTTTTTGTACAAAGGAGTGTCCATCAGGACTAATTTTAGCTACTGTCATGAGATACAGTGTTAAAATCATTAGCGCAGCGTAATGTCATTTTGTCAGCATTCTCAACAAATAAAAGTCTTAAAATAGGTTACTATAGTAGTAAACCCTGACCTTCATACCTCAGAGCACCATCCAACAAGGTTAATAGAAGGGAGAAAGAAAGAGACATCAGTCAAATAAAATTAAAATTCATTTAAATACCAACATTACAGAGACACTTTACATGACATCACAAGACACCAGTGTATTTGTGGGCAGGAACACAACCCCAACCCAGTGTACACAGCCATCCCGCCTGCTTTTATTTACCAGGGAATTTCTGTCATTTTCTACAATTAAAGAAGACTTTGCACTTCACAAACTTAAGAGTACCTTAAAAAAGTGGGGGGAAAAAAACCACATAAACACACCCCACAAAACCCAAAATATCTTACAAAGGCTCCATGAGCACTGGGGCCACTGGAATGCTAGCAAACACTCAAATTTAAGTATTTGGGCAGGCAGGGAGAAGCAGAAAGACGGGGAAGAGAAAATGAGTCAAATTCAGCATCTTCAGGCAGATCATCAGCAATACTATCCTAAAACATAATTCTTTTGCTCTACTTCCATGTGTATGAAAACACACACAAAATTAAACACACACTTTAACTACCTGGGGAAGCTTCCAGTGGTATCATTTGCTCCTCAGTCCAGGCTAGCTTGGGCTTGGCCCTCTCACTATAGATTGCTTTTTTACGCTTCAGAGCCGTACTGTCTGGAGGATTATCATCCCTTAAACCAAGCACATTTGCTGGAAACCTTGGAGGAAGAGCATCATTTGACCCTGCAGAGAAAGAGAGCTACAATCATGAGCAAAAAGAGGAAGCAGGAAAAACAGATACAGAAATTTCACAACAAAGACAATGTCTGAAAGAAAGCCTGTTATCCAAGTACCAGTCTTTTCACCAACCAACAACCATGATCCCCAGTGAGCAGTTCTAGCGACTAATACAGCAACAGTAGGTATTGCGCCATATTGTTTTCCACGATCTTTGGTGACAAGGTTCTTCCCCAAGAGGGAGATAAAATTTACCTGTTCTACTAATGAGCAGAGAACACCATAAGAAAATGAGCATTAGACATGTCTGCTAGGAAGCCAGATACAGGACTTGGAATGTCCAGACTCCCTCCTGTTCACATTAAAATTCCAGACATTTTCACTGACTGAAGTAAATATCCATTTTCTGAGCTCAGAATAGCAATGGAGAAAAACTGAAAGACTACAGTAGGTCTGTATAACCTCTAAACAAGAATACAAGACAACAGCAGCAGAGTTCTTACTATCATATCGCTGTCCCTTAATGTTAGAAACCTAAAATGGCCCCTAACTGATTTATCGTCCTTGTCAACACCACCTGGTTACATTCAGCAGACTTACTCAACACAGTTTCCTTCAGCAACTACTTTTGAGCTAAGAATCCTAGCTGCAGCAGGGAGTTTAAAAAAACAAATTTATTTTTTAATTCTGCTGTACATTTTCTAGAATCTTGCACTGCTTTATATGCATATTGAATTTTTATATCTAGCATCATAGTTTCTGCAAAACAACAGACTCGCATCACATTTGTTTCTCTCGTTTTGACCATATTACGACAGACAGACTGGAAAAAGGTAATGAGCGGAGATGCATAAACAATTACAAGCACAATTTGTGGCTACAATGACTAACCTGTGCACTTACTGTCACTGTTGTATCAATCTACTCCCCTGGGGCACATCTGTCAGGAACTGGACATCTCTGTAATATTAGTTTTGTCTACAAATAACTTTGGACGTCAAAAAGCCCTGACTGAAAACAATCTGCACATAAAACCTATAACGCTTAAGTGATGCATTCTTTGCATATAGGAGAGAACTGGAAAATAACAGCAGGCAAAGCAAAAGAACTTGATGAATCACAGACCATCCTTTCCTCCAGTAAATGAGAAGTGTTTTTTACTGGGCGATGGGAGGACGTGGGGAGGAGATGAATATATATTTTAAACCACAGTTACAAATTACATTGTTTATAGAAACACTTTCCACACTGGAATCCCCCAACACAGAGGAAAGGAATTCACTACTGGGAAAGCTATTATCTGAAATGCATGTTGTATTATGCAGGTATTTCAGAAAGCACACATACCAAATTAAGAAAAAAAAGAGAGAGAATGTACATAAATAAGGGAACTAAAAAGAAGGAGAACTGGCAGAGATATGAAAGAGTCCAAACTGAATAGTAATTCCCAGAGGAAACCAAAGAATTATCAAGCTGTAAAACATTGAGCCTTCTTTCTTTTCACTTCCAGAATGGAATAATACTAACATCCCTTTCATCAAAGCAATTGAAACCATAGCCTTCAGTCAGGACTCATACATCTTGGTGTTACAAAGTGGTGTGAACACGTACAAAGACATTTTTTCTATTAAAATCAACACATTCATTCTAAATGGGTAGGACAGTAGAGCTCAACTGAGACAGTTCTGCATACAGAATAGATATGTTTTGATCCATGAACTACAACCATTATTTTGTGTTTGGAAGACCTAAGATAAATAAGTACCTGAGCGAGAGCTCTCAACACTGGTTTCTGACCCAGTTGGAGAAATTTTGGATCCTGCCTTTACATAAGGAACATAATACATGCCGGTACTTCCAGAAGGTTTATATGGCAGCAGTAAGGGCTGATCTGTGGGGATGGAAGGCAAAGTAATTAAAGAAGGCTTTAATACTGACTTCTTTAATCCTCCTCAGGATCCAAGGAGACTGCTGAAGATGTTCACTGTGGTAAATCTGGAGAGATAGCATATTCTTTAGGAAAAGAAACTGCAATTATTAATTGTTTAATTAATAACCACCCAATGGTTAGAAAGTTGACTGTGGCTTAACTAGAAAAAACGGCTTACCTACTCCGTATTAAACTGGTGACTAAGGTGACAAACATTGACTTAAAAAAAGATTACTCATATACCTACATAGCTCCCAGCTGATCCATGTTTAATGAAACAATTTTAAATGAGCATGAATATCTGTCAAGTCAATAAAAACAGTGTGCTGCCATCACAGTATTCCAGCAATTGTTTGGACCAGAACATCAGCTGACTTCTAATAGCAAAAAGGAGAAGCGATCAGATAGCTGAAGTATTTTTTGCACTCTGATACAACGAAGGAATCTGCACTCTCAATTCATACTATTTTAAACACCTTGAGAACAGAGATAGAAAGCCTGGAGCCCATGAAAAATTGAAAACTACACAAGTCTACACACGTAAGTAGTATAAGACACCACTGTGGGAAACTACTGTGCAACATCCACATCCCTCCACCAACAGATTTAAAAGCCCACCACATTTTCTATTTTATTCTATAGAAAACTGTGACGTGCATAGTCTCCTCTAAGCTCTTGTACTACCTTGAGTAGAGAGTAAATCAGTAATCAGCCATATCTCTTGATAAACTCTAAGAAGTGAACCAAATCAAATTATCTAGAAACAAAGGTCAGAAAATTTTCTCAAACCAGACTTGTACCCAACATATTCAGTTCCAGAAAAATCTGAATCGAACTACAACTGTATTTATACAACTCCCAACCCACAAGACTGTAGAGCCCAAGTTTAAGGGTTGGGTTTTTTCCACACATGAGCAACATTAAACATCAAAATCATTCAAGAATGTTACTTCCACCAAAAAAGCTGGGTTCGGTTTTGGGTTATAATACCTATAAATATCTTGAACTTGAATAGATGAAAGTCTACATATACATATAAGAGACTAATTTGCTCACCACCCTGCCTTGGGAAAGAGGAAATCTTGTTATGAGATGAAGTTGTATTGTTGGGAAGTTCATGTGCTTTCTGGAGAGATGATTGGTGGACAGCCTTTTCACAGTCTTGTGAATTAATATAAATTTCTGCTGAAAAGGTTGTTTTTTCAGGACTTTCTGTTGTTATCTGAGTGGTAGCATCAGAAGTACTTTTCCCAGTTTTTGGAGGAACTACAGAGTTGAAGATATTCTTCAGATTACACTCCCCTGCACCCAGAACAGTACCTTGTGGTCTCTCACTGCTTTGCAGAGGCAGCTCTTGCCCTGCTGTGCTTGTAACAGAGGAAGGCACTAGGCAGGGATCTGCTGAAGGCACTGCCAGTGGGAAGGATGAAGGTCTTTGATCTTCTGGAACAAAGTCAGCAGCTGATAATTTAGAAACAGCTTCTATTAAAGTTTCCGGAGTTTTTAAAGACACTGGTTGAGTATTAACTTCAGGCTTATCCCACGATCCCATCTCATTTTCAGTATTCAAGTCACTATGCAGCTCTGAGTTATTACACTTTGAGGAAAGAGTTATGTGGACACAAGACAGTACTTTCTTAGTTGGTGATGAAGGAGATACAGACGTGGTGGATAAAATCTCATCCATAGATGAATGGTGAGACATACTGATTTGCTCTCTCACAACCTTTTTCTGAATGAGAGGTACTTCATCAGAAAGACTTTTCTTCTCTTCTTCCAATAATGTAGTATGGCCCTTCAGCAGATCAGTTTGTACAGCTGGATCTGAACCTTCTAAGCTCTCACACAATTGGTTGTGTCCAGGTGGGCTGCTCTTCTCCTGCTGGTAAGAGCTTATAGAATAGGGTTCGTTAAATCTGCTCATTTCTTGACTGAATTTTATATTGCAGTCAAGCCCCACGAGTCTGGCACTACGCCTGCCCAATTCAGTCACATCTTGAGGTAGAACATCAGAATTTTTTGCACTAAGGGTCTGTCTCTTATCAGCATGGATGCTTACAGAATCCTGATCTGACAAACAGTCTGTTTCTTGATAAGCTCCAACTCTCTCACTGTCAGCAGAGACATGATGAAACCTGTCTTTCTCAGCAATAAAAGCAATCTCGTTAGATACTGAGCCAGCAAGCATTGGACTCGAAGGAGAACAGGTCTTAGATCTTTCCCAGCGTTGTCTGTCATGGCTCCGTTCCTCAGTGCTAGCTGAGTCCACCTCCAAAGGCATTATCCCATCAAGACCATCTCTTGTAAGACTGCTGCTGAGGACCATGGAAGTCAATGGTGACTGCAAACGTTTTCGGGATGAAAAGGTGATAGAAGTAATTTGCTTAGGCGTTTCGTCAGAACACTCTTCCATAGACAGCTTCTTCTGAGCTGGTAAATGGACTTCTGCTGCTGCAGACCTCATTGCATATGTGTCTCTCTCCTTCTGCATAGACGGGTGAAGTTCAACACCACCATCAGAATGACTAGTTGCAACTGTCTGATGTTGGGTGCAGATAGGTGTTTGAGCGGTACTCAAAGATTGAGACTGCGTATCCTTCAGCAGACAACTATCAGAAAGATCAGCTCTATATAATGGCATGACTTCTTGTAAGCTTGACTCTAAAAGCTCCTTAGTCTTGACTGCTTCTGTTTGTCTGTCAGTTTGAAATCTTTTGTCACTTGAAGTTTGGAAATGCTCTATGTCCTGTTCCTGATTATGGTTATACTCAGAAGCAGCTTCCAAACTGCATCCCCATGAATCCTGAAAAATACAGAGGAATTCACATAGGTTATGTGGATAACTTCCTGCTCTCACCAAAATCTGGAGTGCAGAATTCAAAGACAGACTAGTGCTGTCATTAATCAAAAGTCTGTCATCGTGAATGAGCACACGCTTCCTCTGGAACTCATCTGTTAATGGCACTAATTAAAAATTTGTCATATTTTAAGTGCCAGCAAATTAGCTAACGTGGTTTTGATGCTATAACAAACAGCAGCAGTGACATCTATAATAGAAACCTCTAGATTTGTGAACTATAAACAAACTATAAAGTTGTAACTCTGTTACTTAGGCTAAGTTGTAAATACCTCTCAACATCACTGGAAAACAATAAAAAATCCCTTTGTTCCTTTCTATCAGTTGACTTCATACACAGTTGGACATTTGTCATAAACCTAGTTCATAATGTACTAGGGATAATGACTATCTTTTGAATGAATATCTATTCACTATCTACATTCAAAGGGATTTAGAGAGACACAAAAATACCCTACTAAAACTTTGTGATTTCACTGATAATTTTGTTAATTAGAAATATAGCCAATTAGCCACACAAAGTCACAGAAACACTTAGGTTGGAAGAGACCTCTGGAAGTCTCTAGTCTGACCTCTTGCCCAAAGTAGGTCTAACTTCAACAGCAGAACAGGCTGGCTCAGGGCCTTGTCCCATCAAGTTTCAAAAATCTCCAAGGATGGAGATCTTGTATGCAACTTAACTACTTGTGATCTGTAAATTACTGATGAAAGGCGTCCCTTCAGAGCTCCATGAAAAAACAAAACAATGCAGAAACCCACGTTTACTTCCAGTTGTAAGTACTCAAACTTTAACCAAGTATGTGAAGTTCTGGCAGCCGCCAAGAAATCAGGTAGCAGACGCATGCTAAAACTCTTCTGGTTTGGACCAAACAACCTCCACACTATCCAAGCACTACAGTACATGACATTTTAGGGTTCAAGGGATACTTCTGCATCTGACATTTTGCTGTCACTACATGAAACAGATTTTGATATAAAAGGTTTTCCCTTGCACTTGAATTATTTGACTCTGGTGTTTATGAAGCAGAACTAAAATAAAAGGAACTCAGTTACATGGGAACAAGTGGGAAGAAAAGAAAACTGTTCTTTACAAAGCATAAGAAAATATTTAATTAAAAAGCTTTAATTTTCCATAATTGATATTTCTCTTTTCCCCTAAAACAAGTATGACAATTTCCCTCTCAGACAAGAGCTGTAATAAAGCTTTTTATTTTATGGTCACCACCCGCTGCTGACAATAATTAAAAAATGACTGAAAATAATCAGAGCTCTGATTTGCTCTTTAAGGTAAATGATAACTTGTAAAAACTTTCCAGTTCTTCAGTGTAGATCATTTTCATTCTCCCATTGAAACAGGTATGTTTGCCACAAATACTACTTTTTTGTTTGGAAAGCTGGTGACAGTGCTGCAAAAAAGAAAAGGTATTCCTAGCAACAGATGAGACACTAATCCCACCAAAACAAAGGAAGTTCAGTGTCAGTTGCCTTTGCCCATAAAATCTTTTGAAAAATAACTTACATTTACACCTTTGTCTGACCAGGCAAACAGTCCCACATCTGTATCACCCCCCAGTCCCAGAGCCACTATATTTAGGATTCTGCTATTTGACTACACATACTCAGGCATCTCTAGCATGTATTTTACACACTAGTATAAAATGCTGCATCTTAAATTACCTGCCTGCGGTCATTTAGGAAACTGAAACTAACAATTTACTTTAATACTAACTTCTGTCCTGGTTTCTTTGCCTGATTTTACTAATCATTCCCAATTTTCAGCATGCTCTCCAGTCCTCATTACTTCATCTTCTCCTGTACCTCAAGCCCCATTTCATCGTCAAAAAAAAGTCCCAACAGCAACAATCAACAGCAATTTATCATACCAGGTAAATAAAATTAAAGCTACATATGCTATAGGCCCTCAGCAGAATCAGTCAGAAAAAAAATCCACACCCTCCTCTCTGAGCATACTCAACAGATTAGGCAGCCGAAAGGCAACACCATTCATGAGGTGGATTACTGACACTGCAGTTCACTGGAAAACTCCCAGGGCTGCAGTCCCTGCTTGCTAAGGAACCTACACCTTCTTCTGGCATCTCAAACTGTAACCTGACTTCTCGACACACCTTTTGCAGACAAAGCACTAAATACAGAAATTAAAAGTATGAGGGGTTCAGCAAACGGCTCGTTACTTGCCAAGCCAAGTAGAAATAAATGTGTCTAAATACTTGATAGAGTTTGGATATTCCAAACTCTTCTTTCAACTCATCACAAACAACAGATACTAACAAAGCACATTCATTGTCTGCAGAGGTTTACTGAGAGCAACAAGACAGACAAGCAAAATGTGATCCTCTCTCTCTGACTGGCTCACCACCCTCATTTCTCTGCTTTCTGCAACTCCCCCGTGCGTGTGGAGGGAGCAGGAGGCAGGGATGGATGGACAGGACCTCTGCTTCCAAGACTTCTCTCATTACAGCAGAAGCTCCCAAATGCTGACAAGTGATCTTTGCGGCAACTTACCTGACTGTTGTAAGGAGAAGGTAGTTTGGAAGAAAAGAAATGCAAATACCTCTAGATCAAAGACCACACTACAAACAAGTGAATAAAACATCACACTGCCAGGTGCATGCAGAAAGCCTGTTACTCTAACAGCACAAAGAGCAAACCTTGCAAGTACAACTGGGAAAACCTTAAGTTACCACTCATGGTAATGTATCACTGTCAGAGTTGATCAAAACACTGCAACAGATTTTGCCCTGAAGCAAATTAAGACAACTACTCACCTGATGTGTTAACACTGCACCTCCGAGGGGCAATAACAGATCAACTGAAACACTAACCTTTGGAAGTAGCTGCATCAATTCTAGAGAAATGAACGTTTATCTACAGGCTGAGCTTCCCTTCACTTAGATACACGCTAACTAAAACAGGTATCATACAGTTAGTCCCATTCCTGACACAAAATACCACACCACGCTTCACACAACATGCAGTTCCTTCTTACATTATTTCACCCCAACTCTTTTTGACGGGTCAGTTTAGCATCAGAGGCAGAATCATGGTTAGTGAATACTGGAAATGGACAAAAGACAAATCATTTCATCAGCGTCCAAACTTTACATCAAAATCATTAGAGCTCATGTTAGCGTATGTTAAAGTATAGGCCACCAGCCTTCCAGAGAGAGAATTTAAGTGTGGACATCATTTTATTGATTTATCGATATCTACACTTACTTAAGTGTCATTAAAATTACAATACTTTCATTGAGGTGCAGGCAGGAAATCTGGGATAAAGGTACTGCCATGGAGATGCACCAGATAAGCTTATTTAAAATAAAAATAAAAATCTAGACCATACTTATTTTTTTCCTACTGATTGGAACAACTCTGGAAACAGCAGAGTATATTTTATTAATAAAGTGCAACACAGCTCCCTGGATGATTACATTCTCAGCAGCTACTTGGAATTCAGAAATAAAAATCAGTCAAAAACATTTTTGGTGTAAATCACAAAGTATAAACAAGTATTCCACAACAGATTTTCCATCCTTTCTACATTCCAGATATCATTAGCAGGAAAGCATCCCAGATATCATTTCAGCAAGGTCTGGATTATTATTCCAAAGCAGTACTTTCCTGTGGCCTTATCTAGTCTCAGCAAGTAAACTAGTTTATTTGGCTTCCTGCATTTCCTATAGCCATGAGGGACAACAAGGGACTGCAGAAGAATACCAGGACACACAGTGGTCCTGTTGCAGGGTAGGGGTGCTCCCCAGATCATCACTTTCCTAAACCACATACCAGTTCAAATGGCCTGAAGTAATACACAGCAACTCCTACTACTGAAAGCAAGCACAGAAGTTGCTATAAACTCATCTTCCCCAGCCTTTCACATGTTTTATTGTGCTTGTTATGTGTCATCTTTCCAAAAAAGATCTGTATGGCATATGATCCACAAGAAATTGCAGTGCAAATTTATAGCTACAACTCCGTGAACTTCCTGAAAAAGTGAGAAAGTACAAGGAGTGGAAAAATACAGCATATAGTGGAAGAATACAGTGTACAAAGGGAGAACACTCTTAGGTAAGAGATAGCTATTTAGCCCCATAAAAATACAGGTGGGGTAATAAGGTCCTCAGTTTAGAAGGAAAATTCTTAAGTTTAATATGCTGAAACTTTACTTACATCTAACAGCAATTCAAAACCCCTCAATCTCAACTGGGGGGACCACAACTAATGCACATGTACAAATGGCACAAGAAGGTTAAATTTGAAAGACAATGCTCCTGGAACAGAAGACCACCTACAAGTCTTCGGCTTTTCCTTGTTATCCTTGATATTCTTCTTATCCGGAAAGACCTTAATGATTTCAGTGGAAGAACAGCAGTTTTCTTAAAAATCCCAACATCATCTCATTCTATGGAATGTCTTGGCAACTCTCTGCCTCCCTTCATCACAAGCAAGCTTCTAGGAGAGTGCCAACAGTTTATCATAAGTTTCACAGGACCCATGTCTGGACAATGTGAAATGTAACTTATGCACATGTACAAAACATTTGCAGTTAATAAATCCATGGCCTTTCCCTCCTTTTCCTCCTAAAGAAGCCCAATGCACTGTATGTTCTCTTTCCATGAACAGCCAATTAAGACCTTTAGGAAGAGTGATTATCAAATGGAGTCAGTATGAAATTCAGAAAAAAAAAACCTCTATGTCAAAAGTTCCATGTTTACCCATCTATTCCAAAGCATTTCTGCCAAGTTTTAGTGTTTATTATAAAACATAACAGCATGAGTAGAGTATTTGCCTCCTTGTGTAATGGAAGAACTATAAAATCACCAGGAAGACTCCATGAATTGAGGGTACAGAAAAGAGATTCACTATGCAAGGTTTGTCAATTTTACAGAAGAGAAAACAAAGCAAATAAAATTCTGAGTTACACTCATGAGCATTGCTTGCTATTAGGGACACCTCTTCAAAGTTAAATTTTCGTATTGAATGCTCCCTTTTTTGGGGCACTATTCAGCTGAGCACTTGAGTATATGTTTGGAGCCCATTTATGTGCATATGTCCCAATCACCTCCTTAAACACTCTGCTCAGCTAGAACTTGAGAAATCATTATGATGCTTCCTTTTTAGAGCGTGTGTTTAACACATCACCAGTGACAAACAGCTATCAAACAGATATTCGACTATCTCAAGAGATGGAACAATCTTTAGAAGTAAAAGATCACTGAGAAGAAATCTCCCAAGCTGTCCTGCTCCTTCATTGCATTTTCTTTTCTTTTTATAGACAAGCTTCACACGCTTCCTGTGGGAAACAATAAAATATCACAGTGGTACATTTTATTTCTTGAGTTGTCGCCTATAAAAACGAGAAGCAGAGTCTAAAGTTTCTAAAAAGAACACCCATCATAAGCCTGCATCAGTAGTACTAAATAAAGATGACGGTCTGACGAAAGAATTGTTTGCATGAGTGCTAGGAACAGTTTGTCTTTCTCAGTCTTTAAAGTTTAGTAGAAGGAAAATATCTTTTCATAATGTTTGTTCCATTCTTTTTAAGTTAGCACATTGCCAGCTTTGCTCTATAAATTCAACAGGTATTTTATAGAACAGTTTCCATTAAATTTATAGCAGATTATTTTGTCAGCAATAAAACTGGCTGCAATTTTTTCAGTTAAATAGTTTTCAACAATCTGTATTTTTCAGTGACATATTGTTTTGCTTGGAGGGAAAAATACATTTATCTTAAGTAGTATAACAAAAAACCCCAGCCACCTTCATTCTGCAAATTCAAAACTATTTTTTATCTCACATTAGAGTCATTGTAGAACAAAAATATTTTCAAGAACAAAGTAGAAAGTGTTGTGTTGACCTAAAGCAATTTATTGGAATCTTGGTTTGCAAAACTATGATTAATTTTTTTCTTACTCTAAATTGGGATAAAACAATTCATAGCTGACACTGAATCATATAAAGATAAAATACTTGGTTCCAGTCTGTAACAAGTTCATGTTAAGGACAAAGCTGTGATTCTAACAAAATCTAAAAGTTGAGGAAAAAAGATAGCTTCAGGGCTTCTACTTTCTGATGAGCAGATTGAAGCAAAAATGTATTTATTTTTCTTTTTTAAAGAATTGTCTGAATTTCTAAAAACAAGTAAAAATCATTAAAATGTTTGGGTTTTTTTTCAGTCTCCCTAGTCAAAGATAACATCAAAACATGAATAACTGAGAATCTTAGTCTGATGTTTTCTGGAAGCTGATGTCTATATTATCTACACTGTTCATGCCCAAGGAACTATAAACACAAACACAGCCTACTCTTAAAACACTATTTTTCCTTCTTGCTGATGCAAGGCTTTTAATTAAAACAAACAAAACCCTACTGCTTTTCCTGGGAGGCAGGCAGTCTACAGAAAAGAAAAAAGAAAAAAAAAGAAAGCTATTGCTATAGCTAAGGGCATTTACCTGAAACACCAGATTTAGGACAAATAATGACTGTATTTTCAACTGTAATTTTTCTACATTCTCCTCAAACTGCTCCATTCTTTAGCTATGCCTAATCATCCACTCTCTCTTCCACCAACTCAGGGTTCTCTATCCCGCACACATGAATACATCATCCAACCACTTCTTGTTATACAAACATCTCCACATTTTTCCAGTCTGTTCTTTCAATCAAAATACCCTCTATGAATAGTGCCTATCTTGGGACACACAGACAGCCCCTAGAAATCATGACATAATTAGACCGGACACCAAACGAACGTTGAAAATAGATATTTAAAGTCAAACCAAAGGTAATATACTCCTGCTTAGACACATTCCAATTCAGATATACTGTATGTTAATACATGAACTAGAAACGTTCCAAAGTGCTGTCCCAAAAGAATATGCAAAAGATTAAAAAAATTCAATGTCAAGAAAAAGAGAGCTGTGAGAACTTATCTAGTCTATATCCTTGCCCCAAATCAGCATTAACTACACAGATTATTCTTGCCCAACTAACTACACTAACATTATTTTTGCCCAAACTCCTCTTAAAAACATACTATGATTAACACTCCACAATCATCATCTCATCATTCTTACCATTAAGGAGTTTCTTTTCTAATACAACTTCTTCCTCGCACTTGAAGCCCATTACCTTTGAGACAGCCAACGCAAAGGAGGAACAATTTACTCCCTTCTTCCCTGAAGCATCCTTTCAAAAATAAATATCACACTCCTTCGTAAACATTTCAGAACACATGGGAAGTAACACAACAGATAGTACTATCACCTAGATGACAGTGCATTGTACATCAAACTTCCACAGGAGGAGGAGTTTACAAGGCGGAATCAGCACATGCATAAGTATTTTGGGAAAAGCAGAACTCATTAAGCCAACGAAGAATCATGAGCTGTGCACACTTTCTCACCACACCACCACCAATTCTCCCATCACATCATCACTGACCACATCTCTCTCCTTCATACCTTCCTTCAGAACATCTTCAGTTGTGTGCCACCCCTCCCACCCAGGATATCTAACTACCTGGGGCAAATCAGAAACAAAAAACCAAAAAAAACCCCACAACAGCATGTGCCATGGCTGCTCTAAAACATACGTAGGAACTGACTAAGCCGAAACAAGCATCTCCACTAAACAGAGCTGTCATTAGTTTGCATCCCCCTCTCCCTGTCTAGCCACCAATCTTCAAAAATATCGCAGGAATATAATTCATCATTTTAAGATCACAAGCAAAACAGTAGCATTTATCCCAACTTCAGAAGTTTTCTCCGGAGCAGCTGGTTTGTCTCTTTTGTACCTTGGCTAGTACCGATTTCTTGGCGCTCAGAAGCAGCTCTGCCTTTATTTCCTTTATTCTTTGTTGGTCCTCTTCATTCAAGTCTGACACAGATTCCTGAGATCGGCTGGCCAGTTTTAGCTTCACCCATGCTAGACAAAGAATATAAAACAGAAAGCAGTTCCCTTTCCATTTTCTCACATCATGTATGATAAAAGTTTTATAACTTAAAATCAAAACTTTGCTATGCATTTCTAGCTACCATGACTGAAGGAACAAAGACCTCTATCAAATACCAGAGCTGACAGACTGACCGGGAATACAAAAATGGTTCTTTGGAACATTTCTTTGGAAAGACGGATCCAGGACCCATTGCCTGGTTCTGTCATCTTTACAGTCTCAGACTGAAGTCGACAGACACTCTTTCACACAATCCCTTCCCAAATTCTCAACCTAGCGCATGTCTGACAGCTATGTAGACAAAACACTTTCTCGTGTCAATATTAGGCAAAAGAAGGTACTCAAACTGGAAAAGTCCAATTCTATCATGCTACATAAGATGACTGAAAAACATCAATGATTTAAGCCTTGTCCCATTAAAGCTTATCATATATAATATAAACACCTTTAAAATCAGGGGAACAACCTCAGGTCCTCTTACGTCCATACCCCTTATTTCAAAGTAATTTCAAAGCAAACCCTTAAACATACACCTAAATAAAGATTTGCCATTCTAACTTAACACTTGATAAAACACAACTGAGACATGTTATTACCTCGTGCTTTCCCCTCCTCTTCATCTGCGCTCTTCAGCATTTGTGTTGTGTGTATCACAGGTGATCCATTTCTCAGAAGGTTTTTGATACGGGCAGCTAGTGAACTTCCACTGCTACTGTCATCACTCTCTTGCATGCCTCCTGCCTTATTTCTTGCTGCACCAGCTTTAGACAACATGCTCTGGAAGCCTTCTGAGACATCAGTGACGCTGCCTAGAGGCTCTGAGGAAGAAGGATTCCCCAACTCTGAAGTTCTTCCAGCACTGACTTCACTACTCCCATTGCTTTGTGCAAGACCCACAAAACCAAGTTGATTCCTGTCTGTAGTTACACTACTACAACCTTCTGGCTCAGACCTTCCTACAGATTTTCCTGTCCTAAACTCTTTGGTCATTTCCTTCATTGTCTCTTCACTATTGTGCAAGTTGACTTCAAAAGAATTTTCCCATCTTAAATTGCCCGTGTTATAATTCAGAAGCTTTACTGCTGACCCCTCTTCTCGCATACTTCTTCGGGTCTTAGTCTCATCCCATGATAGTATCTTCTGAAACTGAGGGATGGTGTCTTTTACTAACTTGGAATCTTTGGGGCCATCCTCCATTCTCATTGGCACTGGGGAAGACTCACCAGTTTCTCTAGAAGAGGCAGTGGAAAAGATAGGATCACCCCACCTGCCAGCTATATCCTCTGCCTCTGCCAAAAGCTTACGTATCTCTTGCAATGCACCTGATCCAGTCAAAGAATCACTTTCTTGACCCCTACTTGTCTTACTACCTACACTTGAAGTTTGTGATCCTCTGTCAACTTCCATTTCATTTTTAACTCCAGCCAAAGAACTGGCAGTCCCTCTCTGCGGGCTGCTATTCACATCTTTTGACTCATTTTTAACTAGCAGATCCTGAACACTTCTTGCAAGAAGCATGAGACCCTCTCTGTCAGAATGGCAGTCAGGTGAAATAGTCCACAGCTTCTGGTTTGGTTCAGCTGGTTTGGAGACAGCTGAACACTCTGCCTCCTGTCGTGTGGAAAGCGGAGCAGTTCTCTCCAGTTGGTGGCATGACATACTGCACTGACTCACTGGTTTGTCTCCAAAAGATCTTGAGAAGCGGGGAGAAGGTTCACGAGGTGACAGAATATCAGAGCCAACTTCTGAATTCATTGGTATAGACATACTGAGAGTGGAAGCACTAGAGTTAAAACTTGTTTGTGTAATTTCAACTGCTGACAGCAATTCACCTACAAGGAAACAGAAGATTCATCAAGTTTAGGGCTCCAGAAAACAGCTGCATCAGTAAAGACAACTTTTTCTTGTAGTAGAGAGTTTGTAAAGGGAGGGAAGAATTCAGATATTGGAAAAAATTAGGAAACTGTTTTTAGAATGACACTTGAACTAAGACTTCCATGAGAATTGTCTACTGAAAGAAATCTTTTAGATCATATTGGATAAATATAGAATATCAAAGAAACTGCAGAACTTGACTGAAATAACTCACTTTTATTTAAATGCTTAAACTAGATTTCAAATAAATGTTCTTCGATAAATGACACAGTGGTGCTTGAATGTCCAGATGAACAATTGGATTATAAATGTATCCCTGCAAGAAACAGAAGGGCAGTATTTCTTTGCCTCAGTCTTCACTGGCAATTGCTTGAGCCACACTGCCCAGGTCACAGAAGGCAGGGACTGGGAGAATGCAGAACTGCCCACTGTAGGAGAAGATCAGGTTCAAGAATATCTCAGGAACTTGAAGGTGCAGAAGTCCATGGGACCTGATGAGATGCATCCGCGGGTCTTGAGGGAACTGGCGGATGAACTGGCCAGGCCACTCTCCATGATATTTGAGAAGTCCTGGCAGTCTGGCAAAGTTCCCACCGACTGGAAAAGGGGAAATATAACCTCCATTTTCAAAAAGGGAAAAAAAGAAGACCCAGGGAACTACAGGCCAGTCAGTCTCACCTCTGAGCCTGGCAAGATCATGGAGCAGACCCTCCTGGAGACTATGCTCAGGCACATGGAAAATAAGGAGGTGATTGGCGACAGCCAACACGGCTTCACTAGGGGCAAATCGTGCCTGACAAACTTGGTGGCCTTCTATGATGGGGTTACAGCGTCAGTGGATAAGGGAAGGGCAACTGACGTCATCTACCTGGACTTGTGCAAGGCTTTTGACACTGTCCCGCACGACATCCTTGTCTCTAAATTGGAGAGACATGGATTCAATGGATGGACCACTTGGTGGATAAGGAATTGGCTGGATGGTCACACTCAAAGAGTTGTGGTCAATGGCTCAATGGAGAACGGTGATGAGTGGTGTTCCTCAGGGGTCAGTACTGGGACCGGCACTGTTCAACACCTTTGTCGGCAACATGGACAGTGGGATCGAGTGCACCCTCAGCAAGTCTGCCGACGACACCAAGTTGTGTGGCGTGGTCGACATGCTGGAGGAAAGGGATGCCATCCAGAGGGACCTGGACAGGCTTGAGAAGCGGGCCTGTGCAAACCACATGAAGTTCAACAAGACCAAGGGCAAGGTCCTGCACATGGGTCGGCGCAATCCCAAGCACAACTATAGGCTGGGTGAGGAATGGATTGAAAGCAGCCCTGAGGAGGAGGAGTTGGGGGTATTGACTGATGAGAAGCTCAACATGAGCTGGCAGTGTGCGCCTGCAGCCCAGAAAGCCAACCGTGTCCTGGGCTGCATCAAAAGAGGTGTGACCAGCAGGTCGAGGGACGTGATCCTGCACCTCTACTCAGCTCTGGTGAGACCCCACCTGGAGTACTGCGTCCAGCTCTGGGGGCCCCAGTACAAGAGAGACATGGAGCTGTTGGAGTGAGTCCAGAGGAGGCCACGAAGCTGATCAGAGGGATGGAGCACCTCTGCTATAAGGACAGGCTGAGAGAATTGGGATTGTTCAGCCTGGAGAAGAGAAGGCTCTGGGGAGATTGAGGCTTACCAGTTTCTGATGGGAGCCTACAGGAAAGGTGGTGAGGGACTGTTTATCAGTGAGTGTAGTGACTGGACAAGGGGTAATGGGTTCAAGCTGAAGGAGGGTCGATTTAGATTAGATGTTAGAAAAATTCTTTACTGCTAGAGTGGTGAGGTATTGGAACAGGTTGCCCAGAGAGGTTGTGGAGGCCCCATCCCTGGAAGTGTTTAAGGCCAGGCTGGATGAGGCTTTGGGCAACGTGGTCTAGTGGAGGGTGTCCCTGCCCGCAGCAGGGGGGTTGGAACTAGATGATCTTTAAGGTCCCTTCCAACCCAAACCATTCTATGATTCTATGATTTCCAAAACATCCTTTTGGAAAGAGGCAAAGGATACACTACAGATAAGCTTGTTTCCCACTACCCGTTAAAAAGGTCTACAAGCAGACAAAATGCACTTTTAGCATTTGGATATATAATATCTAATTGCTTTAAAAAAAAAGTGCCAAACTTAAGTGCACATGCTGCTCTTAAATCCATGCTGGCAGGTAAAACAACAGTGAAGAGCCAGGTCCCAACCGTGCCTGCCAGTAGCTATTTTATTTGGTTCAAACAGAGTTTTGTTTCATGGCCCAACCACTGATATTTTTAAGTACAGCAAGTAGTCCAGAGCCCAGTTGAACAGTATTTCTGTTGAGGACGACTCCACCCCTCTACCAATTGCTAAATATGTTTCAGTTTCCAGATCTCCCACAATGCTTAAAGGAGGAAAGAACAAAAGGAGAAAAAAAAAAAAAAAGAAAATAAGCAAGCCCAAGAGGCATAAGAAGAGATGCATTGCATCACTTCTGGTTCGAAAGACAGGTTAGTGCAGGATTCTTGAAGTCGGAGATATTCAAAGGGTTAGACAGGTACTTGTTCCTTCAGATCTGCTCTTCCCCATTGGGTACAAGATACAAATGTCAAAACAGAACATGCTAAGGAAAATACACATTTGAACTAGTTGCAATGCACATTTTCACATTTTAATGATATACTACATGGGCATGCCACTGAAGAACATCTTAACCCTAACTGAGCACACTCTGTTCTTCACATAGAAACGATTCAACACTTGTTAAGGTTGTATTGATTTTTTTTTTTTTATGTTGAGATGGATGGATTGATGAACTGACCTGGTCAGTTATAAAATACATATGACTTTTTGTCACACTGAACACATCAAGAAGTCTCAGAAAGAAAGAGAAACCAAGACTTATTGCTCTCACAGGAAGAAAAAGTCTGGTAATATTTCTTTAGTTTTCAGATACAATGCATTTCCTTCTTAAGAACTCTTGCAAAAAGAGAAATAGTAAACATAAAAATTTTTAAAATGCCACTGCACTTGCTGGAAGATGCCACATGGCCATGACTCCTTAGTGAGAAGGCATGTTTTCAAAGGTTTCAGTGCTTACTTTTTCAATGCCAAATATCTCACATTTGAGATGGGAGAAGATCAACTCATATGAATGACACAGAGCATAACACGAGAAGAAACACACTTGACACTACCAGGCCAAGAGCAACCTCCCAGGTGAGTCTGGAGTTCTGCATTCTCTCAGGCTTGCACAGCACAAGGTCTTCCTTCCCTTCCCCATACCTTGTGGCTGCGGAACGGTCCTCGCCAGCGTGTCAGTGGAGTCCTTCAGCGTTCTAAGCTCTGAAGGGGAAAATTCAACCTCCCTGATGGGTCCTCGGGGTACAAACGGTGTCAGTATAGTTCCAGGTGACTGATCAATGCCAAGGTTGCGAAGGTATATCTGGCAAAAGTAGAAATAAGTAACGCAAACAGCAGTCTTACAGAATGACAATGGATTCTGAAGTTGCATGTTTTCCACATCACCCTAAGCGCAAACAACTGGCTTTAAGACATCTTGAGCCCCAGTCTTGTTCAACTCGCACTAACAGTTCACCCAAAACACTAAAGCAGTCATGTATGAGACAACATTTCCAGCTTATTCTATTCCCTGGACCATGAATGACAATCCTTTTTTCTAGCTAGTACAACTGGGCCTACGTAGTGGACACCTCACAAGCCACGTGTAGCCCAGCAGAACAACTGACATATCCTGCAAACTCTTCTTCATTACCTTCTGAATTGCTACCAAACATAAATAAGTTGCAAGAACTGTTCTGGTGGTGACAGCTTGTGCTTGTGCTCACCAACAGGGGGGTTTTTTCTGGGGTTTTCCTGACCTTTTCTTCATTACATGCGAAAGATGGCAACTGGCAGTAACCAGTGCCCAGCCCTTTCCACAGAATCCAGAAACATTGGAAAAGTTCAGCAAAGAAGAGGCCACATATCTTGTTCTTGTGACTGCTTCTAGTCTTTTTACTCAAATGCGTGCTCTGTACACTGCACGAGCAAGAAGTCTGAAACTTCAGAGGAGACTGGTAAGCTTCAGCCTCACCTGTTTAAAAAGACATTTGCTAGCTGGAAGGAGAACACAAAGGTTTGGTTTAAAAACATTTTTCTCCCCATATGACTGCTGCACAGAAAACATTATCAGACTTTGAAATGCAAGCTAGGCAGCAGGAAAGTTCCTCACTCTTAAGGACAAGTTAAATATGAGCTAGTCTTCAAGGCAATTAGTTGGGAAGCCTTTTGTCAGAGCCAGTTAAAAAACATCATGAAGTAGCTTTTATGACATTGCTGTAAGGAATACCCTTGTACTGGCCAAAGAGTAGAATCACTTTCTGCTACTGATAGTTTTACAAAGAAACACAGGTAGTCTAATATAATATTGCCCGTTTACTCAACGGCTTAGTGTGCAATGAACAAATTTCAGCAGTAAAAAAACTCCCTGGCTATGAAACCATTTCTGGATACAACCTGCTACTCTGGTTTAAGTCTATAAAATGTAGGATACTCAAATGTACAAATTCCATATACAACCAAGACTTAGTTTTACTATCGCAGCTAAAGCAATAACCCCTTCTTAGTAAAGGCAGCATAAAATGCATGTCCTTTTCTGTAAGCACAGAACAAATACACACAAGCACTATTTGTACACCAAATATATATATATATATAAAAATCACTATCCAAGTATAACTTCATTAACATTAAACAAAGCAGTTAGAGAAGCCAAAAGAAAGTCATACTCAAAACCTAAAACTCTGTGATATACTGGAGGAAAACGTAATGAGGATGAGACCAACTCTCCCTTTGCAACATCCAGGAGATTGTCAGTTCAGACACACAGCATCATTCTCTGTATTAATATATTTTGAAATCTGGTGGAATCTCACGGAGGTAAGAGCCTACCACAGGCCATCTAGGATCTCCTGAGCAAGTAATTTCTTCCCTTTTAACAAAGCATCTAAGTTTACATGCAGACATTATACGCAGAAAAAAATAACAACAAAATTTGCCTTGACTTAATCACCTGTAGGGGCAACTTAAATTCAACTCACCTATACTATGTCCTAAACTAGCCAAAGTTAAATAAATTACCTTATAGATCTTAGCCAACTCTAATTCCTACGATTTTATTACAAATCTACATACTAATAGCCATATATGTGACCTAATCTCCTTTACCTTGTCAGTGATTTATGAGAACAGAGTTCCTCAGAACTAAGGCTGGAGAACATGCCTAATTATAGTAATTCAAAAAGGAGGTAACAGACAACCTTTACATCTCATTAATTTCATTTAAAATACCCTCCCTACAACATTTATATTTGTTTCAACACATATTTGCAGAGACAACTCAGAGAAGAGTGCTTCTAAAACACAGTTCCAAAGACCTAATGATTATAGGAGTCATCTTGTGAGAGGAACAGCCACTTACTCAAAAGATAATTACATGTTTATCATTAACATAAATCTGCATTTAATTTTCTCTAACACTCAACAGCTATTAGTCTAGTTAACATGGCTGCCACAATCTGCCCTCCACTCTCACCAACCATTCCCAAACAGGGAAGGGAGGAAAGAAATCTGCATTTGCCAAATAAGATATAAAGGAGGAAAGGTATGCTGAGGCTTCAAACATCCTTTATGAGCAATATACAAAGAATCAAGAATTTGTGCCTTAGATACTGGAACAAAGTGAACAAGCAGAAAGAGTATTTATAGGAAAAAAAAGCAATTTGATTTGCCAAGGAGTTCTGTGTTGGTTTTGCTATTATTGCAGATCCGTGGGTGTGTGAAGTTCATCTCTCTTTGCAGCCTAGCATTTCCTTAGTCAGCAGTTGAGTCTCAACCTCATGTTTGGATAATTATAACCTGATATTTTGAACAAATCTGGAAGATCAGAAATGGCTTATCAATGCTCTGCTAAAAGAGCTATACCTAATTTGTTTACAAGTCGTATCAAACAGATTTCACTTTTTACCACTAAAACTATGACCTGTTCTTCTGTCCTTTATGTTCCGCCACCAATCTTTACATTTCTCTTGCATTCTGTTACCAGAATCTATACCTGGAATGAACAAACAAAAGTCTTTCCCATATCCAACCCTTTCTTTGCCCATGTTAAATATTATCTAACAGTTATTTCTTCCACCTCTGTATTTAAGATAAACTGAATTTCATCCACCAGTAGCACAGACCAGTATAAAACTATTTCATTTAGTCCATAGTGATGTAGACTCCACCAGAGTCTCCTAAAAGAGCAGTGGGGAAAAAAAAATGTCATACCCCTGAAACAAGCATTTAAAATTAGAATCAGTTATAAAGGGTTAAGATTTTTTTTAGGCTTACATAAAACACATATTCACTCGTATTTCTAAAAGATGAACTATCACATGACCTGTTCCCAACATGACTGGATGTTGAAAACTAACTATAAGCATGCTAGTGTCTCACTCCTGTGATACCTTCTGCACTTCCGTCCTACTCACTCTATGACAGCCAAGCGTACTCTGATCTCTTCATAACCAAAAGGTAAAGAAGAGTTACAAATTTTTGTTAGAAACTAACTTACTGGGATCCTTTCTTCAATATTAAGCTCTTCTTTCTCTGGAGTTTCCAAAGAAGTTGCTCCAATGGGGATGAAGTTATCGTCTTTTGCGCTGGTGAAGTGGTGCCTCGAAACCACTGAAGAGCATTCTGCAGACCCCAAGTCCCCGTGACTACTTTCCCCAGAACTAACAGGAAGATTCAAACTATCTGGGGAAATATCACCAAAATTGTCCGTGCTGACATGGCCAGTAGGAATACCTAAGTTGTGAGACTGTCTTTTATTTTGAAGAGCATCACAATTCTTCTGGTCATCAGTTGGACAGTTTCCATCCTCTCTAAGGAACTGAGCAACTCCTTCACTGGAAACTAAAACATTTGAGTCCGGAGTTTGTCCTGCACTATTACTTTCTACATCTTCACCACCAGATCCAGAAACAATCTCATCTGTAAGCTTTTGTATCATGGAGCCTCCTGAACTATTTTCAGACACTCCTAAAACATTACTTTTTTCTTCTAGAGGCTGCAGTGCCTCTGTCAAGTTTGCTGGTGGAGTAACTTCAACCAAGGATGTGTTCCTACTGGAAACATTTACCACGTTGTCAGACTGAGATCTAGTAAGAGGGTGCACAAGCAGCAAGTTTTTGTTATGAAAACGCAAACTTCCCAGGGAACCTGTCTCCAGAGAGGAAGCACCAACATAAACTTTGGGGTCTCCACTGCTTTTTTGTATTGACAAAATATTGTTTGAAGAACTGGCAATTGCACTGTAGGCTTTCCTTCTAGGAGAAGCTCCACCTGGGTCACATGAAGTCAATGCATCAGGTATCTCCTCTGGCTGGCTCACGTTCCAAGCCCCTACCTTCTCCATGAAACTCAGTGATGGGAGAGACTGAATTCTTCCAGTGTGGGGATATTTCAGTTTTAAGGACTCAAAATGTTCATTGTTTTCTTTCTGAGAGCGTTGGCATGAATGTTGCTTCTCAACAGATACCGGTATACTGGCAGATGAGTTCCCTGAAGTTTCTTCATTTAAGCATGAAGGAGAGGTCTGAATATCTGATTTTATCATAAGGACACCAAGTTCTTCTGCCTTTGCATTTTTGTTTAGAAGTATCCCTGGAGTAGACTGGTAGCTTGGATGAGCAAAGTATCCAGAGAATGAGCCGTCACCTACAAGAAGATTAAATGAAGGGGAAATGTTTGTAACTTTATGTCCCCTTTCAATGGAAAAATCTGAAATAGTTAATTCACTCCTGCTTACTCCAGGTTCTACTTCCACTGGAGCATTCTCACTGCATGAAGAAGGAGTTTCCATGTCAGTCACAACTAGTTGTTTAGGTGAACAATCACTGGTGCTTGTCACAATAGGGATAAACTCTTTCTCAAATCTCACTGCAGGAGATAGTTGTTTCCGCTGATGATCAAGGAAAGCTCCCTGGAGTTCCTCAGTAACAGCCACGAACTTCGTGCTTTCAGAGCCATTGAAGTCCACTCTATGTTCCTTCGACAGTTTGGCTATTTCAGAAATCTTTGCAGAAAAAACATCTTGTGCAACCGAATTTTTACAGTTCTCTTGCCTCAAATAATCAGATAAATTATTAGACAAATCAAGCTCAGAAATCTTCTTATGTTTTTCCAGCTTCTCTAGCTGCCTCATGCACCCTTCTGACTCCCTCTCAGCCATTTTTACCTTTTCCTTTTGCACCTCTCTTTTGCTTTTTTCCGAATTCTTAGTCAGTGCTGTTTTACAAGAGGAGTTTTCTGAAGATGAGAATTCATCATGCCTCGATGACTCTTTTTCTTTCTCCAAAAGCTCAAAAACAGTAGCTGGTACATTGCTGTCAGGGCAGAAACGTTCCTCTCTTACAGACGTACTACAGGTCTGCTTTGCAGGAGAAGCTTCCATTTGGCTCAGTCTATTTCCCTTAGTTAGCATCACCTTTGATGTGGAGTTTGCTAAATTGTCACTCGTTTGGGGAGTTAACGCCTTCTCGTTAGTATCATTTTTACAGTCTTCATTTGCCTCCTTGTTCATGCGTAGCTGTCCAGAAAAAGAGGTTTGCTGAGATAAACCACCACTACAACTGGCATCACAGGGTTCCATGTGTCCAAATGAAAGAGGATGCTGGGACAAAGTAAAGCAGTCGCTAGGGGCATCAGAGAGAGATTCTGCATCTGTCGGTGACACAGCTTCACAGATGTGCGAAGGCTTTGAACGCTCCTCAGACGGACCAGAAACATCAGGGACTCCCCTATAAGAAGCAAGAAAAGTAAGTGAATTTCTGATCATACTTTTAACTTCAACATCCACATTCTCTGCTTTAATATTAGAGGCAAAAGTAGAACTTCACTCAAACAAATAATTGGGATTAGCAATATAAACATCAATACATTCCCTAAACAGGCCAAAACGTGAAGAAATTCTTTACATCTTTCTTTACATTTAACAAAATCCAAAAAATATCAAAAACCCTACTATTTGAAAATATTAGTTGCTACTTAGTATGTCAATATTTTTCAATCAATTTGGACTGAAGCATTTTTTTTTACTAACAGGATGTTTATTAGTTAAGCTTTTTCCTTTTTCATCAGATCCAGACTGATTTGAGTTGGAAGGGACCTCACAGCCCATCTAGTTCCAACTTCCCTGCCATGGGCAGGGACACCCTCCACTAGCCCAGGTTGCCCAAAGCCCCATCCAACCTGGCCTTGAACACTGCCAGGGAGCCAGGGGCAGCCACAGCTTCTCTGGGCACCCTGGGCCAGGGCCTCAGCACCCTCACAGGGAAGGATTTCTGCCTCACATCTCATCTCCATCTCCCCTCCTGCAGCTTCAGGCCATTCCCCTTGGCCTGTCACTCCCTGCCCTTGTCACCAGCCCCTCTCCAGCTCTCCTGGAGCCCCTGCAGGGACTGGAAGGGGCTCTAAGGTCTCCCCGCAGCCTTCTCTTCTCCAGGCTGAACAACCCCAACTCTCTCAGCCTGTCTCCATAGCAGAGGTGCTCCAGCCCTGGGATCATCTCCATGGCCTCCTCTGGACTCGCTCCAACAGCTCCATGTCCTTCTTGTGCTGGGGACCCCTGAGCTGGACACAGCACTGCAGGGGGGTCTCACCAGAGCGGAGGAGAGGGGCAGAATCCCCTCCCTCAACCTGCTGGTCACGCTGCTGGGGATGCCGCCCAGGACACGGGTGGCTTTCTGGGCTGCAAGCGCACATTGTTGGGTCATGTTGAGCTTCTCATCCCCCAACACCCCCAAGTCCTTCTCCTCCGGGCTGCTCTCAATCCATTCTCTGCCCAGCCTGTAGTTGTGCTTGGGATTGCCCCGACCCATGTGCAAGACCTTGCATTTGGCCTTGTTGAACCTCATGTGGTTCACACGTTCCCACCTCTCCAGCCTGTCCAGGTCCCTCAGGAAGGCATCCCTTCCCTCCAGTGCATCAACTCACCACACAGTTTGGTGTCATCAGCAAACGTGCTGAGGGTGCACTCAATCCTACTGTCCATGTCGCCAACAAAGAAGTTAAACAGTGCCGGTCCCAGTACTGACCCTTGAGGAACGCCACTCCTCACTGATCTCAATAAAGGGCAGAAGATTTCTTCCCTTCTTTGCACAAAAGAAATCATTTGTCATGCCTTGAAATGAAGGCTTGGACAAAGACTTTTACCAAAATAACTATTTCTTTATGTATTCATGCTTTATATAAAAGTGTGTATTCTAAATTACACATAACATACACTACTGTAGTGTGTATATATATATATTATACGTATACATAAATACAAGTTGTATCTGATCAAGTGGTGTTCCTCAGGGGTCGGTACTGGGACTGGCGCTGTTTAACATCTTTGTTGGCAACACAGACAGTGGGATCGAGTGCCCCCTCAGCAAGGTTGCCAACAACACCAAGCTGTGTGGCGGGTCAACATGGTGGAGGGAAGGCATTTAAACTAAAAGAGGGTAGATTTATATTACATGTTAGGAAGAAATTCTTCCCTGTGAGGGTGCTGAGGCCCTGGCCCAGGTTGCCCAGAGAAGCTGTGGCTGCCCCTGGCTCCCTGGCAGTGTTCAAGGCCAGGTTGGATGGGGCTTTGGGCAGCCTGGGCTAGTGGAGGGTGTCCCTGCCCATGGCAGGGGGTTGGAACTACACGGTCTTTGAGGTGCCTTCCAACTCAAACCATTCTATGATTCTACGATTTTTGTCCCCAAAATTTCACAAGGTTTATTTCAGAGTCTAAGAAAACTAGAAGGATGTCTCAGAGGGTGGAGTTCCTCATTTTCCCATTTTCTTCAGGGACATTAGGATGACAAGTTCAGAAGAGTCTTGTTCTGTTCCCTGGTTCAAACTCTTCTGAAGGCAAAATAAAAAGATGAGTAGAACTCTGACAATGCCTTCTCTTTATACAACACAAAGAGTAAACCACACCTTTGTCTTATTTCTGTGACCATTACTGTAATTATTTAATTATCAAATGCAGGACAATTCACGGCCACTCAGGAAAAAAGGTTTGCATTCTGACACCAGGTAACTTTATCCTACCTTAAGGGAATAAAATCCATTTCTGATTGCTGGAGAAGCATCTCGTCTGAAAACCTCTGGCCTTGTGTTGAATACATCAGCAGTGGAAGACAGGGAGAGGACTGACTGTCCTGAATATCTGTTAAAAATAACAATAACGCAGTAACAAAACCTTGCCAGGCAATCTCTCTTTAAATTGCCCTGCCAACTAATATAGCCTTCAAAATTCAAAAACATGCCAACCACAGTGAAAATTATGTAATCCCATCATTTAAATCCTCTGCTGAAGCATGTTCCCTCATGTATTAAATTCTGATTATCACATATCAAATTCAGGTTTCTTCTCGTCAATCTCAAAAAAACATGTGACACTGACATCTCTAACGTACCCGCTTATCTTTAAACTTCTTTCTGCACACATCTCTGTCATTTTCCACTTACTAGTCAGCACCCCCCCTCGTGATTCCATGCAGCCTGTATATATCGGAGAACGTCCACAGGGCTGTTACCCAGATCACCGTTTACTTCTTTAAAAACCAAGAATCCCCACTCATGCCTTTCTTGGTCTCCATTTTTTCCATAAACTTTGATTATAGCAAAGGCTGTGTACGTTGGGTTTTTTTTAGGGTTTCAAGATGCAAGTAATAATAAAACTTAGTCATCACAATTATACTAGTACCACTGTCTACTACCATAGCAATAAATTTTAGTTTCTATCATATATTTCTTTGTTCTTTGAGGTAGTTGGCACTGTTTTCAGTTCACTGCTTACAAAAACAAACAGTAATGTTTTATCCCACAAGAATAAGAACAACTATAAGCTGATATCTGAGAGGTGTGACTACATACATGTTTGATGGATGCAAAAAAAAATTACTTCCAATACTTTGATAAGCTTTTTTTTAAAGCAAAACAAGCTACTTTTCATGAAGAGTATGATTTCAGAACCAGAATTCACATTCATTTAATTTAGGCTCATTAGTTTTCAACTCTCTCAGACAAGCTACACTCTGTATCACTTACAGAAGCATAATCATATCAGATAAGATGACCATTACATACCAAAAATCAAGTTCACATTACATCAGCTTTATCCCGAAGCTTTCCACAGCCTGTATTACATCACCTGATGAGTGGTATCCAACCACAAGATGACCTTTCTGATTCATTTTTAATTTAATACTTCCAATTAACATTTATTTAATTACTTTAGAACTCTACGTAGTGAGAGGATAATTATATGGATAGAAATAATTCTACATCGCACAGCAAAGCTGGCTCAAAATTTGGATGCCCCCTATTTCCCCCCATCAGCAGCTAGAAAAATAATAATATGATTGCTATACAGTTCCAAAGATTCCCTTCTATCTCAGCAGCTGTCTCCACCACATGGCCGGCCTAATGTCTCCTAGAGGAAGCCAAATTTATACTTCAGCATCTGTAGTACAGATGGCACAAACATGCTAGAGCAACTTAAGTGGGGAGTCTTTGTTTTTCTAGCACCCAGTACCTCTTTAAAGCTAAACTCTCCTCATTACATTATTAAATGCACCGTACTAGTCGCTGCTCCATTTCACTTTTGTCTTCACTATTTGCAATGCCAAACATGAATGAAAAGTAAAAAAGGCCACCTGCTTTTTTTGGAAGCGTATAGGAAAGGAAACGATACACATCTTCAAAAAATAGGTATGAATAGCTACTCCTGAGCAACTTGACGAGAGGCTCCAATACAGACTGGTAAGCGCCTGTGCAAAGCTGGATGAAAAAATAACACCACCACACATGGAAGTGTAAAAAAAGTAGAACAGAAAATGGCAGCATCAGCACAGAGGGAGCAGGAGCCAAGAAAATAAGGAACAAGGTCAGGGATGTCTCATTTATAATATAATAGCACCTCAGGGCTCTGTCATATTATAGGGCACAAGCAAGATTGTGGTCTAATGTACCGAACTGACTGGCACTTAGGTGATTTTAAACACAATTTGAATCGTGATTTAAAATCATGGAACAGGAGACTAATCTAATTCACTGTAATCTCCTCAGCATTTATTTGAAATGTACTTTACAGAAAACAAAGAGGTTTGCTTTCAGTGGTTGATACTGACTTAGAACCAAATACATCTCACGCATTAGATTCCTTATTCCCAACCACTAACTGGGAGTAGACAGTACTTACAATGCATTTATTCAAACATTTATTCTGTTTGGTGTACATTTACTCAAACAATTTTTTTGTTGTTGTACTTGAAAATACCGATTAACCATAGCTAGCTTGGATACAGATTTGCATTAAAGATGCAAACACACATATTTTAAGAAATATTAAACAAGTTGGAATCTAACCTATCTTAGCTGTGTTAGATGTACTTTCTTCCTCCCAAATCTTGTTTTACATTTAAAATTATATTAGTGAACAAAGGCAACAGTAATTGCAGTTATCGAATTAGACTTGTCATTTCACATCATGATACACTTAATGTTTTCAGAACTGGCATCTCATTTTTATTCATACAATAGAAGAGGAAAATAAGCTTTCCTGATTTTCAGCTTAACTTCTTCACTTTGAATGAAAATGTGTTTTCAAGCTAAACTGAAAGTCAGGAGCAATTAAAGAAAAAGCTTTTCCACACAATAAAGACTGGGTGTGCTGTCTTTGTAAATTAAGAAACAAAAAAGACTGTGGGAGGGAACTAAAAAACAATTGGAAAAAAAGCTGTCAAATGCTGTCAAAAAATAGATCTCGCCAAACAGTTTTAATGCATCTACACAGGTATTGATAAAAATAAATGTGTATATACACATATATATACACACACACACAAGTCACAACATTTGGCTGATAAATCAATGCTTTAAAAGATGGATTATATCAACACAAATTTAAGTACCGCTCAACATTTGTGTCAAGAAAGTCAACCCAGCACTCAAACAGATGAAAAATGATTTTGCATTCTCCAAGCAGAGTTATAAACAGGAAATCCTCACTACGTGGGTACGTATCTAGTCAGTCCCTTCAACAGCCGTTCTTGTCCCTGCTCTATCTGAAACTTCAGAAATCCCTACGTTCTTACAGAGAAGGCACAGAGAGGCTCAGAGATGAGGTAGGTATTTGCCAAGCAATAAATATCCCACTGCACAGAGCATCGATACAGGGCAGTCTGGATCACCTGACATCACAGCACGGCAAAGGACACAAGTTTTAGTACAACTGGAGTCCAGCCATACATTGGTTGGAACAAAGCACCCCAGTGAATCTAAGAGCGTCGAGGATGGAAAGCAACAACTTGGACAAGGACTTGGGGTCACGATGAACAAAGCACCAACAGGAGATTAGTGCAATACTGTATCCAAAATGGCAAGCAATTTTTTCATGTATAATAAGAAGAATGGTGAATAAATAGTAACAAGGACTATTCTTTCCAACCTTTTACTGAAACTACTATTGAAATTTGCAGGTTCCAATGATTGTAACTCCATCTTCATTAGTATCACAGGAGGAACAGAGAAAACAGCTAAAAGATTGGAGAAACATCCCTCATCGCGAGAGCCTCCTGGAACTAGATCTGTTTAGTACAATCAAAGAGAAGATTAAGGAAGACTCAATTACATTTGTATATATGTATGCAAGACCAGAAATTCAGTCATTAAGAGCATTCCAGTTGAGATAATATATAACAAGAATACAACTTAAAACACGGAAGCTATGCAAACCTAGACAACAAATAAGACCAGCTGAGTCCATCAATATAACAACGTAGCTGGCTCTCTACAAAATGTGCAAGGCTGTTTAGATAGATCATTAATGGCTTCAACAGTTATTTGAACAGCACAAATAAGTCTTGCTTCAATTCTCTCTTCCCTCCCTTCTCAGCCTGTTACATGCAGTCCTGAGCAAGACCCCCCCGCGTTCTCCATCTCCGTTTGAAGCAGTAAGACTACATCTCAGCAAGAAGGGACAGACCCAGTCTCTCCCTCCCAGCCCAGAGATGTGTTTTCCCCCTCCTTTTTTTTGCACAGGCAAGAGAACTCTGACCCAGCTGAAACATAACCATCTCCATTTCCAACTCTATAATTCCATTTCAGTCTGAACAGCAAGCTGATCTGATTGTACCAATCCACATAGTGGGCTCAGCAGAGGGGATGCAGCAGGAATAATTATGCAGAACAAGGAAAAGCCAGACTCTTCCTTTACAGAAGCAGTCTTTAGCTGACTAAATAGATTGCAAAACTGCATCCTCAGACTAGCCTGCATTTCGGGCAGTCCTACTCCCCTGACTGCTCCAAAGAGCGTCCTGGTTTTGGCGTGTAGCAGAAATCTGCCTTAGACTGACAGTACCCTACCTTCCCCAGAGGTTTCCAGTCGAAGGAACTGTGGTGGTGATAGCTGACTTGAAGCAGCAGATGACTGACAAGGCCAGGAAAGATGAGTGAGGGGAAAAAAAAAAAAAGGAGGAAAGAGAATAGTCGAGATCCACTGCAGCCACATCCTCGGTGGAAACTCTCTCTTCCAGCTCACCCCCTGCAGCAACCTGCAGAGATGACCTGTAGAAGCACCTTTATGGAGCTCAACAGATGACATTTAACCAGGGCTACAAAAACAATTTTTTTTATATATATAAAATATAATTCCAGCCATGTCGCATGTTCTACCTCCTCCGGCTGTTTTGAATGTTTTCTAATCTTACAGCACATGAACTCTAATGCTTTCAGTAACTTGTTTTCTTCAGGAGGCAGAAAGATCATCGCTATCATATTTTGGATGCTTGCGATGATTTAGGGGCTCATTACGCTCAGACATAACCTAGGTTTTGCAGGCAGAAAAGCAGGTGCTCAACGCTTAAAGCAGCAAGTGACGTCAGTACAACACTCTTTGAACATCTTGTGTCAAAACAGTAATTCTTCCTGCTGTCGCTCTGAAGGTCAAAAGCTTCCTCACAGTTGAATTCACTGAGCAAGCAAAGCTGGGCATGCTACTCTATCTTACAGCCTGCTGACAATTCTGAATGCCAGAGTCAAATTGCCATTTGTGGGAGATAAAAAAGGAAGGCAAAACAAAAACAAAACCTTCTTGGCTTTGTCAATCTGTTCCACAGTGTAGCAGGAATGATTTCAATAACACTGTCATTGTGATTTCCCCCCTTCCTCAAATTAAATTCAAAACACTTTTTGAAGAGAAGGAGGAATAAACTAATATTATAGCTTATGCTTTTCCCTTTGCTCTCACCTTTCCTCCCATAACTGGAGATTTAAGTGCATATACAAAAAGGCTGTAGTTACTGGCACACTCACTACAGAGCAACAAATAAAATACCAGCAGTATACAGAATTCTTACATCTCTGTATGGTATTAAAAAGCCTTATGCTTTCTCTTTAATTCCAATTGCATTTAAAAAGCAAACTTTGACAAATATCAGGAAATTTTTCATGATGAAATGGGTTCCAGTTCTGCAAACCACAATAACGTGGACAAAATGCTATAAAATACACTAAATGCAACAGTCTTATACGGAGGATGTAGGCAAAACCAAAGCATGCCTAACCTACCATGTCCTTCTACTTTTTAAAATCTGTCTTAAACCTGGATTTCCTACATGGCAAAACAACAAAAAAAATGGGGTTTTATTCAATATAAACCAACTCTAGCCAGACAGTCATGCACACATGGCATTTAATTACAAAGCTGTCTGTAGACCCAAACATGAGATAGTCAAGAGTGTTTTTTAATTCATAAAGGAGAAAATCTCTTCAAAAACATCTCAGAAGTAATTCCAAATCCACAGCAGCCAGCAATTAATTCAGCCACACCAAGCTCGTCTGCCTGTGTTGTTATGCTAGAATAAAATCTCACTTCATCTTCCTAACATGTTGTCTACAAAAAATAAAAAAGGCTTAGAGCAGCACGGGATGGGGCTTAGTGTTCGGTGTAGACTAAAACCAACATATTAATATGGGCAAAAGTTTGGGATTTCCAGTAAATTACCTCAAGTTTCTAAGAAAGAAAAAAAAAAGTGCTGGTCTTTCCTTTCATGCTTTTGTAACACACGTACGATTTTAAAAGTTCCTTCAGCAGATGGATTACCTCCACCAAAGCTAACCTCATCCCAGATTCTGCATTTACAGATAGAAGTCATCTTCTGTCTTGTTTTCCTTCATAGAAATCCATGTATATTCACCACCATAAAGTTAACAGAGAACCACACACAAGAATCCCTGAACAAGTAAAACAAGAGGTTCAAGCAGAGAAACAGAATTTTTTTTAATCAGATAATCCAAGTCACCAAAATCAAATTCAATCTTTGTATAAAGCATAACAGGAGACAGAAGGCATAGTTCCAGCCATGAGTGCGAGACCTAGAGTGGAAGGCATTGGGCCTTGGGCCTCAGAGGGGTTCAGTATGAACCAGAACCTCTGGATCCAGATCCACCAGACACAGATGTTCTCTCTCTCTCTCTCTCCCGTCACAGGCTCCTTCACAAAGGATGGAGCAAAGCATTATCAAAATAATCACCAAAACTGATGAAAATGAGCAAGACCTGCATATTGTAATAACAGCTGAACTCACAAAACCCTCGGGAGTTGCCATGAATGTTTACCAGGTGTGTTGGGTTTGCGTGGCAAGGTTTTGGTAGTGGGGGGGGGGGCTACAGGGGTGGCTTCTGTGAGAAGCTGCTAGAAGCTTCCCCTGTGTCTGACAGAGCCAATGCCAGCCGGCTCCAAGACGGACCCGCTGCTGGCCAAGGCCAAGCCAATCAGCGCCTCTGTGATAACATATTTAAGAAGGAAAAAAAAACAAGCTAGGGAGAGAGCTTTTGCAGCCGGAGAGAGGAGTGAGATGTAAGAAACTCTGCAGACACCAAGGTCAGTGTAGAAGGAGGGGCAGAAGGTGCTCCAGGCGCCAGAGCAGAGATCCCCCTGCAGCCTGTGGTGAAGGCCATGGTGAAGCAGGCTGTCCCCCTGCAGCCCATGGAGGAAGGATGAGGGGGTGTAGAGATTCCACCTGCAGCCCGTGGAGGACCCCACGCCGGAGCAGGTGGAGGCACCTGAAGGAGGCTGCGGCTCCATGGGAAGCCCACACTGGAGCAAGTTCCTTGCCGGACCGGTGGACCCGTGGAGAGGGGAGCCCACGCCAGGGCAGGTTTGCTGGCAGGACTTGTGACCCCGTGGGGGACCCCACGCTGGAGCAGTTTGCTCCTGAAGGTCTGCACCCCATGAGAGGGACTCCATGCTGGAGCAGGGGAACGATGAAAGGAGTCGTCCCCCTGAGGATGAAGAAGCGGCAGAAACACCGTGAGATGAACTGACCATAACCCCCATTCCCCATCCCCCTGTGCCACTGAGGGGGGGAAGGTTGAAGCCAGGAGTGAAGTCGAGCCCGGGAAGATGGCAGGGGTGGGGGGAGGTGTTTTAAGAGTTGATTTTATTTCTCATTACTCTACTCTGTTTTGCCTAGTAGTAAATTAGATGAATTTCCTCTCTAAGTTCGGTCTGTTTTGCTCGTGACAACAATTAGTGAGTGATCTCTCCCTGTCCTTATCTCGACCCACAAGCATTTCGTTATGCCTTTTCTTCCCTGTTTAGTGAATGAGGGGAGTGAGAGAGCAGCTCTGGTGGGCACCTGGCCTCCAGCCAGGGTCAACCCACCACACCAGACTATTCCCAAGGCAATTTCAAGTCCATCCCCTTAAGCTGTTGTTTAACTTCAGAATAAAAAAAAAAAAAACAACCCAAAAAGCAACCTACATACAAGTAAGATTACACAAGCAGGTACAGGAATGGCAAATTGCAAGTTGAACTTGCAGTTAACTGGAAGCAATGCAGGTTTATTATTTTAAAATATCGCAAGCAATCATGTTATTTGCCTATAATAATTTTGTTTGTGAAAAAACCTAGCCCAATGGTATACTGAAACCAGCCTTAGAAGCAGCTTTACTCAGCCATTTCAGTTACATCCTGGAAAACTGAGTCACAAGTGTAACAACCCAACAGGCGGGGTAACACTTGGTTTTGCAGAGTGATCCTCTAAGGGATATCAATACAAAAAGACACACTTTGGGCTTAGTAACAGCATTGTTAATTTATGTGTTTCCAAGGAAGTATATACAGAAAAGGAGTCTAGGTGGGGTATCATGAAAGTAAAGAAGAAAGAAAAGCAAGCATTATCAGCAGGTAAGAAGAAATTCACAGATGACATAACAGTCAGTTACAGAATACATACATGAAGGTTTGCACAGGAAAAATTAACAATTCAATTAGAATTGAGCTAAATTTGAAAGTCAAAAGTTAATATATAGTGCATGATTGAATTTGATGTTAGAACTAGCATTTAAGAGTTAAAAAAAATAGAAATCTATGCCTAAATGCAACAACTGCTAATTGAAGAGTGGAACCAACGGATAACAATCACGTCTGGGGGTCTGGTGAACAGTTAGTATAGTAACTTGGATGCATAAGGAAGCAGAAATGCAACAAATGGAAATAACACAACTAAAGTAAGGCAAGGAAAACTTTCTAGCTTGCGTAACTAAACCAGCTCTCGGTAACAGCCTTGGCTAATTTTGTCTTCCACAGATAGCACAGAAGAGAAACTAACCACTTCAGCCATAGGAGTATTGTTACCTATACATGGCTTAGTTCTGCTTTTGCTGGCTTCAGTTTCATTAAATGCGCATGGACAAAAAGGGAAAGATATAATTCTTTACAGATTAATTGCCACAGCTGAAGCTTCAAGTTAAAAAACAAGGAGGAAAATATGAGCAAATAAAGGTAATAAAGAAAAATGGATCTGATAAAAGTTGGCTTTACTTCCAAGAGAAACAAGTTTACCTTGTTGGGGACAGATGTGCTTCCTGTGATTAATACCACTGAGTGAAAAAAAGCGAGTGTCTCTGTTTCCACCATTTTGAGGGTTATTAAAAATTATTACAATGAGCCAGTAATACGGTTGGTGTCTTAAGACACAGAGAATAATGCTGCATTATAAAGAGAAGTTTTCTTTTTCAAAAATGTACTACTACCAGTGGACTAAATATTATACCACCAGAATTGACCAGAATACTCTGACTCCACACGGATGAAAATGAACACAACCAAGAACAGATACAGGTGAAATATTAAATACTGGAACTTCAGCAGTCCTGGCTAACCAGGGAGGACCCAGATGACTGGAGGTTAGCAAACGTGACGCCCATCTACAAGAAGTGCTGGAAGGAGGATCCAGGAACTACATGCCTGTCAGTCTGATCTCAGTGGCGGGGAAGGTTATGGAGTAGATCATCTGGAGTGCCATCATGTGGCACATACAGGGCAACCAGGTGATCAGGCCCAGTCAGCATGGGTTCATGAAAGGTAGGTCCCACTTTACTAACCTGACCTCCTTCTATGACCTGCCTAGTGGGTAAGGGAAAGGCTGTGGATGTTGTCTACCTGGACTTTACTAAAGCCCTTGACACCGTTTCCCACAGCATTCCCCTGGAGAAACTGGCTGCCTGTGGCTTGGACAGGCATACGCTTCACTGGGTAAAGAACTGGCTGGATGGCCAGGCCCAAAGAGTTGTGCTGAATGGAGTTAAATCCAGTTGGCGGCCAGTCACAAGCGGTGTTCCCCAGGGCTCAGTATTGGGGCCAGTTCTCTTTGATATCTTTATTAATGATCTGGACAAGGGGACCGAGTGCACCCTCAGTAGGTTTGCAGATGACACCTAGCTGGGCAAGAGTGTTGATCTGCTTAAGAGTAGGAAGGCTCTAGAGAGGGATCTGGACAGGCTGGATCGATAGGCCAAGGTAACTGTATGACGTTCAACAAGGCTCAGTACCAGGTCCTGCACTTGGGTCACAAGAACCCCAGGCAACGCTACAGGCGTGGGGAAGAGTGGCTGGAAAGCTGCCCATCAGAAAAGGACCTGGGGATGTTGGTCGACAGGCGGCTCAGTATGAGCCAGCAGTGTGCCCAGGTGGCCAAGAAGGCCAACAGCATCCTGGCTTGTATCAGAAAGAGTGTGGCCAGCAGGACCAGCGTGGTGATCGTCCCCCTGTACTCAGCACTGGTGAGGCCGCACCTCGAGTACTATGTTCAGTTTTGGGCCCCTCACTACAAGAAGGACATTGAGGTGCTGGAGCGTGTCCAGAGAAGGGCAACCAAGTGGTGCAGGGTCTGGAGCACAAGTCTGGTGAGGAGCGGCTGAGGGAAATGGGGGTGTTTAGCCTGGGGAACAGGAGGCTGAGGGGAGACCTGATTGCTCTCTACAACTCCCTGAAAGGAGGGTGTAGCCAGGTGGGGGTTGGTCTCTTCTCCCAAGTAACAAGTGATAGGACAAGAGGAAATGGCCTCCAGTTGCACCAAGGAAAGTTTAGATTGGATATTAGGAAAAATTTGTTCACCCAAAGGGTTGTCAATCCCTGGAACAGGCTGCCCAGGGAAGTGGTGGAATCCCCATCCCTGGAGGGATTTAAAACACACATAGATGTGGTGCTCGGGGACATGGTTTAGTGGTGGACTTGGCAATGTGAGGTTAACAGTTGGACTTGGTGATCTTAAAGGTCTTTTCCAACCTAAACGATTCTATGAAAGCACAAGACCCAGAGAGAAACGTAAGGACTTTTAACAAAGATATTAATATTGATACAAATGAAGTACAAATGTGTGTATACACTTGTGTTTAAGCACCAGAACAGAAGACTCATTAGCAGAAGGTCCTGCGCTCTGACAACATCTGGAGGATGACAACAAGGTTGTTGCACTTCACATACACGGCTCCCTTTCCTGTTTGCCCAACAGGATAGCAGGCTACAGCAAAGCACCACGCCAGGACCTCATCGCTACTATACCTAAACCCCTGTGTTACAGGCAAGCTATACTACTTGAGGGGGAAAAAAAGAAAAGAAATCAAAACAGGGTTGGTGCTTGTGAGTGCAACAGTGAAAGTGGATAAACATCAACTTACTTAGACATTTTGTAAATAATTACCACCTTCCCCTTCCATGTAGTCTTTGTTATGCTAACTTCCTACATAAGCAAATCCCTTTATCTGGATAGTTTGGGTTAAATCTTGCAGTAGTACAGTACTTCTAGCTATAATTCCTCAGTTTTTCCTCTTATCTGAAAAGGAATACATATACTGATTAATTAAAGAGCAGTAACACTTAGACCTTTTTAAAGGGCTACTGAAAAGCTTTTAAAACTGTATTTAGAGATTACCTTGTCTATAAAGAAATCCTATAAAAAGCAGTGAAACAGAAGCAGTACACAGTAGTTTTAATGTATGAGAAAGGGGTGAAAGCACGGACACACTTATCAAACAGTTTTTCATGTTATCAATACAATTATATCTACTTTAGTACTATAACTATTATTTTGAAATTAACGAAGATTTTTGACTAACCAATTAGTACAGATTTTAAGGACACAGAGGACTACCACCTCACCTAGACAGAACCCCCATAATGTCTAACTTCACTCAGGTTTACTATTAATTCTAAAGAAAAACAAGACTACAGTTTTATCTGAGACTAAAGATAATCAGTTCACATGTTAAGAGGTCCAGGGAAGGTACACAAGCCCTCTATCTCATTTTGAAGATGGGCTTTGACAATAAAATTACACAGAATGTAGTTCGTAACCACCAGTTCTCACTAGAAGAAGTCAAACGCAGGTTAGGGACTAATTTAAAAGGAAAACTAAAATGCTAATTGTTTAGCAGTTAAACAAAAGGCATCTTTGAACATACCCAGCAGTAAGCCATGTGCTGTATCTCCAAGAGACCGCCTTCTAGATGCTTCTGCTGAAGGCAACACTCCCTCCTCCAGTGTAGGGAAGTCCGTCAGGTCATTTCTATCACAAGTCTGGCCAAGCTTCGTCTCCGAGGCAGCAGTTAAATGGCTGGCATCCTCTTCTGCTGGAAGTTGATACCATGACTCGATACCCTAAGAACAGGCAGGGAGAAAAAAAGCATTCAAGCATCAAGAAAGTTTTATAAGAGACATTTCCAAAGGAAATAAAGACTACATTGTGAAACAATGGAATTATTGCTTCTAAGTTTTACTTCCTATACAAATACTCTGTTTTTAATGTAAAAGAATTACGATACACTATGAACCACTTAAGTCATCAGTTCTCACTAGTGCCCAAGTTGTCATTGCTCACTATCTGATTGCCAGCCTTCCATCGCTTGCCTGAAACTGAGCTCCATCTCTACATTCTGCCACTGCAGAAGGCTTTTTCCAAACTAGAATGAAATCTCTCACTTAGAAAGAAAAATCTTGATAAGGACAAATGCTTCAGTAGGATGCTGGGCCAGTACAGTTCCTGACACTGCGTAGTAAAGATGGTTTGCTTTGTACAACTGGGGAGTAACAAGCAGAACAGTTTCTGATTTGTCTTTAAAGAAAGTTTCTATTTACAGAAATTCTGAGTTCACAGATAATGCCTGAGAGTCCCAGCCAACTCTTTGGTATATTTTAAGAAAAAGACTTTCAGTTCATGTTCAAATGGAAAGGAGCATCTTTAGTTCACATAATTCATTAAAGAATTTGCATTGGGATTACTGGGGAAGTAATTAAACAGATAAGTTTTAATTATAGAAAAGGCACAGACAAGTCTTCAGTGCAGAGAATTCAGAATATCCATCATTTACAAGGCAAACCATTATTATCAGTATATATAACTTATAATTACATATATGTTAATATAAGCAAGAAAGTGTCCCAATGAATTGGTAGAAGTACAGTACTATCCCTACTGAATAGCTTCAAGCTCTTCTACCTTTTGAAACACTACTAAGGTATTAAAAGCTACTTTTCACATCAGAATTTTGCATATATGAACTATATTTTTTGCACAAGGCTCTTATAAAAAATTTTATTTCCAAATGATTTTTAACTCAGTCTTTTCAAAACACCTGTGGTCTTATGCAATTCTCAAAGTAATGAAATATTTGGCAGTATATCCATGAGATACAGTCATAGTGGTTCTATGACAATGTGAGTAAAGTTTTTCTTAATCACATATGGAAAACAACATTACAACTAAGGTCTAAAAGCAATCAGACTTCACATGAACTGAAGCATGGCTCTGTGCTAACATGTAAATTGGCGATTTTGAGGTAGACAGATCTGACAATTTAAGGGGGAGTAGCAGGACCAGGATTATAGCAAATTACAAACTGAATACCGATCAAAGATACTGTTGCAAAGAATAAAACGTTACACTGGAAAATATATTAGGTTTATAACCAGAAAACTGAAAAGGGGCGGGGGGAACAAACACACTGAACTACTGGGGATTCAGTTTTGAATGATAAATGTCAAAAAGGTTTGTAGCACTTGGATCAAGACTAGATTAAATGACTTGTCAGAATTCACAACAGTCCTCTTTTTCTACAGTTCCAAGAGACAGAAACACAGCACTTTACAGGGTGAGGACGGTGGAGGTCTAAAGTATACAGATAAAGTACTTGATATTATTTTCAAAAAAGGCACAGTACAAATACCCAATTAATGGTAGTTTTTTGACGTATTGCTTCTCCTAGGGAGATCCCGCTGGTAACTGATGCCTGGGTTTCACTGCTGCTGCGGCTTAGGGATTCTTCCTTCCAGCCACGATGTGGTGGAGTTGTTGCAATAGGCTAAAAGAAACAATATGTATTTTTTAAAACAGAAAATAATTTCTTGGTATTTCAACATTTGTATACATTTACGTCATGAACAATGAAATACATAAAATACTTAAACCATCACCGCAAGCGAGGCATCTACCTCAACGTACTTAGGCAGTGACCTAAATTCCATCCAGAGTCCCAAAACGTAACTAAAAGGGGCAGGTTCATTTGCCACTTTAGATCCCAAAAAACAGCGAGCATGATTTTCTGCACATTAGCCTATCACTATTGAGGGACAGAAATTTACTTCTCATTTCCAACCCACGTACATGCAACTCTGAGTAAATCACAAAACACCAAAAAGACTTATCACCAGATCAAAGCCAGGTTCTGGTATTTGTCCTGCCTGATTTATTAACAGTGGTTGTTGGGATTTCCAATAGTCATTTTCTTATTCATTTTTTTATATTTTTTTTTATTAAAAAACAGAAGGTTTTTACTTTCATAAGTTATATGTCAAACTAAATTTTAAAAGGCATCTTATGTAAATATCTTAAAGCAAGTCTAGGTTGATTTCTGTATTATAATTTAGCAATACCTGACACACTTTGAGGGCATGAATTGAAGTCAAATTGGACTTCTGCCTAGAAAAGCAGCTGTAACATTTTTTCCCACGAGGTAACAGAGGAAGCTGTTCTACAGTCAGAATGAAATTTCTCATCCATAATATCCCATGCCTGAGGTCACAGCAACTGTAACAGCTTTCCCCAGACAAGACAGACAGCCAGGTTCAAACACAATGGTATAGAATTGTGAAAATTATATTTCTGGAATACCAAGACTCAGCCCAAACAAAAATGTTTCAGGAAAGTAGCTATCGGCTTAAAAAAAACAAACAAACCAACCCTAGAGACTAGCACAGGTATTACTATTAATGCAGCAATTTAACATGAAGCCTAAACTAGAAGGAGGACTTGCAGCTCCCTCACCTCTTTAATACCCCTCCCTGCCCTCATCCTCTTCCTCATGTCAACTCTAGTTCCAATTTAACTCACTGATTTTTTTTTTTTTTTTTTTTTTTTTTAAAGTCAAGCTGCCCTTGGAGCTATTTTCAGTGACCAAGCTAGCAAACAGTGGGATCTGAGGAACACTGCAGTGAACGCAAGTAGGTGGTGGGGAACTTCCTCCTGCCCCAACTGTGGTACCGTGAATTATACATCTACTGTCTAGTGGTATCTGGCAGTGGTGAGAATTACAGCAACCCATAATGTGGGCAAGCGACACGTGAAGGGCAGAAGTAAAAGGTCACAGACCGAGAAAAGGAGAGGGTCAGTGAGGAAGCCGCAAATGATTTCCCAAAAGCCTGCCTTCTACATGAATAATTATAATAGTGCTGGATACGTGCCCAAGTTATGAAGTCCTTCAGTGATAACTGTCTTTTTTTTTTTTAATAGATTTTCTGATAAATTGGTCTAATACTCATGTGGAAGTTTCCATTCAGTAGCACAAATCTACCTTGATGGACTGAGCATACCACTTGCAACCTTTATCACAAAAAAAGCAAGCCACGAGAGTTTTCATGAAGACATTAATTACATTCTAAGGGAAGAGTTCAGATACAAACTTAGAGAAAAGTCCAGAACACAGACCTGTTTCAATGTAAAAGAAACACGTAAAATTCACCATTTGAGATTGTTTCTTTAAATGTGAATATTACCTACTAGATTAGCTAAACTGACACCTGAATTCTGTTTCATTTTTCTTATGTACTAAAAAGCTGGAAAGGATGTGAATAAAAGCTTAAGATTTTTTTTAATTTATTACAAGACTGCTAGTTCATATTTAAACTTAAGAAAGGTGAGTTCACTCTTGACTATTTATGGCACCTCAGTTGAAGGTGGTTCTCATACAAAACATAACACCTTCAATCTATCTACAAAAAAATAAATTACAGCCATCACAAATGAATCTTTATCTGTCTCCATATTTGTTCCTAAAAAGCGATTCATTCTGCCACAGAGACAGCGGATTTACAAATTTCAGAGAAGGTAAGGAAAGCCCCTTCGGTTCTGACTCACCTGTTCAAGAGATATCTGAAATAATCACTATCTGGTGGCCAGGTTGTCACCAACAGAGAGAGAGTTTGGTCTTCCCTCTAATTCCCAATCACCAGGCATCCGAGCTTGCAGTGAAAAGCTTATTTTCATCCTTATTAAGTCTGAGAATGTGCGGAGCTGAAGACAGGCTGAATTTCTCTTGCCTTTAAAGAGCATTTGGTCAGGAGACTGCCAAGACCCACCGGCAAAGCATCACAGGCACTCCAGTTAGCTTCAGCCCCGATTCTGCCCATGAACAATAGGTAACCCTAAAACTCTTCCTCCCTGGAAACTGCAGCCCATTGCACTAGTAAGATGGGGTTCCAAGTCAGGATTTTCCCTTTTACTCCAGTTTTCCTTTAAAATAAGCCACTTGCTCAAACGTCCAATTGCAAAGTGAAGAACATTGTTGGGGCAGCACCTCTGCATCTTTCAGGCACAGTTACAAAAACCTCAACTCTACATAGTAATCTCGCAAATTTTAGCTTTTGGAAGGACAATTTCCAGAATTTCAGTACCATATGCCATCTTAAATCCTTCCAAAAAATAGCATCACCGAAATAAAAACATGACGTAGCTTTCTATACAGGTCAGCACTGTAAAGTACATTACTTGGAACAGCAGGAATATTTTTGTCCAAGTTTAAAAAGCTATAGCACTCAAAAGGAAGATGTTTATTACCGATCGTGTGTGAATCACAACTGTGAAACTAGGACTCAACCAGGCAGAAACTACTCTCCCAAACTAAGTCCCTGTACAAAATAAGTTTGTTTGGGCTTTGTGTCGGGACTAAAGATAATAATTGTAGCCTGTATGCATATATTAAATCCCTATTGCATTCTCCTAGTTCCTATTGTTCATACTAATAAAGTCATTAAAAGAAGCAGCACTGAAGTGTACGTGACAATAGCTCTGAAGGCAAAGCATTCCAGTAGCTATTTGGTAATTTAATTAAAGCCTATTATTGAAAATTTGGTTTTACAATATGCATCTTCAGAAAAGGGCAATTTTATTAATCCAACTGGAAATTAATAGTGTTAGGTACTGGAAATTAATAGCATTACATAAGGCACCCATACTGTGATTAGAAAACGAATTCCCAAAAAAAAGGTATTGATTTTACTTAGATACGCTAAGCATAGCTAATTAAGTGGGTGTTCTAGAGGATATTAGAACAGATGAGTAATGACAGCATTCAAGACGCAAACAATGAACAAAAGACTAAACAACTGAACCATGCATGTTATTCTTTACTCTCCCCTTTAAAATGACCTTCTTTAGCCTATGGTGAGCAATTCCTCTCAAAATCATTTAATTACTCGTATACCTGTCAGCCACTTAAATTGAAATCCTTTCTATGCTGCTGCACCTCACTCTACCCACAAGCATGCCAGAGGAACCATGTCACATGCAGAGAATTCTTCAGTTCCTGAAGTCTACTGATTAACTTGCTTTCAGTAAAAGAAAAAAAAAAAAAAAGTTGACTAGCAACCTAAAGAAAATATGACCAAAATAATAATTTCATTAAACCTTATAGCAGAACTTTGAATTTTAGCCTTTTCCCCATACAGTTTCAGCACACCTGGAGTGACATATTCATTGTCACCACACTCAAGAAAAATCATAGAATCCCAGGCTGGTTTGGGTGGGAAGGGACCTCAAGGCCCATCTAGTCCCACCCCCCTGCCATGGGCAGGGACACCCTCCACTAGCCCAGGTTGCCCAAAGCCCCATCCAACCTGGCCTTGAACACTGCCAGGGAGCCAGGGGCAGCCACAGCTTCTCTGGGCAACCTGAGCCAGGGCCTCACCACCCTCACAGGGAAGGATTTCTGCCTCACATCTCATCTAAATCTACCCTCCTTCAGCTTAAGTAACAAGGCAAACATCATCTGAACAGGTTTCTTCCACTTGTAGCTTCCTATCTTAATCTTTTACCAAAATATTTTATTATAGAATGAAAAAAAGCACAGTTCGCTATCAACTCAAGTCAGCCAAGTCTTCCTTAGAGAGTGTTTTAACTTGAACAAGTCTTGGGCAAATGGGGATAAAATGAGAGTATAGAAGGATAAAATACAACCGAGTTTCCACTTTGCGGAAATTTCTTTCCCAGAAGTACTTCCTCCTCCCAAACACTCCTCTAGCACTTACAGTTTTCAAAACCCATTCATTTCACATTAGAATTTGGAATAAGTTCGACCAGTCTTATTCTGGGAAAACAGAGTCAGAGATGTATCATATGCAGATTTCTCAAGAAGAAATTGGTGGAAAAATGCTAATGAGTTATGATGTGATTACTACAAATAGCAATATTCTAGAAGATTCAGAGTACAATTATATCCAGAGCTACCAAAAAGCGCAAATATTCAGTCACCCAGAAGAGCAGGAAGGAATCAAAGCAATATTAGTGTTGCTAAGAGTACTTACATAGCACCTTCCATGCAAAGATCCAAAAATGTTTCATAAACACTGATTCACAGCACTACTTTAGAATGTACATGATAAATATTTATCCTCCTTTTACTAGGCACAGAGAACTTAGTGTACAACAATAGAGCAAATCAGCGGCAGAGCAGATTCCTCAAGTAGTCTGATCTGACCATAACACTGCAAACATCTCTTATTTGATGCTCTAAAATTTCATCTTTCTTTGCCTGTAGGTTATAAGGAAGAGTCAAAAAGAAGAACACCTACAGCATCACAAGCCAAGGAGATTAAAGCATGAATGAGAACATGAAATAAGACAGGAAATAAATATTTGTATCACAATTAGATAATATGATACCTTTTATCTATTTTAATATTTCTTGTAAGTAGCTGCTGTCATTGTCACAGTGATGCTATAGCATCATGAACATGAGAAGTGGTCTGCACAGTGGCAGACTGTAGAGGAAAAAAAAGATATTTACAGAGTCAATGCCTGCTAAAACATAATTCAAATGATTTTGCAGTGTGCATCTCCCTCATATAACAAGAAACATACTTCCTTAAGCAAGCAGAAAAAATATGATGACAGAAAAGCAGGAAACACTCATTGTTAAGTCTCCCAACTCCATCCAGATTTACCAGTTCAGATTTCCAGCTCATTGTTTGTCAACATTTCTTATCAAAATGCCCGTAAAGGATTGATCTGTCTGCAAAGCTGTTGGGAGGTGGGAAGGGAAGAAGATTTGAATTGGGGGTGGTGGGAGGGAGATGAAGCAGGACCCCCGAGAAAGGAATATACTTATAATTGGTCAGGAATTCTCCACTGAAACATGTTCCTCAGAAAACATCAGTAGTGTTCGACCCAAGACATCTCATGTGAAAGAAAAAATTACCATCAATGACTGATTCTCCCAGGAAGGCAACCATCCTGAAAAACCAGGCACCCAATAAACCAAAAGCTCTACAAATCAAGAAGCAATCCTACCACCCCAGTTTCAGAGCAGCCCACCTGGCAAATGCACAGTGAAACCAATCCATTTACCCATTCCAATACCGCTACTTCAATTGTTCAACTCTTGCACATCCTCACAAGAACTGTGCTCATGATTCTCAAACTGTATTAGTTATACCAACTCATTTCATAAAATCTTCCCAGAAAAACCTAAGACGACTTTGGAGTTTGCTCTTTCAAAATTTCCTTCAAAGAAAACAACAAAATAAAAAGTTTTACACAACTGCATATACCCACAACTGCATACATCCAAGTTTTGTGTTCTGAAATCAAAGAGAACCAAAAGCCAATCATGCTTGAGATACTGAAGTAATAGGAGGACCTCAAGGAAAGATGATCACTTCCTGAAGTCAAATACTTCCCACACAGGTCAGAGTCTCCTGCTAGCACCTGAGCTTGATTTGTGTTTTCACCTAACAAATGCCCCAGCTCAAAGTGGCAGGGCCTAAGGCCCACACACTCATCAGCTGCAGCTCTCATGCTTGCATACATAAGCCTGTGCTATGCATTTAGCATTGCTCTTTAAGGCCGTGTCAGGTTCCTTTAACAAAACACCACAAAGGAAATAATCCCTCCTTTTCAAAGACAGCCAAGTCACTAGGACCTCATAGGTTAGTAGCTGGAAGGAAGCAAACTGGCAACAGCACATTCTGTTTCATTATTTCATTTTTAATCCTTATACTAAAGAGCAATATTAAAGAAACAGCACAATGGAAGAGATCGGCCACATATTAGCACTGTGCATACCAGGACACAGGGTACATAACAAGGCAGTTGCAAAAAAAAAAAAAAAATTAGGATCTAGTAAATGGGTATAATCATCTCTGAGGGCTTCCATATAATTAAACTCAAATGAAGAAAATTTAACAAGGTTTTTCTTCCTGAAATGCAATACAACAAAAGTTGGCTTTTGCTGCTAAATACATAATGAGAGGAAAAGACAAAAATAAAGCTGAACAACTACAACCACCCCCAGACAACACAGTGCCATTAACTTAAATGGTAGGAACAGCAGATCCTGTTTGGTATTCTTAACTGATGCTGTATTTCATAGAAAGAAAATTAAACATTTGTTAGTTTTGAACCACTGGAAGTTTGAATATCCAGGTTTAGCTCTCCTTACTTTATTCTGACCTACAGACCAGTGAAAATATCCAACAGAACACAGCACAGCAAAGAAAAAAAAATCTAGAGAGATATGGGAAAGAGAACTACCTAGATGAGTAATTTGAACAATCTCATCTACCCAAAACATCAGAAATACACTATAATTTCTTCCAAACACTTCATCTCATTTCTCCCTCCTAAAAATCAGAGGTACACAGAATCACAGACTGGTTTGGGTTGGAAGGGACCTCACCGCCCATCCAGTGCCACCCCTGCCATGGGCAGGGACACCCTCCACTAGCCCAGGTTGCCCAAAGCCCCATCCAACCTGGCCTTGAACACTGCCAGGGAGCCAGGGGCAGCCACAGCTTCTCTGGGCAACCTGGGCCAGGGCCTCAGCACCCTCACAGGGAAGGATTTCTGCCTCACATCCCATCTCCATCTGCCCTCCTGCAGCTTCAGGCCATTCCCCTTGGCCTGTCACTCCCTGCCCTTGTCACCAGTCCCTCTCCAGCTTTCCTGCAGCCCCTGCAGGGACTGGAAGGGGCTCTAAGGTCTCCCCGCAGCCTTCTCTTCTCCAGGCTGAACAAGCCCAACTCTCTCAGCCTGTCTCCATAGCAGAGGTGCTCCAGCCCTGGGATCATCTCCGTGGCCTCCTCTGGACTCACTCCAACAGCTCCATATCCTTCTTGTCCTGGGGACCCCAGAGCTGGACGCAGCACTGCAGGGGGGTCTCACCAGAGCAGAGGGACGGAATCCCCTCCCTCAACCTGCTGGTCACGCTGCTGGAGATGCAGCCCAGGATACAGTTGGCTTAACGTGGCCAAGTTAATTCAGTATAAATCAGTGTTTCGGTTTCCTTATCCATCTGAACATGCAGCTGTGAACAAACAGGCAGTGGAGTTCAGGACCAACTCCTCCAACATCAGTGAGCATTTACACCAAATTAGGTGATCACGTAAGAGTGCTAGAGGTAGATCCCACTCTGAATTTGGCTTTGCTGGATTCCATCTTGCTAAATTGAGGACTTATTTTTCCCCATTTTGTCAAGAGCATTCCTGATTCTGATACCATTTTCAAAAGCACTGATCACTTTGCCCAGAATAGGCTTACCTACTTACTTTCTAGGTCTCATCATCTACTAACCACGCAATTCATCAATGAAAATACTTAACAATGAGCCGAGAAAAGTGATCAAAAACTGTACCTGAAATGCCTTCCAAACTTGCTGCATATTTTCTTAGTTTGTCCCAAGATCAAAAACTCTTCCGAGGTCATGATACAATCATATGCTGCCACTCCTTTAGCTACTGGATTATTTACCCTCTCAAAGATAATAATTAAATGGGTTTGAAATCATTTGTTAACAAAGTCACACTAGCTATTTTCTTAACAATTTATTTCAAGTTGTTTCAAATAGCTTGTTCTAAATCCTTGCATTTATGGACTTTTATCACCTACTCCCAGTGGATAAACAAACACACAATATAAAAACCACAATTAATGAATAATTAAACAAACAACATTTTATATTTCAGATAAGCATGAATTTGACTGTCTGTATACACCATTACTTTTGAATACCAGAAAAGTGCCCACCCTGCAAACCCCAGGCACATTTGCTGAATAACTGGACCCAAAGGATGCGTGACTGAAATCCCTTCACTGGAGGTTTCTTCATAGCTGCACAACTTATACTACATACTAAAAGCTTCTTGGTTTTATTTGTCCATTAGTTTATGTGGTAATAAATTTTAAAAAGGTATAAAAAGTTGTCACAAATAATACCTAAATCAAGCTTTCTAGCCTGTAGCATGGCTTTGACCCCTCTGAGTCTGAGTGTTCTTTCACACCAAGAAAACTCCCTCCCACCGCCTGCAAGGACAGTGCAGTGCAAGCCTCATGCCACTTGGAGTCAGCAACCCACTGCTGCAGGGCAAAGTCTTCCCCAGCTGTGGGTAAGGAACAAAGGAGAACAGGACGTGGAGAAACAGGAACATATTTACCTCTTAAAACGTGGAATTGACCACTGCGTCCCTCAAGATTAAAGAAACAATTTTGCCAGAACACAAAGCATGTAGGTCACGCTGTCTTACACCTACCTGCTCATTTCATGGCAGTTATTCAGCTGGTAATGAACAGTCAAGGAAAAGCAAAGCAACTGCCATGCCAAAGCGCTTTACAGGCTACATGCAAACTCAGAATTCCCTTAATGCTACATAAATGCGACTGCACTTCACAATAATCCAATAATTTATCATGGCTTTATAGTCCGTATGAACCCTACTTTGCATGTCAGAACAGTAAAAAAAAGCCTCATTCAAAATGTAGAATAAGTTTTTACATCAGAGAGGGGTTTTTTTGGCCAGAAGCCCAGCACCACAAGTTGTATGAAAATTGTTAGCATTTAAGCCCAGCTACTGAAATCAGTAACAAAATTCTCATTGCCTGCAAATAGTTCAGCATTAGAAGTTCATTTATGAACATACTAGTAAATAATATAATTTCAAAAATATGATTCAGAAGAAACGTAACGATTTGGTGCTGTCAGGTGTGAGAAACACAAATTATTTAAGTTGCGCCTTGTTTTTTCAATACAGACTGACATGCTAGCGGTAATTTTCAGACCCACGCCATTCCCTCCTGGCAGAAGGCACCACCAACCAGTACATCAGGCACTATGTAAATTCAGAACTGATTTATCACTTCTGTGCAATGAACGTTGGGTTTCCAAATGGCCACAAGAGATCAGAACCAGTGCGGCAGATCTCAAATACAAGGGAAGATTCATGACATGGTAAACTGTCAGGGATGTGCTGAAAGCGTCCCAGAAAGTTAACCTGTATATTTACACAATAGATACTGACATTGCAAAGATTGCTAGTGCATTATTTTGAATCTTTTAGAAATAGTAGTTTTCACTGTCAAATTTATAACATCAATAGCTTTATGGAGTGTCCTAAAACGACCAGTGGAAAATTAATCATTGCTGATCTGCAACAAGACTGCCTATTTTTTGCTCAGTTTCCTAAGAGAGTAAGGCTTCCAAGGCTGACAGTACTCTGTTCAGTCACACCTCAGCCATGGGCATTGTAAGGCAATCTGAAAGCCGATTACTGTAATACAACTTAATCCCTGAAGCAGAACTTTTATTCATGTAATCAGTGTAACTTATGTTGGAAGGACCTCTGGAGGTCACCTAGTCTAACCTCCGGCTTGAAGCAGGGCTAACGTCAAGGCTAGATCAGGTTGTTCAGGCCTCATCCCATCAACTTGTGAACTGTTTCCAAGGATGGAGACTCGACCACCTCTGTGGGCCCTGGCCCAGCACGTCACCATCCTCTCCAGGAAAAACAGATTTCCCCGTCTCCAGTTAAAATTTCTCCTTACTGCCACACATCACCACCACTGCTTGTCCTCTCTCTGGGCACCTGCATGAAGAGACTTCCTTCTCCAAATCCCTCGTCTGGCAGGGAAGCGCCACTGCCAGGTCCTCACCTTCAGCCTCTTCCTCCCCAGGCCAGACAAACCCAGCCTCTGCAGGTTCTCCTCATGCACCATCTGCTCCAGCCCCCTGACTGTCTTGGTGGCCTCCACCAGACTCAGGCCACTTTGTTGACCTCTCTCTTGTCCAGAACAGGAGACGGGATCCAGCTGTGGCCAAGAAGAAGGAATATTCAGTTCCCTCCAGCTGCCAGTTATGCTCTTACCAATGCAGCCCAATGCATGGCAGGCCTTCATTGCTGCAAAGAGATGTCAACTCATCTTCAACTTGCTGTCCACTACGTCCTCAGGCTCTTCTCTGAAGGGCCACCAGTTGGTACCGATGCATGGGGATTTTCTTTCTCAGTGCAAAAGATTCTGCATTTTTCATAAGTAAAGCTCGTGAGATTCCTCTTGGGCCATTAATCCAGCTTGCCAAGGTCCCTCTGAAGGACAGTCTGTTGTGGTTTAACCCAGCAGGCAGCTAAAACAACCACACAGCCTTTCGCTCACTCGCCCCCACCAGTGGGATGGAGGGAAAGAAAAAAAAAGTAAAACTCGTGGGCTGAGGTAAAAACAGTTTAATAGGACAGAAAAGGAAGATAATAATAATAGAATATATAAAACAAGCGATGCACAGCACAACTGCTTACCACCCATTGACCAATACCCAGCTAGGTCCTGAGCCACGGCATTCCCCAGCCAACTCCCCCAGCTTATATACTGAGCATGACGTCATATGGTATGGAATATCCCTTCGTCCAGTTGGGGTCAGCTGTGTCCCCTCCCAACTTCTTGTGCATTTCCTGTGGACGGATCCTGCCTCCTGGCTGGCAGGGCCTGAGAAGCTGAAAAGTCCTTGACTTAGTTGTAAACACTGCTTAGCAACAACTAAAATATCAGTGTTTAATCAACGTTATTTTCATACTAAATCCAAAATACAGCACTATATCAGCTACTAGGAAGAAAATTAACTCTTTCTCAGCTGCAACCAGGACACAGCCCTGTCCTCCAGCATATCATCCACTCCCTCCAAATTGCTATCATCCACAAACTCGATGTGAGGGCATTCACCCCATCCACCTGGGTCACCAGTGATGACATTACACAGCATTAGCGCAAGGACTGACCCCAGGGGAACAGCACCAATTAAATTTTGAACAGCTGACTAGGAAAACTGGGTAGTAGTTCTTCAGCTCCTTCAGTTCTACAGCCACTTCAGCAATCTAACAGGTAATGCTCAAAACTATTCCCTTTCCTCCAAGCATCAACCTGCATCAAAGACAACATTTAATTTCACACAAGGTAGCTTAGCCACTTATTTTCATTCCTGTGCAAAAAATCCCTTAACTGCTTGCTGTCTAAATCATAACTCCAATATCAACATTTAACAGCATTCCTGAATGCTTTTATGTAATGAGAAAGTCAACTACTTCTTTACATTCTCAGCTTTGGACCACTGAAAAAGCACTGAGTATCCCCTGATTTTTAATTTTATTTTTTTTTAAATCATACTTACAAGAGCTATAATTTGTACTTTACTGTCCTCTGAGTTTTAAGAAAATGCTCATTCCTTTATCTTTTCCACACTATATTATTATTGAAATAAAAGGTACCTTTGTCAGTAGGTATCAAAACTTGATCCTCCTGGATCTTATCTGTAATACTTATGCTTAACTAAATGTAGAATCAAAAAGTTTGCAGGACAGGGCTTAAATCATCTTCATAATCAAAAATAAAAGAGGAAATAGACAAAGTATTTTCACTGATAAAACAAGAAACAGCATAAACAGTAAAAAAATATCACTATGTTGGTTACAGAATTTCTTCTCACTCTTACAGTCTGATGCCAAAAGTTCCATAATGCCTTTAAATTATCAAAAACTGGCACTTTGGCTGGAAGATACAGTCCCAGTCTCTCTTCAGTAAGCAAAAACTTGAGGTAAGAGTTGAGTGGATGTTTCTTAAACCAATTTCAACCACAGTTAACAGTCCAGCGCCTAGCTGTGCTGGTTTGCTGTCTATTGGAATACGTGACAAAACAACATAGAGGCAACAACAAGGAACCAGGGCACAGCAGCACAGGTCACTTTTGATAGGGCTTGCTGATTTATATGGCACTCGTGAAACTACAGCCTTGCATGTTACAAGTTACAAAGAGAGGTTTTCAGTGTTATTCTTTGTCAATTGAAATTATAACTAAAATAGTCTCTTGCAACAGAAATATACAATAAAGGTGTAAGAGCAGCCATACTACAACAGACAGAAGATCTGCCTGGCCTACTGTCTATCTGCACCTGCATCCCCTTGAACCAGAAGAGCAGCAGCAGACTAGCAACAAGCTTGGCTCAGCTCCATCTGGTATTCCCAGAGCTAAGCTCCGGTTGTCAGAGCAGCAATTAAACTACAGTGCAAAACAAACACAGAAGGAAGCAACGGCCACCGTAAAACAACAAAACTTGACACCCAAAAAGCATCAAAATAAACTGACCTGTGGTGAATACCGCGAAGGTAAAACAAGAAGCAGGAGGCAAGTTCATTGATCTATAACATCACACATAACTTAGAATCATAAAGTTAACTGTGAAATTTGTCTGTAAATCAGCATTCGAATGAACTTCATTTCTACTTAAATATACACAAGAATACACAATAGTGCAAGAACTGTCCCTCCTACTCTGTGGCAAATGAAAACATATGGTGAAGGTCCTTCAGCAGGAAGCTTTTGGAAACTGAATTAAGATTATGCTGAGTTCCCATATTCACATGTTTGTTAAGGCCAGACTTGCCTTTAACATGTCATGTTTATTCACATAGCTGTTTCCATTCTTTCCTTTAGTTTCTATTACTTTTCCTGGTAAGATTGAATCCTGTACCAATCCACGGCTCTTCCCCGGGAACGTTTATAAAAACTGATACGGCATCTACAACCGGTTGCCATTTCACAGATTCAGACTGGTCGGGGTTGGAGGGAACCTCTGGAGATCACCTGGTCCAACCCCCCCTGCTAGAGCAGGATCACCTAAAGCAGGTTGCACAGGATTGCATCCAGGTGGGTTTTGAATCTCTCCAGAGAAGGAGACTCCACAACCTCTCTGGGCAGCCTGTCCCAGTGCTCGGTCACCCTCAGAGTGAAGAAGTTTTTCCTCACATTGAGATGGAACTTCCTGTGTTCCAGTTTGTGCCCATTGTCCCTTGTCCTGTCACTGGGCACCACTGAGAAGAGTCTGGCCCCATCCTCTTGACATCCACCCTTTAGATATTTATAAGCATTGATCAGATCCCCTCTCAGTCTTCTCTTCTCCAGGCTAAACAGCCCCAGCTCTCTCAGCCTTTCCTCGTATGAGAGATGCTCCGGTCCCCTAATCATCTTCATTTGGCTGCTGCGCTTCTGTGAGTTCCTTCAGAGCTCTGAGACAATCACCAATCCTTGTAACTTTTCATTTTGGGTTGTCCTCTTGTACCCTTCCTAATACATAACTATGGACGTGACATCCATAAACATCTCCAGACCCAAGTGTCCAACATCAGCTGTTCTAATACTCTGCACAAAGATGTCTCTCAACAGTTTGCAAGAGTCAGAACTTGAGCAGGTTCTACAAACCCTTCACACTTCTGGAAACCAGCATGAGAACAGCAGGACAGTTCGGACCAGGGGCCAGAACAGTGTAATACCACAGGAAGGACACTTCCCAATGCTCTCACAAGAGGCAAGCTCAGGAAGATGTTGATCCCAGAACATGGGGGCGGCAGCATGTGATGGGACACCCATGATCTCCAGAAATCTGCTCATCCCCTGTCTTCAGCAGTGATACAAAGACAGCAAAGTGCACAGAGCCATGTACGAGCCCTCCTAGGGTGTGAATGGCTCCTTGGGGCCACTCCAGTCCCACTGGCTCCAACTTCGCAGGAGGGTTAGTGACCAAGCCAACTGCACTGGTCAAGCCAACCGCACCCACCCCTCTCCAGGGCAGAGTAAGGCACAAATAGGACAATTACACACACATCCTCTCCCCAGGAGGGCAGGAGGAATCAGACCAGTTACAGCCCCTCTTTTCTCCAGGGCAAGAGAAGAGGGGCGGGGGGGGGGCTCAGGTCAGTTGCATCCTCCCTTTTTCTGGGGCAGACCCAACCAGTGACAGCCCCTCCCTGGGGCAGAAGGCGAGATCAGGCCAGTTTCCACACACGCAGAGAGAAACAGGAGCGAACCAGCCTGTCACACCCCCGTCCCCAAGGCCGGAGAAGAGCTGAGGGACAGCCCAGAGCAGTTACCGCCTCCCTGCCGCGTTGCCGCCAAAGGCCGCCTGCCCGAACTCCTCCGCAGACCCCCGTACTCACAGGAACCTGCTCGTTCTCGTTGCTCTCCTCCTCCTCCTCCTCCTCTCCCGGCTCCATGGCAGCAGGCAGACCGCCCGGCTGCCCGCCAGCCCCTTCCCCTCACAGAGGCCGTCCCGGGACCGCGGGCCGGCGCGAGCCCAGCCCAGCCAGCCCCGCCCTGCTGCGCACGCGCCGCCGCCCTACGAACCCGCCCCGTCGTTAGGGACTCGGTCCCACCCCGCGCATGCGCGGGTACCGCCCCCGGCACGCGCCGCGAGTGGCCGTTGGAGGGCGGGGCGGGGCCAAGCGGGGCGGGGCGGGGCGGGCGCCGCCGAGCGGCGGTTGAGGAAGCGGGCGGCGGGGTTTTGGCGGGCAGAGGGGTGGTGAGTGCCCGGATGAAGCGCTGAGGGGTGGGTCTCCTCACACAAACCGGCTTCTCGCCCCGACCCTTTCCTTCCCGGCTCTCAGAGCCGCCCTCTGAGGTCACAGTCGTCTGGAAATAGGTGCACACTAAGGGGGAATTTCTGTAAGTGAGAAGTTTTGCAAATGAGCGTGGTGGCTGTGTTCTTTTCCTGTGACGGCGAGCCGTTTCCCCTGCTCTTCTGTGCCAGTCCACTTGTAGAGAGGCAATGCGTGATCATTGCGAGCTTTGGGAGTTGGTGACGAGTGTACAGTAAAATCCGGTGGCAGACATTTTGAGATAGTGCAGGTGTTACCAAGGAATGAGATGTGATTTCCTAGGTGGGAAGTCTGTCCAGCTTACTCAAAGCTCTCTGCCAGGAGAGGTGATCCCTGCTGGTCTGTCAGGGACCATCTTCCCAATCAGACTGAAGAAAGTACAGGCATCGAGTTTGGGGGAGATACTCTGCAAGGGCCCCTTTAGGCCTGGGTGTCAGCAGTCTCCCCCAAATTGTTCATTCCTTCTTTTTGGGTGCCAGAAAGGAAAGAGAAGCTCCATGTTTCCCCTGGCACAGCCACAATGCTCTCTCTGAGGCATTCAGTACAAGTCCTTACTATAATGACATTTTATGTTTCAAGTGGTTGTCAGCAAGGGCAAGGGAGGAATTTCCTCTTAAAAGCACAATGGTCTGGCTGTATTTTATTTACTTACCTTCCTTTAAAGCACCAAGAGCAGGTGACAGTTGAAGCCGTAACAGCAGAAGATGCAGATCGTTGATTTGGCACGGTACTGACAGTCCTTCCCCCACGTCTCCAGATGTACGGAGGAGAGAGAGGAGTCTCCAGGGTCATTGACTGCAGCTTTGTAATCCGTGTTTCACAGACAGAACATCATTTAATCTTTCATGAAGTTATTGAGCTCCTTCTCAAAAGCAATTAAGCTTTTCTGGTGTTGGTATAAGCAATATATCCAGCTGTCCATATGAATATAGCTCCAGACTGTCCACCTCTCTGTTATAAGACAATAAATCACTGCACCAGTTTGTATTCTCTTAATAAGCAGAGGGAAGCTGAAGCAGACTGAAAAATAAAAGTGCCTCCATAAAATTTTCTGTCCCCTGAGTTATTTATTCTCCTCGTAGCAGTTATCCACCACGTATCCAACAGATCTCCCAAAAGGCGGTGTATGCTCGTTGATTCTGCAGTGAATTGGGTGTTATTTTTCAGCGCTAGATAAATCGGAACACTAAAGTACATCAAGGCAAACATTCCTTAAAATAATTAAAGTGCTGATAAGAAAATGCAGCTTTATATCCGAACCCACCTCCTATGACAAATGCAATTAAATTTGCTGGACCCAGCCTATCCTAGTTCTTGTTTATACGCATCCCCAAAAATCATCACCTAATAATTTACAGGTGAGGCTTAAGAAAATAACACGTATCGGGGTGTGAAAAAAGTAAATAACCACTGTGAGAAGCTGAGATTCCATGCTTGCTTTCCCTGGGAAGTACAAGGAGTAGCCTGCTTAATTCCAGTGCCATTTTCCCTAATTACAGCAATGCGAGGGAGAGCAGGATTTAGCCCATACGTTGTAGCGCTAATAACAGTTCCAAATGTCATCTGTGAGAAAGCTTGCCATTTGCTTTTTCTCTGCTGCAAGTGACTGAAGGGCTCCTCTTGTCATACAATACAGAAATTCTGTCATTCCCTTTTATTTTTAGAAGAGCAATTCACAGGCAGAGAGGGGAGGAGGAAGGGTTTTCTGAATGTTTATCGCTTACACATCATACAGGAAGCTGTTCACATTCTTTATTAATTTTCTAACAATATCCAGAGACTTACTCAGTCTGAGATGTAATATGCTAAAATCCTTTCCAATAAAATGTCACTTGAAATTAAAATGGGAGAGGAATTTTAAAAAAGGCCATCACTGTGGAAGATTATCAGAGCTGGGCCTGAACCAGCCCTGCCTGGTTTGGCTTCCCCCAAAACCCTGTAAAGGTCTTTTAAAGGTGAAATATAACGTATGAAAACACGGCAATTGATTAACGTGCTAATTCCAGAGGAGAATATAAAATACAGGTGTCCCTGATGACTGCAATATCTTGTAAAAAGGAATATTTTAAAAATCAGGTCCTGGCTTGTGCCAATGATGTGTTAATTGCAAAGCGTTTGACGTAGGGATTCTTTCTACCTGTGCAAAAGCACCCAGGCAACGGAGAACTCTGGATGTGACCTCGGTGGAAGCGGTTAATAAAAGCAGATAGTACTGTGATTATTACAACATGTTAATTAAGAACCTCTGTCCCTTACCACAAGTGATGGTCCCAGGCAGCCTAAGAGGACAAAAAGTGATCTGTGAATGGCTGTGATATCCCCAGCAACTGCACTTGTAAATCCACCTCTTGGCATGCCAGCGAAATATTAAACTGTTTTTCGAGTATTTTGCTGTAGATCTAATTGGGTTCTCAGGCTGCCGGCTTTGGATGCGCTGAGGTGGTTGGAAACTCAGTTATTGGGAGCTGGTCAACGAGAATCTTTAGGTAGCTTGGAAAATCTCAGCTATTGTGGTGTTGGGGTATTTTGGTATTGGGTACCTCAAGAACACTTAGACCTGAAGGAGCCGGCTCCACTCTGTCTTTTCCTGGTTTGTGATTGAAAAAATTTATGTGGTTTAGTGGGAGATACCCAGGTAATCTCTATGTCTAGACTTGGTTAAACAAAAATGAGGGGAAAAAGCAAGTAAGTGAAGATAAAGTGCATCAGTGGGCAGAAAGGTGGGCAGCACAGAGGAAGAAAGTGCTCGTACACAAGAAGACTGATTAGGTGATTCAATTAGTGAAAGGACAGTGGGAGTGCTCCGTTAAAAGAAGAGCTGAAATGTGTATGTATTAGTGCAAGGGAAGGAGTTCAAACTGCAGATGCAGGACATGGAACCGGGTATTAGGATAACGATGATAATCATGAGTTAGAGCTCACGATTAGAGCACAGGCACCAAAGAGTCAGTGAATGTATGAATGGGGAGGCTGTGCGCTACGTGCCGTGGTTTACTAGGCTGGAGAAGTAAGGGCTGGAACGGGTGGAACAGAACCGCTGTAGGTCAGCGTGACTTTGAGGAAAACTGGTAAAAGATTTTTGTCCTCGGTGTCAGCGGCAGCGCTAGCAATCTGCTGTAATTACTGTCAGAGAAAGCAGGAGGGTTTATTAGTTGATTCTGTCTAAATTAGATTGAGGGATAAACAGAATCTGGGCTTAACTGCTGATTCTGATCTCAGTAAGTCAGGATTAAACCAAGAAAACTGTTTAATGAGGTAAAATGAGAAACTTGGGCCCAGCATCACTCCAACAAACCTCAGGCACCTAACTGGGGTATCTAAGTTGGAATGAGGGTTGCCTCACAGTCCTGACAAGGTGTTGGATCCCAGACTGGTTTGGGTTGGAAGGGACCTCACCGCTCATCCAGTCCCACACCCCTGCCATGGGCAGGGACACCCTCCACTAGCCCAGGTTGCCCAAAGCCCCATCCAGCCTGGCCTTGAACACTGCCAGGGAGCCAGGGGCAGCCACAGCTTCTCTGGGCACCCTGGGCCAGGGCCTCACCACCCTCATCTTAAAATGATTCAGCATGCCTAAAATCCACTCTCTGAGGGTACATGGTTCCTTCCAGTGACCCCAGAAGGTGCCTAGGATAACTAAACACCTAAGTTAGGTACTCTGGTAAGATACCCAAAATTAGGTTACGTAGACTCAAGTTTTGAGGACCTGAACATGGAGAAAGCTTGAAAATTCTTTCTGTCAGTGGTGCATGAGTTGTTTAAAGTTTTATTCCATATACAGGAGGGAAGACTCTGCATTGAAAGGCTCTGGACCTGGGTGAAAAACATCTGAGAGGCTACTGGGAATAAACAGGGACCCTAAGAGAGTGATCAAGAGCACTCATCGCCAAAGAAAGCTTGATCTCGGGGGTGAGAAAGCTTAGGAAGCAATTAGGTGTGTGGAAGGGTAAGCTGGGATGAGAAAAGGAACAACCTCAATGCCTTCCTCCCAAAGAGCAACGCTGAGCCCCCGATTTCAAGCAAAAGGAGAACATTTTAGTCCGCCTTTCTCCAGTGACCCGAAGCAGGCTGATATCGCTGCTGCAACGCGTGCTGTTTATTAACATCCCAACCAACAAGCAGACAGTGCAGCTCCTGCAAGTATCGCAGTCACAGATTCAGGACTGGTGTCTTGACTCACATCTTATGCAATCCTTCTCACCAGGAAGCGAGAAAGAACCTATTAAATCTGCCCACACAGCGCCTCTAATGCCTGTGCTGAAAGTGGTAGGAAATTATGATAGATGTACGGAGCCCTTCCCCAGGTTTCAGGCAAATCAGGGGAAAGTTCCTTCGGAAAAATGTACAACTAATTATGGATTTTCCAGCTGTGATAATGTTTGGAGGTCTAAGTCTTCTTTTAATTAAATCAGAGGTTTATGACTGAACACTTCCATTTCTGGTAGGAGTCTGTAGGGAGTAGCCTTTGAATTGGTAAATCAGCTGCCTGAATAAACCACTTGTCAAGCTAAAATGTTACGTTCTTTGAGTTATGTGCTAAGTTTAAACAAGAAAATAAATAAGTGAATTTAGCGGAGATGAAGAATGACAAACTGGCAGTGCTGGAAACTGGGGTCATTGTTCTACCCGCAGGATCAGAACAGCTCCTGCGGTACACTTTCTGTCTGTGCCATCCCATCAGCGTGCTTCTCCTCTGGCAGCGGAATAGTTTGCACTCCATCACCCATTCAGATCTCGCTTTCTGTGCTGCACGGGGCTGCTGGAAATACATTCATTTCTGCTGATTGGACTGGTGGCTTTTAGACACTTTGGACCTGGTTGTGCCAGGGCTACCTAGTTCTTCAGACTGATCTCCCTGGTCTCCCTCCCTCAGCGCTAGCGCTCTGAGGCTGTGCCTGGGAAAGCCAAGACATCCGGTTTATGCTTGAAATATTGAGGAGTCTCTTTAAGTTTTCTGTCTGTCTTCTTCAGTAGCATACTCCTCAGTTGGTCCACCACACCAGTGCCCTCACGTGTTGGTATCCAGGGTATCTGAATTACAGACCAAGGGTGGAGTTTGGTTGACAGATAAAAAAACATCTGAGTTTAAGTCTCTAAACAGAGGTTTCTACATGTGAAATGTGGGTTTAAACCCCTCTACAATCTGTGGCAGTGCAGGATAGGATACAGTTGCCTAAAACTAAAACCTAGTTCAGTTTGAGATACTTCCACACCTGCCTGGAGCTGGTGGGGGGAAGGCCTTCACCCTTCTGCAATAGCAGCTTTCGGTGATTCCTGAGGCATTCAACTGCAAAATGTGGGTATCTGCTCTGGGGTCAGTTGAATCACTCCTACACTTCACTGAGCTCAACTCTTGTTACCTACCCACAGACATCTAGTGCTATCTGAGATGTAGCAGAGTGCCCAAGACATCCGTGCAGAGCTGGTGAATCTGACACCAGACCTATGGGAGACCTGTGCCCTCATGGAAATGGAGATGTGATACCACTGGGCATCTCAAGTAGCACTCGATGGCTATGTTTGGGCAACAGAATTGATCCTCAGATTTTAATTGACCGTAAAGGGAGCTTAGACACCTCATTCAGATGCAGATGTTCACGTGTTCACATCCTTCTCTTTCAGGAGCCCGAGTCTTGTACTTGGAACTCTTAGTCAACTTTCACACTCTGGAGAGGAGTCACTCACTCAATACTCTCCAGACACCTTTTCTCTGATGGCATTTTCTGAAGCAACCTGCTCTCTTTCAGCATTGACCGTAAACCCATAGACAGTTTTTCCACGACATCCAGATGACCAGTATTGATTGTCTATTGTACTCAGCCATCTCACCTCTATCTTGTTTCCACTCTTCAGTCTCTTCTACTTTTGACTCCTCTGCCCTTCTTTCCCGCTGCAAGGTTGCCCAGTCGTAGCTCATCACTGATACCAGACTGCAGAATGTTTAGGGTGGACTGACAGTTATCTAAAGTTATAGTCCTACAGTACAGACTTCTAATCTGAACTGGGGTGTGTAAGCTCCCTTGATAATCCATGGGGAAAAATCGTACTCTTTTAGGGCATGAGTCAGCTGATCTGTTTTAGATCTCTATTTTAGGATGAGATGAAGCATGCCCTCAAAGTTTCTGTTCTTCTGTGTTGACTTTAAAGGGAACCCAGGGTGACTTGCTCAAATGGAGCTATCTGTGCTACGAAAGTCTATCTTTGGTCTGATGAATTGCAACAATGAAGAGCAAGGGTGACTTCATCCATTATATATTCATTCTTTTGAGTGGATTCACTCAATCTCGAGTTCTGCTACCTGGCTAATACACTGTTAGACTCGCACTGTTCACTCCTTGAGGTTCCTTTTCTTCTTTGCTCTGCTTCTCTCCCGGGACAGGATCTTGCCTAATACTCCCAAGAGTATTATTGTCAACATATGTTGTGACCCTACCTCTGTGCTTCCCTGCCCTCCATCTGCTGTTCATTCTCCTCCATGGTCACGGTCATGGTGTAGGATTTTCTTGATTGTCTCCACACTTGCCTCAAATATTTCATGCCATCTCCTTTGCACTCACTTTTATCCCATCCCCTACTCTTTCCTTACACCCTTGTTCTTGACTGCTAATTTCTCCTCACAGTACAATCAGGCGTTAGGTTCTGTCATCTCCAAAAACTCTCACTCTGAAACCCATTTGCCACCTCCATTCCTGCCCCATCTTGCCTTCTCTCTCCACATCTAAGCTCATTGATCACACCACAATTGCTGTCACAGATTCATAGAGCAGTTCAGGGCTGGAAGGGACTTAGCAGATCTGACTAAATCAGGTTACTTAGGACTTTGCCCAGTGAAGTTCTGAATATCTCCAGGGATATTGGATTCATCCAGTGTCCACCCCTTTCAGTACTTAAGAAATGCTCATTCCAGGAGTCCGTCATGACTTCTTTAAAGTTAAATCTCAAAACCAATACTTCATCCTCACCTTCCCTGACTTGTCAATCAGTTCCAGCAGTTACACTGATCTTCCTGAAGTCTTGTCCTTCTTTGGCATCTTCCTGTTTCTCCAGTGGATCCTTCAGTATGGAATTTGGAGAATATTTCTCTTCTTGCTTCCAGGTGCTCTGTGTAGGTCTCAGAGGACTCTATATGCTGTGTGCTGTATGGTCTCCTTATTACATCTCTGGGAGACTCTCAGAGACACAAACCCAGGTACTGCCTCTGTGGTAGCAACTCGCAGGTGCAGCCCTTTACTCCAGCTGCCCTCCTCAGCCTGGAGCAGAAGCCCAGCCTGTGTTTGGTATCCTTACGTTAGGGATGTCCATTCAAGCTCCAAATGGCTTCCGCCAGCCCTCCTCCGCTTTTCTTAGCAGACTACCACTCAGCCCTTTCATGTGGGCCCCACCTTTGGCTTGGGTCTTCCTCTTGGTCCCTTCACTCAAGCTGTCTAAATGTCTCTGACTCTTTCCACCTGAAGGCTCAGAGGTGCAGCCATCCGTCTCCCATCCCAAATGCTGCCATATCCCCTTCTCTGGACTTCACAGCCTAACCCCAGGGGCAGTTACCCCAGGGGCAGCTGCAAAACCTAACATTTTGCTTCTGTCACCCTGTATCCTCTGGCTCCTTCCCCCCCATTGCCTCCAACTCAAAAGCTTGCTCCGCATTTCCAAGACCCTTTTTACGTACTCTCGGCGCATCCCTCACCTTTCATCAGCACGAGGAAGCCAGCTCTCTCCGCCAGCGGTGCCGGCCTCCGTTACCTCCATGCTAGCATGCGGGCAAGTACCTTCATGCTCTTTCCCATGCCACTCCTCGTATTTTGCTGCGATTCCTGCAAAAAGCTGCCTACCAGACCACTGGGGTGCTGAGCTGACTTCCCGTCATGCTGGCTGACATTGTATCATTGTTTTCTTGCTTTCCTCCATCTGTCTGTTTCCATCTGTTATATCTTGCCTTATCCTTAGACTGTAGCCTTTGCGAGACAGAGACTGTCCTTTTTATTTCTGTGTCTGGGTGGTACAGCCTGGCCCTTGTCTGTGAGTAGGGCTGCAAGACACTTTAATGATAAACGTCCGATAAAATAATAGTTTATTTTACTGAACCCACAGCAATGGTTGCCTAGCCTTCGACTCTCACGAGGAAGAACAGAGGCCTTGAATTTGTATGAGACTTGACCTCCCCAGATCCTCTTCAGGGGTAATGGGAGACTACCTCAGTTTCAACCATCTGATCGTCCTTAAATTACTTATGTTATAATTATAAACCTCCAAAGTAAGACTAATAACATGCAACTGTAGTTCATTTTCAGACTTGGCTAAGAAAAGGCTGTAACCAGACTGAGCAATTTTAATTTAAGCAAATTAAGGATTTAAATTTAGCACGGTAACTAAAATGCTACGAGTCATAAACCATCACCCCATGTTAACGACACGATCATCTTCTTCTCATGGTTTGATGTTATATAGCACCCTTATTTCTTGGTTTCTGACCGGTCTGAAATCATCGTTACAGTATTAGTCATGCAACGAATGTCTGGGAACTTACAATGCTTAACATTTTGTTTCTTTCTTACTTCATGGAAGGGTTTTTTATTATTATTGCTTTACTATTAAAGTACAGTACAGTACTATTTTTGGATAGAAACCTTTAAAATTAACTGAGTTTTTATACTTTGTAAAAATAAGAGACCTACATGAGAAACTGTCTATTTAAATCCTCATTCTTCAATTTAATATTGAGTACCAGAAGCAGTAAAAGATTTTGCTCTTAATCATATTAATGAACTTAATTATTTTAGGAATACATGCTGCCAAGCAGGTTATCTATTTTAGAATGTAATAGCGTCGTAAATTAAATGTAGCAATTAAAAGAAAATGTGTAGCAAATAACAGGTATACTTTTGATGTAAATAAGATAAGTTTTGACAGATGGGATGGTTGGGCAGAGGGAGAACAGTATAAAGGCAATCTAGTCCCCAGTATGTGTTTTATAGGATCCAGTGGTCCCAGTTGGTCATTGCCAGTACAGTCAAGAAAGAAACAGGATTTCCTTGAACAGAAATTAGAATTATGTTACCAGTAGATGTTTTCTCCACAGCCTCCTTTTTTTTTTTTTTAGCCTTGATACATACCCCAGAAACTTTTTGGATCCTGGATACAGAATCACTCTGGGGAAATCTAATAATAAAAAGAAATATTTATGTCTTGTCATTTTAGAAGCCCCAGCCAGAAACAAAGTGCTAGGCACTGTCCAAGTGGAGGAAGGAGATCTTTGCTATACAGAGGTACCCACCAAAGTCTGAGACAAGAAGTAATTACCAAAACTGCACTGTTTTGGGGGCAGTCATCTCTTCAGGGGCTTTGACTGTTGAAAAGTCCTGTGAACCTTTGCTTCACTACCAACCTACTGGAAGGAGTTTTCTCTGGAGTTCCCACCATGAGAGCAGTTGCGAGCACTTCCTAATCATCCTCCCAAATTCTGCTCCCAGCTCCTCTTTGCGACGGGTCACCCATGCGTTGGAGACAGCAGGTTCTCATGGAGGACAGAGCAGAGCACAAGGACTTGGAGCCTCATCTGTGCTGCTTCCCATCGTGCGTAACCCTGCCTCGAAGACATGCACTGATCGGTCGCTCTCTGGAAGGAGAGTTTATGTGATAGCGCCATTGACTTCCCAACATCTCAAGAAGGTAAGAGAGAAAATTAGCTTTCGCCGTCACAGCAGTTTGCCAATTCTAGTGAAGAACAATTACTGCTGGGGAATAGTAAATGTTTCCCATTGGCAGATTTCCTTCTCGCAGCCCACAGCTCCCCGTCAGGGTGGCAGCCACTTGCTTTGCCTAAGCTCAGAGCCAGCCTTGGTGAAGGAAATGATATTCAGGTCTCAGCTATCGTCGGTTCTAACTCATTTGTGCCCGTTTCAACCCACAGATGGATTCTGGTTAGTTTTACAACATGGTCTCTTTGCTGCCTGGGAAGAGCTCGCTTACTCATTTGTGCCATTAAGAACCATCCGGTGATGCAACGTTCAATACGCTGTCCGTTTAGACTGTGTTAGGACTGCCAGCCTAGAGCTGAAGGGTGATAAAAGAAAGATGAGATGAACTGAAATGAAAGATGATTGATAAAAATATAATTCCGCTGATAATTCCATCTGTCAGTCTAATAACTCGCTCGTAATGTTTTTTTAATAATAATAACTTGTGCTTACATAACAGCTCCTATATGTGGCTTCTTAAGCAGTTTGTAAGTATTAATTAAAGCCCAAAACAGCCGTGTGAGGCAGGTGGGAATTCACATCGAATATCGCTATCATCACTCCCTCATTCCACAGGCAGACAAGTTGGCAGAGCTGGCTAGAGGCTTTGCAGCGCTGCAGGCAAAATTCAGTTTGCTCCGAACAAACTAGTTCCCCTCCACGGTCTGCAGACACGCAGGCATGGAGCAAGGTGAGATGAACAGGCAGGAGGGTTTGGGCCACCTCTTGCCAGCACCACTTCGTTCAGACTTCAGATCCAGTCCCCGCAGGGAATCTCTGCTGTCGTGAGCTGGGCAGAGCTGTGGTTGCTGTTGTGATGTTCAGAATGGTCTTCGTCATGCTCAAAGTTCAGCTTCTGCTGCTCTAGGTAACCACCCATTTTGTCTGTGTCTAAAGACAGTGCTGGCAACTGGGCAGAAGTGCTGGGCAATAGATCTGTAATCAACCCAGAAAAAGAGCGGGGTCTCTTCATACATCCCTGAGTTACAGGTAACCTTCCTCCCCACTGCCGTCCTCCGGAGTGGACAAGAAAAATGCAGCTGGCCTTGAGGTGGGCGCTTGGACAATCAGTTCTTGGTGACTGCCATACATTTGAAACCAAGTCCTGTAAATCCTCACTTGCAGTCCCTGGACTCCCTGCGATGACTTAGAAATCACAGTATGCGGTGTTATCTGAATCAGTCCTTTATTATTATTCTTTTTTAGCTATTATTGTTGATATTGTTATTTGGAGCCTGGCTGTAGTCCACAAAGAAATGGTTCCCCTTGGGCTTCAAGCTGCAGAAATACAACTCGAAAGCACTTGGTCTAAGCTGAAAGAAAATAGACACGCAAGATGACTCTATTTTACATGTCTGCACATGGGTGCCCACTTGTACAACTGGCATCCAGGCTCCCATGGAGTCAATGGAGATCAGGCAATGGGCCTAGGGACTGATTCACATCCCCGAGAATGGGTGCTTATATTTGCTCTGCTCTTCTTCATACCATCTGAGCAGATCAGGTGTATGTGGGACCAGAGACAAAGAGCCTGTTTATATCAGTGTAGAACTTCTACTTATTTGCTGAACCAAATACCTACCACGTGTTCTTTCTCAGGTTTTAAGCTGTAATTTTTAGTTGCAAAGACAAAATGAAAACCCACAATGCAGCCTTAGGAGGGGTCACACATCCACTTATGTTGCAGAGAGCTGTCAGCTCCTCGTTTATATCCCTGAAAGCCTGGCACAGAGATGAAAAGTATAGCCCGTCCCCACCTAGTGACCCTTGCTTTCCTGGTGAATCACTTTGTCTATGCTACCTCAACCTTTTCATGTTCTCCCCCGCTCCTTTCAATATAGAAACAAATCTAAAATGGCGATTGATTTTAAAAGTGCATTTTGTTCCCTTTCATGCCTGTTCGGATGTTGCCAGGCTGGTATTTCGCACACGCGCGCATCGTCAGAGCCTGTTACCAAGAAAGCATGACGTTGACTTTTGTCTGTCAGGTCACTCCTCGTGTGGGGGTTTATGAATCAACACTTGAGAGGTGTAAGATGTCCATCCTAATTCCTCAGACATCTATGAGCCTGGCTTCCTTGGAAACAGGGCTTAGGTGACTGTGTGCATCCATCTGTCTGTTCATCTTCCTAATTTTAAAGGAATAAGGTAATAACTGGCTGATAGCCATTGGACAGCTTCAACCAAATGTTATGAATGTCCCAACCATGGAAGGATTTTTATAGAGTCTGTTAATTAAAGCATTACAAGACACCAGGGGACCCAATTAAGAGCTACAGCTCTGTGGGACATCAGGTTCTACTTATCACTGCCCACCTTGTTCACTTAGGTGGTTCATCACACTTTGCGGGTAAAGCTCACCACGTGTGGAGGCCTCGCTTTCCCAGTGTTATACTCAAATCTGAGTAAACTTGAGTTACCCATCAGGCAAAGAAGTCAAGCAATACTCTGTGCCCCACTGTAGCTCGCTCTCTCCCATCTGCAGCCAGCACATGTTTGTCTATGCTTAGTGTTAGGCGTTGGGCAACCCCCTCCCCAGAAAGAGAGCCTCTGCACTTTTGGGAAGGACCATGCTCCAGTTCATGTTCTCCAAGCAGAGTATGAGGCCAAATAGCCAGCTGTCTCCTCAGCAGATACCCAAACAGGACTCATCCCAAGGTGGAACAGGCATTCACCCCAAGCTACAGCCCACAGTGGGAAAGAAAAGGTGGGAGATCTTGGCGTGCATAAGGCTAGTTTTGAGCTTGCTTCAGCAACTGGTGCAGAGGGTTTGGTGACCTACAGTTGTGTGTCATATCTAAGAGGGCAGTGCCTGCTCATGGATTTAAATTCAGAAATGCTGGGCTGAGGATGCAGGGTAGCCCATCTGCGGGCACTGATGTGTTGTGCAAAACGCATTCCTCTTTGCCAGCTTACCTTTGTTAGAGATACCCTTCTTCTGAGCTCCAACACAGGCTACCACGCCATCCCATCCATGAGCTGCCTGTATTGGCACTACTCTCATCTTCCAGAGTCGTCTTTATTTGAGAAGTTACCCCTTCCACCTCCATCTCCTTCTCAGCTTCTCTTCCATTATATTACCCTTTTCCCTATTTGGTTTTCATTTCTCCTTGACATGCCCACGATATGCCAACACTAACTTCTTGATCTTTCACAGTGACTAACGCTTCCGTTTTGCCAACCATTCTGAATCATTCTGGCTGGTTCAGCACATATCCACAGAACTGACACACATCATTATTCTTGGACGCAAACTTATATGAAGGAATTGCGTCCCCTCAGGTTGCTTTTCTAGTTGCCATTTTTGGCTGCAGGATCACCCGGAATTTGCATGCAAAAAAATTATGGTAGCCTTTGTGTTGTGGGTGTGTTACAGTTTTCAGTAATTTTATCAGCATGATTTCTGTATCTTTCCATCTGTGAAGCAAGATGCCCTTGGCTTATATATTTGTCATCCGCTCTACTAAGATTTTAGAAGCTCCTTTGAAAATCTATGCAACCCAAGTTCAAGATTTTCTATTGCAAAACAAAGCCTGCCGTGGCCAACCACAGAGCTCTAGAAGACCCTGGAACCAGCTCCTCACAAAGAGAAGACACCTGCTTTTTGAGTTCATTCACTGCTGAAATGGAGTTCAATCATAAAGGCCGCAATATCCATGTTTTTTGACCTTGGGGTAGGGCAATCATCAGGAAGCAAGAGTAGGAAGGGCAGGAAGGTTCTACAGAGGGATCTGGACAGGCTGGATCAATGAGCCAAGGCAACTGTATGAGGTTCAACAAAACTCAGTACCAGGTCCTGCACCTGGGTCACAAGAACCCCAGGCAACGCTACAGGCGTGGGGAAGAGTGGCTGGAAAGCCACCCATCAGACAAGGACCTGGGGGTGTTGGTCGACAGGCGGCTCAGTATGAGCCAGCAGTGTGCCCAGGTGGCCAAGAAGGCCAACAGCATCCTGGCTTGTATCAGAAACAGTGTGGCCAGCAGGACCAGCGTGGTGATCGTCCCCCTGTACTCAGCACTGGTGAGGCCGCACCTCGAGTACTATGTTCAGTTTTGGGCCCCTCGCTACAAGAAGGACATTGAGGTGCTGGAGCATGTCCAGAGAAGGGCAACCAAGTGGTGCAGGGTCTGGAGCACAAGTCTGGTGAGGAGCGGCTGAGGGAAATGGGGTTGTTTAGCCTGGGGAACAGGAGGCTGAGGGGAGACCTGATTGCTCTCTACAAGTACCTGAAAGGAGGGTGTAGCCAGGTGGGGGTTGGTCTCTTCTCCCAAGTAACAAGTGATAGGACAAGAGGAAACAGCCTCCAGTTGTGCCAGGGGAGGTTTAGACTGGATCTTAGGAGAAACTTCTTGACTGAAAGGGTTGTCAATCCCTGGAACAGGCTGCCCAGGGAAGTGGTGGAGTCCCCATCCCTGGAGGGATTTAAAACACACATAGATGTGGTGCTTAGGGACATGGTTTAGTGGTGGGCTTGGCAATGTGAGGTTAACAGTTGGACTTGGTGATCTTAAAGGTCTTTTCCAACCCAAACGATTCTGTGATTCTAAGAAGCAAGACTCCACGCAGTGCAGGCAAATAGTAAGTGCGCTTGTGTTATAACATTTTGCCAAGGTTAGTCTTGCTGTTACGGAAACCAAACGTTCAAAATTAAATTTGTTTCATGGATGCAAAACTAAAGAAACTGTAGATAACATATACAGTCAGTTGCTGGTTCCTCTTGCTCCAGCTGCTCTGCTCATTAAGGCAGCCCAGCTTTTCCCATTTCTAACACTCGCTTTCAGTTGCTCAGAACTTTTGCCAAAGTGTAATTGTTTGGACAAGAATTTTCTGGGATAAATGTCGCTCTCCAGCTGAGATTTTGTGTAAAGTTTCAGATGAAACAGTTCTGTGGTTTTCAGGAATGAGGGGAGGAGAAAAATATGTCATTTTGTCAGATTAGAAAATGTTTTGGAGTGTTATAAAATGTGTTATAAAATAATCAAGGAGATACCTGTCCCAGGAAAATCCACCTGAACATGCTTATTTCACCTTTGAAAAATCTGGCTTTTTTCCTTGTGTTCAGTGAGATATATGGCAAATTTACAGGCATGTTCTGTGAACATGGACGAGTCTATCTCACCCTAAATGTAAACAGCACGTGCTCTGCTGCCTGCTCCTACAGCACATGCGACATATGTTAGGAATATAGTACCTCGGGAGAACGTTCTTGGCCAGTGCCAAGTATGATACGGGCAAGAACTGACATGAATAGCAGGAGCCTGTCTGCCTCTTCCCAAGGCACACGGAGGGGTGAGGTACGTGTCTCTCATACAGGAGGACCAAAGGTAGGGAGGAAAGGAGACTGGGAGAAAGGAAAGAGAAGGAAGATGAGCTGGACAGAAATGGAGTAGGTGATAGAAGAGACTAGGGCAGGAATCATGAGCTTAAACTTTGGCATTTGGTGTCATGAGAGGGTGTCCTGCTTGAGCTCCACCTGATCAGGAGGGTCCAGGTCTTCTGCAGACTGTCCGTCATTTCTGGAGGTGTCAGGGGACACCTCCAATGACTCCAGATGCTGACGTTTGGGCTGCTCAGTCCTTCTCGAGGAGCAAGCAGCTCACGTGCACGAGGCAGAAGGGAGGTATGGCTCACTGTAGCCTCATCCTTGACGCAGATAACTTGGGGACAAGGCATGCTGCACCCGTTTTGACATGGTCTCATGTAACCCTGTGAAGGACCTCACAGGTGACCTTACTTCTGGCGTTCCCAGTTTGGGACAATCTGTTCTCCAAGGTCGTGTGCTGTGCGTGCTGTAAGCAGAGAGTGTTTGCATTGCCGGAGGAAATATCTCTGTGAATGGTGGAATAACAGGATTGGAAGCACTTAATTTACGCATTGCCTAATTTTCCTTCCAAATTACCCTAACGAGTGCTGGGGGTAATAATGAAAACCGAGTACAGACACTCTGGCAAGGAGCATGATAGGATTTTGAGCATCGCTGGGGAGTTAAAGCCTCAGCTTTCAGTCTTCTCTGGAAGAGTAATTCAACACCAGCCAATTTCATGAGTCAGCTCCTCGGTTAGTGTTGGTTGGCTCCAGTGACTGCTTTGGCCCTGTGATTCAATGGAAATCGAAATGTAATGCCTGTTTTTCATGAACTTAAACATGACAAAGGGGAAGCGAAACCTGACAGTCAGAAACAAACATTCCAGGCTCAGCTCAGGCAAGAGCCTGACATTTGCAAAACAGCGCGGTATTTTATTTAACGCATCAGAGGAGTATCAAATATTATTAATCACCTTATTCCGTGACTGCAGAGGAAGCTGGAGCAATGAAAGGTTATAATCACCGAAGAGAACGAGGAGAAAGTGCCGAACCACTGTCTCTGATGTAATACACCTTCAAAGCTTTTCACCACGGGAAAGTCAGAGCAGTGCCAACGAATCGTGGCCTCATTTCATCTCCTGGAAACAACAGGCATGTTTCTTCCTCTGAAACCTTTGAGCTGCCAGTGCTTTGTGGTTTTTAGACCTTTTACTATTGCTGTCTGAAGCTGAAGTCCAAAAAGAGGTGGGGAAAATAAGGAAGAAAATGCCATGTGGAAGTTAAAATAGAAAATATTAGCACGTTCTGTACCAAAACTGGTTGCATTTCAGGGCTAAGAGTAAATACTTGTGATCATATTCGACCCTGAGGACAGCTGGATTATGCCTAGGACAAATCAGGAAATGGGTATTTCCTGAGAAATCAGCTTTATTTATTTCATCAGGAGAGGAGGAAAGGAGAATTTAGACCAAACAGTCATGAAACAAACAAAACTGTATATAGCATCAAATGTCTCTGCGTACGTGAAGTCCAGAAATGCTGGTGCCCTTGAAGTCAACAGCAAAATTCCCACCGGCAGGTTCCTACAGAAGCCGGGTCTCACTCCTCAGATCCTTTTAGTTACAGCTCTGCAGGTGGCTGCCTGCGTGCGTGACCTCGGGCAGAGGATTTTCACCTCGTAGTCCCTACTGAAACACTTCTCAAGCATTAATGAATTAAATCTCGCAACGTTGCATCGGGCCATTATTGTTACGACGGCAAATCCACCCCCTTGGCAAGCGCTTCATCCTCTCCACGTTACAGTAAGCAGCAACGTTTCCCAGCCTGGTCTCAAAGGGAGTACGGGGCTGTAGCTCTGCTCTTTCCTCCTGCTTGGATTTATTAACACAGGAAACAACAATCAAATAAATCTTCTTGGGTTTGGCTCCTCTCTGAGTTAGCCCAGATTGGGAGCTGGGCCAGGGACTGTTCCCAGGAGGCAGCTTGCAGGAACCCCCGGTGTTTTGAAGGATAAGGAGTTTATTAACCAACTGGCCTCGGTGCCCAGGTTCCCAGGCAAGTTTAAATTCACTAATATGTGTCATACGAGTCATCTCCGGAGTCCCCGAGCCTCAGCCAGTCGGGCTGGGTAACCTCATGGCTGTGGAGCACCTACGTGCATTTCCTCTCTGTAGGTGACCAGGGCATGGAGGGGAGGGGTGATGTATAACCGGGTCTTTTCCCGTCAGGCGCGATCAAGGCACAAAACGAACCTAGTCTAATTAGCAGAGACTGAAAGGTTGCAGAGGGAGTGGGGTCCTGACCTGCTGGGAGAGGGACGCACCCCAGCTAACTTTGGGCAATTAAATATTTTATTGGGAGCTCAAATCTCACTGTTCAGCTGGCAGGAAAAGCTGCCAATTCCGGGTGGCAATTCAAAGTGCCCAAATTTGCAACTGAACTCGCTGGATTATTTTTTTTATCGTGGGATCCTGATCTCCCCCCAACACCCAAGCTGAGCAGGCAGAGCTCCCTGCAGCTCAGTGACCTTTCTGGTGTAGCCAGGCTCAGGGAACGAAGAGGAGAAGAGGGGTCGGTCAGTGCATGCCCAGGGTTTGCCTTGATATGGAGCTGGGATGGACCCAGAGTGGGAGACATCGGACTCAGGACTTCCAGAGGCTTTCCCAGTTAAAATATAACCTCGGTTCGGTGCATAGGTGCTGTCTAAACCTGGGTTCTTCCAGTCACAGCGGTCAGAGACAAGCGTGAGCACTGCCTCAAGACCCAAAAGCAGAAAGCAAATTTTAAAAAAAAAAGAAATCAAAACTTTACCTTTGTATACAGATCTAGCAGTCTGGGGAGTCACCTTTGTGTTTCCTGAACACTTTGGGTCCGCAGTTCAGACTGCATTCTCCTCTGGGTATTTTTCCCTGGCTCTATGGGAAGGGAATGTTTATTTTTCACAGGAACACATTGATTTGGTGATTTTTCCTAGGCAGAGGTTTAAAGGGCCAGAACTGAAGGAGATGATCTAGCTTTAGAAACGTCTCCACTCAGGAACATTGCTTTTTATTTTTATTTATCTATTGCCCCACAATTCCTTGAAGCAGACTCAGCTCCTTCTTCTGCTTATTTTTAGTTGTGAACTGGAGCAGTGAAGGAGAAATCAGTATGAGCTGAGCATGCATCTGTCATCACTAGCTGTCACAACACCAGAGACGCCATGTCCGTCCCTTGCCTTGCATCCGACGATTACATCCCACTTTCCTTTTTTTTTTTTTTTAAAAAAAGACAGATTAAACAAGGAAGTTTTCAACATCAACAGGCTACAGCATTATTCCTGCCATCGTTAAATTAACGTCAGGTTCTCTTGTCGGGGGTTTCTATGGAGACATTGCACTGTCCTGGCAGGCAGTTTATGCTTCGTGCCAGTTATATTTATTTGTATTTGTCAGTGAGCCAGAGTGGGCCAAGCCCTGCTCTGTGCATTTGGAGTAACACAGGATTCCCACTGGCTCCGTCCAGCAGAGCTCTGGGCACCGAGAAAGGAAACACGCCATTGTTTTCTACTAATGCTTTCTCGTAGGGTTTATTTAATTCTTTGCAGCTGTTGGCCGAGTCTTCTGCAAAGAGCAAAGAGTCCTGGACAAACAGCTGGCTGCAAACCTGTCCCATAGCAGAGTTGCATTTGGTGCTGTGCTGGATGCATCGGGGCTGCGGGAATAAGGGGTGGATGAGTTGTTTGGGATGGCTGGACACGTCCCATACGCTGCCAGGGGGATGTCCCTACTCCAAGACAACCTGTGTGCTTTTTTTTTTTTTTTTTTTTTAGTGACTGCCTGCAAACCACCCTGTTACGTCCCAGTTTTAGATCACTAGTCATTTCTCAACTATGGCGCTTATTTATAGCTGGATGTAAACTGCATAACTGATGCTAATGGCTGTAGTCATTAACTGAGGTGGCCTTCCATGCAAATGAGCTGCCATCAACTAATCACAGATGGCACCACCAGCTTCAGGGGATGGTGGGAACAGGACAAGCACCACGGAAGGCTTGAGGACCAAGAGGGAGCTGAAAGGTGCCATGAGATCACTAGCTGATGGCTAAAGAAGAGTTAAGACAAGAGGAGACTTGTTCATCATGTGAACCTGCAGAGTAAGGAGTGTCCTGGGGCCACCGTTAAATGGACTGCTCTGTTCCCTGCAGCTTCTTGATGGAGACAGCAGGAGTATTTAGTGATGTATGAGTGCGCAGGACTGACCGATGCTGTCTTCCTCTGCCTGTCCATCTCCCCACCCCACTGCTGACAAATGCAAAGCCCTTCTTTTGGGTGAGGGGAATGAGCAGGGAATGGAGACAAAGGTGGATGCGAGCCAGTGAGTCAGGAGAGATCCATCAGGAGTACAACCAGCGGGCAAATACAATGTTTGGAGTTCAGGACGTGAGCCACCTTGCAAGAAGCTCTCCATGATGTCCTCATCCTGCTGGCTCCTGCATCAAGGTGGGACATTCAGCATTGCTCAAATCCCTCTTCCACCAGATCCAAGGGAATGAAAAGCCCGTTCTTTAACTTCAGAGAGGAGCTGAAATCCCTCCCATGAACACCCTCGGAGGATCCCTGTGAAACCATCTTGAGATGCTTCCTATTTCTGACTCTCAGGCTACACGAGTAAATACTCTCACTGATGTGTGGCATCCTTATGTTAACAGGAAAGTTTCAACCCCTGTCCCCCACTTTCCAGATCAGACTAATGCTCGTATACGGCTTCCTCACCACGTTATTTAACGATCTGTTCCCAGCTCCAGCTGATCCTAGTAAAAAGGTGATGTCTGGCCCAGAAAGCACGGGCCAGCCACTGGCATGGTGTTCTCATCTGTGCTTTGCACCCAAAAATTTCCAGGTTGCTCTAGAAGGAGCTGCTCTGGCCTTTCTTTCCCATCTCATGCGGAAAGTGGTGTCCCAGTTGTGTGTTTGAGTGCAAATATAGCCAGATGCAATGCAGCCAATTTATTCCCCTCAAAACACTCTGTTACACCTTAATCACAGTAGTCCACGTTCCCTGAAGGTCAAACCTTGGACTGGAGAATTATCCTCTTCGCAGGAACAAACAGGACTCAAACTGGATGATGCGCCAAAGTCCAGATGCTACCAGGTGTGCGACCTCAGCAGGAGATGCTGGACAGTCACGAAACAACGCAGGGAGGTATCCTTCCTCCCGCACCATAACGATGGGATGATGTCCTGGAGCAGGAACGTAGGGTCGGTCGCTCTGAGGCGAGATGAAGACCAATCTACCACATACTTCATCCCTTGACAGTGGCCGCTGATGGATGTCTAGAGGAAGGTACAACGGGACGTCCATCGTATTGCCTTCGTGTGTCCTTCCAGGTTCTAGCAATCTGTAGCAACTACTGCAAAATGCAGCTTAAGACATTTTCAAGAGTAGGTAAAATCAGCGTTCTCCCATGGTATTTTGGGGTAAAAAATGCACTCTAGCATATACGTTTTAGAGTGACGCTTTTTCCATTTATACCTGAGTTGGGCAACCTGATTCCTGCAAGTGCGATGGCAAATTCTGCTCCTCTCATAGCTGACCTATATAATAGCTATAACTTGTATTAATTTACTTACCATACTATATTTAATAGTTTTCCTAATTATATGCCGAGAGACCAGAGCAGTTAATTTGAAGAGTTCCATGAATTTCCACACACTTACAACCTTTGGCATGAATATCATTAAGTTTTATTAACATAATTAATACTAATGGCAAAAAAAGGACTGCTATCATTTCGCTTTTGTATTTTGAATGTGAGTCGAGATCACGATACTGTAACCACAAGCAACAAATCAGAACTTGATAGATGGATTTGCCTTCGTTAGCAGCTGACAGTGACAGCCTTTAAATTTACTTGGGAGGAAGAATTGATGGCATAGAAAGCTGACTTCAGAGGCTGATGGTTTTATTTCATGGAGAGGAGACTTAATAAATCTTCATGCTGCTCTGATTAATGATTCTGGAGAGCGTCTCTCCGGATTCTTGGAAACTTTCCTGAAAAGGAGCAGTGAGCTGGTCAAGGAAGCAAATAACACTCACAAATGAAAAGCTGTCGGATAAATTCATCTCCGAGCAGGCAGCAGGCCAGGTGTGTGTCCCCCTCTCTTTGCAATCAGAGGGGTAAGTAATTGAGCATGGTTCGTGGGCACGATTTGCTGTAGGCGGTTAGAGAAGTAACACGGGCTGCAGGGAGCAGGGGTTTAGCTCCAATCTCTGCAACAGGCTCTCTGCAACGTCCTTGGCCAACTCACTTAGTTTGCTCCAGTGGGTACAAAACCAGCTCTTTTAACTCTGAACCTCTTCAGGAAGCCTCCTGCCCATTCCCAGGGTCGACCCCAGTTCCCAGTAATCCCTGTGGGCATTGGGAAACTGGGGCTCGAAACTGGCCGGGTGCCTGGGGAGGGAGGGACGGGTGAAGGCGAAGCAACCTCGAGGCTTTCTTCCTTTCCCTGCGCGAGGAAACGCGCTCCTCCCTTTCCAGCCGGCTTAGCTTTTCTTACCTGTCCTTCTCAAAAGGGATTTTATTCTAATGGTTTGTTAATGAACGCCTTTATCTGATTGCAAGGCAGCTCTCTTTCGGGTTGATGACACCAGAGGTAAAGGGGCCGACATCGGTTTGCGTCTCCTTCAGGGTACGCGTCCCGGCACACCTCCGCTGTATCGCTCCCGAAGCCTGGGCACCGTGCGAGTCTCCGCCTGCCCTAACGAAACCTGCCCAGGCTGCGGGACCGCGGCGAGACCAGAGGAGACAAACAACCCTCTTGGTTTTCACCTTCGATGGGGGTTGAGATGTCCTGCAGCCTAATGAGGATAGAGCCTAACGATGCTCAGGGCACATTTCAGAGCTCCTGATCAAAGCCTCCTGGAACCCAACTATAAAAGTCCAAATGTTTTGCTTCAGGCTTTTTCTAAATAAAAGTCTGATCATTTGCTTTAAAGAATGCATTATTTTAAAAATATACATAATTTTTTTAGAGGTGATTAAAACCAGTGTGAGAATGAGTGGAGAAAGACTTATTTGGTGCTCAATGAATCATTTCATTCAAACTGGAAGGCAAGCTTGCTTGGAAATGTTTGCGGCTTCCCAGTCAATACATCAAGGCAGACAGACTCTTAGAAAAAAAAAAAAAATGTGAATTTGGAAAGAAGTTGAGAAAATTGTGCCCTCCTACTTTATTACAGCCAAATCATTGTGTTCCTGACAGCCCCGGCCTCAGCCCTGTGCTTATACTGAGCCCGATTAATCTTCCTGCCCCTGACCAGTGCATGCAAAAGCACATGCTAAAAATACTGCGATTAGGACGCGTGATGAAAGAGAGAATAGAAATACCACTTCTGCTCTCCGCCGGCTTCTCCGAGAGCTCGCAGCTTTACCACTTTGCCTCTAGTATTGGGTTTGATTTTATTATTCGGGGGGCAGGGGGGAGCAGGAGATGAGATTGTTTCTGACTCTAGCCTATTTTTAGGAGGCGACGCGATCGCAGGCGCTGCAGCGACCTCTCCGCTTTGGCAAGCTGCTCTGCCGTCCCCATACGCAGTCACTCCCGGGCTGTAATTGCCCTCGGCTAAACTGCAGGTAGCAGCCAAATTTGAGGGATTTTACCCCAAAGCACAGCTGCTTGTGATAAAAAAGCAAGGATGCAGGAGAAGTGATCTGTAAATTTTAAGGGCAGGAAGAGCTGTTATCGCTAGCTGAGCATCCGGAGAAGATGGTGATGTGCAGCAACATGAAACCTGGAGCGAGATAGCCATCCACTCTGACCTCCCGCGGTGCCCAGGCTCTGAAATTCCAGCCAGCGATTCCTCCCTCATGCTCAGTAATTTTTAAAAAAAATAAAAAATCCCCTTTTGGCAGGCATTTCATAGAACCTCACGTGCTGTTTAAATCTGCTGTGGCTGCCTGGGCATGCCTGAGGAAAGATGCTCTTCAGCAAAGGTCCTCAGAGCATCCCTTCGCCGCCGCCCCGGGGCTGGCAGCACGGCTGGGAGGTGGTGGTGATCTCCTTCTCGACCTCTCCAGGTTGTCTCCTCTGTCACGCGAGCATCCTCTCCACGGCACCAGGAATAGGTACGCGGTGGAGACGGCACCACTGGTCGCGTGCCAGTTGCCATGGAAATGCAGAGCGATGTATTCTAGAAGTTTTCCTGGAAGGAGAGGTGGTTGGAGCGATTGGAGGGGGAGGTGGAGGGCAAAGAGATGAGATCCAGCGGCTGGGTTGTGACCCATTGACGTGCCATCTCCAGCGGCCGTCCCAGGAGGAGTCACTGCTGTGTCGCATCGTGCCATCCACCCCTCCGTGAATTCCGTTGCCAGCTTCAAGAGTTTGGGATGCCGCTCCCTTCTCCATCTCAGAGGCCTGGCAGAGGGAGGTTTGGGGTGGTTTATAAAAGAATCCGGGCTTTGTGGTTGGCTTTTGGTGTGGTTTTTGGTGGGGGTTGTTTAGCAATGGGAGTCACGAAAGGTAATTCAGGGGTTTGCATGGAGGACGGGGTGGCACTGGCAGCTCCCGTGCACCCAAATGGCACCTTGTGAGCTGTGGGTGCTGGTGGGGCAGCTGCCCTTTGGGTGCCCACCTCTGTCCCTGCCCCTAACACCATGGGGGGAAGCAGCAGCGCTTCCCACGGGGGTTGTTCTTTAAAATACCCAACTCCATCTGCTGCTCAGCCCCATCTGCAGAGCAAACCTGACCAACAAGCAGAAAATCCAAGGAACATCATTGGCCATAAGAGATGGAAATGCCGGGGAGGAAGAGGAGGCAGGCAGTGCTGCAGGGTTGTTGTCTTTTCTCCAGCTTTTCTCCAGAAAAAGAAAAAACCACTTTTGAATCACAGAAGCATCGTCTTTGAATGCTAACCTCTTCCAAGGGCTTCTCTCATCGGCGAGAAAGTGGTTCTGTTGACTCTGAGCCTCTGGTCCTCAATATTGAATATCCCTGGCAGGGAATTTCCCAGCTCTACCCATCACCACAGAGAGGTTTTGATCACCAAAAGGAGGGAATTTGTCGCCCTGTGTGAGCAGCCAGCAGATTTATTGCATGCACACCTCTTTGCTTGGAGGCTTTTCGGAAGCTGCAAGCGTGGAGGTGGTGGGCATACTCCAAACAAACAGAAAGATTTTTTTCACCTAAAACTTAGCTCATCTCACAGCACAGAGGATTCTAAGGGCTCAAAAAGGAATCAGACAGTGGAGAAATCCACTGAGGACTATTAAATATAGGGCATCAGGTCGAATGCAGAAGATACATGAGCCATGAATACTTGGGGCTTGGAGGAGACACATGGAAATTGCAGTTTTCCGTAGATGTCTATCGGCTTTGGGCACACAAGTCCAAGTTTGGCTGCCAAAGTAGTATTGCCATGAACCAATACTCGGCCCATCCCTTTGGAAAAATGAATTCCAGCCTCAGATCGGTGCTGCCCATCTCTACCCTTGCCAGCGGCTCCGGGGCTGCCTCTTCTTGCCCAGCCTGGGTGCTGGGGTGGGGAAGGTGCCTCCCAGACCTTCCCCCAGCTCCTTGCTGGCTTGTGGCAAGGCAAGGCAGGAGGAAGAGGATGATTTGCCTCCTTTCCATGGCAGTTTGTCCCTTAAACAGGGCTGGGAGTTCCGGGAGCACCCAACCCCCTGCCAAAATCTCCCCAGGCTATAGGGAAGAACACAGACCAAGCCCCCAGAGATGAAAGCTAGGGGAAAAACATGGCACAAAGCCAAGAATTAAGGCTTGATTTCCATGCTAGAACCCCAACTGGGAGCACAAACTGGGAAACTGGGGAGAAAGGAAAGTCCATGTGCCATTGCAATGGACTGCATGCAGCGTGGTGGGACGGTGACCCCTGAGACCAAGCTGGCCCCTGGCTCTGCAGAGGAAACATCTGGGTGGGTCAGCAGGAGCCAGCGAGGAGCTCACCAAGCAAGCGCTCGCCCTGGCTGGCAGAGGCAGGCAGGCGCCCGGGGACGGTGGCTTGTGCCAGCTGGTTCCAGATGGCGGGTGACTGGGGGAGTCCCGGGCTGGCAGCCTGCGCGCTGCGGCACGCTTGGAGGGCTGCAGTCCTGGGCGAGCGTGGGGACAAGCTTGGGGCTGAGCAACCTGCACCCTGCCAGAAAGCTCAGAGACGCCTTCCAGGCTCCCGGCATCACCGGAGCAAAACCACTCCTTCCTTTGGGGTCGTCGTTTGCTGCCCCAAGGATGCTCCCACCGCACAGAGGGTGCACGGAGGGAGCAGGAGCCCGAAGCCCTTCTGCTTGGGTGAACCTTTGCTGCGAGATGCCCCATGGACGCACACAGGGTTATCACAGCACCTTTCCAAACCGCTTCAGCTCTTAAAGACCTTAAGCAAAGCTTCCCGCAGCATCTCAGGGACTAGAGAAGGAGAGAGAAGACCCAGACGCCAGGGCAGAGCCTGAGCTGCGGTACCTCCCCGGGGTGCCCGTGTGCGGCGGGGGGGACCTGGCTGCTGCACGGATTTCCTCTCTGTATTTTTATGACGACACGTTTCACCCCAGGAAGGCTATCCCGCCTCCTCGCCAGCCAAGAGCCCCTTCTGGGAAGGGAAACGCTGTGCCAGCACCCGGTCCTGGAGCTTGGCTTTGGTCGTGGTCACGTTTTCCCATTACCTCATGCGTCGTGTCACCTCCACAGTCGGAGCTAAGACAGCCACGCTCCTCCCATGGAAACTACCAACCAAGAGGGTCACTTTACACTGGTTTTTTAATAGAAGTGGGTCTCTATTTATCTCAGGCTTAAAAGAAAAAAGCATTCATCCGGGGGAAGAGGGCACATTAGACAGTACCTGTACAGCCACCCCTGTATAGTCAGCAGCGCTCTCCCAGGCAGACGAGGCGTATATAAACCATGCGATAATTGTTTATTTTCTTGTCTGGGGAACCAAAATGTCGCCACTATTTTAGGATCATCTCTGAGGATGGAGAGAGGTTTACGAGAGCTGCCTCTGCCCTGCGGCAGTAGCAGGGGCCCTTCCCATGGCACGTTAGGCTGGCGTCATGTAAAAGGTGGGACAGTTTTTTCCATCTCCAGGAGGAAAGGAGAGCTGCTTGTCCTGGCAGCAGTTGTTCCAGGGATGTGCATGGCAGCAGGCGAGAGCTCAGAGACTGGAGGCCCTACACATCCGAAAGCACATCCCAGTTAAAACATGGCACAGCCAAATAAAATAAGAGCGACCAAGGTCTGATGGGTCCATCTAACACAGCCAAGGAGAGGTGAAGAAGAGACAAGGACCCCAAGGACCATCCCTTGGTCGTATCCCACCGGCACCCAGCAGATCCCATATGCAGCATGTTGGGGTTGTGTCCAGTAGCCACAGAGGGACTATTTTGAACGAGTTTATCATCTTGGTTCCCATGATGTCCTGAAGCGCTGAGTTCCAGTTTCATCGTGCACTGCAGGGCTAAGTATTGGTTTGCCTGAAACCCACTTTCTGGCCATTGCACTGGGCTCCCCCCAGCTCCTGTGAGATGAGAAATGATGAATAATTGGATCCCACTCACCATTTCCACACTCTGATAATTTTCTGGATCTCTCTCCATCCCCTCTTCTATTTCCAACCTGAACCTTACAGCTCATTCCCTGACACTCCCTGAATCACCAGCAGGGCTTAATGCTTCTTTGCACCTCTTCGCCAGTGATCTCGGTGCGTTTTGCAGAGACAACGATGAACAGCCTGCCCCCAACGTGGGGAAGCTCTGCTAGACACATTTCAGAGTCATTTGCCCAAGGTAACACAGTGACTCATTGCTGGAGCCAGGAATAGCACCGGAGCAGGGTCCCACTTCAGCCGCTGCGCCCCGACTTGAGCATCGCTTGGCCCCGTGGACGTGGGTGTGGGCACTGCTGCGCATCCCCAACGGATCCTCCTTTGCACCCTGCAGCTTTTCTCCTGCAGAGCCCGTTGTGGAGGTAACCTTCTCGCCGGCCGCCTTGCACTCAGAAACGGCGGGTTTGTACCTGTAAATATTTTTATGGATGTGTTTTATAGTGGGCTCTGAACCCAAGAGCCACCTTGCCCAGAGAAAAACCTTCCCCTCCCCATCCAAACTGCCTGTGTTGGATGCTGGTGGTGATCCGCTCCCCAAAGCATTGCCGCTCGTCCAGGATCAGCTCCAAATGGAAATCTCCAAATAACCAAGCAGGGAAAGCAACAGCCTCCAGCCTTGCTTCACTGGAGGCTTCACCCCACCGCAGCAGCTGGGGGGGGTCGGGAGGATGCTCAGGGCACTGCGGCAGGGGAGAAAGCACTGCCGGCATCCTTCCGAATCACTGCTTGTGTTGAGTCCGCTCCTAAAACATCCCCCTTCGACGAGCCGGTGGGATTTGCAGCATGGATCTGCCCTCTCCCAGCCCAAATCTGTGCCTATCGCACGCCAGCCTGGGTGGGAGCCATGAACTCGGATGACTGAAACGCAGCGAGGGAGCTGGCCGCAGCGTTTGCCTTCTCTTTTTGGCCGTTTGCTAGATCACAGGAGGAGCCGGCATCCACTTCACAGCTCCAAATCAAAGCAAATACGAAATGCCAGCAGAAAGTATTGCAAAATCAGGAATGGAAAGGAGGGAAGGGGAGCGGGGCGGGGGGGGGAAGAGCAAACCCAGCACCTTTCACGCTTCTAGAAGGAACAAGAGCAACAAAAGGCATTCACGGGGAAAAAATAGCATAAGGCGAATAAGAGCCTGGGGAGATGTAAATCTGGAAGAACAGCAGCCCACGTTGGGAGGGGAGCCAAAGCCCCAGTGCATTGCTGCGGCGCAAGGGCCGGATCCGGAGGGGTGCCCAGCATCCACCTCCCCCCCCCGGCCCCAGCCGTGGGAACTGCAGGGGCAAAGCTGAACCTGGAGGAAAGCAAAGGCTGCGTGCACGCGCTTGTGCTTGCACACGCGTGTGTGCACATGCATGTGCATGGGTGTGTTGATGCAGAAGGTGCGATGGGGGGGATGCGGGCAGGGTTGCAGGGGGGTGCGCGGGGGGGGGGGTGCTGTGCACACACACACACACACACACACACACACAGAGCGGCAGCCGCGGGCCCTGCAGCGATTTGTTAAAAATATCGCGATTATTAGTTAAAAAGAGAGAGATGGAAGGAGGGGGGGGGAAAAAAACCCACAGAGGGAGAGAAAAGGGGGAGGGGAAAGGAGGGGGAGGGGGAGGGAGGGGGCAGCGCGTCACGGGAGAGATTTCCTTATTGGGACTCCCTAGCCTACATCCTGAGTCCATATATGGGCATTTACGTCACGGCGGCCTCACTGGGGACTCCAGAAATGGCTGCGGCGGAAGGTCGGAGCAGCCCCGCTGCAGCTATAAAGGGGGCGGCGGGGAGGGAGAGCCGGGTGTTCGCACGGGCTGCCGCTGCTGCCGGCCCCTGCCTGCCCCTGCCTGCCCCTGCCTGCGCCCCCCTCCCCTCGGGACCTGCCCCCCCCCCCTCCCGGGGCACAGCACCCCCGAATCGCTCCCGGCACCCAACCCCGAGCATCACTCGGATTGCCCCAGGCACCCCGGAGCATCCCCCAGGAGGTCCCTGGCACCTAACCCGAGCATCCCCCGGCTCGGTCCGGGCACCCCGCAGCATCCCCCGGCTCTCCCTGAGCATCCCCCCGCTCTCCCTGAGCATCCCCCCGCTCTCCCTGAGCATCCCCCGGCTCGCCCCAGCTCAGCCCCGCCGCTCCGGCCGTGCCTCCAGGGGAGATGCTCAACGTTATGGATTTCTCCTGCCCGGACCCGCTTTACTCCAAGTACGAGGAGAGCTGCGAGATGAAAACCGGAGACCTGCAGGGCTTGGGGCAGCCTGAGCAGCAACTTCTGGCAGAGGCGGATTTCCTCGGAGGTAAGGGCAGGGGGGAGCTGGGCAGGGATGAGGGACCCCGCTGGGAGTGATAGCTGCAGCCAGGAATCGGGCATCTTCCCCCTCCTCTGCTCCCAGCCCTTGGCTGGGGGGTTCCATAGCCCCCCACTAGCCCAGGGTGGGGATCCTGGGGGGTCCTTCTGGGCAAGCGGGGTGAAGCCCAGGGCTCCCTGTGCGGTCCCAGGGACGCGGCTAAGACGGGGACCTCGCAGTGACGCAACATCAGCCTCCCGCTGTTCCCCCATATCCCACCCCCCCCCCATCTCTGCATCCCTCCGTCCCTCTAACCACCGTGCCCTCTGCCTCCCCAGGTGAGCTGCTGGGCACCCCGATGAGCGGCGGGGCGGTGGATTACTCCCTCCTGGGCAGCCAGCCCTCCCCTTCGCTCAGCTACACCGGCAGCTTCTTCATCAAGGCGGTACCGGAGCATCCCCAGGACCAGGAATCCCTCTTCAACCTGATGTCGGGGATCCTGGGCATCTCCCCCTTCGCCTCCTCCGAGGGCCACCAAAGGCACCTGGATGCTCTTTACCCCTGTCCCGAGGCGGCTCAGAGCCAGCTGGACCTTTACGCCGCCTGCCAGCCCGAAATGAACGGATCCCCCCAAGCCCCCTTCCCGGAGCAGGGCTACGGCAGCTTCCCCACAGCGGAGAGTGCTCAACCCCTCCAGGCTCAACCCACCTTAGGAAACACCTCGCAGTGCTTCTTCCAGCCCAAGCTCCTGGACAACAAGCAGGACATCAAGCTGCCCTCTGATTCCCCACCCCTGGACAAATTTAAAGCCTCCTGCGCCCAGTGGGAGCCTGTCACCCAGCATCAGGCCTACCTGCCTGCTGGCTACCATTCTCCTGAAGCCTTCCCGGCTGGGGAGAGCGGCCAGGGGCTGTTCCACCCACTGGGCTCCAAGATGGAGAGCGTCTTGTCCGTCAGCTGCCAGTCGGAGCTCAGCAGCCTGGCAGAGGATGCTGCCTGCTTCGGCACCCATCTGGGCTTCGGCTGCGAGCCAGAAAACTTCCCGGCCCGCGGGGACTTTGCCGACACCAAGATCCACAACCTCCCTCCTCCATTAATGCCGGAGTTCGACGCCTCCTTGGCCCAGCCTGAAGTGCTCCCGGGTCTGATGAGCTCTGCTGACCTCCTCCATCCTCACCCCTCACCCTCTGTCCCCCCCACGGACTTTTTGGGCCACCCCACCTCTTCCTCCCTCCCTTCCCTGCTGCCCACAAACCCTCCTGCCTTGACCGAGCCCAAGAAGAAGACCCGCCGGACCAAGTGCTCTTCCAAATGCTTCTGCCCAAAACCCCATGAGAAGGCTTTCGCCTGCCCGGTGGAGAACTGCATCCGGAGCTTCGCCCGCTCCGATGAGCTCAACAGGCACCTCCGCATCCATACGGGCCACAAACCCTTCCAGTGCCGCATCTGCCTGAGGAACTTCAGCCGCAGTGACCACCTCACCACCCACATCCGCACCCACACCGGCGAGAAGCCCTTCTCCTGCGACACCTGCGGCCGCCGCTTTGCCAGGAGCGACGAGAAGAAGCGCCACAGCAAGGTCCACCTGAAGCAGAAAGCCCGGACGGAGGAGAAGCTCAAAGGTTTGGGGTTCTTCTCGGTGGGTCTCTCCTTTGGGACACTGTGAAACCCCAACCTGAATGCTGGGAGACGGCGTTTCCCAAGGTCCCCCGAGCATCTCACGGGAGAGCCGGGGTGGGAATACCCTCCTGGGGTGGCCCCGGAGAAGATGACGGCAGATCGGGCTGTGCCAGGGAGGAGAGGAGCACGCAGGAGGCAGAGGCGATGCCGCGGTGCTGGACCGCTCGCTGCGGAGGTGGGATGTGGCAGCTCCGGCCGCCCGGAGCCATCTCCAAACTGCAGGGACTGAGTCATTTTTATAGCTCCTGTTCCAAGGAGGGGAAAAAAAAAAACCAAAACCAAACCGTGTATAGAAAGAAATCACCACCAAGATGGTTTTCTTTTTTTTTAATACCCAAACCCATGGACATCCTGCATTTGTAGCGACCCGACTGTGATTTCACCTGCCAGCACTTTACATGATGCTCCCGACCGGTTGTTTACTGGACGGCACGGTCGGGGCTGCGGCTGCACCGGTCCTTTCTCCTGAAGGAGAGAGATGCCACCGGGCTCCAGCAACTGGTGCGTAATGGTCCCTTTGGAAAGGTGATGTTGTTATTATTATTATTTTCCTGTTTGAAAAAAAAAAAATCTATCAGAACTATTAGAAAATTGTGTTTATTTTTCTAATTAAAGATTTGAGCTAATCTAAGACCTTGCTGGGGTTGCTCTCTGCCTTTCAATCCCGTATAGCAACCGACACCAGAGGTATTTCTGTTGCGTTTTTGTCCTCTAGCTGCTGCATATGAGGGAAAAGGTGCTTAAATAATTAGCAAGGAGAAAAAAATCAATCAGTGCAGCAGCGACCCTCCTCCCAAGCGTCGCCAAACCCCCAGGGTGGGCGGCTCATCCTGGGAGAAGGATCTCATCCCGGGACAGAGCAGGGAACAGGTCCCTGCTCCCCACCAGCGAGTTCCCTCTCTGGAAAGGGGGACGTGGCTCCGGGTTTATTCCGATTGGGCCGAGCCCTGGAGGGATCTGCCCTACTTGGATCCAGGGACCCAAAAGCCCAGCCCAGACCCCCCCACGCTGGGTTCCTGGTTCCCCCGTGGGCTGTGGATGCCCCACACACCCTAGCAGGCTTCACCTACAAGAACCGGGGTGAAATACAGCCCTGCTCCCCATCTTCAACCTGGCTCATCCCCAGGGCTGGAGAAGATCCAAGCACCATCAGGCAGAGGCAGGCAGGCAGGATGTGGCCCCCTGCGAAGCCGAGGGGGGCTGTTTGCTCCCTCCCTTTCAGCGTTTTAGATGGCTGAGAGATGCTGTTTTCCTTCTGGGACGAGCCAGCAGCCGGATGGCTCAGGAGGAGATTTTGCAGCCTGGAAGGTGCTGCTGAGAGCACAGCCTCCCTCCTCCAGCGGTTAAAAAATCAGCCAAAACCATATATCCCCAAAATCTCACCCTTCTAACAGGAGATGCTCACTCAGATAGGGCATGCTGGTCTTTGATTTTAATTCATTGGGAGGAGAAGGTGCCTGTGGGAATGGAGGGAGCCAGGCAGTGGGGATAGGGTGGTGCGTCCTGGGCTCGGCGATTGTCATCGATGCTCAGGCGTTTGGGGGATTATTGGCCTTTTCTTGCAGAGGGGGAAACTGAGGCAGGGAAGGGGCACTGAGCATGGCTGCAAATCTGCCCTCTCCAGCAGATTTTGTCCCCTCCACCAGCCCTGGAGAGGGGGGATCTGCCCCCCCCAACTGTGCTATGGAGGAGAGACATCTCCCTCCCCAGTCGCCTCATGTCCCCCAGCCCTTTGCTGACACATGGGCTGGAGCATCCCAGGGCTAAACCCCAGTTATCCCGTTATCCCGGCAAAATCCACTGCCCTGCTCTGAGCTTGCCATGGGGTGGGAAGACACCGTGGAGATGGGGGGGGGGGGCTGGACGGGGGATGTGGGGTCCCTGAGGACTGCTGGCAGGGATGGGATGGGGCAAGGGGCCAGAAGGAAACCTGGTTGAGTGGGAAATCCTACATGTCCCCTCGGACCTGTCCCTAAGAGCTCACACCTCTGATGGCACCCAAGGGTGCTCTTCTTCCTCGGGCGGGCACCCACCAGACCCAAGCACTGCTGGCCCCAGCAGCTGAACCATCCCATGTGCATGGGAGCCTGCTCCTGAGCGAGGACCTCTCTGTGGGAGGCAGATTGCCCCAGGCACTGGAAAAAACCTTTTTTGGGCGGGACACCACATATATTGTTATCGAGGACCTCAGCACCCGGGTTTGCTTTGGGAAGAGGCGTCTTTTGGGCACCCCTCCGCAGGACGTCAGCTCCCGCCGGGCAGTAAGCAGCCCTGCTTTCCCCTGCGCCGCTGGCCGTGCGTGATGCATGAGGCCATTATTAATACCCCTCCCAAAGCTCTGCGGAAGCAGCCAGGCTTGAGCCTTCACCCTCTGCTCCCCCAGCCGGCGCTGCCAAGGAGGGTGGGAGGGAGGGGGGCACCCACCACGGCGGCTGGGTGCAGCTGCTTCTGGGGTGCAATGGGCCAAGCACATGTGCTTCTGTTTATAGGAGGGGAGAAGCGGTTGCACCCCAAAACCTGGGGTTACTCAGGGATGGGACAACCAGTCACCCCCAGGCCAGCAGCACCCTGGTCCCAAGGCTGCCGTCTTCCCTGTCTCCACATCAGAGACAAAGAAAACATGTCAGTGCTGGGTGTCTTCAGTGCTGAGGACCAAGCCAGGGAGCTCGGGGACTGGATCAGGACCAAGCCAGGGATCAAGCCAGGGTGCTTGGGGCCCAGCTGGGGACCAAGCGAGGGTGCTCAAGGACCAGTCCAGGACCAAGCCAGGGTGCTCTGGGACTCGCTGGGGACCAAGTCAGGGACGAAGCTGGGGTGCTCAGGGACTGTGTCAAAACCAAGCCGGGCTCCTTGGGTCCAGCCTAGGATGGGGGAGGAGCAATGCAGGTGCCCACGCTCGGCCATGCACCCCATGCCAGCTGCCCTGCTCCCCCCCCACCCAGGGAGATGCTCCAGGGTGATCCCAGCAGGGACCCTGCCAGGGACAGGGGCTTTGCTGATGGGAGGCAAGGGTGGGATTGGGGGGACCGGGGAGACGCAGGATGAGGCCGGCGGGCTGCCGCATGGCAGCAAGGCCCGGCGGAGGGCCCGCGGTGTTCGTGGGGAGACAGGCAGAGGGAGCTGTGAAGGAGGAAAGCGGCAGAGAGAAACAGTCCGGGCTCAGGCTGCAAAGGAGGAGGAGGCGGCTGCTAGCGCTCGCCCTCCCTCCTTCCCTCCATCCCTCCATCCCTCCATCCCTCCATCCCTCCATCCCTCCCTCACCCCTGCCTTCGCCATGCACAGCCCCCCCTGAGCCCCGCAGCGCCCCGGGGACCCGCCGTCCCCAGGGTGCCCAGCAGCCCTCGCCCTCCCGCTACCCCACCGGGGCCTTCAGCCTCTGCTCCCTTTCTCCTCCTCCTCCTCCTCCTCCTCCTCCTCCTCCTCCTCCTCCTCCTCCTCCTCCTCCTCCTCCTCCCGCAGCCACCACCCTCCCTCCTTCCCCAGGGCCTGGCTGGCATGGAGGTGCTGGCCGCAAGGAGCCGGATGCTTCCCGCGGCTCCTGCCTCCTCCCCGGGCTGCATCCCTCCTGCCCGGCATCCCTGCTCCCCGACAGAGCCCTGAGCCGCCCAGCAACCGCCTCCTTTGTGCACCGGAGCGGGTGTGCGTGCTCCATCACCCCCCCCCACCCCGGAACCCCCACACACCCCCCCACCCCCCGGCTCTCTCTCTCCGCTCGGCGGGGACGGTGGCGGCCGGCGGGGGAGCGGGAGAGATGCTGCCCTCGGCGGAGGAGGCAAGAGCGGGAGGCCGGCGGAGAGAAGCAGGTACGGGGCGAAGCGGGACGCGGCGCTGGGAGGCGGTGGCTTGTCCCCAGGCTGCTCCTCGCCCGGGGCCCCCGGGGAGCGGGGGCGGGGGGGGGGGGAACGGGACACACGCAGCGGGGACAAAGCCACTGCCAGGAGGTGAGGAGGGACCCCCTGCTCCTTGCTGCGGGTGGTGGGGCGGGTGGTGGGGCTGGATGCACCCCGGTGTTTCCTGGCCACCTCTCACAACCTCCCTGCACCTCATCCCCAGCCACCCTCGCCCACCGCGGTGCCACCACCCTGCTCCTTCCCACCCCGCTGCCATTGCAGCCTCAGCCGGGGAAGGCTGGGGACCGGCTCACCGGCAGCATCCGACACCCCGGCAGCCACCGCCACCCCTCTTCTCTCTCCATCCTCCCCTTCAGCCAGGCAGTGGAGCTGCCTTTTTCATTTTTTTTGGGGGGAGAAAGGAAAAATGTTAAACAATGTGAAGAAAGGATCCATGATGAATCGCAGGTAGCGGCGCCGAAGCAGCCCGGGGATGGATTTCGCCCGCTGCTGCAATTTCCCAGCTCCAGATGCCTGTGGGCTTTATTAGCGTGGCCGTGGTAGTAATGACTCCGCTAATAATTTCCTTAAATCCTCATCGTTGTTAGAGGAGTGGGATGGAGGAGAGGTTTTGTGGTCAGGGTAGGACCTGCCCGGGCGATGTGTGCATTCAGACCCGCCTGGGCCAGATCCTGCCTTGGCTTATGGATGGGAAATACAGAGCGAGGCTGATCGGGTACCCCGGGAGACGCAGGCAGGGATCCAGGCCTGAGATATTGGTGGCACGATGCTGTGGCCTCATCCCTACGGTGGAAAAGCGCTTTCTCATTCCGTCGGCAGCAACCGAAGTTGCCGGTGGTGCTTTGTGTTCGCCGGGTTTCGGCTGGGCTGGTGCCAGTGGTCGCCCGTGCGAGGGTGCATTTTGTAACAACCCCAAAACACAACCAGACAGCTCCAGGAATCCTCTCAGCACATCTTATTTTTATTTTTTGCATGGATTTCTTCCCTTTATTGATTTTTCCCTAAAAAATGGTTTCCCAAACCTCGTGGCCCCGTTGTGCCCTGAGAGGGGGGTGCTGAACCACAAGGGATGCCGCCCTGGGGACAAGCATGGATGGAGGGTTCAGTGCTCACCAAGGCTGGTGGCTGCGGGGTGCAGGGGGGCTCAGAGGGGTTTTAGGGTGGTGGGAAGAGCCCTCTGTAGGATATTGCAGAGGGATGAGCAAGGGATGCTCCCACCTATGGGCGCCCTCAGTGCTTTGGGGTGAAAGCACCGCAAAAATGCACCTTGATGTGTGCTTGTGCCTCCCAGGCTGGAGGACACCATGGTGACCTCCCAAGCTGGGTTTTTGCTGGCTTATCTGATTTCATAAGGGTGGGGTTCCCCACCCACCCCCTCTGATGTCTTGGAGGGTTTTGTGAGTGGGGGATAAACCAGGTCCCCGCAAAATCCCTCACTTGCCCAGGCATGGGAAGCCACTGCGTCCTCTGTATCACCAGGACATGGGGGTCCCAGAGCCCTGGACAGGATCAGCAATGAGACCCGATGGCTGGGCTGAGGGACTGGAGAAGTAACTAATCCTGCTGCGAGGCTGCACGGGCTGATCTAGCAGGGCTGGGTCACCCTTTGCTTGGAGGAGGTGGGTCCCAGCACCCCAGTCCCACCATCAGATACAGGGATGGTCCTGGGGCCTGGAGATCCCTGGCACTGCAGGGGCTCATTGCATGGTGGTTAGGCAAGAAAGCACACGGGTCACCCCTCTGTGGCAAGCTCAGGGTGGATGGACAGAGATTTCCCATGGGATGTCCACTTTCCCAATGGTTGTGCTCCTCCCAAATGGTTGTGAACCTTCTGAATGGTTGGTTGTGCACTTTCCCAAGGGTTGTGCGCCTTCCCAAGGGGTGAGCGACCTTCCTGATGGTTATGACCCTCCCGAGGGTTGCACACCTTTCCAAGGGTTGTGGAAATTCCCCAGGCTTGTGGATGTTGCCAAGATTTGTGCATCTTGCTAAGGTTTGTGCACCTTGCCAAAGGTTTTGAATCTTCCCGAGACTTGTGGAGCTTCCCAAGGGTTCTGGATCTTCCCAAGGTTTGTGCACATTCCCGAGGGCTGTGGACTGTCCCAAGGGTTGTTCGCCTTCTTGAGTGTTGTGCACCCTCCCAAGGGTTGTGCATGATTGGGAGGAACATGGGAGGGGAGGATGGAGGCATAGAAGGGACCAAGAAGAAGGACCAAGGAGGGACTTTCAGGGACCTGCCTTCCCTGTATCACTAACCCCATTATCTCTTCCAGCGCTTGGCACTGGCCGATGCTGACATCCCCCCCAGAATTGCTGGACCCTCCGCTTCCATCCCAAGGCTCTCACCCCGCCATGCCCCAGCAGAGCCACGGCCCCATCACCTGGGGCTCCCCAACCCATCCCATGTGCCACCGGTCCATCCATCCCACGCCATGAGCAGGGCTGTGCGGTTCCCCTGCGTTGGGGCGTGTAGCTGAGGGATGGCCTCGCTGGACCTGCCCTACCGGTGTCCGAGGTGCGGGGAGCACAAGCGCTTCCGCAGCCTCTCCTCGCTGCGGGCGCACCTGGAGTACAACCACACCTATGAGACCCTCTACGTCCTCTCCAAGACCAACAGCATCTGTGATGCTGCTGTCTTCCCCTTGGCCACCGACGGGGCCCTGCTGACGCCGGCCGCCCGGCGGGACTACTTTGAGAGCACCTCCTTCCAAGGCAAGGACCAGCGCTTCTCCTGCGACCTTGTCCCCGCCGAGGAGTTGGAGCCGGCCCCGTCCTCCTCCCCCTCGCCCCGCTATGTCCATGAGATCGAGATCCCTCTGACGGAGATCTTCACCCGGGGCAAAGCCGTGGCGCCGGCCCCTGCGCCACCGGCCACTATGGACGCTGCCTACGAGGAAGGCTTGGCCCGCCTGAAGATTCGCGCCTTTGAGAAGCTGGAGGTGGACAAGCGTCTGGAGAAGCTGACAGAGGAGGTGGAGCAGAAGATCGCCTCACAGGTGGGCCGGCTCCAGGTGGAGCTGGACCGCAAGAGCTCGGAGCTGGAAAAGGCAAAGCAGGAGAGCCTACGGCTCAGCCGGGAGAAGCAGGAACTGGAGGACCGGGCATCTGAACTGTCCCGCCAGGTAGACGTCAGCGTGGAGATGCTGGCCTCTCTCAAGCAAGACCTAGTGCAGAAGGAGCAGGAGCTCACCCGCAAGCAACAGTGAGTCCTTTTCCCCCTCTCCTGGCTGCAGGGTGGGGGGAAATCAGTCCCTGATGGCAAGCCCCAAGACCTCAACACCATCACCACACCCTCAGACCAAGTGCTAGGGCACAATCCCCTTGGCAATGCCCATTAGCATCATTGCTCATTGGGTTTTGCCTCTCCTCCCACGTGGGCAGCGTCCACATAGACCTGAGCCTCAACATGTCCACGACCAAGCTGGGTCACGTCATGTCAGACCTTGTCCCAGAGCCACTGATGCCCCCAGGACATGGCCAGGCTGTGGATGCACCTGGCCATCCCGCTGTCCTGCCAAGGAACATGGTAGCAACCATGTTGCTGCAGCCCGCCTCTAGTGCCAAAGGCTGTACCCTAAAATCAGGGCCGGATCATCCTCTCTGGCTCCACAGCTGAATCGTCCAGCCCTGTACAACCTGAACATCCCATTGACCTGTCCCATGGTGATACACATGAGAGGAGCCAGCTTGACCATGCCTAATTCAGGGTTTTTCTCCCAGGAGGGTGGTATAGCCCAAGCAGTATGACCTCCATCTGCTGTTAGGACCATGGCCCTGTCATTCTCATTTTCATCCCATGTTCCCCACTCAACATCCCCTTCCCACCCCAGCGCTGGTCCTGAGTTTCCTTCTAGTCAAGCACTGGGTCATTTTGCCAATCGATGTCACTTAAGCAAAGTAGACCTTGTTCTTCAGGAGTTTCTTAGCAAAACTGGAGACCACCATGGGGTCCAGAAACTCAGTGAGCAGCAGGATAATGGGGAACAGTCACAGTTGTGCTGGGCTGGGAGCACTGGTGGGATTCCTCAAGGACCTGTCTTGATTCCCACCATCCTCAGCACATTCATTAATGACTTTGACTCCAAAATAATGACTGTGGCTCAGAAACAAATTTCACAGGATTTGCTGGTGGTAGGGATGGTTCTGGGGTGAGGAGTGGGATGATGCTGGGGCTAGATAAGGGCAACACCTCTTGGTTTGGATGCACGTGTATGGGACAGGCAATGGGGAGGTTGGGGGCTGCCATCAGTGGGTTTGTGGGTGTTGTCCAGGGAGCATCTCGGGGGGTGTGTGGTGGCAGGAAGAGGGCCAAGGGATGGAGAAGGCTGGAGCAGAGCCTGGAGAGATGTGAGAGAGAGCAGATGGAGGGTAACCGATGGGTTAAACACGATTTGTCTGGTCCTGGGTGGAGCCTGGACACTGTTGCCACCTAAGAACCTGGGTTTATACCCCAAAACTACCTCCTGGACCTCACTTTCCCTAGAGAAACCCTCCTGCCCCTTGACTGTCCCCATCAGTCTCCAAACTCCTCCAGCCAGAGCAACAAAATCACTCGCCAGGTTGCAGAGGAAGCACGTGAGGAGCTGATGAAAAGAGACCTCTTTTTCCTAGACGTGGGGAAATCATCAGAAATCATTTTCATCAGCGAAGCTGGTTTCACCCTTCCCCAAGAATAAAACGTTGCCCGGGACATTTCCCAGCCCTGCCAGTTCTGAAACACCACGAGGCCGTTGTCCCCGTGGGAGGCTTCTTGCTCCTGGGCTCCGTTTGCTTTGCCGGGGGTGTTTTTCCACCCGGTCAATGGGAATGAGAGAGGTGCCGGTGATAACCATCAGCATCACCTTACACCCACCGTGCCAGAACCCCATTTGCCTTCCAAATCTCCTGGGTCTCCTCGCCAGGAGCCTTCCCAAATTTTTACCGGGGAGCTCCCAGGCTCACCCTGCAAATGGCAGGTTGAGGGGCAATTAATTGGTAATTAAATGGCAATTAATAACCAGCAATGGGAATTATGTCACTAAGGGCTGCCCCCTCCTTTTCCTTCACACTCCTGTGCAGATTGGTGTGGATGGGTGTGCACGGTCAGGTGTGCACTGTTGGGGGTGTGCAGTTGGGGGTGCAAGGTCGAGTGTGCGCGGTTGGGTGTGCACAAGACAGGCGTGCAGAGCTGTGTTTGTGCATCTGCAGGGGTTCGTGGTGCTGAGCAAAGTGTGAGAGCGGTTGTGCATGTGTGTGTGTGTGTGCACCGTCAACTGTGCAGGTGTGATCAGTGCTGGGTGTGCGTGTGCCTGACTGTACGTGTGCCTGGGGCTGTGTGCGTATGCCTGCTCATGCTGCTGCCTGCACGTGTGTCAGGGCGTACATCTGTATGTGTGTTTTCATGGTGCTTGTGCATGCAAGGGTGGCTCTGCGCATGCATAGGATGCACTTGGGGGTGTGCACAACAACTGCACGTGTGTGCGTGCCTGGGTGTACACGTGTGAGTTCACGGGGCACGTGCATTTGCAGGGGTGCGATGGCCGGCTGGGTCTGGCTGCGTGTGTTTTCAGGACGTGTGCGCTCGTGGGGGTGTGATGGCTGCGTGTGCTTGCATGTACGTGCCCAAGTTTTTGGGAAGCGGATGAGGTCGGTGCGTGTGTGTGTGCCTGGGCACACGCGTGTGCGGGGTGGGATAGGGCTGCCTTGGGTCGCAGAGCCGCCAGCACGCTCCATCCCAAAGCTGGCTGCATTTTGGGGATGACATCTCAGCACCTCAGCGGGGCAAACCCTGCCCATCCGCAGGCTTGATGCTCCCGAGAGCCTGCTAATTAATGTGTTAACGAGGGAGCCAGGGCCCTGCAACCACTGGGCTTAACGGGGTATGGGGCTGAGCGGGGTTTAAGGACTTCAGGCTGGTCTTAAGGTCTTTCCTTTAAGTCTGCCCCGAATGAGGCAGGGTACCACTGCCATCCTCCTCCATCATCCCACCGCACCATCATCATCCTCCTCCCTCCGCTCCGTCGCGCTCAGGGGCTTGACTCCAGTCCTGGGAGCGATGTACATCCCAACGAAGGGGTGTACCTCCCACCCTGCATGCCGGGAGCATCCCTTGGTCCCTGCTCTGCCCCGACCCGTGCCCAGGAGCTGTCTGGGCGGGCACAGACCCAAATCGGGCTGATGATGGAACGGTCCGGATGCGCACGAGCATCTTTGACCTCCCCCCATCCCCAGCTCGCAGAGAGGGATGGAGGTGCTTAACAGAGACGGGTGGGAAAGGATCAGGGTGTCACCCGCTGGTCCCTCCATGCAGGGAGGTGCTGCAGATCGACCAGTTCCTGAAGGAGACGGCCGCCCGCGAGGCCAACGCCAAGGTTCGCCTCCAGCACTTCATCGAGGAGCTGCTGGACCGGGCAGACCGGGCCGAGAAGCAGCTCCAGATCATCAGCAGCAGCTGCGGCACCACCCCAAATGGCAGCCTGGGACGCTGCGGCACGCCGGGGGCCAAGGCCGCCGGCCGACCGGTACCTCCACGGGCACAGGTACGGGCACCCCAGCGGCTTCGGGCATGCATCCGTGTGGCTTCTCTGATGGCTGCAGAGGGTTGAGCAGGGAGGCGGGAGGTGTAGGGACCCCCATCTCGTTCCTGTGGGGAAATGGATAATCGTGGGGTGGTGGATCCCAAAGAGAAGTTGCTTCTTGGTGGGTCTGTATTTCCATGGCAAGCATGAGCAAGGTGCTGGGTGATGCTGGTGATGCTCTTCTGCATCCCATTTGGGGATGACCTTACCCCAAAGTGCAGCTGGGTGAATTATCAGGGTTGTCTCCCTTGGTCGCACCACCCACATTTTGGGTTTCACCACGTTGGCTCCTCTTGTCCTATGTCCCTGCAGAGAGACCGGCACCCGGGGCCAGGGGCAGCTGTGCACGGTCCCTATGGCGTGTCCAACCAGCGCTCCTCCTCCAGCACTGGGTGAGTCCCCTGTCCACACTGCCAGTTTGGGATTTTAATCGGATGCTCATTTTGGGGGGGGGGGGGGTGGGGGGGTGGGCAAAGGGGTTATGGGAAAGGGGACGCACACCCCGATGAATGCTGAGGCCAAGCATCCCTGTCCCCCAGTGCCTCGAGCCGGGCAAAAGCCGTGTCGCAGAGCTCGGGCTGCTACGACAGCGACAGCGCAGAGCCGTGCCCCACCGACGACACTGCCGACGGGCATCCCTACCCGGCGCGGGACGGCGCCCGGGGCTCGGGGCTGCGCCGGCAAGCCATCCAAAACTGGCACCGCCGGCCCTACCGCAACAGCACCGAGGGCGAGGAGGGCGACGTCTCTGACGTGGGCTCCCGCACCACTGAGTCAGAGGCCGAGGGCTGGGAGCCAGATGGACCCGGATCCGCTGCATCCCGACCCACCGGCAGCTGCCGGCTGACGGGTGAGACCGCGCCGGGCTCTTCTGGTGGGGTGGGAGGATGGGGGGGGCTGGAAGGTGGGGGACGGGGACGGCATCCCTTCCCTGCCGTCCTCCCCGGCCGCCAGTGGCAGCTGACGGTGGGTGTCCCACAGCCAGGACCGAGGGGCCCGGGGGCAAGGTGGGACGGCTGGAGAGGGGCAGCCCGGGCCACTCCAGCGAGGTGATCAGCCCCGAGATCCTCAAGATGCGAGCGGCTCTTTTCTGCATCTTCACCTACCTGGACACCAAGACCCTGCTGCGGGCGGCCGAGGTGTGCAAGGACTGGAAGTTTGTGGCCCGGCACCCGGCCGTGTGGACACGGGTGCTGCTAGAGAACGCCAGGGTGTCCTCCAAGGTACCAGGGATGGGGGTGGCACTGCCTGGGGTGAGATCTTTCTTCCAGAACGGTGAGGCTGTGCAAGCAGCTCACTTGCGCTGACTGTCACACCGCTGTGGTCATGGGAACGTGGGTGCACACAGCTGTGTGCTCGCACCAGCGGCTGGATGCATTGCACGTTCACACGTGCATGCTTGTGGGCATGAGCTCACATGTGCGCAAGTTTTCATGTGCTTTTGTGGTCACACGCATGATTTTGTTGCATGCATTCTTGCGTGACCCCTTATGTGCATTTTCACACATTTATGGCATGTGTGTGCATGCAGAAATGCCTCTGTGTGTGTGTGCATGTGTGTGTGCACAGATCTGCCAAAGACGACCAAGGAGGGGTGGCATATGGCACGCCAAGGGCATTCCCCCCTCGGTGATGGCCACCCCTGTCCCCCCAGTTCCTGGCCATGCTGTCTCAGTGGTGCACCCAGATGCACTCCCTCACCCTCCAAAACCTCAAGCCGCGCCAGCGGGGGAAGAAGGAGAGCAAGGAGGACTACATGAAGAGCACACGGTGAGTCCTCACGTCCCGGGCACCCTCCTCCCTCAGCCAGCACCGCTGGTCCTCAGGGATGAAGATGCTCCATGAGCCTCAACGTCCTGTTTCCACTGGCGGATGTTCATTGCACACTGGTTCCTGTTCCGGTTTTGGGCATCCTGGAGCCATGGATCTCCATGGGACATGTCATCCTCCTGGGGTGGCCCAGGGTGGCCCCAGGGTGGCCATGGGGAGTGTGAGTGCAGGCGTCCATGCCTGACTCTGCCTCCATCCCTGGCAGGGGCTGCTTGGAAGCCGGGCTGGAGTCCCTGCTGAAGGCGACGGGCAGCAACCTCCTCATCCTCCGCATCTCACACTGCCCCAACGTGCTGACGGACCGCTCGCTCTGGCTGGCCAGCTGCTACTGCCGGGCCCTGCAGGCTGTCACGTACCGGTAAGGATGGCCACCGGCATTCCCCCTTGCCCATGGGGACCGTGTGGTTGCCTGGCTGGGATAAGGCTGGGAACATCCATGGGATGTGCTGGGACTCCTCTGATGCCCGTCCCCATTCCCTGTCAGAACACGGCCCATCTGGCCAGGTGCGAAGGACCCACATTTCTGTGTCCCCAGCTCAGTGGCAGCCCCAGTCTCCAGTGTCCCCAGTGCAAGATGTCCTTGCGACTGTCATCCTCTTCTGGCGTGTTCCCATGCAGATGTTTCCCTTCCAGCTCCATTCCCACCATCCTGTTGCCGATCTCACCCCAGCTGCAGGCGTGACCAGGGTCTTGGTATGGGGATGCTGCTTTATATTAGAGAAGGGTTAAGAAGAGGTGCATCAACACCAGGACCCAGTGAGGTCCCACCTGACTGTCACCCCCTGACAAAGGCTTCTAATGGGAAGAAGAGACCTCGGGGTCCCTCTGTCCTGGGAGGGAGGAACAGCTCTGCCATGGATTTACTAAGACTCAACTTGGAGACCCTGCCCAAGACCAAGGACACAACGCCCATGATAGTGTATGTCCTGGAGGAGGTCACAGGTCCCGGAGGAGAACACTGACAGCCCCTTGGTCTTAGTCACCTTTTGAAGAGGCTCTGCATCCCATGGGGACATGATTTAGCTTTCCTGCACTCTCGAGGAGGATGATCCTTGCTCCGCTGCACCCTGCAGATGACTGCTTCAGCCTTCCTTCAGCTTCACCGGCAGCCGATGGGTGTCCTTGTCCAGCCCAGGATGGAGAGTCCTTCATGTTGGAAAGCACAATCAGCTAGCTCCTCCATATTGGACCAAGCCAGCTTGGATGCGGCTCTGATCTGGAGATCCCACACCATGAGGCAGCCCAGTGCTGCCGGGTTTAACCCAAAGACTCCTCCATCAGCCCTTCCAAGGGCGTTAGAGCAAGCCCAAGCGCTCCTGGCACATTGCTAACCTGTGACTCTGAGTCATGCTCTAATTAACCCGCCGCGCTCGCAAGGGGCTCTTGGCAGGCATCTTCAGTGGAGACGTGTGAAATGCTCAAGATAACACCCATCATTTATTTTTAGGCTTGCCTGAAGTTTTGAAGTAGGTCATTTAGAGTTAGGAAGTGCGGCCTTGGTCTTCAGGAGGGAGCCCAGTGTGGTGAATCAGCCAGGGGCCTCTATTTGGGTTGGCAGCATCAGGACAACACCCTCTGACATCTCTCCTCCATTGACTCGGTGCAGGGAGCTGACAGCATCAGCGAAAGCTCCTCTGAGCCAGTGGCACAAAAGTTGGGTGTCAGGCAGCGTGGCTGCACCCAATCAATGCCGTGGCTCACAATAAACCTACACCTCCACTATGCATGAATCCAGCAGCATCCCATGAGGCCTGTTTTGATACCTCTAAAAAGACCAAGGTGAAGCCCACAGCAAACCTCTGCAGTGATGTTTGGCCAACAGCCACCTACAGATGTGGTAGCACAACCCCAGAGCTGGTACAGAGGCCATGGAGCAGCCACTTTCCTTGGCTGAAAGTTACGTCCTATCAGCTGAAATATCTTTACCACCTCCTGGCACCTTCCCCATCCAGGCTGGGCAGGTGGCAAGTGAAATCAGCCCAATGGGATCTGCAGGGACGTTGTATTTGCTCTGCAAGGGTACACTGCCTGGCAGTCTCAGTTCAATCACTTGCCACCTTTGCATCTGGAAGACTTTTGCCTTCACCTTTGACCTCACCTTCAACCACCAACCTCACCTTCAACCACCAACCTCACCTTCAGCCTTACCTCCAAACTCATCTTCAATCTCACCTTCAACCTCACCTTCTTCCATTTTTCTTGACATCGCACATCCGTAGGCACAATTCCAGATAGAAAAACCTTCAGCCTTCCTGCATGGATTGGTGTTGGGACTATCTGGTTCATGGGCAGATCGTGGCTTATAAATAATGACCAGATTTGTACCTCCAGGTGCAGAGAGATGTAGCAGCACAGAGGCTGCAGACACAGCCCCCAGGGCAGCACCACTGCCAGTGGGGGTCCACCACGTGTCCTCTGTGTTTTTCCAGGAGCTCTACGGACCCCGTGGGTCATGAAGTCATCTGGGCCCTTGGAGCAGGTTGCAGGGACATCATCTCCCTCCAGGTCGCACCTCTGCATCCGTGGTAAGAGTCATGCTAGGAGGGGACCAGGCTGAGGGTGAGGGGCACCACTGGGCTGGAAAGAAATTGGGTCCCTGATCCAGATTTGCTTTTGGGGATGTCCTAGTGGGGTGAACAGCAATTCTGGAGGCTGGTTTGGGGGACTGGGACATCAGCCCCATCCCTCCCTCTGAAGGCTGGGAGTTGTTGGGTGTAGGCATCTCCCTGCCAAGCCGGGAATGTTTCCTGGGAGGCTGCTAACATCGGAGATGAAAGGGAAGCCATGGTGGGTCTGGTAGGCGACATCGAACATCAAATGCTTGTCTGAGCTCCTCACTGCTCATATAACAGCAACCCTGAAGGGCCTGGATGGTTTTAAAAGCATGTTGAGTCACTGTTTAGGGAGACAATTGCAGTTGCTCTCGCTTTGGAAAAGCATTTTGGGGGCGTGAAGATGCTGGCCGTTCCCCACCCTGCAGCATCTGGGTGCTCAGGAGTTCATGGCTCACACAGCAGGTCACTCAGCTCCTCGGCTCCATGCCATGGGGCTGCCTCCTGGTCATTTCTTCTTGCCCTGGGAGGTTTGTTGCAATGTCATGTCTCTCATCAGTCTGAATGGAGGTGTACAGAGGGGGTTGTCTCTTAGCAGAAGTTGGATGTCAAGTCCCTGATGGCTTGTTTCTTCCCCGGGGGAAACACCACGTGGCATGTAGGCTTCTCTGCCTGAGCTAGAGGTTCAGGTTCCCCCTGCTGTTGTGATCACTGCAAGCAACAGAGCTCAGGGCCTCTTTCGGATCTCCAGAGGTGGAGGGTTTGGGGCAGAAGGACTCCACTGAGAGCATGGACCTGCCCTTCCTGGTTGCAGCACAGCCCATGGTAGTTGCTCTGATGGAGACATCTGCTCTGGAGACACCTTCCAGTGTGGTGACCCCTGGGTTGGTGGGGTGAGAGAGGTCCCATCCCCAACACCACTCATGAGAGCACTTCTGGCGGGGGCGGGGGGGGGGGGGGGTGAGCTTTTCTGCCAGCCCTCCCCATCTCCTTCTTCTTCATCTCCCCAGCCAGCAGCCGACGCGTTTCAGCAACCGCTGCCTTCAGATGATCGGACGGTGCTGGCCGCACCTGCGGGCGCTGGGTATTGGAGGAGCAGGCTGTGGCGTCCAGGGACTGGCGTCCTTAGGTAGGCAGCTCTCCTCTGATGGGACAAGAAGGGGACCTTGCTGGAGGCAGGGTATACTCCTAGGAGATGCCCCATGGGGATCTCAATGGCAAAGCCCACCCCAAGGACCATGGGTGCACCCTGCCCCTCCTTTCTGCCACCCATCCCTCCTACCTCCCCATTTCCATTGGTTGTCCTCACCCCTTCCCCGTGGGGCGCTGACAGCAGGTGCTCTGTCCTTCCAGCCCGAAACTGCATGCGGCTTCAGGTCCTGGAGCTAGACCATGTGGCAGAGATCAACCAGGAGGTTGCAGCAGAGGTGTGTCGAGAGGGACTGAAGGGGCTGGAGATGTTAGTGTTGACCTCCACACCAGTCACTCCCAAAGCCCTACTGCACTTCAACAGTGAGTAGCAATGCTAGAGGGGAGTGCATAGCATCGTTCATTGACCAAAAGGCCACCAGACATCCAGATCCATGACCCAGACCCTGCCTTCCAGCCCCACCCACAGGAACCCACTGCCATCACCGGAAGGTGCTGGGAGCTCTGTGGTGGAAGGCTTCTAAGAGGGGATCCAACAGCTCCCTTTCAAGGATGACTTAAGAAGAGCTGATCTTGCCTTGAGCCATAGGAAGGATGGAGACACTCCCTCCATGCTCCACTCAGTGTAATCAAGGCCTCAGTGTCTGTGACACACTTGAGGTTCACCCTGGTGTATCTGAGTTTGGAGTCACACCATTTACTGAAGCCATTTGCCAGGACAGGAGCTCTGGGGGGGTGCAGCCAGCAGGAGGGTCTGTTTGAGGTGCCATTCCTGGTAGTCATGGCACATGTAACTGTGGTTGGACTTGCTGGGAACCCACCTATGTGGGTAGAAGAGTAAAGGTTTCCCAAATAAGAGGTAGGACTGCTGAACTGGGATGGGACAACTGGGAACCATCTTGTAGACCACCATTTTCCCTACAGAGGTCTTGGTCACCAAGAACGGATCTCTTCCATCTTCAGGGTGAGGCTTCCTCAAATGCATAAGGCTTTGAGGAGCACTGGGTGGGTTTTAGAGTCCATCCTGGCTGTGGGGAGGCTATCTTCTCACCAGGTATGGTGAGGCCAGGCAGTATCTCTGCCCCCAGGTGTGTGCCGGAACCTGAAATCCATCGTCGTGCAGGTGGGCATCGTGGACTACTTCAAGGAGCCCCACAGCCCTGAAGCCAAGAAGATGTTTGAAGAAATGGTGAACAAACTCCAGGTAAGGCATGCCATTCCCATGTCACCCATGTGCCACCAGTCTTGTGTCCCCATGAGGTCTGAGGACAAATACTTGCCCACCGCTGAAGTTTCTCAGTAGAGGACATTTTACCCCACTGGGGACATCCCAAAGACTCGCTGTCCTTCAGATACACATGCCCCAAAGGCTGAAACAAGATCTAACGTGCTGTGATTCCTTCCCATTGCTTTAACCAGGACTGCTTCTCTGTGGGTCTCTTCCCCAGGGACAGAAAAGGGCCGTTGCCTCCTCCGCAGGGCCACCTACTTGTCAAACACTGTGAAGTGATTTAAAATCCACCCATGAAAGCAGAAATAGGGTTAATTTCAGTTAGGCTGAGTGGCAGACCTTGCTTAGCTTGTGATGCTCAGCAGGGCTTGGGCTGTTCTGGATCTGTTCAGGGTCTCCAAGGCAGACATCTCCATCTGTGTCCAAGGGAAAAAATATGTGCCTCCATTTCACTTCATCCTCTGTTGACTTCATCCTGCAGCAGGTTGGGCTCCCATGCGGGCGTAAGGTGAAACTCCCATGAGATGCAAAACAGGACTTGGGGACAGAGGCCCACCAGTGCAGTCGGATGGGGGTCAGATAGTTAGCTCATGCGGTTCCTGCTCCACCACCAAGCCCTGGCAAGGGAACATCAGTGAACAGCGAGACAGACCCACGTCCACCTCCAGTCTGGGGGGGTCACCTTCAGAAAAGAGTCACTTCAGAAGGGCTTTCCTTGTGTGGCCGCTCACCGCCATGCTTTGCAAATCCCATCTGCCCCTCCATGTTGATGTCATCTGCCCAAAACTACCACTGCCCTCTGGAAACAGTGTTTTTAACCAAGCAGAAAACAAATCCAGAGCTAGCTTCAAGGCCGTGGGATTAAGAGGTATTGAGCCAGTCATGCAAGGAAGCCAAATCCCCATGGGATGCAGTGGTGGGGATGGGACCAGGGTGGACCCCTTCCCATGGTGGAGATTCGAGATGTCCTCTCTTCTCTCTTGCTCAACCTGTGGGGCAGCAAGACTGCCAGGTCCTGCACTGACCATGCTCTCTGCTCCTCTTTCAGGCCCTGAGAAAGAGACCCGGCTTCTCCAAGATTTTACACATCAAAGTGGAAGGGGGCTGTTAGACCTTCAGGGAACCACAGAGCACATTCCCTCCTCTGCCCAGCGGAGCCAAAGGCCCCACGAAACCAAACCCACCGTCCGCTGCTCATCCGTTGCCGGACCTGGAGCATGGAGACACCGGCCCATGCACAAAAAAACCCAAACTCTTGCAGGCCTTAGTGACTGGCAGCCGGCGCTCGTCCCCAGGGCCACCTCACGGGCGAGAAGGTGCTACTTAAGGAAATTTTTCAGCTGCCCAAAGAGGCAGGGCTACGCTCTTTCCCGGGAGGGAAGATGTCTTTGAACCCTCTGCGGCTGCTCGTTGCCAAGGATCCTTGTTTGAGGAATGTCTTTTTCTTCGACTTCTCTTTCTGGGGCTTTTTTTTTGCCATTTGATGGTGTGGGAGATGAGGATGGTTCAGCAGAGCGCCAGGCTTGGCGCCACTGTGTCACAGCTGGACCATCCCCATCTTCTCCGTGGGCTGGTGGAAATGGGGTGGGAAGGGGCCGTTCCTCCAGAGGAAATGGTGCCCAGCATTCCTGCAGGGTTTCCACTGGTTTTCATTTCATTTGTTTAACAGAAGGGCACCCAAACCTGGGTGAATACTGCCCAGAAACCAGCAGCCACGACAGCACAAGCCCAGATGGCAGAGCTGCATCTTGGGGGCTGTAGGAGCCAGAGGACACCAGGAGAGATGGTCACTCTTCCAGAGGTTTCCAGCCTCATCTCTTCTGCACCCAAACCTTCCTGCAAAGGCAATAAACCATCTCCAAAATCCTCGTCCACCAGGAAACACGGGTCATGCTTCCGTCCCCACCGACATCCACCACCTGCTCAGGCTTCCTCCGGAGCAAATTGTCCCATGCGGAGAGAGGGACAGGCATGGGACACCCACATTTGCCATCCAATCGCCTCCCTGAGCAGCCTGAAGGAGAAGCCCTGGAAAAATTGTCCTGAAATACACAGCTGCTGGTGCAAGCACCAACCCAACTGCCCTGGTAGATCCCTTATCTATGGCCATGGCTGGGTTTTTTACTTCTGCTTTTTCCTTCTGGCTGTCTTCTGCCTGCAAGGATGTCATCACCCCCCAAAATAGCCTTCTTTTTCCAAAGAAAAAGGGTTTTGAAAGGCATCCAGCAAGGTCAGGTGTCTCCATCCTCCACCCTGGGGAGAAGGTGCCAGGAGGTGCCCATGCCATGGGGGACACCCATCACAGCACTGCCAGCAGCAGGGATGCACCATCCTTAACCACAGCCCCCTGCCACCCCGAGCCCCAACCAGGCGTGCTTGGACCTGACATGCTGAGCTGAGAGGAGCCAACTGGGAAGAGCAGATTTTGGGGTTTTTTCCTCTCCTCTGGGCCATCATTGGAGGTTTCAGTGTCTGTTGGCCAGCATGGCTGCAAGGAGACAGCCCTTCCCAGGGCATCTCCCCTTCCTCCAGCCCTCCCAGGCTGATGGGCTGCCATGGAGCATTCCCCAGGGAGGGAGAAGGCTGCAGACCTATCCTGGTATCATCTTCCTCATCCATGTCACGAGAGAGGCAGACCTCAGCCTGGAGCTCCCAGCATGCCGACAGACCTCGTGGACCCTGATAGAAAATAAAATCTATTCCAAATTGCTGAAGCTGGTGGTGGACTGGAGGCAGGTCCTGGGTCTCCAACCCCAGAAGGAACCTCAGGAGACCATTTCATCCACCCCTCATCCCATCTACGCTGTCTCCTCCAAAGCAGGGTTGGGTTTTTTGGCCATAATCCCCCATTTGAAGCACCTCCATTCCCCTGCTGACTGCAGCTTTCCAGGAGAAGGCTGTTCCCTGTATGCACAAAATGTGGGAGCCCAAAAAAAAAACACCTGCAAGAAACTACCACGTCCCACCATGACCCCATGGGCAACATTGGATGAGCTCCCCAGCACCGGAGACGAGCTCCCCACCGTGCCCACCGCAGGTTTACCTCCATCCCGGGGAGGCTGGGACACAGGTAATCCAGGGGCAAGAGGAGCAAGGGATGCCCCAACCAGCAAAAAAAACCACCCAGCAAATCTACAACCCCCAGGGGACCACCCAGCTACCATCCCACGAGCGTGGTCCCAGTGGAGATGTCACCATTCAAAACAGTGCAGAGACTTGTGAAACTCCCGTTAAAAAAAAAAAAAAAAAAAAGGTAAGTATTTATTTCTATAAAGAAAAGAAGGAGAAAAAAAAAAAGATTTTAAAGGAAAATTATATACTCAGCATGTTTATACACTCTATGCTTAAAGACTATCGTGTTGGAGAGTTGTGTCCGAAGACTGAAGGTGGCTACTCCGGGTTTGCTGTGTGCCCGTGCCTGGCCCCTCGCCCAGCTCCTCCTGGTCATGGGGAAGGCGAGGATGGGGTGTTGGGAAGCAGGGGGAGATGTTGAGGACTCTTGAAGAAACGTTCTGTGCTCACCAGTGAGGCCGGAGTGGCTGCTGGTGCCATCGGTGGCCATGGCTGCTGGTGGCCGTGGTGGTGTGGAGCATGGGTGGGTGTGTGACATCCCCTTTCCCTCGCTGCCGCAACGGTTTTGTAAGTCACGGCAGGACAACCTCACCCAAATTTGGTGCTTCGGTGTATTGCCGAGACCAGACCAAACCGTCCACCTCCCCTTGGGGCATTCCCAAAAAGTCCAATTTCTGGCTTAGCAAAGCCAGGTTTTTACAAAAATCCTATGATGACACAAAAGCTTGAGCAGGTTCAAGGATTGGAAGATGGAAAGTGGGGGGTTTTTCCCCCATTTTGCCTGGGCTTGGACAGGTCTCTTCCTCCTCCTCCTTGGTTGGGGATGAAGGTGGCTGACACAGTGACACAGGCTTGGTGGTAATGAGAGCCCTGTGTCTCCCTGGCCCTCCCAGTGGCTCCTAATTGCCTAAGTTGTTAATGGCAACGAGCTCATTAACGGCTCTGTATTTCTTCCCCTGAAATGTCATACTGATGGCTTCCCTGCTGCTTTCCCTCCCCATCCCGCCGGCGCGTGGCCCCGTTGGCTCCTCCATGAACCCCCATCGCCCACCCCCATCCCTATGGGATGCTCAGGCAACGCTGCCCGTGGCCGTAGGATTCACCACGTTGGTCGTAGGGTTTCAACCCCATTTCCTCTGAAAACAATGGAGATGCACAGAAATACCAAATCGCCTGGGAAAGCCTTGAAATCACACAGGTGCTGGTAGGGAAGGGAATGCTGCAGCATGAGCTCAACCCCATACTAGACCCTAGAGAAGCCCCAGCGGGGCTCTGCAATGACAATCCCCAGCAAAAGCCAGGGCACAGCCGCCCGACCCGGGACGAGCATCAGCAGTGAGGAACTTTTCATTCAGGGTCATGGTGATGGCCAGACCTGGCAGGGGCTGGATGGACGGTGCTGCTGCTTCCTGCCAGGCCTGGGTCCTGCAGGACCAGTTGTGGGGGGATTTATTCCTTTTCTAGTGAGTTTGCCCAAAGTTTCCCCGTGGCCAACGCTCGTGACATTCCTCTTCTCTTGAATTTGGGTGCTGGTCAGGGATCTCAAGAGGAACAACACCAGCAAAGCCAGCTCGGAGGCCAAATTTATCCCAAATCCGTGTTTTTCTGTCTCCCTCGTGTGTTGGATTTTGCTCGTCATCCATCGCTCCGAGTCCTCAGGCGCCGGGGATGCTCCAGGGACCGGCTGCCTCCTCCTGCCTTCATCCCCACATCCCCAGCTTGGGGGGGGGGGGGCAGGGCTGTAAGGGCTTGAGGAAAATGGGAACCCCCAGATTGGCTCCATCCAAGATTTTTAAACCTCTTTATCAAACAGAGAAGTTAAAAAAAACTATCCCACCTCTCGCCGTGTGTCACGGTCCCAGCTGCCACCCAAGGCACAACCACAGCTGGGTCTTGGACAGCTTGTTTGGATCCTCCAAAAGGCTCTGAAATTGGTTAAAACAGAACAAAAATCCCCATGAGAAGTGTTGATAAAGGCTCTTAAAGCAGTTGAACAACACTTTCTCTCGGCTTTTAAGAGGAGCCCACCCCACGAGTTGGCACATCGCTTCAACCTCTCATTTTGGGTTGAAAACCTGCAGGTTCGGGTGGAGCGAAAGCATTTGGGAATCCGTGCCAAATGACAAAATGCTTTAAAAAAAAACCAAACAAAAAAACCAAACAGGGAGTGGGGAGATTTTTGCAACCAGAGATGGTTTATTGTGACCGAAGCATCGCAGGGTGTTGTTGCAAGGTGAGCGGTGGCAATGCACGACCTTCCCCATCGGTGGGAGGTAAAATAATCCCCGCGGCGGGTGAAACGGTCCCTCCTGCCCCGAGGAAAAGCTGCTGCACATCCTTCCCTGGTGTGCGGCAGCAGGGAGAGGAGGGAAAACTGCCTGAAAGCAGGAAAAATGGGATTTTCTGATCCAGCCTCGGGATTGAGCCCCTTGGAAGGGGGACGAGGCAGGCTGGGGCCGGGGACAAGCGGGTGCAATGGTGCGGGAGGGCTTTTGGGAAGCGAGCGCGGTAACGCACACTTGCTTAGAGATAATCAGAGGATGTGCTCCCTGGGGGGAGAGAAAAATATATATATATATATATACAGGAATCAATCGCAATCGTTTCCCTAAAGCACTTCTTCGCAGCGGTGTTTGCTCCAGGGGAAGCTCAGCCCCCAGTGAGCAATTTCCGAGGGGCCCTGTACAGCGACCTCCCCCCTCCCGAAAGGTAGCGAGTTTGCCTCCTAAGTTATTTTTTTAAATCTATATAAATTTAGGTCTATTTTAGTCTTTCGCAGCGATGTGCCAGTGTCTGGAGAACCAAACATCCCTTTTCCCACCCCACGGTCCCTTGATGCTAAACCGTGTCCTCAATGCTGAACCTGCCAGAGGATGCTGCCCTGGGGGGGGGAAGCAGCGGGGACAGGGGTGCAGCCCGAGATGGGGGGGGGGGGGGTGTTGACAGCGAGGTACAATGAGAGAGCGGGCAATGGGGCGGCTGCTGCCCCTCAGCCGTGGGAGACCATGGGTTTAGCACTTTGGTTGGTACTATCACCTGTAGACGCACTTTGATGTTGTTGCTTTGAAACTTTGCCGAGTGTAAACAATGTGTATTTAAAGAATTACAAAAAAAAACCAAACCCACCAACGTGTAAAGAGCTATTTTATGATTCAGTGTTGAATAAAGACTCTTGAGATTGAGGTGGGGTTTTCGCTCTCCTGAGGAAACACATCAAACCAACGGCAGTGCTGGCCAGCTCCAGCACCAAACCAGTAAGACCAGTTGCTGTTTGGGGCTGACTGGAAGCACCCCGCCTCCCTCTCCCAGCAGGCACAGGGGTTGCGGGGCCCACGGTCTCCGTTGGTCCAGCCCCGTGGGGCACAAAGTGGGGTACGGGGACAGTGTTGGGGGAGCAGCCTGCCCCGGGTCTGGGCTGCACGGGAGCATTTGGCAGCTCAGGATGGTGCAAGTGAGGCCAGAGGCAGCGGCGGGCAAAGGGAGGGCCATCCCCACAAGAGTTGAGGTTGAACCTTTTTGTACTGGTTCTTTGCTGAAAAAAAAAAAAAGAAATTAATAATGATTTCTGAACAGTCCTGGAAGAAAAAAAGGCAATTGGTGGTGGAGAAACCAGCCCAGGTGGGTGGAGGATTCCTGGTTCCCAGATTGCCACCCCGCAGAGTCGGGAAGTGGAGTGAGGGCTTGGAGTGTCAGGGCAAGAGCTGGGCACTGAGCTTCCCCGAGCCCCAGCAGGCCGGGCAGGGCGAGGCAGCCCTGGGGGCAGGGAGAAGGGACCATGCCGTGTGAGCCTGGCAGGAGGAACCGCGTCCCTCCGGCTCCCTGCCGCAGGAGAGAAACACCCTCAGCCCGCAGGATCTGGGGCAGAGGGACAGGGATCAGCCCCCACTGGTCCTGCTTCTACCCCTCCCAGGCCGCAGGGCTATTTTCTCTTGGGAGCATTCATCTTGAAGCACTGCTGCTAAGAAACGCTGAGAAGGTTTTTACGCAGGAGCTCTAACTGTTCACTTGTCAGTACAGCTGCTCACACGCTGCCAAAACACATTTTGGCCAAGACGCACAGCCACGAGGATCACGTTATGGGAGGCGGCGGGTGCCGCGAACGGGGCCGGTGCTGGCTGGCGCACGGCAGCACTTGGAACAGGGCAGAAATACTACATTGTGTGGCGTAACGCACCATCAACTTGCCCAATTACATGACATCTCAAAGGGTCAATACCAGGGATACCAAATCTCTTCCGCTCTCTTCCATTAACGCTTTCCCCCTACCAGACCCAAATCTCCCCAAGAGAATTTTCCCACAGAGATGCCCTGAGCACCAGGACCCGGCCCTGAGGCACCACCAGCCCCACAGCCCCTCTCCAGCCCTGGCCACATTGGACACAGCTTCTGTCCTGAACCACCTTCCACGAAGCAAAAGACAAGATTGAAATGGCCTATGAAGCAAGTAGAAACGTCACTGAGCAATACTGGAGATAACAAGCACGGAAGTGATCTGTCTTGGAAGCAGAGGGGAACTGGGATGCGCTGGGAGTCAGTCCTGCTTCCCAGCACAGCACCTGCTTTTAAACGGGGCAAAAAACAGTTTGAAAGGTTAACCTTTTAACTCTAACCAGGAGCTACCACCCTGTGGAATGAAGCATGCAGCAGAGAAGAGGAACACCCCAGTTTGCCACTGAAACAGTCATCCTTTTATTGTTTGAGCCTGGGTTCAAAACCCCCAGCAAAAAAGAAAATTAAAAAAAAAAAAAGTATAAATACGAACAAACCCCACACGTTCGCTGCACTACCTGCCAGTGTTGAAAAGGGCTCTGCTCAACGCGGCTTCCAAGCGGAAGGACGAGGCAAGCCTAAGGGGATCAGTGCTGTTTAGGAAACGTTGGGGCAGGGCGTCTCGCAGGAGGCTGCCGCTGCTGAGGCCAAGATTTGACTCTAATTAAACAAGGCCAGTGGTTGCCTGAAAGGCCTCAATGACCATCTGGTAAACGGCCCGTTAATTAAGCTAGAAATCAATTCTTTTTCACTTTGCACATTGGAGGAGAGCGCCAGCCCCTGTCACAACGCTGACAGGGAGCGGGATCTCAGTGGTTGTGGGGTCTCCCTCGACCCCGGCCCCGTCCGCCGGGCGCAGCATCCACGGTGGAACGAGGGTTCTTGATGGTTTCGTCCACGGAGACGATGAGGCAGGCGGCCTCGGAAGCCGCCGTCAGCGCATTGATGCGCACGATGGCCGGCTCCCACACGCAGGCCTCGAAGTTATCGGCGATGTCCTCGTTGTTCACGTCCACGCCGTACCACATGCCTCCCTGGCGGGAGAGAGGAGGGAAGAGGGTCTCGTTATAGGGCTGCTCAGGACTTGGGGGCCAGCGCACTGGGAAGCGAAGACACGCAAACGTTAAGGGAGAGGCAGAGACCGAACATTGCTGTACGAAGGAAGAATATTTGAGGGAAACGCAAAGAAAAAAACCAAAAAGGCTTTGTTGTCAGCAAACAGTGCCAGCAAAGCCTCATAAAGAGGCTGTAAAAGCCTCGGGACTGACTGCCACTCCGCTGCCATCTCACTCCCCTACCCACAGCCCCAGTTTTTGCAGCCCAAGATACAGCCACTTATTTCGGGGCATTCTCCCTAGCCCCACAGTCATCAGCGGGGCGAAACATGGTGGGAGTGACCCCACAAAGCAGCAGCTGCTTCTGAGAGAAGGAGCAACCTCTAACTGCCTGAATTAGGACTGCGTGCGCATGCATGCACACGCTCTGCGAGATCCAAAATGATTGCAAGCGATCAGGACCTTCCGTCAGCAGCCCCTCTGGAAAACACAGGGCTCGGCCAACTTCTATACTCTAATTACTTTAATGTTTAATATAGAAGCCTCCCTCCTGACAAATGATGCATTTTTAAAAAGCAAATCAAAACTCCCAGCTCTAGAAGTCACCCGACAGCTATGATCAAAGGGAAAACAGATCATTTCCTTTTATAGAAACCCGCACCAAGCCCACACTTGATCTGAAAACAAAACACGGCATTTAATCAAAGAGGACACAAGCCTAACATGGGCTTATAGCTGAATTACACCAGATCCAGCAGGCTTAAGAAAAAAAAAAGGAAGAAAGAAATCTCTCACACTCCTGGTTCTCCCCAACAGCCCTCAGGTCAGAGGTGGGCACCCACCTGCGCATGCTTGGCTCGGAGCTTGTTCAGTATGTTGGTGGCGTCAAAACCAGCGTTGTCGCAGAGCTGGCGGGGAATGATCTCAAGGGCTTTAGCGTAAGCACCGATCAGCAGCTGCTGCTTGCCTGGAATGGTCCTGGAATAGTCCCGGAGGTATTTGGAAAGCTCCATCTCTATCGCACCACCACCGGCAACAACCGAGTCATTCTGAAAGAAAAGATGAAACTTCAGTCTTGTTCCAGGAAGGGGGAGAGGAGGAAAGTCTCTTTTCCTGAAAGTGTGGCATGGCAGGGTGATGCCAACACACCAGACCCAAGGGAACTGCAGCCCAGGCTGCTGCCATCCCTGGGAGCGCCAGAAACAGGCCCAGAACCTCCAGAGGCAGCTGCCAGCAGCTCTTTCCAGCTATGTGCAAGATAAAGGGGCGGTTTGGGGATGCTGTACCAGGGGAGGGACAGCAGACCACAGCCCCCTTGTGCTGGGAAAGTTTCCCTCGCCTCTGTAAAACATTCAGAACTGAAGATATTTGCAGCAGCACTTAGCAGCCAAGTTCTGCTATTTTTTCCCCCTCCCTATTTGCTTCAGTAGGGAGATCAGGATGTTCTTTCTGAAAGCAAAACAGTTTCAAAAATCTTGACATGCTTCTTCCCATCCCCTCAGGGCACTCAGCCTCAAAGCTGTTTTTAACCAGAAACTACCACATTAACACGTTATTATGCATAACCCAGAAACACCCGCAGTTAGGCAGCATCTATCACACGGGACCAGCAACTCCACAAGCAGAGCTCACATTCACATGTGGCTCAGGCTTCTCTCCTAGTGCTCCTTCACAGCCAGGGGACAGTGACCCCTCAGACTGGTCACCAAGAGAGGGAACGAGTGGCTTTAACAGGTGCCGACATGCACATGAGATCAACCGTGCTGTTTAAATCCAATGAAGATCTACCCAACGCACCCAAAATCTTGTGTTCCCTTTAGGATGGGGGTGTTTACAGAACCCACCACAACCCAACAAGCGTAAGTTACGACCGTACTAAGGAGAAGGCAAAAACCAGGCATGCCTGAAAAGCATTTGGCAACGCTGCAGAGACAACACTGCTTTGGCCACGGAACAGCACTCGAGTTAATCAATCAGATCTGCCCGTCTGCGTGCTCCACTCTACCGGCTGAGAGCTCCCGATCTCTCCCGAGAGACCTCAGCCAAATGCTGGTGTGTGAAAAGGTTTCTAGAAAGAGTTACAGCGGTGCCAGGTTCAATCAGCAACCCAGTGCCAACACAGCAGGGAGGTATCTCCCGTGGTCTTTACCTTGATTGCTCTCCTGACTATCATGATGGCATCGTGCAGGGACCGCTCCGTCTCCTCCATGAACTGCTCTGCGCCCCCTCGCAGGATTATCGTGCAAGTCTTTGCCTTCGGGCAGCCTGTGAAGAAGTTATACCTGCCAGGCACAACACAAGAAGGGTTAAGGTGACGGAGAAGTAGTGCTACTGCTGAACAGGCTTTGCGCCAACACAACAGTACAGGAACAGAGCTCTTTACAAGCCAGACACAGGACTGCAACTGCTTCACCCTACACAGTGCCCTTATCAGATCTCAAGCTAAGAAGGAGCAGAGCCAGGCAATACACAAGTGAAATTCAAGCTGACCCAGGAAAATCCACTCTCTTCCTGTTGCTAGGGCTTTGTGCTAAACCGGTGCTCTCGTTTTCACTTGCCAGGAAGACAGCAGATGTTAGCAGACAGCCCCAAAGAGGATCTCCCCTCTAGCAATGCGAAGAACCCCATTATATAGTACCTGGCTTCATTTGCACTGATAATAAAAGCGTCGCTGTGGGATATCAGACAAGTGCCACAATATTCCCCAAAAGGTGCTGCTTTTAAGCTACAAATAAAAGAATACCACTATGCTTTCATTGGGGAATAAATATGTATTTTTAAAAGCATATAAAAGAGGCAAGATTTAGAAGAAAGCTTACTGCTGCCCCCTCCCTCAGCCTCGTAAAAAGCAGCAATAACATGATCTTGTTTTCACAAGAGATGCTCAAACCTGCCAGTGCTCAGGCCCTAACTTTGCAAACTAACATTAGAGTGCTTACACAGGACTACAGGTTCATGGCTGGTGACCGTACCTGTCTCCTCCAATCTGAGTCTCCTCAAAGAGTTCGCATCGGCCCAGAACATCATCCGACAGGGCGTTGACACTGGTCTGAATGGAACCGCCGCACGCCTGCACGGGAAGGAGATAAAGCGCGGCATGACCAACACTGACAAACAACACAAATTTGCCCAGCAGGTTCCCACTCTTCAGAGACAGCCCAGCCTTTTAGCTGATGCAAAACCACCCTGCAGGCCAAATTCAGGAAAAAACCCTTCTACCCTCCTCCCATCTTGTGCATCTAGGCAGGCTACCAACATCAGAAATAATCCTTGACACCAAAATAAGATTATGCTGCTTCTAAGTGCTGATTCACAGGCTCCAGAGTCCAGCAGCTACCAAAAGAAAGCTTAGGAAAAAAAAAAAAAAAATACTCACAGTGGAGAGGCAAGAACTAGGAAAAATAAATCTCTACTGATGCAATGTACAGACCCTAACATATAACACCACCAGCGAAACAAAAAAGCAGCACAAATGCAATTAGCATGCGACTGTTCATTCTATCAAGGAACGGCTTTGTCAGTATATGGCAACTTTACATAATAACCACACTGGCAAAAGTTATGCCATTTTAATTTTACATTTTTGTAAGGAACGGTGTGTTCAGTCAGCAATTGCTGCCCTGTTTGGGGAACGACCAACCTGGCATTGTTAAAACTAAATCAAAAGTCTTTATTCTGAAACAAGGCAGCTCACCATCATAGTTCGCTTGAGATCTTCTTCTGGGACACGGCCAGCACAAAACATGTCTCTGTCTGCAAAGTACTGAGTAGCCACATCACCGATAGGAAGTTTGGACAGGACGACTTTGGCTCCCGACTTGTGGATTTTGTCTAGTTTGTCATACAAGATGTTCCACTCAGCATCCACAATGGCCTGGTAATCCTAGCAGGGACGAGAGAGAAAGGGGCAAGCGCTCAGGTTACAAAGGATTGCAAAAGTCATCCCGCAGCACCTGCAAAGGGAGAGCTCTTCTAAAACAAAGGTAGCAGTGATGCTGCTCTGTGCAGCCCTGGCAGGCAACTGCTTTCCAAGACTCATAGGTGATTTTAGGTCACCCCATTTTATGCCAAAGAGCCATGTCTGTTAAAATGCTTCCAGCAGCAAAACTAAGTCGATAAAGGGGCTGAATGAACTGACAGAGTGGCAGTGACAGCTTAAGAAGAGAGCACAAGGAGGAAGAAGGGATTATACCAATGTCTGAGAGGCGTTTACAGAACTGTGCATGGATGTTGGGGTGGAGAGATGTGCAGTATCTATCACAGAGGAAAAAACAGAGATCCTGAGAAACCTCACGCTTTACCAGCGCGCCCAGGCTTGACAAGCCACACACACAAGCCTGCCGTGTTCTAGCTGTCAGTGAAACACAGCCAGACAGCTTACAACAGCACACAGCAACACCACACACAGCAGCCAGCTACAACAGAAAAGGCCATCGTGTTCACCATAGCAGAGAGGAACTTTAAGGAAACAATTACTGAGATCACACTGGGGCCAAGACCCCAGCAGCAAAGCACCCAGAGATCTTTAGTTACCACAATTATGCAGGAACCAAATACACGCAATATTGCGGTACTTTCCAAGGTGTCAGACAACAACCGTGTTTCGTAAAGGTATTTTAGCAAGATGGAAAGAGAACTGCTGTCTGAATGGCTCCCTTGTCTGCTTAAATATGCAGAGCGTCTTTCAGCATTTGAAGCACTGCTTTAAGCTTTTCCTGGAAGGCCACTTGTTAGGCATAAAGAAGTCACCACACAGCTGATGACTTACGGCATAGCTGAGGCACAACGATTGAGCAGAAACATGCCTTAAACCTGCTGGAATTCAAAGTCTGCCATACACTTCTCCCAAACGGGTCAGCATAACCCACCAGCTATTTTCAGGGGGGGAAGGATGTGCAGAAGGCAATTCCATTTATCCCACTGGCTCTCAGGCAGCCACCACATCTTGCGGGCATGAGGAAGCAGGACAGGCCCCGCTTTTGGCTCTTACCTCCACCGTGTTTACTCTGACTTCGGCATTGTCCTTCTCAGCTTTGAGCTCCAGCTCCACATTCAGCAAGGCGATCTTGGGAGACTGATACTTCTTGGGCTGCATTTCAAACCCAGCGTAAGAGAACGTCTTCTTAAAGGCAACTCCGGCCACCAGCTGAGAGTCCTTGAAGACAGGGATTTGTGTTAGGCTCAGCCTCCCAAGGTTTTCTCAACAGGGTTAATAACTCCCACAGGAGACTCCCTGCTTTCAGAGTCCTCATTTACAATGCATTCACCAACAGCTGTCTCCTTTGGTTAACCCACTTTTAGAGAAAATAAGCAGCAAATATTTTTTTCTCTCTGTTCACAAAACCAGCTTCTATCACTTCCTTTCTACCCCTCAAGATGCCGCAGCAAAAGATGCTACATGCGATCTCAACATCAAGGGATGGAGCAATCTGCTCTCTCTCTGATGTCTTTCCCATTTCTACCCTTTGAAGATGGATACTTCTCATCCACAGCCCCACACTCGAGGGGGTTTTTTTACCTGGTTTGTTTTTTTCCAAGCTCCATCACCACCTCCGGGATTGTTCTGCAGCAGGAAGGCCCTACCCAACACTGCCCCCTTAAGTGAACTTCTTGACTTCACAGCAGGGAGAGAAATCAGCATCTAAATCTCCTACCCCACCAGCATCTAACCACACGCTGCAGACTTGGCTCTGCCCCACCACTGAAGCCCAGAGGATCCTTGTCCCTCCTAAGCTAGGAGAGGCACAGACTTTCTCTGCTCTAGCTGACAGGGTGAGATGACCCTGGATCTCTCACAAACAATTTAGTGCGCTGCTTCTCAGGGTTTATTTGCCTCATCCTGGTACAGGTCTCCAAAGAGTCTGACAGCAGAATACAAGGGCAAAACAGTAGGGAGAGCCGCTTCTATCCAGAATGGGAGACACCACCCTCCCTGGGGGACCAATTTCTGCAAGCCTCAGAATACCAGCAGGCCCAGACACCACAAAAACAGATGCTGAAACGTTCCTAATTCACTAAATTAGTTGTCTGGGCAAGATAATGGCGTAATTATACTGTCTCTTCTCAATGAAAATGCTCACGCAGAGCGTTTACAGACAGTAACAGCCACAGAATAATAATTCACAGAGACTGTGGCGGGCTTTCCTTTTCAGCAGAAAGGTCCCAAGCGACAGGCCAAACCCACCCCAGGATAGAGGCAGGAGAGAGCACGGACACGCCAGCTGTCCCACAGCCCAAGAACAACTCCCTACCACATCCCCGCGTGCAGCCCTGTACACGACAGGTATTCCAGCACTGCGGTACAAACCACGCAGCCCGCCTGCCCTGCCCACCACTAGATCAGCTCCTTCACAATGTTTCCTTTGCATTTCTCCCCAACTTGGTACTCGTGCGTACAACCAGGACTGTATGACTTTTGGTTCCAGAGGTAACGAAGACTTCCCACAAAAAAAATAATTCATTATTTGTAGAGATATAAATGGAATTTGTATCGGTAACAACATTTGCTGCAGAGGTCAGCAAGATAAGGGTGCGTTTGCTCAATAAAACAGATTCTCTACCTACAGAAAAGAAATTCAGCCCTGCTGGGTACACTTTTTCCTCACATCGACAGCTTTGTTTCACTTTGGTAATTCTCAAACAGGCATTATCAAGCTGGGCTGCATTTCTGCTAGAGTCAAGCCGTCAAAAGAGCTGTGATCGCTGTCTCCTATCCTTTCAGGACAGGCTCCGACAGAACTTACTTCCAAAGCACCTCCTTGCACCTTCTTTATTCCAATCATTTTGAGTTGTAATAAGTCATCTAACATCATAACAGCATCTACGACCATCTTGGAGAAAAACTCCTTGCTCTGGGAGATCAGCTTAGAGCTCAGGGCTGTGGCCGCACACTTCTCCAGCAAGCTTCTCTGCTCACTGCAACAAAGAAAAAACAAGGTCTGGTTCACTTGCCGACTCGTTTCGCAAGCTCACTGAGCATTGTGCCTGGTACGATTAATCCACTCTGATAGACTGGATTCTCCTTTTTAGGGCCTGAGCATCAGACTAGCACTGACTACGTTGGTTGGCTTTTAGACACATCAGGCCTGAGCAAAACAGCAGGGCTCAGCATCCTCTCCTTCATCCAAAGGCAGTAAGAAGTTTTTTAATCCCTCTAAAGGTGGCACATCCTCCAAAACGTTAACTCAGGAAATGTATGCCGTAACAGAGTGGATGATGCAAGAGACATCAGGGAAATACGGATCCAACTCCCAGGCTCTATCGCCCCAGTTACTGCTGACCATGAGAACTACTGTATTTTGCATCACAGGATGGCAGAAAGGATACCACTCAATTCAGTTTATTTAAGATGGTTATGCAGTTCAACTCAAAAGTTTACTGCAGGTATTAGTAAAATCAGATCGAGTAGACAAGAGCTTAAAACACAGGGAGAAAAACAACTCTAGTATTCTCGCCTCAGTTGAAGGGATCATTTCCTTACTGCTATCAGCTATCTAACTTCATGCATTCAAGAGCTGAAAAGTGATCTGATTTTCAGAGAAGCACTGAGCATTTAACACTGCCACTGATCGCAGCAAAAGGTGCAAGTCCCCACCACCACTGAAAAATGAAATCAGGCCACTTATTTTAGTACCTAGCTTCCTCCACGTGCACTGGAAGACACTGGCCTACATACTCCGCTGCAGCCCAAGTGAGAGCACAGCATCTCCCCCAGAGGAGCAGGAAATTCCAAAAAACCTCGAGAATAACCCTGGTGTGGGGCCACAGCTGTTCAACCCGACCTCAAGACCTCAGCCAGAGCCACAGCAGAAGCCAGAAACGCCCTCACATCAGCTAACTGAAGCCCAGCTACACAACCAGGTCATCTGCAAGGGAAACTTACTCTTTATCTTCCTTCTTCACTGCAACAGCAATGTCTTTGATCTTGTTTACAGCCTGTCAAAACACAAGCCAACAGCTGGATTAATGATTCATGTTCACAAGCTGATCAGATCTCCATCTTTTCTCTTTGTATGTTATGTTACCTTTTATTCATTACTTCAACATCACTGAAGTTTCAAGCATTTAAGCTATTCCACTCCTTCCAGCACAGTAATTCTAAGAAACACACCAACGTAAGTTTAAGAGGATTGGGAAGAGGCTCAGAGCTGCTCCACTGCATTTAGCAGTGGGGAACTGAAGGGCTATTGAGGGAGTTAACCTCCAGAGAAGGTTCAGGTTAACGAGACCAATGTGCTTCACAAGACATAAGGTTTACCAAGGAGTAGTAGAGATCAGGAGAAAGGGAAATGAATCTTCCTGCTTAGTCTTCCTTGGAGCAAAACCAAAGGAAGCAATAGCACTCAAGAGGTACTAGCTGGTAATAACAGCTCACTGACACCAAAAAAGGAAGCTGATGTTTGCAGCAAGATATCATGAGATCGCTACTGTCACTCCCCACGCCCATTCATTACTGAATTTCTCCTGGAAGGGTGTTATTTTTCCTCTTCTGGCTCAGAACTGCTCTCCCCAGACGCTCTGGTGGAGCCCAATACAGCCCTCAGCTCTGCAGCAGCAGCAGAGCCCTCCCTTGGCTATGAGCAGCACTGCCTTACCAGCTGCGTGGCTGTGCGGAAGGCACGGATGATGATTTGAGGATGGAGGCCTTCCTCCACGTAGGGCTTCACTTGTTTCAGGAACTCAGCAGCAAGCAGAGTTACGGACGTGGTACCATCACCAACCTGCATGGAGAGGAAACGCTCTGTGTCATCTACATGCTGCAGAGCTGCTGTGATAGCAGCTTCAAAACCATGCAAGGGCTTCCAGAGGAAATCAGATTTCATGATTGAAGGTGTCAATAAAGAAACCAGAATAAATGCCAGCACTCCATGAGCTATTCCCACCCATTAACGCAAACTCCACACAACCACCGGCAGGAGCAAGCCTGCTGCTGCATTTTATGCTTTGGAGTGCAGCCAGGTTACCCTCCTACCTCTGCATCTTGAGATTTGGCGATGTCCACTAACGTCTTGGCAGCTGGATGGACAACATCGAGGAGCTTCAGGATGGTGGCACCATCATTGGAGATAGTGGCTTTGCCTAGGAGTGACGTAGAAAAGGAAGTCAAACTTGACTGCCACAAGTAAAGCCCTGGTCACTGTGAAAGGACACCTGACATGTAAGGGAGCTTTTCAGACCTCAAGAGAGACGTTAACACCATAGTAACTGCAGACCGGTCAGTCTCACTGTGCTTCACAGTCTCACCTTTCAGGTCAAACGTGGGCCCAACCCGTTATTACGCTACAGTGTTCCCCAATCAAGCCCCAGTCCTGCATCATTGTGAATTTTGTCATCTCTCAACAACCACAGGCTCTCATCCCAGATCTCCACTTAAAAGCCATTTTTCTTCAGCCAAATAACTTTTTTTCTCCTGTGTGATTTGAAATGTGATCACGACGGTATTTTAATATACTCCTACCGCCAGATACACAACTATTGATCGGCTGAAAAGGAAAGCGAAGGGGTCACCCCCGTGCAGAAGGAGAGCCCAGAACAGCTGTTTCAGAGGGTGTCTCAGAAGGTGCCTCCATTCTGTATCAACAGCATCTTTTTAGTCCATTTTTGGAGTAGATTAAGTGAAGTTAGTCTGAGTGCAGAACAAGTCTCCGCACCAATTTCCACATCAATTAATAGAGGCTTTAAATTAATTAATTTCCCTCTTACTTCTCAACAGTCTCCCCACACAGATAAAAACAGATACTCTAGTCTGACACTTACGTGAAGAAAGAGACTAGAAATCAAGAATGAGACTAGAAATCATATATTAGCTGTTAGGTAAATTTAAGTCCAATTATCCTTTTTAATAAAAGTTATTACAGTTCCTATTTGTAGAAAGTTATTTAAAGTCAATACTAAGCCCTTCCACCCCACCCTTCAGTACCAGCAATAAAAAACCCCACAAACAATACAGTTGTTTGGTGACTTCACACAAGTCTTTTCAGAGAAGGGGGCAAGCCTCATCCCTAAATCACACCAAAAAAGTCAACCCAGTAATGTCCACTGATGTCACGCTCAGTCACAACAAGTGCTGAGTAACTCCACACATATTATGAGCCTCATTTAAAAAATAAATAGAGATGGTCAGGAATAGCTGAAGACCAGGTTCAAGACAGGCTGTTTCTCCTTTCTAGTATGGACCTACTCGTGTCTAGTCCCACTAGCCCTGGATGCACCCAAGCTCACAACAAAGACTACAGCTACCTTAACTCAGGCTGGTGGGCGGCAAACAGGTAGTTCCTCAAGCAAGTCTGACAATTATCCTCTCTTCAACAGCAGAGGCCAGAGTCAAGGTATTAAATTGAATACTGAGACAGAAATTGAACCTCTATTGTGAGAGTTTAGTGTACAGCAAGGAAGCTGAAGTCTGCATATATGCAAATGCTGGTTTTAATTGATATGAAGATACGAACTGCGCTTGGAGATTGTTTCTGAGTGACTTTTCTACATGGCTGTGAAAGGCCACTGCCCAGTGCTTACCCCGGTCATCCACAATGAGCTTGTCCATGCCCCGAGGTCCCAGGGTAGTGCGCACAGCTTCTGCAATAACCTGGCAGGCATTGATGTTGCTGACAAGCTGGGGGATCCCCTGCGAGGTGTCCGTCCCCTCCTTCAGCAGGATAACTGGTGTTGGCTGAAGAAAGAACCCACAGCAGAATGGTTACTCTGATCCCAACAGCCTGCAGACAACCCGGAGCTAATCCCTCACACAGCTCAGGAAGTTGCCATCGCAAAAAAAGGCAAAACCAAAACCTGCAACCTGCTTAAAATTTCTCTGCCTTCACACAATCTAACTGCTTTCTGTCTCCCACAGCATAACTGGAATTCACCCAACTGTCTCCAGTATATGCTCTGGGACAGCACTGCAACTGTCCCCAAAATAAGCGGGCTTCCTCCACAAAGTTCAGCAAAGTTCTGATTTTGATGCTAGACTGGAGAAGACAGTACGTGCAGTTATTACTGAGACGGCAGGGAACTGCACAAGCACTCTGCAACCGCATCGCTGGTTTTTTATTATACGACAAGATGTTCAGCAGAACAGGCACAACATCATCACACTTCAAATCAGGGTCCAAGCTGCCCCAAGGATGGCAACTGCTGAAAGATGTTTGCACAGAGAGAATACAGCAGACAAACACATTTTAAATGATTACACCTGCCTCACAGTAAACTGTGCTGGAGACAGCTTAGAGGGTACCAGGGGCCACAGCAGACAAGGGCTTCTCACTGCTCTGAGAAGAGCCCTTTTCAGAAAGCAAACATGCCTTACAGGCAAAGCTCAAACAAAGTCCAGACACAGCCAAAGTTTGTGAGGCACACAGTTTTAAACAACCACCTGCGGGCAGAGAGCAAAAGTGTACTATGACTGCTGCACTAGAGAGTGACAAAGCTGGTGGTGTGAGTAGAAGAGGGGTGTGAGGACCACAGTCAGGCCTCTCTAAATCCTGGAAAGATTTTGTGGAGGAAAACGTACCGAGTTCTTCCAGACCCACCATAGCAGAGATCTCAACGGAAAAGAAAACCTGGCGTCCCCAAGATCAGGGGAGAGGCAGACACAGCGCCCTTGTGCCGCAGCCTGCCTGCTCCTGAGCACCAGCAATGGGGCTCAGAGCTGGGGAGCGCCGGAGCCCCAGGGGACCCGCAGCCGGGGGAAGGGGGGTGCTGGGCCGTGCGGCTGAGGGGGCCGCGGCCAAGGGGCCGCAGGACGGGGCTCCGGGAGCGCCACGCACCGGGGTGCACGACTACAACTCCCAGCACGCACCGCTCCCTCCCTCCCGGGCCCAGGACTCCGGCGGGAACCGGGGCCCTACTTGCCCCCTCACGCCCCGGGTAGCGGCAGGCCTCTGCGGCAGGGCGGCCTCCGCCATCCCCGCCCCCTCGCCAGCCCGAACGCGCGCCGACCCCGCCACAACGCCGCCAAACACGGCTCCTGGGGGGCGGCGGAGGCCGAGCAGGCCGTCCTCGGGCAGCGAAGCGCGGCAGCGGCGAGGATGGCGGCGGATGGCACTCACCATCATCCCGGCGGCGCTCCTCGCTGCGGCTGACCCCGCTCAGACAAGCCCCACCCCACAATGCACCGCGCCCGCCGAGAAGCTTCCCCGGGGCGGGAGGGGAAGCGCGCGTTGCCAGGCGACCGCTTCCGGCCGCGCTCTATGGTACGGGCGGACAGAGCGGCCCCAGCGAGGCGCCTCTCGAACAGCCATAGAGAGGCAGGGACGTGAAGCCGGCCCGGGAGGGCGGCTCACTATTTGCCAGGAGAGGAAGCGGGCACACGGTCTGAGGCGAGCAGCGCTGGCGGATGGAGCTTTATTTGGCAGGGCCGGTGAGGGGACACGGAGACCCCACCGCCCCGAGAACGGACACCGAGCTGACAGAGACCGAGGGCACAACAACCGCTGCCCGGCTCTGCGCAGGCCTCTGCGCCTGCCCTCCCCCGTCTCTCAAGAGATTGATGGCGGCGTTGACCAATAGGAAGGCGCGGGGCGGAGGCACCGCCAATGGGCGGCTGGCGGGCCGAGCGGGGCGGGGCGGTTGGCGGCGCTGGGCGCAGCCATGCTCCGCCGCTCGCTCTGGCTCTGCCTTTGCCTCTGCTCCTGCCCGGCCCGCGGTGAGTGCGAGCGGCCCGCCCGACCCCGGCACCCCGCACTGCCCTGCCCGGCTGCCTTTCCCCTCGGTGCACCCCGGCCCGGCTGCCTTTCCCCTCGGTGCACCGCGATCCGGGTGCATTTCCCCTCGCTGCAGTCCGGCCCCTTTGCATTTCCTCTCCTACGCCCCGATCGGGGTGCATTTCCCCTCCGTGCACTGCGATTCAGGTGCATTTCCCCTCCGTGCATCGCGATCCGGGTGCGTTTTCCCTCGGGGCACACCGGCCTAATTGCATTTCCCCATCCAGTACCTCCTTCTGGGTGCATTTCCCCTCCTGCGCCCCAATTTGGGTGCATTTTGCCTCCATTGCATCACGATCCAGGTGCATTTCTCCTCCGTGCACCGCGATTCAGGTGCATGTCCCCTCGCTGCGCCTCAGCCCCATTGCATTTCCCCTCCGTGCACCCCAGCCTCATTGCATTTCCCCATCCAGCACCCCAATCTGTCTGCATTTCCCCTCCATGCACCCCACCCCATTGCATTTCCCCATCCAGCACCCCAATCCGTCTGCATTTCCCCTCCTGCACCCCAATCTGTCTGCATTTCCCCTCCATGCACCCCACCCCATTGCATTTTCCCATCCAGCACCTCAATCCATCTGCATTTCCCCTCCTGCACCCCAATCTGTCTGCATTTCCCCTCCATGCACCCCACCCCATTGCATTTTCCCATCCAGCACCCTGTCCTAGGTGCATTTCTTTTCTGGGCACCTCAGTCCAAGCACATTTCCCGTCTGCACACTCCGATCTGGGTGCACGTCACCCCTATCCGCTCCATGATCCGGCTGCATTTTCCCCTTCCCCCCGTGCACCCCAGTCCCAGTGCCTTTCTCCCATCTCCTCTCGCAGCACCCCAGGCTGAACCCGGCATTTTGGGTCTTCTGCCCTGGTGCCCAGCTGGGAGCTGCACTGCCAAAGGGCACGTTCCCTTCAGCATGGTGCCGCTCAGGAGCAGCTAGTTGGGTATTTTCCCTTTTTTCAGGAACTTTCCCTTTTGTTTTCTCTGCCTCTCTCCATGCACACCCAGGTTTACGCATCCACGAGTACTTGTATTTCCAAGTGCTGAGCCCTGGGGACATCCGCTACATCTTCACCGCCACACCGGCCAAGGACTTTGGTGGCGTGTTTGTAAGTATTAAGAACTTAATTTGTCTTGGCCCCCCCCACCCTGTCCTACTATTTCTCAATTGCAGGGCCCAGTGATTTGAAGCCTTTTTAAAAATGGAGCTAATTGCTCTTCCGTGAGCCATCCCTTAGGAAGGAGGCACACCTTGGTCCCTGCCTTCGGCCTCAGCAGGCTTTTGGAGGGAGAGTTTGGCCCCACGTGTGTTCAAGGAGCACACGCCCCACTCTTTCCTCCTCTGAGGGCTGAGACAGGCACAGCCATGGCCCAGGAGGGCTGGTTGGGCTCCCGTGGGGAACAGCAGAGATAAACCTCGGTAAGACTTCCCTGAATAAACCCGGGGTTGGGATGGGGTTGCAGGAGCAGATCTGCTAGGAAGCACATGGGACATTGAGGAGTGGAGGACAAGACACTTTCTGGCTCTGTGCAGGTTCCCCAGGAGCACTTGTATGTATGGACGATGTTGTGCCTCAGTTTCCCCTTTTCCCCTCCCCATGGTGACAGCAAGATCTAGGCAAGCTGTTGAGTGAGGTCAGGATGGCTCTGCAGGGGCTGGAAAGGGGCAACCAGGAGCCCTAAATCTCCCCAAAAACACACCCCACATGGAGATGAGCAGGGCACGGGACAGCGGGGATGGCCGCAGTGGGGCTGGGGACAGGAAGCAGCCCCGATCCCCCCTCGCTCACCCCTGCCTGTCTCCTCGGAGAACACAAGGTACGACCAGATCCACCTGGTCCCGGCGGATCCCCCCGAAGCCTGCGGAGAGCTGAATAATGGCGTCTTCATCCAGGACCAGATTGCCTTAGTGGAGAGGGGGTATGTGTGACGTCACGGGAGCTGTTTGGGGGGGACCCTTGGACAGGAGGGGAGCTGCCCGCATGGCAGAGGGTGACAGTGCCATGGCCACATTTTACTGTCACCTCCAGCGTCTTCCTAAGACTTACCTCACATGGGTATATGAGAAAAATGAAACACCAGAGCATTTCATGGTGTGTCTCTTAGAAAACAGCCTGCGTTAAGTTGGAAAAAGCCCTATTTTATTTTATTTTTTCTTAGGAGAAAGTGGCAGAGTGGGGGCAGCCTGTGCCTAAAATACAGGCTCAGAGAGGAGCAGGGTTTGGGGGAGGCACGGGGCCAGGGAGACAGTCCTGGTTTGGGCACCTCCACGCAAGCTCTGGCATTTGCAGGTTTTGTACCTGCCAAGGATCTGCCTGCGGCCACCAAAGGTTTGTCACTCTTTACCCCAGGGGTTGCTCGTTCCTGTCGAAGACGCGTGTCATCCAGGAGCATGGCGGACGGGCGGTGATCATTGCGGATAACGCCTATGATAATGACAGCTTTTACATCGAGATGATCCAGGACAGCACCAGGCGGACAGCCGACATCCCTGCTCTCTTCCTGCTGGGCAGGGACGGGTAGGTACCTTGGCCGAGAGCCATGTCATCTTCCCAAGTGCAAAACATCTCATGGGAAGGGCCAAGTGACAGCCTTGTCCCCACAAACCAGGGACACCTCTTTATCTTAAGGGCAAGTTTAGGGTCCTGCACCTAGAGAAGAACAACCCCAGGCACCAGTACAGGTTAGGGGTTGACCTGCTGGGAAGCAGCTCTGTGGAGAAGGACCTGGGAGTCCTGGTGGACAACAAGCTCTCCACGACCAGCAGTGTGCCCTCGTGGCCGAGAAGACCAATGGTATCCTGGGGGGCATAAAGAAGAGCGTGGCCAGCAGGTTGAGGGAGGTTCTCCTCTCCCTCTACCCTGCCCTGGTGAGGCCACATCTGGAATATTGTGTCCAGTTCTGGGCTCCCCAGTTCAAGATAGACAGGGAACTACTGGAGAGAGTCCAGCCGAGGGCTACGAGGATGAGGAGGGGCCTGGAGCATCTCTCGTATGAGGAAAGGCTGAGAGAGCTGGGGCTGTTTAGCCTGGAGAAGGCTGAGGGGATCTCATCAATACTTATAAATGTCTAGAGAATGGGACCAGACTCTTGTCAGTGGTGCCCAGTGACAGGACAAGGGACAATGGGCACAAACTGGAACATGGGAAGTTCCATCTCAATGTGAGGAAAAACTTCTTCACTGTGAGGGTGACTGAGCACTGGGACAGGCTGCCCAGAGAGGTTGTGGAGTCTCCTTCTCTGGGGAGATTCAAAACCCACCTGGATGCAATCCTGTGCAACCTGCTCTAGGTGATCCTGCTCTAGCAGGGGGGGTTGGACCAGATGATCTCCAGAGGTCCCTTCCAACCCCTACCAACCTGTGAATACTTCCAGGTACATGATCAGACGCTCCCTGGAGCAGCACGGGCTCCCCTGGGCTGTCATCTCCATTCCCGTCAACGTCACCAGCATCCCCACGTACGAAATGATGCAGCCCCCCTGGACCTTCTGGTAGCAGCAGGAAGCTGCGGCAGATCGAGGATCCCAGGAGCTGGCCCCTGGGACCAGGTTTGAGGAAAGGGTCCCAACGCGCTCCAGAGATCCCACCGCCCAGCCTTGCCGGATTCAGCAACGGGGAGATCTTTCTGCTGCCGCTGGCACGCGGCTGAAGGGCAGCCACCAGCGCTCGCGGTGGGAACCTTGAGCCTGGCACTGAGCACCCTTCGTAATGACGTTCTGGGAGGGAGGTGATGGCCCAGAGCAGGCCAGCACTTTCCCAAGAAACATTTTAACGACGCGTGAGAAACCACCGCTAATTTGTGCTGCTGATTTAGAGGGATGCAGGGTTACACGGATGCGATCTGACAGGGCTGGGAGGGAGAATGAGATACAGGCTTGGTCTGTGCTAGCAGGGCTCGCTCAACGTCTGTATATTTTTGTCTGAGCTAATGAAGTCTGAACAAGTTTTAGAGAAAGAGGAGTTTCTCTTTTTTTCATCAGCTAGGGGACAAAGGAACAGATCTCATCCCCTAACTACATTTTTCCTAGTAAACTTCCTCAGGTGTGTCCTGCAGCTGGGGCCCCGTGGAGCACAGCTCAGTCACACACTGGGGCAGGAATAGCCTCCGGGCACAGCCTTGCCTCCAGCATCCGTCCCCAAGGTCAGAGGCCCAGAGCCCAGACCTCAGTGGGCATCTATTCCCTCATCCCCAGAGCTCCCCATCCCCACTGGGACCAGCCCCCAGATCGTAACCCTCATCTCTGCGCTTGCCCCCCTCCAGTTTAGCAGTACAAACGACACAGCCGTGCTTCTCACCAGTCTCGGTTTATTACGGACACTGAAGGGCAGGCGGCCCCAGGGCGGCCGGGGACGAGCAGTGGGGTGCAGGGCTGGTGGTGATGGTAGTGTCAGAGGTGTCCAGCTGCAACATCGCCCTCGGTCCTGCAATCCAGCTGCCGCGGGCTCAAAGGAAAGCAGCGTCAGGAAAACAGCTCCCCAAAATCCAAGAGAGGAGGAAAATACCCCAACCTGCTGCCTGCCTGTTGCTTGGAGCCGCCTCCTACCCTCCAGCTGCGCAGGCTGCAGATGGGGACACCCCTCGAGGGTGGCTGGCAGTGTGGAATGGATGACAACGCTCAGCTGCCGGTGACATGTCCGTGGTGGGCCCGTTAAGCTCGGTGTGGGGAAGCACACAGCGCCACGCTGCGTCCCTGGCCACGGCGGCTCCCTCCTGAAGCAGCCTGCAGCCAGATGGCCTGGCGGGATGGCTCGCTCTCTGCAAAACCCAAAATGTTTTTTGGGTTTTGGATGGTGACTGCTTACGCAACACCATAGCCCATGTCTGCTCTGGGCTGGCAGCAGCCTGGCCGTTCCCCCTCCCCGAACAGCCTGGCAATTGCTGCACGGGGCTTTGCATTGTGTAAAGGACGGGGCCAAGGTGGGAGGAAGGTCCCCGCCAGGGTCGGCTCCACTCTTCCCGCTGGACTCTGGCATCTGAGCCACCCATAAGGTGTCTCTGTCCCACCCGCAAAATCGTTTTGCCCCTTGCTGCTCGCCGAGCCAAGGCGTGGAATGGAGTATATATAAGGACCCCAGCTCCTTAGTGTGTAGATAGTGCTAATATAGACATTAAATAGTACCCCTCGTGCACAAACACACGTACGCACACACACGTTCCCCTCGTCCCTGTGGGGTAGGAAAGGACATGCTCCTCCGTATCCACGGCCGGCACGGACACGGCAGAGCAGCCTTGGAGGCGGCTGCAGGGCGACCACCATGACATGACGTCCCAGGGGCTGACTGGACCCTGCTCTCCTCCAGCCTCCCCTGCAAGCGCCAGTCAGCCCCTCCGGGGACCGGGACGCGGCAGGGGGCCAGCGGCTCATGGCCTGTCCTCACAGGGAGGATGGGGACGGCCTGATGCACACACACACACACGCACAGCGCACAAGAAGGACAGGCGGGAGCAGGGCCTGCCTCCGGCTCCCCCGCTGCCCCACTCTGCCAGACCTCTGCACCCACCATGGACACGTGGCCTCCCACCCGACCCCACAACACAACCCTGTTTCTAGTATTAAAGCTGCTGCCTCTCGGAGGAACCCCCCGTCCCTTTCCCTTTCCTCTTGCCCGGGGCCAGGATCAAACGTCAGTCATCTCGTCCTCCAGCTCAGCATCATCTGTCTCCCCTTCACCCTCCTCCTCTTCGTCAGACGTCACGTCAGCATCGTCAGCTTGCGCTAGGCACTTGGGACACGAGCAGGTAAACAAGTAGTTCTCCCTGGAAAAAGGAGGAGGAGGAGTGATGGCGTCGAGACAGGCACAACCCTAACACTGCTGCTGGCAGGGGGTCGGGCACAGAGCAGCCAGGAAGGGGCTAAATATGTTAAACCTGGGGGATTTTGGGTTCGATCATGCTGGGCTCAGGTGGGATGGAGGTAGTCTGGGTGGAGAGGGGGGTTTCTCAGCCCTGCAGGGGTGATGGGACACGGGAATGGTGACCATCAGCAGGAATCCCTACCCTTGAAGGGTAGAGAAGGAAAAGGAAGGTGGGTTGGGACAGCCAGGCCTTGCAGGAACGACCTGCAGGGCGGTGCAAGTCTGCAGAGAGAGAGGGGGGGAGCCCAAATCCTCAGTCCCTCAGGCTACAACATGTAAGAAGGAACTGCAAGGAGCTCGAAGCACCAGAAGCACCACATGCTACGTGCACACCCTGCCACGAGCATGCTGGCTTGCACACCAGCCTGGGCACAACCACATGCAGGGCCCCGAGGCAGGGGCACAGCCCAGACTGACTGAGGGTGCAAAGGGGTGCCGTGTCCCCCCGGGTTCCTTCAGGCAGCCCCTACCTGAGTATCTTGTTGCGGCTGTGTCTGCTCCGCTCCCTCTGACAGCAGTCTAAATAACTGATGCAGATTTCCTGTGAGCAAAGAGAAACAGGCTGGGCTGAGAATTACTTCCCACAAACCCAAAGCAGCAGGATTTGTACCAGTCCCTCTCAGAGTCAGACAGAAACACGGGGTCTGGCAGCCCCTACATGGGATGAGGCGTGAATTCCTCTGCCAGGACAACACAAGAGACGGGAGGTGCAGGGCTGGGGTCCGTGGGGGATGTAGGGGACACAGGGACCCTCTGCCAAGGTGCGATGCCACCCCAGGTCCATCCAGGCCCCGCTGTCGCACCTCTCCTGCTTCAATGTCCTCCAGAGCCGTCAGATGCAGGAGAAAGTTGTTTTCCGGGAAGGATGTCTCAGCATTGGGGATGCAGCTGTGGTTACCTACAGGGAAGATGGGATGCAGCTATGAGGGCATCTCCAGAGGAAGGGGAAGGCAGAGGCAGGGTCAGAGACCCCACACAGCCCACAGGGCTTGTGCCTGCCCTTCTGCATGGCCCAGGTGTGTGGGAGCCAGTGCCTTCAACTGGGAGGGCTGTGGCCTGGCTAAGGCTAAGACAGCACATCGCTGTGGCCACCCAAGTGGCCTCAGTGACACCAGCAAGACACCCTCCACTCACACTGGGGACTACGGGGTCTGGCGGAGCAGGGTGCAGGGACAGGGCTCCCTTAGACCCACAAAAACCACTCAGACTAAGCAAGCTGTCCTGGATGAACCCCAGGAATGCACAGCACCACCTCTGCCTCCAGGTGCTGAAGGAAGGATGCACAGGGCAGCACTTATTCTTCACCTCCCAGCTCTCCCAGCAGCCAGTCCCCAGGCCCTGCTCATCCCCACTCTGTGGTTAATGCTTAGGAGAGAAAGAAGACAACTCTGGGTGCTGGGACATCCTCTCCTCCATCCCCATGGCCTGGCCAAGAAAGGCTCCCTCCCTTAATGGTTTGTCCAGCTCTGTTTTGCTCAGACAAGTCTCTTTGCCAACTGCATATGCCGCTCCCAGAGCCTGTGTCACATTCGAGTTAATTCAAGCCAGGACTGACCATGTCATATCAAGACAAGATGCCAGGAAACCCCGAGAGAGCAGCCAGGCCTCAGGGTAGCACTCATCCCACCCCACCCCACCCATGGATGTGAAGCACAAACCCCTTTCTCCAAAAGCTTTTAGGAAGAATCGAGCCAGTCTAGCCCAGGACATCCCATTCCTCGCTACCAGTTTTCCTCCCAGGCTTTGTGTTACTTACAGCAGCTCTGCAGCACGTAGAGACCCGATCCCTCGCAGTTGAGGAACTCTCCTGACTCTGCAGCACAGAGACCGGGTTTAGAGCTTTGCATGGGCCAGTCTGGCTCTTCCACACGCGCAGCTCAGCACAAGCACAAAGGGATGTCTGTCAACGCTGAACGCACCCAGCCAGCGCTGCTTTGGGGGCTGGGTGCGTGAGGGTGGTTCCCAAAGCACACTTCCCTCCCCGCTGGGAAGGGACGGAGGACATGAAGAATTGCACCCCCGTTTCAAGTGTGCGCTCCCTGGCCTGTCCCTGTACTCACACAGCTGCATAGGTCAAGTAAGTGATAAACAGGTCTTTGAACACTCAGTGTAAATGGGACTTGTCTGCACAGGATCCCTCCAGATCAGCCCTCCACCCATCCCGACCTGCCACAGGTCATGCTGCCCACAATCTTGGACCTGGCCATGTAGCGAGCCAAAGACAGCAGACATGGCTCACATGGACCAGGGGAAGTGGAATCTCCCAGTCCCTGTGGGAACCTCGCCTGGTCCCTGAACACTGGGAGGAGACTCCAGCAGCAGAAACCCCACCATGTCCTGTGAACAGAACTGCCTGGCGCTGCCCATGATCGCTTCAGAGCCTCACCCTTCTCGATGTCCTTGTAGAGCTGGTCGATGAAGGCATCCAGTTCCTCTCGCTGCAGCATGGGGAGATCCAGCGCATCGCAAGCATGCACCCACTGGCTCAGAGAGCTGTCGGGAAGCAGAGGGACGCCATTATAGTCTCGCAGTGCTGTCGGCACACGGTGGGACCTCGCAGGGGGATCTAAGGGTTAAACGCAGTGGCTCTGAGTGGCCAAGGTCTGGCAGAGGGACGCAAAAGGGTTGGACACAGCCAAGAAGAACTGCTTTTAAGTTCGCCTCTCAGTCCCCCTCTCTTACATCTGAACCCAGGCAGTACCCAGGCCAGCGTGGATTTACAGACTGTACATCCCGTCCGTGCCACACCTCTGCTGCCCTGCAAGGAGCACCCAGACAGCCCCATTACCTTGTTCCTATGCCTTGGCCATTGGTCCCAACGAGGGCAAAGAGGGATCGAAAGCCTTCTGGAGTGAACCACTGCAGAAGGGAGATGAGAAAGCAGCTAAGCCCAGGCCAGCCTGCAGCAGCACCCCACTCTGCAAACGTCTCAAATCCCACAGGGAGCTTTGGGAGAAGCAAGGAACGGGTAGAGTCCCAGGGGAAGCCCTGGCCTTCGAGGCAGACGTGACCCAGGGGGGCTGGCGCCAAGCGGAGGGTCCCACCATGCTCCTGGGCTAGTCAGGAGGCAGCTTGACTCACCCTGCTGAGATGTTCATCGTAAAGGGCTTCGGTGAAGAGCAACCGCAGCAGCTCCAGCTGGCCCTGGCAGAATACGGCAACACCGTCAGGGTGGGGAGACGCCATTGGCAATCAGACCCAGGCTGACGGCCAAGCCCAGCACAGGCTAGAAGGCTCAGGAGTCAGGCTCCTCATCCTTCCCTGCGAGGCTGGAGGCTGCTGCAGCAGCAAAAGCCACCTATTCAGCAGCTAAATATCACCCTGTCCCATCTCACAGCAGAAGCATCTCCACCACAGGAACGAGCAGCGTGTCCCACTGAAGCACCACAAGCCCAAAGCCCTCTAAGCAACCCATTTCCTCTCTGTCAGGTCAGCCAGCCCCTAATGGGGGGCTTTGTGCCCTCACGTTGAGCTTGGGATTTCCAGTGTCTCCCATCCCAGCTGTAACAGGGCCCCGTGGGCTCACAGACACAGGCAGGGAGAGGGCAGGCTCAGGGATTCAACACATCCAGGCCCTCACCTTAAATTTGTCCCCCAGCAGCTTGTGCACAATCTCCTCTTCTTCATTTGCTGTCTTACTGCAGAACTGGGAGAAGGCCTTGATCCACCACTCCTTGTCTTTAGCCTGACAAAGGAATCAAGCAAAGACAATGCACCGACACTGCCTTCCTCCCCAGCCAGGAGAGAGCAAGGACAGGACAAGCCCCGCTGAGCTCAGAGGTATCCAGCCTGCTATCAGGAACTACCAGAGGCAGTTGCATGGTGGTAGTTTATTGTCAGAGTAAATGCTGAGAAAGCCAGGCCAAAGAAACAGAGCCAAAGGAAAGCTTCAGTTCTGGCTAACTATTTTGGTATGGAAAATAAAAGACATGCTTGGCTCAGGACATAGGAACCCCCTTTGCTGCCTGCTGTCTCCATAACCAGGGACCACTAGACAGTGAAATCTACTCAAGCAGGATCCCACGAGTCGCTAGAGAAGAGATCACTCCTTGGGAATAATAGCCACAACGGGATGAAGAAACCACACATCGGCCACTGTGGCTCCAAACTGCAGACCTACCTGTTTGACAGTGGCGACCATCCGGGCCATCAACATGATGCTGGAAGTCTCCGGTGGATAATGCATGTTTCTGGGGGATAAGAATGGAGGAAAAAGATGAGTGGATCAGTGCTGGTATGGAAGTAAAAAGCTGGACGGAGGCAGAGGCAGCTGCCGTCCATGTGGTCAGGCCCGCACTCATCTGTCACACTGAGGCAGCCAGTGCAGCTTCGCTCATCCAGCACTGCTGAGGGCGAGGAGAAGCCTGCACCCACCTGCCTGCTCTAAGCATACAAATAATCCCCTACATTCCTCTTAAACTAGAGCCTGGGTCCCACACAAAGCCCAGGGCTGCAGCGAGAGCTGGGGTTTGTGACGAGCTTTGGGTCAGGGATGTTGTTTCTCCCCTCTGCGCCCATTTTGCCATCTGCAAGCAGGGACAGCAATTTAGGTACCCACAGGGGTGCTACAGGAGCATCTCCCAGAGGCTGGAGATCTGCAGGACCACTATAAAATTGTGGGAGTGAGGGATGCGCGGCTCAGTGCTTTGTAGCTCTTTACTGAGAGAAAAATAAGAACTTCTCAGCCATGTGTCCAAACCCTTGCGCTGCCAACACAAATTCACCTGCTGCCCAACAAGCATGTAAAGCTGGGCAGCGTCCCACGGCCATCACCACCCTCCAGCCACCCCATGCAGGGATGCAAAGCAAGGACGGTCCTCAGCCCTGGTCACAGGCAGCATCACCCAGCCCAGGAGAGCCACCTCCTCTGCCCATGGAGCAACAGGCAGGTGGTCGGTCCCCTACCTCCATGCCTCCTGCAGCTTGTTGAGGGGGTGCGTGGGGTCGTCACGGGACGGGCCAAGGCAGAGGACCTGGTGGTACTGCTCCAAAGCGGCCTGCCTGCATTCAGCACTGCAGTACATCACCTAGAGCGAGGGGCACAGTGCCCGGCATTGGCTACGGCAGCAGGAAAAGGGGGTCCTAGGCCCACCTGTGTCCCCTCCCTGACCATCTAAGCCCCAGCTCTTTAGCCATCGCGATGCAGAAGGGAAAGGCAGCGCAAGTGCCTGGCTAGATGCTGTACAGGAGTCGGCAATCCGAACAAGACCACGGTCCCTCCCGGCAGCCCCGTACCTGGCAGCGGGGACACTGCTGGTGCAGGTCTTTCCGGATGCTGCATTGCTCCGGGTGAGGCAGCACCAGCGAGCTCTTCCCCAGCAGCCGCTGGGCATTTTCCTCTGCCGTCTCCAAAGCCCGCAGGCAGTGATCGCAGGCTGTGGGGAGACAGGATGGACAGGTGCCACACTGAGACCACAGCGTTCAAAAAGGAAAGGAGCCAGAGGCCAGGGCAAGACAGTGTGACTGGTACCAACACCATCAGAGAGGACCATCTCCCAGCTGGAGGCACCAGTCTCTTACCACTCCCTCCATAGGAAGGACAATTTCTGCTGCAATTTAAACACCCCGCCCCAGCCCTCATCTGCTGCCCTGTAACACTGGGAAGTGTTTAAGGGCCGTATGATGGCAAGCGCCCCAATGTCACTGACCCATGATGGAGCACAGCAGAGTCTAGGCAGAACAAAAAAAAGTTTAAAATCCTGCTCTTACAACCCTCGTTTTTTATTCTGACACCTCTGGAGAGTGCTGGCACCTTTGCAGGCTGTACCCCACTGTGGTGAGACTAGGATAGGACACACGCCACTAAAAAAATCGGGGTTCCCACACAGACGGTGCCCAAGGGTGGCACATGGTGCTTCCCGCCAGGGCTGATGGAAGTCACCATCCCTCAAACGACCCCAATGTCTTCAACTTCTCAACTGTTTGCTCAGCACAGAGGCAGAAACAGCAGCAGGGCCACCTTCCTGGCTGTGCTGAGACAAACCCAAGCCCTTTCCCTGAAAACCAGGCAGCTCCTTTGGGACCCGCGGTCACCTCTCCGGGGCAGGCGATGGGGACATGCCACCACCGCCAGCCACTCACCTCGGTAGTTGTACAGGGCGTTCCATAGGAACTGGGACGACACCACCGGCCTCTCCACGAAGACAGTCTCTCCTTTGCGGATGTTCTTGGTGGCGAACAAGCCTTTTCCCTTCCGAGGGAGAGGCGCGGGTCAGGGGACGCACCCGAAGCCGAAACCCACCTCGGGGCTGAGGGTACATCACCCCCCGCCCCGCCCAGCCTGAGGGGAGGCTGCTGGGCTTTTACCTCCCTTTTCCCCCCAAAATCGGCTCTGCCGCAGCGTGAGGGAAGGGAAGAACTCCCGCGGCGGGAGGCGGGGGGGGGGGGGACGATCAGCCGGCACCGCCGGACTCACCTTGGCGCTACTGATGAACCGCGCCTCCGCGGCGGTAGCGGCCCCGGCCCCAGCGCGGCTCCCCAGCACGGCGCCGCACACGTCTCCCGCCGCAGCGGCCATCTTCGGGCGGCGACTTCCCAGCTCTGACCCGCCGGGGGCGGGCAGCGTCTCTTCCTCTTCCGTCCCCCTCACCCGCCGCCCCGTACGAAGATGGCTGCCACCCCCAGCTCCGGGGTCCGCGCCCGCCATCACATTACACCCCCCCCAGCCCCCGGGCGGGCGGGGGCCGGCGGCCATTTTAGCCCCCCCCCTCAGCCCACCGCCAGCCTCAAAAAACACCGCCAAAAAGTCCTGAAACGGGTCTGCGGCGCTTCCACAGCCACTCAGAAACCAGACAGGAGTTTTGCTGCCTCTCCCCTATTAATTATTATTATTTTTAACCGTACAGCCGGGGGGCGAAATAGCCGTCATATCCCTCTCAGGTGGGAATGCTAGGTACCCCCTCACAGAGTGAGACAGTTTTCAGCTGCCCCTGTGCACCCAAAACTGGCCCAGCTTTTGCAAAAAAACCTTTCAAAACACTCTAACGTGGCCCCTGCACCCTCGCCGCCTCCTGCTAGGTTGTCTGCAAACGCCTAAAATCCACCAAAACGTGTGTTTAGTTATATTTACTAATTCACACCGGCGCTGCCAGCGCCCATTCAGACTCAGTCCTGCTCTCCATCAACCAGGTGGCTGCAACGGGTTTGGGAATATGGGACGATTTCATATTCGGGGCGTTTTGGGGTGTTTTGGAGTCACTAGATGTCACTGTCGGCTCGTGGCGGGGATACGACACCGGTTGGTAAAGCTGTGCTGGGTGGATGACTGGATCCGGCCACCTCCACACCCAGGCCAGCAGCCCATGCAGAAGCATGGCCACAGAGCAGGACACCTCCCCGGCCACCCGGCCAGTGACAAGGGACAGACAAACTGCCTGGGACACCTTCCCCATCTGTATTTTGGGGTCTGGCCCCGGTGAACCCAGCAGCAGGCAGCGCTCCACCACACAATGCCCATCCAAGGGGTCTACGAGGACCTAGACACAGGTGGAGCCATGCTACCTTAGGACTCCTATTTCAATTACATCTTCATACTAATAGTAGGAAGACTAGTCATTATTGTAATAACAGCATTGCATGTCCTGTTTTTCTAAGGTTTTGGTGCTAAGTGGTGAGGCATTTCACCCATCGAGCATCAGCTTGAGTCGTGGTCTGGCCAGCAACACTTCAAACTGTCCTCCATGTCTCTGAACCAGCCCCGGTGCTCACAACATTAATGTGAAGTATTTTTAAAGCTGGGATGGGATGGCTTCTGCTTCTCTTGTTTGCAGAGCACAGGGGAAACCTTCACCTTGGCTTCAGTTTGCTGAAGCATCATCACAGCAGGGGCTGTACAGGTTTGGCTGCATCTGCCTGCTGACAGGTCCTTGTTCTCCCAGAGCAGCAGCCTGAACCCAAGCACCCCATGCTAACCAGACATTACATTTCTTACTATAAATGTAGTTCTATCTCTGCAGGAACTGGCCCAGAGATAATAACTTGTGGTGTCTACTTTCACCCATGATATGGGGTCATCAATCAATTTCCAAACCCACTTCTTTTTTAGCATTTTATTTTGTCCAAAACAGCTTATTAAGAAAAATAAACTCAAACTTTTGGGAAGGATGAAAATACATTGTGGTTTGGTTTTTTTTAATAATTGCAATTGAAAATTAAAAAGAGAGTAGGTGGAAATGTGCTTCCCTCCTGATTTTTTGACACAAGTTTTCAGCTGATCTGTTTAAAAGCTGGTTTTGCTCCATTCCAGATGTTCAAGCTTGAGACGAGTGCACAGGTTTACCAGCAAACACAATTGTTGAGGGAAAAAACCCTGCTTTCATATTTGTATTGGCATGTCCAGGATGAAAACGTGTGAGAAGAAATTACCCTTTCAAGAAAGATCACCATTTTGTGACTTCTGTTGGAAAGCAGATGTTACATTTTGACAACAGGGGTCTTAGGAGGAAGAAAAGGTGCATTTTTGTTTTCTCCTTTCTTTTACTCCATTTCCTCAGAAATACAGAGAAAACTGTAGCCAGCAAAAAGGATGGATGGAGGGATGGATGGATGACCCATCCCTGCCAGCTGTGGGGCAAGAAGCCATTGGTTTTCAGGAGCCCAACACTGCCTCCCCCCAGCCAGTCCCATCTCTTTTTAAAACACACTAGATTTTTATTAAAAAGCAAAGCGAATAAATAAATGACACTTATTAAAGGGGGAAAAAAAAAGTTATTTCTATAAATAACAATATAAGAGTAAAGTGATATGCAGTGTTGTGGGTCAGAAAGAGACACAATAAATTATCCTGAGCTGGCAGGACATGGTGCCTGGTGCCCTGGGCAGACCTGGGAAGGCAAGGTGACAGCCTGGCCTAAGAGCCCTGAGCCGCTAACACGCAGATGGGGAGGGTCCAGAGAGTACTTAGTCCTGACCCCCCCAAGCCCTCCCACCCACCAGAAATACAACCGCTAACCACATCGGGTGCTTACAGATGTGCTCACTGAACACTCCAGGTGCCGTTTCCCATGGCACCTGGATGTATAATGAGGAGAGAACAGAGCGACGGCCAGCTGGGCCAGAACCGGCACATCTGGACAAGGGGCAGGGGGTCGTCTGAAGCACCAGAGGTGTTGGAAAGCTGCCTTTTTATAACAGCCCCGGTCCCCTCAGCCAGCCCCAGTCCCTCATTCCCTGCTGCAGCAGCACTGGCAAAGTAAGGCAATGCCAGAAGGCAGAGACACCCACCGGGTTCTGCCCTCCGGGTTTGGGAAGCCAAAACAAAGGCACAAAAACACCAAGGCACAGGATGAGAGGAGGGGCAGGATCAGACCCTGATCATCTTATTCATCTTATTGCAAGAGCAATGATACACTCTGCAGGTGGGAGCAAAGGGCTTTCCAATTTTCTTTTTTTTTTTTTTTTTGGGAGGAGTCAAGTTAACCAGGAAAAACAATCAGGGTCGATTCTCGTCCCAGCACAGGTTTCCCTCCTAGGAGCACACAGCCATACACGAGTGACCCCGTGTTCAAACACCCTTATGCTCACGGCCGTCAGAGACACAGTCTGATCGTCACCCCAGCCTCTCTGCTGGAAACTGTTTGTCTGTCCTGATGCTTCAGGAGCAAAGAAGAGATCACATGCCTTGCCACAGCTATGGCAAGGACAACTGGCCTGGTGATGAAGCCCCAGGAATTACAGCACCAACCAATATTTGGGGGGTTCCTCCCAGCCAGCTGCAGTTTAGTCCTGTAGCTCCAGCTCTCAGATCAAGAACGTAATGTCTCGCTTGGAGCAAAGAAGCACAGACGTGCCTGCATCCCCGGTATCTCCACCAAGCAGACATGGCTCAAAAAACAGTGGCAGCTGAATCTCATCTTTGAACAAGCTGTTCAAAGCTCAACATCCACGGTGTCCTCCTCGTGGTCCTTGATGTCCGTCGAGTCCACGGTGGCAGGCTGTATCACCCCAAACTGCGACAGCTTTGCCGCCTTCTGCTCCATGCTCTGCTTCCTCCATTTGATCCTCCGGTTCTGGAACCAGACTTTCACCTAGCAGGAAAATGGCACGACAGCTTAACCCAAGGTCTCCAGGAGCCCCTTGCCAATGGTGGCCATTGCCACATGTTTCCGAGGCATATGTCCCCAGAAAGCGGAATCCCTTAAAGAGGGGGACATGCCCCTTCTCTGCTGGGGGCACAGGGTGTGTGCACAGGAGGTGACACTACGGAGGGCAGAGCGGTGCTGGGAGAAAGGACCAGGGGAGAGAGGGACACAGCTGCACAGAGGAGGTTCTGCCCAGGGGAGTGAAGGAGGTGCCTCCACTAGCTCCCACAAGCCACTGAACCCATCCCCAGGACCACGGCTGCCAGGGGCAGGATGAGACACCCACCTACCCCATGCCCCCTGTGCTGTTGACACCCTCCCTGACCCCCCAGAACCGCCCTTGCTTCACTCTCCCTTTTCCCCAGCTGAATCTGAATTCCACCACGGAAGATCACATGGCTCCTCCTTTCCACAATAAATAAGCAGTTTGCAGTGGGAGGGGCAGAAACATACTGGGAAGAGCAGAAAAAATTTAGATCCAGTGTCATAAAAAGACACTTAAAGCATAAACTGTCGGCAGAGGATCACAACAATGTAGACACATTAGTCCAACCCAGCTTGAACTCTAAAGCAAGCAGGCTTGTCCTCCTAGATGCTTTTTGTTCCACTTCATGGATTAAGAAAAGGATGTTCTTACTCATAAACCATCTAAACCTATCTTGCATCTCTCCAGGCACGTGGCTTCAATGTTTTGCAGCAGGGAGTCCCATGGGTCATGTCTTCCTCCCATTGCACTTCACGGCAGGGAAAGTACCACAGACCAAACCCAGATGCCGGATCTATGCCGCCATCCCCAGCTCCCCCATTTCTTACCTGAGTCTCTGTGAGATGCAGAGTTGCAGCTAGGTCTACTCGTTCTGTGCCCACCATGTACTGCTGCTTGAGGAACTCTTGCTCCAGCCGCTCCAGCTGCTCCGGTTTGAAAACCGTGCGGACCCTCTTCATCTTGCAGGGCCCCCCAGACCTCCAAGGCACAGCAGGGCCCAGCGAGTTGGCCCCTACACAGTGAGACAACTCCAGCCCTGCAAGAAAGAAGCAGCGATTGAAGGGGTCTGCACGTTTGAGGCTGTTCCTCCAGCCCTGTTGATGTGCCAAACCCAGCTTGCTTCAGCTGTAGCTGAAATCCAAGTGCAGCTGCTCTATGCAATAAAGGGGCTGGGAGAAAGTAGCACCAAAAAAGAAGAGCAGGGATGTTCCTGCTCTGTCCCTACCTAGATAATCTCATCTAGGCTCCCTTTCCCACAAAAGGTTGGACCGGATGATGTTTCGAGGTCTCTTCCAACCTATTCTATGATTCTGCCTACAGGTACAACCTAGGACACTCCTGGACGAGCAGCCAGACCCAAAGAAGTCAGCACTCAGTGAGGTGACAGGGTTTGATCTCCATCTGTACAGAATCCTTGTAATGGGATAATAAAGTCCATCAAGAGCTGCTGAACACAAAAACCCCACCTCCTTCTCAAGAAGCCCCTAATCACAAATACCTAAAGCTTGGGGGAATTTAGCCCCCACTGGCCCCCGCTTTCACCCTTGGCACCCACAGTCAGCCCATGTCCAGGAGAAAATGCTGAAGCTGGCAGCCTGGCTCGGTGAAGACAAGAGTCACCAGCCCTCGCGCAGGTCCTCATCCTGGACTTTAGTCCTTTGGTCTCAGTAGGTTCAACTGATCCATCGAGTTCTTCATATGCAGAGGCATTAGCAGGACTAACAAGTGGATCTGGTCTCAGCCTCCTATCTAGTTGTGGCCTGATGATAATCATAATTACCTAATTAACATACAATACACCACCAGCACGGTCACAGGACCAGCTGGCACCAGCCTAAGAGCCGTGCTGTCTCTGGTTTCTAAAGCCCTCACTCATCCTGCCAGCACAGACTGCGCTGATCCACGCACATCTCCACATCTGCGTGTGGTTCTGCAGTTACAACGGGGACAGCGTAGACTTTGCACCTCTGAGTGTGATGAGCTGGAAGGACAGCGGGGCCCCTCCTGCTCGATGCCAAAAGCTTCTGGATCAGAACTCAGCTCCTCAGCCCCAAAAAGACTCCAGGCATTGGACCTGCCTGCAGCAGTGAGACTGCTGGGTGCCACCAGAACACCTCCACGTATCAACGTACCGTCAGGAAGGTATTAGGAACCAGATGGTAAGTCTGATGGTGCCTCAGCTTCTGTCCTGCCAACACCCAGGCTCACTCTTAATAAGAAAGAACCCACCAGTGCAACCAACGGGACTTTTCTGGGTGGAAAGCGTCGCACGCCGTACGCATTTGCAGGATCGGGCATTAACGCTCCCCACCCACCGCTGCTGTTCTGAAATCTCAGCCCCGGGCAACGCGATCTGTCCCAGGCCAGCTCTGCATTGAGCAGAGGTTGGGCTCAGCAGCCCGCAGAGGTCCCTGGGCCGCAGTCATCGCACACCGACACCAGGGTACAGCAACAGCGGCCACGAGGGACGTTGGACTGTTGCGATATATCGTGGCAAGCCAAGTTTCCTTAACTTTTACGGAAATACTGTACATAATGACACCGATTCGCACCCGCTACTTATGTCTCCTTTAATGACTGCTGTCACGTTCTCCAGGCACAAACAGGCACCTTGACCTACTTCGTTTCATTAATTGGGTGTAAGTTCTGTGCGTGTTTAAGGATTTGTGGGATGGAGACCTGACAGCTTAACAGCTGTAATTGCACTTAAAACTGTTTTCATCATTAAAATAATTTCGCCTGTCACATTTTTTTCTATTTCAATACTGGGATAATAGCAAGTGTAATTTCAAACATGAAATACTTTGTGGAAATAGCTTTGCAAATTGTTTAACTATATTTTCATATCCGTGTACTTGATATAATACATAGATTAACACACAACTATGCAGATGCTGTCTCGTAAAAGAAATTAAATATATTAAATAGTTATGCGAAACAGTTAAGAAAAGATCAAGAGTAGCAAATACTTTTGGTATCCGAGTATTGTAGCTATCAGGATCAAATCAAGAGTTCCCAGTAAAAGTAAAGTATGTGCTTGGCCGCAGGTTGTGCCTGGGCAACAAGGAGATCTGGCTCTGAATGCTGAAAAGATATTTAAATTTCAATAAAAGTAAGCTGTTCAGAGTAGAGGCATTTTGTTAAAACAAACGAGCTAATTTTGCTTATAAAGTTACAATACCCCTCAGTGAAAATACAGAGCGCCTCATGGAATCATCCACCACCACTGTGTAAATTTTTCCCCACAGATCAACACCAAAAACCTTTTTCCTTAGGTGCTTTTGCACTAAAAATGCGTACAGTTTTTGGGGCCGGGCACTGTGAAACACTCAGCAGTTTCATTTCTGCGAGTTGTTCCCGGGAGAGCAAAATTACAGATGGGCGAGGGCGGCTTTGGGAGAAGAGGGGACCCCACACATCAGCGGAGGGGTGCTGGCATGGGGAGAAATTAATTTGGGGGATGAGGTTTTGGGAAATGACAGCAGGTTTTCGCAGGCAGGATGAAAACACGGGCATTGCGGTGCCTTGCTGGTACGTGAAAAGAGAAATAAGTGCCAGTGTGTGCGCAAAGCAGCCCTTAAAGTGCGGGTGGGGGCACCCGTGGCCGTGGGGGCACTGTCCCTGCCCTGAACCCTCCTGAAGCCAAGCCTGAAGGATGTAAATCCTGGGCGTCTCTATTTAATGGTGGCGGTAAATGGCCAATATTAATTATCGATCGCTACAGAGGGGGAAAATTACTGTTAGGAAATCCTTCCCCCTCCATTTCCCGCAGCCTCAACCAACTCCCCGCCTTGGGGTCGGTCGAGAGGCCGCAGGCAATGAAACTACAGCCGGAGCGGGGCAAAAAAGAGCAATTTTTGGTGACCCAAACGCCCTGGGGTGACGCCAGCCCAGCGCCCGGTGGAAGCTCCCGCACCCCCCGCTGCGGAGCCCCCGCCCGCACTCCCGCTCCGTCCGCAACCCCGGTTCCCTGCCCACCCGCCGGACACGCTCCCACGGTCACCCACGCACACCCACCCACGCGTGACAGACGGCAACACCCCGCACGCGCACACACACATACCCCACGCTCACCTGCACCGCCCCGCCCGGCCGCGGCACAGCCCCAGCCCCAGCCCCAGCCGTCCGGCAGCGGCCCCAGCCCCGGTCCCGGTCCCGCCGCGGACCAGCGTGGGGGCGGCGGGGCGGAGGCGGCGGGGCCGCGGCGCGGCGGTTCCCGGGCGAGGAGCGCTTCGATGTGGAAGGGGGTCTTGGGGGGCGGCGGGTCGGGCCGGGGGCGCGGCGGGCTGCGCAGCATGGCCGGGCCGGTGTGGCGGCCGCTGGCCCCGCGGGCTTATATGGAGGGCGCGGTGGGCTGGGATGAGCCGCGCTCCTATGCAAAGCGGCGGCGGGGGGGCAGGGGGGCTGCCCCCACCCCTGCTGGCCTGCAGCGGCACCCCCACGGACACCCCTTCTTCCCCACCGACACCCCCGTGGACACCTCCCCTTCCTACCCACACCTCTCCTTCCAGACCAGCTCCTCCACCGACACCCCTCCTTACCCCCCGCATGCCCACAGACACCCTTCCTTCCCTGCCAGCTCCTCCACTGACCCCCACCCAGACACCCACATCTTCCCCCGCAGGCACCCGTGCTCCTTCCCCACGGACCCCCACACCAACACTTGCTCCTTCCCCATGGACACCCACACTGACACCCTCTCCTTCCCCACAGACACCCACACGGCTCCTTCCCCTTGGACACCTGCTCCTACTGCATGGACACCCACACCAACACCCACTCCAGACAGACACCCACATGGACCTTCCCCTACAGACACCCCCTACCTTCCCCACGGCCAGCTACACCTTCCCCCCACAACCTGGCTGGCACCTTCCCCTTCCCTCACGGACACCCCCACAGACAGATACAGCTCCCAACCCCACGGACATCCACGTGGACACCTGCACCTTCCCCCCCCACCCCAACACCCAAGCCCCCTGGCACCCAAACCCCCCCAACAGCCCCACCTTCCCCCCAGGCCTCACAGGCACACCCGCACCATCCCCCTGGCCACACTCCTCAGGCCAGCCCACCCCTACCCGCTACCCACGGACACGGATGTACCCCAGGACCGGCTGTGCGAGCCCGTCCTGCCGCCGTGCCAAGGGGGAATGTGTCTGTGTGTACCCGCTCGGGTGTGTCGGAGGGTGTACGTATATCTGGGATACAGGAAAAACACATCAGCAGCTCGCACAGCCTAAGAGGCGACTGTGCTGTGGCAATTTAACCGTTCATCTGGTTTGGGTGACGGGGTGCCCGTGTCATGCCCCCGGAGCCAAGCATGGTCCGATGGAGAGCTGCGGCTGGCACAGACACCTCGCCCGGATGTGAGCGTACTCAGCAAACACACAGGGATTCGCAGCCCTGCGCACACACAAACGTTCCTGCTCACATCTCTGCAAGCACCGAATTTTCACCAAAGATTCACTCCGGTGTACGCAAACATGCAGAAATGTCCAGACCTGAGTCTCTGGGTTAATAAACACGGAGCAAAAATCCCCTGTGGCTTAATGACCCAGCATCAAACATCTCTGCATGGACGGGCGAGCTGTCGAGCTGTCCGTCTCCAGCAAACCCTGCCTTGAATCAGGGAGCTGTGCAATTTTCACACCTTTAAAGTTTCTTTCCACTGCTTGAGCTGTAGAAATAGATCTCATCATAAACGAGCATCTCTATATTTTTAAGCATTTCAAAGCAAATGGAAATTATGGGAATGCATGGGCAGGATTATCCCGCTCCCGAGGAAGCACCCTGGTGATGGCTACGGGAACCTCGAGGAAGAGGATGCCCGCAGGAGACAAAAGAGTCCCTCAAGTTTGCCTTTAAAACACTTTTTTTTCCCTGCCGTTTAGCATCCTGTCTTCCACAGCAGCTTCAAAATAAGTGAATAAATACAGCTGCTGCTTTATTGCTCCTTATCCAAACAGCCAGCCCCAATCCTGCCGCTGTGTAACTATGTGCTTAATTGAAATCACACGTTCAAAGCTGGGCAAGTGCCGAAGCCTCTTCCCCCCCCCAAAAAAAGTTGCTACTGAGAAAAAAAAGCCGCAGATTCACAGCTTCTGCCTTGCTTGCACAGAGGTTGTGTGGATTAAAATATGGGTGTGGTTATACAAGTTTTGGATTTGTTTTATTAAAAGCCTGTTAAGTGTCTTAATTATTTTTCCTCTTTATAAGAAGTCGTGACTGCTGCTGTAATTCCTGTGGAAAGAGATGCTGGAGATGTTCCGGTTATTGAGGGAGCAGCTTTACCTTGCAGTTGTTGGGATGGGCGAGCTGGCGGCAGGGCAGGGCGTTACGGTGAGATGCTGCTGGCTGGAAGGAGGGATGGACAGACAGAGGGATGGACAGACAGAGGGATGGACAGACAGAGGGATGGACAGACAGAGGGACAGCAAGCCAGAGGGACGAGCGACTGCCAAAACCACCGCCTGACTTTTCCCTTTGGCTTCTCCAGCTCAGCCGAATTCGCTGCCTAATGATGCGTCCTGTTTCCCATTAGTACTGTGTGCTCAGCTAATGCATTTCGGTTCGAAAGCTGGAAATTTTCACTCGCTGGTAATGACTTGGGAAATATAGCACCCAGCAGCCAGGCAGAGCGGGGCCCCCCTGCCCGCCTCCCCCTGCCCGCGTGAGGTTCAACCACCGGCCCCATCCCCATCCCATCTGCTCCAGCAAAGGGGGGTCTTGCAGGAGTTGGGCAGGGGAGATGAAAGGATGGACCCTTGATCCTCTATTTTTTTTTTGGGGGGGGGGGGGTTAGTGTGTGTGGGTTTATTATTTATTTTATTCCAGTTTGATTTTTTCAAGAGCGTAGAAAATAAAAGGGGAGGGGGAGTTTCTTAGGGGGATAGAAAAAAAAAATCCCAACAACAAAACAACAAAAAAAAGCCCCCAACCCTTTGTAAACATCGCCCCTGAGCAAAGGGAAGGGGGTGAAAAGCATTTCCTGATAACTCCATTAAAGAATGAGGCTGCATTAACATTCCAAGTACCTCGACAAGAGATGAAAGTGGGGAACTTGAGCTCAGCCTCTCCTTGCTCCAGATGTTATTATGGGCTCCCTGAAAGGTTTTTTTATTTCTTTTTTTTGCAAAGAGACAAAGATGTTGCCTACTTCAAACGGGGCTAATTGATGCTAATGACTATCAGATAGAGTGGGGGCCCTTATTCCCCCCTGCAAAAGGGAAAGAGAGAGTGCATTTTACAATCCCCTCATAGAAAACGCCCCACTCTTCAAACCAGGTTGCTGCTTTGGGGATTTTTGTTTCTCTCTAGCTGCTGCTTTTTCTCCTCCTCCACTCCCCCCCTCCCCAATTCATCTTTTCTGTCCCCCTTCTTCTGGGCACCCCGCAGCTCTCACTTGTTTGCCCATGAGAAATTTCACACCTCGCCTCCATCGGTGGGGAGAGCCTGGTTCCATTTCCATCCTCTCTCCAAGCCGCAAAACCATCCCAGCGGGCGAAAGAAGTGGCGGAAATTTCCCCAAACCCACAGCAAGCACACGCGAAAACGTGACGGGGATTTTGTGCATCTGTAATCCGGGGAGTGAGTCCTTCTGCAAGTGGGAAAACATCTTCTCGACCAAGAGCATCCTTTTGGTCGCATCCTATTAGGGAGAAGATGGGTCCCAGGGCTCCCGTTGTTGATTAGACAGGCGTGTGCTTGTGCTCATTAGGATAACTAGCCCAGCACCACCAGCCTAAGGAGTCTGAAACCACAAGCTCATGCTTTTTACTCTTAAAAAAACAAAAACAATTGGCTTAAAAAGGGGGTGCTGAACACCAACTTTAGCTTTTAGCTTTGCGTCAGATTTTTGCAGTCATTTCTCTGGTGATAACCCATAGTAATAAAAAATAATAATCCATAATCCAATGATAAAAAGACAATAGGGAACATCCCCAAATCACCCGGCTCCTGGAGCTGGTGATTTGCCCTTTCCCAAGCCAGATCCCACTGAATCCCACGGGGAGAGGGGAATGGGGTTTCATCTTCACTGCAAAAAGAGGAGCATGGGGTTTCTCCCTGGGGGATAGCTGATGCATGTTCATTCCTTCATCATAAAGTCTAGAAAAGAGAAATTACTCGGGCTAACGATAATTACTGTGCATGCTCTGTGCTCAGGGAGCAGCCAGCAGTGCCAGGTGCCAGCGTGCTGCCCTGCCTTGGCTTTGTCACCTTCAGCGAGGTGCTGGGGACCTGCAGAGAGCTCCAGAACAAGGTGCTGGTGTCGACTGCTCTTGGCAAACCCCGTCTCTCCTGTTTGCTGCAGGACCAGGCCACGGCTCGCTTTGCCCTCTGGATCCTCGGCACCTTGCAGGGTCCCATTAACAGACCCAAACTGCGGTGAGGACAGGAGCGATGGCACGACACTGTCTGCACTGTGAGGGTATTACATAGCAACGGGAGCCCCGTCTGCAGGTGGCAAGAGCACGGTCAGCCCCATATGTCCCTCCCCGAGACCTCAGCACAGGGACGGCCACTGGCTCTGGAGAAATGCTTCTTCTGAGATCATGGTTACTTTTCAGCTGAGCACACCCCAGTTTGATCCAGTGCCCAAGCACTGGACGGGCTGTGAAATCCCCGTGCAAGTAGCAGCATGGGATGGACGTGAGGATTTGGGAACATAAGTTTCCTCCAAGACGGATGTGTCAAACACCAGTCTGGAGGAGATCGCCCCGCTCCCCCGTCCTCTCCATCCCTATCACCTTACTCCAGCTCTGGCCTGGCAAACCTCTGGGGGAGCTGGTTCCACATCTTCACGCAATGGAATGGAATGCAGGGCCCTTGCGTCCCAGGGGGGAGCGGGGAAGGCAGAGGGCAGCATCCTGCTCTCCCCCAGCCCCAGACAGCCAATACACACCCCAGCCACCCTTCAGACACTGGTCCCGGCTGCATTGTCAGGTTAATTTGGGATAATGGCCTGCAAAGCACCTCAGCCCCATCCAGGTCTCATTAGCACTTGATAATATCAGGCACCCTGAGGAATTGCGGCTCTTCCCCCTCCTCCCCAGGGCACGGAGCCCCGCACCCAGGCAGGACAGGGTGTCCTTGGGGATGGGCACAGGACCTGCTCCTCCTGTCGTTCCACTGCCGAGCCTGTGGGACGAAGCACCTCTCCCCCCGTAGCCTCGGGGCTTTCCTGTGATTTATCCTGATATTTCCAGGCAAGATCTGAATTAAGCCCACACTGCAATGAGGATCCTGCCCCGGTCTTTCGGTGGGGAGATGTCCCTGATCCAAGCGGGGCTGTTCCTCGGTGTCACATCCCTCGGTGTCACATCTGGCCTCATATCTCAGCCAGATGTGAAATGTAGGAGCGGGACCTGCTGCATCCCAGCTCCATCACCTTCCTCGGCTGCCGGGAGCCTGTCCACCTGCCTCGGGTCCCTCCAAATACAGCGTGGGTTGAGCCCACGATGGGGCAACACCCAGCTGACAGCAAAGGCTGGGTGACCCCCCAAAAAAGAAGGTAATGCCCTCCTGCAAGGCCTCGGAGGATGCTCCGTGGTCCTCCCGTCCGTCCAGCACGGACCTGAACACCGCGTTCACCATGTTCACAGGGAGTGCAGTTGTGGGTATTGAGAGCATCCCGAAACCATACATTTAAAATTAATTGGGAATTATAAACAAACTAAGCATTGAGGCAACCCCGGTACAGTCCTGAGTGCACGATCAGCTCGCTGCTCCCTTCAATTATCTTTTTTCTCCCACATTGTTCTCTCCTAATGAGGAGACTAATGACCAAAGGATGGTTCATAAGTGGTTCCCAGACTCTCCTTGCCCAGGGCAAACACCGTCCACAATAGGATCACAAATTGTAGGGAGAAGCCTCGGCTGATCACATCAGAAACGGTGCAGGGATTTATCTCTCTGCCTTAACAATAACAGTATGTTCTTAATCGCCACTCCAAAGGGACAGCTAGCAGGGGATCTGCCCGGCCTCATCATTAAAACCTGGCAGCATCTTTGCTAGTGCTGCCCCTTTGTTCATCTTTCATTATTCCGATGCTCCGGCCCCCGTTAATTCCTCTCCATCTTATTAAATCAATAGAGATGGAGTGGGGGAAGGATGAGGCGGAGCGAGGGTCGGATCCGGCTCGGCTCTCTGCAGGGGTGCTGAGTGGGAGCGGGATCAGGCCCGGATAAGCATGAGTCCAGCCAATACCACACGTGTCCAAGGCTGTATTTACGCAGCTCCCGCAGATGGGGAAACTGAGGCACAAGAGCATCACAGCCTAAGTCCCAGGAGGAGGTTTTAGCAGAGCAGAGCCGGGGAGCACTTTATCTGACTGCCAGTCCTGCACCTCCTGGTGAGATCCTCTTACTCATCCCATACCATCAGGGCTCACCTGTTTTAATGATTTAATCAACTTTTAAAAATAAAATCACACCATTGCAGGGGGTGTCTGGTGCCAGGATCCCCGATACACCCCCAGGGAAAGCCCAACCCAACCGTGCCAGGGCAGCAGTGTGCCACAGGGCCGAGGGATTTTGTGCCACAAACCATTTGCAAAGGTGGGGGGTGGTGCAATTTTCATCATTTTTTTGCCTTTTTCGTCTCACTGAAATGAAGCAAACTGGTTTCTGGCAGGCCCTGCCTGCATGGCTGGGAGCAGAGCCGGGGAGGGAATTTCCTCCCAGTCTTTCCATTTTTGAGAAGGAGCAGGGAGCAGGGGAGCCGGTGGGGTGAGCACCAGCAGCTGTTTAAGAGCTGATGTGCCCCGTGACAAACGCAGACCGAGGTTGATGGTGTTCCCTTAACAGACCCCGAACCACCCCGTGCAGCCCTACGCAGGATTTAGGCACGGCGCTGCCTGCTCTCGCTCTGACGGTGCTCAGTGCACGGTCCTGCTCCACAGCCCTGTGTTTCTTGTTGCAGGATAAATACCTTTGAAACCTGGGATTTTTAAACCCAGAGATTTTGGCAACTGCAATGCTGACCCCATATGAGGGGTCTCCTTAGTTGCCCAGTTTCCCCACTGCATTTCCAGACAGGTCACCCCATTTCACCCCTATTTTCATGCAGCCAAGAGCTACTTCCCAGCCGAGAGTTTAATGTAAAGAATCGGTGCCTTTGCTTTTTGGCTGAGCAAGGCAGCTTGGGACAAATTCATCCCAGAAAGACTGCAAAAGATGGAATATTGTGATGTTTCCCCCCATTACTCATGATGTCTGTCTTTATTTCCACTGAAACCAGGCAGCACGGAGCTGCCCGGCAGCCTCGGGAAGTTTTATTTGATGTTTCAATCAGGAATTAAAGGGGAGGGAGAAACGGGGAAATGCTCCCTGACCATTTAACAAGATTACATGACGAGACGGAGCCTGGAAACATGCACGGCCGACCCCGGCGCCCCGTGTCCCAGCTCGGGTCGGGCTTTGCCTTGAACCTCCGTCGCCGGCAGGTTGCCCTCCCCAGCGTCACGGCCCATCCTCGGCACACGGTAATCCCATTTAGCAAAACCCCCCGAACAGAGAGCACGAGGGGGCAATCAGCTGAGGAGAATGGGGCTGCCAGCTCAGGGAAGGGATGTAAAAGGCGCCTGGGAAAACGGCTGGGTCACGGGGATTGGGGGGCTGGAGGGGTCCTGCTGCTCCAGCATCCAAACGCCCCATCCAGCAAACTTCTACCGGCCTGAGTAAACATGACTCGTGCAAACAAATCATGTCCGTCGCCATGTGCTCAGCAGGAATAATCCTGGCAGGAAGGAGAGCAGGGAGGGGGACACGGAGGAGCTGTAAGCTACGGTTCCACCCGGTTATCCCTTCTCCTATCTCCCCATCCCATCCCATTTACCCAGCCGCCCATTTGCACCTATTCACCAGTGCCCTGCATTCAGCCCCAATCATCCACCCATCCATCTATCCGCATGCCGACCAGGCTGTTCCTCTGGGCAAATAATCCCCCCTAATACACCCACCCACAGGTAGGTCTCCTACCTACCTGTCCTCCTACATGCTGCCTACTTATCTACAGAGCGGAGATTTGCTGGGGAGGGCTCAGCACCACATCTTTAGCAGATAACCTTTATCCTCTTAATAAGGCTGCTTAATTCTCACTTCTTAATAATTATCTTTCACTGAAAGCCAACTCGTTTTTGCAGACAGGTGAAAAAACAGCTTCTTTAAGAGAGCAATGTGATACGCAGGATCGGGAAGGGACTAGTGGGGTTTTTGGGATGCATGTGGGGTTCAGGTAAGGACACACAGCCCCTATTCTGCACAGGCTTTCCTGAGGGATGAAAGGAGCCAAGGCTCTGCCCCAGGTGGGTTGATCCAGCCCAAGACCTTGCCAAGCTCTCAGAGCATGTCTCTCCTCTCCCTTACTTTCCCGTGCCAAATTGCTGTGCCCAGGTTTCGTCCCAGTCCATGTGCCTCGGTTGAGCTGCCAGGAGTTGGGCTGAGCTGCAAGACCTCCTCCCTGGACTAGGGAGGGAGATAGCTTCGATGGGAGAAGGAAACTGCATTTCTACCCCTTTTCTGGGATGCCAGGGCTGGCAGGGGCCTGGCAGGGCATCAAATGACCCAGCTGAATCTGGCTTTTCTGCAAATCACGAACTCCGTTGTCCCATTATCAGGAGCAGACCTGGGTGTTTGGCTTTTCTCATCCCACTGGAATGGTAATCAGTTGCTTTGTCCTGCAGATATGATCCCTTCCCCACCCTAAGGAACCTGCAAACCGGTTAATCACTGGGTGGGAGGAAGGGAGAGGATCACTGGGTGGGAGGAAGGCAGGGGACAGCCTTCCCCGGCACCTGGCTGTCCCCTGGCAGGTAGGAAAGGGGACCCTGGCATCCTGAGCCCTGTGCACTCCCAGGGACCGGCCACCATCTCAGGGATCATCACCCAGCATGAGAAAAGCCTCCTGGTCAAAGCCCAAGGTGCCAGAGGGATGGACACGGTTTAATTCACCTCATATAAAAGTCACCTTTTGAAAAACTCAATCAAGCCCAGCAGTTTTAATTAAAGTCATTTCTGCCTGCAGAGGGGTCCGAGCTGGGCAGACCCTGCAGGAGCATCCCCTGGAGCGAGGACAGGTCCCCCACTGCCCGCCCCGGAGGAGCCCGGCACTGCCGAAAGGCCCAATCCTGCCTGAGGCTGAGCGCTGCCAGCTCCCAGGGGATTAAAGGTGTCCTGAGAACAACTTAACTCTCGCAATCAGCTCGGCCCCTGGCCGGGCGATATTAAACCATCCCCTGTAAGCCCTCTTGTCTCGGGGATGATTGCAATAAACCCACCGGCATGCGAGATTAGCGGGTTAAACCCAGCGGCGCAGCCTGGGCTCTCAGCAGACATGTGAAGACATTAGCACAGTTTGGGCTCTTTGAGACGCGCCGGCTAATCCCGGCTCTGAAAACAGCCGGAACAAAGGGCAGCTTCCGTCACATCATCCTCTTCTCCTGGCACCATCCTCTTCTTCTTGTGCTGTCCCCTTCTTGCACCATCCCCTTCTTGCACCATCCCCTTCTTGCATCGTCCCCTTCTCCTTGCATTGTCCCCTTATATTGTCCCCTTCTCCTTGCACCGTCCCCCTCTCCCAGCATCATTCCCCCTTCTCCTTGCACTGTCCCTCCTCTCCATGCACCATCCTCTTCTCCTGGCATCATCTCCTTGCGTTGTCCCCCTCTCCTTGCACTGTGCCCCTCTCCTTGCACCATCCCCTTCCCAACTGTCCCCCTTCTCTTTGCCTCATGCCCTCTCTCCATCCCCTTCCATCAGGTTTCACACCTGCTCAAATAAACCCTCCACCCGGGTCCCATCTTCCCCCAGCCCCAAGCCCAGGGCAGTCACCAAGAAAATACGGTGAGCAAGAGCTGGTGCTGCCCAGGCAAGCACCCAGATATCCTCGTTGCTGCTCTTATCTAGGAGGTCCAGGGCCGTTGGTACTCGCTTGCTTTGCATCCTTGCAAGGAGCTCCCCAGCTCCCTGTGGAGCCCGCCCTTGGCTCATCCCAGCCAAGTGTCCAGCCCAAACCTGCTGGATTTGAAACCTCTACAAGCAATTAAAATTAAAACCTGGCTAACCCTTGGCTAGCTGAGATAGCACCCCAGGTGTCCAGCTCACAAACCCACCACCAGCTCTGCTCTCCAGGTACATTTTTCCCTGGTTTTCCCAACTTCCCTGGCTCTGCAAGCCCTGGAGAGCAGGATGCCATCCCCGGGTCGGGCTGTGTGAGCTGCGGGCAGAGCAGGGCATTACGGTGAAGATGCTGCTGGCAGGAAGATGAATGGACCATGAGATGGAGGTACTTCACAAGGCCCTGGGCTCTGTGAAGGTCCTGAGCTATTTTAGAGCACAGGGAGGTATCTGAGCACCCAGCACCTTTGGAATGAGCCAGGCTATGGGGCTGAGGGTGGGTGGGGTGTGCAGGTGACCCCCACTCCCCCAGACCTCCAGGGCTTGCTCCCATGAAGAAGCCCCCATCAAACGCTTGCTGCCACTGCAGGCACGTGCTGTTGTTCCTCCTCCAGCTGCAAAGATGAGCCCAAGAGTTGCATAAATAATTTATTTTCGCACTGCAAAAATAATTGGTGCGCTGTATATATTAGATACACTCATTGTCAGCTATGATACATTCCTATAATACACACGGAAAAGCAGCCCGAAGGGGCGATTCAGCAGCGCTTTGCCACAGTCTGTGCAGGTGCTGCCCCTGAGCCTGGGGAGGAGACCGTGTCCTCCTGGCCACCCTCCAACTCCACTGGGAAGTCCTTGTCCTCCTCACCGTGGTGGGTCTGTGAGTCAGGGCTCCTCTGAGGGGTGGCCAAACCCATTTTGGCCAGTTTGGCTTGTTGCTGTTCCAGGCTTTGTTTCCTCCACTTGATCCTCCGGTTTTGGAACCAGACTTTCACCTTAAGAAGAGGTAAAGCTTGGCTTTCAAACCCAGCTTCTCCATGGACCATGGTCTGCTGAACCCCCACGGCACAGTCAGTGCCCAGATACTACACAAACCTCTGGGTACTCCCAGCTTCAGACTTCCTCCAGCTGGCCAGGGCAGAGGTCCCCTGCCACGCTCTGCCCCTAGCAAGGTGGAAAACTGTCCCCTGCAACCCAGGAGCTGAGCCTGAATTGGTGAGCTGGGACCTGCCTGTGGTGGAGAAGGTCCAGCCTTGAGTTGGACACAAGTTCGTCCCCTCCATGTGGCCTTGGGACAGTCACTTTGTGACTCAGTTTCCCCATCTGTGATCCTCCAGCCTTTTAATGCAAACTATCTGCAATTACTACACAGCTCCCGCCCCAGGCTGAGGGACCTGGCCCAGGTCCCACCCATTGTCACACAGGTTTGGGACCCTCCCTGGACCTGCTGGAGGGGGCAGGTGGAGATGGAGCATGGTGGGGCTTACCTGCTCTTCAGTGAGGTGCAGGGAAGAGGCGAGCAGGCACCTCTCCGTGCCCACCATGTACTGCTGCCGTGCAAACTCCTTCTCCAGACGGGCCAGCTGGTCACTGGTGAAGATGGTCCGGACTCGCTTGGCTTTGCCGATCTTGGCCTTGAAGATGGGGAAGCAGCACTTGGAGATCAGGAAGCCTGGAGCTGAGGGAGAGCAGGGGGGATCAGGGTGGAAAGGAGCCCTTGGAGGGCTCCCCTTCGGAGTGCAGTTTCCTCCTTGGAAGGTCCTTTCCTGGAGAGGCAGAAAGGATCTTCCCATTTGGAGGTGACTCCTTTGGAGAGGCAGAAGGTGTCTCTTTGGAGGGGGTCCTCTATTTGAAGAGGTGGGAGAGGGTCCTCCATTTAGACAGGATCTCCTTGGAGAGGTGAATACAGGTCTCTCTTGGAGACAATCCCCTTAGACGGGGTCCCCATGAAGAGGTGGGATCTCCCATTGGAGATGTCCCCCTGAGAGAGGCCAGAGGATCCCATTCCCAGGGGCAGAAGAGGGTCCTTGCTGGAGAGATCCTCTTGGGAGGACAAGGCAGAGGAGGTCCCCCATTTGGAGAGATCTGAACGGAAGAGGTGGTCAGAGGTGTCCCCCCTTGTCCCAAGAGGTCCCCTTGCAAGAGAGGTCCCCCATTTGGAGACGTGGCCAATAGTTTCCCCTTGGACAGATGGAAGGAGGTCCTCCATTTGAGGATGTCCCAAGAGAGGTGGGCATGGGACCCCCGGGAAGAGATCCCCTTTGGAGGGGTCCCCCAGGAGAGGTGGGTATGGGTCCCCTCCCTTGGAGAGGTGAAAGAAGATCCCCATTTGAGATGTCCCCAAGGGAGAGGTGGCTTCAGGTCCTGGTTGGAGACATCCCCTTTGGAGGGGGTCCCCTTGAGGAGGCAGAAGGAGATCACCATTTGGAGACGTCCCCACAGGAGAGGTTGATTCAGGTCCCCATTTGGAGGCACCCCCATGGGAGAAGCGGACAGGGGTCCCCCTGGAAGAAGTCCCCTTGAGAGGGGTCCCCCGGGAGAGGTAGCTAAGGGTCCCCCCGTGAAGAGATGGAAGGAGGTCCCCATTTGGAGACATCCCCATGGGAGAAGCGGACAGGGGTCCCCCTGGAAGAGATCCCCGTTTGGAGGGGTCCCCTTGGAGATGGAAGGATATCCCCGTTTGGAGACATCCCCATGGGACAAGCAGACAGGTCCCCCCCTAGAAGAGGTCCCCTCTTTGGGGACCCCCGTTTGGAGTGGTGGCGAAAGGTCCCCCTTTGGAGTGACGGAAGGAGGTCCCCCGTTTGGAGATGTCCCCACAGGAGAGGTGGAGAAGACCCCCCCTTTGGAGGTGTCCCCCCTTAGGGGAGGCGGAAGGAGGTCCCCATTTGGGGGTGTCCCCGGGGCGGCGGTACCTGTTGCCCCCAGCCGGGCGGCCCAGGCGGGCGGGACCCCGCAGCAGCCGGTGCAGCGGGGCCGGGGGGCGGCGGGCGGCGGCGGCGGCGGCAGCAGGACCCGGGCGGCGGCGGGGCCGGGAGCCGGGGGGGGCCCCCAGAACGGCGGCGGGGGCGGCGGCGGGGGAGGGGGGGAGGCGCGTCCCAGTAGCGCCGCGATCGTGAAAGCCTGGCCGGGCCGGGCGGGGGGCGGCGGGGCCGGGGCCGGCATGGCGGGCTGTGCTCGGGGCCGCGCCGGTCGCCTTTATACGGCCGCCCCGACCGGCCCCCGCGGGACTCTCGTCCGTCCCCAGGAGAGCGCGGGGGGCGGAGGGGACGGGGCGGGCTGGGGCGGGCGGGGACCGATGGCATCGTCCTGTGTCCTGCCCCGGGGGGCGGCGGGGCGGGGGTCCCGGGTCCCCTCCGTGTCCCTCTGCCCTCGGTGGGGATGGCACCCCCGCCCCCCGTGTCCCCCTGCCCTCCACCGGAGTGTCCCCCCAACTTCCCCCTGCCCCTGGAGTGGAGACCCCATGTCCTCCCCCAGGGTGGAGACCCCCATGTGCCCCCCCTCCCCCCAAGGGTGGCTTTGGCTCTGAAATACTCAGGCAGGAGCATCCAGGCACCCAGGGGACACCACAGGAGAGCCAGCGTCACCCCACGGCCACCAAAGCTCCCAGGGGGGCTCAGGGTCCCCTTGGCACTCTGAGTCCATCACACTGGCATGCACCCCACTGCACAGCTGCTTTTTGGGGGGGCACAGCCATACCCCGGGCCAGCAAGGTGAAGGGATGGGACCAGGGATGCTCTGAGAGGCAGTGGCAGAGGAGGGGGGGGGGGGGGAGCTGTCCCTGCACCCCCCAGCTCGCCCCTCTCTGCTGATGGGATTCAGATGGTCATTAGGGTCTGAGATTCTTAAAATCGCGCAGCTTTTCCTAATGAGCTGGGAAAAGTCACACCTCGGGCCCGGCGCGGCGGGGGAGCGAGCCCCGGTCAAAGGACTCCACCGGGGCTCAGGGATTTATTGGGGAGGAAATGGGGCGCGGGGGAGTTGGGGGGCCGGGGCCCACATCTGCACTGCAGCAGCCCCCCTCACTCAGCTTTCACGAGATCCCCAGGACCCAGCACATGTGTGTGCAGCCCCCCAAGCTGGGAAAAAAACCCCAAGGGATCGCTCCGACGCTGAGAAAGTCATTACGGGGCTCTGCCCTGGCAGGGAGCATCCTCCGCTCTGCAGCTGCACGGCCACCTCAGTGACAGGGATGGGGACACCCCCCTTCCCCCCCAGGCTCCACGGTACCAGGGCACATCCGAGCCCGGTACAGCAGGCGAAGGATCCCCGGGGGTGTCTTTACTTTAAAAAGCCATAAAAAGCCGATGGTGGGCACCATGCCGGTGGCGATGCCACGGTCCCTGGCTCACCGTGGGGACATCACCCCGCAGCTACTGTGGTGGGGGCAAATAAAGGCCGGGGGGGGGGGGCAGAGATGAAAGGGCGGCAGATTTGGCATTATTAGTTCTTAATTACAGTCTTGAAAAGGCCAAGATAAAAAGGCAGGAGGCCCTCAGTGGGCTCTGGCATGTTTGGTTAGGAGGTGCTTTCGCTTTTTTTATTCCCTTTTTCCTCTCTGTCTGTTTGATGGAGCTCAGCAAACACTCGGGGGGTGGCCCTAGGATGGGGGGGGTACCTGGCACCCCCGTGCTGGATGGGATGCTAATGGCATCTGTGGGGTTGGGATCCAGGTGATATGGGGCCAGAATGGGGATACTGGTACCCAGTGGTTCTTTGGGACAGCCAGGTGGGAAAATCCTGTCCTGGAGAGATGGGGAGGGGGTGTTAGTAATTTGGGGGGGGGTGATGCCGTGCAAGCAGGGAGCACGGGAGGGCTGGAACTGGGGGGCTCGCCACCCACAAACTGAGCGTCTCCTTTCACCAGGTCCGGATCCGGAACAGGGACGGGAACCCAGGGATGGTTCCTGCCTAATTTTGAGGCAAAATTGCCCCAAGGCTCCGGCTCCTGAGCTAATTAATAACAATGCTGCTCATTAGCCCATGGCTGGGCTGTCTGGGCAGGGTGTGGATTGTCCGTGTGCAGAGGAGTGGGGCCCCCAGGGTCACCCCCCCCCCTTCCCCAGACAGCCTCAGGGGTGACACTGGAGTCCCAGAGCCCCACCTTGGTCTTGTGTCCGTCCCCTGTCCCGCAGCATCCCTCTGTCTGGCCATTGTCTGGCTGTCCATCCCAGCTCTCAGCCTTTCACCCACAAAATCACTTTGCATCCGATTGCCGATACGCCGAGCCGGTCCTGTGCTGGGGGCTGGGGGCTACGGACACCCACAATTTGCAGGGAAAAGGAGTATTTTCTACCAATTCAGCTGAAATTATTGGGAAAAACCAAAGTGTTTGGACACCCGCTGCCATCAAGTGGCTGAGGAGGATCCAGGCCTGACCCTCTGTCCCTTGAATCATTTTATCTGAGTGCCAGATCTTCCCCCCAATTAAATCCACTCTTTCTCTGGTGTTATTAAAGGTCTCGCCACCTGGATTTGGGACGCAGAGCAAAGCTCTCCCTTAAGCATCGTAAGATATGCAGCTCCGCTTCTTCTCTCGATAGACTTGACCCAGCTCGAGGGAGGTTTTCTCAAGCAGGACTTGTACGTGCACAGGTCACTGCCACTTGGGTGGAAAGGCAGAAAAAAGGAGAAAGAAAAAATATCTTTATTTAAACCCTGTGAGTGGTTCACCTGGGGAACTCCTTGGCCAGGAGCTCTTGGAGGTTGAGAGCTTCAACGGAGGAGTTTCTGCAAATAATAACATCCATAGCTGGATGATACAGGCTAAAATACGCTGTGCCCCAAACTGGGGAGTCTTGCAGCAAGGCTGGGTGGCTCAGGGCTGAGACAGGTCCCCTTGGTGCTGGGGTGAGTCCCTCCTCCAGCAGATACGCAGGATATAGAATTGAAGCAGGAGGGATATGTCTTCTTTAAAGGTTTTGCACCTTTCCATGCACCTGAAGGAAAACTGGTGGGGTTTTTTTCCATAATTTTCCTTATTTCTGTTTCATGGCTTTTTAGAGCTGTGGCTTGTGGGGTTTGTGGCTAAGGACAAATCCTGCCCTGCCCACTGCTTTGGTCCCACGCTGTACCAGAGCGCTCTCAGATGCTGGTGGTGGCAATGCAGCTGCTTCCAGCAAAACATCCGCTGCTCGGAGCATCTGGAGCCGATTCCCAAAGGCACCTGAAGTGCTGAACATCTCTGACCCCCATGGAACCGGGAGCATCCCAGTTAGTGGGGATCCCAGTTAGCAAGCACCACTGTTAGTGAGTATACCAGTTAACAGGCATCCCAGTTAGTGAGCATCCCCAGTAGCAGGCATCCCAGTTGTTAGTGAGCATTCCCAGTAGCAGGCATCCCAGTTAGTGAGCATAACAGGTAATGAGTATCCCAGTTAGTGGGGATCCCAGTCAGCAGGCTCCCAGTTAGCAAGCCTGCTAGTTAGTGGGGGTCCCAGTTAGCGAACATCCCATTTAGCAGGGATCCCAGTTAACAGGCATCCCAGTTAGCACAATTCCAGTCAGCAGGCTGCCAGTTAAAGAGGGTCCCCACTACCAAACATCCCAATTATCAGGCCACTAATTAGTGGGGATGCCAGTTAGCATAGATCCTACTGAGTGTATCGCTACTCATCAGAGATCCCGGTAATCGGGGATCCCAGTTAGCAAGCATCCCAGTTAGCGAGCTCCCAGTTAATGAGGATCCCAGCTGGGAGGTACCCGAACGGGCAGGGTCCCCGCGGGGTCCCGCTGGGCTCCGGGCGAGCGGCTCCCGGCCGGGCCGTTCCCCCGTTGGCCGGCAGAGGCCACTGCCCGACCGCGCTGCGCCCCGGCGGCACCGCTGGGACCGGGGAGGGGGACACCGGCGTGGGAAGGGACACACCGGCGTGGGGGACACCGGCGTGGGAAGGGACACACCGGCGTGGGGGACAACGGCGTGGGAAGGGACACACCGGCGTGGGGGACACCGGCGTGGGGGACACCGGCGTGGGGAGGGGGACACCGGCGTGGGGGACACCGGCGTGGGGGACACCGGCGTGGGAAGGGACACACCGGCGTGGGGGACACCGGCGTGGGGGACACCGGCGTGGGAAGGGACACACCGGCGTGGGGGACAACGGCGTGGGGGACACCGGCGTGGGAAGGGACACACCGGCGTGGGGGACAACGGCGTGGGGGACACCGGCGTGGGAAGGGACACACCGGCGTGGGAAGGGACACACCGGCATGGGACACATTGGCGTGGGACACACCAGCGTGGGAAGGGACACACCGGCGTGGGACACACCAGCATGGGAAGGGACACACCGGCATGGGACACACCGGCGTGGGGGACACCAGCGTGGGAAGGGACACACCGGCATGGGAAGGGACACACCGGCGTGGGGGACACCGGCGTGGGGGACACCGGCGTGGGAAGGGACACACCGGCGTGGGGGACACTGGCGTGGGAAGGGACACACCGGCGTGGGGGACACCGGCGTGGGGGACACCGGCGAGGGAAGGGACACACCGGCATGGGACACACCGGCGTGGGACACACCAGCGTGGGAAGGGACACACCGGCGTGGGAAGGGACACACCGGCGTGGGGGACACCGGCGTGGGAAGGGACACACCGGCGTGGGAAGGGACACACTGGCGTGGGGAACAGCGGCGTGGGGGACACCGGCGTGGGAAGGGACACACCGGCGTGGGAAGGGACACACCGGCATGGGACACACCAGCGTGGGAAGGGACACACCGGCGTGGGGGACACTGGCGTGGGGGACACTGGCGTGGGAAGGGACACACCGGCATGGGACACACCGGCGTGGGAAGGGACACACCGGCGTGGGGGACACTGGCGTGGGGGACACCGGCGAGGGAAGGGACACACCGGCATGGGACACACTGGCGTGGGACACACCAGCGTGGGAAGGGACACACCGGCATGGGACACACCGGCATGGGACACACCGGCGTGGGAAGGGACACACCGGCGTGGGACACACCAGCGTGGGAAGGGACACACCGGCGTGGGAGACACCGGCGTGGGGGACACCGGCGTGGGGAGGGGGACACCGGCGTGGGGGACAACGGCGTGGGGGACACCGGCGTGGGAAGGGACACACCGGCGTGGGGGACACCGGCGTGGGGGACACCGGCGTGGGAAGGGACACACCGGCGTGGGGGACACCGGCGTGGGGGACACCGGCGTGGGAAGGGACACACCGGCGTGGGGGACAACGGCGTGGGGGACACCGGCGTGGGAAGGGACACACCGGCGTGGGGGACAACGGCGTGGGGGACACCGGCGTGGGAAGGGACACACCGGCGTGGGAAGGGACACACTGGCATGGGACACATTGGCGTGGGACACACCAGCGTGGGAAGGGACACACCGGCGTGGGACACACCAGCATGGGAAGGGACACACCGGCATGGGACACACCGGCGTGGGGGACACCAGCGTGGGAAGGGACACACCGGCATGGGACACACCGGCGTGGGGGACACCAGCGTGGGAAGGGACACACCGGCATGGGACACACCGGCGTGGGACACACCGGCGTGGGAAGGGACACACTGGCATGGGACACACCGGCGTGGGGGACACCAGCGTGGGAAGGGACACACCGGCATGGGAAGGGACACACCGGCGTGGGGGACACCGGCGTGGGGGACACCGGCGTGGGGAGGGGGACACCGGCGTGGGGGACACCGGCGTGGGGGACACCGGCGTGGGAAGGGACACACCGGCGTGGGGGACACCGGCATGGGGGACCCCGGGCTGGGACACATCGGGATGGGTGACACCAGGGTGGGACACACTGGGCTGGGACACACCAGGGTGGGGGACACCAGTGTGGTGGACACCAGGATGGGACACACCAGGGTGGGACTCACTGGGCTGGGACACACCAGGGTAGGATACACTGAGATGGGACACACTGGCATGGGACACACGGGGAGGGGACACCCCAGGGCTGGGACACACTGGGATGGGACACCTGGGGACGGGACACCCCGTGATGGCACACACCGGGATGAGACATTCCAGGATGGGACATTCCAGGATGGGACATTCTGGGATGGGATACACCAGACTGGGAAGCACTGGGAAGGGACACACCCGTGCTGGGACACACTAGGCTTGTAAACATGAGAATGGGACACATTGGGATGGGACACAAAGGGATCGTAGAATGGTTTGGGTTGGAAGGGACCTCCCAGCCCATCCAGTCCCACCCCTGCCATGGGCAGGGACACCCTCCACTAGCCCAGCTTGCCCAAAGCCCCATCCAACCTGGCCTTGAACACTGCCAGGGAGCCAGGGGCAGCCACAGCTTCTCTGGGCACCCTGGGCCAGGGCCTCACCACCCTCACAGGGAAGGATTTCTGCCTCACATCTCATCTCCATCTGCCCTCCTGCAGCTTCAGGCCATTCCCCTTGGCCTGTCACTCCCTGCCCTTGGCACCAGCCCCTCTCCAGCTTTCCTGCAGCCCCTGTGGGGACTGGAAGGTGCTCTAAGGTCTCCCCAGAGCCTTCTCTTCTCCACACCAGGCTGGGACACAGCAGACTGGGACACACTGGGGCTGACACACTCCAGGGCAAGGGGTTTTCTCCCGAGATGTTGCGTGGATAAAGGGGGTCCATGTGGAGGGTGACAACCCGTCTCCCCTCTGTGCATGGGTGCCACCATTGGCCATGCAAGCTCTGGCTGAACTTTTGGGTGGTACAGAGATGATGAGGAGAAAGCCAAGCACAGTCCCACCATGCGTGCAAGCAAGCCAAGGGCAGAGCAAGGACAACATCACTGCTCTGTTGTGCCCCAGACCGTGGGTGTTTCTAGGGGCTGAAATCTGCCCCGGAGCTCGATCCAAGCTGTGTGACTTCAGCCGAGCCACACGAACTCTGCGGAGATGGCTCCATCCACAGCATCCCACTTGTTGGCTGATCCCAAGGTGAGTCGGCCAAATTCAGCCCATCACTAGCCAGAAGAACACACGTGGGCTCCAACCAGCCCCCAAACCCCCATTAATCAGCCCTAAAAGGGTACATCCCTGGGCAGCACCGTAAGGCCGTGCCCGTCCCCACCATCCCAAGGTGCAGCGTCAAGTGGGGGTGACGGGAAGGTGGAGGTTTGTCCTTCCCCACGCGCTGGTTATGGGGCAGCGGAGCCAGATGTGCCCCACCACAGCATCTCTCCTCCGATTTCCCCCAGGCTGGAACCCAGGGCAGGGGGTTTGCAGCATCCTCAGGGCCACCAGCATCTCTGCCGGTCCCCCCTTTCACCCTACCACCTGCCCCCAAAATCTGGGGGCGAGTCAGAACCCCCGTCCATCTGCCCAGCCGGGAAAGTCAAAAGCAGTGTCATTGCCAAATCCAGAGGCACCCGTAGAATTGATGGCGACGGATTTCCACCTTTATTTGTCAACAAGGCTTGCTGGCCTTCCCCCCAACCCCGCAAAGCCCCGTTAATCTCCGATACAATTGCAGTTTGCTGTGCAAACAGCTTTGGGGAGGGCCAGCGTGGGGTTTGCATGAGAAATGTGTCATTTGGGGGCGGCCGGCAGCCTTGTGGGTAAGCCAGCGAGTGAATCGCAGCATCTCTAACGCCGGATTGAAACGATTTCGAAGCAATTGCCCTTCAATAACCCTAATCCTTGGCCGTGAATGGGGGTTTTTAACTCCTGGCCATTATTTCCACCTTATTATCTATTGATTGACTTTTAGAAAGGGTAATAACGTAAATAGATTGATGCTCTGAATCCCGCTCCGAGATCAAATGGAGCCGAGGGTTGATTTTCTGTTTGAGATCTGGCGGATAAACCCCGGAGCTTTGATTTTACCACCCAAAGCGGGGATGGGGGCGGAGGGGTGATGGGGGGCAAGGAGATGGGGAAAGGGGAGGGGGGCACTCGGAGGGAGCGGCAGCCTCCGTCCCTCCCCGCTCCGCCAGACAATCAGAATAAAAGCAAATTATTTCTCCTATTTTCCTTCCCGAGATGAATGATAAACTGTCCATCCCCGAAAAGAAACTGATAACGCCTCTAATTTTACTGGAAGGCCTAAAAATGCCATTTCTACGCAAAACAGGGCGCCGCTCCCCTCCTCGGCCAGCCTTTGATAAATGTTGGGTTTTTTCTTCTTTTTTGTCTTTTTTTTTTTTTTTTTCCCTATTTCCCTTTCGGTTTGCACGGGGAAATGCCCCCGGAGCTACAAACAATGCACAATAAAGCAAAATAATATTTTAGTCAAAATAGGCAGACGGCGCTTGCAGCCAACTTTCAAATTAGCATTTTGAGGGCAAATATGCAGACAATTTGAGATAATGAGGCCTGATTATTCAATCCAATGAATGTTAAATAGGCGGCGAGGGCGCCCACGTCTTATCTCCCCCGCTTTCGATTTATTTTAGTTTAGTTTAGTTTTAATCGTTTCCCATTTGAACTCTTTATTTGCCTTGGCTCCAGCCCCCCCTCTCCCCCCCCCCCCATTCCCGGGCATCCCTGCGCTGCCAGCCGGGATTTTGCAGCGGGAAATCGCCGGCACGGAATCGCCATCCCCTTCGCAACCCAGTTTTGGGGAGAATTTTGCAGCTTGTTTCCCAAAAAATTGAATCCTAGGGAGGTTTGGGTGCTGCTGTCAGACCTGGTCCATGTGTCCGTCCTCAAACCGGGGGGTGTTTGGGTGCTGTTTTGAGGGTGGCGTGAATATTGCAGGGACGTGCATTGCCGCCGCAGAGATTTGGGGTGATGCATCCCCAACTCTGGCTCATCCTTCATCCCGCATCTTTAATCCCAGGGCTGTTTGCGCGGGCGATGCCGCAGCGGGTCTCAGCACCCATCGCCAAATGAATGCAAACAGCAAAACGGAGCCCCCCGGGAGGAGATGATCCCAGCACCCGCTGCCAGCCCAAAGCAAAGCCCGGCTCAGCGTCCCGCCTGGCTCAGCATCCCATCGCGCAGCCCCCGCGACCTTCTGGCAAGATTTTGCTTCACTCCTGCGGAAATGTGATTTATTTGCAACCCCAACGAGGTGCACCTCCCACCCCTGAGCAGGGACGGAGCAGCTCCAGGCTGGGGAGCTGCTGGGGTGGGCAGCACCAGGCACCGCCAGGGCCGCCACGATGGAGAGCGGCATTTTGCACTAAAAATGGGGAAAAAAAAGCAAAATCATGTAATTAGCATCGTTTTCCAGCGCCTCGCTGGCAAGGCAGCTGGGTTAGGCGAGAGCCCACATCGAGGATGCCGTTGCAATGACATTTAGGAGAGCGCCGGGGTGAGCTGGGGGAGATGCACGGCTGCTGCAGAGGAGGAGGAAGCAAAAATGAAAGTTAAGCAAAAATTAAAGTCGAAGAAAAAAATGAAAGTTGAAGGAAATGTTAAAGGTGAAGGAAAAATTAAGGTTAAAACAAAAATTCAAGTTCAAGCAAAAATTAAAGTTGAAGCAAAAGTTAAAGCTGAAGCAAAAGTTAAAGCAAAATTTAACCCAGCCCACGCTCGCCGAGGACGGTGCGAAGGGCGCCCGTAAGGCAGCGATGCGACCCCCATGCTAACCCCTGTTTTCCCTGTGAGTCAAGAAAATAAAAAAACTAATCATTGATTTCAAGGGTAATTAAAAAACCTTTTTATGCCTAAAATGCAAAGGTGGCGGTGCAATCAAAGAGATGAATAAATAAGAGCCGGGAAGCCGAGCGGGGCAGGGAAGGTGAAGGGAGACAGAAAAAAACCCCAATTATAGGGGCAAGGATGGAAAGTGGTGGAGAGGAGGAGATACAGTGAGAGGGGAGATAATCAGAAAGCAAAAAAAAAAAAAAAAAAGGGGGGGGAAAAACAATCAAAAGAAGGCAAAATAAAAAGCAGATGCTGAGGAGGGATAAGAGGCGGCTGGCGGAGCGGGGCCGGGCACCGGACTGGAGGGATAATTGGATTTCGGTTCGTCTTGGGGGCGATAAGAAATTCCCTGTGTCGCTTTTTTTTTCCCTATATGAAGCATATTTTAATGCCAGATTTGAATACGGCTGGGGCAGCGCATCCTGCCGGAAAAAATATGGGTTGCTGAGGGGTTTTTTACCCCATTTTCCCCAGTTTATGCACTTGCTGGGAGGCTTTTTGGGGCAAAATGCTGCTATTTCTGCACTCAGCAGCTTCAGGCTCCTTAGCAGCCATTTGGGGCGAGCAGGAGCGGTGCAAACCCCCAAAAGCAAGGAGAGGGGATGCAGCAACCCCAAAGGGGCCGTTGCACCCGTTGCAATGCCCCATAACCCCGTCGGGGCACCCTGCGTCCCCGCGGCCGAGCGGAACGGACGGCCCCAGCCCCCGGGGAGGGGACACAAAGTAAAAGGAGGTTAAAAATAAATAAATAAATAAATAAATTGCTGCTGGTTTGATCCCGGAGATGGGAGCGATAGAGCAGAGCAGCCCAGCGCCGGCTTATTAACCGGGGTGGCCCCAAACGCCCCTTATCTCGATGGCATCGAAGCCCCGGGGCCCAGATCGCCCCGTCCTAAACGGGCCGTGAGCACCCAAAATGCCGGTACCGGGTACGGTACACCCGGGCACGGCTTTTCAGCGTGACCTTGCTTGAGGGGCCGGGGAATGTCGGGTTTGGGCGTGCAATCGAGTTATTAGGGTCAGCGGAGAGGTTTTTAATTGTTTATTAGGACTGGGGCCCCGTCAGGGACGTCGCTGTCCCCCCGCCCGGGCGCTGCGTGGGAAACGCTGCCGAATATTTAAAGCAAAGTTGGGGAAAGGGAAAGGTTGTGCACGGCTCGATGTCACCATCGTCCCCGGGAATAATCCCGGGGGGGAAACCGGGAATCTGCTCCCGTGCGCGCCGCGGTCAAGGGTGACGCAGCCTGCAAACCGCTGGTGGTGCGGGTGCTCTGCAAAGCCCCTGGCAGGGGTCGGACCGGGGTGCAGGGGGTGCTCCAGCAGCAATGGGTGCACGCACACGGATGCTCACGTTTGCACATGCACACGCAGACACACGTGCTCACGCATGCATGGACACACAAGCGCGTTTGTACACGCGTGGACCCACATGCTGGCGCTCGCACGTGCATGCAAGTGCGTGCACACGCTTGCACACGCATGCTCATACATGCGCACGCACGCACGCACACCTTGGGGCAGGGTGACAGCAAAGAGCAGGGGAAATGCCGCTAACAGCAGCGCCCGCAGGGGGCCGGGGGGTGCAGCGGGATGTCGGGGCACACAGACGCGTCCCCCCCTCTTCCCAGCTCGCCCGGGCGTGGGGGCCATGTCGCGACACTCAGGATGGCCCATCGTGGCTTTGCGGTGGCCCAGCCCGCTGCGTGTCCAGGCACCCCCCCCCCCCCCGGTGTCCGGCCCGGTGCAACGCGCGGTGCGTGCTCCACCCCGCCGTCCCGGGGCACAACCCCCCGTTACACACCGCCCCCGCTGCACGCCCAGCCCCGTTGCACGCACCCCCCGTTACACACCGCCCCCGCTGCACGCCCCCCGCCGTTGCACGCCCTCGCGCGTTGCATGCCCCCCCCGGTGCACGCCCAGCCCCGGTGCACGCCCTCTCCTGGTGCACGCCCCCTCCCGTTGCACGCCCTCCCCCGATACACGACTCCCGTTGCACGCCCTCCTCCGTTGCACGCCCCCCCCGCCCCATTGCACGCCCTCCCCCGATACACGACTCCCGTTGCACGCCCTCCTCTGTTGCACGCCCCCCCCGCCCCGTTGCACGCCCTCCCCCGGTACACGAGCCCTGGTGCACGCCCAGCCCCGTTGCACGCCCCGCCCCCTCGCCCCGCCCCTTTCCCCGCCCTCCGATCCGGCGAGGGGGCGGGGCCGGCGGGCGGAGTCAGGCGTGGCCGCGGGGCGGGGGGCGGTGAACGGCAGGGGCGGGGCGGGGCTTGGGGCGGGGCGGCCGGTGGGGCTCGGCTGCGGCCCGGCTGCGGCAGCGGCGGCGGAGCGAGGCTCGGCCGGGCTCGGCCTGGTTCGGTTCGGTTCGGTTCGGTTCGGTTCTGTCCGGCCCAGTCCGGCCCGGCGTCTCCTCAGCGTCCCGCCATGGCGCTGCTGCGGGCGGCCGCGCTTCCCGCTGAGGGGTCTCCGGCCTGGCTGCCCACCCACGTCCAGGTGACGGTGGTGCAGGCCCGCGGGCTGCGGTGCAAGGGCGGCGGCAAGCCGGGCACAACCGACGCCTACACCATCATCCAGCTGGGCCGCGAGAAGTACAGCACGTCGGTGGCCGAGAAGAGCACCGGCAACCCCGAATGGCGGGAGGAGTGTGCCTTCGAGCTGCCCCCCGAGCTGGGTGCCCTGGCGGGCCCGGCCCGCGGTGGCCTGGTGCTCACCGTCATGCACCGGGCCCTGGTGGGCATGGACCGCTTCCTGGGCCAGGCCCTGGTGCCCCTGGAGCCCGCCCTGCAGCAGGGCCGTGTGCCTGATGAGCGGTGAGTGGGTCCCGCCGGGCATCACCCAACGCCCCTGGGGGCAGAGCAGGGGAGGCCTCTGGGATGGGCATCACGGGGTCCCTGCATGCCCCGGGATGGGTGTCACGGGGTCCCTATATGCCCCAGGATGGGTGTGATGGGGTCTCTGCATGCCCTGGGTTGGGTGTCACAGGTTCCCTACGTGCCCCAGGATGGGCTTCACGGATCCATGTGAGCCCCAGGAAGGGCATCGCAGTGGATGGGGTGTCATGGGGTCTGTGTGAGCCCCAGGAAGGGCGTTGCAGGAGGCAGGGTGTGGTGAGTTCCATGCATGCCCAGGAAAGGGCTTTGCAGGATGTAGGGTGTCACAGGGTCCCTGCATGCCCCAAGAAGGGTGTCGCTGGGGACAGGGAACTGTGGGGACCAAGTGTGCCCCAGGAAGGGTGTTGCTGGAGGTGGGGCGTCGCAGGGTCCGTGGACGTCCTAGGGAGGGTGTCACAGGGAGTCAGTAGGGTGTTGTGGGGTCCAGGCATGCCCCAGGAAGGGCTTTGCAGGAGGTTGTCCACCATCATAGGGGCTGTGCACGCCGTGAGAAGTGTGTGACGGGGAATCACGGGGTCCATGCATGCCCTGGGAAGGGTGTCAGAGAGGACGGGGTGGCCTGGGCTCCGTGTATGACCCAGGAAGGGCATTGCAGGATACAGGGTATCGCAGGGCCCATGGATGCTCCAGGAGGGGCGTCACGGAGGGTGGGACGTCACGTGCGCTCTAGGACGGGTGTTGTAGAGGACGGGGTGTCTTGGGGTCCCTCTGTTCCCCCTGGAAGGGAGTCGTGCAGGACAAGGCATCACAGGACCCTTCCTCCCCCTGGGCAGGGGGTCCCAGGGGACAGAGTGCTGCGAGATCCTCCGTGTCCCGGGAGGGTCCCCCTGGGGTCTGTCACTCCTGGGAAACCGTGGTGGTGCCACGGTGGTTTGTCCTTCTGAGGGCTGCTGTGGCTTTGCAGCCCACACCAGCTCAGTGGGGCGATCGGTGTGACCTGGTTTGTTGCGGTGCTGCTGCAGGAGGGTTCCCCAGTTCGGGGGACTGAACCGCAGCCCCATGTTGCTTCCAGTATAAATCTCTGCGTGTTGGGGATTTACTGTTCTTCCCCCAGAAGGGTTTAAAACAATAACAATGTTTTCTAGCCTTTGCCAGGCAGAGAAATGCAGGAATGTGGATGAAATTCCTCTAGGGAAGAAGTTTTTTGAGCTTTGCTCTATGCAGACCTGGCTGGGCTGCTGCATGCCTCTGGGAGCGTCCCCTCCGCTCCCTGGCTCCCCAGACCCCAGGAATTTGGCTGGCTCTCTGCCCAAAGCTGCAGGCTGGGAGAGGAGCCTCCCTCACCCTCCTACCCAGGGCACAGCCAGGGAGGTGGCAGAGGGAACGCCGGAGCTTGGCAGATGGCGCAGCCTCACTCCGGGAGAGTGGAATTAGCGTGAAAAGGTGTCGGAAAAACTTTTCCCGTGGAGAAAAGTGGCTCGTTTGCATCTGCAGCCTGTGGAGACTCCTGCTTACCCTAAAATGGGAGCATGGGCACAGAGGAAAAGTGACTAACCCCGGAGTTAGTGTCTGAGTGTTTCCCTCCCGGCGTTTATTTTGGCTTTTATTAGCGCTGCCTGGACAATGGGCGGCGTTGGAGGAGGTGGATCTGAATTCTTTGGGCCTAATTCAAACCAGCATCGTGCATGGACTTCAGAGCGAGCCGATCAGTGGCCTTTTGGGAGTGCCGGGAGAGACGTGTTGTTTTGGCATGGGAAGATGTGAAATAACTTTCCGTCCTCTTCGTGGTTTGGGTAGAGAGCCCTTTGCCGGGAGCTGGGGTAGGAGCTGTGTCTCAAGGAAAGCTGCGCTCCTGTTAGAAGTTTGTGAAGCTGGGCAAAGCAGGGGGCCCTGTGACAGTCCTGTGAAGATTTCAGGAGGCTGAGCCTCTGGTCTTGTGTCAAAGGTCTCAGCGTCAGGGACCGTTAATCCCATGGGTGCAACGTCCAAGGCGGCTGGACCCTGTGCTGCCTGTCACAGCTGCTGACAACCTGATAACCGTGGTGCAGCCCAAGGAGGGGATCTGGACTGCGAGGCAGGAGAACCCCAGGATTTTTGCTGTCCATCTCTGTCCCTTCCTGTAACTTTGCTTGCATAAGGAAAATTTACTTCCCCTCGCGCTGTTCAGGATCACAAGAGCTGTTAAGGCTCTTTATCTTCGCCCGTGGCCCCCAGTGATGGAAGCGAGCACAGAAAACGTGACCGAGAGCTCAAACCCTGTGCCCCAAGCATCTCCGTTCACTCGAACCCCTGAGCTGGAAGGTGTCTTGAAGGTGGGTGGCAGGTCTGCAGCATGGAAAGGGCTGCAGTTATTTTTAGAGGGGGGTGGTCCTGAGTGCCAGAGCGTGTTCAGCTAGCTGGGAGAAAGGCTGGGGGGAGCCCCAGGGGTCTGGCTCCATGAGCTGGCTGTGCATAAGCTTCTAACTGACTTCTGGTTCAGCCTCATTGCCAATAACTTTGTTTAGGAGGAAATTTTAGTCCCAGATTAAAAAATAGCAAAACAAACACAGGCTCCCCTTCTCCGGGACTGCACCGTGGAGCGCACCCAGACCTGTGCAGCGGAGATAACTGTTGGCACCCCAAACAAGGGATATCTGAGTTGAGTCTCCACCACATGCTGGTTTGTAGGACCCCATCTGTGGTCCTCACTCCTGGGCATAAAACTGCTGCCAGTTGGAATGGGACCCTGCTTAAAAAGAAGGCCTTGATTGTCAGTGTGTTGACCTTGCTCTCGTTTTCCTGCTGATTTTTGTTGCACGGAAACTTTACTGGCAATGATTTTTATACTTGTTTTCAGCTCAATGGAAAATGTTCCGTCAAACTTGGACTCTTCTCCAGGAACGAGCCATCAGCCGGCATCCGGGGGTGTTTATGAGCTGCCTTGTTCAGCCGAACGTCTTGGTCATTTCAGTGTTTTGCCCGGGAGAAAATCAACTCTTGGAGTTGCACAAGAGCAGCCTGAGAGCTCTCATGGCCTTTTTGGGCATCCCAAGGCTTGTCCCACGCTCAGCGAGCTCCAAGGCTTGGGCTTGGCAAGCAAAACAACAGTGCCGAGCATCATTTCTCCCTTTCCACTTGGGCCGTGTAGTGCTTTTATTTTTCACCCATTTTTCACTGCCCTGCTGAGCCCGATGTGCATCTCTGGACACAGTACCTTTCTGCATCAAAAACCCCTGCGCCGGGTGGGATTCTCCTTGTTCTCACCTCTCCCTCCCGTGACCTGGTCCCTGCAGCTCTCTGTCCTGCCTCATTTTTTTTTGGAGCCCAAAGCCTGGCGCTGTTGGCAGGATGAGACCGTGCAATGAAGTCCTCGCGTATTGGCATGCTGACCATCACCGTGTCTGACCATAACGGTCTGCTGGTGGGTCCTCAAGTGCTGCCGGCTCGGCACAGGCACGCGGAGAGATGCAGTTGTTCAGTGGGGTGGTCAGTCCCTCCAAAACAAGAGGGTTTTTTCTGTATCCGCAAGGCAGCTATCGCTTCTGCTTCCTGACATCCAGGAAATGCTGTTGCAGTCCCCTGCGGGGGCTCATCCTGCCTTCCCTGTGGTGTGGCAGCGAGCCGGGGAGCATTACCTCCACATCCACCCCTGTCAACAGAGCATCTGGGAAGGGTGGAAATGGCTCCAGCTAGATAAGGGCTTCATTCCGACACCCGTCGAGCTGTTTTCCCCTTGGCCATCGTGGTCTGGTGGGTGGCATGGTGGGGGCTTGGCGTTGGGGAGGACAGGAGGTGCGCAGTGACACCTGCGGGGTTGGACCTTGGATGTGGCTGCGTGGGGGCCCAAAGGGTCTTGATTTTGCTCTGCAGGCTGTGGGGATGATGGCGGGGAGGGATGGTGGGCACCTGGAGTTTCCTAGGCTGGGCAAAGAAAAACCCTAATTGTCGTTACCTCCTCTCTCCCCCTTTGAAATACCATTTTCATTTGCTTTCTTTTCCCTCAGACCTCACAGCCCCGTGGCAAAGGGGAAAGGTTAAAGCCATGAGCCTTCTAGGGCGAAGCTCTGCTTGCCGTGCAAACACCAAGCTGCTGGAGCTTGATCTTTGGAGAGCAAAATTCAGGGCTTTGCAGCACTAGTATCCTGTGGGTAAGGGGACAGTAAATGTAGCAGAGGAGTTGCAATTCCTGGCTCTGGTGTCTCCCTGCAGTGACTTGCAGTTGCTTGCTGGCTGCTGCCTCAGACGGGGAGCAACAGCCACGAGTGGCCTTTGGTGTCTCTGCGACAGGGAACTTGTCTTGCGGAGTCGTTACCCATGCAAAATTAGCCCAGCTCCAAATTCCCCAAACCTCTACCTGCTGCCATTTCTTTTACTTGTTCCTGTCCCTCCCCAGCTGCAGAGGGGCCGGGGCCAGTCGCTCAGAGGGGTCTGGGCTTGCGTGCAGCCCTTTGCCCGGGCAGCCGCAGCATCTCTGCCCTGGCAGCAGGAAAGGGACACTCTCCCTCCTGCTCTCCATCAGTGAAGAAGCTACTTGGGTTACAAAACCTTTCCTCTGGGTACTAAACCAACCCCTCTGGACTGCTGTCAGCCCATGGCGTGCTTGTGGCCGTCGCCCTCCCTTGTTAAATTAAAATCAGTGGAGATCATTAGCAGCAGAGCGTGCGCTGTGGCCTGCAGGCTCTTGGCTGTGGCATCTCTCTCAGATGCGGTGGTTTGTACTCGTTGCCGTTCCCACCGTGGCCTTGGCTTCTGGCTGCATCTCCTAGGGGAGATTTTCGCACACAGGGTCAGAGCTCGCTTTCTGCTCCCTATCAGGCGTGAGACGAGGCCAAATTGCTGAGGCCGTGTCCTCTGCACGGCTGTCCTTAAGCCTAGGAGAGGAAGAGACCTTGCAGCGGGGTGGAGAGGAAATAGCTGCTCCCTGATGGTTTTGGGATGGAAAGTTTTAATACAAGGGCAAACAGAACCCTGGCAACTCTGATCAGAGGCGCCCAGCAAGGCTGGTGAAGGTCTTCAGGGTGGCCGAGAGCAGCGGCGAGCTCCCTGGATGCCGTGGGCTGTGATGAAATCCTTGTTTTGGGGCTGGAAAGGCGGCTCTGAGGGGTCATTGCATCTCAGCCAAGCCAGGAAACGCCCTGCTGTGTTGAAACACTGCCGAGCAGAGGGAGGGGAGGGTTAGTCCTGCCAAAAATCAGGTCGAGATGCTCTCTGCTGCTGGAAGCAAGGCTGGGCAGGAGGCAGCCAGGCCTCAGGATAGGATCCTTGGTGGCCAGCTTGTCCCGGGCAACTATTTGCCCCTAACTGGTAGCCCAGGGGAGAGCACCAAGGTGGTGCGGTGATGCTGCTTACGAAATGGTGTCAGGGCTTGATTTTGTTTCTACCTGCCCAGTTAACCCCATTTCCACCTGGCTGCCAATGGCAGTTTAAGGCCCTTGCTCTGTTCTGCTCCAGGAAGGTTCTGCTTTTGTTGTTTTTTAAAAGGTATTCGAGCAGTTTGATCCCAGCTTTGCAAGTCTGGCATGTTGGTTTAGAACTGTCAGTGGCTGAGACCGCTGGCCTGTCACCCTCCATCATCTTAAAAACCAAAAAGCTCCAGATTCAGGTTTCTTTCTTTGTTTCATGCTAATCTTCAGAGCCCTAACTGCCTCCAGCTGTCTTTGTCCCTTAGCAGCTGCACAAAGACCCACAGCCAGCTCAGAAATACCTCGAACTTGTTGGTACAAACCTCCAGACGCGGGTGGAGCTGGTGCTGTTGCATGTGTTGAGTTCAGCTAGCACTCATGCCATGCTTCAGGAGCTTCGCCGCCTCAGTTCTTCTTTTCCAAGGTGACTCCCTCCCTTCCCTACAGAGTCTGGCAAAATATTTCTTCCTCTCTGGCTACCAGAAGGGCAGGGTGGGCTCAGTTCTCTTCTCCTCTCGCCCTTCAAGGGGATGTATCATCACACTGGGCTAAGCTGGATGGCTCAAAGGCAGCGTCCCCAGCAGGAGAGGAGTTTTTGGGGGATACTCTTTGTGGTTCCTAGGGGAATCTGCTCGATTGTAGCATTGCCCCAGAGGAGAGCATCTGCGGGCACCCTCAGCTGGACCCCGGCAGCATGGTCCCTTCGAGCGATGTGTCACAGCTTGGGGGTCTGATGGAGACACCCCCCTGCTTTGTCACTGTCACTGGAAGGGGAGTATCCGTTGGGGTGGAGAGCACATCCATGCCACGGCTGCTGCCAGGGGGAGTCTACACTGGGTTATTCTGCCCATCCGCTGTAGCCAGCTTGCAAATGCACTTACGTAGGCGCCTGCACAAAGGGAAAATGGGTTCCTTGCCCCCAGTAACCCCACGGGCTCTGGGTGCTCTGCTGTCATCTGGCCTGTTGAAATCCTCTTGCTCCGGACGCTGCTCCATGGCAAGCGTGCTGGCCCAGGGCTTTCTTGACAATTGGGGTCCAAAAAAAGACCTTGCATACTTTCTGCATGTGGTCAGTCGAGTGAAAACGGCTTTGAAACCTTTGCTGCCGCCTCTCTTCACGGCCTGGGGCTTGTTGGAGCCTGTTCTTGGTGAAGGTGTGCAAATAACCGCCATGGGAATTTTCTTTCCTTGTCAGAAGCTTGGCTGGGGACGCGGGGTTTGGGTTTCCAGCGGGACAGCCTTTCCAGCCCGGCTGGGGGTTTGGGAGCAGCATCCCACGGCCCCCCCAGCTCTGTGTTTCCAGTGCATGGGTCTCTTCACCAGCAAGTCCACCAAGGATAAAGCTGTGTGTAATTAGAGAAACTTGCTGCTGGGCTTAAGATTTATTCATTTTTCCCTTTTTCCCCCTTTTTCGTGTGCGTGACTCATGCCTGAGAGTGAGTTGCAATGTCTGTTGATGCGATGAATGAACAGTCAATGCATGACCTGTTGCCAAAGCGGGTGCAGCCGGTACTTTAGGCTGCATGGAGCCCTTGGGGTTGTGTTCCCCTGTGGAGGACAGGCGCTGCGTTCCCAAGCCTTACGTAGCCTCTAGGTATTAGGTTCTCCATGCAAGCCCTGCCGTGATGCTTTTCCCAGCTGGAAGTGGAAAAGGATTTACAGCAAAAACGAGTTTCTCCTGCCCATCCCGTGCATGTCGAGTTGTGCATTAAGCGGCTCCCCAGGAGCAGGTGCACTGGGGGAACCTGTGGAGCAGCTCCTCGGTGTCAGTCGTGCTTTGCAATTCTGCAAAGTCAGCTCGGGGCTCGGTTTTTCAACTTTTTTTTGTGCCCTCGGTTTCTCGTGCAGTGGGTCGGTGGATCGTCAGCGCTGCCTTCTCTCCCGTCCTTGCACAGGGGCCTCATCCCCTCGTCCTTCTGGGCCTGGGCAACGCTGGCCTGGCACTTCAGGTCATTTGGTGACCACAAATGTGGTTTATTGGCTTGTTCACAACTTGGAGGACACAAACCTTGGATGCTGTGGAGCATAAGCAGATAAATATAGCTGAGGAGATCACTTTCTGTCTCCTGCTATTACTGTCTTCTCTTCATTCATAAATGTTTCATGCTCTGTTTTACAGCTCCTTAAATCTTCCCTCCCTTCCTTTTCCTACCTGCCCATCCCACGCTAGAGAGGGGAAAGCCTCTGATCTTCTTAGCCTAAATTGATTTGCGATGAAGTTACCCAACCTTGCTGTCACGCCAGCACTGTCCCGGTGGTTGATAGCTCTTCTCCATCTCTGGTGTCTATCCGGCTCCTGAAACCATCCCCCTCAGTGTCATTGCACGCCCTTGGTTGCCTTTGCCAGCCAGCACAGAGGCCGTAGGGGCAGATTTGGGGGCAGTCCACCCTTAGCCAAGGGGAGGTGCTAGGGTCCTGCAGGGTCCTGTGGGGCACTGCTCCGGCTGGGATGCAGGAGCGAGGATGCTCAGGACCTTTCTGGGATGGACCTTGTGCACAGAGCACTGAGGTGCTGCAGGATATGTGCCAGCTCCATAGCACAGCCCGGACCTTGCACCAGGCTTGTCAGTGAGCTGTGGACACAAGCAGGGCTGGGTTTTTCATCGTGCCTTGCAGGTTTGTAGGCTGTTCCCTGCCATCAAGACCCACCGGAGTGACAACATCTCTGTTCCTGGCCTGCGAGTCATGCAGGGCACGGGTACAGCAGAGCAGGCACAGCTTCTCTGTCCCGGCATGGGTATGACCAGTGGTGGGATTTTCTCATGCAGGTTTCGCATCGGCTGCGGTAATACATCGCTTGGAGCATCAGCGCCATGTCCGTAGCTCCCTCCTCTTGCGCCCCTCACTGCGTACAGCTCCTGCTCTTTGTTTCTGACTCCCTTGAGCAGCTGCGTTGGTCGTGTCAAAGCTGGAACCCATTAGAGGAGCCGTGGGGGGTTGCTTTGTTCAAGTTTGTTTTCGAGCACTTCTCAGAGGAACGTTTGGAGAGATGAACTTCTTCCCATCTCAGCTGCTCGAGCCCTTTCTTCCCCATCCACGGGGGAATCAGCCTGTGTTTATTTTCCATCTGTGCTTTTAGTAGCTTACAGGGATCACCTTGCAAAATAGGCCATCCAAAACCAACACGAAATGAACCTACGCTGCAGAAAAGCTTCCCAGCACTGGTGGGGGAAGCTGTGTCAAAAACATGAAGCCAGACAGAAAGCACAAAACTCCCCAGGGTTGGGTTGTTTTCCACCCTACGCTTCCCTTCTCGGGAAGGTGAGCTTCCTCCCATGCATGTTTCCGCAGGGCTGCTTCAGCTCTTGTCTCACTCAAATGCCTCTGCGCTGCCCGTGCCGTGCCCATTGAGGGGAGTCATGCCAGGAGGAGCTGTGCCCCTTCTGCCAACATTTGTGTTTTCCCAGGATTGCCGTTTCTGCGCTCCGTCCTGCTCGCTCTGTTGCTGTAGGGGCCCAAGTAGTCTTTAATTAAAGACTTGGGGCTCTTTTCATAAGCAGGGGAGACCTTGTTGCAGGGATGAATCAGCAGTAAATGACAGGCTGGTGGGGTCGGGGAAGAGGCATTGGCTCCACGTTGGGCTGTCTCTTGTTCTGTACTGCAGCTCAGGCGGCTGGCTTGTGCGGGGCAAGGGTGTCCCTGCCCGTGGCAGGGGATTGGAACTAGGTGATCCTTAAGGTCCCTTCCAACCTAAACCAGGCTGTGATTATAGTTTCTGCTCAGCTCGAGGTGAACCTTGGCCACCTTGACAACGCTGAGTGGTGTTGGGAGGCTTTTGGGAAGCGTCTGACCGTTGAAGTGCTCTAGAAACACTCCAGCTGTGCATCCTTCCCTGCATGTGTCCATGAATGCCACGAGTTGCTAAGGGATTTAACCACTCGAGGAAGCTCTCTTGAACCTGCTGCTAGTAAAGCACTGGGACCAGCCCAGGAGTGAAACTGGAGGACCGTTGCTGAAGGTACCCAGGGCACGTCGGACAGGTCTGTCGGGGTGAGGTGGGTCTGGCTGAGCTGGAGGGTGGATGGGGATCTCCTGGGGACCCCAACCAGACCCATGGGAGAGCATGGTGATCTTCCTTGGAAGGACCCACATCCTCCCCGAAAGTAGGGCAGAATGGTGCCCTGATGGTGCACGCAGCACCTCTGAGAGCCGTGTTGCACGTGCTGCCCTGCTTGCCTGATCTCATCCCGGTGTCGCGACTGTAGTAATCCCAAACCAACAAAATGAGCTCAGATTACTGTGGGGCTTCAGGATAATGACCTGGAAAGCTGCTGACAGGATTGGGGCTTGGGCTTCGTGCTGCTTGGTTTTGTGCTGCAGGAGTTGCTTGATCAGGAGGGGGTCATGGAAGGGACAAAGTGACAGAAAGCTGGGGGTCAGTCTCCCCTGGGATCCCCTTGCCATGGTCAGCATTGCCTTTCTGTTAAGAGTTGGCTCTGTGTCGCCCCGGTCATCCCAGCAGCTTGGCTTCCCATCCCGGGAGGTGCTGGGGCAGCCCCCATGGATGAGGTCCCCAAGCGTCTTCCCCTTGTAGTTTGGATACCCAACAGAAGGTATTGGTATCCAGAAGCAGGTGCTCCCCGTGGCCCCCATAAACCGTCACCTACAGCCCGACAGAGGATGAAGAGCAGAGGAGGAGGGATGGCGCAAAGCAGGTGCTAACCCTGAGCAAATCCATCCTGTCAGCATCCTCCGTGGGGTTGCTTTCCCTCCTTAACAAACAGCTCCTACGCTCTTGTTTCCATGCCAGGGTGGGTTTTTTTCCCTTTGCTCAGCACTAGTTGGCTTTCCTGTATGGGATGCTGCTGGAGGATGGGGGAAAGCACGTGGGTTTTGGGGGCCTGGAGCTACAGCAGCGCATTGTGCTCTGCTCTCCGTGCCTCTCTTACTGCTCTGATTGATCCTGGCAACAGCAAATGTAAAAATAGATGCCAGGCGCTCTCTGCGTTTCCCCTCAAACCTGCCTTTTGGCACCTGTGCTGCGTGGCTCGCCATTCTCCTTGACTCTCAGTGGAGGCGAGTGGGAGGAGAGAGGAGCCTTTTGCACAGGAAAGGGTTTTACTGAAACTGTCTGGAGGCAGTTTGGGTGTGCTGATTAAATGCGATGACCTAAATGAGCGTGCACAGCTGCGCAGGGGGGCCGGGGAGCCCTCCACCACAAGCAGTGGTGCTCACAAGCAGTGTTACTGCAGCAGGATGTGAGCTTGCAAACCCCCAGAGCACATCTGACTTCCCAGGAGCTGCCCCAGACCTCAAAGTGGCCTCCAGCTGCTTCCCCTTTCTGGGGGGGCATGTGCAGCAAGTTTTGTGTTTGAGGTTTCCTTTCCTGTCCCTGTGTGCTGGGGTGGCTTTCTGCTTCCTTCCTCCTGCAGAGCTCCCCGGGGCTGGGTGCCCGCCTGCCCCTTCCCTGCCACAGCATCCGTGGATGGCAGATCCCAGGGTGGTGCTGGGAGAAGCCCTTTGGCTTTTGAGGGGATGTGCACCCAGTACGGTGCAAGCAGTTACTCGGTGCACAGAGGTGCTGGACCTCTGGGGCATAAGGAGGAGGAATATAGGGATTTTTTTTTTTAGCAAAAGTTAATTGCCTGAACCTGCAGCTTGTGTCTTCAAGCTAGCTCAAGCTGCGTTCCCAGGACGTGCTGCATTGGAGATGTCTCTGAGCAAGCTTGGCTCTCCATATGGCCAGGGCCGAGGTGTCTCAGCAGAAGCATCGCCTTGCGGTGGAGGTGGGCAGTAGCTGGCGGGTTGAAAGGAGCAGATCTCCATGGAGCAGAAGGGTGTTGATACAGGACCACCAGGCTAGGAAGCTGCGGGTTTCATGGTGTCATCCTCCGCTCCGTGTTCAAGGGGGAGAACCGTTTCCAGTTGTAGGGAGCAAGGGAAGGAGCACAGACTTGGGCACCGAGCATGTCTCCTTAGCTAGGAGCAATCCTTCTCCCTGTCTCCACCAGTTCTGGCACCAGGACAAGAAAGCCTCTTTAACTGAACATTTTTTAACTAGTAAAATCTATGTCAGACTGTGGCCCCTCCAGACCTTGCTAAGAGCAGCACCCCAGGAGTAGGTGGCCAGAGATGGGTGGCTTGTCCTGGATGTCCTGTGCAGCAAGGAGCTGGACCCAAGCTGGTGACACCTTCCTCGAGAGAGGCCTCTAAACCACCTCTGAGAAGCGGGTCTGTGTGTCCTTGCAGACCTGTGTCCCCGGTGTTGGACATGCTTAGCATGGCTTCCTCGATCCCCCGTGCTCCTCGGTGCCAGCACCTCTTCCACAGTCTGATTAATATAACCCAGTTAAATCCAGAACAATTGGTCTAAGCCCAAGCTGCAAAGCCCGCGGCTGCTCTTTCAGGCCTGGAAAAGGGTTTGTATGGGCAGAAGCTGGTTTGTTTTTCCAGGCATATCGTCTAGTTCCATAAAAGAAACCACGTCCTTCTCCAAGACTTGGGCTCGGGTGGCCCTAATCCAGACACCTCCCACCCAGGGCTTCTTCCCCGAGGGCATCTCCTGTAAGAAATGGAAACCAAGGGGTCTGGGATGGGTTTAATAGTGAAATGATGCTGCGGGAGTTTGTGTTTAGCTGGGCTGGGCCTTGGAAACCCACCCTGATCCTTCTCTCCTGCTGCATCCCAGCTGAGGCAGTGTTTGCACCTTCCACTGGCACTGTTTCATTAGAAAAAAAAAAGAAAAACCCAACATGGAACAACTTAATCCTCCCAAACACTCATCTTGTGCCATAAACTTAGAGCTCAGCCTAAAAATAGCTCTGTTCCCTGTTTGAGGTGTAGTCCCGACTGCTTGCCGACTGCTGATTAGGTCTTGGGAACCAAAAATAGCTCCTTAATCCAGCGCCAGCATAAGCAGAGGTTTTTCCTTGAACGGACGCTTTTTGAAGCAGATCAGGTTTTAAGACTTGTTCTTTCAAAGGCGGCGCCGCCAAGCACCCAAATTAATTTTAATGACCGCAACATAAGCGATGGGACAGGAGATGCTGAGGGTGCATCCATGTGAGCTGAGCCAGTGCAGGGCTCTTACGGACTGTTACATCTCATCATCCTCAAGCTTGTGCCTTTCCTTATGTTAATCCACCCAGATCTTCTCTCTTTTTTTTTTTTTTTCCATGGGATGACTAAGATATAAAAACTATTTGTGAGGTTTTTTTTCTTTTCCTGCTAAATGATTCAGCCCCCAAATCTCTCCTCTCCCAGCTGGCAGGCTGCTGCAGCCCTTCCCTCTTGAATTTCTTCCAGGTCTTGCATCAAACTGAGCAACATAATATTTGATGTGCTGTTCCAAGCAGCCTTTTCCTCACCGCTCCTACGGGAAGAGTCCGCCTGACTCACCTGCTCCCGCTCCCTGCAGCGGATCAGCCTTTTTGGGTGTCTCTTTGCAGCCGACGACTCGCTGGAAGGGGTTAATGCTGCTTTTTTTCCATGTTTTTTTTTTCTGCATGCCTGGATATCTTCAAACTTGAAGCCTGGGTACTGAAAATTTTGCATCAGGCATCGTATGGGAGTGGGATAAGCAAGTTGTAGGAATAGGAATGGGTTTGTGGGGGATTTAACCCCGTGTCTGTGCCCAGCAAAGTCCCTCCTGCGTCTCGGTGGCAGCTGAATTGGCTGGTGAAGGACCTGGGTACTTCCAGCTGTACACTCCTGTTGTTTATCCTGGCATCCCAGTAGGGAATTAGGGATTTTGTGCCCCCTTCCCGAGGTACCGTGTAGGTTTTCCAGGCTTTCCAGCTTTGACCGAGATGCGATAACTTCCCCAGCAGTCATTCAGGAACTTCTGGAGGACGCGATTCAAGTTTTCTCCTCACCCTGGTGATTTCAGCGTAGTCACACCCATCTCCATCCCTTCACATTTTCCTTCCCCTTTTTTTTTTTAATTTTCGGTGACTTCACTTTTCAAGTGGATATAAAACACTGCTGGGATATTTATTTTTCTGGGAAGTCACTGGGAAATTGTTAACTCAGGTCTAGAAATTTCTTCCACCTCCCATTGCTGCCTGCTTCACCTGTGAAGCATGTCATGGAGAAATACAGTCTGCCCCGAACCTGCAGACTTCCTTGCACCTTGTTAAGGGGAATTTTAATACTTCGATCCGGGAGGGATCAGAGCTGCAGAGGCAGCGGCTGTGCTGGAAACCCGCTCGTCCTGCTGCAGCCACCCCGGGACCGGGACAGAAAGACAGGGCATCTCATGGGAGGAGAAGGGAGCGAAGGACTGCTGGGTTGGCAGTGGTTTTGGGGAAGAAATGGTTCCCTCGTGGCCCACGTTTCGAGTTGCCCATCTGAACGTGGTACCTCTGTGAGCTGGACAACTAGAAGGTTTCTCCAGGCATCTCTTGCTTTGGTGTCCTCTCGCCCGCCATTCCTTCCAGCCGGCAGGAGGCAAGTCTCCTCTCCCAGCACGTACCAGGGGTTGCTCCGTGCCCTGCCAGCACACAGGCTGTTCCCTGCAGGGGAATGGGGCCCTTAATGGAGGTTGGGAGATTTTTTTCCCTTCTGCAGTGAATGTTTTGGAGGCTTTTCCCATGCTCCTTCCATCTCTGTGTGCAAAGCTATGGAGCAAAGTCTGTGTCGTGGGTTTTGTCTGGGGCAGGGCGGCAGGGAGCATCCCCCGGTAACCTGCTGCAGAGTCAGTTGAAGCTTTTGCGCTGGTGGATACGGCCAATATCTCCTTCGGGAGCTCTCACCAGCCACAGCAGCGTGGTGCTGGGCTTTGGTGGTTGGCATGAGGGGTGTTAAAATAAAATCATTTTCCTTCTCCAGCTCAGGCTTCTGGCTGCTTCAAATTTTACAGATGTCTCAGCAGAATTAGGGGATTTGGAGGAAGGGAAAGTGATGGATATATAAGTTTGCTGCATCCTCCACTATCACTGATCACATCAGATCATCGCAGATCCCACAGCTGTCCCACAGGCTGGAGACTGCCATCTGTGGGAATGCAGATGTCTCCCAAAAATCCAGCAGCCTGGGAAGGGTTGGGTAGGGTAGATGCTGCACACCAGCTCCTCCTGCCCTGCTCCCAGGATGCAGCATCCTCTAAATGCTTGATGCAAGGACACTTCTAGACAAACTTCAGCATCTTTATTTAGGGCGAGGCACGAAGGGTCTGGCATGAAGTTATTTTAATGAATGCTGTTGAGTGTCTTTGCCATTATGGTACTGTCGCTGACTTGAAAGGATTTGTTCTGAGTCACTGGCTCTTGAATATTTAAAACGCAAGCATGAAAGACTGTCTTTTTTTAAACACGAGCTCACAGCAACGTATCAACTGACCGTACAAAAATTTGGCCACCAGTAACGTCCCCCCGAAGCACGGTGCTATCTGACGCCAGGGTGAGCAAGATGGTGTTTGCCAGGTTATTTAGTGGAAGTGCTTTAGGATGGGGATGGAGACAGAGCTCTTACAAAGCTGCTGCAGTTCAGGGAGAGGTCTGGCTCCGTGCGACACCTCTGTGCTTGGTGTTTGCGTGTGTCTGACTCCGGTGATTTCTGGGGTGCTTGTGCTACCTCCCACCCAGTAGCATCCTCCTCAAGGTCTTCCTGGCTTGTTGGTCAAGGAAATGACAAAGGGGCCTTTCCTTTTCTTTCCTCTCCGACTCCAGGTGGCACAAGCTACACTCTAAGGCTGGGAAGAAGGAGAAGGAGCGTGGTGAGATCCTGGTGAGCATCCAGTTCACACGCAACAACCTTACAGCCAGCATGTTCGACCTGTCCATGAAGGACAAGCCGCGGTCGCCTTTTGGCAAGCTGAAGGACAAGGTGAAGGGCAAGAAGAAATACGACTTGGAGTCGGCCTCTGCTATCATCCCCAGCAGCTTGGGCGCCCTCGACGTGGAGGATGACTACGACATCGGGGGCAAGAAGTCCAAAGTCAAGGGCTTCTTCTTGAAGAACAAGCTGCGCAAGTCGTCCCTGACACAATCCAACACCTCCCTGGGATCCGACAGCACCATCTCTTCTGCCAGCCTGGTCTTGGCCACAAATGTTCCCGAGGTAACCAAATCCCCAAGCAGACACAGCAGTCTGTCCACAGAACGCTCTGGTAAGAGGATAATGATTTTAATCCCCACCCCTCTTTTTTTTTCCCCCCCTTCTTTTCTTTGTAAGGGGCTGTTGGGGCTTTCCTGCAAATCTGTTAACTAATTGCTTACCTAAGAAGCGGTGTCCTGCACAAACCCTCTGAGATCTTCTGCGTGCTGGCAGCAACGTGCTTGCCAGAACGGGAGGAGAGATATAAGATTTTCCTTTTCATGCTGAGCTGTATACGAACAGCCTGACTTACATTGATGCCGCATGTGCTCCCTGCAGCACACCACAAGCTAGCAGGCTACGAGGGTTCCTTAGGACCATTTCTTCTCTGTCCCCTAATGCTGACTCGTAGCAGTCAGCCCCTGGGAGAGGGCTGGGCGAAGCAGAACACGTTGCTGCTGCGCTGCCCGGCTGTCTAATGAGACGCCTCCGGCTTGGAGGCAAAGCTGAAACAGTGACCGGTTCCTGGTGATTAAAGCAATCTGAGTCCTTGGCGCTCGGAGAGTGGTGATTTGCAAACAAAAAAGGCCCTTGTAGTGAATTAATTCTTGCCATCCCTTGAAAACAAAATATATAATTAAATGGTTTAATTGGCCGGAGACAGCAAATTCCCATATTGGGTGGGAGTCCCTGAGTACGTGCAGCTTCTCACCGTGCACGTGATGCCTCTCAGTTTCTGCTGGGTGACATTCTCGTGCGCGGCTGGAGAGCGAGCAGAGGCACCGGTCTGGCCCCATCATCCTCGCATCGTGGTGAAGGAGACAGCATCTCTGGCTAGGAGGGGAGAGCAGCTGCGTGTCACCTGAAGTCCAGGCAGTCCTTCTCACGGGGCTCGGAAATCTGCTGAGCATTGGTAATAGCCACAGGGTGAGGCAGTGGGAGGGAGCAGCAGGCGCTGAGCCCTCCTGGCTTATATCACGCAAAGCAGCAGCCTGGCCTGTCGGAGCAGAGCTCGGAGGCTCGTCGTCTTTTATTCAATGCAAACTCTTAAATCCCACGGAAGCATAAGCCCTTTAAGTGGCTTCTGGGTAGTTTCTTGCACTTATTATCGATCTTGGATCCTCTCAGACAAGGATCTTGTCGATCCTGCAGTGGGAGGTGATGTGCATGGGGAGAGTATTGTATAGCTTGTATAGCCACATAGTTGTGACCCATGCTTTGCATTTCTAGTAATGTAATTATAATCTGGTAGAGCTTGGGAGGGAGAAAGCCAGTATGATTTCACAGATCTCCTTAGTGTTTGCAAGTAGAAGATAATGATGCTTGTCATACCTGTGCCTGTTACTCAGATGGCCTCACTTCTGTTTTGTGTTTTATTTCCCACCAGTGAAAGATTACTTGCCATCTCCAAAGCTGACCCACAAGAGAGCATTCAGTGATGATGTCTCCCAAGTCAGCCCGGTCCTGGAGCCAAAAGCAATCCAAAGCCTGAAGCCAAAGAACGATCCCGTGTCCCGCTCTTCCCTCTGCATCAACGGGAGCCACGTTTACAGCGACGAGCCTGCACCAAAGAGCCCCGTGTCTGTCCCGCCGAGCTCGGCGCCGCTGTCCGTGCCTGGCATCCCCAGACGGCAGGAGGAGGGCTTCGGCTTCAGTCCCCTCCATCCCGACTCCCATGAGGTGCCTTGGGGGGTCAGCAGCTTTGAGAGGACGCAGCAGAGAGACGAGCCCAGGTTCATCCCGTCTCCTCCCAGCTTAGCCTTGCAAGAAGAGCTGAAGGTCTCCACAAAAGCTGTCACTCTCAGTAACCATCTGGGCAGAGCCAAGATGGAAGAAAACAGTCGCTTAGAGAACAAACCGACTCAGGCTGCAGCACCCATGGTCTTCTCCACGGAGACCATGAAGGACAAACAACCGGAGGAAATGAGGAAGGAAGACAAGAAGGCGAAGGGCGGCCTCTTCCACCATGGTGGCAACAAGAGCGATGCGGGGAGCAAAGGCCAGGGGGAGAAAGTGGGATCGTCCCACGGCTCGTCCGTCCATGCGACGGCAGGGGGAGATGAGAGGAATAAAACCAGCGGCTGGTTCGGTTCAAAGGAGCCCAAAGAGTCCCCTCAGAAACCCAGGTCAGTGAAATGGGTGTGTTGATGTCTAGCCCATTAACAAGCTGCCCCAGCCTCCCATCTTCAAGGGCTGCACAGTTAAATGCTCTCCGGCATCAGTGGAGGACTGGTCCCCACGAGACGATAGCAAAGGAAATGCTTCCTTGGTCTTAAATGTCTAAAGGGAGGGTGATTTTTCCTGGATCCTCCCCAGCTTCTGCCACAAACCAGCTCCATTTGCCCTCACGGGCCGTGTTTCCTGGTTGGGGAAGGGAGGGATCCCCTTCGTGAAGAGGGAGACATTTCCCTTTGCAGAGGTGAGGCTCAGTGTGGTCATGCCAAGTGTTTCTGTGGCCTCGAAGTAAAGGATCGTTATGTTTTAATTAGCTAAAAAAGCTTCCCTGGCAGTCAGTGTAGGATGTGGGATATAGTGACATGTAATTGGATTTTTTTTTTTTAATTAACCTCCCACCCCCTCTACATCCCTGGTCTGGCCTAGGGGTGCAGTACTTGAGATATTGTTAATATTTCTGAAGTAACTAATCCCAGCCCTGCTCTTTCCTCTTCCCATCCCACCCCAGCCTTCCCTCCTCCCGATTATGAATCTCTAATTGTTCTTACTTTGCGTGATGATTCATCCCTCCAAATCCTCAGCACTGTACTGGTAGCACACAAAACGTGGCGTTCGTGCTGTTTCTGTGTGGGCTTTATCGCGACGGTGTGTCACCCATGTCCATCCCCGTAGCCCCTGGCAGCTGAGCTGGGTGTCCAGAGATCAACCAAGAGCCTGGTGTGGTGTTATCATTGCTCAGCGAGGGAGAAAACAGGGTTAAAAGCAGCCAGAGAAAATAACTTGCAGTTGAGAGCTGGTTGAATCTAGAGGGTTCATTTATTATAGGGATTTTCTAATCTGGGCTGACTTTAACCTAATTTATTAAGCAGAAGGATTTTAATTCAGTCTAAGCCTCCTTTAATGAGGAGAGCACTCATGGTTTATTCAACCTAACCAGATTCCCACATGGGTTAAACTGCTTTTAAAATGCTGCTCAGATGTAAGGAGGGGGCGAGCACATTGCTCAGCGTGGCTTCAGAACGGGGGCAGCCCCAAAAGTCCTCCTTTGCTCACCCTACAAGATGTCGTGCTCGTAGTGGTCTTTAAGGCCAATGGGAGGCAAGAACGTGGTGCCACCCACCCTTCCCGAGGACGGAAAGCCATGTGTCCTCGTTCTGCCTGCCTCGAGAGGAGCACGTGCTGTCGGCACAAGGATGGGAACAGAGCCATGAGGGCTGGCAAGGCTTGGTCCTGCCCGCTGTCAGTGCTCCAGCTGCACGGGCAGAGCTGGAGGCACCGAGGCAGGTGGGGGGCTGCTCCCCCGTGGCATGAATACCCCATTTCAGGGGGCACAGGGCTCTTTCCCCCAAAGCTTTTCGCCGGGGAGCGAAGCCCGGCTTGCACGGGGGAGGCGATGGGGAAGGGAAGGACCAGGCAGGATGCTGTCTCTCTGTCCTCGAGCTGCTCCGGCAGCAGGAGAGATGAACGCAAAGTCCTGGGACTGCTGTGGCTGCCGTTCCTACTTAGGGATCTTTCACTGAAACCCCGGTAGATATCTGGTGTCACATCCCGGTGCAAGGTTTGTTTCTGGATGAGACTAAAGGATTCAGGTCTCTGAATGCTGTGATTGAGGAAGGATGGAATATTACCACCCAAGATAATTATTCTTTTAATTTTTTTTTTCATTTTGCGATAATAAACCTGCTGTTTAAGTCCTAGAATAGAAAAGATACAGTATGAAAAATAAACCCGTAAAAAAATCTTTCTGCATTCTCCACAAGCTGCCTGAGCCAACCAGCAAAGTACTGAAAGCCTGTAATGGACGTGTATGATGGGCTGCCCTCTGCATCTCCCTCTGCAGCCTTTTCCTTGATAAATGGGTGAGAAACCTGTGGGTTTCCTCCCGCTTTGCAGTTCTAGGATGGAGGCTGAGACGGGCCGTGCGTTACAACCTGACGTGTGAGCCCTGCGTGCCCTGCTCCTCCAATGGATGCTGCTGTCTTCAAGGCAGGGATGTCCGATCTGGCTGCGAACTCGCTCCCGAGTGCCTGTAGCATCCAACCCAGTGGATAATCACCGTGAGTGCAGAGGTGCCCTTAAACACTGCTGGTTTCCCACAACCCTCTGCTTTTATTTTTTTTTTTTAAATGACAGCTGCTGAACCCATTCCCAGTGTTACTCCTTTCCCAGAGGGTTTTCACTCTGTGTTTTTTTTAATCTACCTCAGTGCTCACAGTTTAATTTCAAGCTAAGCTGAAGCTAAGCTTTGCTTAGAGTCGGTTTGCTGTGGTATGCTGAGGACCCCGTCCACAGACTGCTGTCTTCTGAGGAGAAACTTGGATGAGCCATGCCACAGCAGCTCCTCTGGTTGGGGTTTTCTCTCCCGAAAGTAGGAATCGCTTTGAAGGGGCATGGGCTGGAGGGAACAAATTCACAGGGGCCACTTTTGGGATGTTTATAAGCATCTGAATGGGCTTTAATTGCAGTTTGCAATTTGAAAATGGGAAGTAATGAGCTTAAACTGTAGCAAGGGAGATTGCAGGTAAACATTAGGAGCAGTCTGATGGAGGATGGTGAAGTGCAAGAGCTGCCTGGTTTGAGGGGGAAGCCCAGCGTCTGGGGCGTTGGTGCCGGGGTAGATGAGCACCTTTGGTGAGCGTTACAAGAAGTGTTTGTCCCAGCACGTGGCCCATGCTGGGAAGCAGGAGATGGTGACTGAGTCATTTGATGCAAAAATGGCCTTTCCATCGTCCCAGGGAGATGGACTGTCTCTAGGCTGGCTTTCCTGGTTCTTCATTTTTTCTTTGACCATTAATTACAACATCATTACTTATTCTAATTATACAGAACTAACTTTTCTGATTTTGTTCTCCTTCCTTACACTAAACGACTTTGTGGACTATGCCACTCATCCAAGTCAAGGCTGTTGAAGAGCTTATTAGGTCTTGATGGTGTCACGTTGAACGTACAGTCTGGTGGCATCTGTATTGTGATGATCAAATGCATCTGGTCTCTCAAGCGTGTGACTGAAAAGTTAGCAGTGCTTATCTGTGAGTGTTTTATGGATGTCCAGCTGCAGCTGGAGGAGCTATTCAGTTACCAGTGTAACTTCTAGAGCTGAAAACGGATTAACCTTTGCTTTGTAGAGAGAACCAGCCTCTGAATCGAGCAGTTTTAAGTCTTTGACTTATCTGCAGAAAGTGTTTTTTTCTCTCCCGCTCTCCTGAGTCTGGACACTTCAGCTTTGTGGCTTCTATCAGCTGAGCAAGCAGCATTTTCTCACCTTTTTGCCCACCGTGGATAGGTCAAGTTTCACCTGGAGCTGAACGTGGGGAGAGAGCATCAAAAGCAGTCACCTTTGCGAGACCAAAAAACTCAAACCTGTAATTAGTTAAAAGGTCTGTAATTAGAAAGATGCTTTACAGTTAAGGTTTAAATTAGCCTGTAGCTAAGACAAGTTTGGCACAGCTTGTCTTTAACCACTTGCTCTTGCAAAACCACTCTTTCTAAAATAAGGAAGCCACTTTCAGCTGGTTTTAACTTCAGCTTTATAAAAAGGTTTTCTGTTCTGAGTGATTTTTGCTGACCTATTGTCGTAGTTTAACCCCAGCTGGCGACTGCACAGCTGCTCGCTCACTCCCCCCAGGTGGGATGGGGGAGGGAATCGGAAGGCTAAAAGTGTGAAAGCTGCTGGGTTGACATAAAAACACACTATCCTTCGATATAATACACAGATATCATTCCCTTTGTCTATGGACCACCCTTGTGAAATGTCTGTGAAATGTCCGTAAATGTGCACTGAGTCCATTTAGCCCATGACTTTGGGCTCCACCTGTTACGGTGGTCACTCAGGACAGGAGAGGTGATGTGAATCCCGATCGCTGCCAGGATTCCCGGGTGGCCAGGGTTTCCCACACGAGCCCGCTGTGTGATCAATGTGACCCGCTTACTCCACGTAGCACTAGCTGCACGATGTGCAGAGGGGACCCTCCCTTTGAACATCCAGCCCAGCACTGGCCCGAGGGCTGCTGCAGAATGGTCTCCTGTTTAACTCGTTTGAAGGCTTGGTGCTGCTCAGGGCCCCGTTCAAAGTCGTTCTTCTTCCAGGTCACTCGATAGAGAGGGCTTAGAGTCAGACTGTAACCTGGAATAGGCATTCTCCAAAAACCCACAACACCTAAGAAAGCTTATGCTTCCTTTTTGCTACTCAGTGGAGACATGGCTGCTATTTTATTGATCACATCCATTAGGAAATGACAACGCCCATCTTGCCATTTTATTCCTAAAACCTGAATTTCCTGTGCAGGTCCCTTGACCTTACTTTGTTTCATAATGAAACTAGCTTTCAAAAGAATCGAGATTATTCTTCTTCCCTTCTCAAACACTTCCTCTGCTGCATTGCCCCACACAACGATGTCATGACTATACTGCAGGTGTTCAGGTGCTTCACCCCGTTCCAGTGCAGTCTGGATCAGCCCATGACAACTGCTGGGGCTGGGTTTCCACCCCGGGGCAGTCGATTCTAGGTGTACTGGATGCCCCCCAACGTGAAAGCAAACGGTGGCCCGCACTCTGCTGCCAGAGGGATCGGGAAAAACGCAGTTGCAGTATCAATTGTTGTGTACCATTCGGCGGCCTTTGTCTCCGGTTCATATTGAAGTTCCAGCATGTCCGACATGGCAGCACTCATCGGCGGCGTGACTTCATTCAGGCCTCAACGGTCCAGTGTTAGCCTCTACTCTCCGTTAGATTTTTGCACCAGCCATATGGGACCTGTTAAAGGGTGAAGGAGTCTTACTGATCACTCCTTGACTCTCCAGTCAACGGATCAACTTACGGATGGGAACCAGGGGATCTCGATTGGTGCGATATTGTCACCGGTGCGACGTCATGGTGGCAGTTGGCACCTGCTGTTCTTTATCCCACAGCAACGCCACCACAGATGGATCCTCTGAGAGACCAGGCAAGCTGGACAGCTGTTTGATCTTCTCCGTACTCAAGGCAGCTATACCAAAAGCCCACTGGTGCCCTTTTGGGTTTTTGAAATACCCTCTCCGGAGGTGGTCTGTGCCAAGGATGCACGGAGCCACCAGACCAGTCACAACAGGATGCTTTTACCGCTCATTCCCAGTTAGGCTTACCTCAGCCTCCAACATGGACAGTTTGTGGGATCCTCCTGTCACTCCAGAAATACAGATTCTGCCCCTCTGTAACCTGATGGTATTAGAGCACACTGCGCACCAGTGCCCACTAGAGCTTTATACTCCGGTGGGGCTGATGGCGAAGGCAGGGCCCCTCTGTTCCTGGTCAGAGTCTTCATTACTTGATTTTTGTAACTGCAAAACAGAAGTCCCTTCAAAAGGGTCACAAGTACCATCAGCCCTGCTACTCTGCCCAACAGGAACCAGGACAGTGATTTTTTTGCTTTTTGGCTGTTGTTTTTCCTTGCAGCTCCTGTCCCCAAACGTTTAGGCTCCAGGTGGGTTCACCATCCCACTTCCTCATGTCCTCCCCCTTCGGGAATTTCCAAGTTCTTCCCTGAAGGGATACCTGTCCCTCACACTTGGCAGGAGTCGCCGCCAGAGACTGAGGACTCCTGCCCTTTTTCCAGTCCCTTTGTCAATGGCCTTATCCTTAGGAAGGGACCCCAGCTGCCAGGCTTCCTTACCCCCTAATTCCCCACTACTGGCCCCAGTATCCCGGCATTGGGAGTAACCAGCTGAGAATTAGCTCACCTGCTTGATGGCTAAAATCTTTCAGCATATCTCACAGCTCACTTTGGGATAGGGATCGGGTGGTTACTGTCTCATTTATGATTTCAGTCTCTTCCTCTTCCCATTCCTGTGATGCTCTGCTGCAGAACAGGCTGCCTCTTCTGGTTCTTTCTCCTGTTCCCTCTTAGGAGAAGCTTCTTCATCCCTTACTAAATGAGCCGACATCACTAGTTACTACAGAGCACAGCAAAAGCCAACACCAATCTTGAACAGGTACAGCAGAAAAAAAAAACTTGGCACAGATCAGATGATAAACTAATATCGAGAACAGATGAATCAATATTGTGACCCACAACTGTTAACAGATATAAGTTCCTTCTAATACGTTCTGGTCAATCTGTTATTATCTCAAACCCTTCGTGCCCCACATTGGGCACCAAAAAGGACCGTCATGGTTTAAACCCAGCCGGCGGCTCAGCCCCACCCAGCCACTTGCTCACTCCCCCCACGGTGGGATGTGGGAGAGAAGAAGAAGGGTAAAAGTGAGAAAACTCCTGGGTTGAGATAAAGACAGTTTAATAGGTAAAGCAAAAGCTGTGCACAAGCAAAGCAAACCAAGGAATTCATTCCCCACTTCCCATGGCAGGCAGGTGTTCGGCCATCCCCAGGAAAGCAGGGCTTCATCACGCGTAATGGCGACTTGGGAAGACAAACGCCATCGCTCCGAACGTCCCTCCCTTCCTCCTCCTTCCCCCTAGTTTTATTGCTGAGCATGACGCCATATGGTATGGAATATCGCTTTGGTCCCGGCCGTGTGCCCTCCCAACTCCTTGTGCACCCCCAGCCCACTCGCTGGTGGGGTGGTGTGAGGAGCAGAACAGCCCTTGGCTCTGTGTGAGCGCTGCTCAGCAGGAACGAAAACACCCCTGTGTTACCAGCACTGTTTCCAGCACAAATCCAAAACACAGCCCCGTACCAGCTACTGTGAAGAAAATTAACTCCATCCCAGCCCAAACCAGCACACCCAGCAGCAAGCGTGCACGAGCTGGCACTGCCCTGCGAGCTGCAAACCTGCCCGCACTTTTACCCGGGGAGAAGGATGGACATTTCTGCCTTCAGCCCTTATTTACACACTTTTGTTCGCTGACTCTTGACGGGGAAGCAGGTCCCAAAGGCTGTTGCTTTTCACCGGCTTTGCTAATCAGCGGCAGCTACCGGGCTTTGATACTGGCTTGAATAGAAGCAGTAGGAAGATAGTGTTTGCTCTTTGGAGACCTGGATAAAAGACTGTTTGGGGTTTGTTATTTTTAAAGTTGTGCGGTCAAGGGTTGTATGTAAGGAAGAAGCTCAGCAGGTTTATTTGAGGCAAGGCCTGGGGCTAAAACAATTGGTTTAACGTTGTAGGAAACCCTGAAAATAGTTATCAGAGCTCCTCAGGTCCTGCTTCCTGCAGCGTGAATCGGGATCATAAAGCGGGGCTGCATCTCGTGCTTGGCAGTAGGAGAAAAGAGAAATTGCGCTGTCTCTTGTAAAAATAATTGCAGTAGTGCCATTTGCAGGTTAAAGCCCCTTCCCTCTGTCACTGCTTTCATGGGGGGAAAATGTAAAATCATTCCCCACCTTGATCGTCACTCCTTATATCCAGCATTGAGACTAAATATTGACTCGAATTCCTCAGTCTTCATCATGTACTCCTAAAAAGTACATTTCCTAAATGCTGAAAACGGGAAGAAGGTTTTGAACAATTGGAGCACGGTGCTCAGACAGGCTGGCAGTGGGGAGCGGCACAGATGGACCAGGTGAGGTTGTCGGTGGGATTGAACACCGATGCGTGTGACAGCCCCCTCCAAAGCACCGTTACAGGGGACTTTTGGAGCAGAACCTGGGAGGCTGCAGAGTTTGACGAAGATGAACACCGTGCCATGAGAACCAGGCTGTTGCGGATAATGGTGACGCTGCAGATGAGTCTATCGCAGGAGCCGTCAGGGTCACACCTCTGGCACAGGTCTTGTATCCGTGCGAGCTGCAAAGCTGCACGTCTGCATTGGATCAGTCGCAGGGTAAAAATGATCAGGGATGGAGCTGGACATTTTCCCTCTGGCACGAGGGGTGCGGGAAGCCCGCAGGGGTGAAAAATGGCTCTTAAAATGCCTCTGTCTTCCCTTTGTCTGCTGAGCCCGCATTTCCCAGGGAGGGACATGAAGCAGGATGGTGAATCGGATCCTAAGCTGGCACCAGCTCAGCCTTGGTGAGACAAATCTGCTTTGTAGCTGTCCAGGTAGAGCACAGCCCCACTCCCACCCCTAGAAGCGGGTATTAGGGTTGGCACTTTGCATCTATCTGGGCTCCTACTGCCCAGATCCTCTCTCTGCTATCTTTTTTTTTTTTTTTTTTATTCCTGTGGTTTTGGGGCAAATCTCTATAAAGCAGGACTTGTCTGTTTTAATTGGGATGATGGGCAGGTGAGGACCAAGGGGAAAGAGTAAAGCAGTTATTGCACAGATAGCTAAAACCCTTGCTCTCACCTCTGAAATTGCCATTTAGAAGCAGCATTTGCATATATTCTCTGACTCCTTCCCACTTGGGTTCCCACCCTGTACAAAAATGTCCCGGGCTGCCGTACCCATCTCTTCTTCCCAACCTCTTTCTGCACAAGTCCTCCTTTGCCGGTGGGAGGAAATTCCTGATCCCTGCCAGGCTTTGAAGCTGCCGCTGGGGCCTCCGGCACCCGGACCTGCTGGTTTTCCACCTTGCCCGGCTCACTCACAGCGAGCCCCGGCTGTCTGCTTGTCTACGGAGAAATGGTGCAAAAAGCAGCTTGTAAATGGTAGGATCATGGCACTCCCCTGGATCCAGCCCTCCTAGGAGGGATTTTCCACTCGAGATTCAGCGCAGCTCTCAACCTCAGCACATTATGGTTGGATTTGAGCCTTGCCCTCCCCAACCCCCTGCTTTTTTCAGCGCATGTGCTGTTTTCTTTATCTTCACGGTGCAGAGTTACCCACCCTCTTGCAGATGGGCTGCGATGGCTGGGGACGGTGCTCTGTGACTGCAGAGCTGGGGCAGCTGCCTTCAACCTGAAATTCAGGCTGTGATGTGTAGGAAAAAAGAAAAAAACCTCCCTGCATTGAACAAGCTGTTTGAAATAGACTTTCCATCAGGGGGTTGCTCAGCAATATTTTCTTTTTTTTTTTTTTTTCTTTCTGCTGAGAGGCTAAAACGCGTCTGTGAAGTGCTGCCAAACAAATAAATGAGGGCAGAAAGGTACCCGCTATTTATTTTGGCTGGCGGAGCTGTGTGCTGGGGTATGGGAGGAGGAGGGTGAGTCAGCGTTTCAATGCAGCAAAGATCTTCCACCAGGCTGCTGCAAGCGGAGGTTTCCCTCTAGAGGAACACACCGTCCTCAGCTCCTTGTTTTCCTGAGCACTTCCAGCGTCCTTCATCAGAGAGGGGAAATGGGGCTTTTTGTGGGGTGGGTTATTCACGGGGAGAGCAGGGCTCTGCTGCCAGGAGTTTGCAGCTGAGAGGGGTTTGTGCAGCCCCCGAACAAGCTCCAGTGGGTCCCAGCAGGAATAGGATGGGCAGTGGGAACTTCAGTAGGGGGTTTTGGAGGAGGAAAACTGTAATCCCCCAAAACAAGGTGGATTTAAGTTCTGTCATATCTTTAGCTTGGCTCGGGCTGCACATGCTGGGGGAGGATGATATGGGACTGCTGCCTGGGAGGGGAGAGATTTGGGTCCTCCTGTGCTGGAGCTAGAGGCTGCATTGCTTCTGGTTTGCTTCCCTCCAGGAAAAGATTCACATTCACCCACCTTGTTCCCCAGGCAAAGTACAGCCTTCATTTCGCTGCATCTTGACACCAATGTGTAGGTTGCAATGACACAGGGCAGTCAGGGACTTGCTGAAAGCACCATCCCCATTCCTGGTGGCCCAGACCATGTGGGCAGCCACTTAGGCCTAGGACCAGCTCACTGGCAGGGCTGAGAGCTGCTCTTTCTCAGCAGGTCCAGCACCCTGTGAGTCCCATCATGACTTGGGGAAGGAAGCCACAGTCATCTCGAGTGGGTTTGAAGAGACCTTGAAGCTGTTCCTCCACCTGTGCGGGTGGGGATCAGTGCAATTTGAGGCACTGCCCATCCATTATGTCTGCCCAAGTGAGGAGCTGCTCTATCATCATCTATCCCCTGGGGAAGGAACTTCAACCACTCAGTCTTCTGGCAGCTGTGAAGGTCGTTAGCAGTGAGCACTCATTAGGAGCCTGAAGCTGATTAACGTTCTGTAGCCATTTAGTGCTAGAGCCCGGCAGAGCTGGCTGGATCAGGCCTTGGTCGCTCTTACTTAGCGCTAAATGCTGTTTAAGCAGAATCATGAATGAGGGATATTAATCTGGACCAAAACATTAAAGTAAGTGCTAGTGAGAAGGAGCAATCACAGGAGCAAGCAGAGGTAGGGCAGTGGTGGGTGCTGTTTGCAGCTACCCTGAGATGGTGGTGGTTTAGGTTGGACCTTACTGCCTTCCCCTTCCAGCTGGAAAGGCAAATTTGCCACATTTTGCCCTGTTCCACCACAGATAAAACCCACTTTGTGGATCCTGTGAACTCACTTGGCTGGACCTTGGGTCATGGGCAGCTCTGCTTCTCTTCTGGAGACCTTAAAGTTGAGGGTGATTAGGGAAAAAGGTTAATTTGCAGCAAGTGGCAGGGAACAGGAGCCTGTGCTCCAGCATGTGTGTTCAGCTGAGGAGCATGGAGCCACCCAGCAGCTGCAGGCATTTGTCTGCACCTTCTGCATTCAGAAAACCAGAAGAACTGAGGGACCCTGTGAATAAGAGCCACAGCCTTGAGGCATTTGGGATGGCCAACACCAAATAGCAACGACAGAGAGTTGGGGAGAGACGGGCTGCCCTGTCTTCTTGCACAAATGCTGTCGTGCTGCACCACTGCTGCCTCATGGATGGTCTTTTGCAGAACAGCAAGGATGCCCTGTGGATGGTCCAGAGTGGGTCTTGTGCTGGAGGCAGGGTTCAAGTGCAGAGCACCCCAACCACTTGCCGATCCCCAGGTCACAGCATGCCTGGAGAGGTTGGCTCCCATGCAGAGAGTGGCTGCCGGTCTCTCTGGGGTGGTTTGTGCCTAAAGGTCCATCACCTTCTCCATCAGCTTCTCCCATCGCTTCTTCTGGAGGTTTTCTGTGCTCACCGAGACCTCAAAACACCCGGGAAGAGCTGGGCTTCTCAGAGTTACCTTCTGTGGAGGTGCGTGTCCGGCTGCCTGCAATGGGTTTTCCACCCCGTTACAGACCCGTGGTCTGAGCGGGGGGAGGATGAGGAGACACGGTGGAGCATGGTTGGGCTGAACGGGGACAGGGACGGGCACCTGCGCCATGGCCACCACTGCTTAGTGACAGCAGGAGAGGGCACCCATGAGCTGTGTCTGCCTGCAGCACCAAGTGAGCTGCAGGTTTGAGGGGAAATGAAGGGTTTGGGGTTTTTTTTGTGCCTGAATTACTAGTTTTTCTGATAGTATCTGGCATAGTGTCTGATGGGTGCTGGAGTTGAGCCCGTTGCACTTGGCCGCTTGCTGTGTGTGTTGCGTCCCTAAAAACTGGGATGGGGGGACTTTGGTGGCATCAATTGCACAAACAGGCACCTTTCCAAGGTAGCTGCTGAGAAGATTATGCATGAGGGGGGCTTTGAAGTAGCCAGGAGTGGGGAGAAGTGGGTCCTACCCCGCTGCTGCAGTGTGCACAGGTTCCTGCCTCTCCGTGCATCGTTTGTTTGCTGGCACCTAACCTAGCCGGCTTTAAAAGTAACTGATGCTGACTGCACCTTCACACGTCGTTAACTTTTGCCTCAAGATGGCATTTTTGCGCTTTAAAATGTGTCTAAGGCTTTTTGTGACATCCATAACAACAGATGAAAATAGTTGTCCAGCCACTTTGCCATTTGACGGCGTATTCACCGTGATCTTCCAGTGCCGTCTGTGATCCCCACCAGCAGCTCAGGTGAGGCAGGAAAATACCGCGATGCAGCCCCAGGACATACCCTGTGCATTTTGGCAAAGCGATTACTTTATTCATTCCTCATTAAACTTTGATATGCCTGGTGCTGGCTGATCGATGTCCGTATTTCTCCCAAACCGAGACTGGGGTCTCTACGGAGCTCAGCTGTCGTGGCCAATGCAGAGGGAAGTAATCCCACCGACTTGGTTACGGGGCAGCGCAGCCACACGTGCCAGTGCTGGGTGCCCCCATCCTGGGGACGGGTCCGCTCTTGGCAGCGGTGAGTTGGAGGGACGGGGGCTCAGGAGGAGGGAGTACGGCAGTCGGAGCACTGGTTGGGGCGTGGGGTGTCTGCGCTTCATGATGTGAAAACCTCCAAGACGGCCAGCCCCAGCCTGGGAAGTCTTCCTCGGGGGTGGTGATACTCATTGCTGGAGGAGTTCCCAAAGGAAGATCGATGAAATCCTAAAGAAAGGTCGGTGTAGTCCCCCTTGAAAAGGCAGCAAAGAACTGGCCGCCTGACTCAGGGTGAGGTGCCGGAGGAGGCTGGCAGTTTGAGGTGTGCTGAATCCCTTCCTCCTTCTTGGGGTCCCTGGGGGGATTCGGGCATCTCGGGACCTCAGGCCAGAAGTGATGTGACGAGGGGCGTGCGGGGTGGCTGGGCAGAGTCAAGAGTGGAGCCAGGGCCACATCCTGGCCGTGTGCTCTTCCTGCTCAGCTCTGGTTCTTTGGCCACCCACAGCCACGCTACCCCCTGTGCAAGAGGGAGCACCGTGTCCGCTGTCGTCTTGATACATTGCCAAACAAGTAACGAGACACTGGGGTAAACTGGGGGAGACTCACTCCTGCGTGCTCTTACTGGTTCAGGTAATCTTGATCCAAGAGCCCAGCCCAGCTCCTCGTGCACAGCCTGCCCTGGCCACGCACCAGCGTTGGGCCAAAAAAAATGAGCTGAGTCCTCGGGCCGCAGGAGGAAGGAAAAACCTCCTGGGCTCCTGAGTCTTAGGGCTTGCTAAGGCAGAAAGGGGAAATTTGGAGGACTGTTCTAGAAGAAGGGCTGCCCTTTCCTTTTTGTCGTGCATGCCCTTTCCACGCCTTGACTCCATAATCATTGCTCTGCCTAACAAGAGAGACGAGTATGTATTTGATCGTTGCATTGCTTTGAACTGAAGCGTTTGCAGTGTGTGTGGTGTATGCTTACAGCACTGTCACAGCATTAACCAGGAGGACTGTTTTGTCTTCCCTCCACAGCCTGGAAGTGTCTCCTCAGGTAGAAACCAGCTCAGATGCTCCTTCTCATTTTCCTCCCTGCTCCCCTGCCCAGTTTCCTCCTGCTGCTGTAGCCCATCTCGCTAGCATGCCGAGCTCTAACCTCTCTCCCGCTATTGGAGACAGTCAGTCCGGATGCTTGTCCCCTACCAACCCATTCCTCAACTCCCTGCAGAGCAATCCCTTCTTTGAGGACCTCCTCGCTGACCAGGTACTAAATTCTCCTTCACCTACTCACTTTTTCTCTAGTTTCCCGTCTGAGCCGCATGCTTCAACAGAGGTCGCTGGGAGCTTTTATTCCTCTGAGGATTGCAGTCCCTCTGCCTCCCTAAGACACAAAGACCCAGAGAGGGAGTCTCCAGCCAAAAGTGTTTGTGTCCCCGTTCCAGAAACTACTCCCCCATCACAAGGAGACCTTCCTCCTCAGGATGAGAAACCCGCCGTCCCTCCTCCCCTCTCGGAGTGGGACGACACCTTCGATGCCTTTGCGACCAGCAGGCTCAAACCAGAACTGAAGAAGGAAAACTTCTTTGCTTCGGTGGTGGCGGAGGGCATGGCTTTCATCGACGATCCCGACGCAGCCAGCCCAACGGAAAGATTGGCCGAGCCAGCTCGCGAGAAAGGGACAAAGGTATTTGAAAAGGCTGATTCACAAATTGGCAGTGAAATGCCCGCAACTCTACGGTCTTGGACAAATTTCTCTGGTTTAGACGTGGGGGCAAACTTGGTGAGCACAACCCAGGAAGCGACCGTGATAGAGGATGTGCTGAGCCCTGTGTCGGCGGGGTCGATGGGAAGGAGGAGGAAAAGCAGCACGCCTACAGTTTGGACAGCCACGTTTGCATTGGGAAATCCAGGGGAAAAAGAGGCTTCAACATCACTAACTGCTGAAAATAGTACTAGGGAGGAAGGGGACAGTAACGAGGAGGAAGCCTCTAGTGCAGGGACAAATGGATGGATGACCATAGCCACCGAAACCGCTCCTGACCTGTCAGAGAGCGCCCAAAGCGTGGCTGAGCAGGAGCACATGGGGCAGGAGAGTGCATTCGGCCCACAGCCAGCCTTATTCAGCGAAGGCTCCTTCGAAGCCAAAAGCGGATCTCGTGCTGCTGCTTGCGTGTTGCCCAGAAGCACCTTCGCCCCCGAGCTCGCCTCTGAAACCCTGCCAGGCAGCAACGTGGCGGCTGTGCCCCCCCGGGTGCTCGCAGATGTGGCAGCACGACGGTTCCCTGTGGCCCCCGAGCCAGGGACAGACCCCCAGGGTCCTGGTAGCGAGGAGGAAACATTTGACATACGGACTTCAGTCTACCGGCTCCAGGCTAGTATGCGGCTCGAGGCCAGTGAAAGTCGTGTAAAACTCAGCTCTGACATTCGCGAGAAGCACGTCGTCCTCTCTCCATGGACGGGTACCCGAGAGAGGGAGGAGATGGTGGCCGGCTCAGCCACGCCGCCCCCCAAACCTCCGAGGTGGTTCGCGGCCACAGGCAGTGGAGGGGACGGCGAGGAGGAGGATGCCTGTGACCCGCAGCCGAGGCGGCAAGGCAGTGAGGAGCGATGGGAAGACACGGAGGGCCTGAAGGCAGACGTGGAGCTGCCGAGGAGCCGTCTGAGCAGCGAGCCCTCTGTCCCGGCGTCTCCCAGCCCGCCCACGCTGGGAATGGACACAGCTGAAGCTGGGAGCGAGTTCCCAGTCTCCAAGGATGCTGAATCTGCCACTGCGGACTCAGCAGCTAACGAGGAGGCGAGACCTAGCGAGCTGGCAAAAAGAGACACCTCTTTGGGGGAAGACTGGTCAGACATGACTGAGACGGATGCGGCTGAGCAGTTTGAGACTTGCCCGTCGAAGTTGTCCCTGGACGGATTAGGCCAGTCGAGTGCTAAGGAGAGCTGGAGCCAGCCAGGTTTATCTCCTCTGACGGGGGCTGCAGATGGTGCCAAGTGGGAGATGGCCTCCGAACAGGAGCCGTTCCCTGAGGAGCCCAGTATGTTGAGGCTAAACCCACCTTCCAAGCTAGACCTGGGCCAGCCGGAAATCTTCTGGACGGCTCTGGAAGAGCAGGAGGCAGCTGGTCACCCCGCGGGTCTTGGCCTGGCAGCACGACCCCAAAGGTTAGCGCGTGGGGAGAGTCCACCCCAGCCGGAGCCGGCGTGGGGTGGTGGTGAGGGGCGGCACGGGTCAGCGGCCAGCCCCACTGGGCGAGAGAAAGGCCGGCCTGAGCCTTGTGCCCCCGTGGCAGTGGCCGGCTCTCCCCGGGAGGCAGAGCAGGGCAGACCCCCCGCCAGTGAGCCCGAGGGGCCGTGGCGCCGATGCTCCGCAGACAGCAGGATAGACTTCAAGAAGGCCGATTTCTGGAAGCCAGATAGGGTGGAGGAGAGGCACGGGCAGGACTCTTCAGCCCTGAGAAATCCCTTTGCTCCGGCATTCAGCCCAAATTCCCCAAGCAATCCCTTTGTGGAGAAGCCACCAGACTCTCTCCCTGTTCAAGCTGTGCTGCCCGAAAGGCTCGGTCAGGGAGGCTTCAGCTTTGCCAACCTCCATGAGGAAGCCCTTGGGCAAGGCTTCCAGCCCACTAACCTCCCCGGGGACCCGCTAGCCAAGCCTCCTTTCCTGCATGACAGCCAGCCCTTGGCCTTCTCCACCCCTTTCCTTGTGGCTGCAACTAACCCTAAACAGTTTGATTTCCCTTCCCCTGTTGCGTGCCCCGCGAGCAGCGGGGTCCCCGCCGCGACCAGCCACGCAGCCGCCCAGCCCTGCCCTTTGCCGCAGTCCGGTGACACACAAGCTTCAGCGCTCGTGGTTTTGCCCAGGGAGACACAGCCAGCTGAGAAGCCCTTTTTCCAGCAGACAACCAGGTGAGCACTCCGGGGAAGGCGAAGGGATGTGTTATTTGGTAGGGGTGAACCCTGTCTCCCTTCTGCTCTTATCGGGGGGCTGATAAGTGGACCCCGGCTCAGTGTCAGCAGCTCATGGTTGACTGCAAGGAGGCCGCTCCACATGTTGCTGTGGGTCCTCTTCCCTCACCTTCCCGTGGTCCCAGAGAGTCCAGCTTGAACAGCTTGAAGCCTCAGCTCTCTTGGATCATGGTGGGGAATGGTCACTGGTGTCCTGTGTTTGCTCTAAACTAGGGCAAATGGTTTGATGCATCCAAGACCTGCCCCAGCTGAAAATTCAGCCGCGTCAGAACTGCATCCGCATTTCACTCAGTGCTAATTTTGGCTCCATCATCTTCCCTATGCTTGCAAAATAGGTGCCTTTTCCATGTCTGCCAGGAGAGTTTCCAGCCGTTGACGCTCTCCTGAGTTCCTTCATGGCATGTACACAGCTCTGCCCCTTCCCTTTTCATTAATTCAGCTTTGGTTTCTTTCCTTTTTAAATGACCATCAGGTACTAAAAACCTTCTTCTCTCCAAAAAAAACCCAAGGTAGTTTCACCAGGGTGGCGACAAAATGCCGTTCCCCTCTCCCTCCTGCCGAGATGCCCATCGGTTATGAAGCAAGTGGGACTTAGCCTTGAGGATAACGGGAATGGGAAGGGGGGTACCGTGGCAGTGCATCTGAGGAAAGAAGGGGCTGTTCCTCCTCCCAGGTCAGTCTAGGGCTTGTAGAAATGCCGTGAAGCAGAGAAGGATGCTGGGTTTAGGGCATGGAGTCTTGCTCTGTGTCCCTCGGTTCATCTAGTTGTCCCAATGCACCTCCTGGTCTGCCTGGGCAGGAGAAGATTGTCACAGGCTCTGTCGTGGGCATCAAGGATTGAGCTCTTATGGTTTACGTGGGGACATGGGTCTTGTAGCAGTGATTTATTTGATCAGCCTCACTTCTGCAACAGGAGGCAAATGGAGCTTCGGGGGGGGACTGAAATGATAAAATCCCATCTGGCCCAAAAATAATACTGGTCATGTCCCCAGGGGGAGAGAGGGCAAGAGGATGGGGACCAGAACTTAGCTGAGCTCCTGCCCTTCTGTATGGGGATCCCTCCGTGGCTCGAGCGTAGGTTTGATGTGCACAATGACCTCGGGAGCAAAGACCAGCAAGAAATTAGTCTGTTAGGTGATTTATTTTTTTTTTTAATTTATTGAGGCCAGATCCTTAAATCATTCTTAATTAGATTATTCATCCTCCAACAGATAATCCTGTTAAAATCTGCAGATACATGGTATTCAGAAACCTACTAATTTTGGTGGTTTGTTATGTTTCATGGAAAGAGAAGTGTCCTGCAATCCCAAAGGGTAAAACTAGGCAGTGAGAAGCTTAGTCCCAGGGCTCTCTTTGTCAATAGTACGTGCTCACAGTCATCTTTGGACTTTGTGCATCCATCCAAGGCCTGGCTGGCTCGTGGGAGGAACGTGGGCTTGCACCTATGAGCTGGTTGTCATGTCGGTGCTGGCTTCTGTCATGAGACACATCCAAGAAGTCCTTGAACATCTCTGCTCTGGTTTCTCTACCTGTAAAACGTGGATGTTTTGAATACTTGCTGCTGTGATTGAAGAACCTTGGAAGAGTTACTGAGGTCTCTGTGGAAGGCTCTGAGGATCTGCACTGCTTTATAAGGTTGGGGAGATGGGACTAATTGTCATGGAGGGAGAGAGGAAAGGTGGAAAGGCCCTTCTCTGGGTCCCCGTGGTGATGCTTGCCTTTCCTAGAACCATCTGTTAGGCTGGTCAGTGGCACGTAGACAAAGATGTGGAAGGACAAAGGAAAGGCTTCAAACTTAGAACAGGCACGAAGGCTCAGCTGGGACAAAAGTGTCTTTCTCCTCCATCAGATAAAGGAGGAGCTGGTGCCTGGTGTGGATTACTGAGAGGCTGGTGTGCTGGGTTATGTGCCCTCCTTGGGAGGGAGGGAAGCTGGGTGTGGGGACCCAGGTGGCCAGAGTGGCTCTGTGCTGGCGGTAGATAGCAAGCGAAGTGGTAGATCTGTTTATCTGAGTGACACCAGCATGTCCTGCCCAGTCTGGCCGGGCCTCTGCCTGGTCACAGTGAGCTCGGAGGCCGTGTCCTCCTGGAACAGCTTCTGGTGTGCCAGATTTAAAGATGCAGCTGGGGAATTCAGAGACCAGAAGAGCATGTGTCGGGATTGCATTTGCAGATCCTTCCCTGCTCTCCAAACTGTGTCTCCAGCACAAAACTGTTGCCGCTGGGGTAAGGTAGGTGCTCGGAGCAGCAGTTGCAACACTCAGGTGTACGGAGGCTCCCTCTTCTGCTCTTTGGGGAAGGGTGGGATGGTGCCTTCATGGCTGGGAAGGTGTCTCTGGTCACATCGCCTAGTACAGGTGGGACTTGAAGGACAGCCCATGTGACAGTGCTCTGGGGACTCCGGTGCCTTGGAGGAGTCTAGCAGTTGTGCAGCTTCTCACCCATCGATCGGAAATTCAGCTGTGACTATTGCAGCATGTCATGGCACTTGTAGGTGACGGGGTTGGGGATGTCACAGGTGCCAAGGTGGTATTGGCACATGCTGCTTTGAGCCTTCCTGATGTCAGGAGTGCAGCAGAATTGTCCTCTTCTGAAAAGGAGGTTTCAGGTTAAGTCACGTGCCAGTCTGTCATCTGAATGTATTCCTTGTGGGGCCCTTGGAGCTCAGAAGTGGCTCCCCGTGTCCACAGACAGAGCTGGGAGAAGACTTGCTGATCCCGAGTTCAGTCATTCCCGTTCTTCCCGTAGACCCCTTCTCCACGGAGGTCTGGCCCTCAGGTGCTGTGTGCTGCTGCAGGCACAGCAGCTTACCCTTGAGAGACTGATTTCCTTGGATTTGTTGTCTTGTTCTCTGTGAGAAGCATTTTAATGGGTTGATAAAGACTTAACTTCCAAGTTGCTGTAGGGGAGTCTCCCCAGTTTTTCCACTGTGCTCAGCAGTGACCTTGGGAGCATCGGTGAAAGCTGCGCTGTGACGCAGCAAGGCTTGCTCAGAGAGAGGGACCAGGGCTGTGCCACCGTCACCCTGAGATGTTCCATCTTCGACGTGTTAACATTCATGGTAGACTTCTGTCCACTCGGAGATGCAGTAGTGGACGAGGCAAGCTGTCAGTGCGAGCAACTAATTCTACTCTCAGGTTCACATTCATCAACTGGCAGATGGAAACAGGTCCAACATCTCTGAAGTCTGGATGGATCTGCTGATGTAGCTGTGAGCCGTGAAGCAAGCTCTGCTCCCCTGGAAGTACCTGGTGCTGACTGTCCCTGGGCGGGACACAGGTGGAGGAACACCACCTGCTTTTGGATCCCCTCAGAACGACAAGCCGAGGAGCAGAAGCCCTGCCCACACTACCCTCTCAGCCGGAAAGAATGGGATAACAATTTTTTTTTTTAAATACCTTTTCCAGCTCTGCAGAAATTAATGTGTTCCCACTGGCAATGGGGCTGAAAGCTGCCTGCAACCAGACCTGCAGTAGGAAACATCCCCCTGCTTTCAGAATGCATCCAGGCTATCCCACTGTATCCCACTGGCATCCCAAGGCTTGTTGCTGGTTTCCATTCCGTAGAGTGACCTCGGTAAGTTTGGTCCAAAAGAGGTCCCTTTTAGAGGTGTAAAATGGTTTGGGTGACAGCCGGTGCCCTGCAGACCTCTTGCTTAGGGGTGTCAGTCTCCTGCTTCTGCAGCCGGACTCTGGTCTTAGTCTCGGGGATGCTGTGGGGACGCATAAGGCAACAGTGGCATTTGGGGTGCTTACCTTCAGATCTGGCTGTGATGAGCAGTCCTGGAGGCCCCCCACCGCTCTCCTCCCGCTGTTCCTCAAAACACAGTGTCTGGGAAGTCCTACAGTGGTAGCAGAGCTGTCTTCCCCAGATCCTGCAGAGAACCCCACTCATTTTGGGCTAGGAAGGAGGCTAGCAGTGGTTCAAGCAAGCAAAGCCATTACTTCTGGTTTTTAAAAGACGTGGGAATGAGCAGTTTTTCAGGATCTGTGTACGGCCTCCGGTCCAGTTCACTCTCACCCCATTTTACATCATAACAAAAAGAGAACTGCTGGACCGCTTGTAACGCCGTATCACGGTGTTTGCAGCTCTGCTGGTGAAGGGTGGAGAATGCTTGAGGCTGACATGCAGAACGGCGACTTCTCCACGCCCTGGCGCTGTCAGTGGGCTCCCACGCAGATTTGTGGGATCCCTCTCCATCCTCTCAAGCTGTCCGGGAACGCTTGGCTCTGTGCACGTGCTTGGACAGCTCTGACAGGGGATATTGCTCCTTTGGCTTGTTGGAGCTGGTCAGTGGCTACCATTGCTGTCCTCCCCTAGCAAATGGGTGACAGGAGGCATCATCGTGGTTGAAGAGGACTTCCAGACATGCCGTGTCAGCACAACAGGGAAATTGCTTGGTACATCCTGATCCCATCACCACTGACAAGGTACGGGGACACCACCTTTGAGGACATGGGCCTCAAGGCCACCTGATGCCTTGCATGATGCTACCTTTGTCCCAGCCTCACCCATCATCTCTGACCGGCAGCAGGGTTGAAAACCACTTCCTCTGCTTTCACAATGGAAATAAAGCGCTGTCGAGCGGTTACAGCACAAGCTGGACTGGGGAGGGGCCTGTCCCAGCCCAGCCATCAGCTCACGGAGTGACCGTGGGTGTTACTCCTCCTCCTGCAGCACGTCCCACCAACACCCTGAGGTCCCCATCTGTAAAGAGAGACTGCGCTTGGCTGCCCTGCTTGAGAGCTCCTGCCAGCAAGTCGTCCCCCTTCCCCTGCGGTGTTGTTCGGACCCTCAGCAGTTGGGATTATCACCCTTTGCAGGGTGGCTGCTGCATCTGATGAGTGCAGAGGCTTTGCAGAGCTCCTGGGTAGATTTTACGAGTACGGTGCACAGGTCTGCCTGTTCCCTGCGGGAGGACAGCATCAGGTCACTTCTCTTTCCATCACGCTGAAAAGCAAACTCACTTTGTGAGCCCAGAAATAATCTTTTGGGTGAGGAGTGAGGCAAAAAGAAATGCAAATGTAATTCCCCCTTAAGTGACAGAGAAGGTGCATTCAGACACCATCTTCTCGCCCTCCCTCTTGGCTAGTGGAGGGGGACAAATTCTGTGGTGTCTTCCAGGCAGGTGGAGTCTGGTTCTTGGGCTGAGGCAGCGCAGGAACTGATGCGCAGTGGTGCAGGAGCATCAGTGGTGACCCCAGACACTGATCTGGGGGTTCCTGGGCAGCAAAATGTCCCTCTGGGCAGTGGCTGTAGCAGCCCCCAATTACATTGGACCTGGGTTACGTTCCCCCGGCTGTGCCAACATCTGGCAGCCGGGAGTTTGGACCCACAGCCCGTCAGTGTGGACGGAGCAGCGTAGCTGTGGGCATGGGGACCTGACTCTATCTTGGCTGAACACATGTCCTGGGGCTCCTTATCTTATCTCTGGGTGGAAACAGTGGTGGAGGGTGCTGTGAGCTGCCTGCTCTGAAGGATGCTGGCTCTCCCCTCTCGCCTCAGAGCAGGCGAGCTTTGAGCAACACAGACACAGATGATTTAGCTGTGTGGAGCTGACTAAATTTGATAAGTGGGTCCTATCCCCTTAAAAACCGTAGGGAGAGGCAGCAGCGTCACTCCCCAGCTCGGCAGGGTGTTAACTGTCCAACCTTCTTGTTCTCCTTAGTCCTCACCCAGTGAAACCCATCAGCACTGTGGTGCAAGAGGTCTCCAGTGAGAAGAAGCAGCAGCAGCACAGGTCCAGCCTGACGACCGCTCTGAGCAATGGCCTGGAGAAGCTGAAGACGGTCACCACGAGCAGTGTCCAGCCTGTGGCCCCATCCTCTCACCCAGAGAAAACACACTCAAAGATGTTAAAGGTAGGAACCTACCACTGAGGTGAGAGCTGCGTTCCCACCTGCTTGAGATGTTCTGTAGCTGGTGACAGAGGTGCAGAAAACTGGTGTTGGGGGAGGTGGAACAGGGTCCTGCCATGGTGTGAGCAGAACCACGCGTATTAACCCCTTTGATCCTGGTTGCCCAGCCTCCCACTCGCCTCCCTTCCTCCATGACCTGGCCGCTGGACCTTCTCACCCCATCGTTCTCCTCCAGTTGCTTGCTTCGGTTTGGGGTTTTTATTGTACAGTGTATGAGCGAATGCCTGGCTATCCGCAAGGCCTGAGAGATGGGGGATGTGATAGCTGCCTGATTGAAGGCCTGAAGGGTTTTTTCTCCTGACAGAGGGAAAGTGCTTCCTGGAGCATTGCTCAAATGCCGCTTGCCTGGCTGTATTTTAAATTCTGGCATGCTGAGACAAGCAAAATACCTGTGTGATATGTCGAGGCGCACAGTTTCACGCGGTTGCCTTCTCCTTCCCTTTGTCTACTGCTGCTCTGTTTGCCTCCCCAACTCGATATGTAAAATGCTGCTGCTGGGCTTCACCTGAGTGGACTCCTCCGGGGCTCCTGTCCTCTGGGAGCTCCTGAGGGGTCTTTCAGCTCTTAGTTCTCTTCTCTTGCTGTCATCCAGGCCTGCTGCTGGAGAACTGGGGAAGGGGGAAGTAGCTAATGCCAGGCCTTGTTATGCCAGGCTAACGGGCGCCGTTGTGCCCGTGCCCTTAGCTTCTAACTGCTGGGGGAAAGAGGTTTGACACAATCTTTGGGGAAAACCAGTTAAATGACTCAGCTGGTGGCAGTGCTCAGCAGTCACCTCTAGCCGATGGAGAGGGCTGCATTGGCTGGGTGTCTGGGCAGTTGTTCTGCCTCCAGTATTGTTTTGGCGACTGCATGGCATGTGGGAAAGCTACTTTGTAAAGACACGATGTGATAGCTGCGCAATGTCTCAGGCTCGTCGGGTCAGTTTTGGAAAGCAGGCAGACATGGAAATACTGGTTGCTTTGGTTCTTGCTGCACCTTGCAAACGCTAATGGGACCAGCAGTTTTCATTTGACTTGCTGAATGTTCCTCTTGGTTTGTACCACAGGATCCCACTGTACCGGACCAGTCAGCCAAGTATTATCACTTGACCCACGATGAACTCATCCAGCTCCTGCTGCAGAGAGAGAAGGAGCTGAGCAAGAAGGAGGAGCACATCCACGAACTGGAGAACTACATCGACCAGCTGCTGGTGCGCATCATGGAACAGTCTCCCACGCTCCTCCAGATCCCGCTGGGGGAAAGCAAGACCAAGTAACCTCTCCGCAGAGACCAGCATCACTTGCCTACAGCACTTCTCCAATAAACACGCTGCAAACATCCCTGCGCTCCCTCCCCTCCTCTTACAAGAGGGCTCCAGTGGCTTCTGTTCGCAGAGTTTAGCAGGACAGGTTATCTGCTCCTCCCCAGCCCAAGCTTATCCCAGCTCTGGCTCCAGGGAGCTATAGGGTGGTGGGCTGTCACCCACCCTGTGGGGAGGAGCAGAGCCCTCCACAGGAGGCAGATGCCTCCTCAGGTTCCTGTTGTGACCAAGCGGCATCTTCTCAGGCACTCATCCTGCCAATGCTTTAAGTGGTCCACAGACATTTGAGAGCCGGAAACCAACCACCTCACCCACCTCCTGCTCCTGCTGCTCTTCTGCCCGCACTCTTCCACATCTCTTTTTCTCTGAAGTGGTGTAGCCTGGCTGGTGAATGGTGTTAAATTGGTTGATGACATCAGGGATGCTTAACTCAGTAGGGATCTACGAGCATTCCTGTCTGCTCGGCCAGGCAGCTAGGGGAAGGGGCTACTGTTGGATGCCTCTTTCCCTTCCTGCCCTGTATGTTGTACCCCAAAACAAAGGGTCTCTGTCTGAAGATCCAGCTCCAAGTTGTGCCAGTACCGTATGGGAGACGCTACCCAAAGCCACTGCGCCGGAGTCAGAGGCCATAAATGACTCAAGCCAGCGTCACCGCCTGATTGTGAGCGGTGTCAGTTCCTTCGATGTGCATGCGGAGTCGTGATGCTGCCTCAGTTCCCCAGCTCAAAACTGAACTCGCAATACAGGAGAAGGGCCAGTGATGGTTTGTGCACCGTCAGCACTGCAGGAGATCATCTTGCACACCTCCCAACCCGTCACCAGGCTGGCTGGCACCAGTGTGCCCTGGGTGGGGGACTCTGTGTATAAACCACAGCTGAATTTTCTACTCAGTATTACACTCCCCCTTCCCTGCGTCCGCAGGAATTGCTTTCCACTGGCAGCACCCCACCATTGACTTTGTATCGTCTTTCTCCATGCAACAGGAAAATGCCATCGGGACCGAAGCTCGTGTGCAGAGAAGGGGGTCTGACCGCCCAGCCACCTCTATGCATGACATCCTGCTAGGTCAGACGCCCGCCAAACACTCTGTCAAAGCTAGCAATTCAGTAATCCTCGCAGGCCCCCTTCAAGCCAGTATTAGTACCAAACACCGCTCAAATTGTATCTCATCCGCGCACCAGTGTCGGGTCTCTGGTGGCCTGGGCCCACCCGTAGGCATTGTAGGCCAGCTCTCTCTGGAGCTGAACGCTTCTCGCTACTCACTGCTGAGTGACCATCTAACGGCCTCTGATTCACCCGGTGTAACAAGCGTAGATGACGTTAGCCTCAGGCTGGTGAGCGATGCTCCCGGCTGCACTGGAGTACAGCACAGCTTTTGATTTGGAGATGCTGTGGAAGGGTGTAGAAAGGGTGTTGCTCCCTCTCTCGTTCTGCCAGGATTTGGGCTAGAGAAGGTGCCCGTGCAGGCAGAGGGTCAGTTGGCGTGAGACTTGAGCTGTCTTGGACATGTAAGGCATCTTCTCTCTCCTGGAGATCTCCCAAAGTTACTGGATTCTTTTAAAACCTTCATATTCTTTTTTCCTTACTTGCTTCAATGCATACCACGACTTTGAAAAATCGTGCCTTTTGCGATAGAACAATAGCAGTTTCCTACCAAAAAAGGCTCTGAAATCCAGTTCTCAGTTTGCAGGCAGCTTTCTCTTCCGTTTGCCTGCTAATCCGCACTAGGTGAGTTTATTTTTAAACGCAGACAGCAGAGCCTTCTCACCCCTGCACGCAGGTTGTGCTTTTGGTCTTTGGCAGGAGTTCTGCTCGGGCAGCTCACGTGGTGTGGGAAGTACAGATATTGAGATGACGCTGGGGGCAGAGCAAGCCCAATGTTCCAAGACAAAATACAGCTGGATAAAGTCAGTATTGGGTCAGGTGCAAAGTCTGAGGTCAGAGAAGTAGGCTGTAGGGTTAGAGATACCAGCTGGAAGGGAGATCTGGTGTTGCTGTCTCTGAAAACGTTTGGTCATATCTAGCCCGTAGACCATCATGGGAGAAGGAGGGTTTGTTACCAGGGAAGGTACCTGCCACGAGCCTTTAGTTCCTACCTGCCCCTTGTAGGAAGTAATCTGGGGTTTCGCACTTCTCTGCCTGCATCTTCGCGTTCCTCCTCCCTCTGCGTCTCTGCTGCGGGGACTTTGTTTCTGGTGTAAGATGTGAGGGTCTGAGGGCAGGTGTTTCTTCATATAGAAAAGCACCAGAAACCTCTCTCTGCCTATATATTCAAGAGATCCCATGGCCTGAGCGCTGGGTTCCCGTTCTGGTGGATATCTCTTGTGGAGAAGCTCTCCCTCTTACCTGGCAGCGGGCAGGGACAGCTAAGAGCAGTCCAGAAGAGCGTCATGGTGCGGGAAGGAGGGTGGGGAGCAGGGGCAGGGATGCTGGGCAGGGGTGCTGAAGGCTTATGCCAGGCAGGTGTAGAGCTGAAATCTCCTGAGAGGCAGGGGCCTGTGCTGGCTCTCTGTTCTCTCCAAAATAGCGGCTTCCTGGGACTTCTCCCCCATCAGCGTTGCAGGTGCTGCCCACACACAAGTGCCAATGTTTATAGGGATCTTGCTGCCCCTCCTCCCTGCCTTCTCCCCCTCCTCTTCCATCGCCTCTCACCGCCTCCCTAATCCCCCCTCTCCCTTAGTCAGCTCTGCCTTTTTTTTTTTCCCCTCTCCAAAGCTCGAATGTTTTGCACTTTATTCAAGTTAATCTCAGCTACAGCAGGCCGTATCGGGTGTACGGCCTTTTCAGCAATACGTGTTTCCTCCTGTGACCTGCCTCCATCGCAGCGGAGCAACACCCTCCCTGAACTGCCTTCCGCGGCAGGAGCCTGCGCCGTCTCAGCCGAGGCTGGAGCAGAGCAAGCGGGGCCGAAACGTTCTCGCTTTGACTTGGTGATAGCAGGGAGTGTCCAAGGGCCGAAGCAGGGGTATGGCACGGGTACCTTGGCATCGCCGTGAGACGGGGCTTACGGAAAAGACCAAGCTGTGACGACAGCCAAGGCTGTCCTGACATTTCATGTCTGTCCCTGAGCGTTTAGAAGTTCAGAGGTATCTACAAATGACAACTTGTGTTTAGGAAAAGGCATCTTAAAGATGCTTCTGTCTTCGTTCTCCGTTTTTCCACCCTGCTGTCCTGCAAGTTTGTGTTTTGGTTTGGTTTTGGTTTTTTTTTTCACCCACCACAGTTTTTACTCTCTGCATAAAGCAAGCTTCTCTTCCCCACACAACAGCACTGAAGCCAGAGGCTGTATAATATTTTTTTGTTAAAACCTCAGGAAATGGTTTTGAGGACCTAGATGTATTCTTGTAGAGGGGGAGATGAGAAAAAGAATCGGGGGAAACATTCTCAAGTTGCTCATGTCCCAAATCTCCCTATTTAGCGATTTATTTGCAAAGACAGGGAGGGGAGCAGTTCTTCTGCTCAGCGTGCAGGGTAGCAGCCCGAGGGCTGTTGCTCGTTGCTGAACCAAGCAGCCGAGAGGGTTTTCATGGACTTTTTGCTGGTTCCGTTTTAAACACGGCCATAACAATTACTGGTTTTCTTTTGCTTCCTGGTCCTTCCCTTTCCAAGCTGTTTCACAAGGTCTTCCGCAGGGTGCTTGTTGCTCACAGCTGCGCTCAGCTTTTGTTTTCAGCCTGCAACTGGGTTTCTTGCTTTTAAAGAACTCTGGCCAAGTGATTTATTTTTGCCTTGACTGGCCCTTCTGGCTCAGAGTTATGGGCCAGAAGAACCACAAAGGTATATCCTTAAACTGGAACAAACCTGAAAGGATGTGGATACTGAAGTGTCACGTAGACTCAGCCTTACGACTTGTCTGTGAAGAAACCGCCGTGTGTTTTGTGTTCTAAACGTGGGGTGGAAAAACATCCCAAAAGGGGAGAGAGAAGCATCGGGGTTTTTGGAGTTGTTGATTTCCCTGTACTTTGTGTACGCAGGAAGTGGGTTCTGTGTGTTTCATGTTTTAATAGTTGCAACTGATGTTTATAAAGAGCTTGTTATTTACGTTTTAAGCACTTTAAAAAAAAAAAAATAAAGTTGTTCAAGCTGTTCCTAGATACTTCTGATTTATTGACAACAGCGTCTGTGCTGATAGCACTTGGACAGTGAGTGACATTTATCTGTTTATTTTCTGAAGTAGGATGACGGTGTCCAACTCCTCCGGCAGCTTTTCCAGCATCATTAACGGTCCCCAAGCACCCACTACCGTGCGGTGCCTGGTGAGGAAACCCGGCTCCCTTGGTGCCGTTTCCCAGGGCAGTGGGCAGCCGTTACCCACCCTCGGTGGGCACAAAGCACTTGCATCCCCCGCTCTGCACAGCAACTTCAGCTTGGCACAGGGCTGAGCCCCAGCCCAGACCTTTGCCTCCCACCCGTTTCCCTTCTCAAAGCCTCCTTCTTTCTCCATTCGGGCCTTTTTCCTTCCAAAAAATTAACTCCCCTTAAGCTGCGGTAAATGACTTTGCTGCTCCAACAGAAGAGGTTTGGCTAGCTCTAATCCTGGTTTATTTTTCTTCCAGCTGGATCGCAGGCCGTTAGCGAGCTCAGCACCTGTCTGGGGGATCATGTTAGCCCTGAGAGCCTGGATGGGCTGGGGAGGGGAAACATTTGGCACGCTGCTCCGCAGGGTCAGGGCGCTGAACTGTGACCCTCTGAAAGACTACCTCAGGAAAAGGCAGTCAAACAAGTGGGCTGGCACGGGTTCCCCTGGCTGCAGGGGGTAGAGCAGAGCAGCAGTCAGCGGGAGGCTGGGGCAACTGGAGAAAAAAAAAAAAAAAAAAGGATGATTTTAAAACAGTGCTGCTAAAACTGCTGTACATGATGACATCGGGTGTCTCTGCCTGCTTGAAAGCTTAAGCGCAGGCTCGGGACTGATGCAAATCATTCCTGTCCCTGCAGGAAGAACTGGCTGGGTTTGTTGTTCGAAGCCTGAGTTTTGCTGCCCGCCGCAAGTTTTTCTTAAAATCTGGCTTTACAGATGGAAGCCGACAAGAAATGTTCCTGTGACTTTCTCCCCGAGCCAGCAGGCAACCCAGCCCCGCAGCCAGCTGTCATGGGTGGGGTGGCCGTCTGAGACCCCCAAATCACCCTCTGTTTCTAGAGAAGCTCACTCGATATCTGGGGGTGGGGGGACCCGTACGTCCCCCCACCAAAATGGAAAGAAACATCAGTGTGGACTTAACAGTCTTTGATCTGGGGAAGCAAAACTCCCCCCCTCCTCCTTCCCCAAACCAGGGAAACGCGAGTTGTCAGTCTAAATGGATCTGGTTAGATTGATATCAGCCAAAGAATTGATATTCTTTCTGGTATTTAACCAAAAAAGTGATAGTCTTATGTCACTCCAAATGGGGTTTTAGATAAACAGATTCTCTCCCCTCTGTTGTTACAAAACATTTAGTGTGTCAACATTAGGGATTGTATCAATTATCTGGCTCTAGCTGTAATGGGAGGGAGGGGGATTTCCCTTGCGTAGAGAAGGAGAGTTTTGGGTTATCATCCATATTTATAGAGACCCCTCATGATTTTGCTGCGTTTACTGTTGCGCAGTACACGATGAAACCTTTAGAAAAAGAAGAGTTGCCTTGTAAAGCGTCAGTCACAGCAAACTGCTTTTATTTTTCCTTTTAAGACAGCGTTAGGGATGCAAGCAGCGTTAGACCCTGCCTAGAAGAAAGCAAATCCAAATAACACGCTGCTGTTCTTCAGGATAAAGACTGATGTTGTACCACGAGCGGAGGGATAAGAAGGGCAGCGGCAAAATAGAGCTCCAAGCACTGTGGTTGTGCTGGGGGAGGGGCTTTAAAGGAGGTTTAAGGCCTGTGAAACCCTGCCCTGGTCAGGCAGTGCTCTGCACTGCAGCCTCCGTTAATTAAGCAAGCCATTAACTCTGAGGATGCTGTACAAGGACAGCAGTTTACTCCAGTTAGCAGAGGTTGTTGTTGGACCAGATCTTTACTCACCATCCGTCCATTCCTGGGGAGGGTGACGTTTCCTTGCCCGCACACAAGAAGGCAGGGAAAGGGCAAAAGGAGAGGTGATGAGGGGTGACAGCAGCCTCGCACCTTGAGGGAGCAGGTTGCTGCAGGGCAGGAAGGACCAACTGGATTTTAACACTAAGGGAAAAAGAAATGAGAAAATGTCACTTTTCTGTTCGTACGTGCGCTTTAGGGTGCTGTCTCGTGGTGTGTGTTACAGTGTCTGCCCCCATGGCAGCGTAAAGCCCCAGTAAAGCATGATTCACCTCTTCCCACATAACCCGAGTGACACCACGGGACTCTCCGCCATGAAGAGGTGGCCAAGGGGCTGAGAAGGCTGCGGGCAGTCTGAGACCAGGCAGGGCGGCAGCGAGACAGCACGAGGCTCAGGGGACGGCACAAGGTCCCAGCCCAGGCTCACGGAGCCTCTCACCCACCAAACTCCCAGCTGCGATGGGGTGAGAACCTCGGACACGACCGGAGGTATCGTACCTGCGGCAGGCTCTGCGCCGGGCCCCTTTTCTGTCCCTTTTCTACCCGAAGCTGCAGGAGATTTGAGGTTCAGTGAAGGGGATCAGCGGTGAATTAGCCTAAAAACAGAAATTGCTTTTGCAGGTGGAATGGGAGTGGAAAAAAAAAATCAGCACCACATGCGTGAAGCAGAGCAGCAGCATCCCGACAGCAAAACATTGTGATGTTCATATTTCTCCCTATGTAGCAAAAAATACAGGATTTATTTTTTTCAGGTATACTGTTTAATTCCTCCTTAGATGGCAAATCTATTTCTGACCTGCTCTTAAATCTGTTGCCTCTACTTCTGCTATGCCAAGCTTTCCTCTTACACCGCCTTCCCTGCTTCATCCTCATCTCCAGTCTATTTGCTGGCCCTTTGCTCTTCCTCAGAGAATTGATCCTAATCCTCCAAACAATTTCACCGGCATTTGAAGGGCCAGACACTTCTTATTCCACTAATCTAGAGAAGAGGATTCTGGAGAGCGCTGCCTTCGCACCCGTCCTGCCCCCAGCCCTGCACGACCTTGCCTTTATCTCCACAAATCCTAACGCTCAGGAAGTGGACAAATCAAGCCTGCATCAAAGTAAACTTATTATTTCCAGGTTTCCTATTCTTTATTTTTAATCACGTATTTTAAAGGTCAATAGCAATTGTTAGGCTCCCATCAAAGAAAGAATATGTGTTTCCACAAGGAAATGATGAAATTTGAGGGTTTTTTCAGAAGCTTTGGGGCTTTCACCTTTCTGTGTGTTATTATTTGCTCAAACAATTTCAGAACTGAGGCAAACATCTGCTACCCACATCACGTTCCTGTGCGTCCTCCATCACCACCTGTATTCCGGCTGCCGTGTTGGTGTCACTGAGAAAACGGCGTTTGCGTTCAAAAAAGACAGACATTTTGGAGTGCTCATGGTCAGAAACGCGCGCCATGAGGTGTACGTGCTTTTAAGGCAGGAGGAACGGAGCTGTGTCATCCAGCCGTGGCTGGTTGCCTCGGATGTCTCTGTGGGTTGCTAAATTAAACCGTTACTTCACGAGAAGGAGAACAGCCAGGGAGAAGTGGCAACAGAGGCGCAGAAGGCTCACGTACACTGCGTGCGGCCCTCGCAGAGCCCTGACGCCACACGAGGCTCCCTGTGCCGGAGCAGCTGTGAGGCCCTGCTCTACCCAAACCCTTCGGCCGCTCCCTTGGGGCCTCCCGCTCTCCTCAAGCAGCGGCAGCCAGGGCAGGGGGAGCCAGCCCAGGGCCCAGCCAGGCCCGGACCCCTCGCACACCCCTGGGCCCGAGGAGAGCCCCGAACCCCCCCCCCGCCGCCCCCGACTCCGTCCTGGGACTCCCCTCAGGTTCCCGCCAAAACACGTTTCCCGTCGTGCCCCGGGCCCCGCCTCGCTGCGGACTCCATTTCCCATGCTGCCCCGCTTCTCTGCGCCCTCCCCATTGGCTGGCGGGGCTGGGGCCGCCCTATCCCAGCGGCCCCCTCTCTCCCGCCGCTCGGACTCCGCCTCCCGTGAGGCGCCGGGCGGCGCCGGACTACATTTCCCGGCGTGCAGCGCGGGAGCTGCGGTGGGCCGCGGCCAATCAGCGCGGCGGCGCCGCAAGGGGCGGGGCCCGGCGGCGGGGGAGGCTGTTTAAAGTGGCGCTTGCGGCGCGCGAAGGGGATGGCGGAACCGGCGGACTACCCCCCGTTCCAGCTGGGGAAGCCCCGCTTCGAGCAGGTACCGCCGCCGGCGGGAGGGGAGGGGGGGAACGAACGACAAGGACCGGCGGCGGGAGCTGTCCCCTGCCCCGTGTGCGGCGGCGCCCTGTATGTCCCGTTCCCCCCCCCCGCCCCGAGGAGAGACCCCCTTCTCCCCGCTCCTCTCCCCCCGCCCTATACCAGGGCGGTGCGCTGATTGGTGCGCAGCCCCCCTGCCGTTGGGCCGCGCGGCTGTCACTCAGAGCCGCCGCCCCCCGCCCCGCGGCGGCTCCCGCGGCGGGCGGTGATTGGCGCGTCCCGCCGTGCCCCTGTGGCTCGGGGCTGGGGGGGGGTGGGGAGCGTGAAGCTCCAGGGCCGGGGGTTCGAGCCCCGTGGCCGCCGCGGAGGGCAGCGGGGTTGGGTGGGAGTCCTGGCTGCTAGCGCACGGCGCGGCTTCGTCCTTCCTCCCCGGTAGGGCAGTGCGAGGGCTGGGCCCTGCCCTGGCAGGGGTGACGCCGAGCCCAAGGTTGCAGGGAAGTTGGGAGCTGCCCTGGGAGCACGGCCTCCAGGGCAGGGCCTGGGCTGGGAGCAAGATCCTGGGGGGGCCGGGTGGGTGCGGGAGCCAGGGCCGCTCCCGGGTGGGCGCTTCAGCCGCCTCACAACGGGCTGTCGGTGCTGCGGGCTCACTTCTGCGGTGTCAGGGTGGTGGCTGGGCAGGGGCTGAGGCTCTTGAAATGGCGTCGTGTGTGGCGGCTGGGGTGGCCGCCGAGGAAACGCGGTTTGGGACGACGTGTGAGGTGAGGAAGCGGCACCGACACGGCAGAGCCGTCCCGTCCTCCGTACCGGTGACTGGGGAATGGCGAGGAAGGCCTGCAGCCCGCAGCAGCCATCCCTGGCGCGGGGTCAGAGCAGCTCTGCCGCCTTCCGCAGCCTCTGCCCACGAGCTGTCCCCGGGGTCTCCGCCACAGCGCAGCCGACAAAGACCGCTCCTCGTTCTCGTGGAGCCACGTCGGGCTTCTGATCCAGCTGACAAGGTTCATAAAACCTACTTCAATTGCTCTTGAGCTGGGTAAGACCCCGCTGGAGAGCAGTGAGCCATTGCAACTACCAAATCAAGAATGAGTAGTAGGAGCCTGCTCGTGAATAGGGGGGTGTGTATCCCCGCTATTGGCGCGATCTCCAAGGAGACTCTTTTCCCACCATCCACACGAAATCTGTACAGGACCGCTAGCTGCCAACCATCTGAGTTGCTAATTGCAGCTTGCAGAGCTTGGCTTGACTGAAGCCACCCGTTTGGGTTGCTGAGAAGTCCAGTTGCTGAGTTCCCATGGCGGGGGCAGCTCTTGGCGGTGGATCTATGTGTCTCTTCCCCCGCTGCCTTACCCCTGTTTGGGAGGTCGTGGTGGGACCTCCTCGGAGCAACAGATCCCCCGCAGTAAGGAAGGGGTGACTTCCCCGTGCTGGGAGCCTGCTCAGCTGCGTGAGCCGAGGGATGCTCAGGCTGGGGAGACAGAGCTTTTTAATAAGGAGAGGAGGAGGAGGAGACACTACTCCCTTCTAGACACCACAGATGATTCGAGGCACACTTGGCAGCGAGTCAGGCACAGAATCGGTGCGTTCTGTTCATTAAGGAGCGACTGTCACTTGTAGCAACATTTAGAAAATGTTTCGAGGGGTATGGCAGGATGTTAATGATTGCGTGCGCGTTTGAGCGCGACGTCCTCTCTCCTTGCTGCCATTCATGGGAGATGAGCCGGGTGCATTTACGCCGCAGGCTGGATCCGGGGTGAGGGTTGTTCGTCTGCAAAAGCAGCCTTGGGCTGGATGGTTTGGGGGTGCTTTGCTAGAGGGCCACACCGAGCGGTGGAAGTCATTCCCCTTCTCTTCTATAGTGTTTTTATTCCTTTCCTGTAAACTTTCCTGCAAAGCAGCACAGAGGTCTGGTGGGAGCTGATGGATGGGTCGCAGTGCTGGTGTCCTGCCGGCTCTCACCCTGCACTCCCCTGCTTTCTCCTGCTCTGTCGGCAGTGTGGCTGGACATCTCGGTTTGGGATCCGGCAGTGCTGTGGGGCCGCAGAGCAAGAGAGGCTGGAGTGTTGGTGGGGGTTAGGGCACCCGGTCGGGTCCTGTGCTCGGCTCTGCTTGGGCTGGGACGCAGCAGCCAGCCCCATCAGCGCTGCAGCCACGAGCCTGCTCCCATCGCGTGGGAGAGCCGATGTCCTTCATCTTTGGGTCGGACAGTTAACGGTTGTTTATTTCCCTATCTTGACCTTGGTGTTTGCTACCAAACTTCAGCCTCCGGTGTTGGGGAAGAACACCTACATGAGCCCGAGGGATCGGCGGACCTTAAACGCCAGAATCCTTTTCCATCAACTGTTTGGTGTGTTTCCCAGTAGCTCTCTGCCTTTCCTGTTCTTTCAGTAGCCTGTTGCAGGGTTTTGTCTGTTTATAAGATCTCGGCTTTAGCTGTCCGGCTGACAAAGGATGCCTTACTTGTTTTGGAAGGGATTAGTGACGCTTCGGGTGGTTGTTTAAATTCTAGGCGCAGCGCCGTGTGATGACAGCATTTACTTTTTCCTCTGAAATGCTGCTTGGGAGCAGGTCTGGGGCTGTTCAAGGGGAGATTTGACTAAAACTGGGGCTGGGAGAGATGCAGGGAGCTCTGCTAAGCATCTTTGTCCCTGTCGGTGGAAAAACAAGGAAAAGTTGTGTGTTAGGAACAAAAACCTTGGAGAGTGAACTCAGCTGCCTGGGGATTTGGTTCAGAGGAGACACGGTGGTTTCCTTCCCCTGCCATGACCCAGAGCCCCCGGAAAGCAGCTGAGCAGAATTTAGGACAGCGGGCGGGAGGCGTCCATGCCCAGCACCACCTCCGGAGGTTATTAAATTCCCTTCTTCCCATCCCTTGTTTTGCAGTTCACTTGTTTTTCTTGATTTTCAAGTAAGTGGCATTCTGTCGAGTCACCTTTTTTGTTTTTTTTCTTGTTTCTTTACTGGAAAGAGCCTCTTCCTCCCAATGGAAGCAGGCTATTTTTAGGTAAAAGAGGAAATGAGGACATTAAGCTTGAGAATGTGCGATAAGGACTTAATTTTCTGACGAGTAGTTCTAATTTGTTAGGCATACTCTTTTTTTTTTTTTTCTTTCTTTCTTTAAGGTTTTGCTAAGTGCTCCGTCTTCTAGAGCCAGAGCTCTAAATGTCTGTTCCCAGCGCTCTGGAGTTTTTGCCTGTATCCCTGGCATTCACCCTGGGCAAAATAAATGCATTTCTTTTTCTCTGTCAGAGGAACTCTTTTCAGCAAGGGTCTAAATAAGGTGTGGGTGTGGTTGTTTGCTAACCAGAGGTGTTAACTGGTGGGGAAAGATAGCAACCAGTTAAACCCTGGTGTTTTTATTGGGGTCAGCCCTCTAAAAAGTGACGTGAGGCTGTCTCAGCTAGCGCAGGAGGACTGCAGGCGCAGGGGGAAACCGAGCAAGAGGTGAGCTGACTTCCTTCGCAGCTGGAGTGGAGGGTGGTCATCTCAACAAGAAGTCATGAGCATCTCTTGTCCTCTCTGCTAAGTAGGAAATAATAATAATAAAAGAAAAGTCAGAGTTCTTAGATCTTTCAGGGGAAAGAGAGGGAAATAAAGGGGATTAAACCCAAACTAGAACCATAAATACCTTTTATCTCTTAAACAGGTCAGTGTGTACGTAGGGTCATGGAGTATGTGATGCGCTTGGGATGTTTTATTCTGTTGGCCAAACGTGCCATTTCCGTGACTGCAGTATTAACAGCATCGTTAGAGATGTGCTGTTGTCAGAGCTTGACCTTGCAGATATTTTAAACGTTGGAACTCAACACGTGCTAATCTCAGAAATTTCTTAGAAGGACGTTAGTGCTAAAAATCATTATTTTCTGCTCTTCGTATGCCTTTATCTGGTAAGTTTAAAGTACAACCAGGGTTTATTACCTCTCTTAGCAAAAACACGTGCCTCCTACATCCAAGGTAACCCCTGCAATAACACACAGATAAAGATGCTGTTGATTTGATACGCCTCTCGGGAGCTTAATGGCTTGCTACTTGCATACCGTGGCTGCCAAGAGCCCTGGTACAGGCAGCGGGAGGAACCAGAGCTGTATCGTACCAGAGTAAACTTAACACAGAAGTTTCTGCTCGTGCTGCTCGGTGTCACGTTATTTTCCACTTAAAGTGACTGAAACGCCTCTCTTCTAAAGGGCTATCATTACAGAGATGGGATTTTCTTAAAAGGTTGTGTAAGGATGTTTAAGGTTGTTTTGCAACTGCTTCAACTCTTGTGTATGTGCGGGTCCGGGCTGGCACGTACAAAGTGCTTGAGATGAGGTTGGCAAACAGTAAATGGTGTTTGCTGTCACCAAATGTGGCTTTCTCAGCCCCGAAGACGGGCTGGCCCCGTTTATCCTGCGCAATCAGCTGGGTCCTGCAAACACAGGCTTACAGACGAACTGCAGAGGAGAAGAGGGAATACAGACACCTTTGGGTTTGATGTTTATCTGTTAACTCCACAGAACCTGCCAAAAAAAGCCATCCGTTGGCTTTTTTACATCTCTGTCAGCCAGGATTGGATTTTAAACAGGGAGTTTGTCTGTTTGCATCTTATGCTACAAGATGTAAACCCCTACTACTCCACCTAATGCCCACGAAAGCTTTCCATGTCGTGTCCTATCTGTGCTCGTGAGCAGATCTGTCACTGCAGGTAACCGAAGTTATTGAGATGCTGGCGTTACTCCTATACGTACTCTTGGCCCTTTCATATTGTAAAGTCAAATTGAAAATATCAAAGGGCTGAGAGTCCGTAGCTTTAGCCTAAACTTGTAATTGGGGTGGACGGCAAGCGCGCATGCAATTACACAACTCTGGTGTCCAGCCATACCTTGCCAGAGTCCTGTAGCTCAATGGCTTGAATTTTCTTAATTTTGTTTGGTTTAGCTTAAATCTCTTCCTAATTAATTTAAAGCTGACATAAGCCTGATTTTTAGCTCAAAAAAATGCCCAAGTATGCATGCCTTTTTCTCTGGCTTAATTAAATTCTTTTTAAAATACCACTGTAATTAAATTGGTCAAGTTGTCCATATCTCCTGTTCTTCCCAGGGCTGCCCAGCATAGACTTTCCAGGAACACTTGCCTCTTTAAGGTGATAAACAAGTACTTGCTCACGGTCACTTACCTGTCTCTCATGGTCCTTCTCCAAATTTCTTGAGCCTGCAAGGAGTAGATTCCTTCTCGTTCTTATCTCGGAGTCAGCTGGATCTTGCACAGCCGCTTAAATGAGCTGGACCTGTACCGTAGTCCTGTGCTCCCTCGTGAACTGCTCTGCTATCTAAGGGAATTAATATTCCCAGCCGTTTTGCAGAATTTCATCTTGCTTGCAGGCTGGTGAGAAGTGGTCCCAAAATAGCCACGATTAATCACAGGAAATTGGTGTTATTCAGTTTTTGTTTTTTTTTTCCAGATAACTGTTTACTACAACAGATGTTACAGGAATAAAATGGCAAAAAAAGACCACAAATGGGTATTTGGGAGCTGAAGGTCAAACTTCTGGGCGTCCTGCAAGCTCCATCCTTTGCATGAATATGACATCCAGAGCTGGAAATGATCCTGTTAAAAAGGAACCATCCTGAGTCCTCACTTAAACCTGGGTTTGGTTGACTGCAGCGTGCTGCAGGGCAGCTGCCATGCTGGTGCACTGAACGGTGCCTGGCTGTCCCTGCGCCCCGGGGCTTGATCCTCTCATCCCATTCATTTGTCCTGACAACTGTTGGTTTGCTGGATGGCTGCAGAGTTGGTGTGTCCGGTTCAGTCCTTGGAGGGAGGTGGGAATACCTTGGTTTTCCCCCTGTTAGATGATAGTGGGCGTGGAGTGATGGAGAAAGGATGGAGGAGAAAGGGTCAGAAGGAGGTATGGGAAAAGCAAGCAGTTGATGTATGATGTACAGCAAAAGAAGACATGCTGGAGCAGTGAATAACACTGTTTTAGCACTGAAATGGCATCTAAAAGGCAAATAAAATCAAATTCCCTCTTCTCAGAATTTGTAATAATGAGTTAATGAATGAGCACGTGTTTCCCAGAGCCTGGGACAAGGCAGTGGCTGGCAGGAGAGGGGCTGAGCAGTGCCTTGGCTGGCTGAGCTGCAGGAGTAGCAGGATGATCCGTCGTGAGGACCCGCAGAAAGCGGTTTCCTAAGTATAAGGATTCACAATATGGACCATGGGCAAGTACTTGCCACAATGCCCGGCCGTTCCCTGCTGGCCCTGCACCCCAGAGGTTTGTTGTAGCACTGCTTTGCTGAGAGGATTCCGTTACGTACAAGAGCACTGCCTGCTTTCTTTATCCTAAAGCCCTTTAACAGAGCTTGAAAAGCAAGCGGCCGTAACCGAGGAAAGTAAATGCTTGTTAGCAATGGCAGAACTTTGAGCAGTTACAGAAGAAAAGTATAAAAACTAGAAACTGGAATATTGTGCTTCGGCTGAGGTCGGTCTCTTGTTTTCCCGAGGCTGAGGCTCTCAATGAGGCGTCTCTTTGCTGTAGAAACCCCAGTATGATGCGACAGTGTCACATAAATAGCTTTTTTTGATAATAAAGAGAAAGGAATAAGAAAAAATGTCTCCATAACATGTTTCTGGATTTATTTCTTCCAATGGTTTTGAATTAGCTTCTTCATAGGGGCTTCTCCATTCCTCTTAGGAGAGCCAAAAGGTCCTGTAAGAAAACTGAGCTTTACCTGGTGCTTTGGGGTGCAGCAAAGACCACCAGTAATGTGCAATGGATTCATCTGGTGTTGGGAAATAATTTGGGAGTTGAATGTATTTTAAGTTGAAAGAATTTTGTTATGTTCTTATTTATTTATTTCTCATCACTTTTATTCGCAGTTAAACATGATACTCCCATCACACAAAGTGCTGCAGCGCTAGGTGAAGCCCGAGCGCAAGCAAGGAGTGTAAAATGTCAGTGTGTAAATGAAAATAAAGGTGTTCAGGGGGTCCCTGGGTTGAGTCCTCGTAGCCTCACTGTGCAAACCAATTTTTTTTTTTTTTAGTTTGTAGAGCCAAAAATCCCTTCTTGAAGACTTCTTATCTGTGGTCAGTCTGCAAAACAGTCTGTTGTGTTTTGGCTATTGATTTTTCTACTTCTCTTGTGGAAACTTGGTATTTGCAGGAAAGTGTTTGAATTGGGAATGGAGAGAAAATCCTGATCTGATCTGTGAGTTCAATTTTCTGGTTATATTCATGAAGGCATCTTGAGTTGCAGTTGAGGCGCAACAGTTGCATCTGATTTAACTTGCCCCTAAATTTCTGAATGATTAGGGTTTGGGGTTTTTTTGCAGTTTGTTTTGCATGCAGCTCTGTGAAAACAAATACCAGTCTTTAATTAAAACAAATTCTGATGGCTTCTAGTCAGGAGACTAAACCCAGGAAGCAGGAACTGACCTAGATGCTGGAAAGGCAACCAGCAAGGTCTTGCAGAGAAGCTGCTTTCTGTAGTCAACTCAAAAGGAAAACCAGAAAGTGCCATGGCTCGACAGCAGTAAAGTCAACGGATGGTTTTCTGCTCGGGAGCTGTACAGTCGTGGTAAATACGCTGCTGCGTTGGAGGGCTGAGCAGTGAAATATGCAGCGAGGATGTTTGGCTGCAGCCTCAAGAAGACAACTTTGCTCTTGGTTTGAGTTTGGATCCGTTTTATGTGGTTCTTGGAGAGATCACGTGAAAGAGAGCTTTTGTTGTGGGAACATGAGGTTCTCATTCATCAGAGTTTAAAAAACCAAAAACTTGTTCAAACTCGTGCTCCTCTACATTGTTTTTTGGGCTGGTTTTTTTTTTCATGAAACAAGGTATGGCACCGTGAATTGATTTCAAGATGTTTTAGATGTAGAACAGGGGACTTCCACCCATCCCACTCTACCACTCATCCTGCTTTGATGTTACTCTCCCCTCTCCAAGGCTGAGCTTTATTTGCTGCTTTTCCCCCAGGTTTTTTGATTGCAAGCGAGTCCAGCTTGCCTGTACATGAGGGAGAGAAGCAGGATGAGGAAAGTGCTTTTTTACCACTAAGAATGGTTTTGTTTTTCTAGTTGCTTTATTAACAAAGCTTCTCTTTTTTTTTTTTTTTTTTTTTTTAATCTTGCCCTGAACTTGGGAGTGAACGAGGTTTAATGCAGTTGCCTCGTTTGGAGAAACTTGGACTAGAGGCAGCAGAGCGAGACGTTTGTTAATGACTTGTCTTCTGCTGTGCTGTGGGTGATGAGGGATGTTGAGCCGACCTGTGAGCGTGCCGAGCTGATCAGGATGCGTTAAAGGATAACTTGCTGTCATGGGACTGCAGCTCATCCTGATTCTTGGGATCTGGGAAAGAGAGCAGGCAGATTTTGGCTTCAGTCGCCTTGACAGTGATTGAGCGTCAGGGTGACAATAGCCTTTCTGCTGGAAAGGTTGGGTAGTCTTCCTTCGTGGGAGACATTTAAGAAGGGTTTTTTCACTTCCAGGCAGCTCGTAAGAGCAACAAGGAGAAGCCTGTTTATGTAATTGCATGTTAGAGAGCTCATGGTAATGCAAAAAAAGTGGAAACCACAGCCGATGAGTTGGGTCTTGTTGCCTGCCTTAGGGGAGGGAGGACGGACTCGAGCTCAGGTTTCTCCGCCTGCTCTCTTTGTGCATCCCTGATGTCAGAGATGTTCTTGAGAACTGGCGGGGATGAAAGAAGCAAGCACTGAGATAGTCCTGTCTGCCGGCAGACAAGCCGTTGGTCCTAGGTGACCTTGCAAGCCTTATGGTATCTGAGAAAAGGACGCTTTGGCCATGGTCTCCTAGGAAGCCCATAGCACAGTGCCTGCTGCTTGTCTGCATTAATTTGCTTGGTTCCGTGCCTAGCCTGTATATTCAGACTTCTTCCCCCCGCCCCCAGGAAGAAGGCTAGGAGGATAAAGCAATTTTGCTTCTTGGCGGAAGCTTTTTAGAAAGCCCCAGGACTTTTTGATAGAAATTTTTTTTGAACTTTCGTGAGGCTGGAAGAGCACTTCTTCCCTTACTGGGTTGCAGCATTTCTGGTTGGTTTTGTGTGTGTGTGTGTACTTAAAGATACAAATGTTGGCCATAAGCATGTGAAGGAATGGTCAGCAGCTCTGCATGGTAGAAGTGGCTTTTTTATTTTTTTTTTTTTTTTGCTCTGGACCTTACTGTGCAGTTGCTTGGGAGCCTGAGTGAGGACTGTTGTCTCGATCTTGTTCAAATGGTCCTGCCCTTGCCCTGGGGCTTGTCTGACCGCAGAACAAATGGGTTCAGGCAACACCACCACCTGAAACAAATCCCTCCTTTAAGGATCAGACTTTCGGCACTCTTAGCTCCCCGATCAGACGGTTGCATCATCGGGTGAGTGTCGGCACTGGCACAGGGCAGGGGAGGAGGAGGAGGGGACGTGGGAACGGGATTGGGGCAGGATGAGTTTGAGCTGCTGAAACGTGTCCTGAGCTGGGTGTTGTGGAGGTTGCACCAGGCAAGGATCAGAGCAGGAGACCAGTGCTGTACCTAAACCCCACCAAACAACGACCCTGAGCTGTGGGACTGGCTTCCTGAGAGCCTCTGCAGCTTTGCAAGTGTAAATCTATACTTCTAAAATAACGTTTATATTGTGTACATTTGAACTTGATGGTCTCATTCCTCCTTCCTTGTGCCTTGTACTGTCATTTACACCTTTGTAAAGTGGGTGTAAAACACTGATGTTCTATTTAATTCCATTTAATGTTGCTTTTCTCACTGTGAAATGCATATTACAACGATAAAGGCAGTGGAAAAGTTGAGACCACTTAAATTTAAAAATCCCCTCTTCTATTCTTGTTCAAACCATGTACTTACAACTGCTCTGAATTCTCTAATTGCTGTTCAGTGCTGAGTGAGCGCAGAAGGATGGGCAGTGGGAGAGGGACGACGGTACGTGGGAGCGCTCAGGATAACGTGACGAGAGACCCAGTGAGTCATGCGTTAGTCACGTCACTCCCTGCACCACTGGCAAGCGTCGGGCAGTAGTGATGTGGAGGACAGTGGCATCTGCAGAGATCTTTAGATTGAAAATAAAAGGAAGGCAGCAAAATGTCAAGCTCGCAAAAGCTAGAAGGTACCAGAATTTGTGTTAATTAAATCAATGCTAATTAAAAACCATTGGGCTTTTTTTCTGAAGTTATGTGAAGCTATTTTGTTTAGTTGTGGTTTTTTTTTTTTTTTTTTAGTGCAGATCATGGAAAAATAACAGCAGAGAGTTTTGTAAGCAGCTGAGAACGGGTTGTTGCAATGCGAGGTGGTGGACAGCAGCGTGGCTGGAGACTGCCATTAGAGAGGGATTTCTGCCTGAATAAGTAGGCAGTATTATTGGTATTTCTCTGTGCTCGATGGATTCAGCAGAGAAAAACCAGCATGTTTCATAAAAATTATGCCAGGCTGTGATTAAATGCCATTCTCGCTGCTGTATCCATATTCTAGTCCTTTATTTATAGCACGTTTCTGCATTACAAATGCAAAAAGATATTTGCCTGCACGTGGCTGGAGAGCAGCCAGGGCAAAAGGGTCCCAATATTCGAGAGCACCTGGAGGTCCCTGACCCGTGTCCTTTCTGCATCCGTGACGGGCTGCAAATTCCTGGTGCAAATTCTGCTGGGGAGAAGCCACGGGAGAGAGAGCAGCCACTGGACCGGGCTGCCCCGTGCCCATTTGGCCTTGATGATGTCCAGATGAAAGCTTAGGCTGGACTAAGGTAGGTCTGGCACTCAGCCTACATCTGCACCCTGATGAAGGAATCCAGACTGATGTTTGAGTGATAATGTACATATTTCCTGAGTGCTCTTAGTATATCAATGTTTCATGGTCCAGTGCTTTGGGCTTGCCTAAATTCAATTTTTATCTTTTTTATTTTTTTTTTTCTTTTCTAAATACTGAGTCAAAACTGCTCTCCTTTCCCTTGGAGCTGCCCATGATTGTTTCAGCTTATTTCACAGGGACCTTCCCCTTTCTGTCAGACTCTGTTCTGAGTTCTCTGAATCGCTTTTGGTCCTTCAGACTCTCTTGCTGCTCCCGATGAAGGCATCTTCACCAGCTTTTGCACAGTGTTATCCCTACGCAAGCACATCTAGATTGAATTTTTCCAAATGTACCACTAAGAACAAGCCCAAACCATAAAGTTATGCTTTCTTTTACATATCTTAAGGTTCACAATTCACCTTGTGCTCTGTGTTTGTTTAGGGACTGGCACAATGAAACCCAGCCCGAGTTTAGTGCCTGGACAATTCTGCAATAAATGTAAGACATAAAACTGAGCTGGTACATAGCCTCAACATTTAGCTTTCTCATTCTTCCCATCAAGGAGAAAAGTACTTGTTCTCTTGTTGAGATTTTAAACTCTTCTTAGAGCATTTGAGAACAGGATTTCACATACCTTTTTTTTCCCAGCAGTGTATGGGCGCAGGAGTTTCTTCACACTAGTATCTCCCCAAAAATCAGGGAGCCTGTGGTGCTGCTGGTCCCGTGAGATGGGCGCTAGCGGGGACAAGGACAAGCAGCACAGGGAAGGTGTTAAATGCATTGCAGGGTGGGAATTCCTGCGACAGCATCACTCGGCGTGGGAGGTCTGGAGCTGCATGTTGGGTTTTTGTGGCCTGAGACATCTCCCAGGAGTCCCACAGGGAGGGTTAAGCTGGCAATATGTCTTTTTTGGGGAAAAAGTAGAGGATATTTTAGCAGCTTGATAGTATCCCTTTATTAAAGCATCTGTGCTGGTATCCTGTTAATAGCGGCGCTGCTTTTAGCAGAGTCCAACTCCTCATCTTTTCCTTTCAGACTTTCTATCACAAATTACCAGTGAACAGCTTCTATATTATTTCTTTTTAGTTGCTACTTAGTTCTGCAGAGGAAATAAAACCTTTCTCTGCAGCAGGTGAAAGGCAATTTCTAACTGAACACACTTTTTTTTTTTTTTTCTTGTCTTCCAGACTTCATTTTATGGCAGATTCAGGCACTTCCTGGACATCATTGATCCACGCACTCTCTTTGTTACTGAGGTAATGTATACACGCCTTGTTTTCTGGAAGTACTGTTTAGTAGATAGGTTTGGATTAAAAACAATTTCTTCTGTGAACAGCAGAAGTAATGAAGCCAGGTTTCCAGTGGATTTATGTCTCACAGTTGATTGATTGCCCAACTGAGCTCTGTCAAATTCGTAGCAGAAACTCTTTATTAGACATCAGTGAATCCCCATCAGTCTCCCATCTCCCTCTAAGAACTGGTGAGACTCTGATCTGGGTTTGGTCAAACTTGCCAGTGATACCTCATCTCAGAAGGAAAATTCCTGCAAGAAAAAAAATGCAGGTGAGTAGATGAGAGAGCAAATATTAATGTTTTGTGGAGGAAATGAGCTGCAGTATGAGCTGGGTGGACTTGCTCCGCAGTTCTTCACTGGCTGCGCTCCAGAAGACCTTTTCTGAGCACTGTGTTGTAGTTTTTCCTTTGTTATTACCCTGTATGTAACAGGCTTTTGGGTTTCTGGCCCATTTATGTTTCATTTAATGTTGTCCAGCATTACTGCATTTCCCTGCTTCCATAAAATACTGAGCTAATAGTTGTGCGGAATCCTTTAGGAGAAATATTTCTGCTGGTGGTCTTGTTTTCTGGCCACCAGGCAGAATTTATAGGATTTGCTTTCAGTGAAGGACAGCTGCCTTTTCCTTTTTTCTTTTTAATTTTTTTTTTTCGAGTTGGAATAGTGCAAGATGAAAATATATGTGCAATCAATTCTGAAAATGGAGCTGAACTGCTCACCATACCGGTGGTGAACTGAGTCCTGTTCCTTACACACGGTGATGGTGGGGGGTGGAAAAAAAGACCCATTGCAACTTTAAATAAGCTCTTTCTTCTAAATCAACTAGCTTTTTTCAAAAACATAAGGCTAAGGAGTATCGTGTCATTCGTTTAGAGTACCTTTTGGATGTGTGCCCAGGAGAACTGCAGACAATAAAGCAGCTGTTCTTATACCATCACATTGAAGATTATACTTTCCCTTGTAAAAACACAGGCTCAGATCAAGTATGAGATAATTTTCAAAAGCCACCAACCTTGAGATGGAGCTCAGCCTGGAGAGGTAACCTGCTGGCAAAAGAACATCGCAGTTCCACAGAGACTGTTAGCCATTGTCGTGTGATGATACAAAGGAATGAAAATCACAATATTACCTGAGGATGCACTGCACTCTGCAGATGCTAGAGCTGCTATTTAAAGAGGATGTAAGCACATATGCCGGAATAAAACCAATACTACACGTTAAAGGCTCAGTGCCACTCTTAAGCGCAACACAATGCGGATTGGAGTGTGTTGGACAGCGTGGGGAATCCTCCAGTGTGCATTTGTGGTGATGCAGAGGCTGTCGTATGTAGTTTCTGAGCTGTCTCTATGTATTTTCATAATTTTGATTCTGAAATTCATAAATGGATGCGAAGGGCCTTCGCTACCTAATGATGATTTTTGGAGGGGAGGAGACGATATTTGGCATGCAAAAGGGAATGGGATGCTGGAGAAGGGAGACTGTCTTTGGCCATTTTTGTCATAAACTGAGAATGCTAATGACAGACCTAAAGACAGCGAGGAAACCAAGGCTCAGAAATATATGGATCCAGACAAACATTGAGACACCCCTCTCTCATCAGGCTAATTGGCACTAGAAAGCTTTGCAGAGTTGGTCATTTCCATAAGCGTGTTCCTTCCAGCCTGCTGCTCTGGGGCACGATGTCTGGCCAGGATGTGCTCGGGATATTTGAGGATGAACGCGGATCCTGGGCTCCAGGCAGCTTCACCAGGAGGCCCTGAGTTGAGGTCACTTGGAAGAGAACTTCTTCTCGTAGAACAGAAGAAATGGGTGATTCTGCTCTTTTTTTTTTTTTTTTTTTTTGGTGGATTTTGTTATGGCTCAGCTTGTTTTGTTTTCCTCTTTTTGGAGGAAACTTCTGTTGGGTGGAGCTCATCCATCCAGTTCTGTTTAGTTAAAATTTCTCTTCCTTTGGGAATGTTTCCATGTTCTGATAATAATCCTCACCTTTCTCAAATCTCCATTTAAGCCTATAGTATGTGTCTGTAGGTAATTTTTTTTTAAGCTGGGTAACCCACTGTGCATAATGCAAGACCAAACTATGGTTTTTGCAATGCCATTAAAACAGAAAAAAAGACAGAATTCTCAAACCTGCTTCTTGTGTATCTCCAAAGTAGGGGGATATGAGTGAACTTGATTTAGTGATTCTACTCCTTGCAGGTTTAAGGAGAATGAAGTGTGTTCACTTTTGGGATGAGGTAAGCACTTTCCCACTATGGTAGTGGAAGTATAATGAAACAATTTGAATTAAGTACTATAACTCAGTCTGGTTTTGCTGCATACCCCAAACCTGTAATTCTGTCTACTCACTTTGTTTCCTCCAGCAACAAGCAGTTCTGGTTCCAGAACAGGTATTTTAGGTTCCTGAAAGACTCACTTGCTCCCTCCTTTATGGGTTTCTTCTTTAAGGGCTGAATCTGTTCTGCCCTTGAGGGCAGTGATCTTGCTTGTCATGCTCCATTGAATATCGAGGGTGTCTAGGCTCTTGGGTAAGCTATCTTTGAGTTGGGTACGTGCTCTGAACTTTGAGATGATCTCTCCTGTGGCTCAGCCGCATGCTTTTCTACCTTCCTGTTGTCCCCTTTTCAAGTTGTTAGAAGTTTTTGAAGAGGTTGGTAAGATTGGAGGTACAGGGTGGTCAGCTGGTGTAACAATTTTTCCAGACACCTTTTGATGAGGTTCTTCTAAGAAGGTGAGACCTAGGGAAAAAAGAGCAAAATCTGACTGGCCTATTTTTATCCTGGAGACTACTGAGGATCAAAGAATCATAGAATGGTTTGAGTGGGAAGAGACCTTAAAGTCCATCTAGTTCCAACCCCCTGCCATGGGCAGGGACACCCTCCACTAGCCCAGGTTGCCCAAAGCCCCATCCAACCTGGCCTTGAACACTGCCAGGGAGCCAGGGGCAGCCACAGCTTCTCTGGGCAACCTGGGCCAGGGCCTCAGCACCCTCACAGGGAAGGATTTCTGCCTCACATCTCATCTCCATCTGCCCTCCTGCAGCTTCAGGCCATTCCCCTTGGCCTGTCACTCCCTGCCCTTGTCACCAGTCCCTCTCCAGCTTTCCTGCAGCCCCTGTAGGGACTGGAAGGGGCTCTAAGATGTCCCTGGATCTGAGCGCCTTGAGCAATTCTGGACCCCAAAGTGAACCTCAACAAACGAGGGAGGTTTGGTGTCCTTCTGTGGGGTCTAATAAACATAGCTCTGAACTTCATGGTCTTCAGGAATGGCTTGGTGGCTGCCCAAGGAAGGAAATGCCCTCTGTCCATTTTCTTTGGAAGTTTGGATTATATGATAGTGATGCTTCAGTAGACCTTCTGCCGTGTGTTTTGTGACATCTACATAAGCTCTCTTTCCCTAGAGAAGTCTCTTGGCAAAACAGATCTGAATGCCTGGGGTCACGGGAAGGACTTCTTGGAGCACAAAAGCTGCTTTGTTGATTGACCTACTTGTGGTGCTCTGTGTATCTGATCTTGTGCTTTAAAATCCTTTGTATATACATGTAACTCAAGGCTGTTTGGTTTCATTTGATAATTTAGGTGGCAAATTAAGATCTAGAAAGAGTTTGATGAGAAAGCAGCCGTTTACGGAGAGCTCCTTCCCGCTGACAGATGGCTGCATCTTTCAGGCCCAGGGTTCTCGGGGAACAAATAAATCACTGTTTGTCTTGGAGGAGCTCTCCAGCAAATGAGGAAAAAAAAAAAAAAGAGTAGATAAATGAGTCTCTAATGAGAATGGAGGTTAATCCCATGGAAAATGCTGGGAAATGTAATAATTTTTTTTCTACATCCTTTTTTTAATTCCTGAGTGCTACATCATTTGCATCCTACTGGTGGCTGTGTTTGGAGGAAGGATGAAGTGATCCCTCTGAGCAGGGGAAACCAAGCACAGTGATATCAAGTATAATTAATCTCAGTGACAGTCCTCTCTTACTGATTTAATTTTTTACAATAAAGCCAATTCTTAACACAATTCAAAACTTCCATGTCTTTTAGAGGGTCTTAAGCATTAATCCTCAAGGGATGCATAGCGAGTACTGGATTATGTTGTAGCCATACTTTGCAGCCCGTGAACTCTCAAAGAAAGCGTGTGCTTGTGTGAGGCACGTGGCAGGGGCAGTTGGAAGCCAGTTGCTCCAGTTTTATCTTTAGTGGGTTCTGGTGGAATAATTATCTGTATCAAACTTACCTACCAATTTTACTTGCTTTCCGAGTCCATATGATATTGAAACAAGGCACTGACCTTGTGTCAATATTGCATGTAACCTCTAAAGAGGAGGTTTTCTTGTGTGCTAATTTGTATAATTACTGGCTTTCTAATGAATTTTTTTTTTTGGCAGCTGCAAATTTGCAGACTTTTCCAATAAGCAGGAAATGTGTCATTTCAGAGGTCGAGCCCAACAAGTCGTGTCGCTGAGACCATGAGAAACCCCTTGGTGGGTGTAATGCCTGTTTTTGAGATGTGTGAGGTTAAAATGATTGGAATAATACTTTTAATTGCTCTGTAATTAAGGTCCATCGGGAGAAGCAGTAGGGACCAGCAGATATTTTTATAAGGCTAACTTATCCCATCTGACATGAGCCTGGACAGACTGTTAACGCTCTGTGGGAAGCTCTTCATGGAGAAAGCTGTGGATCTGAAAATAATTCAAAGTAAAAGTGAAAGAAGAATTAAACCGAGCTCAGGCGGGCTGTGTGTTATCTGCTTTTGCTTTATCTCATTGTTCAAAGCATAAATCTACAGAGCGCTGAGCATCTTGTATTCCCATATTTGGGTTTAAAATGGAAGCGGGATTAGATGTATGTTATTTATATGAACGATACCTTCTTACTCAGCAGATTGACTGTCTGTGTTTATTCAGTGTCACATCTGCTGGCTCTACTTGAACAAAAAGTTTCTGGCTCCTGTTGTCTGTCACTGTAGATCCAATACAATAGGGCCAGCTGGAGTCAAGTCTGCCGTATGTATCATCCGTAGAGTAGTGAGACAAAATTGGAAACTGTTGAGTTGCTGATGGCAGAGCACAGCTGGATTTGCGTATCCCATGTCAAATTTGTGATGCCGGTGGCCAGAGGACTCTTGCTTTGGATCACATGCCAGTAAGTCATCGTTGGTCCGAACCTGAAACCAGTGAAACTCACAGGCGCACAGCGGATCATCCCTGGGCTAATGCAGCCTCGAAACCCCGATACAAGCCCCGTATGAGCAGAGCGAGATGCAAACTGTTCCAGCGTGCCCTGTCCCATCAGTGGATTTTCTCTTAAAAGCCTCGAACGCAAAACTTGACTCTTTCTCTGTTGATTCTGTAACAGTAATGTTGTAGTGCTACTGGCATAATGACTGTTATTACGGTCTGTATGTGCACATATGGGTTTCTGGAGGCAGCTCTAAGCCATGTGTAGGCATCAGTTGGGATCCAAGAGAAGACAAGGCACAGATCTTTGAGACAGAAACAGCATGCCCTTGAGCAAGGAGGACAAGGTGAAAAATCGGTACAAGAGCTCACGTGCTGGATGGAGGTGTCCGATGCATGTATGTGTGTGCAGTCATCTGTGGGACCCAACGCAGTTGTCCTCTATCCTGTCAGGGTGCTGGAGCGATGGCTATGAGGGACTCGGTGCCAACCAAGGATTCCTGGAGGTGGAATCAGCTCAGTGTGATGAGGGCTACCGTCCTGCTGGCTACTCTGGTTTTGTTCTTTTTCCTCCTTCCTTTGGCATGCCAAACTAAGCTCCTAATAATGCGATCCTTCAGCAGCTCTTTCTACAGAGGCTGAGATGTTCTGCTGAGGTAGTCCTGCAAGGGCACTCCAGGTAATGACCTTCTGATTCGGTGTCTGTTGGCCTGCGTCAGGGCAGTACAGCTTACATTAGCTCTTTGTACTAAAACCCGGGGGTTAAATCTAAGCCAGTTCAACCAAACTGAGTCAGGTACTGGTTTTTGGCCATGCAGCCAGCTGATGGGGCATGTGCCGTGCAGCTGAGCACTCTTCCTCTCCCAAAGGTGCCTGCTGAGAGCTGTCCTGGCCCATGGAACCCCCAAACTGTGACCGGGAATCCCTTGGCAGAGGGCTGGATGGTCTGAATCAAAACTATGCCCGAGATCACGCTGATGCAGGCTCAAGCCAGGGCTCGGGCTTGTTTAGTAGCGCAGCCATAACCATAAAACCCAGGCTCACGGAGCAGTGGCAGCCCGTTGTGTACCTCTCACGGACTGAGTGAACTGAGCTGCAGTTCAAAACCTCAGTGTTTTTCCAATGACTACTACTTGTTGGGTAGTGTTTCCCAGGTGGACATGGCTGCTGTGGTGGAGCACCAAGTGTAGAGTTTGTGCTTCTGACTCGCCGAGCCTGGTGGATCCCTGGCACTGCTTCTGGGCTTAGGTTTGTAAGAACATCCTTCGGGTGCAGATGGTCTGTCTAGCACCCTATTGTGCGAGCTGAGACCCCATCATCCACCACTAGAAGTGCTCTAGTTTTTACAAGAAAAAGGGGTATGAAAGAGATGATACATACTAGTAAAAACTGCAGCTGCATATTTTTTTTTTACGTGATGCTGTAAAAGCTCAAGTGACACTTCTTCCTACAGATAGCAGTAGAGAAATCAAGCAACAATAAATATTGAAACAGTAGCACAACCTTGTAGACAGACCTTTTTTTCCCCTGTTAAAATGGAAATGAAGTGTAATCTTAGACATTATCAACTATCATAGTAATGCTGTATCGTGCTAAAAGCCAGGGAGCGGAGCTGGTTGGCATTTGGAGCTGTTGCACGCTGTAAAGTTATTCCCTATTTTTTTTGGAGGCTCTGGTTAAAATAACGTGCTTGACTTTTCTAGAAGGGATACAAGGCAACCGTGTACTTCCACTGACGAAGTTTTCAGGCTGTGGGTCGTTCGCTAAAACTACCCGAACACCTCTAAGCCATGTGAAAGGCGTCTTCTTAACGTGGTCCTTGCCTTTAACGCTTTTGTTCGCTTTCTGTGCCGCTCTTTTTGTCAACCTCGGGAACCATCAGCAGTGTTGGTCTAGGACTCTTTTCTTTGAGAAAGTTCCCTTCTCTCCCCACGGAGCTGAAAGAGGAAATTCATGAAGACTGCAATTTTAAAAGCAAAACCGGGCTTTTTTGTTTTCTGTTTGTTACCATACTAAATAAGATGGGATCTGGCCAGGGTTGTTATAGTAACTACTAAGATTTCCTCAAGAGAAGGAGAAAAAAATAGAACACAGACCCATTCATCTATTACTTCCAGTTTTTCATTCAGAGTTACATGCTGTTCTGTGGAGATAATTTGCAAGACACACAGTGTAGGTAATTTCAGTGACAAAAACACATACCAATAATGAGCACAAATGGCTCTCCAGAATGTTGTGCTGGCACTCCTGGGTTATTTTCTAGCTTTGGAGGCAAGAAGGGTTGTCTTCCCTGGATCCGCAGTCATTAGTCTGGCTTTTCACCTCTGGATTATCGGGCTGTCTACAATACTATACAATTATATTTTATTGATACTCATGCTAGGTAATAGCTTTCTCCTAATATGATATTTTTAAACAACCATGAGGCCAACAGTGCAAGAACAACTTCAAGAGGCTCAAGTCCCGTTGTGATCTTGTATGATCATTTTTCTTCACAGGTTGGAAATGCCTGAAACAGCCTGAAAATCCTAGTTGTTTTTCATGCCTGCAGTGCTTCATAGTTTTCTGGTGATCAACCAATGCTTTTTAACTGTTTTTTATAGTTGGTCATTCCAGCTAGAGTCCTGAGGGTCTTGAGGAGATTTGAGCCTTCCCAGAAGAGCATGGCCACGTGTCTGTGCTGTTGGATCTCACCCCGTGTGCCCATTTCTCAAGGTCAGCTTTTCTCCTCTAGGAGATCCTCAGCCCTTGAGGAACGGTGCATCACCAGAAAACGTCATCCTAATTCAGAGCTCTTCCTTTTTGTCCAATATCAAGAGGACTTGACTTAAATAATAAGGACTCATTTCTCTGTCTGGGATATTGGATAGACATGGAAAAGTATGACCAGTGACTGGCTTTATCTGTTGAAGTATTCAGAACACACTTACTTATGCTCCTAAAGAGTGCAAGCTCCTTGCAGGGAAGGACTCACCTATTCCCGCTATCACTTGCCTATTATTTTTTATTAAGATAAGGTTAAGTTTTAAGACAAATTTAGCATACGTATGCGTAAGGGAAGGGGGCTGAGAGTTAAGACATCCACTGAAGATCACTGAATCCATAGAAACCTCAGCGGCCTTGGCTGAAAGCAGTGGGAGGCTGGGAAGGTGCTTAGGGGAGATATTATTTCTGCTTGCCTTCATCTTGCTTCTCCCTGTGCACCTGCTTGTGCCCACTCTTGGAGAAGGTTTGAGTTGGGTGGATGTTTTTTCTGAACCAGTAATGAAAGCTTTTATGTATTAAGTCATTCTCTGGTTTTTGGAGCAAGGCACAGTGTTTCCACAGCCAGGTCTTTAGGTGAAATGGATGATTGCCTAGCCTTTGAAGAAGGGGGGAGGTTCTTCAACACGCTCAGTCCTTCATCTTTGATGCTTTTTGTAACATCTGATGAATATAGATTTCTGAATTTCACAATGCCCCAGTAAAATGGGAATAGAAGAGCAAAAGAAAGTTCTCGCATCTAGCGCTAAAATACAGCCCGGTGTGGGTCTTAACTGTCTGTCTTTGAGATCCTTCATACCCTCAACATAGCCTAGTCCCCTTCAGGATGGCGAATGAATGCACCAGCCGTTGAGGGTGATGCCTGAATCGATGGACCTAAGCCCCATCTGGCACGAGAAATCCAGAGCAGCTCTGGGAAGTTGGGAAGTCCCAAGCAAGCGGCTTAGCGAAGCGCAAGAAGGACGATGGGCAGCTCTTTCTGTAGGGGCATGGAGCATGGGAAACGCTGAGCCAAAGAGGGAGCCGATTTCAGGCCAACGCATCCAGAAATAGGGCAGAAAATATATCACTTGTCAGGTGTGTGTAGTGACCCAGGGCTGTGAGCTTCGGCTGGTAACGCTGACCTCGGCGTTAGCACCCAACACAAACGAGCCCCGTCTCTGAGCCCACATTTTGCCAAGAATATGTAGGTTTTTGCAGAGGTCGTCCCTGTCTGATGCCAACCCTCCTTTGGCGTCTTTGTACGGACTCTCCACTTCTGCTGAGTAGCCGCTAATCAATGCAAGAATATATAAAATATATAAAATACCAGGGCTGGAAATAACGTGGCACTGATGATGTGAGCTCAGCCAGTATAAAAACGGCCACGGACCCGATCCCAACCCGCTCGCTCTGCAAAGTGAAGGAATTGCCACTATTCCATATGTCTTCTGTGTTGAATGTTTTAAGGACAATAGTCATTCATTAATTGCCGCTTTCAGGTTGGCGTAACTGCTGGCGCTTCCAAGGAAACAACGAAATACTCTTTGATGTTTGCATGAAAGGGAGAAAAGTAGTTTCCCTGCTGCCAATCCCATGGACGTGAGCTCGTAATGAGCTCGGCGACGCTCGCCTTATTTACCGGCGGGTTGTGAGAGCGGAGTTTGCAGTGACGACGAGGAGCCTTGACACGATTACCCTAAAACCACAGGACTTTAGATGAGCCGCAATCACCCTACATGTTATTTTAGACAAAATATTCTGTATTTATGAAATGCCCTCTGGCACTAATATTAGAAAAGCTGCCCAAACAACAGAGCTAGTGCAGAAATGTCAAACCGAAGTCGATGTTACTCATCTGGATGACAGATAACCTGCAGGAGGCTTTTGAAAATGTTTAGCTGAGTGATTTGTTTTGCTTCAAATATTTGGGAGCCATTACTCAGTGATCTAGTGCTTTCTGCAGGCTTGGATAAGCGGATTTAATCCCGCTCTTTATACCCTGGCTTGTTCTTCTTTAGCTTGGGCTCATCAAAGAATCTTTCTACCTGTCTACTTCTCCCCTGTGTTTTTTTTTTTTATTTTAAGAAATATATATATTTTATACAGAGTGTATTTATATATACTCTATATAATGTAGTGCCTCTATATGCACACTATATATTTATTTTTTCTTGCAATTATTATATATATAGTTCTCAAAAGTATTTTATATATATATATAAAAACTTTGCTTCAACTGCAGAAGACTTTTTTTATATTTTTATATATATATATATATGAACAACTGTTCAGGGAGTAGACTGATGATTCTGACAGGCTGGTAGTATGGCTTAATGCTCTTGTGATCCCTTGAACACATGAAATGTATTTATTCTTCTATTTTATCACAATGTGAGGAAGATCTTTATTTATGCATGCCTGTATTTGAAAGGCGATAGTTGGATTCTGACTTTAACTGCGCTGACGATCGACTTGGGTATTTTTAGAGAGAACGTAACCAGTTGTGAAAACCCCGTCCGAATGAGCGTGTAAGCGGCGCCGTAAAAAAGCAGCACAGGTCAGCGGCTCAGCGTAGTGGCACTCTGAGATCCCTCTGAAGCAGAGGAAAACGTTGTGGTTTTTTAGATAAATGAACTCGACTCGAACGCCGATGCGCAGTGACAGAGCCGTTAGGTTGCCTTGCGTGCCGTTAGATGCTGGCTCCGGTGGAGCTGCTCTTCTTGACGTGGCTGTGCTGAGATGCGGCTAAAACCCGCTGGGGTGTCACTTTTTAGCAGGCGCCGAGTTCTCCGTGGCGATGCTTAATATGTGCAGGCTTCGACTTTGCTCTTCCCATCCGCCATACCTCCCCAGTATGGGCACTGGGAGAGGCTGTGGGGGCAAAGTCAGGTCTTCAGTCTAAGCGGTTTCCCTGTCGATATGAACCTGAGAGTTGGCGTGGGGCGATACCCGTGTCTGAGATGGGCATCCTCACTGCACCTGAACGTGTCCATTCTGTCTTTATTTTCTGCCTTTAAGCGAGAAGTCATTCATCTCCCGGATTTCTCGGATCTCTGATATCACGCTGAAGACTCTCAGGTTTTTATGATGTCTTCTATAGATGCGTTTCGAGGGGGAGTTGTTTGTATTTTCTTTTGTTTCTTCCTCTATACCACTTCTGTAGACAGCAGGGCTGTGCCAACCAGCAAAACGAGTGTCCACGCATCTTTTTTTTTTTTTTTTTTAATAATGCCATATGGGTAAAAGGACCCATCATAAAGTTTGCACGAAAGAAGGTATAATTCTATAACTTCACTCCATTGCTTTCAATAAAACGATTCAGTGCAGGACAAGCATTGCAGACCACACTGCTGTTTTCTTTGCAGAGTCGTCTGAAGGAAGCCGTGCAGTTGTTGGAGGATTACAAACATGGGACTTTGCCCCCGGGAGTCACCAACAAAGAGGTAAGAGGAAAAAGCGTTTTGTTAAATTTCTATTTCTTCCCGCAGTCTAAAGGAGGGAGGATGAGGGGGCGGTTTAGGCCAGATCTGCGGTAAATGCACTACTGCAGGGGTTTGGGTTTTTTTTATTTCTCCTGGTAAAATCCTGTACTGGTGCTGTTTGGTTGATTGCTGACTTCTGCAATGTTGCTTCTGGACCCTTGCAGCTCAACTGCCAGTGTGTTACAGTGAATTTGGGTTGTCATGAAGTTCCCACGTTCTGAATGTTGCTGAGCAGAAGTGATAGCAAGGGGCTTGCAACACAAACACACAAGTTTTTTATTTAGAACAAGTAGAAAGTTTGCGGTTTCTAACTTGCAGCATTATTGATTACCTTTGGCCAACGCTGTTGCTTCCCTTTCCCTGCCGAAGTGTGCTTGTACAATTAAAAGACAAAAAGTAACGTTCTTTTTTTAGCTGAAGGAAACCTCGCTGTCAGTCCTGTAGGTTCTTGTACCAGCAACTGTGATGCATCAGCCCCCTCTCCTACTGTGTTCCTGTTGGGTATAATAATTGCCGTTTCTTCATGGAAATAAATATCATTTGGGCTATGTGTAACCCTCTGGATATCCTGACGTTGTAATTATACCATCGGTAGTGGTACTTTTTGCTGGAGGATGTTCCTACTGTTGGGATGGAAGCTGAAGGAGGTTGTGGAAACCTCACTGATGCTGAGGTCTCAACGAAGTTTAGGCAGTTGCGGAGAAAAGGGTCATTTTTTTTGGTAGAACTTGATTCTGCTTCGGGCTCGGCTGGGTGGTCTCTCCAAGCCCCCGTCAGTCCCATCTTTGGGACTTTTGTCTGATATTCGTCTATGTGAACACATAAAACTTGTGAAAGCAGGGATGAATATTGCAGAGGGGCTAGACTGCTTTTTGAGCCTTTTACCCCCAAATCAGTAGCGTGAAACAAAAATCACCAATTTTTTTCCTGTGGGTATTATCTCAAACTCCTTTCTGCGTCTGTCCGTGTGTGGACACCTGACCGTTACACCGACACAGGGGCTTTTTCACGACGCTTGTTTGTGCATCTAGCACAAAAGACTTCGGTCCTATGTAATTTAATGTAATATAAAGAACGGCATTAATTGATTGGCGGACCTGCTGCAGGAGCTATAAGCAGCAGCCGTGCCAAAGGACTAGTGCACCTCCCAAGTAAACAGTGATGGAAACGGTAGAGAGCTCTTCTTCCACGCCCTGTAGGTCAAATAACCTTTTATTTTTATTTTTTTTTTCCTGTTCACATGTGATAATTTCTTCTCATCAAAGACAAGTATAGCAGGTAAATGAAGAAAATTAAAATTTGCATTCACTTTTGAAAGTGGCTACTTGTGCGATAGGTGCTGTGTTGGGAGAGAGGCATGGCTTCAACAAAAAATAAACGGAAATATCCCCTCCCTGCGTGATGTGCGGTACGAGGCGTTGCTCTCCTGGTCTTTTGATGTCACTGCATTCTTTCAACCATAATCCGATGGTAAGAAAAAAGAAACCGGGGTTGAGGAAAAGAGAAAAGCAGAGTGATGCAGCAGCAGATGACTCAGTTCCCATCTGCCTTCAGGCAGATGAAATACAAGTCATTCGCTGTGGCAAACCACGCAGACTTTTGACCTACATCTTGGGTTTGTGTGGAGACAAACCTAGGATATACCCAGGGTTCATTCAGAGTTGCATCGAGAGCAAACAAAAGTATCGCGTTCATTGTTTCCCTCAGTCATGACGACGTGTGCGACCTTGTTATGCAAGTTGGAGGATTCTGAGTGTAAAATAAAGGTATGGGGCGGAGGAGGAGAGGGAAAACGATGCCAAAAATGCCTTTCCTAGAGAAATGTTAGCACATCAGTGTAAAAAAAAAAAAAAAAATAGAATTTTTGTAGTAAAATCTTGACACGATTCACTTTGATCAGAGCGTCAATTATGTTAGAAGGCTTTATGTAGTTTGGCTGAGTGGAGGATAAAGTAGCTCTCCCAGGAGGAGCCTGGGGTGGAATTGCAGCACGTGCTTGTTCATGTATTTAACTGGGCTTTGCTGCGTTAATTAAACCAAACCACAGGGAGAGGTGAACATGCTACGGGTAGATCCCAGCAAGGCTGTGAGACTCGAATGTTCAGCCAGGATACCGCAGCCACTCTGTAAAGGGTAAAAGTGGAAGGGACCTGAAAGCAGATGACGATGGGAGCAACCACAACAAAGCAAGCAGCCTTGTTAACCTGGAGAAAGGACCCATGAAGCCAGCAGTCACCAGTCCTTCTTTACTCCTGGAGCTGGCTGATTGTACTGAAACAGGAGGTAAATTGGGCAAGAAAAGCATCAAACGCTGTTTGACACTCTGGTGGTCCATCTGGGTGAAGGTGAACTTCTGACTGGGTTAATTGGGAGCTTCCCATCATGGCATGACAGGCTGGCCAGCTCTTGGGCGATGGTGGTGATGTTCCTTGAGGGACACCTGAAAACCTTGAGTCCCTTTTGTCTGAATACTCTTCTCCCAAGCGTGCCTTTGAGCGGACTTGAATAAACTACTTGTCTGCATACGGTTGCAATGAAAGCAAGTGAAATCTTCAAGATGTGGTTGTCGATTATCTCTTGCGAAAGCATGATTAGCACCAAATGGGTGAATATCTTTATCCTCTCAAGCAGAGCCACCAATTTAGAAACAAACTTCTCCTGTAGGAAGGCATTACTTTGCAGTTTTAAGCTGTGGAATTGAAAATTGCAATTAATCATTGCACATGCGGATATTCTTTCTTCTTATGCTTTCCTCTTTGCATCAAAGGTGATCCTTGTAGTCTTTTATTGGCGTTAGTTGTTTCCATCCCCTGGGGCATCTTCTTGGGGTATCGGTCTGCCTTTGTGTTTACTGCTGTGCTGCAGTCACGAAATAATGCCGAGCTTTCAGCTTTGCCAACGGCCACCATTTCTGCTGAAGAACTAAGAGGCCCGGAAGATCTGCGTGAAAATGGGGTTTCATTGACTGCTAAGGTTGTGGTGACATCAGCTGTTGGGTACTTCTCATAGTCATTAGCCAGATACTCTCTTTTCCCTCTCCGTCTCCGAGAGGGAGGTCTACCAGTAACCGTGGTGGGAGCAGGGCTGTGGTTGCTGCCTCTGCATGGAGGACGTAGGGCTGGGTGCTGCTCTTAGTGGGCGCCACGGAAGTTGCGCTCTGAGCATCGGTTGTGTTCGAGCTCCAGGTGGAGGGGAGAGTGCGGGGAGATCTGGGTAGCTGGCAAGCTTGCCAGTGCCGAATTAAATACAAGCGTGCCAGATACATACAGCTGTAAGTGTCTCATTAATTACTGGTGCGTTTGCAGAACATACGATGTGCCAGTTGATTGCTTCGGGGGCGGGGAAGCATCTCACTTGCATAGATATCACCCCAAATTTTCTACTGGTGAACCAAAGTCACCTGGAGAATACATTTTTCCTTTCCTCAAGCTAAGTTTTAGCATTTTTACGGCTTTTCTGTGCTCCTCTATTTGCACGATGGACTCTGGCTACAAAGCATTAACAATTTGCAGTTGTTCTAGTGCTAATTTGGGAAAGGGATTCGCTGCCGCTCTGGAGAGGTGCCCACTTGGTGGCTTGCATGCATGGGTCGATGTTGGAATAAAAGACTGAGCCGTCTGATGTTTTACGTAGCTGATAACTGAGAGTCACACACACCTCTGCTGCACTGGTGAAGTTGCCACATGCTGGCAGAAGACCAGCAGATGAGAGGTAATTTGATTTTTGAGTGATTTTTTTTTTTTTTTTTTTTTATTTTTACCTCTCTTAGACTGTGAACAGAGCTAATCGTGTTCACTGTGGGTAAGGAGTGTGTGCTGGGGTTGTGACTTGGCTCATCTGATGCGGTAACACGATTGTATCTGAGAGAGGCTAATTTGCTATTATTACTCATCAAAAAGGCTGGGTGGAACTTCAGGTGATGCTCAGGAGAGAAGCACTCAACTTCATCCTCTTTGTTTAAGAGCCGATTCAGGTTTGGTTGCTGGAGCCCCTTAGAGGTGCAATTGCTGCCCTTATAACAGGCTCTTCAAGCATGGATTGGGTATGGCCCATGCGTAGAAGAGATGCCTGAATGGTCTTCTGGGCTTCATAATCAGAGTTAAAATCATGATCACCTTAGAAGCCTTTAAAAATAACAGTTTGGGCAGAGTTTTAATGCATTAGCTTTCTAAGAACCCAACACCCTCCCCAAATATCAGCTTTGAGATCAAGAAGACAAGTTGTTTTGACAGAGTTGTTTCACTAATCTCCTGACTGATCCACTTTTGTGGTACCGTGTGTTTGACAGTGTTCAAATTCCATTTTTTTCCCCCTCATTCAGAAATTCATGGTTCTCATGAAGGATGGCAGGCAGTAGCTGAAAGCATAACAACAGCTCAGCACAATCTATATCGCTTGCTGAAATGGTTTCACCACATGAAAAATGGAAAATATAAAAGCCTAAAGCTATGTAACGTCAAGTATCTCCTCCACACTTATCTTCTTGACAGGGTTCTTATAGAGCGAGTCTTTCTCTTCTGCATTTTCAGAGCAGATTTTTCAAAACGAGCTGAAATGGATCAATTATGGACTATCTAAAGAAAAAAAAAACAACCCTCTCTGAGGAGCCATAATCATCTAAAGAAAAAAACCTCTGAAGAGCCATAATCGTACTTTGCTCCACTTTCTCATGACCATCTTTCAGCCAGTTTCCAGAATAAATGCTGCTTTGTTCCAGTTACTCTCTGTGAGATGATTCGTGGACACCAACAATGCCAACACCTACATCTCTTCCACTTTCAGGTCTCACACTCATCCAGTAGCTCTTGTACTTGCTCGTGAACTGGAGTGATTTCACCGCTCAGGAAAATGCCTGTTAACTCAAGGTGGTAAAAACCTATTTCTTGGGCGTCATTAGCAAAAACGAAGAATCGATCTCTTAACTGTCAATAGCTGCTAGACTGCTGATGGCTTTTTATTGAGGGGAAACTGTAGGGTTTTTTCCTATATTAGAAAAATGTTTTAAAACCATGATTTTTATCATAGGTGTATCACTCATGTACTTGGCAAAACAGAGAATGAATAGCTGCTTGACGAGTGTTTATTCGGTGCTACGTATTTGAGCAAGAAAACATGCTCCAAACTCAACTTCTTCAGCTTTGCTTATTTACCCAGGTTGTTCTTTGAATGTTTGAGAGCCAGACTTGGGTTTTATTAGATACGAAGTTGGGTGTTTCAAATTCCACTTATTAAAACCCCAACAACCAAGAACATTCTGTGGAGTTGAAATACCCCACGCTGTAATTAAGCCCCCTCTCTGACAGGCTTTTACAATTTCATAAATTTTCTCAAAATCAAAAGATATCCTTGGTATTTGGGGTGTGTTTCTGGTCTCTTGGTCATTTGGGTTAGGTATTTTAAGAGGATTGGAGAACATGCTTGGAGAACGAACGCCCTGAAGGCTTTGGGGAGGTTTGGTCTCCCAGTGGGGGGTTTTGGGTGGTTGCGTGTCTCGGCATTGTGTCATTGAACTCCACGGATCCAGAAGTGTCTGATGGAAGAAACAGCTGTTTCTTGTAGAGGTTTAGAAGTACAAAATCTTGCTGTGAAAACTTCAAGAGCTGGTGACTTTAGTAAACTTCCTATTGCTTGGTTCTGTTTGGTGACTGCATCCATCGATGTCCTTCGTTTGGCTCTTTCTGCAGAGGGCAAGGGCAGTTGAAGCGCTGGCGTCTCATCTGATGACGTGTGTCCCCTTTCATCTCCCCATCCCAGAGGAAGCCAGAAACCAATAGGACCCTTGGAAGAGAGAAAAAAAGGAAATGTGCAGGATTCATATTGATGGGGGAAAGCGATCCAGTTGTCATTGATGTCCCGTCTGTTCCAGGTCGTGGATCCTGTTGCATAATTGCCCTTCTATGCGGATTTCTTCATCTCGTCGTATGCTCTTTGCACTTTGTGCTCCTCATTTAAGTGATCCCCGATTAGAAGTAAGCAACCTTTTTAGTTAGCATTCCTTACAGACCGCTCCACGGCAAGAGAGGGATGTGTTACAAGACCCACTGCCGCAAGCCGGTTTTAAGGACGGTTTCCACCGACGGCTCCCGGGGTTGGCAGAATGCGGCCCTTCGCACGAAGCTCCGGTGGCTGGTGCGATCTGCGAGTGGGTAGGTGAAAATGACACACACAAGTGCACTGGGAGCCAATTTGCAGCAGAAGGTATAGACTGTAACGTATCCAATTCTAAACAGGGCAGGCAATTCCCCAAACTGCCTCCTGGAGGGAATCTCCGCTGGAGTAAAAAGGTTTCATTTGAGGGAATACTTTCTCCTATAAAAACAGGCGTGGTAAAATATCAGCCTGATAAACAAGGATGAAGAGCCAGCTCGCTTAAAAACGGACGTTTTTCTCTAGCTCGGGGGCATCAGCGCTGAGGTTTAGCCTCAAACCAAAAAGGCTGTACCAACTGTAGGGCATAATGATGTGGCTTTTGTCCTTTATCCTCAGGCTTCTTTCGCTAATTTGTAGGATTGCATCTGTGTCCTCTGTGTGTGTGAGTCCCTTTCCCAACCTGTCCAACAGACCAGCACAGATTGGAGGAACAGATTGATGCTGGCATGTCAGCAGTGGTAAAAGTTAAGAGAAGCAGCACTCGGCGGCTATCAGATACAGAGAGATTTAAATCACTCCCGTTTTACGACACAGCTGCTTTTTACTGTGCGATTTTTTTTAATTATTATTTTTTTGCGCTCAGCGCTGCAGAAATGCGCGTGGCAGAAAAACCCTCTTGAACATCAGATGTGGACAAAGATATTCAGGCGCCAAAGGTCTGCCTTGGAAGGACTGCAGTAAGTTATCGGCGCTGGGGAGATTTCATTGTGAACTTCAAGCTGCTCTTGTCTTCTGGGTCTTCCCCAAAACACCTTATACTTTGATTTTCTTTGCTAGAATTCCCTGCAGTAATTCCATGCTTGAACTATGCTGCTGGCATGCCCAGCGAAACGTGTCCTTTCCGGTTTTGCCTTTGAAATTAGGGTAGAAAATAGCTGCTAAGCTATCAGCCTAATATGACTTGCGCATCGACCTAATATCGCTCCAAATATTGAACAGCAGCAGCTTAAGCTGCTGCTGTTCAATATTTGGAGCGATATTAGGTCGATGCACAAGTCAATCAGAGCCCTGATTTGCCCCATTTGTAGATTCATGCCGCTCTGTCCTGAAAACTTCGTATCTAAACAAGGAGGAGGGTACAGTCTAAGAAATACGGCGATGAAGGTTCATTGTCCTCTTCTACCTCCCCTTCGGTCCTGATCTCAGGCTGGCACCCCAGCTTCTCCCTATGGTCCTGCCAGCAGAGAGAGGTAAAGAGCCACAGAATAGCAAAAGTGTCTGAGGGCGCTTCGTGTGCGTTGAACAAGGACTCTCAAGAGTGAGGGATGCTTTTTCTCTGCAAGGTTTTTATTTTTTTAATGCCAGCACGGGGCCGATAAGAGGTTTAAAAACTCATATAATTAACCAAATGCATCCCCTGTATGTACGCAGCCGTTAATCTTACGGAGATGACTCTGTCCTTAAGCGTGCGCCCACAATGAAGATGGTACCTGTTAAATTCATCGTTCCTTGAACTTTGTATGTGAACTGGTGCAAATTTGTTCCGTGCCCAGAATATTGCAAGGGAAAGTGCGATGCCATGGCAGCGTGAGCTGATCTAAGTCAGCACTGCCATGTCTCTGCCTCCTTTCCTCCGGGCCATGTGTTCCCACCTCCTTGCTGGCTTGTACTAGCACAGCTGGTTCAGAGAGCTGATCTTAATAAAAAACTAAAGCTCCCTTCCCCCCTTCCCAAAATGATTTATTTTTTGACTCGAGCAGCTCCCTGTATATTCTGTCTGCTCAATGTCGTCTGTACAACGTAGGGGATGGGGAGGGGTGGTGGGGCTGTGGTGCCATAAACATCCACCAGCTCGAGCTGCTGAAGATAAGTCTGCGACGGAGGTAGGAAATTAATCCAGGTTTCATCTTGAGCTGTAGATATTTTGCTGACTAAAATCCTTGTAGCTCTGAGACACCAGGTGTTTAGATTTTTTTTGATCCATCCGGATCTTTCTCTTTATCTGCTGTGGGATCGTAGGCTGATTCAGGCTGGAGGGGACCTCAGGAGCTCATCTAGTCGAACGCAGGTCCCTGGATTTACTGTTGGAAATCTGTCTGTTCGTGTGACTGTGTTTACTTACACACAAATGTGAAGATGCATGAATATGTGTTTGTTAGAAATCAAGATAGTAGCGAGACGGCTCTATTGCCTGATTTTGTACCCTTAGAAACTCCGCCCTGAAAGCTTCACCCCTTCAGCAGAAGGGGGTGGTTGGAGGAAAATAAAATTAAAAATAAACCCAAACTGAATGATCTGTAGGGAAAGGAAAACTGCAGCTTTTTGAAATTGTCCCTTGGAGACAAACACTTGCTATTCTCCAGCCAGCCCCTTCCTGCGAGCGTTGGCGGAGCATGAACTGTGGTGTGTCAGTTGTGACTTCTCACTCTTCAGCCTTTCCAAATGCAGTTTTGGCAACTTGCTGTTTTGAAACTGTTTCATTTCTTCCCCATTAGTATCAGTGAAGTGAAAAGAGGCTCACCAGCTTAATGGGCATATATTTATTACTGTGTTCTTCCTTCAATCATGTTAGCAGCGGGAAGAGCCGCTCATGCTGTCCCAGACACAGCAGAGAACAATGAATCTATCAGAGTCTAAACAGCATCCCTTTTGGACAATAATAGCTTTTCTTAACAGTGTTGATGAAGAGCGAAGAGGTCCATTTGCAGTAAACTGTACTTTTTTTTTTTTTTTCCCCCTCTGGTCTCTTGCAGGATACGATAAAACGTAGATATATCGGTCATCCTGCTGCTTCCTTTTCTTTGCGAGAAAGTAGCCTGTTTGCTGAACTTGGACCTTCTCTCTTCTGCAGTCTAAATATTCGCTGTGACACTAAGATGGTCTAAGATGGGTCGGGCATTTTAGGCATCATTGCCAGACTGGCAGAGGCCAAAAGGCACCTAGGGAGCTCGGGCAGGGGTGTCGTAGGATAATGCACCTTAAAGAAACCGTGCTCAAGGCTGTTGTGGATGCTCTTAGTTACAACCTGGCTGTGCTTCAGCTCATCATTTGAGGATTAAGAGAGTTTATCTGAAGTCACGTCTAGATTACAAATCAGATTAGATTTGCAAACTCTGGGTGGCTAAAATAAGCTGAGACAAATCTGATCTTGAGCAGCCTAGTTGGATTAGCAAGGCTGGTTTCCAAAGCTGTGCTTTAAACCATGTAATGGCATCTAAGTCCTTCTCCAACCCTGGTGCAAGTAATGGTTTGCCGTGAGTGCTGCTTATTCTGCTTAAGCCTTCCCAGTAGAACGCTGCGAGGATTAATTAGTTAATGTTTATTGAGTGCTGCGAAGCTGCAAAGTGTTATTTAAGTGCTATCTTTTTTTATCAGTCGGGACGTGGTTCTGATTCCACCTACACTTGGTTTGGTATCTGTGTAAATCCGTGTATTTCACTGGAATCGCTCGTGGTTTCCAATCCGGTTCCCAACGCCGAGGCGCTTGCCTTGCCGTGCTGCGGTGCGGGCGGGTTATCTCAGCCGATGCTCTTCAACGTGAGGATTTTCTCAAAGGCTTTGTGGTTCTGCAGATGGGCAGCGGCTCATGGTGCTGCGACTCAACGATGCTTAGGACGGGGAAGGAGTTTTCCGGTGCCATCCCAGAAGAGCAGTAGCTTTTAGTGCCTCTTTCACTGACTTATTTCGGTGCCAGGGCAGAAAATGTATAGATACCCTTTGTGGTTTACCCCAGGCATTGGGTCATTTGAGCTTTATCTCCTTAGAGCTAAAACCTTTTTAACATAAAGATTATTAGGAGGACCAGGGCTGTAAGTGTCCATTGGTGAGATTTCCTACTGAGGAGCAAGTGTAGACGGTGGTGTCTGTTACCTTGTTTTCCGTGTTTATTGGTAAAGCCAGACATCAGATTCCATATATATTAGCAGGTAGGGTTGGGCACATCAGCCAGGTTTACATTAACTGTGGAACCAAAAGGTCTGGGATTCCACCGTGGTAAATCCAGAAATCTTGCTAAAAACATTCAGCTTTGGCTGGAGCTCGTGGTGTGCATTTGTCTCTATGTTAAATGTCACTTTTCAAGAAGTGGGATTTTGGGATTGAAGCTGGGGAGAAGTGGGAGAAAGCCACGCAAAGCATGAGTGATCGCATTCCTGGGGGAGAAAGCACTGGTGGAGAGCGAAGCAGAACACGTTGTAGCTCTGCTGGGCTGCACCAAACTGCCTTGAGTTTGGCACTGGTGTTTAGTTTTAGTGAAATAATAAAAATAGATACTCATTTGTTTTCATATTACCTGCTGAGAGGTTCTGGGGATGCTGCCTGGAGTGGACTGACCGCCATAAATGCCTTTAAGAACTAGGAAGACAGGAGGGAAAAATGCAGTGCTGTAAGAGAGGATGACGTGTCGGAGAGTGCAATGCGGTGAGCACTTGGGAGATCTTCATCTGTAACTGTGTAAACTTAAAACCAATAAAAAATCTCAGAAGCATAATGAAATAAAAGGGAAATAATATCAATGAGAAGCGCCTATTGTCTGGGATGGACATCCTATTTCAGCAAGTGGGGCTTCAGCGGTGAGGCCGTCGATGGATGTTCTTCTCTAGCTGCGTTTTCTGCAGACTCTACCTTCTTGCCAAAAGGGCTGTGAGGAGCAGTTTCAAATGGAAATGTCCCATGGCACTGCTGGAAAAAGGGATCACACGAGTATTCCAGTATGTTTAACCCTATAATGAAGATTAATATGAGCTAACCCTGCTGATGGGAGCTGCTGCTTGAGTGCTTCTGGGTCAAGGTGGTGGCCCTGGGGAAGGACCAGATTTGTGGGAGATCTGTTTGGGAAAAGTGTAGTGCTTAAGTCTGGGATGCCTAAATGTTCTAACATAAAATCTTCAATTTTCATCAAATTCTCCTTGGAATCCAAAGAAAGCCATGCAAGCCGTGAAGTCGGTACGAGCTGCAGGTGCTTGACACTTTGGGATGTTTTTACATCTCAAGCCAAACCCAGTTTGAGCCAAAACTAATCGTGTAGGTCCCATCTTAAAGTCAACGGAGAGAAGCAAGGAATGCTGGAGCGCAGGTTGTCCAGCCTGTGCTGGTCATCTAGTTATGAGGAGTCAAACTGCTTGTTTTCTGCCCACGGACATAAAGGAAATCCAGAGAATTTGCTGCAGTATTTATTATGCTGTAGACGTCTGTTAGAAGGGATGAGTCCCACCTCCGGTGTCTTACTCTGGCCATTTGACTACCGGTTAAGGGATCTAGAATGAAGTTAAAACTTGTTCAGAGTCATCGCTTATCACTTGATACTAATGTGATGCCAGAACCTTGTGCTGGTCTGAAGTGTTCCTCAGGGAAGTTATACCTTTTGAGCAAGGTTTTCTTTTTTTCTTCTTCTTTTTTTTTTCCCTCTTTTTCCTCTGGTTTTGTATCATTTAAACAATTGGGATTATTGGAAAGCACATCTGGTTTTGGATGCTGTCCCTCCATGAAAGCAGCTTGCTCCTTTTCTTCAGAACAAGCTTTGCTGCATCACGCGTTCTGCTCCTGACACCCAATATTTGGAATTCAGTGTGGGATGGATAATCCAAGCTTTGCTTTAATAAGCCTTGCAACTCCCGGAGTGTGAAACTACTGGCAGTTTCTTATGGGGTGCAAACTCCAGTCTGTTACCTTATTAAAATCAAGATTTTGTGGGTGCAGGCAGGGTCTCGTGAAAGGGTGAGAACCTCTCTGATGGAGCAGGAAGGGGATGAGCAGATTTTGAGGTGGAGCTCTGTCTCCGTTTGACTGGACAGATGAAATAAATTAACTAAAAATAGTCGTCGTCCTGAGAATTTCCTCTTTGCCCTTGTCTTTACTAGGGGAATTTTGCAAACTGTTGTGGGTGATGATGGTGCAAAGTCTAACACAGTTAAACCGCTTAGTCTTTGCAGAACTTAAACTTCCGTGTTTTCTCTTACACGTAGGGCTCATCTACCATGTGACTCCTCATTAGCTCTTTGAAAATAACTGTGCCTTGTCGTTACGCATGTTCAACGTGCGGTTAATCAGTAAGAGCTTTTCTCCGTAGAGTTATTCCTGACGTGGCATATCCAGAGCACGCATCCGTGGATTTAAGATCTTTTCAGTGTCTACTACTGCATTGTGCAAGAGACTCAGATCTTGTTGGTGCGTACGGTCGAGGGAGGGAAGCGTTAGAGCATCCGCTGCAGATTCTTGACATCAAACCTGCCTTTGTGTCTCCATTGACTGTAGGGAGGTGGTTGCTGGCAACGCAAGGGAGTAGGTGGTGTGAATCTGTCCGTGCTCTCCTGACCGTAGACACTTACAGCCAACTGCACTTGGGTAGGGTGGAACTGGCCGCTTGTTTTGGCAGCGTTGGAGCCTGCTGTAAGCAAGGGCGAACGATTTGTAAACATGGTTTTCTAATCTAGGTGAAACTTTGCGCAGAGGGGAAAAAAAAAATTCCCATCTTTGAGCCCAGGACCATGGAATCTTACTGTATTTAATAGGAGGGAAGTTAATCTCTTAAGAATAACTGGTACCCTTTGTACTGTTTTTATGGTGGCAGGTGTTAGCTAATAGATTTGGGCTGGATATATTCTTGAAATAAATACTTTTTTTGAAAGCTATCTCTAAGCTGCGATTCTGCTGCTAAATAAGGAATGCTAATGAATGTCCTGTCAACCAAAGATCACATCTATTCCCCAAGAGTTATTCCAGTCTCTAGCTCCTTACGGCAGCTTTGGTTCTCTTTAGATCGCGGCAGTCTTTGATACCCATCCTTAAACATCATTAGCACCTAATGTTTCTGTCTAACTGAGTTCAGTTCCTGAGTTCAGGCGTGTAAAGCTATCTGCTGTAGGTGCTGTAGAGCAAAGGGGTGAGTATCTCTTCCTCAAAAAAACTGTAGAAAAAACCAGAATCCTGGGAAGGATGGATGGATATCTTGTCCGTGAGTCCAGCGTGCTGGGACCGCTTGCGGGTGGTCCTGGAGCCGATTCCTCCACGACCGTGAAGGACATCGCCATGAAGCAGAGCCTGATCTGTCCTGGTGGAAGGTCGCGCTGGCCACAGGCTGGAGAAACTCGTCCATTACTGCCCGCTTAGATTGCTGGGCAGACAGTGAAATATGTTAACAGTGCTCCAACACCCCTGCCCCCTTGTTCTCCGAGCTTCTTTGGTGTAAACCCATGTACGAGCAGGTTTGGTTCTTGCACCCAAATTTGAATGGTGGCAAAACCCCGATGTAGCTTTGAGCAAGTAATATACAGCAAAGCTGATGTAAAGGAAGATCATCTATTACAGGAGACCCACCCAGTATAGGCTGACTATATTTACTGATCATGGACCTAGATCTGACATAAATTGAGCACAAATCTGGAGTGGTTCCACATGCTCCAGTGAAGATGCTTTGGGTTCACGCTAGTGTAAATGAGATCAAAATCTGGCTGCTTCTCGAAGATGGCCGGAGAGAGCGTGAATGAAATCCCCAGCAAAAACAGAGACTTGCTCTCAGAAACGAGCCCCCCAGCTGGCAAGACTCGTCAGAGTACTGGAGCTATTGAAAAATGCTGCAGACAGAAAATGAATTAGAGGATAAAAAAGTGAAAATGAGCTGGCAGAATCTTTAGGTGACTCATCAGGTGCATCTTGTAAAGTCTCTTTCTGAGAAGTAATGAAATCGCATGTTCTAACAATATTTGCACTGCAGCAGGAAAATGCATAAATATTGGGATCAAGTAATGAAATTAGATAATTTGACCAAAAAACCCATAGTGCTGGCTCAGAAACCGTACCTCTTCTTTTCTGCTAGTCTTGGTGCTTGCAGTTGGAGATGAAAATCCCGTGACTTCATTTTACATCAAAGATAGGCGAGACCTAGGCAGCCACAGGGTTACCAGGACACTTTGGGTAGTCATCTGCAGCTCAAGGTCCTCCACTTTCACCCCATGGAAGTTCTTGAGGTGGTGGGCAGGCAGGTGGAGAAAAGCCCTGGCAGCTGCCTGAGCACGCAGCCTCCCACCCTTTGGATTTTAGGATTGGTGAGGGTAGACACATCCCATCCCTGCCAACCACAAAGATCGTCTCTTCGCGTCCTTCAACCTCTGTTTTTCAACTGTAAAATGGGGAATAATGATTTTCCTTAAAAAGGGAAATTTTCCTCAGGGAAGAGCCCTGTGGATCTGTGCATCAGCCGGTGACATTTAGACATTCCAGTAAGTCATCGCACGCGGTGGAGTTCATCACGGAGCTTCTATTCTGGAGTGAGGGCTGGATTTGGAGCGAAATACTGGGGTTGCTGGTATCAGTGGGTCAATCAGTGCTATTTATAATAAAGTAATTACCTTATTGCAACAGTATTTTCATGGATTTGTATGTGGGGAAGGCATTAAACCTCGGGTGAAGAAGAACGGCAGAACGGGGCTCAATTTATGCCATAATAATGATAAAATCTAAAGCATGAACACGCGGATTGCAGAACACGCACACGGCGCTTGGGTAGGTGTTGTGGTGGGTAATCGTGAGCTCTGCAAGCGAAAAGAGCTATCGCCGCCCTCGGCTTTATCAACAGCAAGAGCAGAACTCATCAGGTTAGCCTGCCCTTGGTTTGGCACTGGTACAACTGTTTTTGGAATAATTTGTCTGGTTTCTGGCGTCCTCGATTCAAGAGGATGTTGACAAATTGGAAAGATGTAAAAGAGCCACAAGGGTGGTTAAAAGACTGGCAAACGCGCCTTGCCAACGAAACAGCCAGTCTCCTGGCTCGGATGAATTTTGTATTTTTTTTTTTTTTTTTCCTTTAAGAGAAGGTTAAAGGGTGGCTTTAGCAGCTCCAAGTACCTGTGTGAAGAACAAAAATAGACAGCGCTGGAGGCTGTCAGACAGAGGTGTAACACAAGCTGGTGCCTGGAAGTTGAAGCCAGACTTGAGCTGAACAGAACAGTTTTTAATAGTAAAAGCAATGATCGGTTGTGATATTTTACAGGAGTCCTGGTTTTTTCATCCATCTCTAGAATTATATGCATCAAAATCAGGATTTTTTTTTTTTGAGATTATAATTTGAATTTAAGCATAATTCGTGGAGGAAAGCCCTCTGGCTTTATTAAGCAGGGGGCAAACGGTGGGTTTGTGTATATGCCAGAGCATCTCTTGATGTTGTGCATCTACTCAGGGGCTCTACCCGCACCTCACGTCGGATGTTTCTTCCTTGGTGCTCGTAGATCTCGCTGGCTGAGCCCGATTTGAGATGTATGGATGCTGCTGAATTACAGTCAGTAAATAACAGTAGGCACTTGTGAGAGTTTTAAATGAGATTTTTTTTTTTTTTTTTCCTCTTCATGAGCATTTTTCGGTGCACATGTTTCCCCTCTTGTGAAAAATGAAAACCAGTGGCCGGCTTATTCGGAATCCGGGTTTTATTTGAAGCGATACTTCTTGTACTTCCCTGCAGGGCTTGCTCCACCTTTGTTCCCCAGCAAGCCTCCATTTCCGCAGGAAGCTCATCCGAGGAGAGGCTGTGCTAAATTTACCTTGAGATCTACGTGCCACAGAGTTACTGAGATAATTCTCGATTTGTAAAGCTTATAGCAGAGCGTGAAGCCTGGCTGTTGTTATTCTTTCTTACCGTTCAACATAAGAAAGAATATCTTCTCTGCCTTGCTGGTCTTACCGGCCGCGCAGATTTGGAGGAGCTCGGTGCGTGTAAAGGATCTTTAAATACATCCCGGAAAGATGCAGAAAATGAGTCTGTTTAAAAGCAGTCCCTCGCGTTCATTTACTACAGCAGCTAAAAGATGAATGTTTGGGGTTTGGTATAAAACTACACTGCTCATTTTTTTAAATGCAATGTTCTCTTTTATTTTTCTAGCTGTGGGGAGCTCAAAAAATAAAGCAGGTAATACGCTTTTTTTAATCTTTCATTATTGTTTTCAACTATTGCTGCTTTTTTCCTTTTTCTAAGCAATGCTGTCCTCTTCTCCATTATTGACTTTGCCAGTTGCTGTTTTGTCTTGCCACAGAAATGTAAATGCAAAGAACACTGTTGCCACCAAAGAGTCTGATTTTTTTTTTTTTTGGGTGTATTTATATATTTTGATGTCTTCATTTTCTCCTTCCTGTCTAGTCAAGAGATTTCTTGTCTCCAGTCTTTTGAAAATACTTTGACAGTTCTTTGGTAGGGCTTGTAACTGTGTCGTACCTTCCTCTTCTGCAGTCCCGCGTCGCTTGGGGATTGGTTTTTCATCCCCAGCCGGTTCATGCCAGTGCAACCTCCTGGGCTCGCTGTAAAATTTGGTAAAAATGGGCCAAGTGAGCTTCCTTGTCTGTTCATTGGTAAAACAGATTTAGGATTTCCGTGGAGGTTGGGCTGTCCACAGCCGCCAGCGTTGGCTGAGACGCTGCGGATACACGCAAAAGTTGAATTATCTGGCAAATCCGAATCCTGTGGCATGCGAGGGGGGGGGGTTTTTGGGGTCACCCTTATGATGACAACCGGAGCGGACCACACCTGCACGTTTTTATCCCAACTCAGCCAGGTCCTGAGGCAGCGCCTCAGGTTTCCTACGACAGGCCCTGCGGGCTCGTGCAGACATACCGGCAGACGGGGAAGATGTTCCTCTGTCTGAACCCATCCGTGGTGGCCATGCCGAGTCCTTACGAGGGTCTCCGGCGATCCGCACGAAGCGATGGAGACCCTCGTCCCCCCACCGAGCAGGCAGTGCTGCCTCCCCACCCCTCCGCCCCAGCGAGGGCTTTTCCTTTCTTTCACAGGGCAGAGTTTCAGCCGGGACATTCAGCTGCACCTCGGTGCAGATGCTGAAAACAGGCAGGGACAGAAAATAGGTTTCCGGGTTTTTTTTCCTCTATAAAGTTGTATTTTCCCCCTGGGGTTAATGTACAGCGGTGGGTGGCCTGTGGGGACATTATAGTACCAAGAATGAGCCACTTTTTATATTTCAGGTTAAATTATTTACCTTTGAGTGATTAACTTACACTAAATTATTGAAGGAGAGGGGAAAGCAGCGGTAGGAGGAGGTTTTGTGGGGGCTGACGAACAACAACTGCCCTCGGCCGGAGCTGCAGAGGCAAGGGGGGTGCTCGGACGCGTGAAGCCCCCCGTACCCCCCTGGCTGAAGATGCTGTTTGGCGAGGACAGGGCTGGCGTCGCCGCGCCTTGCCAGCTGCTGCTGCGCCTTCACCGTGTCTGTTTGCTGACTGTTTTACAGGCCATCATCCACCCCGACACAAACGAGACCATCTTCATGCCTTTCCGAATGTCAGGTATAGTATGTCCCAATCAGGCGATCATTAATTTTACTGGGAATTTGTACAAAATGGGGGGTTTTTAGGGTTTTTTTTCCCCTCCTGTTTTTGAAGTGCATCTTGTAAACATTTCAACCAAGTTCGGAAAGTAATTAAAATGTGTAAATCCCTTTGCAACGAAGGAGAATTAGGATCCTAGATGCCGATGCGAGATCTAGTGCTTAATACTTTCCCCTCCTTCAGATATCTTAACGTGGACTCAAGCTAATATTCCTTCTGGCATTTTTGAGGTACCTGTCCCTATAATAGGCATTTTAACTTTGTAGGAAACAACAAGGCCTGCTGCCCAACGAGCAGCTTAGGGTTTTAGTCTCCGGGAGAGAATGGGATGAGCCCTGTTTTTCCGTGTGCGGTGGTACCTAACATCCCTGGCGCTGGGAGCCCAGGAAGGATCAGCTTGTCCGTGGCTGAACCAACTTAATTATTAATTTGTTGCCTCCTCCTTCCCATTTTGGGTCCACTGCTACCCGTGTTGTGGGTTGAATACAGCTCTCTTGAGGATGCAAGTGCAGCCTTGGTCCTTTCCCAAAGGATCTATTTAAATAAACAGAACCTTTTCCATGTGTTTGGGAGGAACATCTTCACCTGAATACTGGGTACAGGGGAAGAAGAACAGGGTTGGTGGGTTTTGCTCTCCAGTTCTTTGAAGAAGGGTGATTTTGAGGGTGAAGTGGAGGGTAGAAAAGCCAGGACCCACTCCTTTGCTGCCTTGTTCTGTATTTCTCTTGAATTTTTCTTCCTCTCAGGTCTCTGCCCTTTCCAACTGTAAATTGGATCCATGAGGCTTAATTCAGTAATGTTGGTAAAATGCTCTGAGACCTTCTAGTGGAAGTCATAGAGATGAATTATAATTAGCACAGAAATTGGCAGACTTAGCAAGGGAAAAATGTGAAGCATTTGATTTTTGTGGCGCTCAACAAGATTTGGGGTAACGGCTTATCTCTAATACAGAGAGCTTTAGCTTACACGTACGATTAAAACAGTCCCTCTCTCCTCCATGGTGCAAATATACTTTCTTCAGCTTATACCCTGTTCTTTTTTCTCCTGACTTAGAAATCAATGACCTCTCCTGGTATAAAATCGTTAGTGGAGAGGTTGATAAAGCAGATGGTGAAAGAGAGAGGTCCCACCTATGGTGGCATGGTCCTGTTCCTTAACTGGCATGGGCTCCACAGCTTGTGAGATGGCTTCCTGAGCATCTTCAGCATGCTAACCTGGTGGGACCAGGCTCAGCGAGAGGAGAAGGGGCGCAGAAAGCTGGAGAGTTTTCTCCTGGGTTAACGAGGGTAGGTTGTAGGAGGGTCTGATGAGCAACAGAGCTGGCACAAGGGAAGGAACAGATTGCATGACTGAGCCTGGGGGGGGGGGGGCAGGATCTCCCCCTTTCCGTGGCAGCGAGCCACTGGGTCAGCTCAGTTAGCACCACCGCCACGGCATCCTGCTCCTCTTGGTCCGGACCGAGCAGCTCCCGGGCTGAGCTGTCATCCCCTCGCTTCTGCTGATTTGAGTTTTTGCTGGCTGCCTAGCCCGGCTCACCACCACGACGCGCTCTGAAGTGCTTCATACCACGTACTGCCACGGGCTGGGTTTACTGGAGTAAGCGTTAGGGTCCAGGTGTTATAAGGTTCAGGGAAACTCTTAGACCGCAACCCAAGAAAAGCAAATAGAGGATGGGAAAGAGATTGGGCAAATATCAGGAGGCTGCTCTAGTTGATGCTTGGTGCAGCAGGGGTAGGTCACCGACGTCCCCGTGGTGGTACGGAGCTGGTGGAGGTGAGCGTAGCCCGTCCTGCCACGTGTGGTTTCTACCCTAAACTGAGAGTTGTCTTAGATGTGATTTTTTTTGTTTTTCCGTCCCCAAACTGCGTATTAAAATGCATACATCTCTTTTTCTTTCTTTCTTTTTTAATAGGTTACATTCCCTTTGGAACACCCATCGTAAGTATTTTAACATCTCTCTCCGCTTTGTTTGCGAGTACCAAGAAATGCGTTTTTTAGCGCTCACAGACAATTCTCCAAATTCCACCTCACCACCTCGTGACACGTTCCCACCGGGTTCCCACCTTTCCCATTGCACGTTACCAAGGGCTTCGTCACGTCAAACCTGCCCTACGGACGTTGTGCTCGACATTCTTTATCTATTTAACGTTGTTCACCCAGCTCCTTGCAACGTCTTCAGCTTTATCTTTCCCTTCTGGAAAGGGAAGACCGAGATGAGCTCATTGCCTGCAAAATGCAACTTCTGCAACTCTCGGATTTCATCTTTGGATGCTTTTCTCCCCCCCCCCGCCCCTCTTTACATGTTTTACAAGTCGTTTCCTGAACGTGACGAGCTACAGCACGGTGAGGCCGGTGTCGTGCGCTCTCGTCTTGATTAATTAAAGCGGCGAGCGCTTTTCCTGGGGTTATTGCTAAGGGCGTTTTAGTTTGTACTTGTTATTGTGCGATTTCTAAGCGTTTGGGTGCTCTCGATAGCGAAAACCAGAAGGGAGAGAATTCTGCCTGTCTTCCTAAACGCTGAAACTTCAGCTCGTCTTCAGGATCAGGAACGATTAATTAACCCCGTTTGGTGAATGGGGAAACCGAGGCACAGAGTTTTCCCCCAAAATTCCCAAGGCTTGTCGCTCCTCCTAGCTACCAGCTCCTGGCTCAGCCTACTAGATCCTGCGTATTAAAATGGTTGAAGGAGTAAAATCTGCTAAATTTAATCTGCCTAAACCCAGTAGACCGTGGCGTAGTACTTGCCTAAAGGTAGCGATCCTTTCCCAAACAGCGATAGCAGGGTTGCTAGCACCTAAAAGCAGAAATCATCACGGCCGTTACTATTTGTTGTCGTGGGTAAGGGTTTGGTGGTAACTTTGTATGGGGCATTTTAAAAGAAAAGGTTAAACAAAAATGAGTTAACGATCAATTTGACAATGAAATCGGCCCAAATCCAGAGCTGTCAGAGGAGCCGAGAGCTGTCAGATGAGCCCAATTTCACTAGCTGTAAAGGATAAACTGGAACCTCTTGTCATTTTAAAAAAAAAAAAAAAAAAAAAACCCAAACGTTTCAAATGTTAAAATTAAAATGTAACATTTATGCCAATCGATCTGTGAAATTTAGTGACAAAATTGGCAGCCTGCTCTAGCATAAAAACAGTTTGAGTCTTGCATTTCACATAGGGGGATGGGATTTCCTCAAGAGAGACTTTACTGTGCCTGCGGTGGGCTCTGGCTGAGCCAGCGTGCCCGTCCTCGCCCGCAGAGCCGTGCCGCCGTGCCGTTGCACCCGCGCCACTTGTCCCGGTGTTGGGGGGTCCGTTAAACGCCCTGCGTGGATACCGGCAGAGATGTGATCAGCTTAGGTATTAATGGGTTTACTGCCTACCAGTCCATACCCGATGCTGCCTGTATACATACATGGTGGTGGTTTTTTTTTGTTGTTTTTTTTTTTCCCTATAGCTAATGCAAAATAATTCAGTACGGTTTAGCTCATTCTGAAAGAGATTAAGGTCTTGCTGAAAATAATCGTTTCTTTTCTGGCCGAAGCGGTTAACTCCCCTGACAAAACCAAATCCCGCGGCTGTTTATTCTTTCCCCGAGTTGCAATCGTTTGCTTTTCTTTTTAGCCTCCGTCCTTTCCCGGCTCAGGTTTACGGTTTAACGTCAGCGGCGGAGCGGGGCTGGGATGGAGGATACAGCAGTGCGGGCAGCGTTGGTGTGTGCCCACCTGGATTTCAGCCCGGGAGGGAGCAAATCCAGCCGCTTGCACGATACCTCTTTGCTGCGAGGGTGAGATGCACAGGGCGGCTGCTGGGCTGTCGCCTCTTACCCTGGGTTTGTGCTTCATCCCAGGGACGAAAAGGCTCCCAGGAAGATTTATCTGCGGTTAGGAAATTCAGCCCAAGCCACGGGCAGTGAGGATGGAGCAGAAGCCGTGCTGCTGTTCCCAGCTGCCACCCGCAGCTTTGAGCACCTTATTTTCCCCAGACATTTAAAAACTGGGGAGTCTTGTTGGGGTTTCGAAGCGCGTAGAGAAGACCCGGGTGTTAGTACGGGGTCGCAGATGACGCTCGCTGGCGCCCGAGGCAGGACTTGGGGCTTGCAAGAGGAGAGCTCGTAACGCAAGCGTGCCACGAGGCTGCTCGGAGCCGGTGGACATCCGAGCAGCGGCTTTAGCCCCAGCTTTGGGGCCACCAAGGGCCCTTCACACCTGATAGGCAATTAAATTTTGTAGCTGGTACTCTTCTAGTGTTTAGAAGCTTTTTTTATTTTGTTTTCCTTCTTAGTTATTTTTTCCCCTGACAGTAATTAAAAGTGAAACTGTACATTTCTTGACAGACTCTTGCACATATGGAGAGTTTGCATTTAAACGTGCCTCTTTCAGTCATACAGATTTTGGGTGCTCTTTTTTATTTATTTATTTTCCTCTTTTATTTTTCTCGGCGCTCAGCTTCAGCTGACAATGTAAGTAGCTGCCTGCAGCCTTCCCTCTCCTCCGGAGCCTCGTTAGCCCGCTGGCTTCAGGGGCGTAAGTCAGTCCTGGGCTGAGGAAGTTCATCGCCTGTTGAATTTGTTTGGTTAAGACCGGCAACGGAGTAATTAATGACAAGATCCGCATATTGAATGGGAGCGGTAAATTAGTGTAACTTGCACAGATTGGCGCTCGGCCAGCGCACAAAGTAGCTGTAACTTCACGAACGGCTGTAGGAGGAAAAGCTGGAGGAGGAGGAGGAGAAAGGAAAGATGATGTCGATGAAATCAGGCCTCCCAACCCCATTACCCTTTTGTTTGTTGTTATTTCTCTCTTATGTCCTTAAGCGTAGAATTTGCCTCCTCTTCATCTGCTGCTGCTGCAGATGTGCAGGGGTGGCCGTAGCTTATCCCTCCTTGCGGCAGGCTCCCTGTGCTCTGGCAGGCAAATTTTCTTTCTTCTCAGCTGCTGTAGGAATAAACGTGAAGAAAACGGTGCGGAAGATAGTCCGAGTTGGTTAATAAACTCACAGCCTTCTGGCCCGGATGCCCCCGAGAACGTTTCAGTTCACACGAGCATCTTGAAAATAAATGTATTTGGAAGTAAAAGGAGTCGTTTGGTCCTTATACTCTTAACAAAGATGCGAGTGTAATTTTGCAACAAGAAGACCGTCGTCTTCGGGAACTATCAGACGTTCGAGGCACAGGAGGGGAGAAGATGATGATGATGTTAGGAAGTACGTCATCTTACCTGTTTCTTACCCAAGAACTCATCTTCCCGTCCACGTTTGTTGCGTTTGTCATTGAGAGTCCCCTTGCTTTGCATCCCTTTCCTCCTGGTATGGTGTAAGAGGAAGGATTGCCATAAAACGAGGCAGGAAGGCGCCTGGCAGCACTGCGGTCTGTGTAAGAAACGGAGAGCGTAACGAATTGCAGAGCCTGTGCCTCTGTGGTGTGTTGAGCCGCGTCCCAAGGCATAGGCACCAGACACGTGCTGCGGTGGGTGACCTTGCGAAGCCTGGGGCGTCATCCCGTGCTGGGACGTAAGCCTCTGGGAGGCGGCCGATCGTCAGCCTGAGCTCGTAACCCAAGCAGGAGTTTTCGCAGCTGGGAGTACGACACATCAACAATTCTCTTCTCTTAAAACAAAATTCAGGCTCCCAAACAGGAGCACATGTGCTTCCAGGTGGCACTCCTGTCTTCAGATGTTCACATCGGATTTCTTTCTTGTGCTTGAAACAGCGAACGTGCCAAAGGAACATAAGAAAACCCCCCTTCACTGCCAATAGTAACAACTTTGAACTCTTGCATTCGTGCGATGTTTGCATTGTACTTCAGAAATACCTGGGATTAAACAATTGATTACATTTTAATGAACTCATCTTTGGACGGTATATGCTGGCAGGCTCTTTTCAAGGTGCGAGCGATAATTAAAGATGCAAAGCTTTCACGGGCGGCTGTGTTACCCGGTTTCACCACTGGAAAACTGAGAGACAATAGGCTGTCAGGAAGCTCAAGAGCTATAAAGAAATTAAGCTATAAATGAAGATAATTTATTGAAGTCATTAGAGATAAGCTTGCTGTTTGCATGCGTAGAAGAGCACCGAGAGCAAACCAATGATGCATTTACTAATGAGAAAATCTCTTCTCTTGCAGGTTGTTGGTCTTCTCTTGCCCAACCAGACGCTGGCATCCACGGTGTTTTGGCAGGTAACACTGGTCGGAATGGGTGGAGAACGTGATGGAAAGGAAAGCAGCGGTTGACTTGTGTCTTGAGGACAAACCGATGCACGTGGCTTTTCTGCTGGCAATGCTTTAGTTAATGGGGAGGTGATGTGGCTGGATGTAATTAGGGAAAGGTCTGGTAGGTCTGGAAGGGGCTATAAGCAAACTATTGGGTTTGTCATCACAAGGGAGATGCAAAATAGCCCGGAATCTCAAAATCAGCTTTTTGGACCCATTTCATACAGGTGTAAATGATGGCACGCTGTGTACTTCCATGAAAATGTAGGCCCTTAAGCTCACACATCTGCTGTTTTGAAGAGGTTCTGTCAAGTAGTTGGGATGTTCCTTGGTGAAATCCCGTTGGAAGTGCAACGTGTGCAGAGGTCTGGGGGCAGGGGGAGGTCCTGTGCCCAGGAATTTCAGGAATAGCTGTGCATGGCAAAGGCAAGGACCTCTGCGTTCAATGCGCTGCAAAAAAACCCCAAACCCCACATCTGGACAATTGAGGCAGATTTCCAGCACATATTGGCAAGCTGGCTTTGTGATTATTTTTTTAGAAAAGAAAATATTATTATTAAAAAAATTATTATTATAAAAAATTATTGTTTAAAGAAAACAAAAAAAGCAAGGTTTGCTAGGTCCACAGTTACATGTTAGAGAGCTGCTCAGCAGGAAAAACGTTCTCTTGGACCATGAACTTGGCAGTGACTGGGCTGATCCCTGTGTTTTACTGCCTCGTTTCACTCTCCTCACCCTCACTTCATGCCTCATCCTTCGTCTTAGTTCTGGCCACAGCTGGAGAGGGCGCGGTTCTGACGTGCTCTGAACTGGGAACATGGTGTTTTGGGGATGAAATCTATAATTTTCTTTACATTGCCAGCAGTTGCTGTGGGTAAAACCCCTTCAGGAGCGTGGTGCCACGCTGCTTTGGTGCCAAACCGTGCTCCAAAAAGTTATGGACAGAAATACCAGTTTAGTGGCATCCGTATCCGTAAGATGGAACGTCTGCTCATCTCCTGTTCCTCAGCTGAAGCCTCCGTTTGAGAACCACGGTGCTTAATAAGCGACTCACGAAATGGCTGCTGGGCTTACTGCTACGTCTTGACAGCAGTATGGATTTGGCACCGACGCAAACGAAGACCAGTAGCACCGTGGTGTCGTGTGGAGGTGGATTGGGCCAGGAGAAGAGTTGCATGTCCAGCGTACAGGGAAGCAGAACTGTGCTCTGGGTGCCTTGGGATTTCTGTCCCTCACTTTGAAGGGCATTAACTCAGATGGAGGGCACGCATGAGCCTTTCAAAAGAGGTGGCAAGTTGTGAGCAGGACAAAGGGAGATGAGTTTTCCCGCAGCTCTCCTACATTTATAGATTTATTTTTTTTCTTTTTGTGAAGTTATGTTCATGCCCGTCTCTTGTTTCCTCTTCAGTGGTTGAATCAGAGCCACAACGCCTGCGTCAACTATGCAAACCGCAACGCGACAAAGGTGAGGAGACCCAACGCGCGCGGCGCGTGCAGCACCTTAGCTCTGTTTTGACACGGAAACATAATTCTTGTCTCTCCGCTGTTAATAGAAACTCCGGCGTCGGCACTGTGATGAATTTCTAGATTGGCCGTTCTCCATTTTAAACCTCAGCTGTAAACAGCGTGGGGATCTCGAAATCACTCGAGGCGCATAAAGTAACGCTCAGTGCCTTTGAGCTGAACCAGTATAGAGTTCTAACTGGTGTGAACTGGTTTAATTTGACACGTGAATGAGCACAAAGTAAATCTGGGTTTTTTGGAGAGTGGAAGGCAGCTCCGTGATCACCCTGCCGTCTCCTGAGGACTTTATAGGTGCTACCAGCACTGGTGCGGGGACGTGGTAGGGCTGTTCCGGCTCTTCCTTCGCTTTAGCCTTCGTTCATCCCGCTTCGGGAGGTGGGAAGCTCGAGATGGGAAGCCGAGTTGGAAACCATCCAGCTCATTGAGATAACATTTCAAAGACAGATATTTAATGTGGAGAGTTTGGGGTTCGTCACTGCTGTATAAGAATGCTAATTTTGTACCATTTGCTGAATTTCATTCACATACTTCCTTCTAGCTGCTATTATTATAATTTTCTGATGCCAATTAATTTTCCATTCCCTTTAACCTTGCTCATGAGGCTACAATTTTCCTTGCTTTTGCCGCTGCTAGACGACAGACCATGTGTCACAGAACAATATGACAAAATTAAACCTGTCTCTGGTTTAAAACAAATAAAATGAAAACAAACCAAACAAAAAAAAAAGCTTGGTAGCCTTTTAATAGCCAGAAGTTTGTTTATTGAAAATATGTTTTGTTTTTCTTTCCAAAGCCTTCTCCGACATCCAAGTTCATCCAGGGCTACTTGGGAGCTGTCATAAGTGCTGTCTCAATAGCAGTGGGTAACGCTTTATATCTATATATTTCACTCCAAAGTAACTGCTCCCTTACAGTAGCACCGCGGTGCTTTTGAGATGTTTGTTTGAATTGCCAAGCATGTTTATCTTTTAATTGACAGAATTCAGTCTACATAACCAGAAAAGATTTTAACCGTGAGGTGTCTCTGTCCATGCATGGCCAGACTTTTCAGCAGAAGGAGACTTTCTGCCGCTGATGGCTTCCAGCACGTCCTGCACCGTGCGCTGCCTGGGGCTCTGCACCGTGGCTTTGCTGCTGGGTGAATTCAGTTGATCCACGCGGGCATTAACTGGTGGTGAATTAGCCTCGTCCGAGTTAAAGGAGGGACTTTGAGGCTGCAGGGTGATAGTGTGACGGCTGACACGCTGAACGGAGGCGTGGTGGTGTTTTGGAGATGTTCTCCTGGTGGGTCAGGCCCTTGCATTGGAAGAACCACAGTGCTTGAAATGACGTCTTTCACCCGTGGACGGCGTTCAAGCCGGAAACGGTGTTCAAGTCATATCCGAAGTAATCTGTAAGAGAGGAGCTTTTAACGTTGCTAAAGTCGTGATCTCGCGGTGCAGTCATCACGCTTTCAGTTCTCAGGTTCCCCAGAAGCACAGGTTGACATCTTTAGTCAGGCCGGCTCATTCCCAAGGAGACAGGTACATTTTTCAGGAGCAACTTATGGAAGTTATTTCTTACGTTGGGTTTTCAAATAAGCCTCTGAAACGTACGGTTGTGCCTTTTCTGCTGGAACATTAAAGATCCCACAGCAGTTTGTGGGGTTTTTTTCTCTGGCCAAGACTTTTTCCCTTTTTCTCAAGCCGCAGACATCCTTTCCCAGGCATTTTTTCTGCAAACAGGCTGTGCCATGGGAGAAGGTTGCCTGCTCACCATGCCATCTGTACCCAGGTTCCCCAATTCACCTTCGGGGAAAAGCTGCATGGGCTTTTTTAGATTTCTTTACAAGGTAAAATGTTCGTCTGGAGCAGGCTGTGGAGCGTTCGGAGAACTGTGGAGGCAGGAGCTCCTGGCTGGGAATTGTGGACAGCAGAAGGTCTGCCCAAAGCGTATCTCTGTGTTCTCCTGCAGCTGCCAGACAGCTTTGCACCTTTTTTTTTTTTTTTTGCTAGTGGTAGCAAAGGGCGTGGAGTTGGTGAAGTGCCTTGCAGTTTGGAGTGGGAAGTGTCCGTTTTGTTGGATATGCTTCTGCTTGATAGTTTTCCGTATTGCTGGCTTGGCTTGCTCACTGGTTGCCGTCCTGCTCCTCTGTGTCACCCGTACCGTCCCTTCACTGCAGGATGAACCCAGACTGCGCACACAGCACAGAGCAGCCTTGCATCGGTGGGAGCCCCCGTGCTTCATAACCCCATGAAGATGCGTCCACCCCAGCCCCACGCTTTTGCAGCTGAAGTACGATCTGAGTCCCCATCCCACCAACCTCAGCACTTCGGTTAGCAGTGGTCCTCGGTCAGCTGTCTCCCGGTGTAGCACGGGCGAGCTCGAATGTCCTCTCTGGTCCTTAGTTCAGAATTTTTTCCACCTTATGAACTAGTATAGCAAAGCTCTCCAGCTTGATGTGCAGCTGCCGCTCACAGCCTGCCTTGAACCTCCAGCTCAGCTGCAGCAGAGAGATGGTTCCACGTTGTTGGCGTTAATGCTCCTCTCCGTTTTGGCAACAGGGGCAGATAGAGGGCAGGAGACGCGGACATGTGATGTTGGCAGAGTTTTGTCACCCTGAGAAGCCGACAGGCTTTGGTAAGGAAACCACTTGGGCGGTGAGCAGAGATGTCCATCGTGGGACAGCTGATCCAGGTCTTTAAAACCTCTGGTTCCTCCTAGGCTGACTGCAAAGGAGCTGAGGCAGAAAGGCAGGTTCAGAGTGCAGAAGTGACCATCAGTGGTGCTGTGAGAAACACTCGTTCTCCGAAACAGCGTGAAAAGCCACACCAAGACTTGTAGATAAAAGTAATTACAGCAAAGCAGCAGTGGCCTGCTGTTGACCGCTGGTGACACGTGGGCGGCTCAGCGGTCTGCTGATGGTAGATCAGCAGTTCGTCCCACGGTGGTTTGTACCTCCGTTCGTTGTACCATTTACTCCCTGGTGATGAAGGAGCTGGTGGTCTGTACAGAGCAACAAGCTCTGAGTAAGTGCAGAAACTGAAACGATGCTGGGATTTATCTGTCCAGCATCTCCAGCAGCAGCCCCAGTGCCTGGTTGTCTTGCACACCTCGGCTGTCCATCACGGGGACGGTTTTAAAAGCACCGTGACGGAAGGCGATGCCACGGTATTCTGTACTTTGAGCATTTCAAGCTCGTGCAAGAGGAAATCTTCCTTCAGCAGGTGTCAGTGCCACCATGGCCCCACCAGCCTGGGCTTCCACCGGGATGCAAAGAGTACCTGTACAGCAGCGGTTTGGTAGCTGTGGTGTGCTGGGGGTCAGAACATTGTTACGGGGAGGCAGGAGCTTTGCTTAGATCCATCGATGTAGTTGGGGGAGCGGGGAAGGGCAGCAGCCTTCATGGATACTTTCTCCTTGATGTTGGAAGGAGGTCTGCTTCCACAGCGGAGCACGCTATGGCACAAAGGGCGTGCGAAAATGAGATGAAGTCGCTGTGCACCGATGTCCCCACGTAGGCGAGCCGTTGGGGACGCTACCGACGTGTGCGTTACCGCAGAATAGCTCGTGTCCTGATAATCCGTAGCACTTACTGCGTTGCTCAGTTCCCGATGCAGAGCAGCCTGGAGAAAATCCTACAGAGCCGGGAGTGATTTTTATATTGTAAATATCTGGATTAATAACCAGCATCTCGAGGAGTTTGGTTTTTTGTTTAAACGATGATGACAGATAATATAGAAATAGCCCTGAGGTTCGTTACGTTGGCTTGTAAGGCCTCAGCCCTCATTAACTGCTCTCTGCTGTCAGTTAGCAACAAATCACCTCCCAGTGTGAGCCCATTAGGACCAGATGACCTGAAAACAAGTGCCACTACCTCCAGTGGTCTGCTGAGAGCCGGTATTAATTAAAGCGAGCCCCTTCCATGTTTGCAGTTGGCAAGCGACGCGGGGAGGAGGCTCACGGAACGCCAGATCAGTTGACTCGTGATGGTGCTTCCCATCGTCTTCACCCTCCGTGTCTTTTATCTAATGAGGGGGACAAACAAATTGCTTTCCCACGCGTACGGAAAGGCAGATTTTGGCTTTACGCTTCTTGCAATTAAACTAGAAGTCGTAGCAAATCTTTGCAAATAAGCCGATTCCGTTCCCGTGATAGAGAGAGAGGAATTGCTGTCAGAGAGAGGCAATGCTTCTCTCTCAGATCCAGCGCTACATCTGGCACTCCTGATTTGCAGCCCTTCAGGATGAGGTTTCGGAGCAATCAGTATTCTTTTTTACAATATTTTTCAGTATTTCAATATTTTTTTCCCCAGTATTTCTTTCCACACACCCCCCCCACTTACTCCCAGCTCACCACAATTCGCAGCGTAGTTTCAGGCAAGGAAAGCTCTGCCAGGTCCAGAATTTTATCCCTTCTCCTGTGCGGTACGCAGGTGGAGCACTCAACTTGAAGTAAGGCTAGAAAAGACATCGGAAGGGATAAATTTAGAGACTGAGCGTGGGGAAAGAGGTGAAAAGACTGATAGAACAGATCTCTTCCATCTCTAACTTCTTACATGACACTTCTGCACCGTCTCTGCCGCCGGGCACGTGCCGAGACCCGGGCTAACCGCTCCGCACAGGCGCGCGGCATCTCCCGGCGTCACTTGTGGTAGACAATGCGTTTAGAGGAGTCTGATTACCGCTCCGTAACCTACATTTCTGTTTCTCCTTCTGTGATTGTAGTTTATTTTTATCGCATTCTTCATACACCAGCCTCCTTCCTGCCTTTTTTTTTTTTTGATTGCTCGCGTTTTAACTGCTTTTCTAAACACTGAGCGGTAATTGTTGTTGGGTTTTGGGGTTTTTTTTAAACAATTGAGTGAATTCCTATGATTAGGCCTTATTTTCTGATATCTGGCCGCTGTTCATGATGATGGTGTACGAAGCGCAATTAATACCAGCTGGTTTTCCTAACCAAGGCAAACAAAGGCAGAGAGTAGTAAAAAGACTTGAGAAAGACCAAGCATATTTTCAATGTTGTTTATTTTTTTTCTCCCCAAAGAGCTATCCTGATCGGAGGGCTTGTGATTACACAGAAACCCTTTCCAGCAGACGCACACACACTCTCGCTGTCTGCTAATTTTGCCACGCTTTTAAAAGGTTAAAAAAATCTATGTGATCAAAACCAATTTTATTGTTAATAACTGTTTGATACAGATTTTATAAGTAGGTTTCTTAGTTTCGGATCCACACTCGATTTGCTACTGCATTGCCGATCCCTTTTGCATCTGATTCACCTCTTCAGTACTATGGCCTTAGTCCATAACTTCAGTTGGAGGTCAGAAGTGATTCCTGCAGCTGCAATTAAATGTCTGCAAATTAAACCAGTTCAGGACGAGGGCTGTGATGGACGCTCTCTGGTTTCTGGGTTGTCGCTGGTGCCGAGACCTTCAGGCTGGAGACTGGTGGTGTTAGCCCAGGGCTTCCCCCGCTCAGAGCCCATGGTGGTGAGTCGTTGGGTTTCTCCATACGCTCTCCTCGAAGCATCTCACAGCAGTGGTGTTACCGTCGTTGGTTTCCGTAGTCTTTGGATCAGAGCTTTATACATCAGGTTTTTAATTTCCACAATCACAGCTTCAGGTTCTGCCAAGGCCGGCTCCAAATCTTGCTCCTTGTGATACTGAAGACCCCCGTGCCGACTCTCCCAAGGGTTCCTCCCTTCTGCCACTATCATTTGGCCACGGGTCTGACGTCTCCCAGGGAGCAGAGTATTCTCGCTCAGCTTGATGCCCGGGTCATTAGCTCGTCATCCATCTGTTGTCCGCCCCGGGTACCACGTACATCGGTGCTGCTGGCATCGTCCTCCCCTCTTGACGGGATGGGCTCTAATTAGACCGCAGCGAGCCTGGCAGGCACACAGAGTGTGTTTAACATGTATAGATGTATGTAGCTTAGCCGGGGAATGTCTGTCGTGACTGCCTAGGCTTCCCCTTTGTGCCAGGGCTTCGATTCTCCCCCGATGAAAGGGCAACCAAAAACACGTGTGTGAGGTCAGGCACCTCTTGGAGGCACGGTGGGGTTTTCCCCAATTAATGGAGTAGCTAGGTTCCCTCTTCCCCCTTTCAAATATACTGGGGTTTGTAACTTCTAACGAGGTTTTTATTAAGTGCAAGTTTGGGATTTATGGTCTTGTCAGTACAGAGGCAAATAAATACGTTGTTCTCACTTAGCAACCTGAGCTAAATTCTGACAAAAGTAGGTGTTTTGTCTTCTTTCGTATGAAAGATAGAGATGTAATGTCATGTAACCATGACTGCCAGCCAGGCTGTATATTTTGTAGTGATCTATAGGCTTAAAATGTGCCTGCCCGGGACCTGAACGTGTCCTTTTGGCTTACCTTACTGCGTAACCTCGGGTTAAAAAAATCAGGCGATTAATGCCATTAATAACTTCGGTGCTGTCAGCTACTAGTGACTCACCTTGGAGTCACTGCCGGTCGCGGCGTACAGGAGGGTGTTTAGAGCATCTCTTCACAGGCAGATCCAGGTCTTTTCATTGTAAAAGTGCCTCCTTGCTTCCCCACCCAAAATCCTGACTCCGGATGAGCCAGTGGAGGCAGGGAACGGATGCCAGTATGGTTTAGCAGGCACGCTGGATGGGAGCCCCTGCAGATCTTTGGGGCGCCCCTGGCAGGTTGGGCTTGGCTCTCAGCTCTGTTGCACGGTTGGGGAACGGAGACAGAAGCTACGTGACGTGGTGGTGGGACCGACGAAGGAAGCTCTTCAGAGCAGAAACTCAAACCCAGATGTTCCAGGACTCAAATTCCTGCTCTCGCAGTGGGAGATCACTCCTCTCTGATGCAGATGTCTTAGTAAGTCATCCTCGGGCAACTTTCTTCCGTACGGAAGCCTTGGTGATGTTATTTCCAAGAAAACACAGCTTTCTGGGGACTCCCGTAGTTACCGTAGGGTTTCTGCAGAGCTTCTGAATTTTTCAGGTTGTATTCCCACAGGGTTTGTAGATTCTAATTTGCGCAGGAATCTTGTGCAGCTGCCGTCGGAACTGGTCGAGCACAGAGGTTACACAAAAATTATAACTCCTAAATTTTATATTTAGCTATATCAGAAAAAAAAAAAAAAGTTGTGTAGGAGTCTAATCAGCGAAGCCTAGTGTGGGTCTGAGAGATCAGATTAAAGCAGAGGCTGCTTCTGCACAAGTGGACATTGCAAAAATGATATTTTTAAGCAAATTGGATTCCCCCCCCAAAAAAAAAAAGTTAGCATTTTGCAAGATCTAAATGTGCCTTGTCTTGAAAACATCTCTTACAACCCAAGACATTTTCACCACCACATAGGATTTCAGCAGAAAGATCTCAATTTTCTTCTCCTAAGGAAGCTGAGAGGTGAAGACTGTTCGAGCCTGAGATTGTCGCTGTAAAATAATATTAGCATTGTAATGGTTGTGTCACAGCCGGCTTTGGCGATACCTGCCCTTGCCGCCCTGACTCCCACAGCTCAGCGAACTGTATTGCTGATACCGCTTACGAGGGATGCGTTCGCTCCGATATGCAGGTTTAAAAATCTTCTGGTGCTGGGGAGTGAGAGTAATAAAAAGTTACACTTAGAGCTCCGTCCTTTAAAATAAAGCCAGGAGATACCTGAGGGTGTCTAACCAAAGCTAGAAGGAGACTCTAAGAACTTTAATTATGGATGAATTAGGGTTGGGCTGGCTCATTACACTTATAAAATTAATGAGCAATAAAAAAAATAGGATCTTGATTATTATTTTTTTCCCCTGTGTTCAGGAAGCACAGGAGCTTGTTGGACCAAGTTTTCAGTGCCGTTGGCACTGCCAGCCGTGGGTTGTTCCTCCATCCCCGCTCCCGTCGCACACTTAACTCACACACACACACACACGGACGCAATTTTTCACTCTCCTCTCTAGGTGGAGGTGCCCCTGTGGATTTTTCTAATCCCAGCTCCTTCTTCTTGATAATTGTTTGTGAGCCGTGTGGAGCGGCTGCGTTGACAGCCTGTGAATTTGGTGTGATGCCCGTAATCAGCTTGTGAGACGGCGCGGGAGGCCACCCACTGCCCTCAGGACTATCCGCCACTTAGGGAGGTAAAGAAACACTTAGAAGCCGGAGGAAGTCGGTGCAAAGTAGGCGAGGGACGGGAGGGGATGGAGCACGGCCGGGCACGTCTTCCCACCGTTGTGGGGAGCCAGGAGCAGGAGGAAAATCCGAGTAGATTGGAGGAGCTGGTGATAAACTTGTTTGCTGCATGAAGTTTTTAAATGAAGCTGTGCCTGTCTCTAACATCTGGATACCTGTGCTCAAAAGCTCCCATTCCCGCACCTCCTCTTCTCTAATGACTCACAGATACCAAGTCCAGATACCAGAAGACACCAGAAAAGAGTGGTGTGATCACTCAGCCTGGAAACCCAGCCCAGCAATTCCTCCATCGAGCCCGTAAATCCTTGAGGCTGTAGCAGCCATTTCCCGAAGGCACAGCCTCGAGCCTTTGGTCTTGTGGAGGCAAAGGCGTGGATGCTCTGGGGAGGCACCCAGTGCCCGTCACCCTGCCTCTGGGCTCAGGCAACCGCTGGCTCCTCACCACCTGCTGCCTTTCAAATTCCTTGTTCTTCCCTGCGGCATTTTCTCTCTTGTTTCACTGGTGTGTCTTTGTTTCCAGCAGATTTGTTTTCATCCGTGCCCTTTCCTTCTGCCCAGCCCCACAGCGCCCAGGTGTGGTGTTGCCTTTGTACAGGATCCAGATGCATGGAAAACTTGATGTTAAAGCAACAACCTCTTGTCTTGGGCATGCGACCCCACCATCCTCCTTTCTCCATCATCTGCCAAATCGAGTTTGTCTAATTATCAGCGTTAATTCCCTCTTTTCCTACTCATACCTCTCCTGCAATCTTGCTTCTTTCTCAAGACAATACCATTTTCTTCCATTGAAGCATCCAATGGGGCTACTGTGGTCACCATCCCTTCTGCAGGCGTCTTGGTGTCACTCAGGTTACCTCCTTTCCTTACTCTTGCTCCTCTCTAACTTCCTTCTCCACTCAAATCGTTACTGCTTTCCCTTCCCTTACACTCCTCCATTCTGTTCTCCTTGACTTGGTAAAGCTCCAGTTGGTAAACAGCCCAGTTTTCCATCTCTCTGCCTCCATCTTCACCTCTCAGCCCTAATGAATGATTTTTTTCCTTCTTTTTCCTAATGCTCTTTTCTTCAGTTTGGCTGTATGGGACTCATCAGATCCAATTAGTGTTTTAATTCAGCAATCTGGTGATTTGGGGGCTGAGGGATAAGCTCTTTTGGAGCCAGTCCCTTCTTCCAAGTTGACTTTCTAGGTCAGTTGGAACAGCCAGCTCCAACTGCAGTGGTCAGGGTTGCCCCAGTGCTACAGGAAACTGGGAAAGTTGAATCCCTTAAATCAGTGGAGATCTCATCAACGTAGTTAATGAAGTCCAGAGAGCCACTCAGCGACATTTAGGTGGCGTCGTGTACCAATCGATGTCTACCTTGCTTGTTGGACTCCTAATATTCCTTTTATTTTATAAAAATTCCCTCTCAAAATTAAGTGAAATATAACTTCTTGAACTGTTGATGCGTTAACTGCTCTAGAACTTGTTTAAGAGGTGTAGGGTTAGACCTGTATCAAATGGCTCGGTCATTGCCAACTTCAGGCATTCAAAAACCATCTCTCAGGCTTCAAAAATCTTAATAGTCATAAAGGGGGGGGCGGAAAAAAGCTTTTAAAATTCATGTCTTGGTGGACATGAGGTCAGAACTTTTTAAGAAGGAAAAGGAAGCAGAAATACTGGTTTATTGCTACGCAGTCACTCTGTGGCAGTATCCGATGGTAACGGTTTCAGGTACGGCAGCACTGCGAACTGTCCTTCTGCTGAGGTAACGCTGTTGATGCTGAAAACAAAACCGGTAGCAAAATAAATAGCAGGAATTCTTGGCACTTGAAGAAGAGGGAGGGAGGGAGGAAGGGCAGAGTGCTGCCGGAGGCGTAGTAGAGCCCTGAGTAAGGTTATTCTCCCGTCGACAGGGTTCGGCCCCGGTTTCGTGTTGCGGGACGTTAGGAGTTGCGGTGTGATGTATCCCCCACGTGCAGCTTGTCGGGACGCTCTGTCAACCAGATCAAGGAAATGCTCTGGAGGAAAAAAAAAAACAACCTCACAAAATAGGCAACTTAAAAAAGCTGGATTTGTCCCCCAATCTGGGTCCCAGTGCGGGAATATCCCAAAACCAGTACTGTGCTGAAACCAGTACGGCGAATCCGCGCCCAGCGCTCGCAGCTGCGAGGAGGAGCACTTGTCCGAGTTGAGACATCAGCGGCACAGATATCTTCATCTGAGCTGCGTCCCCAGGCTCCTTTGATAGTCAGCAGGGATGGACGGGCGGCGTTGGGGATGTTTCACGTGAGCACCCACAAGCGTCTGTCTGGGGAGGAGAATAAAAACCCTTAAAAAGGCTCATTTCTCTGCGCCGGGCTGCAGAGGCCCATCTGGAGGTCCCACGTTGGGTGTGATGAATCCCACCTGACTCTGTTACGTGTTTGTGCAGCACCAGCGTTGTAGATCCCAGATCTGTGACTCAGGCTGTAGGCAGGGTGATGATAATAATAATACTCCTGCGGTTGTTTTCTTAGGGATGAATTTGCCTCGACAGCCGGTGTTCTTTGGCCTGCCCCTAGGAATTAAACTCATTAAGCTCTCCTTGTTGATGGCCCTTTTGCTTACGGTGGCCTGAGATTGAGGAGTACCTGCTCGTTGCTGGATGCTCTCCTTGACCTGTTTACCCTCATCCCACTTTGTGACCTGCGGGAAAGAGTTCACAGATTGGCTAAAGCAATTTCAAAACTGTAAAAAACAAACCCTCATTAGTTTCCTAAATCTAGTCCTCGTGTTGGGAATTTGGGAGATTGGATTTAAATCTATAGCAACATTTAATTTCATATTCACAGCGGGGTGGTTGCTGTAAGTGGAGGAGCGAGTTATCTGCAGCACCAAATTGAATCTGAAAGTAAAATGCTTTTATTACCGCTAGCCTCACAGCAGTGTCTCTCCCGGGCTCGGCTGCATCTTTTCTGTTTCAAAAGCTGCTGCTCTTCCACTTCATGGTCAAATCCTTCCATCAAACCTACAATGAGAGGCTGGAAACCCAAAAAACTGGTCATCTACACGGATGAGCCGTATCCAGGCTATAAATAACCCAAATCCATGGGGCAGCACCAGCAAAACCAGGCTTAAGACTGTCTTAGCTTTACTCTTAAAGCCACCAGGTTTAGACTGCTTTACAGTTTCTGGAGGCATTCAGATTTTGTAAATATGCATCCTAGAACTTGAAAAATGTAAAAAAAAAAAATCATTCAGTCATTTTTGAAGGGGGAGAAGATTAAGACAAAACCCTCGTTCTTCCCCCGACTAAGAAGAACCGCCGTGGCTCTCTTGGGCTCAGCGCTGGAGTTGTGGTGGCCGAGGAGAGGAGGAAGGGTTCCTGCTGAAAGCCTCCTGGGGCTCTGGAAATGCTCCATGGGTTTTGAAAGCCCCCACTCCGCTTATGCAGGGCTTACCCAGCAGTTGTGCTTCTCAACATCTTCCTCTCAGCCTCCAAAAAGACGAGATGCACTGCGGATGCATGTATAATGTAGCAGCTTGCAAAGTATGTTCTCCTATGCTTTTCTTTTCTTTTCTTTTTTTTTTTTATCTTTAAAGCCCCCAAATCAGTATTTGCTGGCAGGTTTTTGGCTTTGGCTGATTTTTTTTTTTTTTTTTTTTAAATTTTGCTGCATTTTTGGCTGCAAACTTTTTGGCCAGGCGTTGCTAAAGACTTCCATTTTCGGCCTAAAATTCCCAGTTTGGGGCTGTTGGGGTTTGTTTGCACGTTTGGGGTTTTTTGGATGAAAAAGAGAAAATATTGTGAGGGAGAGTAATTTGAAGACAGAAGTCATTCCCTGCGAATAGGTTTGTTTAATTAATAATCCCGGTTCTGCTTGAAACAAATTTTGATGGAAATTCTCCGACTATCACTACCATGCAACCACGCAGAAGCTGACGAGGCAGCGACTGTCCTCCGTGCTGTTTATATTAACATACGCAACGATTTAGATCCCTGCAAAACTGTGGAGAGCTCTGCATTATTCAAGTGTTGGAGGAGGCAACAAAAAACTGATCCATGGTTATAATAAACCGCCTGCTATCTCTTGTTTCTAATAATAGCTCCTTTACAGCTTAAATGTTTGCATTGGAGTGGGGTGGTTTGCACAGACCCTGGGAAGAGGAATGGATTGTGTTGGGCCACTAATATTTGGCTTTTTGTTAGCTGGGTGAGGACTCCAGCCCCGATGAGTTTTTGCTGGATGGGGAAGATGCCAGTGAACTGGGTAAAAACGCAGCTAGGGGCATTTGCAGAAGCACTGATGGGCTTTGCAGTGGTTTCTAGCTTGTCTTTTAGTTAGAAAGGGTTTAAACCTAAGGGTTAGGTTCAACCCTTCATTTAAACCCAACAATTGGGTTCAACTCAACGGCTGGGTTCAACCCTTCATATAAACCCAACGGTTGGGTTCAACTCAACGACTGGGTTCAACCCTTCATTTAAACCCAACAGTTGGGTTCAACTCAACGGCTGGGTTCAACCCTTCATTTAAACCCAACGGTTGGGTTCAACTCAACGGCTGGGTTCAACCCTTCATTTAAACCCAACGGTTGGGTTCAACTCAACGGCTGGGTTCAACCCTTCATTTAAACCCAACGGTTGGGTTCAACTCAACGGATTGGTTCAACCCTTCATTTAAACCCAACGGTTGGGTTCAACCCTTCATTGTATAAAAGATTGAATCCAACACAGCTAAACCCTACAGTGGGGGGCGGGTCTGGTTCTCAAACACTTCTGCATGGGAAGAGACTCCAGTCTGTCCCCCTGCAGAGCTCTGCTGCTGTCTGCAAGCTGTGGCATCTGCCCTGCCCCTTTGTAGCTAAATGTTTCTGCTTCTCTGTTTTGTTTTGTTTTGGTTTTTTTCTATTCAAAGGTGGGCCTTAATGTTCTGGTTCAGAGAGCAAACAAGTTTACCCCCGCCACTCGTCTCTTGATCCAGAGGTTTGTGCCGTTTCCTGCTGTCGGTAAGAAATAACGCCTTTTCTCTATATTTAAAGCGTTGGCTGTAAACCTTCCGGTGGCTAAAAGCCTCTGGGATGGACACCTAACTCCTGCCTTCCTGCTTTACACCATCGCTGCTGAGTCCCCTCGGCGCTGGGTCCCTGAGTCGGTGCAGGCAGCAGGATGGTGCAAAGCGGCGTTTCGGCAGGAAAACGATGCAAAGCTGCAGGCAGAGGCAGCTCACGAGGCTTTATCAAGCTGCACTTTCCACTTTTGAGCAGTTTATAAAATGATCGGCGTTGACTGCTCCTCGACCATCCAAATTCGAGAGCGTTTAATTTGCAAGATCTGGTTTGAATCATGTCAAACCAAAGCTTCAAATAAGCGGTAGCGTTGGGGTTTTTTTATAATAAAAATGCAATGCAGTGTTCCTACTCTGAATATACAGATTTCTAAGAGCCACTGATTAAAAAAAGACTTAAGCGTGTGAAGAATTAAGGCTGCTGCTGGCATGTTGTTGCACAAAATAAACTCTTCTGCATTTTATCAGCTAGCTGCTCGGTGTTTGAGGGAAGGGACATGCTGGACTCAGCCTTTGCTGAAGCCCATGGTTACAACATTTAGCAAATGATGAGTTATTTTAGCGGTGAAGAAATCACCAGTGGCGTTAGGGTAATTGTTTATATAAGCTTATTTATTTATAAAGATGGGGCAAAAATTGTCCAAGCATGGAGGAAATCAGTAAGCAAAGGGGTCTTGCTCGCTGCTGCGGGTCCTTTTTCAGCTGTGTTAATGCAAAACTTTCCTTTAAGCTTTTTCCTTTGCTGCGCAAGCGCCATGTCTTCAGAGCTTTGCTCGAGGATGCCGAGCCTCTTTACCTTGCTGTTGCTCTCGCAGTTTCTCTGGTCTTTCCGCTCCTTTTTTTTACAGAGCGCTGGTTGCTCTGACGCTCCAGCCTTCAGTTCTTGAGTTATTGGGGTTTTTTTTTCCCTGTTTTCTGCCAGAAAAACAGATGCTTGCCCTTCCTGCAGAGCAGACGAGGGTCTGTAGGTTCCACTCGATCCTGTTTGTGAGCACTTTGTTTGTGCAGAGGGGATCCGTGGACATTGTTACTGTTTTCCCGGAACTTTCCTGGAATATATTTTTAGAGGGTTTCAGCTTTCTTTTGATTTTTATTACCAGGAGGGCACTAGAGGTGAGTGCAAGACCCAGGAGGCAGCTCCGAGGCTGGCTTTGAGTCAGAGATGCACGTGGGAAGTCGTTGCCACCAGGTTGCTCTATTTTCATACCAAGGTGTAAGGAGAAAGAGGTTACGCTTGTGTCAGCATTGATGGAGGACCCATAATTAAATTGTTTAGCCCGTAATTAATTCTCTAGTTCTTATTTTATTTGTGTACTGTCATGCTTCATTATGTGCCAGGACATCAGGAATCCTCCCACTAATTGCTGTTTTGTGGTTTTGAAAGCTGCGAGTTACTGGTTTGCAGACCTGGGCAAACCGTTTAATTAAGACGCGTCTTCCCGTTGCTTTTGAACCGCCAGCCCCCAGAAAAAGGGCAGAATTTCACCATTTCTACGTGAAAAGCCAGATGCTGGTGTAAAGCTCTTGCTCCACTACCATTAAGCAGTTTTCCCCTGGCCCTTCCTTGCGTCCCTCTCCCACCGACCTCGGCTGAGCTGTGCTGGTTGAGAGCAGCTGGAAAACTGGAGGGACGCATCAAAGCTTTGCGGTCTCTCATCCCAAGGGGCCATGTGAGATGGAGACTTGGGGAGGTGCAGCTACTGCTCAGGTGAAAGACAGCCAGAGTCCCAGCAGGGATGTCAATAAAGAGTCTTGTAAAGCCTTGGGAAGCTGAGGTAGGCACTGGGAAAACTGGTCTATGGGTCTTACTGCCCTCAGAGATGCTCCACGTGTTGTGTCTGTCTTCTCTGGGTCATGTAACAGTTGTCTTTGCCTGATAAACTAAACCATATGCTGCCTGTAGGGCGTATTTAGCATAAGTAGTTCCTCCTTGAAATCCACTTTCACCATGGGACCCCGAGATGAGTGCAGGGCATGGGGATGTATCTGCAGGGGCCTCCAGACCTCACTCGTGATAACACAGACTGCGGGCAGTTAGGAGAGCACCCTGGCAGCTGGTGCAGACTCCGATTGCTCCGATCCCCACATCACAGCTGGTGGCACTGGAGCAGGGTGCCAGGAGGTCAGGCTGTGCCCTCACCCTCCACCAAAAGTAATTTGCAGTAGCCGAAAATCACAAGTTGTCCAAAATATCCTCCCCAGCCCCAGGGGATGGATCCAGGAAACCAACCCAGGTGGAACAGCTCATGGAAGTGGCCAAGGCTCTGCACAGGCCATGGCTGGCTTGATGTAAAAGGGGTCTGTGCTTGATGTTGGCCACCCTGAAGCATCATCTGGGTAGTGAAGTTGTTCTCCATGAAGGTTTTCAGTGCAGGAGAAGGGAAGGAGTGTGTTAGTGCTGTGTTGTGGAGAGCCATGATTCCCAAATTTGAGCAAGAAGGGGCTTGACCCTTTCCTGGAGATGCAGGTGATGAAGTATATCAATGCCCAGGGTTATTGCAAGGAACCCAATTTACCCGCTTCGTCCCAAGCGCTGGGTGTGGATAGCTGTCACAAAGGTAAGGGGCATCGCTGGCGATGGTGTGCTTTATACTGGAGATGTATGTGGCTAAAAAACCCACAGAAAAACCCAAAGGTTGCATCCCAAACCTGATCTGAAGGAAGTTAAAGCTGGTAGGGAGATACCCATTAGATGGAGGAGAGGAGGATGAAGGATTTCTTCTTGGGCTTTTTTTTTTTTTTTTTTTTGTGGATGGGGTTAAAACTGTTAAATGTGTTTAGGTTTATTTAGCATGTGGAGAGCACCCCAGTTTAGAAAGGATATATATATACACATACAGAAGTAGGGTAGTGGGTTGCTTTTGTATCTGAACTCAGTTTCCAATATGTCACTGTTTTCACAGAAGTAGTTTCCAGGCTATATTACCACATTTTTTATTTCCAAATTCTGAACATCGAATTGTCTACACATTTACTTATTTATTTCTCATTCCCCTCTGTGTTTGAGATGTCCATAAAATCCAAGTTTACCCATAATTAGCAGCATTTTCTGCTTTCTCGGATAGTAGAATGGGAGCAGCCAAGACAGTTGCTTGTCTCAGACAGATGGGCTGGAATCAGGTTTTGAATTTGGGACTTGGTCAGTGAAACCCTAAGGGGTTCCATGAAACCCTTGGTCAATGAAACCCTAATGGAGAAGCATCTAGCTGTGGTGGGAACTTCAGGTCTGGACACCCCATCACGAGCCTCCCAAAACCCTTGTGCTGGTGCATCCTGACTTGGCCAGAGCATCTCTGATTTTCTATGTTCAGTCTTGACTGAAAGCTAGAAGGACAGCGCATGTGAGTGTTAAAAAAGAAAAAAAAAAAAAGAGGGGCTAAACTTGCTTTAAATGAAATGCCTGTTTTCTTTTTGATCTTGGATTAAGGAGCTGTTAGCTGTGGTAACACAGATATTTTGATAGATGGGAAGAGTGGTCCGGTAGTTTGAATATTAAAGAGAGAGACAGAGTGTGCGTGTGTGTATGTTCCTCTTATTCCTGAGTGTAAGGAGCATTTGTCACCACAAATCATCTTTGATTGCAGAGAGCTGCATTCGTATAGGGCTCACCCACCCACCACCCTCAAAAAATTAGACATTTGTTATATGACATGAATTGAGATTAATTAGCGAATATTAACCCATCAAGCAGTACAGAAACACATTTTTGGAAGCGGTGGTACTTGCAGCAACAGTGGGTTTGTGTTAGTTCTGGTTGGAAAGTTTGCAACAAAATGTGATAAGGAGGGGTTGCTGGAAAATGCCAGTTTATCAAAACCAAAACTTTTACAGGAATTAATAGCTTTTATTTGGAAAAATTTAAGAAGTGCCTGTACCCTGGAGAGGAGCTGTACTTGCGAAGGATGTTTCTCAACCCCAACTCTAACACGTTGCTCGAGGAGCAGAACTTGGGGGTCATCTCGAGAAGGCTACAAAAGCCCCAGGCTGGGCAAGGGGGGGTGTCAGAAAGGGTCCCAGACCTGCCCCCACCTCCACCGCGAATGCAGGGCTGTGGTTTGTGAGATGTCACTTGGGAACCAGAGTCCTCCAGAGCGCTGCTGGTTTGTGTTGCCGTTCGGAAAAATACTGTTAAAGCAAACAAGTGGATCTCTAATAGAAAATAAGTCCACAGAGCCATTTTTTCCACTAAAACATGTGAAATAAGGGCAAACAGTCAGCAGGACCCCTATTAATGGGATACATGTCCATGGGAACAGCCCAACCTTGTCTTACTTGATTAAAAAAATATAATTCCATCCTCTTTAAGAGCTCAGATCTAAGCTGTCCTTCATAGCTCGGTGAAATCCCTCGCAGTGTATTGCCACGATACCTGCTAAAACCTATTATTTAAGAAGAATTTGTCCACTGGCTTAGTGAGGGCAGTTAAGACCATCTCTGGGATGTACCATCAGAAGAGGCAGCTGTCAATCAGCGGTGGCTGGTTGGCCAAGACCAACTGGCAGCCCAGTGCAAGGATGTGTTTTGACTTAGTGGATGGAAATGTCGGGCGAAGGATCTACTGTGGGAGCTGGGAGCATGTGCGAACACCAACATCTGGAAATGCCGGTTTTTCTTTGCATCGATATGTTTCTGATCGTGGCAGCAGATCCCTTTGCAAGTAAAAGAAAATGACTTGATTATTATTCTCCTCTTAAGAATCACACCTTTGTTTTGGTGTAAGAGTGGCTCCTTGAGCTGCAGAAACTTCTTGGCAGATTGATGCAAGCAAAGCTGAAGGGCTGTCACGACAAACATTTGGTATTGACCAGGGCTGCGCTGCTAATCATCGTGCTTGTCTCATCCTCAGCTAGTGCCAATATCTGCAACGTTGTCCTGATGAGGCACACGGAGCTGGAAGAAGGAATTGATGTTTTGGACAGTAACGGAAACATCGTCGGGTCTTCCAGAATTGCTGCAAAACACGTATGTACCTGTGATGGTCCTGGCGAACGCTCGGGTGAGCTTGTACACAACGGGCCTTCGGGCTCTGCGAATCCCACAGCCGTAGGAATCGATGACTTGAAAGAGCTAGAAATAGATGAGCTTTACCCATCATGCAGGAAAAACAAAGTGGTAAAACTCAATGGCTGCTTTATACCCAGGCATGCAGTTGCGTAGCCGCAAAACTGAGCGTGCTGGTGGACACGGGCTCACGTCATCCAGGCAAGTGCCTTGATGGCTTGGAAGGGCGCAGACTGACATCAGGAAGATCCTGTACGACTCTGATACATTCACAGCCTTAGGATTTCTTTGTGGAAACTTGTAAGCTGTTCATGTTGAATACGAAGGAAAGATAACTTACACCTTTTTCTAAATGAGGAAGACTTCATTTTCGAGCCGAGTAGCTTTTTAACCCTTGCCGTGTCAAAGCTGCATCACCAATTGCCAACCAAAGCTTTGTGAGGGTAGCCAGATGTCTTCATCCTCGTCCTAACACCTGGCTTGTTTTCCCCTGTAACCTTCTACTCTCTGCCATCTGCCTGCAATTATTCCCTTTTCTTCCTTTCTTACATAGTTTTGTCTTCTGAGCATCATCTGATTGTCTGAGGCATGTTGTTTCCAAGTGGGCTTTAATCTGAAATGTAAAGCATGTACCGAAGCACACGCCCAGGCAGAGGAGTTAATAATATAATGCTTGGCATTTCTCTCGCTCCTTCTGTCCAAGGCTCTTAAGGCACTTCATAGACAGCAATTAATGTACAGATTTACAGTCCTCAGCAAGAAATGGGAGATCTCTAATACATCTCCATATTGTTGTTTAACAGGGAGCTTAAAACAATCTGTTGAAGGGCTTGGAGATACTTATTTGAGTCAGTTTTCCTCACTTACATTAACTAGCTTCAGGACCCAGCTTCCCCTCTCCATCCGAATGGTCGAGGGGAAGACAGACAACATAGAAAATAATATTAAAAGTGAAGGTATTGTAAGTGTGATTTAGGTGGAGTTTAAACATCAAATTTGGGACTTCTGACAACTTCTGCTCAGCTGCCATTTAATCCTGACATTTTTTCCTAGTACTGGGTTTTGTCATGTAAAATTTGGTAGATCCTTAGTGTGACACATCTGCACCTCTCCGAGACCTTCTCCAGTTTGGAAGGAGGGAGTGCTCCCAAGCCTGTGCGTGTGCATGAGTTTCAGCATTTCCATCCAAGATCTATGGTATCTTCTGCCTAGGTCTGCCAAAGCCCCACGTGTGGTCGCAGTGCTTGGGACATCCCAAGGGTGGGTGCTGGCAAAGGTGATTGGAAGAGGTACATGAAAACACAGTGGTGCTTAAACACCTTGATAGAGCACCCATGATCTTCTCTAGGTCTCATCTCAGGGTAACTCATACGTGTCATGCTCCCAAGCTGTTCTGTTTGCTGCTTCCTGGTGAATCTTGCCAGGGAGAAAGCACCAGCAGAGGGACAACTGTAGCTCCACGGTTGGGCGTCTTCCTGGGAGAGGAGAGCCCTGTGTGTTACGATGCTTTGCAACCAACCACCAGCAATTAACAAACAGAAACGAGTCTCGGAGCAGGCAATAAGGTGCTGCGTTCCCCCAGCACGTAACTGAAATTGAAACTCGGTTAAGGGAGGAAGAGTTGAAGCTTCTGCTCAGCCCAATCGGAGATATTTCACCTTACAGCACCTTCCAGGCAGCTGTTTAGGCTCTTTCTTCCTCCAGGCAGCACTAACATGTTTGCATAGGGGTATGATGAGATGTTGGAGCACTTTTGGTCACATAATTTGAAATCAGGGAAGCTATTAGATGTCTCTGTTTATTCCACTGGATTTGTGACCAAGCGTGGGCTCCAGCCCATCGTTTGTAGCCACGGAGCAAAAATAGGTTGTGTACAAGTAGCTGATAGCGAAGTTGAAAGTGTGTGTTGATACATTCATTCCCGTATGCAACAGAAGAAAGGCCAGCCAAACCATTTCCGTGCCCAGACGTTGATTGCTCAGTGCAGGTACCTCCTGAGATTTGTTTTAAATGTCTTGGGTTTGTTTGTTTTTCCTTTTCAGGCACTGCTAGAAACGGCCCTGACTAGAGTGGTCCTGCCAATGCCTATACTGGTTCTACCTCCAATTATTATGTCCATACTGGAAAAGTAAGTGTTGGGTAATATGAAGGGGGGGACTTTTCGAGGGGATGGGAGAAAAGATCCTCAGTAGGTGTTAATCATTGATATTTCTTAGCATTGGTGCATCAAAGACTTTTTTGGCTTATTAAAATATTCATGTTCTGTAATTTTGGACCATTGTTATAGGTTGTTAAAGCGTTATATTGATGTAGTTATATATTGATACGGTTGTTTTAAATAATTTTTGGAGACCCCAGCAGTTTCAATAACCCTATCCCTAGGTCAGTGTGAGCCAAACCTCTCAGAATTCAGTGGAAAAGTGTCCGTAAGTTTTCAGTCCTCCATTCAAACATTAGAGCTGCCACATGGGGTCAGACTAAAGGTCTTGGCTCGTGTTCGGCCAGCGATCAGGACCGTAGGGACTTGCTGACCATGCGCCCCATCCAGACCGCCGTGGCCACTGTTGGACTTGCTTGTGCCCTGTTTGAACTCACGTGTACTTTCCTTCGATAACACCCTGTGGCTTGGGCTGCCCCAGAAGAATATATGCTTCGCATACTCTGCAGAAATTCGCTTTCCGTCACTGTTTAAGCCGGAATCTCTCCTGGCACATGTCTCCGTGGAGCATCAGCGTTAGGAGAGTTGGCAGGAAAGGGCAGGGTTATTATTTCATGTCCAATTATCTCCTAGCAGAGTTCTTAACAGCAAAAAACCCCCAAACTGCCCTGTCCATTGGCTGTTCTCTCACCTTGCTTTCCAACACCTCTGCTTTTCCTTCTGCCCAGAGATGCTGTGAGCCTATTTGGAGCTGTTGGGTGCCTACGGGACACCCGTGAGCGGCTCATTCGGTGTGAATGATCCATGGGGTGGGGATCACCTTCCCAACTTCTGGAGACTGATTAGTGCATTGAAAGATGGGGTTGCTAAAGGGCTTGCTACCTTTGTCCAGCTGGCCAAGCTGGAAGCACTCTTTAAACAAATTTGTTGATAGTGGCTGCTTTAAAGCACTCCACCGACAAAGTAAATAGCAATTAGTACGATTAGGGATTGACCCATAGCTTTGGTTAGCCTTGTTTACCCTTGTCGAAACACCCCTGGGCCATTTCCCTTAACGGAAGGGTCAGGGCTGCTTCTGTAAATTTGGAGCCTGAGTTTTAACGTGTAAATTTAAAAATGTAGATACAGTCTGGTACTCCTCTAGCACCTAGAGGCTCTCACCAAGCTCGGTACCTCCCATGGCCTGGGTGTGGGAAGAAACAGGGCAACAAACTCTGTTTTGGGAATTCTAAAGTAAGTTCTTTCAGCCTTTTTGGCCAAAATATATTGTTTTCCTCTCTTTTTCAAAGGGACTGTAGTTCCCTGCGGCAGGGCACAGTTTTGGTGACACTTTCTGCAAGCTACCGTCTGGAGACGGCTGCTGGAGACACATAAGGACACGGGGTAGATTCCAGTCCCCCTAATTTTGTGCAAAGCATTTGATTTTCCCTTCGTGCTCCTCCTTGACAAAAGCTCTGCAGCCTCTTTCCTGCTCCAAGACCCCGTGTCACCCACACGGTCCTCCAGCCCATGATCTACCCGCAGGAGAGGTGCTCAGGGGTGACCGTGTCTTACTCTGGAGTAACTACCTTCCTCTGGAGTACCTTACTCAGGGCTTGCTCAAAGTTCTGTGTAAGAAGAACAGGGATCGTCACTTATCTTTGTACCCCGGCGTCTTGGCAGCTTCCCTGCTTCAAATTCAGACGCGTGATTCTAGCCTTTATAATCCCATCAAAGCTGCTTTGCTGTTGTCAGTCGAGAGGACTCCTGTTTTCATCTGTCCACATGCCAGACACTTCAGAAATGCCACCGATTTGTGATGTTCGTACTATGGAGCTCTTTCTTTCCGCCTGTCACACTGGGGCTTTGCAACGAGGTGGCTGCGTGTGTTACCGTCGGCTTGACATGGGCACTGGTTCCAGTTTAACCCTGCCGCGGTGATTAGCTCACCCAGGGAAGATCACCTCAGAGGACAGACTGTTTTATCCCTGTAATTCAGAGGATCTTTGCTGTTCTGGTTATCACCGTGAACAGACAAAAATCTTTACGTGCAAAAATTCAAAATTTGTAGAAAACTGGTTTATAAATGACTGTCTTCCATTGGAAGCGCTGAGGATCATCATGGGTCTTGCTAAGCATCCACAAGCGTAAATAAAACAAATAGTAAAATTTGCTTTGTACTTGGGGGTATCATAACTTCTTGTATTAACAGAATGAGTTTTACTAAGTGCCCCTGTGCAAGACTTACCGAAACTAATTTTATCTGTCAAGCAAATGTGGAAATACAGGAGATTGTCTTTAAAAAATCATCATTTTAATTAATAGAAAGACTTAATTCAGGTTTGCGAGAGAATACCTTCCTTCCCACCCCTCCCAAATGAAACTCTGTAGATCTAAAAATATCTAGGCACTGCTTTTGTCTGCCTAAATTCTCCTTAGAGCTTTGTGCCTACTGTTTCATTCTCCATCAAATATCTTTGGATTCCTGGGAGCCTGCGAGTGAGACGCAGCGGGGATAGGGAGTGGGGCGCGCTTTGGCCACGCGGCTAGAGGTGGTGGTGTCGCTGTAGGAAGCATCCACCTGACGTGGAGAGCATCCCTTTCCAGAGCTGAGGGATCTTCAGGCCAGGAATCGACTCAGAGATCTTTTAAAGTGGTTATTGAAGGACACAGTCTGAGGTGAGACCTCATTTTGGATAAAAAACTCGGAGCATTTGGTGAAAAGTTTAACTTTTTCAATTTAGTAGACTTTTAGTTGGGCTAGGGTGTTTTTAATGGGCGTCATGTCAAGGCATGCTTTATCAATTTATTTATAGAAATCCTTACAGTGTCTATAAATGAGAAAGCTGAGAGTGACGGCTTATTATTTGGAGGCTGGAGAGCTGGAATCAGAAGTCGCAATCTGGATCCTCTACTAAGTCTTTTGCATTCGGGGTTGTGGCGAAGGAGGAGAGCGATTCTCCTGCCTTGCGTTTACGTCCGGGTGGAAGTGGGTGACAGTGCCGCAGTGGGGTGGGAGTCGCACCACCCCAGGAGCAAGCTACGTGCACCCAGCAGCGGTTTTCAGATTCATGGAAAACTTGCTCCCTCGTTTTCATCTCGGTATTCGAAAAGTTTATTTTAAGTGGCCAGTTCCTGGTCGTCGTCTTTCCACTTGGATCCAGGTCTTTCCTCTCTCTCAGCCATCTCTCCATCTGCATGTTTTAACTCCCCCAGCTGCCTCTCTCGTCTCTTGTGCCATTTTTTTCAGCTCTCTTGGCTTCTCTCGTCTCTTTGCCTGCTGTGTATTTTAACTCCCAGGGCCGCCTTCTCTGCTCTCCAAGTAATTCAATGTTACCTCCCACTGCTGAGCTCCGCAGCGCGCCATTCTTTCCCCATGTTTCATGCATTTCCTGCTGCTTGGACGCTCTGTTGAAGCAGCTAACATATAGAATCAATGTTTATTTTGAGACTACATATGCCATGCGGGGAACACGGTGTCAGTTATTTTGTGCAGATGTATTCTCATTTAAGTTTTATAAATAATATCTATGTTGGCAACTTTAATACGGAAAAATATTGGTTTCACATCGTCTACAAGACGAAGACGACTCATCTATGGGATGTAGCTGACTTTGGAGCAGACAATGGAAACTTCGTTAGTACCTTCATGTCACGGATGTGTGGGGACGACTACAGCCCCTGCACGAAGTTGGACTTCTAGTCCCTCAGATATTTCCCTTTATTCAGATGCTTCTGTGAATCCCTTTATCTGGTAGTCATGATGAAATCTGGGAAATGGCGCAGGTTTCTCCCAGAAAGCACCAGTTACACAGCCATCATCCAAGACTTCTCCAGAGTAGTCTTTGTCCAACTCCCAACTCCTTGCAGAGTTGAAGCCACGGCTGGTCTATGTGTAGACCGCCCAGGTCTGTGTGTAAGTGCAACCTCAGGTTCCCCCGTAGGCTGAGCTCTGTGGTGGGAGACCCCAAATACAGTGGTTCACATGGTGGACAAGCAGACCATGGCTCAGTCCACCAGCAATGTCTGCTGTGGACACTGTGAGCTAATAGCTGGCAGTGGAGATTGAAGAATAGAAGAACATAAGCTCTTTTTATCTCCTTCTCCTAAAGTCTCTTCTCTGCCTCACAGTACAAGCCACCTCAGAGGGTCTGAAGTGCAGCAGAAGGTCTGAGGATGGGCTCCAAGAGCTCATGTATGCCAGGCTAGACAAGAGGAGACCCTGGAGCTGACTGTGCAGTGTTTATGGAGCAGAGACAAAGGTGAACCTGTGGGCAATGGGCAAGAGCTGAGAGAGAAGTGGGGAGCAGAATAGTTGTGTCCATGAAAGAGGAGTGTTTCTACTCTTCCTTCTTCTCCACATGATCCTGATCTTGTGGTAGAGCTGCCCCAGCATGTCAGCATCCTCACGCAGCAGTTGTCAGGGCTGTTTTCCTGTAAAGCTCATCACATTAGGACACTCCCAAGCTGGATCAACGTTACAGAGCTGCTCTGGCTTAGGTAAGTCAGTCTAACTATGAAAAATGGATTCTTTTGATGGATAGCCAGTGCCCAGCCCATGGTTTTGTGGTGCTGGGAGGGAGTTTTCTTCAGCTTGAACCATGTTTTTTCACTGCAGAAATGCATGTGAGGTAGGAAGCCCTCCTGGACCTCGTGTTCATGGCCTTTTGCTGGAGATACTCTCCTTCTGACAGCGTGTGCAGAACGTTTCCTACAGGGGCTCTTCCTCCCCTGAAGTGCAAAGTCTCTCCGTCCAGCTAAATCCTTGCTGAAGTTTGTTTAAACTCAACAGCTGCCAGCAGTGACACCTTAAACTGCTGTGGCTGTTTCCCGAGTAAACATTGAAACTGCTCCTTTAATTATGTCAATCAAGCACAAAAATCCCCCAACCTCATTCTGTTTGCATCTGCTGTGTCCTCTGGAGGGGGCACTGGGTCTGTAGCCAAGAGCAGGAGATGCTCCTTGGTGAGGACAGTGGTGGCCTGGCTGGACAGGACAGCAGACAGAGCTACTGGTCGCTGGAAGAGCTCAGGTTTCCCAAAATGAGTGAGAAAAGCTCAGAAACACCCTCTGCAGATAGCGGAGAGACCTGACGGGCTGTCCGGAGCAGAGATGCGGTACAGTGCTGGCTCTGGGAGGTTCTCGGCAGAACTGGGATCTGGGGTAGGACAGCCACCCACCCAAAGCTGGCTTGCACAGCAGAGATGTGTTTCAAGCCCTGGGCTCTGAGGAGCCCGGGGCGCCTTGGGATAGCCAGAGCTTCAGCCTCCAGCGCTTTTCTCACCCCGCCGGCATCCTCGACGTCTTGCGATGTATGTATTAGCTTTGAACCTGTTTATACCAAATGCTACAGAAACCCCACAGAATCTGTCAGCTGGGAGACTTTGGTTAACTCCTGTCATATTTAGTTTAGCATCTGACACCTCCTTCTAGACAAATACAGCTCTGGTTCACTGAACCTGATAACTCCTTTTTAGTACAGCAACTGACTTCCATATGGAATAAATTACAGTACCTCTTGAAAAACGCCAGAGGCAGCTGCCAAATTATGCAAAATTTAAACCACTAATGAACAATGTGATGAAAGTTGAATGAAGGTGTATTTACAAGATCTACAACACACTGTCTCTGCGGAGCAGATGTACTGTCTGTACAAGTATGCGTGTGTCTGTGTATATACCTACGTACATGCACACTCATGCATATTGAAATGTTATCCGTAAGGTCTAGCTGGTTTAGGTATATCCGTTAACAGTAGGCGCTACCTAGGATCAGTAAGGCAGAAGCTCCTCGGGGTGTTATTGCCTTTTCTCTGTCTGCCGGGCAAATTTTATGAAAGCAAATTGCAGGAAGAATAAGCATTAGGGGGGCTGGGAGGGGGGGTAAAGAGACAAATCTTTTTTTAAAAAAAAAAAAAAAGAAAAAAAGAGAAAGGAGGAGGGAAGTATTGCAGAAACGCATGTTCTTTGCCACCCAAAGGTCGAGGTAGAAACACGGATCACTCATACTAGCGAGGCAGAGCATTGGTGCCAAAAATTTGCCTTATGAAATGATAACAGTAAAAGATGCATATTATGGTCTTCCTGCAGATTTCCCATGTGAGACCTTCTCTTGGTGCAAACTTTTCAATCCCACCTGAGCGCCAGGGTTTAGTTCACCGGAGCCTGGCCGGTCCCGTCCTGTGTACATGGTGACAGTCTGTCCATCTGCTGTTCTCGTAGCAGAACAGCTCCCAGTACTTCTGCAGAGTTACTGGTAGGGTAAGATGCTACTTGCCCTTGTGACTATAGCAGTCTGCTTCAGAAGATGCCAATGGCAAAGTTGGGCTGTCAGGAGGATTAAAAGTCCAGGCTTTCCCTGATCGAACCCCTTGGCAGAGCGCACAGGACAGTGTTGTAAACTAATTCACTCTTCAACAAATGGATATTAATTTTATTTATTTTTAATCTGCTATAATACTCTGTAATTAAACCCTCTGGAAACATCTAATCATTCACTTCCGATGGGGGGCTAATGGGTGAAAAGAGGGGTTTTGATTGCTTTTGACAGCTAACGAAATGCAGCAAGCAATGTTTAACTTAATATTCTTCTGAGATCTGTGTCGAGAGCAAAGATCTTGGGGACAGAAGAAAAGTGGACCTCTCGACTAATTATGAGTCATTTATTCTGAACCACACAAATTTTAGAATCTGAATCCCAATTAAGACATTACACTACATGTGTTAATTAGTCCCCTCTCCTTTTTAAATCAAGCCGTAACTCTTCTTAATTAGGAGGTTAGCCATGGTAATTTGAACTGGCCTGAGTCTGAAGCGCTCCTGGAAATCACACCTGGGGGCTGTACCGGGGATCATTTTAAATTGGTTGAGTTTTTACTTGGGTGATTACAAGGTCCCCAACAGGGCAGTAATTAAAGAGGGTGCAGCTTCCAAATTAAGGTGTCAGGGGTGGTATAAGCAGTGATGTCTTGGTTCTAAACTGTGCTCCGGGGATGCTGGTCATATGATTTTCTCCGCGAGGGCTCTCATGGATCATGACAGCTTAAGCAGGAGACTAAATCAGTTCCAGCAGTTGCCCCTCTGCATCCCAGGGACTAGTTATCACAGCTCATGGATGGCAATTCTCGAACGTTGCATTTGTTAAAGAGCGTGGAGCAAGGTAACTTGCTTTCCTGATTTGGACAAAACATTTGTGGACTTCTGCAGGAGTCTTTTAGGTTATATCGTGCTCTGTGCAAAACAAAGTAGCTAAATATTGGAGAACAGAAGCTTAGCTTTCACAGCATAAATTGATAGGATCAACTCCGTCTCGATAGCTTATTAGTGAGGAGCTGAGATATTGGAGGAGTTAAGGCTCTGGATCTTGTTTTCCTTCCCCACTTCCCCCAAACCTTCTCAAGATGAAGACAGCTTTTAGCAAGCTTTGCTAGCGAAGGGTGAAGAGTCTGAATGTTCAGACACACAGACAACGTTCAGCAGGGTAACAAGTTCCCACACATCAGCTGCTCCGTTATAATTCATCAGGTGCGTGTTTGTAGCCTGCAGTAAACGTGGAGTAGACGGGGGTTGAGGTAATCTGTTATCTTGCATTGGCTGCAAGCACGGGCTGCACGGGGAGACGTGCCTGCAAAAACACTTGTGCGTGCGCCAGAGCGGGCTAGCGGTGTGCCCTGATGTGGGAAGGGTTGCTTGTCTTGGTTTTGGTAGGCACCTCGTGAATGGTGCGCACTGGATTAGGACTGCTTTTTCAAAATCCCGGCGATGGTAACCGCAGTGATGTTTAGCGGGTAGCGTAATCTGGTTGTACCTTCCTTGACCAAAAGAGAGCTCCTCTGTTACCACCCCAGAGGAAAGGCATTGAGTAGCAGCTCTTTGCCCATGTTTGATGGCAGGACGCCGTGACGCATCGGCATCCTCAAGATCAGGATGGACAGAGGGGAGATGCACGTTGGGACTAAGGCCATAGCGATGACCCAGCAGCAAATCTGCTGACTTTACATTGCTAGTATACACTGAATATTCAAACAAAACTCACTATCGAGTTGCTGGTTTCTATTCCCAGTTGTTTCAGACCAGTAGAAGAAAGTTGAATGACAGGTGTCGTTTTGGCATAAATAGCTCCAGAACAAACGCCTCAAGAATTACATTCTTCCCCTTAACATTCATAAACTGTCTGAGGTCCCATATCCTGGCATATACTTAACATGCCACCTTCTACCAGCTAAATGTTGTCCCTGTCACTGGGTGTTAATGGCATCAGAAGGGTCACTTGATGGGTCATTATCAGAACCTGACCTTGGGGTATCTTAAAGTGTCTGCTGTTAACAAGTCTTGAGCTCATAAATATCCCCTGGGGACAGCGACTGTTAAAACATCCTTATCACCCACTCTGCAGATGTTTGGTTTTTAACAAATTAAGGTATCGTCAAGTTTACTACTTTATTACTCCATTAACAAAGTCATGTGCCTTTTTCAGTACCTACCTCACAAAGTTCACTATAGCTCTCAAGAGTCTGATTTCCTTCTGGTCACTCAACGTAGTTTCCAAAGCCCTAATGCAGGTGACACCTGCATGTGGCCAGATGACCTCGTGTGCTGTTTACTCCAGTGTGAGATGGTTTGAAATGGGGGGAGTGTGTGTGAAGTGAGCCTGTTGTTGTGAGCTCTTGGGTTGGCGTGGGCTGCGTAACCCCAGTAGATGCAAAAGCATGGTGTGCAGGGTTGGGATCTTTTGTGGGTGAACTTGTTGTTGACCTGCTAAGAAGGAACCTAGACCAGTTAGGGAGAGGGAGACCAGTGGGTCTGGGTGAACACCAGTGTCCTTTTTGATGATGGCATGCACTCACATGGTCTATAAAATGGTTTAACGAAGCCTTTCCTTTCCAGAACATCATTCCTGAGGTCCCGTCCCCGGATGATTCTCCCAGTCCAAAGCCTTGTGTGCCTCGCTGCCTTTGGCCTGGCCCTCCCCTTGGCCATCAGTCTCTTCCCGCAGATGTCCGAGGTCAGTACATGTCTGGTCACTGCAGTGGGATATCTCAGAGGGGCTTACCAATGCCATTGCTTTTTTGGCCTTCCTGGATAGTGGTCTCATTCCTATGGGGCCTCCTCCATTTTTCGATGAAGTTGATTGCTGTCTTCCTCACTTTAACAAGTGCAGATGGTTCTGTTAGACCCTCCTGTTAACGCGTGCTAGTATAGCAGAGATTAATATCACACGGCTTTTCCATACTTCTAACCAGCGTTTGGACCATGTGGTGGGATGTACCTTCTAAGCGAACAGAGGAAGAACTGAACAGAGGAACCTTTGTTCCACCCAGCAAACGCACATTTTACAGACAAGGGATGGTCACGTGTGATCCTCCTCCCTTCCATTGCATCCGTTGTTCTCCCACAGGGATGGTCTGCTCCATGTGAAGGACATCTAGTAGTCAAAACACCAGGGATCAGGAGGACAGCCAGGTTGGAATAAGGCTTTTTTTTAAATCTATGAGGATAATGTTCTGCCTGCTGGATCACCAGTCAGAGGAGTGTCTCAGCTGGCACAGTGGGTATGCTGTCCCTCTTCAGTGATACCCAGGTCAGGTCTGGTCAGATCACACGTCAAGGGATGATGGTGTTTCTGACTGATGACTTCTGCTCTGAGACTCCAGCTGGGTTTGTCCTATCTTGCTGGGGACATGAGCTCAGTCAGAACGGAGCTGCACCAGGGAGAGCATGGTTCAGCTCATCCTCTCCCATGACAGTGGTGTTTCCTTGGTGTTAACATAGTGGAAACAAGTCTTTGCCCATTAAGCAAAGAGCCTGGGATATACGTTTGATGTGGAGGTGCTTTCCTAGAACTTCTTTGAAGGTTTCTGCCTTTTCATCTTCTGGCCTGGCTCTGGGAAGACACAGCCTGGGGGTGAACAGAGGAAAACTAGCCAAGGAAACGGGCAGAATGACTGATGAAATCACTCATACCTAAGTTAGTTGAACAAATTGCTAAGCTGTATTTATTTGTAAGTCATTAATTTTGAACATTCGCTGTTTGGAACTTCTGGATTTGCAGATTGTAAATTTGTAGATTTACAGGGAGGGTCACTATTATAAAGTGATAAAACCTCTATCAAACAGAGCAAAGGGCTTTGCTGGAGCTTTTTTTGTGTCAACCTGAACAGTTGATCAGAAATAAATATCACTGGATAAATATCCAGTCTCTACTGGGTAACTCATGTTTTCGGTCTGGATGGGTTTATCCATGACTTCTAGCCAGGGAATCTTGTTGTACACTTGTCTGCTAGACTGAAAAACGTGTTACAAATTTTTTGTTGTCCTTCTAGCTGTTTACAGGCTGAGATAAAACTGTCCCTTAATCTCCTCTTTAAAAAACTGCATATATCTCAATCTTGGAGTCTCTTGCTAAAAGACGTGTTTTCTGAAGCTTTAATGATTCATATGGCTCTTCCTTAAACTTTTTCTAATTAGTCAACATCCTTTTTGGAGCACTTCCATAAGAACCAGACACCGTATTCCAGTAAGAAGTTGCACAAGTACCAGTTGCAGGAGCAATGTGATTTGCCTGCTTCTACTTGAATTCATACATCCACAGAGCGTGTTAGTCATTTTGGCATGAGCTCAACCTCAGCTCCTTGTCCATCAGTTTTTTGCTGTGATCTCAAGTTTTGCTCAGAGGTTTTGGTCGTGAAAGGCTGAGGAGCATTTCCAGGTCTCACACCCGTTCAAGGTACATCCTGAGTGTGTTCAAAGTTCCTGTTGAAAGGAGACTTGGACACAGAGCATCCCTTATGCTCCTGTTTCCAGGGAAAGGAGCTTCACTCACCAGAAGGTAGCCATGGCCTTTCCCGGGAGGTCTCCTTTCAAGATAATCAGAGAAACAAGACCACAGGAGGTACCACCAACCTCATTTACCCCAAAGGTGACATTGCCACATGGTGCCCCGTGCCATAGATACACTATTTGCATCCAGAGGCAATTTTATGTTTGTCCATAGCACGTTGCACACTGACTTCTTTTCCACATATCTAGAGGCCTCTGTATCAGTGACCTGGGCTCTTAATTAATTACCGCTTTCCCAGACTTTGTGTCATCTCAAGCCTTAAGCAGCAGACATTGCATATTTTCTCCCTTCTCACTGACGACGCACATGTTTAATAGTGTTGGCCAAACCAAACCGCTCTTTCAACATAGGAAGCTCACCCTACAATTCTGTTTTGAAATTTAGCATTTTGTACATTTCCAGTATTTTCTGTAGGCATCGCTTAGCATGGGCTTCTCTGAAATAGTAAGTGCCTTCCCAGGTCAGTGGCAACTAAAGTTTTGGTACCAGAATTTGAGGCATTCAAAGTTAAACACTTTGGGCTCTACAAAAATAATTATTCATTGCCGTAGTTTCTTTGTCTAAAAATGAAGCTCACAAGGTCTTTTTGCCTCTTGCATTTTAGCTTTATGGGTGACAGATAATTTATAATGTATAGTATCTGATCTTGCAGCATGAAAAATTGTGTTGATGCTAACAGCTGAATGAATTCTAGCCCGCAAGGAAAATTAAGGTCTGGCTTCCTTCAAAGGATATTCAGATTGCAGGCATCAGGCAATACTGAAACCATATAGCATCACTTGAAAATGACCTTCTAAAAGCAGATGAAATGTTATCTGCAGTGTAAACATGAATCAGCGCTGATTAGTAGATCAAACAGAATGACGTGCTCTCTGCCCACGCTTCATGTCAATGAAAAGAAACCATTACAGCTGGTGGTATAGCTCATTACCTACTGGGATCTCCGCTACACTGAAGTTAGCTCCACGCGCACAGCTGGACCTCACATCTGTTGACGCCAAGGAATCGGGTTCTCCGTAGCAGCCTGGTCTGATCAGTCTTCCAGGTCCGTTTGCATTCATTATCAATGTGTGTGTCTAAAGGGCATTCCTCCCATTCTGCAAAATCTCGTTGGTGGTGACTGTGGGGATGCTCAAGAGAGCAGAGCAAGTGATTTATCTGAAACAATCTCTCCAGAGCCACTTCTTCACAGTCTTGGATAGGAAATCTGAGTTTCCTTGCAAAGAGCATTTCTCAGAATGTGTGACTTCTTGGTCACTCATCACTGGTCCATGAGCTTGTCAGATAACCAAGTTAATTGACTTTGAGTGTTTGAACATTGACCTCTCTCCGTGTGCATATGCACGTGTCTATGTATGCATGTGTGTATTTGCTTTTTCTCATAACCGCGGCAGGTGAAGCAGCTATGAACATAACCCGACTGAGATGATGCTGTTGTAATGAACACTACCCAGGGAGGAAATTATTAACAACAAGATGTAATAGGCGTGTTCTGTTCCAAAAATATGATTATGGTCTGAGAAGCAACCCTTTCAGGAATTGTAAATGAGCCAAATTCTGCCCTTAATCACACATTCACAGTCCTTTTTCTTTAGTCAGAGAGCAAACACAGAAGCTGATGTGTTATTAAGCGCTTGGTTTAGCATGGGAGCTTGACTGGCCGCCTTTGATCCACTCTTCTAAAGGGGCTCCAACTTACAATTAGTTTTCAAGCAGAATTGAAGCCTTGCAATAGATTTACTAAACATGCTAGATAAATGCAGCCACCTTATCACATCAGTTGTAGCTGCTTCAGAGTTATGCCTGTTTTAAAGTAACATGAGAGAAATCAGAATTCAGCTCTGGTTGCATACAGAAACACCAATCGATATCGGGTAAATGAAAATTCTGGAGCTAAACAACCTTCATGTGCTGGGAAGGGTAATGCATCCAGATCTTCTCTTGGGTCAGTATTTAGTCTAGCGAAGACCTTCTACCTTCCTTGATTTTGTACAGATGGAATCCACTTTGACATCTGCAGCGGTGCTCCAGAATCACAACTTGTTTCTAGATGTTATGGTTCTGAAGATCACCTTATAAAAATAAAACCCTAGTGTCAGCCGTAAAGACATGGGTTCTTGCGACTAAGCACGCTTAAGATGCTGAGAAAGACACTTTTCATCCCAATATAGTGTTAACTCCGGTACCTAAATGCATCAATATGCATTAAGTACTTCACTGCTGTTAAGTTTAGGAGAAACATCTAGTTAATGCATTTAGCCCACAACCTCCAACTGCCTCCCATGCCCCCCGGGGAATCTCTTCTCTAACCGCCTATCCTACAGCATCCCCACTGACAACTCCTACTCAGCTATGCACTGCCAATAGAAACAGCTGTGACAGTTCCAAACCGAAAATGGGACTTGTGCAAATGAAATTCAGTGTAGCAGCAAAAGAAATAACCGTGGGGTTGCTCCACTGATTTTCCACCCTTTGGTCCCTGCTCATCCAGCTCATTCATTTTTCAGCATCCAAGAGGATGCTTTTGAACTTCCAGCGTGCTGCAAACCCACCGAAACTTGCCCCATCCCATGCCCAGTGTGCTGGATCGTGCTGATAAAGGATAAACCCAGGTGAGAAATGGAGCTGAAGCAAGAGCTGATGGCAGAGAAGACCCTGCCACTAGCTCTAATACACACGCCCTCACCATGGCTTAAGTTTAAAGGACCTTGGTTGCTGGTTAGGGCAAAACAAGCCATCTTCCGGAATTAAGCTGATTTCAGCTGAAAGCCTTTTCTTAAAAATAATCTTCCTTTTGGATCTCCAGGACAAGGGGAATAAACAGCCTAAAATCCAAGGCTGAGCTATTGTTTTCCAATCTGTTTTAGCCTTCATCTTGTTGGCAGGCTGCTTTAGAAAAGCAAAAGGTTAATGAGCCAATGTGCAGTGGGATTATTGCAGTAAAGATGACAGTGAACCAGTAATTACTAATTAGATGCAGTTTAACAGGAGGAACAAGTGAAATCTCCTCTTCACCAACTGTCAATAATTAGCAGATTTGGTGAGGTTGAAATGTGTCCACAGTTAAAAGGCTGATTTTTTAATGAAATGGCACTTGACAAAAGAGCTGTATGGAGGTCACAGCCGTAGCCCTCGAGACGCTTCCCTATACCATACTTAGGAGGGAAATCAGATGCAAGACAGCAGGGGGTCCCCATGAAACCATTTCTCCCTTGGGATTGCATTGCACTGGGGGAGGGGAGCAGGAGGGATTCTCTGCAGTAATTTTGTCCAACTTGGATGAGAAGCAAAGGAAAGGATTTGCCAGCTGCCATGGGGAAAAAATGTTTGAGTAGTGAGAAGTTCTGTGGTATTTCTTTGCTTCTGGGTCTGAGGAACAGTTTCCTGAGAGTCTGGTAAGCTGAGTGTGTTGGCCAAAGTCTACCCTTGGGATGGAGGTTGGTCTTGGAAGGAACTCCTCTTAGGAAAGTAGGGGCACAAGGTCCCTAAGGACTGGCAGGAGGCTGGAAGCTCAGTGGTATGTGTCTCCCACAGACGGCAGAAGATTCAAGCTGTGCCCTGAAGCTTTGGTTTCACACTGACACACAGGCGATGCTCCATCGTTGACTTCTGAAGCATTAAGAGGTTCATCCGAGGTTCCTCTCCTACATAGTGATCCAGTTTCTTCTGGCAAAGTAACTGTTGACAGAGGCAAGAGTATCTTCATTTTCCCCATGAACGTAAAATGGAGAGGTGATCTGTGTGAGCTTCTCTTTAATGCCCAAGAAACTTTTTACTTGAGCAGAAACCCCCAGGATTTATGTGATACCGAGTGGCTGAATACTGATGTGGTTCAAGTAGGGCTGGAGAGAAAAGCTACGGTGTTTGGAAATGTGCTGAGCCCTGTTCTGGCCTTCAGATAAACGATGGTGCTTAACAAGGCTTGCATCTGGTGTTCTTCGGGAAGGATGGACTCATTCCTGTCAGGGGTTGGAGAGCAAATGAGTGACTCCTTTCAGAGCACAGCCCTGCTCCTGGAAGGGCAAAATGATGGGAGAGAAGGTGATGTTTGGGGAGCAGCAGAATGATACTGCCGTGACTACACACAAAGGCTGGACGTGGTTGCACAAAACTCAAGTGTAAGTTACTAGCCTCTCTTTTATAAGAAATAATAGCCTAAGGAAATCGTAAACTAAGTCTATACTTGTAAACCCAGCAGGGTCCGAGCACAAGCTGGGTCACTGACCCGTGGTGCCCAGCCTGGTTGATTGCCTGCATCCTCTCGGGGTCAGTTTTGGCTTCCCAGCTGATGCTGGAGGGTAGCGCTCCCAGGGACTGCTCCCAACAAATAGAGCCTCCCTCTTTGGGGGAAGAGTTTGGCCATATAGGAAGAGTTTGGCCGTAGAGGTGCAAGCTGTGCCATACCAGTTGTCCCCCGAGCCTGAGACTGGATTTGGTTCATGTTGTTTCACGCAGCTGTAGCCTTGCCTGTCCCACTGCAAGCGTTCAGGAAGTTGCGGTGCGATAATTTTAGTCTGGGACCTCTCTAGGGTAATTTGATTTATGACTTATAGGGCTTATTCGAGCTGAGTTTTGACATCAGAGGACCATAGCCCGAATCTTCCATTACAGCAGAGTCATGTCTTCCTGCACCACGACAGGACCATGCCTCAGCTGAGCAGTGGAAAGACGAAGTGACTCCTTTAGCCTTTGCTTTTGGTGTCTGAGGCTGTTGCACACAAAGCGAAGGGTACATCTGTCCTCTCGTACTTCTGCCCTCGCTGTCAGCCTGGGCATGGACCTGAAGCCTGGAGACTGAAGCATTTGTCATCAGCTCTTTTTGTGACAAATCCTTCCCTGCTCCAAATCAAATCACAACCCTGGCCATGAATCTTCCTGAAGTCTCCAGAGCAGCTCAAAGCACCGTGGGACCATCCCCAGTACTCAGCTGTGCTTTCAGCCCCACTCTCAGTAGCTCATGCAGAGAGATGGGACCTTAGTCCTGCAGCACAACAGGACCCGCACCTGCACATCTCAGGATGGTGACTGCACAGTAACTGCAACCTGCTGAACAGGGAAGGTTGGGTGGAGGCTCCATGCTAAGGGATGAGCAGTGAACCTGAACCTGATGCTGTGCAAAGCAGCCAATTTTTTGGCAAGGTTTCGATCTCCCTTGGTTTGAGACAGAGGTGCTTTTACCATTTGCCTCTCTGACATCTCCCTGCCCTGCTCTCACCAGCCATCTCTGGTTGAGAGCATCAAGTACACGATGGTGTCTTCCCTGCTTAACCCCCCTTCTCAGCCCCTAGCTCAGGTTTTCCTTCACCTGCGTTAGCTGTCGGGGCAGGATTTGCAGACCTGGCGTGTGTTTCCCAAGGAGCCAGACTTCACACACTGCTTCCCCCTTGGCCCTACCCTTTGGCTTTCCCTTTACACCTCCACTGCTCTCCCCCCTCGCCCCCCTCGGCACCTGGCATCTGCAGAACACCTTTCCTGTCAAAGCAACCAGGAAAAAAAATAAATCACAGTAGCTTGTTTCCTGTGCTGCAGATTCCCCAAATTCCCTCAACAATTTTTAGTTTCCTTTTAATTGTGTCGTGCAGGAAAGCTGCTGCCCAGGAGCCCGCTAGTACGGAGGAGTCTCTGCGTTACTGGAAGTATTTAGGTGGCCTGCGATGGTTTGGCTGGGTTTGTGGTTGTGCTTGGGCTTGCAGAGGGACACACTGGGAGCTGGAAGGGTCTCTCCAGAAGATGGTGATGAGCTGTTATCTATCATTAACTATTGCAGTAATTGTTGGTATTATTCCTGTGCTTTGTAGATGCCCATGGACTGTTCCAAACCCATCAAAGGCTTCCTACATGGGTTCTTCTGTCTGGAGCAACCTGGTCTAGTGGAGGGTGTCCCTGTCCATGGCAGGGGGGTTAGAACCAGATGATCCTTAAGGTCCTTTCCAACCCAAACCATTCTATGATTCTATGAGTTGCTCTTGGCTGCAGAGATTTGCCCCAGTTCCTGCTCCCACCTTGAGATTCTCTCTCTCTCCCATCATCTCCAGTGTGACATGGACAGAAAGAAGCCCAGAGCTTTTGCTGTGTTTGCTTTAGAGCTTGCTCGCAAGGTCAGACCCACCCTCCATACTATAAACTTCCAAGTCAAAGTGGCAGCAGAGCTTTTTGGGGAGCTCAGGCATACTCAGGGCAAGGACATAGGCAGGCTCACATGCTCCAAACCCCCTTTTTGAGCATATCTCCCACGTGAAGGTATTTCTAAACACATGGGGACACTTCAGGCTTAGTAGCCCTCTCCTCCGCTTCCAGTGGTGCTTTAGCCTGAGTTGCTGAACCAACAGCCACAGAGAGCTTCTAAAAACAAAACAGACCAAAAGTTCCAGGTTCTACATGACCATGACATCCTTCTCCCCCCGCCCAGGTCATGAAAATCCCCAAATTCTCATTATTGTATTGTAACTCCCCATCACTACTGTGTGATGCTCTTTTAAGTTCTTTTTCTGGGACTGTAGCAGGAGGATGGAGAAGATGTTGTGGCACAGTAATTTCCTTCTGCCCTCGTGCAGCCGGATGCAGCGGCAGTTCCAGATGCAAACCCACCCATTGGTCGTAATCTCACAGAAGCAGCATCTGCCTTGTCGTAGGGCCACCTCCCATTTCCCAAACTCATGGCATACTTTGTTGCAGTGTCCTTTTGATTCATGTCCTGGCACGACTGAAACTCCTCTTGCTGTGGGGTCACTTACTTGAGACATGACCAAGAGAGAAGGAACCAGTTTTGCAAAGTGAAGAACATTTCTGGATCAGGACATCTCCCCTTTTCTGTGTTTTTTTTTCTTTTTTTTCTCCTCAGAATCAAAGCATTTCCCACGCCTACTAGCTCTGCGATATGGGCTGGGGTTGGGAGGTCTCAGTCACTTCTTCTGGGAGCAAATGTAATGTCCTTCTTTCCAAAAGGAAGAGGAAGGATCTGGTCTTTAGGGGCATCAGCTCCACCATCACTCTTTGCAAGCCTGTAGGAAACGTTGGGGTGGTTAGATTTACAACTGCTCAGCCTGTTTGCACCTCACGGTGTAATTATTAGGCTCAATGACATCTCTTGTCTGGGGAAGGTCATGAGTGAGCAGTGCTCTGATTGATTTGGAGCCTGTGTCTTTGTTCTCACGTTCCCTGTCCGAGAGGTTTTGATTTGTGACCGAGCTGGTTTTTGAAGTCAGCTCGTGAGAGTGGTCCTTTGTTTCACGACCAGCGTCCACAGGAGTCAAAGGTGCTGAAAACTTTACAGGATCTGGCCCTAAAATCGTAACCTGGACCAGCAGAGCTTGTTCTTGCTGGGAAGCGATGGCTTGACCCAAACTGTTATTTGTGGTCATTCGAGGTGGGTGTGGGAGAAAGGACCCCTTTGTACTGCCCAGGGGCTTCAGCAGCGGTGTCAGACGGGATCTGGTTTCATGTTTATATCTCTGTCCCTGGGATACAGGTTCAAGTATGTAAACTATCTATCATGCAAGCACAGGCTCCTGCAGGTGTGTGGGTGCTAGTGGGCATAAAAAAACATTCCTGACACCATCTCTTTTGAGGAGTCTTCACCTCCTGATGGCTATAAGCCATTAGGAGTCAAAAGAAAGAGCTGACATCCGACAACTCCGGATAAACACCTAAACATTAACCCTTAAAGTGGCTCGAAAAACATACTTAAAAGGCACTTTGTGGAAAGAAGCCATTTTTTTCCAGGCCTGTTAATTGCTGTCTTTCTTCAGGACACCTTTCAGCAGCACCTACTGTAAACAGAGCGGCTTCTCCCGAAGCACTTCCCCCAAGGATTCCTGCCCTGCTCTCCGGGGGAGCCTGCGGAGATGGCCGTCCCCGCCTCCTCCTGCCCGGTGCAGTCCTCCTGCAGGTCTTTGGTTTTGCTTGTTTCTTCTTGGCCTGAAAGCCAAGACCTTTCCTCTCTTCCTGCCAGCCCACCCTGAAAACTCAGTCCCCTTTCTTGGTCACCAACACATTCTTTATTCGGTGCAACCGGGTTCATCCCCAGCTCTTCCCTGGCTGTTGCCTGGCTTACCCCCCCTCTTGCTGCACAGGGTTGGATACGTCCTCTTCTGCATATTTGGAGATGGTTGTTTTAGCTCATCTTAAGCAACCGTACCTCAGACTACTCCAAGTGAGACGTTTAGTATATGAGCTAAGGAAGGCGGCCAGTTGTCCAGACTTGCCTGCCGTAAGCACGCTTGCTTACCGCAGAGAAAGCCTTGTTAATCACATTTCCCAAGCACAAGTATATATAATTATCTGTAATTGCTTTTTAAATCATTTGGATCTAGCAGTTTGTTTCTAGTGAGGCTGTTGGTCCTTCAAGAGAAGGAAATGTGATGGAGGTTGGGATCCTGAGGAGCTTGCTTAGCTTCTTTAAAGCACCAAGGACATCCCTAAATCCCGCAGTATTCATCATGCTCTTCCTTCATATAGCTGGAGAATTGCAGCGTTTGACATTCTCCCCACATAGCAACAAATGCTCTCTTCCTCAACAGACCTGCTGGAGGGATTCTTACCAGAATGGACCTAATAGCTGATTTTCATCAAAAGGGAAACTTGCTATGTTTGTAATGTCCATATTCAAAAGTAGGGTTTTTTTCTTCCAAAAGAAGAGAGATGACTCTAACTCTTTTTGTGAATGCCTTTCATTCCAGCAAGGAGCAGTAACCCTCAACTCTGCAATTTTGGGGATTCTCAAGGTCATTTTTTAGGTGGGTTGATGACTTTTCCACCCATCAGTTGGCTTGAATGTTCCCCAACAAAGTCTACATCATGTAAGGCCTGGAGGCCGGGAAGGAGTTTCTTTTGCCCTACACGCTATAGACTGACTGCCCTGTGCAAACAGTTTTGGGAGAAAGTCCTCTCCCGAAGAAGGGTCCTCACCTCATGAGGCCAGGTGGCCTGAGGTCAGAACACACGTGTTTCTGCTGTGGTACCAGCCTAAGACATCCACCTTTCCAAAGCTCCTGTAAATAAATCTAGCGTGGCAAATTGAGAGTTTACCTCATGAGCAGTTGGCTTCTATACATGAGCCGAACTTCTTCTCCAGAGTAAAGGAGAAAAGGCATCTTAGCTCCCGCAAAGGCCTTTTGTGTGGTTCTTCACTTCATGGAAGACACATCATGCCGTGGTCTTAGCTTCTCTCCATCACAGCTTCGCTTTGATTCCTTGTTCAATCTCATGCCTGAGCTTCTAAGTTTCTCTTGCATGGGTGGTGAGTTTGTCTTCGTTGTGTCTTACCCCTTGGTCCCTTGCGAAGCATTGCAGAACAAGGTGCCATGCTCACCGGGCATGCAGGCTGGCACCTCCTGGATAGCAGCAGCTGGGTGAAAGGAGGGAAAGCCCTTCACCTTGGATCGCTAGAGACAACTGGAAATGTCTCTTTTCTCTGGAAGACAGACAGAAAGAACGTTTGGGGTTTGGTTTTTTTTTCATCTTGCTATTTGAAACCTTATGGTTTCAGAGCCTTTATTTGGGTGTTTGGCGGGTTTTTTTTGTTTGTTTTTTAAATATTTGAGGTTTCTGATGCTGTGGGCAACCCTCTTCTTTCCCAGAAGACTCAAACCCACAATTTTGCAATGGGAGTGTCATGCGAGGGGGTTGACCTTTCAATCTGTTTGTAAAGCTGGAAGACTTGAGAAGGTCTGAGAGCCATGTAAGCCCAGTGCTCACCAAACCCACCCTAGGAGTGGCTTTCATTCCTCTCACCTTATCTGTTCATCATTGATGTCATCTTGAGACACCAGAAGGGATCCCATGGGGAACTGGAAGGTTAGAGCTGGTATCTTACTGGTGGACTGGTTTGGGGCAGTGAACGCACATGGGGGCCGGAGCACAGGAGCGAAGCGCGGCCGTTGAACCACTCTGCTGCAGGACAGGCAGGGACACGCCGAGCAGTTGGAGCTACCTTGCAGCCTTAGGTGCCTGCTGTCATATATCATTATCCCACCTGCTGACACTGTTATCATCAGTCATTTCTAGAGCACCGGAAACAAATGTGCCGCTGGGCGAGGAGAGCTCATTGCCAGGTGGGCAGTTGTGCTCTGCTCCAGCCTGGTTGGGCAGTAGCCTAAAATGCCCTGTTTTCCTTCTTCCCAGCTGATTACAATGATGGGGTTTTTTTGATTAGCGTATTATTTTTCTCTAGAGAAGCTGGGATACACTAATTTGCAACTCCTGAAGCTGAAGTTAAAAAAACCCTTGATGATGATGATGATGCCCCATCCCTGGAAACATTCAAGGTCAAGCTGGATGGGGCTCTGAGCAACCTGATCTAGTTGAAGATGTCCCTTCTCATGGCAGCGGCGTTGGAACTAGTTGACCTTTAAGGTCCCTTCCAACCCAAACTATTCTATGATTCTATGAAGTTGCTGTCCCATAACTGACCCATAAATCCTGCAAACTCTTCTCTGCTTCGGGGCAGTCAGTTGTTCCCATTTAAGGTGAGGACAGAACCATCTTAAACCTTGTAGCTGTCTCAAAAGCAATTGCACATCTCTATCCAAACATCTGTTGAGCATGAGGAATATTCCTGCTCGTCTCAATACAGAAACCTGATGGCACCCAAGGTGCTGCTGACACTTTGCAGTTCGTGCTTTGCTAAAAGCAGTGACGTTTTCAGGGGACGGTGCAGAGGTGTCAGCAGATGTGATAGAGTGTGAATAGCTTGTGGCACTAACGCCGTCACTGACATACTTTATATATAACGGATGTCATAGCGGGGTATGCGTGGTGCCGCGCTCAGACCCTTTCCAGCCTGGCCTGAGAAGAACCTCTGCTTTCTGCCCTGTCCTGCAGACAGCTGGAGGTGGATCCTGGTGGTCAAAGCATCCATGGCAGAAACCAGAAAAAACTTCTGAAATGGGTAACCCTCAAGAGCCAGAGCAGCCAAATAATCCACCTTTCCTCTTTATTGTTTCAAAGAGGGGAGAGAAAATGAAGATAAAATTAATTTCAAGCAAGAGTCCTTTTTAACGCCGGTTCGAGGTATGTCCAACCAGAGGTTAGGCAGCAGCACTCAGATACATCTTTGGTGTAAAGGTGCTGGCTGTAGGTCCTGTCAGAGGCAATGCATTCCTCTCCTACCCTTCAGCGTAAGCCTGGTTCACTGTCTGCAGAGAAATGATATATCCCTAAAAACTTCCTGTTCGGAAACAGGGCTCTGAATTCAGAGCCGTTTGTGTGAAATCCCCCGCAGAACTGCTGCATTGCAGGGATTTAACAGGTTACCCACCTGCTAGACACATGGCAGTAGTTCCAGATTTGCAGTCAAACGAGAAACTTTGCAAGTTACCCGGACTGCCTGATAGTTCCTTACTTTACTCGTACGCTGAATTACGTGTGAATCCACCTGTATGGCAGTGAAAGGGTGGTATAAATCAAATGCACTCCTGAGCGTGTTCTTATCAGCTTATTTGTGAGCTTTCCTTATCTGCTGCTGGCTTTGCTTTACTTTCAAGCCCGTAAGACAGCAACCTCTTACTCCACGAGTGTGTCTGCTCTCCTGGCATGGCGCATCAGGGGTGTAGTTGTATCCGTGGTGGTGGGCTCTGATCACTTGGGTGAGGCTGTGCCGTGACTTCATTAGAAATATGTCAGGCACTAATGGTAGTGGTTGTCTTGATGCAGGAGTACATGACAGATTTTAATCTTTTTCCTGATTATATGGGTCCAGTGCACCAGAAAGTTTTAATTTATCTGCTTGTGCAGCAGCTCCTAGCCCTCAGTGTCTTCTCCTTCCAAAGCCGCAACCTTCCCAGAACATCTTCTGGTGGTCTCTTCTCTGCCCTGGAGCACACTGTTGCATGCCCCAGGTTGCGTGGACGTGCTGTGCGGGTGCACAGCCTTCGCGGCGCTCTGCTTGCAGCGTGCACGGGCTCTGCCCAACCAGCAAGGCTGCTTCCTCGGCACAGCCCCGGCTGGAAAAGCACATCTGCCCTGCTCCTCGCAGCGTGGTGGCCAGGGAGCGTCGCAGGGCTCTTAGGGAACGTCAGTCCCCGGGTTCGGTTGCATACCTTGGCGTGTCAGACAAAAGGAGCTGATCAAAGCAGGGATGGCAAGAAAGGAGGCTCTAACCCCTCACCGGGGAAGTGCTCGGTGCCTCCGCGCCAGCAGGTGTGCAGCTCTTTGATCCCGGCGTTTCGGGAGGTCCAGCCCTCCCTCTCTGTACCGACCCCAAAGTTGGCACTTTTTTGGGAAGGTGGATGGTGTCAAACCCGTGAGTGGGCTCCCGCTGAGCCACAGGGCTCTCGCATCCCAGGTGGGGCCGGATTCGGACACATCGCAACCAGTGATGGCTGGAGGGGCCACGGTGGCTTCCCGGGCTCTGGTTATGTTTTGTGAACACCTTAGCCAGCACCAGGGGTGGAAACCGAATCGAATAACTTGCTCCATGTTTTCAAGGAAAGCATTTTGACCAGATATGGTATTTTTTTTTCATGAAAACTGAGCATTTCTTTAAAAGAGGGAGTCTGAAAGACTTGAGAGAAACAAAAAATGAAGAGAACTGTACCAGTCAACTCTTAAGTTCAATTTTTATTATTACTTGGAAGGAAAACCTAACAAAATTCAGGTTTATCTCAAAATCGGTTTTGCCAGCTTTGTGATTTGGCCAGCAAACTGAGTATCAATTACTTACAAAGTTATTTGTTACCATGTACATTAGCCATGAGACCATCTCTCAACCAGCGTGTCCAGGTTTGGGGTACAGGGGGTTTTTAACTATGTAAAAACACGGGGAAGTGGTCAGAAAAAAGCTTTTAACACCAGTATTTCAAACAATAATCTGCCTTGCAGAGAAGCAGCATGAGTTTTATCTAGAAATTTTAACGAAGGTGATTTAATAGTCTTTGAATACTTTCATGGGAATAAAATTTCTGGCAGGGCAGAGCTCCTTAGTGCAGCAAATAGATAAACGCAAAGCTGGAAATCTGGATTTAGAAAAACGCAAACTGTGTGGATGGCCGGTGCTCTTTGAAGCCAGGATACTGAGAGGTCTGGTGGCTCCACTGTTGCTTGGACTTCTTAACCAGAGGCTGGATATCTTTTGAAAAACATCTTTTGTGATTTATCCAGAAGGTTTTTGGGTGAGATGGGGCATTTCCCGAATTCTCTCACCTGTCAGGTCACCTTTGGTTGGCCGTAGGTCCATAGCATTTCCAAGAGACACTCCTTAGCAAACACCGATTTCCTGATCTCATTCCTTAGCGAGTGGATCCATGGAGAGCACTTCTAATTTTTTTGATGTCTGGCAAAAGCTTTGGAAAGAATTTATGTGAACAGAGGAGGAAAAAAATCTTGCTGTCTTTAAATCATTCAGTATACATTTTCCAATTTTGGTTGGTTCAGATTTGTGATTTTGGCCAGTTCAGATTTGTGATTTTGGCCCCATCAGCATCCTTTCAGCTACTGACAATTAAAAGAAGAAGAGCAGCATCTGAAAGAAGAAGGTTTAGGCAGTCTTACTGTGGGAACAAGACCATCGAAAACCCAATTAAGTTGGGTTTTGACCCCATTAAGCATGTTAAACAAAATTTAATGAGGTTCTGCTTCTCAGCAGAGTTGCATTAGGTGACCACAGGTTGAAGATGAAAGGAAGCCTTGGTAGACCTGTACTGAGGTCCTTTCACACCATGGTTGCACCAAGCTACAATGCCTGGTGACCATGGCGTGACTGCTGAGCTCATCTGTCTGAGGAAAAACATGATCTTTTTTCATCGTGTCTGCAGACACCGAGGACAGAATCTGTTCACGGTGCTGGATGCGCCCCACCTCTCCATCTAGCTGTGCACAGAGCCACCACCACGGAAGCAGCAGCTGCTGGTCCTTCACGGTGCTTCATGGTGCCATTTATTAACCGTAGTCCTTGCTACACCTCACCGAGCTTCGCTAGGGCTCGGTTAGCTTGGCATGGCCCTCGGCCGTTGCCCCGATGTCTGATGGCCCAGGAGGAGATGGCAGAGGGCTTGCTGGAAGGGCCAGGAGAGCCCTCCCGGGCTCCAAACCGGGGCCACCACCCAGCCGCCTCGCTGGCACTGCCGAGGCAGCAGCAGACGACGCGGTGACCAGCCTGATCCTCCCTTCCCCCACCTGCCGGTGCAGCATCCGTCAGTCCGTATGACCCTCCCCCTACCAAAATTGGCTGCTTTCTTCCTTCTTCTCCCCCCACCCTCCCTTTTTTTGGCTGAGTGATGAGCTGTATGCCAAATCCATCTGCTCCTGTCTCCCCTAGCTGCCTTCCATATCATTACAGGATCCCTGGCAGCGAGCCTAGACCTATCTCTCTCCCTGCACTCTTAGGAGCACATTCCTTTCTACACCTTTTCCCGAGCTGGGATAGAAATGAGTATCAACCCCAAACAAAAAGCATCTGCTTTCTGCCTGCTTCTGCTTCACCGGACGCGCATGTACGCTACACCCGTGTCAGCAGCGAATGCAAAACACACACAACCCCCCACCTCGCCGCCCCGCATCCAACATGGGCTGATGAAACTTTGGGCGCCGGGAGCCTGCCTCACACCCTCTCCCTCTCCGTCTCCGCAGCACCAGCTGTGACCACCGCACCATTTGTTCCTCCAGCCCACGCCAGCACTCGGAGCCAGTTCTTTATCACCCCAATTAGCCTTGTCTGTGCTGATGAGAGGAGAGAGGCTTCCACTGCAAGGCAGAGACAGGGGGAAGAGAGCTGGCGCACGGTGGGCACCGCGAGAGGCGATTCCCTTTACAGCGGCTTTGTTCCCCGGGAGGGATAGATTTCACCGGGTCAGGAGCACTGCTAAAAAACCAGCGCTGTCATCCCACCTGCATTACCTGGGTGATGCTGGTTTATAAACAGTTGCTTGAATAAGGTCAGGGCACACCGTTTCTTGGTTATTTTTCCTTTTTCCTTCATGCACTTGGTTTTCTGCTAGGGGGAAGAGGAGCGTCCTCAAGCCACACCAGCTCGCAGGTGTTGCGACGGGCTGTAGCTAGCGCTGGCCACGTTTCTGGATGAGTTTGGAGATGCACCTTGGCTGTGTCCCCAGGGAGGATCGGGATCCCTGCATCTATAGCAAAGCTTCCAGTAGCCTCAAAGGGGGTTGAAGCAATTCCTCTTTCTCCCGCTGCCTCGTTCTAGTGTCTCCCGACCTGGTATGTCAGGATACTGAGTGGTCGATGCTGCACTGACGCTCATGGAGCCATCACCCTGAAAGCCCTTTCCCCTCCTCAACCCCTTGAACCTTGTAGCACTCTCTAGGAGTGGTGCTTATACACCATGCTTCCCTGAGTGCTGGTTGTGACCTTGTGTGCCTCCTGGACTTCTCTGCTGGATTCATTGTTGAAGACCCTTTTCTGGTAGGCAACTCAGCGCTATCGTCCTGGAGCCGGGAAGGGGATCCATCCTTTGCCCCAGCACAAGTAGATCTACCCCATCAGGAGCAAGAGGATGAACACAATTCAAACCCGGTCCCATGGTGGGCACTCAGTTTGGAAGGACAAAGTCGCCCCATATGGGGTGGGGCAGGTCCCATCAGCATAGTCCCAATGGATAGAACCTGTTCCTCAGAGCACCCTCTATGGCAGGCGTTCCCTGTTAGAGGGGTTCCTGGCCTGACCATGACCAAGAAAGACCCTTCTGGGGCATTTTCTTTGAAGCTGAGACACAAGAAACTTGACAAGAAACTCTGTGGCCTCCAGATCCGTTGCACGATGCTGTGTCCGGTGAACGGCTGGCCGAGCAGATCCAGGATGCTGAACAGCTAGAGTAGCAGTCTACACCAAAATAGGTGAACTTACACTTTCCAACAAAAAACCCTGAGACTTTCAGAGAATGAACTGATACACAATCAGGTTGTATCTTAACGTTGTCTTAATATCTGTAGCCCACCACCCAAATGCTTTTCCCTGTTCTGCATTTGCTTTCCCAGTGAGAGGAGTAAGCTATCCCTGATGCATTTCTGAACGGCTTTGCCAGTGCTGCTGTGGAGTACGTCCCTCCCGTACCTGCCTCCTTGGTGTGGATGCAGCCCTTGGAGCTCCTGTAGCTGAGGCTCGAGAGCAGTTTTTAGTAGCTATCATCTGCTTTATTAAAGTCAACCAGAAGGGAATCTGCAGAGATTGCTCCAGTTCAACCAGTCACTCCCCAGCAAATTGATTTCACATCTTCCCAAACTTCAGAAAGGGGCTTAAGTGAGCTCAGTAATACCCAGCTCTCTTCTGTCTCCTTCCACCAAGACAAGTTTAATTCCGCTTAAACTGTTCTTGATGGGTTTCATCTAATTTGTGCCGAAAACTTCCCACCACAGAGACACCACGCCTTCCCCAAGCATTGGATTGCAACACTCTGCTGCTTCCCACTAGGATACTCATCCTGCTGTTCAGCTTGGATCCTACTCACTGCTTTTTGACTTGTGTCCCAAGAGAGCGTGAACAAAGCATTACTCCTTTCTTCTGTGCCATAGCCCCTTGCGCATGCAAATACCACCGTGCCGCCTTTGAACTTCTCTCTTCTAGACTCAGCGCATCCAAGTCCTCAACGTTTCCCCATAGCTCTTGCCTTCAGACCGCTAATCTGGGGTCCACCGAGGTAGACGTGGCTTTCCTTGGAGCTCCCACCTCTCCAGCCCCCATTGGAGAGGAAGGGACTGTTGGTGGCTCTCTGTCAGCTTTCTGCTGAGACGTCCCAGTAGTAGGTTGGGTTTTGCTCTCTCTCCGAGCTGCCCCACATCCCCAAGCCCTACTGACACCAGCATAGACGGTCAGGGTTGGACCACCCAATTCCAGGTCATTTCAAAGCACTTCCCACCTTGATATTTTCATAGCAGTGGGTGAAACCAGCCTCGGAGCTTTTCTTTCTGTCTCTGGAAGAAAAATAAGAAAACAATAGGAAGAAAAGCTGCGTCAGAGCCAGGCAGATCGGAGTTAATCCTCCCTCAAAATGGATCCCGTCAGTGCCGGTGTACGTGAGAATCGCCTCCCCTGCACCTTTGGTGGGTACTCTCCCCGGCACAATGCTTCACTTTGTGTTTCAGCACAGAAAGAAATGGTGAAGTTGCTAATAATGGCACTAAAAGAAAATATGCTACATCTGTTATGGATAGCAGTACAAAATTAGCTGATCACACCTCTGACACCCAAGATGTCTTCACTTAAAATACTCGTTGGCTTACTTTACATAATTTGCTGATTATATTTAAAAGAAATACAATTTTGCAATTACTGTTCTTTCTGGTGTGCTATCTATGCATCATTTTCTTTTTATGTTTATATATTTCTCCTTCATTAGTGCAGTCTGAAGGGTGATTAGATCCCTTCAAACATTTTACAGAGGTTAAACGTTGATTAAGATTTAATTATTACTGTAAATAGCTTGGAATGACATATGGTGCAAAAACCTGACATATGTGCATTTGAATAAATGAAGTGCTATTTCCCATGATGCTCCAGTAGCTGTTTAACAGCTTTGCTGAAGGGTTATGTTGCACCTCATGTTAAGATTGCTTTGATGTTATATTTTGTTGGGTTTTTGCAGCTGAAAGCTAAGAACAGTTTTTCCAGTTTTTAAAAACATTGAATATTTTAAATACCTAAATTGTTTTGCACAAATTTTTGCTAATTTGTCTAACTAGGTTAAACATTTTCAAAAGCATTTCGATTTTAACATGGGTTCCTAGCATTGTGTCAGCAACAGCATCAATTCAATGTATAGGATTTCTAAAAGTCTGGTCTTGCAAAGTGTCCTGTCACAGTTGGGAGCGGGATCTTTGCTTGCTGCAGGAACCGGGAGCACCGCGGATCCCTCCCAGGGACGCAGAGGTTCGGAGTGATTTCAGAGCAAGGGAGAACTTTGTGCAAAGCCGGTGAAAGGAAAAAATTAGGAAAGGGCTGGAGATTTTATGGCGACAGAGAAAGGGGTAGGTAGATTTTAGCTGTGATCCATCCTCGTCGGAGGACATAGAGCCCTGGTCCAGGAGACAAATGAGTTTTGTCCCCTTGTGTCACCAGGCAGCCCGTGGCTTTGCCGCGTCCCAGCTTCGGGGACTGGATTCCTTCTAGCACCATGCGAGGGGACCTTGGCTGTGCGAAAAGGAGGGGATGTCTCCTGGAAAATGATGGGTGGGATCCGTTTGATTCTCAGAGACACTCTATAATTCATCGAATGTTGCAAGGCAGCGAGCATGCCTCATTTCACGTAATATAAGTCAATCCAGACAGGGTTGTTTTGAGACTTGAGCAGAATAAAGCACATTAAAATGACACGGAAAAGACATGATTGACGTTGTATTATTTACATTTTATACTTCTCCACATTAATTTATTGATCTATCAAGTTCCTGCTGCAGCACAACGTGATACCGATCCTGATCTCGCCTCCTCTTTGATTTCGCAGATTGAGACATCTCGGCTGGAGCCGGAAATCGCGATGGCCACCACCGGTAAGACTGTAGTCTACAACAAAGGATTGTAAGTGGAAGCGGACAATCTCAGCCCAGAAGATTTGGGGAGGGAAAGGGGGAAACTTGAGATCCTGACTGGGAAAAAGAAAACAACAACAAGAGAAAACAAATAATAGACCTCAGCGATAGTAACGTAGTACCGCTCCCGGCGACCTGGGAGTAAATTAACACTTTCAGAGAACTGACACCTCACACCAGTCAAAAAGATTGATATTAAAAGTTTTAAATTAGCAACAGGAGCAACTACAAAAAAATTACATTCAAACACTTTAGAGAACTAGCTAGAGAATAATTTCAGAACTTCATAGCACTGCATGGAGGGATGTTTAATGGTGTGTTTACATGGCTATACCTAACTACATCAAAGTAGGCTTCACTCAGCAAATTTTGTTTTCGATGCTAATTAAACCTCCACACTGATGCTGCACAAAAATAATTCCATAGAGATCGAAGGGTGCATGAATGTGAAGCGCTTGACAGGGTGTTTGATAAGTGTCCTGGATTGATTTCATGACGATCCTGCCCCAGTGATCACGCGCAAAGCAGCCTTCCATGGTTCGACGTGCAGCGCTCCGTTAGCACAGCGAAGGTCGTAGCCTGTGCGCCCTCCAGCGCGCCCTCCTCCTCCTGCAGATGGTCCTGGTGGCATCCTGCCGTTCATTGCACTTGCAAGACTTTGTGTCACAGGAGCCTACCACCAGGCGTGTCTGCAAGGGCTTTTGCCTGGGGTTCAAGATACTGGAAAGCCAACGTGCCCACGCATTGACTAGGAAGGGATCGTACAGCAAAAACGTGATCGATCTGCTCTTTTCCTTCGCACAGACATGAAGGATGGGGTTTGTCCCACCTAACATAAACCTTCTAAAAGTAAAGTTGTGAATCTAAAGTAATTGGCTAAGCTATGCTTTGCTAAGCTAGTTGTCTGAGGACATAATATGCTTTAACATTTCGTCAGCCCTGAAGTGGTCAGGCAGTTGGACTAGATGATTCTTGTAGGTCCCTTCCAACTGGAACTCTTCTCCCTCTTTTCTCTTCTCTTCTCTTCTCTTCTCTTCTCTTCTCTTCTCTTCTCTTCTCTTCTCTTCTCTTCTCTTCTCTTCTCTTCTCTTCTCTTCTCTTCTCTCCTCTCCTCTCCTGTCTTCTCTCCTGTCCTCTCCTCTCATCTTCATTCCTCTCCTCTCCTCTCCTCTCCTCCTCTCCTCTCTTCACCTCTCCTCTCCTCCCCCCCTCTCCTCTCCTCCTCTCCTCTCCTCTCCTCCTCTCCTCTCCTCCTCTTCTCTCCTGCTCTACTCTCCTCTCCCCTCTCCTCTCCTCTCCTCTCCTCTCCTCTCCCCTCCCCTCTCCTCTCCTCTCCTCTCCCCTCCCCTCTCCTCTCCTCTCCTCTCCCCTCTCCTCCCCTCTCCTCTCCTCTCCTCTCCTCTCCCCTCCCCTCCCCTCTCCTCTCCTCTCCTCTCCTCTCCCCTCTCCTCTCCTCTCCTCTCCTCTCCTCTCCTCTCCTCTCCTCTCCTCTCCTCTCCTCTCCTCTCCTCTCCTCTGTTGTCTTCTTTGTCATCTTCTCTTCTTTACTTTTGCCAACACTTTCAGACAGCAAGGCCAACGCTGGCCAAAGCCTTGTGCCAGTGCAGAGAAGGACCCAAAGCAGAGACCGGTGGGCAGGACGGCTTTGCCTGGCAGCTCTACCAAGCTGATGGCTTCATGAGACTGTAACTTCGGAGGGGTGAACTGCCCCCTGGAGACAGTTTTCTGTCTGTCTCTCAAACTACTCCAGGGTGCTTAAAGTGAGGTGGGGCAAGCCCCCCCCCCAGCACTGCACCGAATCCTGCCCTCACATGGGTGTGGGGCCGTAATTTGGCTTTCTGGTACCTTGTACCCAAGGGCAAACCCCGAGTGACTCCCTGAGGACCAGAGGAGTTAATGCAGACTTTGAACATGGTCACCGGCAGAAGACCGCTGGAATCGTTGCAGGGATGGAGCCGTGGTGGTGATGGACGCAGCCAACCACACAGGCTCTCGTCCTTCAAATGCCAATGTATTGGGGATTTTGGGGAGGGTGGGGGGGAACAGGGGAAACCAAATCACCACTGACGCGGAATGTATTCGAAAGATTTATTGCAATGCTTGAAATTGGGAGGCCTGAGCCCCACCGTGTGCTCCTCCACCGGTGGCTGCTCTTGCTCCCCGCTGGAGTGAGACCAGTAGGAACTGGAGTCACGCAACGGTCAGGCTGGCTCAGGACGTCTGATTCTGTCCCCGCGCTACTGTAAATCAGAAATAATTGCACGAAACAAATCAGTTTTGTGGATTTATACACCAGCGTGCAGGGGAGGAGAGGCCAACTCTGGGCTCTCCGTAGCTGCTATTGATGGGCCAGCTCCTGGTCCCTGAACGATGGTGGAAATACAGAGTGGGTCCAGTTACACTCATGGAGCTATTCTGGATTTACACCTGTGTAAGGGGCAGCTGAATTTGACCCGGTAAAGTTCCTCTAATGCACTAGATGAGATGAATGTACCTTCTGGAGGAAGCCAGGCCACCCCATCCGCTCCAGGTGGGCTTTGGAGAGGCTACGGGGAGGTGGCATCTGTCCTATGGACATTTTCATGGGCATCTGTCCTACGGGCAGCGCAGCACAGAATCGGGCCCCATAGTTTGCCCTGGGGACGAGTAACTCCCCGCGGCAGCGGAAGAGGGAGGCACGCCTCCAGTCCCGGGAAGGGGAGCGGGGATGCTGGCAATCCCCGAACAGCAGCCTGCCGATGGGAACCGCAGCGGCGAGGCTTCGGAGAGCAGCTGGGACGAGCTGTGCACCTCAAAAAGGGCCCTTTCCATTGCTGCAGGGCGTGGGAGGAGGTGAGGACCGTTGTCGGGTGCTGGGGATTACAGGTTCCCCCTTGCAGTGGGGAAAAAGCTACTCTGAGCCTAAAACTTGAGTTTACGGCTCCGCTGAGCCCGCAGAAGTTAGGAGCCAAGCCGCGTCGTGTGGCACGGAGGCACAACTTGCCTTCTTCCTCCTCCTGAATGGAAATGCGGGGCTGAGACAGAAACAGCCTCTTGTGTTGACAGGGAGAAGCCTCCTGGCTCTGGCGTCTGTCTGGGTGGATCATTTCCCCTTCCCCGGTGGGTTTTGTCACGGCCTGAACCATTCTGCTGCAAAGCTGGTTCACCCCAGGCTTTTTTTTTGGGGGGGGCGGAGAGGAAGAAGTGATGGAGGCTGCCCTTTGCCTTGAGCTTTCGGAGAGGTGGAGCAAGGAGGGAGACGGTGATTTGGTTTTGCATTGTGATCACCGATCAAAGATTTCGGTGGCTGTGAGGTGCGGCTACCTGCCGGGTGCGCAGGTGGAGCGAGGAATTTGCAGCGGAGGAAGGGAGTCAGGGCTTTGCTTGCCGTATTTCTTTCCGAGCGGGACCCAAGGAAAAGCACGGATTGAGCAAATTCTGCCTCAGGAATGAACCGATTCCCAGTTTTCTCCACGATGGGAAGTGAGTACAGATGCTTTCCCTGCACACACACCACCTGCAGACGTTCGGCTGCACAGGTTGTTAATTAGCAGGGGATGCTCGTCACGTTAATCCAGTGATGCTCAATAAAACCTGCCTTGGTTGGGAGGAGAAGAGACTTAGGGCCTGATCCTGCTCGAGCGGGTGAGGACCAGCTTGAGGGATGTCAGAGGAGCCGCGCTGCGAGATTATGGCTCGGCTCAAAAGCAGCTGCACAGTCGAACAAGTGACAATCAAACGGTCTAAATGAGTCTGGATTTATCATCTTCCCGCACAAACCCCGTCAAACTTGTTTCGCTTCATGTGTCATGAAAATGGGTCTCAGTCAACTCGGCAGAGCTTGTGCTGAGAAATAAATACACCCTGGGGTCCTGAGTCAGGCGTTCGCTGGTGTTTATCCCGAGGAGCCGGTGGCAGCCTCTGGCAGGTTGGCGGCAACATTTGCTCTCCAGTTTTGTTCAAATCAATGCAAAATGTTGTGCCCCCGGCCCAAAGCCCTGGGAAGATGCTCCTGCTTGGAGCTGGGAGGGGAGAGCCACCACCTCATGGGGCTCAGTTCCTTTTTCTAACCTCTTCTGAAAGCATCTGCAGGTCTTGCGTGGTGAAGTAGCGCCTGCAGCAGCAGTGCCCAAGAGGTCGGAGACCCGAGGACTTGAGCCCACATCTCCCAAACCCACGTGTGTCCCCTTCCTCCTGGCAGTCAGGATGGTGCAGACCTGTCTCTGCTGCTCTTCCCCTTGCTGTCCCCCGGCTTGGTGGCGAGCAGGATGAGGTGCGTGTATGAGGAGAACGTTTTGGTGGACCCATGGTCCCAAAGCCTTGAGGAACACAAGATCGCATTGTCCCCACACTGGGACACTCAAGCCAGGTGATGAGGTTCAGCTTTTGAGCAACCACCATCCCAACGCAGGGCTGTTGAGATGCATTTTTTATTTAAAAGCAGCAGAATGGCTCAGCAGACACAAACCTGACCCTTGCGTATGTCAAAAGACCGTTTCACTCGCAGGCAGCTCAAGGTTGGGCTCCCTCGTGCAGCTGTTCCAGCATCGGCTCAGCGTGGTTGCCACCATCCGTGGTGGGACTGCCAGCGAGCACCAAAACACCACGCTCAACTCCTCCTGCAGCATTGGAAATGAAAAGCATGGAGCTGGGAAGGCGGTAGCACATTAGTACTGTTTGTTAGGACAGCAAATTGTGCCAGAAAAGACTACACACAACAGCTAATGATAACATTATGCACATTCACTTAATAGCTAATTAATCTCTTTGACTTTTCCTAATGTACAAAAAAAGGAGCCTTCGGTTTGCGAGAACAACCCAACCATTTGCATTTCTTATTTCCTGTAATTGGGGAAGTAGAAGAAATGGGGAGCGAAAAACCCACCACACACATCAAGTTGTTCACCTCAGCAGATAATAATAATGAGATGATCATCTCCTGTAGTATTTAATTAGAAATGTCGCAGTTAATTGATTTCTTGGATATGTTAATTAAGAAATAATGAGGACCAGGTTGCAGCAAAAGGTGCCAGTGAGAAGTTTGGAGGCCCTCCTGGAAGATGTGTCTGTTGGCCGCTCCCTAAGCCTGCCGGGGGACAACCAGGGGACAGCCCCGGGGTTGTGTCACCCGTGCCCTGAACCCACCTTTAAGCTTGGGTGCAGCTCAGCTCCTTCCATTTTTGCTTGTTGCTCATTTTTCTGCTCTGCATCCCTGCGTGTGGCCGGGCGTGAGCAGATGCCCGGGTCCAGGCAGGACAGGCAGCAGGTCGCCCCGTTTGCTGCCCATCCAGCACCGAGCATCACTGGGATGTGGGACGCCCTGGCAGATGCCGGACCCCGCCACCCTGGGACGAGCGTTGCTGGTAGATCTCAGGGTTATACCGATGCCACGTAGCCAAGAGACGCAGGTGTGTCGTTCCCCCCCCCCCCCCCCGCTTCGGTGGGCTCCTCTTGAAGGGCGGTGATGGAGATCCGGAGCCTGGGATGCCCTTCAGCCGCGCGGGGGGGAGCTCGGGGGCTGGCGGCATGTTGCGGCGAGACCCCGGCAGCCTTTGAGCAAAGGTTTTTAGGGTACGAATAAGCCGACCCGCAAAGCTGGCCTGGCTCTGAGAGCGTTCCCGGTGTCGGGTGTGCTGACGGTGAAGGCTTGAAGTGGTCCTGGTGGTGGTAGGTACCCCCAGCCCCAGGTATCTCCCAGGGTCACTTTAGGAAACGTCCACTTTGGGCTTTTTTTTCCCTTTTTTATGGCTTATTTTGCAGCCAACATCCTCAGCTGCCCCTTCTCATGCAGTCACCCTCCGGCACCTGATCTGAATGCACCTTATAAACGCGTTAACGGCAAGTCCCTTGGGACGCGGCAGGGACGTCGCCCGCCGGCACCGGCACGTCTTCCAGCGGTCCCTCCGCCGGCCAAGCGCGGGTGTTTGTACCTCTGCCGCCCTCGGGCACCCTGCCACGCGCACCGTCTCTTTTTAACCTTCTCGATAGCGTTATCGACCGCGACACTTTGCGTAACACTCGGATCTGTCTGGAATAAAAGAGTTTAAAGACTTGACGTGGTCCAACCTCCGTGCGGCCGTTTAATGCGGAGGATGATGCGGGTGTCGGGATTTAAAGGTCCCGTTTCTTATGGGCTGCTTTTACGGGGCGGGGGGAGCTGCCAGGGATGGGGCTTTTCCCTGCAGCGCGAGGGGACGCGGGGACGGGGCTTTCCCATCGGCAGGAGTTATTACATTTGTGTGTGTATGGATAATATGTAGTATAGAATTAGGATCTATAATATTTAATACAATATATAATATGTGAATATGTCATATAATTATATATAATACACATTATAAAATACAATATATATACACGTTATATACACAAATATATGTGTATATAATGTGCATGTGTATGGATGTGTATAATGTCTGTGTATATGGTATATATATTTATGCATATATATTTTTTTAAATATATATATATGATTATTTTCACAGAACAGTTTGGGTGGGCAGGGACCTCCCAGCCCACCCAGTGCCACCCCTGCCATGGGCAGGGACACCCTCCACTAGCCCAGGTTGCCCAAAGCCCCATCCAACCTGGCCTTGAACCCCGCCAGGGAGCCAGGGGCAGCCACAGCTCCCCCGAGCAGCCTGCAGGCCGAGTGTCCTTTCGTGTGTCCTTCCCCCAAACGCCAGCGAGACGCAGGATGGACACCTGACCCTCGTCCCCTGAGACCCCCTGCCCAAGCCCCTCGTTGCTGGGGGTCCCTTCGCCAGCCCGTGGCAGCCCCTGTCTCGGGGGTACCCCCAGAGGGGATATTCCCTGGGGGACAGAGCCGTGTGGATCCCGTCTCTCCCCGACATTCAATCCCCGGCGCAGGTGTGAAGCTGCCGGCCCGAAGCCGCCGCATACCTCTCATACCTGCGGCCACCCCGGCCGTGGCCCCGCTCCGCTGGGGACCCCCGAGGAAGCCCCCCTTCCTCACGGCCATCCTCATCCCCCCAGCACCCGCCACGACGGGATCACCGAGCTCCCCTGGGCCCCATCCCTCCCTGGTGACACCCGGTTGTGCCCCCCCCCTGCCCCCCCAGCAGGACACCGACGTCCCCCCGGCCGTTCAACCGGTGATGGGAGAGGGGGACGGTCCCCTTGTGTCCCTCCCCTCCAGCAAGGCAACCAGACAGGTTTCCAGCGCATTTTGCTTTTTATTACCACGCAGTAACACACACTACAGCTGCTGACTACCTACGACAGGGAACGCACGCACACAGGCACAAAAATAAAAGAATAAATTAAAATAAAACTGTGTAAAAAAAAAAAAAAAACAAACAACGGAGAAAAGGAGGGAGGCGGAAAAAAATAAAAGGCGGAAAATAAAAAGGAAAATGAAAAAGGGATTGGGTACATTGAGCTTCTAGGTAGGACGTTTTTATTTGATCTCATGGCTGACGGACGGCTTCCAGCGCGGAGGAGGATGCGCGGTCGCGTCCCGGGGCCGCGGGCGCCCTGGCAGCCTCCTCTTCCTCCTCGGCTCGGCGGCGGGAGCTTCCCGAAAAGCACCTCCGAGGGACGCCCCGGGCGGCGGGGGGGGACGGGGTGCAGGTCCCCGGTCAGGCTGGGCGCCCCGGAGGAAAGGCAGTGGGCGGTGGGCGGCGGCGGTGGCTTCGGCGACGTCCCTAGAGTTCGTTTGGTGATGCCGCCTGTGTCCCCCCTTCCTCCCCCGGGTTCCTCTCCATGGTGGCTGCACCAGGAGCCTGTCCCTGCCTTAGTCGTTGGAGGTGACGTCGATGTCTTCTCCGCTCGACTGCTTGGTGGCGAGGCGCCATCGGTTGATGTGGTGGGAACCTTTCTTCTTCTGATCTGAGTCGGGTCCTTCCTCCTCCAGCTTCTGCCGTTTGTATTTCGTCCTCCTGTTCTGGAACCACACTTTCACCTGGGGGACAAGGAGAGACGGGCGCTCGCGGGGGTCCTGGCACAGCCGGCCCCGGCGAAGGACGCTGCTGCAACCAGGCAGCAAGCTCAGTTTTCCTCAGAGACCAGCAAAAAAGAAGTCCCTGTCCCCCCAGGAGTGCTCCCATGGCCACCCTGCCCTGCCTCAGTTTCCCTTCCGTCTGCAGCAGGGTGGGATGGGGGGATGCCAACACGGCAGGTTGCAGGGTGTGGGGTGCTGCCACCTCCCAGCTCCGCTTCGCTGCACATCCCGGCCTTGGAGAAACCCAAGACGGGTGAAGGACACTCAGTCACACCTCAGACACACCAGCAGGTACACGGGACCCTCCTTACAGCACCCTAACTCAGTGCCCATCACCCTGGTGTCTGGGCTGTGCCCCGATTGGCACAGCGGGAGCAGCTAAACCCAGCGCCATTTCATTTGGTCACTGGTGTCAGGACACCATGGGCACATAATTTACCACGTGTAGGTTTCAGGAAACCTTTTCCACCATGATGGTGGTCAAACACTGTCCCAGGAGCCCGGAGAGGCAGCAGGGTCTCCATCCTTGGAGATATCATTCTCCTCACCTGCCTGAGGCCCCGAGCATCCTGCTCCAACCCCACACACCTTCCTGCCAGCGCCGGGAGCACGGCCTGTGGCGGGGGCTGGACACGGCGGTCGGTTTGGGATGCTGAAAGCACCCACGTGGTCAGGGGTGTGGGATGCTGCGGGCACCCAGGCGGCTGGTGCAGGATGCTGTGCAGCCGGGGATGCGGGATGCTGCAGGCAGGGATGCAGGATGCTGTAGACGGGGATGCGGGATGCTGTAGACGGGGATGCGGGATGCTGTAGACGGGGATGCGGGATGCTGTAGATGGGGATGCAGGATGCTGCAGGCAGGGATGCGGGATGCTGCAGCTGGGCATGCAGGATGCTGCAGGCAGGGATGCGGGATGCTGCAGGCAGCGGTGCAGGACGCTGCCCGGCTTCCCCGGCCCCGCAGGACACTAGGTGCCGCTGCTCGGCCACCGCTGCCAGCCCGGCACAGGCCAGGCTGGAGCATTTCCCCACTTGCAGGTGGTGCGGTGCCCACAGCCCCCCCAGCAGCCACTGCCGCACCTCATCCCCTGGGACCGTCATCCCCTTGCCCCCTCCTCCTTCAGCATTAATTGCAGGCAACGCTTGCTTTCTGCTCTGGAGCCTTTCGCAGCGAGGCGAAGGCCAGCGTTCACACCTCGCTGCATTCCCCAGGTGAGCAAAACCCTTGCAGGGTGCCGTGCAGCCAGTGCGGTGCGAGCCCTTGACTTTACGGCGTGCTTAGTCTATTGAAACGGCTGCTTTATGGCACTGGTATATATTATAACCTCCCCGCCCTGGACTCAAACCATTTGCTTTCCTAGCTTTGGGGCATTTCTGGAACAATACTGAGCTGGTGCCTTTCATTCAACAACTGCAAAGCACTTTGCAAACTTTAATTAAAGCTCTCAGCCCTCTGGGAGCAGGGAAGTTGCCTTATCCCTAAATTATAGAAGGGGAAACTAAGGCATAAAGCAATTAAGATGCTTGAGTGAGGCTCTGTGGAAATCAGGGGTGGGTGTGAAGTGGCTCCCACACGTAAAGCCTTTCCTCCCCAGCTTGGTTCAGCTCAGAGAAACCCAGGCAGGTATGGCCGTCTTCCGCAGGATGAGGCTCCCCTGCGCTTCCCGACTGTTTTGGCTGCGGGAATGGGGATGTTGCCAGGCTGGATGGGCTCCCTGACCCCTCCGATACCATATCCCTCGCTCCAACAGGCCAGAAGCCACAATGAGAGAAGTGTGAGAACCTCACAGTGGGCAACAGGGGGATAAGCTGCCCCCTACGACGCCTCATCCTGACTCCAAGAGTAATTGGTTTAAACCCCCAAGCTCAGGGGGTTTTCATCCCTTCCCAAACCCTCACCGCATTAACCGTTGTCATGCCGGGTGTTTGTGTATCCGACCGGTGTGATGCTCTCAGGTTCCCTGCCAACCCATTCCCCAGGACTCGCCCTGCCCTCCAGGGTCACCAGCGTCCCTGCGCTCCTGCTGTGGGATGGGGACGGTCCCTGGACGGCTCCTGCATCCCGGTCCTGCCTCTGTGCACAGCTCCATCCACTGCTTTGCCTGCACAGGCGATGTGCTCCCCCCCACCCCCACCCCCCCGCAACACCCTGCGGGCCACTGCGTCCACCCAGAAACCACGCTCTGCTTCGGGGATGCCGACAGCACCCGGAGAAGCGGCTCTGCCCGAAAGGTGACGTTGCCATCACCAAGCTGGGGACAATTAAAATCCGGTGGCTTCGTGTGCGGCTCCCCTGGATAACAACTGTCTGGCCCCCAGTGATGGCAGGGCTGGTCCCTCTCAGACACGGTGACACCGCTTGTGCCATGTTGTCACCCGAATGTGCCACCACCTCCAAGGGCAGCGGAGCTCCCCAGGCATCAGCGCTGCACCCTCGCCTACACCCGCGCTCCCAGCCAGGACTTTTCTTCTACAAACACCCCAAACTTTTAAGAGCTTGTTTTTGGGGACAGTCCTCAGCAGAGGACCGCTGCCAGCCCTGGGAGGCTCAGCCCCAGTGGAACACAGGGTGACCAGCACACCCGGCTGTGCAGCATGGCCGCTCCCCGGCTGTATCTGCGACGCGCATCTTTCCCCTCCTGCGACTCCCAGGCATTCGCTCGGTTAATTATTACCGCTCCCGCCAGAGCAGCCACGATGCCCGCTCAGCCCCGACCCACCAACTGGAGCTGCTGTACCTCCACTCACAGTGCAGGGAGGGCATGGCGGGATGTACGGTGTCGCCGTAATCACCCCAAACCAGGAGGGCATGGGGGGATGTACGGTGTCGCCGTAATCACCCCAAACCAGGAGGGGATAGTGGGATGTACGGCGCCTCCGTAATCACCCCAAATCTCCCCCTCAGCAGGAGCCAGGGCAAAGCCTTCGCTTTGGGAAGGCAGATTTGAGACCCCGAGTGGGCTTTGCACCACGTGCCACCGGGGATGGAGACGCTGTGCCCAGACGGCCAGGCTGCGTTGTGCAAAATTAACTCAGGGAAATAATTATTTCCCAGCCCAGCACATTTCACTGGGAGGTGAAGCGACCTGATGCCACCAGAGATGGGCACAGCGGTGCCCAGCACGACTGCAGCACGCAGCATGGTACCCTCACCTCCCCCCCGCTCCCCACCTACCCGGCACACGCGTCCCACCCCCGGCACGCCGGCCCCGGTGCACCCACGCTGCCTGGCACCCCTGCGGCACACCGACCGCCGGGCTCGTTATGCCATCCGGCTCAAACACACCATGTCCCCCCCCGCGTCATCCCGTCATCCCCCTGCAGAGCCCTCCCTACTCCAGCCTCATCCCACTTACTAAACACTTGCGTTTGCTTTGGGACCCTGCCCTGCTGCCGGATTTTTCTCCCATTCCTTTTGTTGTTGTTGTTGTTGTTGTTGCATGGACCTGTCTTATCCCAGACTAACGCAGCACCTTGGTAGAGGAAAGGACGGGAAGGGGTTAAACACCTCCACCCTGCCCCATCCGATATCCCAAGGCATTTCCTGATGCTGCGCAGGTACCCTTACCCTTTTCACCTTCCCCCTGGGCTGCTCCAGGTGTTGCTCCCTGGGCTGGGGGACCCAGAGCGGGCACAGCCCAAAGGGCGAAACTCCCTTTTCCAGGGGGAAAAGCAGCTGGGAGGAAGGGCCAGGCACAGCCATAACCGGCAGCCCCTTCTCGGAGCGGCTAATCCCACTCGAAAATGATAAACCACACCCGGCCGTGGGTTTGGACGTGGGGCTGGGTATCTGCGGTGGGTGAAAACACGTCTGTGTCACCCAGCGTCACACCAGGGATGCGTGTCACCAAGGACGGGGGGTGGTTTTCCACAGGAGGTTTGGGGGGGGGGGGATATTCATCAGTGGAATAGTAGTAGTAATAAATAATAATAATAATAATAATAATAATAATAATAATAATGATGCCTGCTTTTGGCACAGCCACCGGTCAGGCTGGCTTTCCCACCCTGCCAGTGCCGGTACTGTGATGCCCGTCCCGTATCGCATCCCTCTGTTCATTGGGGTAATTTCCCTCCAGGTAATTAAAAGATGTTTTAAAAAATATTATATTTCTAAAGCAACAAAGCCGAAGGGGAAAAAGTCTTCGCTGACACCCTGCAGGCCTCCCTGCAAACCACTGCCGCTGCCGGTCCCAAGCCTGATGCTCTTTCCGTGCCCGCAATGCCCGGCCGGAGCCGTGGGGCTGCGGGAAGGACGGAGCCGGCCCCGGCCCCGCAAACGCCTCCCGCCGGAACCCGCACTCGCTCCCTGCCCGCAGGTGATGAATTGCCCTGCGCCCAGCGGCTGCAGCAGCCTTCCAAAAACATGGCAATACTATACTACAAAATACGCTGCAGTGCATAAAAATACGTATATCTATATTGCTTCTCTCTCTTTCTAAATCTCCACCCAGATTTAGGGACGGATGCCTCTGCTTTTTCCCCAATAAATTGCATTATTGCATTTAGGCTCAGGGCAACGATGCAAAATCCGAGGGACTCGCTGAGCTCCCCTCGGGCATCTCGCAGCTGCCCTTTCTGCCCAGGCAAGTTGCTGTTTGTTCTTTGACCTTTTGGGTTTGTTTTTGGGGTTTTTTTTGTTTTGGTTTGGTTTGGTTTTTTGTGCTTTGTTTTTTGTTTTTTGTTTTTTTTTTTTTTTTCCCTTTAACATCATTTTCAGCCCAGAGTGGTGACAGAAGCAGCAAGGAAAGGACCTGAGCTGGGGTGCAAGCTACTGCCGTGCCCTGGGAGCCGCGGGACTGGGGGGGTTGGGATAGCATTGGCATCAGCGTACCAACGGCCTCTGGATTTTGTGGGCTCGGTCCATCCTCCCCAATATCTGCACCTGCGGTTTCCCGCTGTCCCCACGACAGTGACATTTTCCTCCCAGTAACTTCCCTCTCACAGAGATGCATTTGGAGCTTTTGCTTGGCAGAGTCTGGGCGAGGATGAGCCAGGCTGGTACCAGGAACACCCACGGCTCCAGCTTTATTTTCCAATTGAATTAAAGGATAAAATTTAAATTAATTCAGAATATAGGCCAAACTACCTAGCCAGAATTTGGAGAAAACTTTCTCCATCAACTCAGTTACTGAATATGATGGGAAATAGCGTGCCTTCACCCGGAGCATTTGGGAATAGCTGCTCACCAGGACACCGGGCTTGGACACACGCAGAGATGCTCAGCCCCGACTCCCCTGTTTTCCCCTAGCACCGTACGCTTTTCCATTTCCTTTCATCCCTACGGTCCTCCTGGGTCTCATCATTTCTAAATGCCTGTGAAACATCTTTTCTAAAAATCAGAAAGTTGCAGCTGAAATAAATGCCCTCCGGCAGGCCCCCATCTTTGCACCCATCCTGACTTTCGGGCACCACGGCGTTTGTGTACAACACCAAAGCAGCACGACTGAGGCCCATTTTTGCAGCTCTCCAGGCAAGGGTATTGTGCTGCTGCTCCTTTTTTAACTGAATTTTTAAAATTGTATATTGCTCTCGGGGAAAACACCCCAAGCAAGCAAGACATAACACTGGAAAACTGCTCTGGAGAGCGGCGCGACGCGAGACCTGCGTTCCCAGCCTCAAGCCCCGGCAACGACGACCGACCGTAAGGACCAAACGCTGCCACAAAAAAAAAACCAACCCCAAAGCCACCCTGAGCCCACGCCAATCTGCACGGTTCAGCCACGGTTTCCACGTGGGATTCCTGCACAAACCCAGCTGGGATTTTGCAAAGTGCAGCCCCAGCCCTGCACGGGGTCGGTGCCATCTCCGCCGCCTGATGCCGAGCTGCTCCCACCGGCGGGCGGACGGACGGACGGACGGACGGACTGACGGCTGAGGGGTGGGCAGGCGAGTACCTGGGTCTCGGAGAGGCTGAGGCTGCTGGCCAGCTGCTTGCGCTCGGCGCCCACCACGTAGTGGTTCTTCTCGAAGGCCCGCTCCAGCCGCAGGAGCTGTGACGGCGAGAAGGCGGTGCGGATGCGCTTGGGTTTCCGGGCGAAGGGGCCGTGGAGGAGCAGGCTCTCCTGGGACACCTCGCTCCCTGCGGACAGAGAGCGGAGTCAGGGGCCCGCGCTGACACCCCTGGTCCCCCACAGCTCCCCCTCTGTGGGACTAGGGGGGGGTGTGGGGGAGACCAGGGAGGACAGATAAGGGGGTACTGGGGGGCCCTGGGCAGCTTCCCCAACCCAAACTTGCAGCTTTCATCCCCCCCCCCCAGCCCCTGCGGTGCGGTGGCCACGCTCCTTCGCCGGCTGCGCTCAGTCCCATGGTGGGGCTGGACACGGGGACAACGGGAGGGGAAGGGAAAGGAGAGAGAAAGAAAGAGAGGGAGAAGGGATGGATGGGGAGAGCAGGAGGAAGAGGAACGAAAGAGAGGGAGAAGGGAGAGGCAGAGAGAAAAACAGAGAGAAAGAGAGAAAAAGAGGATAAAAAAGAGGAGAAAGAGAGGCAGCCTAAGAAAGTGGCAGGAGGAAAAAGAGATAGAAAGGGAGAAGAGAGAAATAAATAAATAAAAATAAGAGAGAAAGAGAGAGAAAGAGAAAGAAAGAGAAGAAAGAGAAGAAAGAGAGAAAGAGAGAAAGAGAGAAAGAGAGAAAGAGAGAAAGAGAGAAAGAGAGAAAGAGAGAAAGAAAGAGAGAAAGAGAGAGAGAAAGAAAGAAAGAAAGAAAGAAAGAAAGAAAGAAAGAAAGAAAGAAAGAAAGAGAAAGAAAGAAGGAAAAGGCCAGACAGCAGGAAGGAAGAAGGGTGGGAGGGAAGAGCAGAGCAGGCAGGTGAGGGCAGGGCACCCGAGGAGGCTCCGGGCGGGAGCGGGGACCCCGCGCAGCCCCGGCCCGAGTCGCTCCCGGGACGGGACCGGGATGGGGCCGGGGCCGGGGCGGCCGGTCGGGGCGGTGGGGGCCGGGCCGGAGCCGTGTCCCGGCGGGCCGGTGCCCCCGGGCGCCGCCGGTAACGGCCGCAGTCCCCGGCGGAGCCGCCGTAGCCCGGAGCCAGGCGAGGGGTTGGTGCCGAGCAGATAACCCTAATCTGGGCTCCTCCGGCCCGGCCCGGCCCCCGGCACCCCCCGGGCATCGCGGCGGGGACAGCGGGGACAGCGAGGGGACAGGGATGGAGAGGAAATGGGAAATGGGAAATGGGAAATGGGAAATGGGAAATGGGAAATAAAAATAAAAAGAAAGGAAAGGAAAGGAAAGGAAAGGAAAGGAAAGGAAAGGAAAGGAAAGGAAAGGAAAGGAAAGGAAAGGAAAGGAAAGGAAAGGAAAGGAAAAAGTGACAGAACACAGGCAGAGAAAGGAAACGAAAGAGGAAAATAAGAAAGGGAGAGAGAGAAAAGAAGAGAAAGAAAAGATAAAGGAAAGAGAGACATAGATAGTAGGAGAAAGAGAGAAAGAGAGAAAGAGAGAAAGAGAGAAAGAGAGAAAGAAAAAGAAAGAAAGAAAGAAAGAAAGAAAGAAAGAAAGAAAGAAAGAAAGAAAGAAAAGAAAGAAAGAAAGAAAAAGAAAAGAAAGAAAGAAAAAGAAAAGAAAGAAAGAAAAAGAAAAGAAAGAAAGAAAAAGAAAAGAAAGAAAGAAAAGAAAGAAATGTAGAGAAAAGCTATACAGTCAATCACAATCTCGCTGTGCAGCCGAGATCCGCCGCAATCTTTCCCTTCGTTCCCGGGAAGCCGAAACCCCAACTCCCGGCTCCGCCAGCCGCGGGGCCGCGTAGAGAGGCGGCAGCGCCGGTTCCGTCGCCAGGAGCCCCGCGGTGCCCGGCCGGGACCCCGCTCCGGCCGAGGCGGAGCTGCCGCGGGGCTGCCCCGGCCCCCGCCGCCCACCCACCCACCGCACCGCCCGCGGACGGCGGCTCTGCCCGGGCACGGCACCGGCACCGGGGCTGCGGGGCAGCCGCACGCCGGCTCCAGGGCTGCGGCTGCGGGAGCGCACCGGCACCGGGCGTGCAAATGCACTGAGCACCGGGTGTGGAAACGCATCGGCACCGGGGCGTGCAAACGCACTTCGGCACCGGGTGTGGAAACGCACTCAGCGCCGGTGCGTAAACGCACTCGGCACCGGCGTGCAAACGCCCGGAGCACCGGCCGTGCGTGCAGGCACCGCAGCAACAGGTTTTTGCCTCCGGGTCTCCCTCGGCCTCCCCCGGTTAACGGGCCCCGGTGCGGGGGGACGCGGCCGCCCGGTGCTGGGCAGGGCAGGCTGCAGCCCTCGCTCCGCGCCTCTCCGCGCCCCGGGAGGACCAAAACCCCGGTCGGCGATGCCCGCAGCTCACCTTGGAAGCGGTGCCCGAAGAAGCGGTTCCGCAGCACCCAGGGGTAGAAGTTGAGGGGGTCGCGGTGCTGCGGCCCGAAGAAGGAATGGGGGTGCGGCAGCGCCGAGCCCCCCAGCTGGTGGGGACCCACGGGCAGCGCCGGGTGCCCCACGGCCTCGGGGAAGACGAGCTCGGCGCTGCCGTAGAGAGCCCGGCCGGCGGCGGCGGCGGCAGCGCCCTGGAAGCCGGGGGCGAAGGCGGCGGCGTCGGCGGCGGGGCCGGGGTAGCCGAGGGCGGCGGGGCGCGGGGGCTCCTCGGGGCTGAGGTGGGTGTCCTTGCCCACCAGAGACTCGATGGTGAAGCAGCGCTTCGCAGACGGCTGGAACATGGTTTGAGCCGGGAGGGAGGGGGGGGGGGGGGCCGGAGCGGGGCTGTTCCTCCGGGTGCGCGCGTGTGTGTGTGTGTGTGCGTGTGCAAGAAACCTCCCCCTGGGCAGCGCGCACACACACACACACACACACACACGCACACGCCCGGCCGCCCACCCGCGGGCGCCCACGCACCCGCAAGCCCCGGGCAGCCGGTACAAATACGGCCGGTACCTGGCGGGGCCCGGGGAGGGGGCGGCCTCACCTGCTCGGGCCGGGGCCGGGGCCGGGCGGGCAGGGGGAGGCAGGGGCAGGCAGGGCAGGCAGGAGAGGCAGGGCAGGCAAGGGGGAGGCAGGGCAGGCAGGGGGAGGCAGGGGAGGCAGAGAGCGCCCGAAAAACTGGACTGGAGCCGCTCCCGCAGGCGCGCCGCGAAGTTGTGGGAGAGGGGCTCCGGCTGCGGGGTTTTTTTCTTCTTCTTAAAAAAATAAATAAATAAATGAAAAAAAATCTTTTAAAAAAATCCTCTTCCCCCCCCCTTCCCCCCCCCTTTTTTTTCGCTTTTTAAATTTAAAAAAAATAAAATAGCCGCAGCGACGGTTTGTAACTCCGCGGCTCGGGGAGCTGCCGGCCGGGTGGGAGGGAGGGGAGGTGAAGGCACCCCGCCTCCCGCGCAAGCTCCGCTCCCCTCCGCGTACCCCCCCTCCAAGACAGGACCTTCCCCCCGGACAAAAGCCCGCTCTTCCCACGGGTCCGATCCTCCGCTGAAAATAAAAGATCAAAAAAATATTTTTAAAAAACCCCCAAAACTCGCGCTTTTGGCTGGTTTTTCCCCGGCGCGGGGGGGATACGCGGGGCGCGCAGCCCCTGCGCGGGCCGGTCCCGAGTTCACTCCGCAGTTTGGCTCTGCTCTGAGTTTTGTTGGCCCGCGGAGGCGGGGGCCAGCCCTCCCCTCCCGCACAAAGGGGGTTGAAAGTCTATTTTCCACTTGGCTGGACTGAAATACTCCGCGCAGGCACCCGCGGATCCTTCCCCCCGTGGAGAGGAGAGCGCTGCTGCGCGCCCGCGGGCTTTCCGCGGACACACTCCCGCAAGAGGCTGCGGGGAAGAAGCGGGGGGGGGGTAGGGGAAAAAAAAAAAATACATGAATCCCCACAGAAATGAAAGCCTAAAAATGGAGCGAGCGCGTCGCCAAAGCCCTTTTATTTTTTATTTTTATTTCCGAAAGAGAGAGAGAAAAAAATAATCTACATTTAAAATATGTATTTCTATAAAATATGGAAATAAAGAAGCGGGGCTAGGTCAGCCGGCTGGCGGAGAGGACACCCGGGCGCGAAGCGGGGCGCACCAGCGGAGGGAAGGGGAAAGGGAAGGGGAAGGGGAAAGGGAAGGGGAAAGGGAAAGGGAAGGGAAAGGGAAGGGGAAGGGGGATGCGGGGACAGCGCTCGGCTCAGACGCGGGAGCTGTGCCCGGCTCCGGACCATTTGTGGCATTTAATTTAAATCAATTTATTATAATTTAATTTAATTCAATTTAATTTAATTTAATTTACTTCTTTTTTTCTCGCGCTCTTTTCTGTGCTCCCCGACCCGGGCCGGGGGTCGGCGAGGCGGGGGTGCGGCCCCTCCGTCCCCGCTCCCCCACAGCCGCCCGTGGGGGCCGGGCGGTGGCAGAGCCGCGGGCCGCGGAGCGCTGCGCGGGGCCGGGATTTCGTTTCGTGCGGATCTCGCCGGTTTTCAGCATCTTCTGCGTTTGAAAAAAGAAAAAGCCGGGCGAGCGCTGGCTGCTCACCACAGGAATCCCCGCCGCAGCATCTCCCGTCCGTGCCCCGTCTCCTCAGGAGCCTTTTTTTGGGGGAGCCGCTTTGGTTTGGGGGATAAATTACCCTCTCGGAAAATTATAAACCTTTAAGCTGATTTTTTTTTTTTCCCCCTTTTTGCCTCTGTGGTTTTCAGTCCCGGCTCCGTGTCCAGGCAAGGCTCCCTGGATGCTCCGGAGGAAGCCAGGGCTCTCTGGGAGCCGGGAAGCCGCTATGCTGAAACCGGGAGAGAACCCCAAATTTATCTGTACATTTCTTTTCCCCGTTGTCGCTCCCAGGCCTGCTCCCACCTCCAGGATAATTCAGGCAGGACCTTTATCCCCCCGTGGGAATAAATCGCAGCCCCCCCCAGGCGGGTGCCTTGCTCCAGTCCCCGGTGTCCCCAGCTTATGAAGAGGAAAACTTTAGCCCCTGCATCCCCGGGAGGAGGTGATCCGGGAGCAGCCTGCCTTCCCGCTGGATTTCTGGCCAGGAGGAGCTCTGGGTGGAGGAGAAAGACATTTTCTTTTTTAACGAAAGAGCCGCAGAGCGTGCCAGCGCAGCGGAGGGACTCGGCCGGCAGCGGCAGTGGGCAGGCAGGGCTGGACAGGGGGGTGCTGCACCAGGATTAGGGGGTGCTGGTGGGGGAAGGGGGGATCTGATGCCTGTTAAAATACAATAGTGAGGATTTTCCAAAGAGCAAACGAAAGAGGAATGAAGGAGAGGGAGAGGGGGGCAGGACAGGGACCAAAAACTGGCCTTGGGGTAGGGGGGCACAGGGGATGCTTGGGGATGGGCAGACGCACAGTGGGTCCATCCCCACCCGTCTGCATCCCCCAGCCCCGGCCACCGCTCGCCTGCCTGGACCCAAATCCCTGCCTGCTCCCCTGCCTCCCTCCGCGGCAGGAGCAGGCAGGCTTTGCCGGGGCCGGATCCAGCACACTGCCGGCAGGTGCAGTCCGTGTCCACCCGCCTTGTTAATCTGTAACACATCGGCCTCCAGCATCAAAGGGCAGAATGTGGAAAATCAGGCCCCGGGCCCCAGAGCGTGGCCACGGGCGCAGCTTGCCGGGATGTTAAAAGTTGACCAGACTTCAAAGTGCTGGATCATTTCCTCCTACCCTCTCCCACCTGCTCTTCCCATGGGTACAGCTCCTTGTCCTGCCCGGATTTCTTCTCATCATCCTTCAAGTGTGGCCCCAAAGTGAAGAAGGGAGGAATGGGGCTGTATTTTTGGTTGGGGGGGATGAGGAGGTCTGGAGCCTGCCTGTCGCAGGCTGCTCCCCCTTGCCTGCTTCTTCGGCTTTTTTTTTTTTTTTTTTTTATTTCACTTGTTTCAGGAATATGCTGGATGGGAACAAATTGACCCTACACAACCCGGTGGGCTTCAGTGGGTTATTCATCTCACCTCCCTCAGTCTCCCTTTTTTAAGGTGGTTTTGTCAACTGGTCCATCGATGGTGAGTGGATGGATGGATGGATGGATGGAGAAGACACAGGAATGGTGGAGGTGGTGGTACAGCAGTACATTGGTATGGATGGATGGGAGATAGCTTTAGTCTACAGAGTCAGGCTGATATTGAGAGAGGATCCCACCACTGAGCCCACGAATGGGCAGCCACTCAGATCACATAGCTACGGGCTGGAAGAGGTCAGTCCATCAAGAGAAGATGCCACTGGGTCCTCACCCACATACACGATAGCCACACTGGGTTTTCCATGGGGGCTGCATCCACCCTCGCCTCTCCAGCATGACCTGACTGTTATGTTGGTACAGAAACCCTACACAGATGTGGGCTCTGGTGTGATGGGTCCTGGTGGGCTTCCAACGTACTCAGACTGGGAGGTGAGGTGGGAAAGGCACGAAAGCCAAAGGGCTTGTGACAAGCCATTGAAAAGCTGATGAGAAAAGATCCCCCCCCCATCCCAGGCCCTCGTCATGCCCAGGCTCCCACTGCTCCTGCGTTGGGTGAGCTCTCAGAGGTGGGAGGTCCTGAAAGCCATTCAGTGTGGACACAGCTGTGCCTTCGGTGGCTTGCACTTGCAAAGCAAACAGGATTTTGCATTCATCTCCTTGTAGATATTTAAACCCCCAGCTCCTGAAAGGATCATCTCCAAGTTCTGAAACATCTCCAGATGATTGTGCAGGTGCCCGTAGCCTTGATAAAACCTTTCAGAAAGCTGTGGCACCCTTGGCTGGTGGTGGCAATGCCTGACCCGGTGCTGAGGCTGCACCCGGGACAGAGATTGTTCCAATCATTTCTGCTGGGCAAGGTGGTACCAGGTCTGTGGGTTTGGGGAAAGTCATTGCAACTCATTAGCTGAAAGTGATGTGCAGAGGTTGGGCACTTGGCGACATTTCCCCCGACCTTGTGCCTGACCTTGGGGACCCAATGTCCCCTGTTTGCCCATGGGGAATGGGGCGATGAGCCGGTTCACCCACGCCGGACCCACGGAGGGCAGCAGCAGTGAAACACGGGGGTTTTGGGCAGCAGCACTGAAATACGCAGGTCTTGGGCAGCATCTGCATCTCCTGCTTGCGACACGACTCGTCAGAGCAGCACTGATGCTGCGGGCAGCGGTGGCATGCACAGCTCCGCAGGTGGCATCACCTGCCATGCAGGTGGGGGATGTGGCTCTCTTTGGGGACCTGTTGGGGTGACAACAGGTAGGGCATCAGGGGACAGAGCTGGGGGGGTCCCGGCAGTGCCCGAGCCCTTCTCCATGGCAAGGGGTGCAATCCAGCCTCCCCAGCCACCGGGAGCAAACCCAACCTGCTGACCTTGGTTTGTCATCCTGGCCCCTGGGGTGGCAGCAGCGGTGGGTCTGTGGTTCTGCCATGTCCTGTCCGGGAGTGGACCTCTCCCTCATCCCCGATCCCAGCCTTTGAACCTCCTCAGGATGCCTAGCCAGGAGCTCTGTGCTTTAGCACTGGGATTTCTGGGGACGGTTTTGAGGGTTTACAGCACTGACAGCATGAAGAAGAGCTCAGCCGCAGTGTTTGGGTTCAGCCAGCCCACCCCACTGGTTTTGGGGGTGAAGTCTGGTCTCTCAGCTAATGTCCCACCACGTACCTCCCTTGAGGGCTATAAGATGTTGCCCTTAGAAATGCTTTTCCATGCATGGCAGGGTCATTGTTGCAGCAAAAATGTCTTTCTAGGAGAGCTCAGGAAATTTTGACACAGGAAATTACACCTCCAGCCCCGGGGAGGGTTTGGGTGCTCCCTCGGATGGCACCGGAACGTGACCCCCCCCGTGTCGAACCCTCCGAGCCTCATGCCAGCTTTGCCCCATCGGGCAAAGGAAGCAAGATCCCCCGCAAGATTGCACCATCGCAGGGGCGAGGAAAGGCGCGATGGTTTCGGTGCCACGGCGGGGAGAAGAGCCATCCCCACTCGGATGCTGGGAGAGTCCCCCCAAAACCCCGCGGGGACCACGCAGCATTATATTAGGGGAGATCGGCAGACTTGGCTCCTGCTCACCTCCGCAACATACTGTTCAACGGCATCAAGACGGTGTATCAGCCACTTACATATGTTGCTTATAGGCGCCAAACTTATTAACACAATAAAACTGCTGCTAAGAAGCTTTCCTGCCTCCTTTCCCGCGCAGAGAGCATCAGTGTTGGAAGCACCTAGCCGCTTCTTATGGAAACACCCGGGGTTGCTTTTCATATGGCACCCAGGAAAATAAATATATGACTCACCCAGGGTGCCCCTTCCAGTGTTTCCAGACCTCGGCTGTGAGGACAGGGAGTTGGGGACACTTCGGGGAGGGGGGGGGGTTAAAGCCAGTGCTGGGGTGAAGCCGTCCCACCCCAACCGGGTGCCTGTCCCAGGAGGCGGCGTGCCTCGGGGGGATGCTGGGGCTCGCTGGGTGGGCTGGGTGCGCTGGGTGCTGGTGGTCCCCCACCACGCACAACGCTCTGAATCAATGAATCTTCCTCCCGCTTTGCTTTGGAAGTGGTCGCAGGGGGACCCTGGGTGAGTCATATATTTATTTTCCCGGGTGCCATATGAAAGGCAACCCCGGGTGTTTCCATACGAGGAGGCTAGGTGCTTCCAACACTGACATTCTCCAGGAGAAAAATAGGCAGGAAAGCTTCTTAGCAGCAGTTTTATTGTGTTAATAAGTTTGGCGTCTATAAGCAACATATGTAAATGACTGATATACTGTCTTGATGCCATTTAACATTATGTTGCGGAGGTGAGCGGGAGCCAAGTCTGCAGCATTTCAACTAATACGCGAGGAGCTGCCAATTCTGGTGGGTTTTTTTTCTTCTTTTCTTTTTTTTTTTCCCCTTTTTTTTTCAAAATTTAAACAAGTTAGCAATCTGCCCGCGCCAAAATAATGACTCGGACCCTTCCATCTCCGTTGCCGTTTCTTGGAAAATGGGTAAATATTGTGTTCATTTAGCCCTGGCGACAGCTCGAGTCCCCGGCGCTGGGATGGAAAATCCCGGCTCGCTGGGTATCCCGGTCCCCATCGCTGCGGATGGGGAGAGGGGCCGACGAGGAAAGAGCGGAGCCGCTGCCAAACGCAGCCATGGCTGTCGGCAGCGGAGATGCCAATGTCTTTGCATTTCGCCCTTCCCCGGCAAGGGGGGAGGAAAAAAAAAAAGACAAGGGGAAAAAAAAAAATTAGATATAAAATGCCATGAGTTTCTCCCTCTCGCAAGTAATTTTCAGTTAATTTATGTTGAATCAATGGTTCCTTGCAGTCATATGGATGGCAGGCTCCCAGCCATTATTAGTGTAAACAGATTTGTGAGCAGTATATTTAGCTGTTCCATATTGCTTTTAGGAAATGTGCACATTTCAATGGCGTATACTTAGAGAGGGCCATACCCTGCCACCACTCTGCAGGTGGGGACGGTGCTGTACGGAGGCGCCTGCGCTCCCTGTCTCCTCTTCCTCTCCCAAGATGAAGCTTTGAGCTGGCGCGAGGGGTTTTGGTTGCCCTTCGAGGCAGCGGGGACCGTCGGCTCCTCTACGTCCCGTCTGTATTTCATCTGCAAAAAACCTGCAATAGTGGGGTTTGGGGGGGGTGGTCTGGCTGAGGACCCACCCAGGGACCACGCCGGGATGCAGGTGGCACGTCCAGCCAGGGATAACACTGGGATGCAGGTGGCACGTCCAGCCAGGGACCACGCCGGGATGCAGGTGGCACGTGCTCCAGCCACGCCGTGGGTACGGGGCGCAGCGGCCGCATCCCTGCCACGCAGGGAGGGATCTGGACATCCCCTCCTCCACCCGAGCGGCTGATTTAAGAAAAGTCGTTGTGCTGCAGAGAAGTGCCACTCTCGAAAGGGGCCGAAATGTAAAACGTGCTAAAAAAGGAATCCCTGGACTTCAAGGGAACGGTGTAAAAGCCCAGCCAGCGGTGCTGTGAGGAGCCCTCCCAGTCCTGCGGGATGGATTCTGCCCCACAGCATCCTTACACAACTCCCCTTGTCCGGGCCCGCCTGCCGCCGAGGGATGCTCCCCAGAAGCGAGCAGGATCAGGCCCTTCCCCATCTCCACGCCAGCTTCCCCTGCTTGCTCCGTGCCACGTGCACGCCTCGCCCGCCGCCAAAATAACCCAGAAACGCTGAATCCAGAACCCGCTGCCGGTTCACACGTGCCGGGGCGGCACGAAGCGTGGGTGCAGCCCCTCCACCGAGGAACCGGGGCAGGATACAGCCCCGGGGGCTTTTGCTATTTTAATTTTTCCTGTCGGCTTGCCTGCGTGCCTGAAAATAGCTGCCGCGAGCGGGCTGGCACGAGCGGTGCGGAGCATTGCCAGGCTCCAGCGGCACGGCGGCGGCGGTGAAAGGATTTGGGCAATGTCTCACCATGGCTACCCGGGCCCGGGAGAAGTATGCCGGCTCCGGAGGGAGGGTGCCGGCCCCTTTCATGGAGGAGAAAGCCGCGACATCAGGGCTCTGTTGTTGGATGTCACCGTCTCCCTCCCGCCAGCGTGAAAAATCAATTAGGAAGAATTAGCGACGTGTCAACGGGTGTTGCGCGGGGAGAATTACGGGCCCCGTTCTGGACACCGCTACGCGGGTTCACCCAGGAGAAGGTGTCGGTGTGTCACCGCTCCCTCGGCCGTCCCCACCACCCCAGCGCCATTACAACCCCAAACCCATGATGCCCAGGCACCCGAATCCGGCCTGGGGTGTTCATTTCCAGACCGGGTGCCTGTTTGTGCCTGGGGAGCTGCCTCAGTTTCCCCATCCCTGCGATGGAGCTTGGCTGGACCACAGACCCCCCCCTTGATCTGAGACCCCACTGGAGCCCATCCCCGTGGCTTCGGGACTGGAAGTGGTTCAGCGGGAGCGTAACTCGCACCGTGCTGCCGCTTTTCCCTCCTCTTGCTGCATGTGTGTGTGTATATATATAAATAAGAAGGAAAAAAAAAATCCCAAACTCTGATTAAAATCGCTTTTTTTATTCACCTGCCCATCTTTCCTCTGTCTCCATCTCCCATTCTATCCAAACTCATAATTAATCGCTCAAGGCAAAAGTAATGAATGTTAATTGGCCATCTGTACAAAGACTAATTAAAATCTACCATGCTGGGGATTAAAACATACCTATAGCAACTGCCTGAATTGAGAATGAGACAGAGGAGAGATTGAGAAAACAGCTGAAAGGCTTGTGCAAAACGCAATCTCGCTTAGGTGTGAGATGAGTTGCAACTCAGAGATCTGAGATGCTTTATTATTAAATTAAAAAAAAAAAAAAAAAAGGGGGTGGGGAAGAAACTTCTGAGCTGAGCTGGGAGATGGTTTAATGGGAAGAAAGGCCGCGGGAGATTTCAAAGGCGGAGAAACACCCTTTGGACCCCAACATTTCGGGTTTGGTTTGGATGAGGATAATAGCCGCCCGCTCCCCTCCCCGCTGGGAGAAAATATTTCGTGGTGGTTTTGGCTTTTTAGGGTTTCTGGATGTGAAGAAACCACGCCGGGCACCGGGAAGCTGCTGGGCTGGAGGGGGGAACGGAGCATCCCCCGAATTTGAAGTTAGGGATGGAGCACGCAGCTCGATCGAGGGCATCGCCGCCCGGCCGGGCATCTGGCGGTGCAGCGGGGTCCGCATCCTGCTCAGCCCCGAAGCTGCACCCACCCTCGGCCGCCCCGCGCCGCTCCCGGCCCCTTCTTTGTCCTACATCCTTGGCTTTTCAGGCCGGCCGGCTCTTTGTTGCGGGCAGGGTTTAGGAGCTGGAGGAACAGTGTAAAGCGAATAAGCCAGCGCTAATTACTCTCGGGGCTGCTCCTCCTCCTTGCTGCAGCCCCGATGAGCCCCCCGGCCCCACACAAATACCCTAGATCCTCCCCGTGCTGTGCATCAGGGGCCAGTGCGGGGCCTGGATCCGTCCCACCCAGCCGAGGTGTCCCCGTCCAGCGCGGGTGACACGGTGGAGGTGGCAGGAGGTGCCCGAGGACGAAGGGCACCCCGGGGGGATGCTGGCCGGAGGGTGGCAAGGAGGCTGGACCCTCTCTCCAAATGGGCTCCCCCAGACACAGGGCAGCTCTGGCTTGTGCAAAATGCCATTTTTTTTAGTTTAAAAAAAAAAAAAGAAAAAAGTGCTTTTCCTCCAGCCAAAGCTGGGGGTGGGTTTCTGCTAGAAATCTCCAACCTGTGGCTCCACCGCCTTGTGTCCCCAAGCAGCTCGAGGCCAGGGCTGTCCCCATCTGTATCCCATGTGCCAGCTCCGATGCCACCAAATCTATTTTTTTAATCCCAGGTCCCCAGTGTTTCCTTCCGGGAGCAGCCCACCGCATCCCCGCGCTCCTGCCATGCCGGGCACCGCTGCAGAGCATCCTTCCCAGGGGCTTTTTGGGGTTCACAGCAGGGGGTGATGGGGAGGTGGGGGGGGGCTCTGGGCATCCCCCGCCGCCTCCCAAGTGTCTGATACTTTCCAGCCTTGCTGGAAGCACCCGGGCTCGGCTCTGCTCTTGTTTTCTCAGATTCGGCTGTGTTTACTCCCAACACGAGTGACCGCCGTGGCCCTATTACAGGAGCGGCTGACAGCTCGGCTGACAAGTGTGCTCGCGGCAGGAATGTGAATGCGGCTCCCGGCCTCGCCGCGGTGCCTCGGCGGCAGCTTCGCCGGCGGTGGCGTGGGCAGGGTGAGGTCACGCTGCCGGCTGGGTGATGTGAGATCCCCAAGGAAGGAGCCGCTCTGGGTTTCCCACGGGATCCTACATGGGATGGGGTGCTGTGAGCGATGGGTGCAGCATGACGTGCTTGTCCTTTCTGGTCTAAACCCCGGTGCTGAACATCTGCCAGTGTCCCCCAGCATCCTAACGGGAAGGACCGGGATCCACTGGGATTATTCGGTGCTGAGGGTTTCAAGGCTGGGTGGAGGCTGATGGGCAGCAGAGGTGGGGCAGGATGGGCTGCAGAGGAGGAGGATGGATGCGCTGATCTGGCCCGACAGCTCTGCTGAAGGGGACAGGGAGCACCCGGTGTCGGGACCTGCTGGTGTCCCCAAATCCCAGGGGAGCCACGGGAGCAGCTCGGCCACAGCCTGCCTCTGCCTCGGCGCTCAGTATTCAGGGAAGGAGGCTTGCAATGCACCCAGCTGCTTCCCACGCGCACCGGCGGCAAACGGGACAAAAATCTGGCTTTGGGGTGGTGCATAAAACACCAGGGAAAACCTCCTATTTCTGGCAGCTCTTTCCCAGCGGGGTGGAGGTGGCCGTTGGTCTGCAGGGCCCGGTGCGATCGCTGGTGAACTCAGTGGGTGCCGGGCAGCGCCGGGAGCGATGCCGAAGCCGGCGATCCGGCACTGGTCCCAGCTTAGCACCCAGCCCAGCAAGTCCAGTCACTCTGCCCGCGCCAGATAAAGACGGTTTAATTAATCACAGATCATTTCTGCAATGTCCCTCCATTAACCTCCATAGCAAACTAAATAATAACTCATTAAAGGCATTTGAAGCTCGCAGGAACAGGACAGTTTACCAGCAAACCCACTGCTCTTTGGCTCTAAACTGGGTTAATCTGTCATCTCTCCTTGCTGGACCAACGGGCCCCTCGTTACACATTAAATGGCTGCTCCAGGGAACATGGCCAGCCTGGAGTTGGTTCTTCTCCTTGCTTAATGCGAAGGCCACCAAAACCAGGGGACAGCATAGAGGGGAGAAGAATAAAAACAGGGCAGCAGGCTGAAAGCGAGGAGTGTGAAGAGTTACAGGGAGGAGGATGCGCGAGTAAGCGTTCAGTCTCTGGGAGAAGTGTCGGTGAGAAACATGCCAGCTCAGCAGAAAGATGTTTGTTGTTCTAACCCTCTGGGGCTGGGTGAACATCCACCAAATCCCAGCCACAGCCCTGAGAAGATCCTGCAAAGCTCCTGACTTGTCGCACAGAGAGGTGGGAGGCTTTGGGATGGCTGGTCATGTGTCTTGGAGACACCCAAAGCACGGATTTAATATCCCAGGCATTCCCATATTAACTTCATGTCTCTGTGAGCATCTCAAGGGTCTCTCCATGCAGGATGGGGGTCCCTGGGTGGGAAGCGTGGGCACCACCAGACCTTTTCCCGCTCTGGGAACACCTTTGCCGGAGGAGCAGCCCATTTACCTTTGGCCTCGTGGCCGGAGACGGCTGCTTGTTTGCGAGCGAGGAGCTCACTGGGCACTCGGCGTCCTGGGTGAAAGGCCCGTACTCAGCATTTCTGGCCACCGGATGGGAAAATAAAGGTCTTCTTCTCCCCTCTGCTGAGAAACTTTTAATAAGGGGCAGAGGAACCTGGCTGCAGCCGATTGCCACGCTGAGCCGGGGGCAGCCCAGGGCAGCGGCCGAGATTTGGGAGGTCGTTGGGTGCACACCGGTTTTAATTTGGGAGGCTTTGGGAGGGATTTAGGAGGCTCACCCGCACCACTGTTCCAGGGACCCGGTCACACATGTGGAAACAAAACCCCAGCAGTAACTTTGACTCCTTTCATAACGCAGTTCCCTGCATTTCACCGCGGGCACAAAGGGCACAGTGTCTCCCCGGCATGGGGAGGGGGCTGGGGAGGGTCCCCTGGGGACCTGGGGCCAGTTGCTCGGGCAGTGTCACCCCTGAGCATCGCACACACGCGTCCCTTTACACCCCAAACTGCTATCAAGGCCGTGTCAGGGGTTTTCTGTCATGCTTTAACAGGGATCTCACATGGGGAGGCATCCGCACAGCTCGCGCTCCGGCTTTGTCTCTCCCCTGTTTACCAGGGCTCAAGGAGACATCACACCTTCACCAACATCCATCCGTTACCGAAATCGCTGCAGTCAGGAAGGGCTCAGCACTGGCAGCGCGTCTGTCCTGCTGCCTTGCCCCCCTCCCAGCAGTGAGGAAACTGCTTTTCTTGGAAGTACGTGAGCTGAGAGCAAGGGGGGGGGCGTAGAGGAATGGGCTGTCCCACGGGAGCCCTTGCAGCCACGCTCTGGGAGAGCAGGACTGCACAGCCCTTCCCGGGGCTGCCGTGACCCCGGAACTTTGCTCTGCGGATGGGATGGGAAAGAAAAAAGAAAAGGGAAAAAAAAAAAAAGGAAAAAAAGGGAGAAAAGGGAGGAAAGGGGTAAACCACCCTGACTGGTATTTTGCTGCATGAGGCAGGATGGAAAGGCAGGCTGGCAGGGGGCTGGTGGGGAGACAGAGCCTGTGGCTCCTGGCTGGGATGCAGGAGGTGACGGCTCCTTTCGGGGTAACTCCTTCCACCGCGGGGTTCACCCTCAGCCCATGGGAGAACACTGCCCAAATATTGGGGCTCCCCACAGGGCCGGGCATGGCAGCCCCATCAGATACACTTTGCCAGGGGAGCTGTGAGCTCCCGTCTCCGAAATTAGGAGAGCTCAAAAACTTTTTTTTTTTTTTTTTTAAATACCCCTTTTTCTCCTTAACTGAGACTCTGGACATGGAGCCTGAAAAAAAAAAAAATATCAGACATCGTTGGGTCCTGTGACGAGACGGTGCAGAGGCAGGAGGGCAGCCTGAGCTTCCATCCCGCTCCCTCCGCAGCCAACAGCCCGTCGCTGGTCCAGAGGCACCGATGCTGTCTCACCCTGCGGACCCTGCGCCGGCTGCTGGCCGTTATCCGGTCTCGGCACGCCCTCAGCTGGTCACAGAAAATGTCAGAAAAGGGAAGGGAAAAAAAAAAAAATGTTACATCCTTTTGCCATTGCATCTCACAGCACCCATGGGTGCACAGATGTCAGCTGGACCCACAGAGCACAGGAACTGGGCCCGCTCCCTGGGCTGAGGATGCTGGTACCCAGGGGATGCTGGTACCTGGGGGATGCTGGTACCCAGGGGATGCTGGTACCCGGGGGATGCTGGTACCCAGGGGATGCTGGTACCTGGGGGATGCTGGTACCCAGGGGATGCTGGTACCTGGGGGGTGCTGGTACCCAGGGGATGCTGGTACCCAGGGGATGCTGGTACCCAAGGGATGCCCTGGAATCATCACTGGCATTTCTCCATGGGCAGAGCTGTGGGGTGGGAGTCACAAGCTCAGCGTGTTCTTGGGGGGTTACAGAGCGATGCCAAACACTTAAACACGCACACAGTGAGTCCAAGGGGATGAAACCCCTGCAAATAAAACAGCCAGGCTACAGCTTGGAGCACAGTCAAGTGATGAGCTGCACTGAAGACAAACTTACTCCACTGAACTTAAAGCACGTGGTTGCTTCACCAGCAAAATTCAGCAGCGTGACCCACAGCACACCGCCACAGCCGTAGGATCTGCAGATGTAGAGTTTCCTGGTTGAGGGAACAGGGACACCAAGACTGATTTTTGATCCTGCTGCTCCTGGGCACCAGGGGAGAGTTTAAAGGGAGCAAAAAGTGACCCAGGGCCCAGCACAAGACAAACATGGACCTGTGAGACGAGGTTCAGAGGAGGCCACGGAGATGATCCCAGGGCTGGAGCATCTCTGCTATGGAGACAGGCTGAGAGAGTTGGGGTTGTTCAGCCTGGAGAAGAGAAGGCTCTGGGGAGACCTTAGAGCCCCTTCCAGTCCCTGCAGGGGCTCCAGGAAAGCTGGAGAGGGGCTGGTGACAAGGGCAGGGAGTGACAGGCCAAGGGGAATGGCCTGAAGCTGCAGGAGGGGAGATGGAGATGAGATGTGAGGCAGAAATTCTTCCCTGTGAGGGTGCTGAGGCCCTGGCACAGGGTGCCCAGAGAAGCTGTGGCTGCCCCTGGCTCCCTGGCAGTGTTCAAGGCCAGGCTGGATGGGGCTTTGGGCAACCTGGGCTAGTGGAGGGTGTCCCTGCCCATGGCAGGGGTGGCACTGGATGGGCTGGGAGGTCCCTTCCACCCACACCATTCTATGAATCAAATCCAGTGTTTCATTAGTGATTCGTTAATGTTGTGTGCAGCAGGACATTAGCACCTCACTATGTAAAGTCAGCATTCCCAGCCTAGATATTCTCTCTGGGGGAGAGGTTTGGGTTGGAGAAGTGCCTGCTTTCACGTGGTGCCTCTGTGATGCCACAACCCCTCGCACAGATGCTCCCAGAAGTCCCACAGAGCTGCTGATACATCCCCAACCACTGGAGGGTGATCAGACCTCACAGTCCACAAATTAACCTTCCTCTTGGCTATCCCAGCTCAACATATCTTATCCCAAAGAGCCTGTCTGCATCTCCCACCCAGCTAGTACCAAGTGGTCCCCGTGCCCAGGGCAGCCCTGTCCCCCATTATCAGTCCAGCTTTTCCTGCAATTTGGGGCTCCTTGAGCCCTTTGGGGGGGCTTACCTATGTTCAGCCCAGCCCCTGACAGCCCAAGACCCTGTAAGGGCAGGACTTGGCACCCCCAGCTCTCAGCACTGGGATTATTTTTTTTTTTGCAAAGATCCGGATCCCAAAAGAGGATTTCTACCCAAGAGGGGATGGGACAAACCCTTACGGCTACCACGTGAGGAGATGGGGGATTTTTAGCCGCGGCAGGTCTGTCCAGGTTTCACAGACGACTTCCAACCCCATCAGGTGTTAAACCCCAGAAAAACACCCCCATTGCCAGTGCAGGGAGCAGCACAGGGAGTTTTGCTCATCATGAGTTTCACAGGCATAGAGGGAAGAGGAAACCAAAGAGCAGACTTGCTAGAGCTAGCTAGAAAGGGTTTTTTTTGGGCTTGACAGGATTAAGTTAACACAGAATTAATGAAATCACTCCGAGATGGAAGAACAGGACTCCGGGAGGGCACGCATGGTATCTTGTTGGATGAAGACAGCGCTTAGCCCAGGCTCTCTCCTCCCCCCCTCCCAAAAATTTATCCACTTTTAAAGATGCAGCAGAAGTCCCAGACCAGACATGAAATTTTTAATGATTGTAGATCGAGGGGGACAAAATTTGAAATACAGGGGTGAGATAGAGGACTGCAGGAAGGCTGCTGTCACTGAGCACACAGGGACGCTGGGCACTTCCAGGGCACGCAGGGGATGCCACTGCGCTTCAAAGCGGCTCTCCTGCATCAACACACACTGCGCATCAGCTGCTTTCTAGAACGACAAGTCTATAAGGGCCTGTGCCTCTTGGAACTTGATGAAAAAATAAGGATAAACACCTTAAACAAATAATTAAAAGAACAACCCGGGAGGGGCTGAAGCCCCAGATCCAGGCTTGGGCCCAGAACCTGCAAACAGGAGCAGGGCATGAACTCAGGGCTGCGTCTCCGATGTGCTCTAACCCACGCTGCGCTCGTGCACAGGTTTGCGTAAGCTGGTGACCCCAGCCAGGCACCCAAATATTCACATCTCCGCCGTGGCCAGCTCCCCCTCCTGGCGATTTATTGCTTTTGTGCAAAAAAAAAAAAAAAAAAGGAACAGGCTTTGCTCCACATCTTAAGGCACAAAACTCACACAGATGATCCCAGAATTGCAGGAGAGTCTGAAAAAGCCACCGGTGAGATGAGGGACGGAGAGTCAGGGCTCTGGGGTGACAGCCACCACCTCTGGTCCCCGGAATGGCTCTTTTGCCCTTTGGTGACTTGCTCAGGTGCTGAGCACACAGCTCCTGCGGGGCAAAGGGGTCAGACACGGGGACACTCAGCTCTAACCCTACCATTGGCTTCTTTGACACCTTCTGGGGTGGCTTTCTGACCCGGCCTTGTGTGCCTCGGTACCTCCTTGGCTCACACACACACTCCTGCGCAGGGGAGCTTTAAGAATTCCGTGCTCATTTCCTTGGAAAAGCCACCTCTGCTCCCCCGTCCCCAGCAGCTGAGAAATCCCCGCTCCCGCCGGCGGGTGCCCAGGAGGGCTCAACAGCTACAGCGCGGCAAAGCAATAACTTCCCCCCCTCCCTGTCGAGGCACTAGGAGTATTTAAAAGTCACCCAGAGGTCTCCTCTTGAAAGCTGCACAGCACTCAGGACTCAAACACGGTCACCAAAGACACTGGAGGCACCCAAGACGCAGCTCAGCAGAGAACAAAGCAGGAAGGCAAAGGAGGAGGAAAGAGTAACTCAGATGTCGTAGAAATCCACGTGGGCGCCGGAGCGGAAGGTGTCCTCCTCCAGGAGATTCACCAGCTTCTGGGCTGACACGGTGCAGTCTATCAGCTGTCCGCTCTCCTGCAGGCTTTGGAAATACTGACGCATCTCAGGGTCTCCAGTCTTAGTCCGGGCCAAGAGCTGCATGTCCGTATCCAGAGGACCTGGAGAAAGAGCAACCAAAAAGAAATCACATAAGCAGAAAGCAAAATCTGGGGCTCAATTTCCCTCTGCACCTGGCTCAGCTGCAAGAACCTTTTATCCACAAAGCCAGGAGAAAATTTACGGCAATTAGTGAGCTCCCCTCCTCACCCGGGGCGTAGTTGAGCACGCGGACATCAGGTTCCTCGAGCGCCAGCACCTGGAACATCATGTCCCGGGAAGCTTTCCCACTGCAGTACAGTGCCCAGTTCTTGAAGGGCTTCACGGCACAGAGCGAGGAGATGTTCACCACCGTCCTGCTCGAGCCGGGATGCTTCCCGAAGGCTTGCAGGGCGGTGGAGGTGAGGCAAAGCGCCGAGGTGACGTTGAAGGCAAAGTAGCTGTTGATCTCATCTGGGTCGGTGAGATCGAGGAAGGATTTGGAGATGTCTCCCAGGGAGCCTAGGAAGGAAGGACAAAGGAGTTAAAGATGGATTCAACAACACAGCAGATGCCTTTTGCTCCTACACTGCCACATGCAACACTCCTACAGGCAAAAGCGAGCAGCTTCGCTGGCCTAATCTCTAGCAGGGTCTTACAGCAGAGCGAGGAGCTCAGCGCAGCCCGGCTCTGCTCATTGCTTTTGGGTCACCCGCTGAACCAACAGCCGTGACGTGGGACACAGACCTGCGTTGGCAACCCTGAGCCAAAACAAACAGCTCCCAGCCTCCAGCCTGAAGCACAACGTCCCCACGGGCCACCACGCGCTCTCCTGCACGTCCCTCTTTGGGACCCAAGTCAGTAAAAGTGCCCAGGCACCACCGCTGTAGCGCCTAGTACCTACTGGAGCATCCGGTCTTATTTAGGGGGAAAAAAAAAAAAAAAGCACTAAAGAAAAGAGACATTAAAGATTGCAACCGATGCGCCGACAAAGCAGCGCTAGAAGTTCTGAAGGCTCGTCCTGAGGGAGCAGAGCGGTCGGAGGGCGCAGGGCTGCAGGAGGGTGGCTGGCTGGCCTCGCACCTCCGGTAACCGGGAAAAACCTCACGAGGAGCAAAAGCGCCGCGGTCCCAGCAGCGAGCCGTGCCGGGTCTGCTCCCCAACCTCATTACTAAAATGATAATATCCAGACAGGGCGAAACCCCTGCTGCTCCCTCGGTTATTCACTCCGTTCGGTTATTTCCCGGCACCGATCAAGCCTCGGCTCAGCCGCTGCACAACCAGGGGATGGCTCGGCGGGACTGAGCCCCGCTGCCCCGGGAGGAGGAGGGCAACGAGCCCGGGCCGGGGGGGGAGCCGGGACACACATCGCTGTTACCGGCGTTGTTGACGAGGAGGAGGCGGCCGGGCGGGCCGGCGGGCAGCACCTCCCGCACAGCAGCGGCCGCCCGCCGCAGCCCCTGCTCGCAGCCCAGGTCGGCGGCCACGCACTCCACCCGCAGCCCGGGGCCGGTACCGGAGCCGCCGCCCCGCAGCTCGGCCGCCAGCTCGGCCAGCGGAGCCGCCGAACGCGCCAGCAGCAGCAGCACCGAGCCCTCGCCGAGCCGCGGAGCCAGCAGCCGCGCCAGGCTGCGCCCGAAGCCCCGGGAGGCGCCGGTCAGCACGCAGACGGTCGCGCCCCAGCGCCCCGGTCCCGGTCCCGGTCCCGGCTCCATCCCGGCCCCGAGCGGAAGAGCACGGGAGAACCCGCCTCACCACGTGACCCGCCCCATTCATCCCCCCGCCGCCGCCGCTTTGTGAATGGCCGCTCCGAACGCGCCGACACCGCCGCCAGCCCCCGATTGGCCGCCGCCGTCGGCTCGGCCCGCTGACGCGCGCTGCGTGGGCGTGGCCAGAGCGGAGCCACCTCCCTCCCGCCGCTCCGCGGGGGCCGCTCGGCCCGGGCCGGTGTCTGTGTGCGGGGAGCAGCGGGCGGGACGGGGCCGGGGCTGGCGATGGGGCTGGGGCCCCGGGGAGCACCCAGCCCTCCCTGGCCGAAGCCCAGCTGCACTTGGGTTTTTCTCCAGTACATTTTTTTTAATGCATTTTTCCATACGTTTTTTAATACTTTTTTTTAATATACTTTTTTTCCCAGTGTGGATGTAAATTATAGAATCATCACAGAATCCCAGCCTGGTTTGGGTGGGGAGGGACCTCGCAGCCCATCCAGTGCCACCCCTGCCATGGGCAGGGACACCCTCCACTAGCCCAGGTTGCCCAAAGCCCCATCCAACCTGGCCTTGAACACTGCCAGGGAGCCAGGGGCAGCCACAGCTTCTCTGGGCACCCTGGGCCAGGGCCTCAGCACCCTCACAGGGAAGGATTTCTGCCTCACATCTCATCTCCATCTGCCCTCCTGCAGCTTCAGGCCATTCCCCTTGGCCTGTCCCTCCCTGCCCTTGTCACCAGCCCCTCTCCAGCTTTCCTGGAGCCCCTGCAGGGACTGGAAGGGGCTCTAAGGTCTCCCCGCAGCCTTCTCTTCTCCAGGCTGAACAAGCCCAACTCTCTCAGCCTGTCTCCATAGCAGAGATGCTCCAGCCCTGGGATCATCTCCGCGGCCTCCTCTGGACTGGCTCCAACAGCTCCATGTCCTTCTTGTCCCGGGGACCCCAGAGCTGGACGCAGCACTGCAGGGGGGTCTCCCCAGAGCGGAGCAGAGGGGCAGAATCCCCTCCCTCGACCTGCTGGTCACGCTGCTGGACACGCAGCCCAGGACACGGGTGGCTTTCTGGGCTGCAAGCGCACATTGTTGGGTCATGTTGAGCTTCTCATCCCCCAACACCCCCAAGTCCTTCTCCTCAATCCGTTCCCCGCCCAGCCTGTAGTTGTGCTTGGGATTGCCCCAACCCAGCTGCAGGACCTTGCCCTTGGCCTTGTTGAACTTCATTTGGTTTGCATGGTCCCACCTCTCCAGCCTGTCCGGGTCGCTCTGGATGGCATCCCTTCCCTCCAGCGTGTCAACTGCACCACACAGCTTGATGTCATCGGCAAACTTGCTGAGGGTGCACTTGATCCCTCTGTCCGTGTCGCCGACAAAAGTGTTAAACAGCCCTGGTCCCAGTTAAACAGCGCTGGTCCCAGTTAAACAATGCCGATGCCAGTTAAACAGTGCCAGTCCCCCCCCCAGCCCCAGCATCTCCCCAGCCTTGGCACTTCGCTGGCTGCCACTGCTGCAACTTGGACCGCACGCTAACAAAGCCTTTGCACACCTTTTTCCGCTGCGATCACTATTTTTGGCACTTAGCTCCGGTTGTTTATTAGGTAGTGAAAGCACTAGCTGATCCCAAAGAGTCCTAAACCCTCTTTTTTAAAAATAACTATCTTTGTGCAAGAACGTGCAGGCAACTTTCAAAGAGGGTTTTTGCAAAGGGTACCTGGTTTGTGTGGAATTAGCTGGCAGCTGGGCTTGGTTTCCCAGCTGTTAAATCCTGAGGACAGATGGCCCCCGCGGTGCGTGAGCAGGTAACAAGTGGAGTTTCACTCTATTAAGCAGCCGCAGCCTGGGCTGAAACCCTCCAACGTTCTAATAAAGCATTAAAAATTCATGGTATGGCAAAAACCCAAGAGTGATATTTGTTTTGCTAAAGCAAATCTTACACATTCAGTAAAATTAAGATCATCAGCAAAAAAATAAGACAGCAAACGTGTATTTTTTTCACAAGTAGCTTCTCGATAGCAGAACTTGCTTTAGTGACTGCCAGTTCCCCCCTTCCCATTTTGGCAGCTCCGATCTCCTGCATCCATCATGCTTCTTGCCCCAGTTCCCAGCCTGGCACAGCATCTTGTCCCATGTACCTGTGCTCAAAGCAGAACCAGGCCAGCTGGAAAGGACCGTCATTTCGCTGGACTTTCCTCCCAGCAGACCATTTCTTCTGTCTGACCTGTTACCAGGCTACACGGAAGGGTGTAGAAGTAGGAGTGAAGGTCTGGGAAGCAGGTTTTTTTAGCTGATAGAAGTTGCTTGTGCTAATAATATTCACTAAAAATAAAAAATCAGAGGGAAGGACTGGTGACCACATCAGCCCAGAGCTGGAACTGGAGAGTAGAGCAGCAGAAAAAATTATAAATCCATAAGATACCTCCTGATGTCTCATTCTCTCCTTTGTGCTCCTCGGGAAACGAACGGCCTTGCGCCAAGGACGCACCGTGCCCAGTGCAAATTCAGGCAAATGGAGGATGATGTGATGCATCTTTTCGGCTCCTTGTCATTGCGGCCTCAGCAAAATGATTTCCCGAGCTCACGGTGCTGACCTGTGAAGCCACCTAACCTCCTGATGTGTTCGAGCCCTGACAGCTACAGCCGTCTGCAGAAAAAACAAAAGCTCATTACGTTTTCTCTCGCCGCCCGTTCCTCGGGGAAGTCCCGCCGCTGTGTCTGCTGTTCTGGCTCAGACACAGCATTTACTGAGGCCAGACGCTGCGTTTTGCTGCCGTGGGTGTCTGCCTCGACCTTGGGCGGGCGGACTTGTTATCTGTGACTTCTTTGCCTGCTTCATCAGTGCCAATAACATAATCGGCATTCCCCGTCCCGAGAGAGCAACCCCTCCCCACCTCGATTATTAATCATAGCAAAACTTGGCAAAGCAGCTCTATTTTTGCAGCATTCTTGCTGCTTGTCTATTGATCCAGATGTCCCTGGAATCAGTCATGCTGGAGTTAGTGATCCGTGATGCCAGACGATGCTGGGAGGGTTTCCGAGATGTGTCTGAGGGGCTGGGGTGCTGCCGTTATCTTGGTTGTCCTGGGGCATTCTTTGTCCTTTATCCTTTATCCTTTATCCTTTATCCTTTATCCTTTATCCTTTTTCCTTTTTCCTTTGTCCTTTATCCTTTATCCTTTATCCTTTTTCCTTTTTCCTTTTTCCTTTATCCTTCACAGACAGCCCCAGGCTTCCATGAAGCAAAGTCCTTCTTTCCAGGGCTGGGCTGTCCTTTAGTTTTACGTAAGCACGAACAATACCAAAGTCTCCAGTACAATTCCACTGCCTGATTACATTACAGTGTATAATGTGAACTAATACATACAGTAACAAAGCTAATACGCTTTCGTACTATAAAGACTGGTTGAGACAATAGGTAGGGAAGGGAATTTTCAAGACCCATGAGAGCTATGAAATATCCCCTCAGATCACTTCTTGTTTTCATTCCCTAGGCTGCTTTTTCAGTTGGTTGTTTTGAGGATTTGTCGAATGTCACTTTATGCTGCAAAGGGCACCCCCTGACCTCAAGTGGGTGTTTTGTGGGGTGACGTGCTCTGAGTTGAAAGCAAGAGAAGAGGAAACCAAGAAGATGAAACCAAGAAGATGAAACCAAGAAGATGAAAACAAGAAGATGAAAACAAGAAGATGAAAACAAGAAGATGAAAACAAGAAGATTCTGGCAAATCTGTCAGCAAAACCTGATTTATGACCAAATTTGCTAAGACTGTATCCAAGACGTATTCCTCTGTCGCCTGGTGGACACAGTGCATGGTGGAGACCCTCCGTAAGCGTCTTGGTGAGGGTGAGCGTGATGTTAGGAACTCTGCTTGCGTAGTTATAGAGGTTAAACTTCATTCCTGGTGTTTCTGTGTTCTTACACCAGATGCTCTCTGGCTCCCATGACAGCAGCTTGCTTCTTCCACTGGATTTTAACTCGACACAATCATGCTGGTAGTGACTATTTCACTTTTCTTGGAGAATATTAAATACTAAGCATTGCTCAGCGATTTCAGAGCCTGCTGCAGTCTCACGTTTTATGTGTTCAAGGCTGGGAAGGTACCAGAACTCTTCTTATCCTTCCCCCAACCACCCTGGAAGTGCTGCTGGCAGAGCAGCTCCGGGACAAAAGGAGATGGTTTGAGGTAAGGGCAGGGAACTTCTCCACTTCTCATCAGGACATCTAGACAAGGGACAAATCCAGTACAGGATGTAGATACTGCCTTTTTTCCTTTCCTTTTCTTTTTATTTCCTTTTTTTTTTTTTCTTTTTTCTCCTACATCTAATTTTTTCTGACTTTCTTCTTATATTTGTGGGGTTTTTTGCAACTTGCTAGTCCCTCTCCTCATCCACCATCCAAAACCAGCCACACGACTGCAGGGTTAGTTCACAAAGAGAAAGTTTTCCCATGGAAGAAGGACTCCAGAAATGGCAGCTGCAAAAATTAGATTAATACTGGAAAAGAACAGAATACAATTTTTTTTCTGCATGGAGCAGAATACGATTTTAGTGCAATTCCTAGGAACCAGTGCATTTTGTTTGGGCTGCTCTGGAGCTCTCTAAAAAGAACACGTTTTGAAACACAAATGGTTGCTGTTGGCTGGGGATTTGAATAGTACATCAAGAAATACAATATAAAAGCATCTCATCGTGGAATAAGGAAGAGTGGGAAGGGCTGTACGTGGCAGAAAGGAGATCACTGGGTTTTCAGAAGTGCTGTAAGTTGGGCTGGGAAGGCGGTAGAGCTGGGAAAGCCCTTGAGCGTGACCTGTCGTAGAGGTGTGACTATGCTAATTAGTGAAAGCCTTGTCCTGAGCAGCATCGGGTGAACGCCGAGGGGAAGGCACATGGTCCAGGGAGGATTTTTCTCCTGACCGATATGAACATCACCTCGTCTCTGGGTGAGCATGTAGATGTTGGAGGACGAGCAGGTTGTCACAGACCCTCCTGGGGCAGCGGGAGGGTTTGAACTCTTTCCAGGATGTTGGTCGGGAAGATGAAGAGATGCACCAGAACCAGCGAGAGCAATGGTCATTCTCTTAAAAGACGGAAGATGCTCCACTTCCCTCCCACCCCGCGTGCAGCGGGGACGCTGGACCTCTTTGCCTTCACAAGGCAGGAGGCAGATGAAGCTGGATCCAAAGAGCGAGCATCACGAAATCAGGCACACGGTGAAACCCCCAGCTCTTCATCCCCCAGCGTGAGGGCTTCCCTTGCAGCTCAGGCTGTAGTTGAGAGAACCAGCACTAGGTGTCAGCGGCATTTAAAGTCTGGAGGGAGCTGCGGGTAACCCCCGAGAGAGGGGACCCCGGGAGGACAGCGAGGGGCTGGGGGCTTCGCTCCTGGGCAGCGCAGTGCCGGGAGAGCGAGAGTCACCGCTACAAGCCAGCAGAGACGTGCCAGGGGAATAAACTTCTCTTGGTGGTGCTGATTTTAAATAGCTACTGGTATATTATCAGAATTGCCTGAATTATCCATTGTTTGAGCTTGTACCTATCGGTTTTATCCCGAGAAGCCACCTGAGCCACTTTTTTGTTGTGGCACGGATCCTGTTGGCACTGAGCTATTGCATGTGTGTGTTTGCAATGCTCTCAGCAGCTTCTGACGGGTATAACGGAGCTCACACAAATCCAGGGGAAGGCAGGAGGGCTTCCAGGGGGGAAAACCCACCCCGCAGGCTGCAGAGGCGGTGGGAAGCCGTGGAGCTGGTACTCCTGAGCAGCAGCTGCCGTAACCCTGCCAGGGCTCACACGTGTTGGAGAGGAAGTGCTAAATTGCTTCTGCAAAGGACTGTTAACAATAGCTTTCGGGAAGAGCCCTGGGTATTTCTGCTCGGCGTTACCACCCAAGAAGGGCAGGGCTCAAAGTCCTACAAGGTGGCCCTGGCTGTAGTCATCATTGCCATGACTACCCACGGGCTGCCAGAAGGGAAGACTGTGGTTTCACTCCTGAGCTCTACTTGTTGTTTTTAGTAGCCCAAAGGCCACCCCAGCTGTGGGATCTCATCATGTTCGGCAGCTAATTGTGCGACCTCCTAAGGACAGGATACCTCAGATGCCAGCAGATCGCTTGCTCCATGCAGCAGGGCTGCTCTTTGGCTGGGTTTCATGCCAGTGAGGAAAATGAGGATGGGTTGAGGAGCACAGCAGGAACCTTGCTCCTGCAGCTATCCATGATGAGAAGGGGAGTGTGCAGAGAGGAAATCTCCCCTTGTTACGGACTAGGAGGTAGGGTCTCCCTCCTACTCATAAATGACGATCCCTTCTGCTGCTGTCATGGGTGAGCCATGGCAGAGAGCAGAGCTCAACGCTCACAGTGGTGCTAACCACTTCCTGACATACGTGGAAAAGAAATATATCACGCGCCCTCAAGCCTAAGGGTGAATGTGTTTGTCCTTCTGCTTCTAAACAAAGACAGGGAGACCAGCCGTTTCCTTCACTGTGCTGCTCCCTGCCAGCACGGGCTTCCCAGGTTCAGCTAAACACTCCAGAGCTAAGGAGCAGCTTCAGTGGGGATCCACCTCTTCGGGCTTCAAATCCTGCCGAGATGAAGCTACGCCATGTCGATTTTGGCAGGACTTTAAAAATCCCAGTACAGCTTGCCAAAAGATGTTCACCCCAGCATTGCCACCAGAGATCCCTGTCCCTATATTGAATTAAACCAGAAACTCAGATTTGAAAAATCCTCCAAAAAGGTTGAAAGGCAGAACTCTGGGGCTGAAGTCTGTCTCGCCACTGTTTCAGTCTGTCCCAGCTATTAATTTCCTCTATTGAGAAAAAAAGGTATAATAAAATGCACGAGAAAACAAGAGTCATGATTAGAAGCACCAAGATATGTCCCAAGCAGGGATTTAGGGAACAGCATGGTAATATTAGAGAGGCTTAAACATTTATTTCAGTCTTGAAAGGTAAAGCAGAGCAGGGTTTTAAGCACAGAGTCTAGTGGCTGGAAAATGGGGATTTATCCTCCGTAAATACGTTGTGGAAGACTGGATTATTTTGCGGCTATTGGTACGTGCAGATGAACGCACCCGGGGCAATAAACAACGCGGAGCCAGGTCTAGGTGAGGGCACCTGCCCGAGGGCAGCACGACCACGGTGGAATCACCGTACCGAGCCTCCGGCAAGCCGGGCTGGCTGCCGCTGCTGTGGGTGGCATCAAAGTGTGTGGGACGGTGGCAATCAGTGCAGAGGGAGCTGTGGCTCTTCTCAGAAGCGGCAGCTGCTGACAGCGCTTCTCCCACCCTCCATACAACCAGGAGCGCAGCCAGCCCGGCTCCCCGCGGCTCCTGGCTTCCTCTGGTTCTCCATCCCAGCTGCAGCCCTTTCCCCTTCGCCCTGCGAAAGGGCAGCCAAGCCCCGAGCTCTTCCCCCCCAGAAAGGGCAGGATTGCACTGCATGGGTGCACGAGGGGTGCTTTCAGTTGGCACCGCGTGGCAAAAATGCGGACGGTGGCTGAGGGAGGGGGGATAAATGAAATGCAGGCATCTCTCTGGGCAGCAGAGATTTATTTATTCCCCTGGGGTTGAAGCGGAGGGTGCTAAAGGTCAGCCTTTAAGAAGGAAACCGGGCTGCTGCACCCCCAGAGCAAACAGGACCGGCTGACTCGTGTGCTTAGTCAGCACCCGCACCGTTCCTGTTGCTTTAGCAATACCGTGCGCCTTTCCTTGTCCGGCTGCAAGGGATTCGGTAGGAGGAAGCGAACGATGAGGATGGCCAGCCCAGCTGAGAGCGGGGTTATGGCCAAAGGGGTTTGGTGAAGGCAGGAGAGGTGGGGAGAGGCTGGGGATGCAGGAGGAGAGCACGGAGGCAAATACAGTGGCTTCACGACACCAGCCCACACCCCAGAGAGAGAAACCTGCCCACAGAGGCTGCTTGAGATTATTTGAGTGTCTAACGATGGGGGGACAAGCCCCCCAGGTCCCCGCGGGAGACTGGTCTTCCAGGTCAACAGCATCTGGCCTGGTTTGTTCCTTTTTTCTACTTTTAATTCCTGGATCTGCTTGCTAGCCCCCTCATTTCGCAGTGAAATGTTTTCCTGGATAACACTGGTGGGACCAAATATGAGAGTAGCTTGGCATCGTGCCTGCCCGGCGTTATTTGAATATAGGTGCGGTGAGAAGAGCACGGAGGCAACTGGAAGGGAAGAAGCCAGCAGCGAGAGCGGGGAGCGGGTAAGGATGCAGAGAAGCCAGGAGATGTTGAAAAAAAAAAAAAAACCAGTTCAGCAAAGTAACGGCACAAAATGAAAAACCGAAACAAGCACAATAAGAAAGAGATTGCTAAGGTTAAAAAAAAAAAGAAAGAAAGAAATTCGGATGGTGGTATCACTGCAGTGAAATGGCAGAATTACAACCGGTCCTGAATTTGGGAAGATCCCAGGTGCCACAGTAATTTGTAGGCAGTGATGATGACATTTCATTTCAGCAGTGACGGAGCGACCGAGCAGTTGCGGACAGAGGCAGACTGTCGAACCAGCAGCCCCAGGTAACCTGCACACAAGGCTACGTAAGGGCTGCTCAAGGTTTCTGGCCTGTTACATTGATTTTTAAGGAAGTTTTGGAACACTAGGGAAGTTTTGGAGGACTGGAAAACACTAATCAGAGCTCAGTAATTAAAAGGGAGAGTTTTTAAAGCTCCATCAGGCTGTCAGTCCCATAAAAAATAATTATATGGAACTTCATTAGTAGGAAATTAAGGGAACATAGAAGAGTTAACGTCAGCCAGCACGGTTTTAAGGGAAACAGAATCTGTCAGGCAAACTTGATATAATTTCTCAATGAGATTATAAACTGGTAACAGACATCTTTGATGCATTTGTGTTGGTACTGCATGATGATTTGATTAATAAATTAGAACAATACAAATTCAGCAGGCTTGTGTCAGTGACTGGCAAGAATAAATAAACTCCTTGTGGACAGGCTTTCAAATGGTACAAAGTTTGTGTGGCAGCAAATAATAAGGGCAAGTCCCAGACTGCTCGGTAAGCCAGACGCAAGCAATGAATATTCATGCGAAGGTGACCAAATGCCATGTGTCTAGGGACAAAGAATGTAGCTTTTCTTACCGGATGGAAAATTTCATCCCAGACGGCAGTGACCTGAGAAGAATTGAAGGTGACGGTGGGTAATCAGCTGGACATCAGCCTCGGCGTGAGCCTGCTGTCAATGGGACTGGCTGATGGTACCCATGATGGTACCAACACAGCGTTGAGGAGGAGCAGATGGATTCTATTCTCCTTGTGCGTGTTACTACAGCCACTGCTCTATCCCCTTCTGGCACTCACAGACTAAGGAAAATCTTGAAATAGTGTAGGTTTTGCAAAAATAAAAAAGCATAAATGAGTAAATTACTGGAAAAGGTGCCTTCAAGTGAAAGGCTCCAAGAACTCTGTTAAGCTGATCAAAGAAGAGGTTGGTTGATCGCAGACCTCAGGACCATAGGTGAACACCAAAAACTTGGTAACAGCAGACTTGCAACTCTACCAGCCAAGGGTGAAAAGAGATCTGCGGTTGAAATGTGAAGTCAGAGGCCGGGTGGGATTTTCTATGGCATCACAAACAGCACTGAGTTTTCCTCTTAAAAATATGCTCAGATCCCACCATAGCTTTAGAAGCCACTTGACGCATGGAAAATCTATGGTTGGCGCTCCTTAGAAGCTCCTCCTATGAGGTAACAATATCCCTCTCCCTCCCCATTTGATGTGAATATTTATGAATCTATGGAAAGGTTTTTGGTGCTTTTCTCCCCATGAGAAAAATGTGATGTTTTGGTGGACATATTTAAAGGAAATATTTATTTTGATTCCATTCAAACCCAAACATTTCTTTTTAGACAGACTGTTACAGTGCCTCGTAGCATCTGCCCACGTTGCTCTGTGGAGATTAAAGCTCTGCTTTTCTCCAGGACGTGGTCTTGCTGGCTGAGTCACACCATGCTCCACGCGCTGGTCTCCTTGCTGAAGCACTACGTTGCGGTGTTGAAAACAGCAGCCCTCATTCTTTCTGTTGCTGCACGAGAGTGAGACTAAAACTTCAGTCAACATCAGAATTTGATGACTACTTGATTTCTTAGTTCCCGTCTCCATGCTTAACCCCCTTGTATCATAATCTAGTGGATTAAGCAATGTCCTCATACCAGAGGAAGCTAGATCCCGTTTCCAAGAGCCTTATTTGTGATCATACCGTTGCCTAACCGAGCATTCAGGAGCGAACCTGGCATCAGTGTCATTCGTAGCAATTCTCATCCTGTAACTAAAACCAGTAAGGATCGTTGCCAGCCACTCACTCTTTGCTGGTGTTTAATCCTGTTTCTAAAGCTCAGTGAAGACAACGTGCTAGTCACCACTGACTTCAGGAATATTGGCTCAGTACCCAACAAGCCCCTGCTAATTTGAATGAAAACAGTAATCTTCTTAGCCGCTAACAGCGATGGACGATGGTATCTACAGATTTTACACTGGAGCTGAGTATGTATCACACACCAAGCAGCGTTACGTATTTCCCGTTGCCACAGGCAGTTCATCTGAACAGCCTGAATTCCAAAGCAGTTTAAATCACAAATGATCTGCTCCTTGCAGCAGCCACCACGGTGTTTTACCATGGGGGATTGCCCTCGTACGCTGCGGTGCTGGAAGCACCAACCTTCTGCTGCGGATTTGCCGGCTCGCCTGCAGCACTGGCCCCTGCAGAGCAGCCGGCGGAGGCAGGCACAAAATGCACAGCGCTTCCCCCCAATACAGCTCCCGACCCAGCCCCGGGGGAAGGCAGCGCCAGGCTGCTGGGCTCAGAAATCGCCCTGCTATTTTTATCCGCTTTCCTTCCACCGTTGACGTGTCTCTTTGCTTCTTGGTCCTCGGAAAGCTTCTATCAGATCTCCATGGTGACTGCCGTCGGAGGACAGATTTCCTCGCTGGTGTTAACACATCCAAAGCGACATCCATCTGGTCTCGCGCGACACCGTGTTTGGCAACCGTAGGCTTGATGTGCAAGAGCTGGTGAACTTCACGTGAACTAACGAAGATTTTGCCAGGCTCTCCTTGCCCCTCCTGTACTGTTCCAGTCATGATGCATTGCGTTTTGGGAAGTTATTTTATCCCCTTCTCATTTAATTAAGTGATGACACTGGGATGTTCAGACCAGCAGCGTTCAACCTTAGCAAGCAGCGGTGAGGGAAGCCAGAGGCGTGCTCGTACAACTAGTGTAGTTTATTTATATCTCAGCAGATGAAAGAGCAAAAGCAAATGCAGAAACCCTTGGTGGCATGCATAGCCTGGTTTGGTCCTGCTCTTCATCCCACCATCTGTGGCCCTCCCTGCCATGCCTCTGGCAGAGCGTGGGATCTCCATGCAAGGACGGCTCCGCCACACCGATAACGCGTGGCTGGGAACGGGATTCTTCGAGCATCATTTTCACAATAACAATAATAAGGAGACCTTGACATCTGAGGGTGTTTCTGGGGGCTGGCGCTGTTTTCTGGAGGAAGCTCCGGCGTGTCCTTGGGTGAAGATGCCTCTTGGGTTGCGCAGCTGGGGGGATGCACTGCAGCAGCAGCAGGTGGGACGTTCTAGGATCAAGCTGAAAGGTGGCTCTGTGTCGGCGGGGAGCTTTGTTTGGGACCACAGGCAATGGCACCTTTTCAGGGTGGGGGTGACATCATTTATGGGGCTGAGGGACAGGATGGGGCAGGAGGAGCAGAAATTCGTCCCTCATGGTGCAGGGGGATGCCTCTGCTTGGGGTGGTGACACAGGTTCCTTCCTGCTGGGACCTCCTGCAGTGTCACTGCCATGGGACAGTGTCCCCTCAATGGGGGATATTGCTGCCATGGGGCTGTGTCCCCTCATGGTGGGTCTCACTGCCATGGGGCTGTGTCCCTTCAAGTGGATGGCACGGCCATGGGGCTCTGTCCCCTCAGGGTGGAGGACATGGGGTCCCTGCCATGGGGCTGTGCCCCCCATGGTGGGTGTCACGGCCATGGGGCTGTCCCTCCTCATGGTGGGTGTCACTGCCATGGGGCTGTGTCCCCTCATGGCAGAGAGACACGGGGATCCTGCCGTGGGGCTGTGCCCCTCAGGGACGTGTCGAAGCCATGGGACTGTGTCCCCCGGAGGGGGGGGGGAGGTCGGCAGCCGCTGCCGTGGCGGTCACCTCCCCTCCGGGCAGCAGGGACGACAGACGCCCCCGCCCCGCTGCCTCCCCTCCCGTCCGATGACACGACCTCCGGGGGCCGCTCCCCACCGCCGGACCCTCCCCGCCCCTCGGCGGCCGGGCGTCTCGCAGCGCCGGCGCAGGCCGCGGCGGCGCCCCCCGCCCGCACTACATTTCCCGGCGTGCCGGGCGTGGCGGGGCCGGGCCGTACGGAGCGGAGCGGAGGAGAAGAGCGGAGCGGGCGGCCCCGGCGTTGGTGCTGCCCGGGGCGGGGAGGGTCGGGCAGGTGTGGTCGGCGCAGCCCCATGGAGCGGGGGAAGATGGCGGAGCTGGAGAGTCTGGAGACGGCGGCGGAGCATGAGCGGATCCTGCGGGAGATCGAGAGCACCGACACGGCCTGCATCGGCCCCACGCTCAGGTGCGGCCGGGGCGGGGCGGCGGGAACCGGGGCGGCCAGCCTGGGTGGGGGGCTCGGGGCTTGGGCAGGCTTCGCCTTGGCACCCCCCTTTCCAGAAACTCTGAAGAAATGAGGAAATTTTAATTATTCTAATTATTATTTTATAATGGTTGTTTCCGAGGAGTGCCCGCAGCTCCCTCGCTTCCCCCTGCCTGGCTCCCCGGCGGGGCTGCGAGCTCCCCGCCGGATCGGGCCGGGCCGGGCTGCCCGGCCGGTGGAGGCGCCGTGAGGGACGAGCCTCGGCCTGTGCCCGGCGCCGGCTGCGCGGCCTGGGCTGGGGCCGTGGGGCGGCTTCTCCTGCGGTGTCAGCTCCCTGCCCCTCGGCTCAAACCCTGCTGGGCCCTGCACCCCAACAGCCCCTCCGGGAGCTCTCGGGGTGCCCGCTGCCACCTTCCCCCGCCGGGCAGCTCGTAAAGAGGGGAAAGGAGGGCATTTTCCTGCCCTTAGCCGGGAATCTGTCAAAGTTATTCTTGTAAACCGTCGCCTGCCCTTTTTGTTGATTTGTGTCCATTTCGCAAAAACCATGGCTAATTGTGAAGCCGTGGGTATGGGTACAATTACCATCCTGACGATGATATGAGTTAATGCCTCTGTTTGCTTAATGGATCCTTTGTTCTCCTATTAAGCATCTTTTCCCAGTGGTTCTTGCAGTATCCTTCAGCTGGGAGAACCCGTCGCTTCATCTGTGTTAACTGCTGAGCTCTCCTCCTGCCCGAGGAGCACAGATGGATAGAGCTGCCCGCCCAGGAGCGCTGCCCGTGCGCTTTTCCTTTTCCTTCTGCTCCTTTCTGCGAGTCTGGGTCTGGCGGTTCAGCCTTTTAGGTATTTCTTTGTGATGCTGGTTAGGGTTTTGCAGCAGGGGCTTCTGCTGCGTTGTTAATCTGAAAGATGCGGTAGCTGGCTATTTAGCCGAAGCCTGTGTCTCATGAGAAATCACCTGATTTTTTTAAAAAAATAGTATATTTTAGATAAATTATGCATATCTAAGACCTGTCCTTGCTAGCCAGACAGCATCGCTGTCCTGGTAGAAGCCATGTAATGGATTTGGCAAACTGAGATACCTCATCCTTGCTTCTCCCCCTTAAAGTAAAATGTAAGTTCCCCAAAGAACTTTGTATCAAAACTAAAATGCGTTCCTCAGGATGGTGAGCACCAGCGTGCGTGTTGTCCTCTGGAAGGTTGATGGTAGAGGATTTTTATAGCTCATTGTAACCAAACTGATCAGGCTGAGAGGTGGGGAAAGATAGAGATGTGTTACCAGAAATACTCAGCTTCACATCGTAAATAGTTGCATTATCGCGAACTTAAATTTGGCGATAAGCTTTCTTGCTTTTCATGGCGAGAGGAACACGGTGCCCTTTTGCAGGACGGTGCAGGTGGTTTCACCTTCCTCTTTCAGCTGCTCTGCATCAGCCCAGGAGCTGCCGAACTGGAAATCGCAGCACCAGGTGGGAGCGTTTGGGTATAAACAGCACTGGAGCCTCCACAGAAGCTCTCCGTTTCTTTTCAACGTTTAAGTTTTACAAAGTCATGGTTTTAAATGACTCGGGTGGCTGTCTTTGAAAATAAATGGGTTTCAGCTGTTTGCGCCCATACTGCAGTATCACTGCAAGTCAAACTTAAAACGGGAAAGCTTTTTGTTTATGGAGCAATAGGGCACTGGATTTATCTTGCTATAGGGTTGCCCATTTGTTTAGTTTTTTTGACTTTTTTCCCCCCCGTGAAGCCTTTAAAGGTGAACTGCGTGGTAGGAGATATTGAGAATTAGATTTATTAACAAAACTGAAAAAACTGGTTTGAATGTCTGGGAACTGCCAGAATGAAGAGTGTGGGTGGTTTTTTTCCATTTCATAGAACTAAGTGCAGTTGATCTTGTTTCTTAATATTAAGGTTAGATGAGGAGTTGGGCTTAATGTCTGTCTTTGCATACCCACAGAAGAAACACTAATAAGTGTCTGGGGCAAAGAAAGATTTGTGTTTTGCTGGCATTAACTTTTGGAGTACAGTGGTACTTCATCAGGAGTATTAGTAATGATATAAGCAATACCTGCTCCAAGGATTTCTAGAGTTGAAAGTAGACCAGCTCAGGGCAAACATGATGTGCTGGAGAGGCTGGAAAAGAAGATGATGGGAACTTTTAAAAAAAAAAAAAAAAAAAAAGTGACTCACTTCTTGTAGGCATCATGGAAGAAATGTGTCTTCAGGAGGCAGGCTGGCTTCCCTTCTAGGAACAGCAGTCCCAAAGCGCAGTTCAGAATTAGGCTGGGCTGCTGGGCTCCTGCTGCCGGCCGGGGCTTGTTTGCAGAACTGCGCTTTTATCAGTTTCTGCCTCAGCAGAGCGAGATATTCTGACCGCAGCCGCTCGGTGTTGTCCTGGCATAGCGCTCAAGGCTGAATTGCTATTATCAAAGGGTGACAGAAGAGTTAAGATGTTAAATTTAAGGTTCAACTAATTCATCTGTCTGGGTGGGTTTGTGTCCCACCCATCAGGCAGAGCGTTTTCGGTTAGAAAAATAGCAAGTGTAGTAATTCTTGCCCTGGGGCAGGGGAAGGACGAGATGCCTTCTTGAAGTCCCTTCCAGCCCTATTTTTCTGCTCTGTTCTCGCTGTGATGATTCTGGGAGTCAGCGGCATGGGCCGGGACTCCATTGTGCTGGGCGCTGTGCAGATGTGGGACAAAGCCTGCCCCTCCTCAAGGAGAGGGATTTCATTCTAAATATAAAACGGGAGACAAGGGCGTGCGAGGAAGCGTTGCAACAGCCATGGTCTGTGTGATGAGCTGTGCCCCTCTCACGTCTTGCTACGCTGGTGGCTCTGATGCCATCGGGGTCTCTTCTAACAGTGAATGTCATTGTATTTGAAGGAGGACACTGAGCGAGTTCAGTGAGTCTTTGTGGGGATCCCCTTGTGTCTGCGATGCTCCTGGAATCGAAATAATCCACTTCAGGATGTCTTTCCTGCTATTCAACCTCTAATAATTATATCTATTGCTCCTAATTCTACTTCCTTCTGTTGTTCTAGTTCTTTTTTTTTCTCTCATGTTACGCTTCTTGATTTTGCAGAGTATTTTTGGATCTCCTGTCTGTATCTAGGTTTCTAAGAATCACTTAATTCTGCAGGATCAGATAACCTTCCAGAGGAAAAGAAACTCTTTCTTGCTTAAAACCACCTCTTGGCTAAGCTGTGACACCCAAGTGCTCTAATTTTTGTTACGCTCAATTGACCGATCAAGTTTGTCGCTCTTTGGTGAGCTTTCTGTCAACTTCAGCTTTTTTTTGTGTTTTTTTTTTTTAAGTGACGGGAAGCTAGCGATGGACCGTAATATTCTAACTGTGGTCACTGTATGCGTGGAGGGATGCCTCTGTGGTTTCTAATCAAAGTTACTCTTTGCATAAAGGGTCGTCCCTCACTCTGCAAGCTCATAAGGCATTTACTGAGCGCTTGTCTTGAAATATCTCAGTTTTGATGTGTAGAGATTCCTTTATTGCAAAGCTGATGCTGTCTTACTTTCTTCTGTGATTTGTTTTTCTCCCTTTAACTTCTCCCTAGCTCTTTTTGTACAAAATGTCCTGTGTTTTGTGCTGTACTCCTAGATTATAAATGATTGACTCAAGACTGGTACGGAATAAAGGCAGGAGAAACTGCCATTATCCTGTGTGACACCCCATAAATGTGGGCTGTATAACTTCACCCACTTTTCCCTGCGCTCAGCCCCATCATCTAAGGATGAGTCTGTGTGATTATCTGAATTGCTAATCACTTGAAGTTCTTGGTTTCAGCCTGCGGGTGTTTTGCTGTCCTTTCCCGTGCCGCTCTGCAGTGTCCTTTAACACTTGGTGTCTTCTCACAGTTAAAATACAGGCTTGTATTTTCAAATAATTTCTTTTTGGTTATATAGCTGAAGCTCTGGAAGTCTGTCACTCTTGGAAAAACCTTTTCTGGCTCTCAAGCTGCATTTGCAGCTTTTTGATATCAGTGAAGGATTTTTAAACAGCGCTTGATAAATTAAAGAAGCTCTGTCTGGCCACATAGGTGTACTTACGGTATTCCTGCCGTCTCCTCGCGGCTTTAGATCAGATAAAATTACATCGATACTGTAGTAGTCTGCTGCTTGTCCACTGAGAGATTGGAGAAACTCTCTTCTTCCCCAGCATTATAACAGGAGTTGTTACTTAAAGCAGAGTGATTTTTCTTGGGGCCACAGTTGTTCATAGCTGTGGATCATGCTCCTTGTTGCTACCTCTGTACCTTCGCGCTTGGTTCTCCTGCAGTGCGAGTTGCTGGGAAGGATCAAGATTTCCAGGCGATTGTTCTCTACAGCTGCCTGATTTCATGGTTTGTTATTCTGCCAGCTTTTGTGTAATTTGCAAATTATATCATCAATCTTTTTTTTATTTTTTAGATAATATATTTGCTTTCTAGATTGTTCATTAGTAGTTGAGATTGTATCAGTTATGTTGGGACTAGTGCTTACCTGTGCACCTTTAGAAAACGGAGAAATGTTGCATCTTGGACAGCAATTCATCATCCAGTCTGTGCTTTTATATATTTTTAATAGGAGTTTCATATCTGTCTGCTAATTATGTGTTTTCAGAGAGATTACAATGTTGTTTAACCCAAGAATGAAATTAAGAACACTTGATAGGGTAGTGTTTCTACTAAGCGGCTCTTGGCTGAGATTAAAGTAGGACTGTAATTAAGCTCTATTCTCTAAATCCTTTATCAACTCTTTCATGACTGTGTCTGGGATTAGCATTGCTCTGGTTGACCTGGAACTACCTGGCCGACCCGTTCACCATACTGGCAACGTGCCGTGTTCATCCCCTGCCTCTAAGCTGCCCTTGTGCCCAGGTTCATCTTAAGCAATGGAGCCAGAGGTCCTCAACTGCAGGGTTTTTTTTTAAGGATTCTGGGTCTCCTGGCTCGAATGCTTGACAAGTAATGTTCTCATTTGGGACTAATGGATATAATTAACTTCATCTCCCATAGTGACATTGCCTTAACTCCTTCTTGGTACCCTCAGGCTCTGCCTGGCTGTATGGGGATAACATTGCAACATCTGAGCTGGATGTGTGGGAGCCAGAAGCGCTGTTGGTGTTGGTCAGTGCTACCTCGGGTCCAGGCTGGAGCGATGTAACAGAGCAAAGAGCAGCAGCTTGCCCAACATCCTGACACCTGAGCCAGCACTGATGGCCTGGAAGGAGGATGTTCCCTGGTTTATTTTCTTCTAGAGCTTCAAATGGAACTGAGCTGGAACTATTACAGCCATGTTCCTGGTGCTGGTTCAGGTTTCTGGTGCTGAACTTGGAAAATTGGGTCTTTGCTTGTAGATGTAAATTTATGGATGCAAGTGCTGGCGTTCCCCCGTGTCTTCTCCTTAGCTGAAAGTTGTGGCATGAGTACCAGCTCTGTGGTAAACCTGGTTGGAAAATGGATCTGGATGGGAAAAATAACCTAGCTAAAAATGTTTTGCTTTAATACAGCTCTGTTTCAACATGTTTTGCTGCGTTAGCACAAATACTGTTTCCAACCCAGGGAGGAGGTTGTGTGGGGATGGGAGCAAGGGACTTGGTGATGGCAAAAGTCAAGACTGAGTCTTGCTAGATTTCTAAAAGCTCAATGAGTTTCTCCAACCAGACGCTAACCTGCTGTGTTGTTCCTAGCCTGTAGTCCTGGGCACTGACATGAGTTTGGTCATGCTGCCCGTGGTTGAGTGTGTGTTGCTTCTCACAGTTGGGGCTATGAGGTGTATTTTGATGGGCCAGTATTGGCTTAAGCAGTTTCTCCATCTTCTGTTTGCTCCTTCCAAACGCTGGTGCAGCACAGCACTCATGTGGGTGCTGAAACACAACCCTCCCCTTTCCCACCTTGAGTTATTTTTTTCAGCTGGATTGGTTTGCCCCACTTCATCTTGGGGATTTGGTGGCAGAGTACCGGTTCTGGGGGTCAGCTGTGCTGTTAGGCATCTGATGTCTGTGAACTTGGACATATTCTTCCATGAGTGGATTGAAATCCCCTCACCTGGTAGAAGACTGTTTTACTTGGTTGGGGAGCGTAACTGGTTTACAGTGGGTCGGATGAGCATGGAAACCATGACAGAGTAAGGAGCAGCAGTTTGAGTCTTCTGGGTTGGGTGCTAAGAATGAAGACTGGCCAGGCTGGTCCTAATCTTTGCTCCAGTGGGTGAGATGAGGATAATGGTCTGCATTACAGATGTGAAGTGAGGAGTAACGACAGGCAGCTGGCTTAACAGCTTCCCTATTTGTATTTTGGAGTGGAGGAGGGAAGATGGTACAGTGTCCTTCTGATCACTCTTGGGACTACCTTTACTGTGACTGCTGCAGTTTGTCCTTCAGCTGAGCCTGCCTTGGGTGAGGGGAGGGGAAGGAGACCCTGGATCAGCTTCGGGATGAAGTGGACCTTCTCTTACACGTGCCAGGGCTGGCTAAGCAACCCCACCTCAAGGTCCTAGGCACGGTAAGAATTGAAGAGCGTCTGAAAATCATACACAGTATCTGTAAAAAAATCCCCGGAGTCTGAATACTATGAGAACTCACATGTAACAGAGCTAAAACTATACTGAGTTGTTGTCTGGGCTTAGCACCCTTTAGCTGCACCGTGTGCCACGCTTTGCCTCGGCTCCACGAGTTCCATCTCAGAGTTCCATCCCTTGCTTTATGTATAGTAATACGTGAAATGCCAAGTGCCAGCAAAGCAACGCCATGAAGAAATAGCTCAGACCGTCTAGACGCTAACTGTTGGCCACAGAGCTTGCTCAGGAAGCTGCTTGTAACAACTGTAAATTGTCTGCTAATAAAAGCCTCACAGGATCTTTTGAAGCATCTTTCAGCCCATTCTCCTGCCACCCAGACAGGGAAACTACAATCTCCTGAAAATGAGCCTGGTCCTCTGTTCATATGTACATAATTAAGCGTCTTTTAAAAGACAGTTCATTGCAATACTGTTTGAATTATATTAGCATTCCCTTCTGGTCAGGCTAATGGTGTTCAGCTACAATTTTTCTGTTGCAGAGAAAAAAGTAACAGCAGCTGCTCCTGTGAAATAATCTGGTATCAGCATTGACGGTCTGTCGGGAGATGGGCTGGTCTGGCTTAATGTGTGGAGCATGGGCAATCTCTGCCTGAAGGTATGCTTTACTTAATTATCTCAGGTTTTATGGATACTTTCTCATTTGCAGTGCTAAGGTTCTGCAAACAACTTTGAGATGGTGAATCCTTGTAATTCATATAACCCTTTTTATTTCAGTCTGCACCCCGATGCAATATGAAGAGAACAGCTCGCAAGAATGTACCGCTCAATTATTTATAGCTTGCATTTTCTTGGTTTTTCTTGCAGAAGTACATTCCTTTCTGGAATTTAATGAATCACTGTCAAAGGACAGATTATCAAATGCCTGTTCCCATTCTGTGGGATGTGGTCGTGTGTCTGGGCTCTGAGTAGCTCACTGAGTTTATTTTCCTGCTTACCCTCCAAGCATGTCATCTGTGATAGCAGTGTGTGAGGTAGTAAGCTAAAAGGGGATATTTCCCTTGAATCTTCAGGGAAAGGCTGCTCTACTAATCTGTCTTGGTGTCTTTTGGAGTTGTCACTGCGTATGACTTAGCAGTATTTCATCTCGAGCTGGCAGCTGAGCTCATCTTTAGAGCTCTCTGGTGTCCTGCCCATAGAGGATTGCAGAATAGTAGTCGCTCGGGGACCTGGATGATTGCCCCTCTGTAGGCAGAGTCCTGTGGCTTTTAAGTCTATGTGGACTGTCCTTTCTGTTACGCTTTTTCTGATTCCACTTGTAATGGTTTGAAGGATTTTTATCTTTTTTTTTTTTTTAGATATAAATAAAAGGGACATTTACTCCGTGGCTGCAGAAGCCAAATAGTACTGACTTTCTAAATCTTTTCCCAAAGGAGAGCAAACACAACCTTTGAGGGGGAAAAAAAACCACCCCGAAATGATTTGGATTGCTTAATCTAGAGAAGACAAGACGAGCACACAATTCATCTTCAGATGCAGAATAGACTGTTGAGAAGATGAAGAAAAGCTCTTCTTTCATGGTTGTGTGCAGGCTGGGATCTGGACTACAACTGCAGCAGTGGGGATTTAGGATAGATGTAAGAAAGTGCTTGCTGACTAATAGTTGAGAAAGTCATGAAAATGTTTGTGCTGGTCACATCAAAAGCTTTTCTTCATTGTCTCATCGCTGGGGGTAGTGAGGAGTGGGTGCTTATCAAATGAGACACAGAGTAAATACAGACACACACTTCTAGTGTCTTGCAGTCTGCACTTCAGAGACTTTCGGCACAGATTGTACCAGCTCTCTGTTCAAGAGCTTCCCGTGGATCTTTTCTCCACGACTGTGTCATCGATGTTTTAGGCTGCTAATGCTCTCACATTGAAGCAGTTTGCAGCGATGAGTTCTGCAGTTTAATTGTGCATTGTGTATTCCTTTAGGGTTTAAAATTGTTTTTTTTGCTAGGGCAAGGTCTAGGCTGTCACAAAGGATTATGAGAAATAGTAAGTCAGTCATTTTTTGTGTGTGTGTTCCAAGCTGAAGGTTCTTAATCAATTCAATCTATTCTCCTGGTGAAGCTGTTTTGAATTGCTCATTATCCCTGTTGCTTTTCTTAGTATCTTTCCTCATGCAACTATCACCTTTTTTGCAATGATGCTGGAAAGATCAGAGCTGTGCGTAGTGATCAAGATGCAGATTCACGTCCTGAGATGTGTTAAGCAGCACAGTTGATGTTCTCTGCTTTGCTTTCTCTTCTTTTTCTTGCAGTTTCTGTGGTCTGAGCCAACTCTTCTGACAATATAGCCACAATAACTAATACCACTGAGGAGGAGAGACGCCAGCGTTAATTTGGAGCCCCTCGCTGTTGGTGTGTTAGAAAGGGTTTGTCCCCTGTTCCTCCTCTGTGAGTGTCCTGCTTTATGCTGCTGACACTGGGCTTTATTTGTCATTTTGTCACCTGATACTCAGTGTTGTAGGATCCTTTGCAGCTTTTTGCTTTGGAGTTAATCCAACTGAATAGTCCCGTGTCCTCTGCAAAATGTCATCTTGATGTTCATCCCCCTTCTCTAAACCACTGTGAAACGCATTGAACTAGAGGAACATCAACCCTCTATTTTTCCTTTGAATTTTCATAATGCTTTTAACATTCAAGCGCATTAGGTTGACCAGATCCCCCTTGTTAACAAGTCTGACTCCTTCAAAGAGTGTTAGTGAATAAGATGTGTGAACACCACCCAAAAAAGCTGTTGTCTTCTCTGCTGTATTGTACTTACATGTTTGCTAACTACTTCATAAAAAAGATTTCTACTTTGCCCAGTCACGTTTTGTGCTCCATAGCTTGAAGGACCCTTCACGCGCTGTAGAAGCCACTAAAGAAATCGGTATCACATTTTCCATCTGCCGCTTCCCTTGCGGTAACCACAACATTAGCCGTAGATTATTGCCGACCCGGTGTTTGTGGCCTGGCAGTTTAATGTAACGCACCTTTAGATGCCTTGAGCAACCACAACCATTTGTTTTACTGAGCTGGTCTAAGAATCTTCTGTTAACATCTCTGTCTGCGGCAGCAAGAGAAGTTTAGAGGTAGAAGCTCCTCAGTCCCATCTGTGGCACACAGAAATTAATTTCTCCAGCCATTCTGCTGTAGAAGAGTTTTCCTGAAAAGCTCCCACTCCCTTTCTTGCTCTGGCAAGTTTCCTGCTTCTGATGTTTGAAGAAGATACTAGCTTTTCATATATTAACTAATTAGCTTTTCACATGTTTTTTTTTTTTCCAGAGATTACTTTGCATGTGTGCTTAGCTTACTGGGATTTGCGCTCTCTTCCATGGTTGGAAATTTTTTCTTTTATTCCTTGGAATTCTCCTCTACTGCTGTTTAACCGTGGTGGCTGAGGGGGGTGTCTGTGACTGTTTAAAGCCTTTTTTCGTAGTTAGTATACTGCTGCCTTAGAGTGCATAAATGTCTTTTAAGCAGTTTCATTGCCACCCACAAGCATGTAATACTTCTAGCTGTTCCTTTTTAATTTCCTTTTTGGGTAGGAAAGAAATGAAGAAGCACGCTGTTTTTCTTCTTTGTAGTGATATGCGATGGTAACGGTTTTCTTCTTTCTCCCACAAAGGTGCTTGATTCACGTGTTTTACTCTGACTGTTGCAGAGTGCCCATCGTTAATTCTGAACGCTTCAAAGTGTTGGAGCAGAAGTACTTTCTTCTGTAGGTTGTCCTGACTCTCTGCTAACAAAACTCTTTGGCTAACTTAAAACATTGCTCTTAGCACGGCTCCCTCGTTTGCCTACAGAGCATCTTGTGTGAAGGGTTTGCAAAACAGGGTGGAAATACGTCTGTCAGTAGTGGGTTAGGGAAGGTTGACCTTGCGGTGGGGATGGCAGTGGAGGAGGTGGCTTCTGGAAATCCCTTCCTGGTGAATCAGTAGGGTGCTTGACTTTGATCCATTGGTCTGTCTGGTCATGAGCTGAGGTCCAAAAGCAATAGCTGGGCTGGCCTTGATGTCCTTTCAGTAGTAGGTGGTGCTATGCAGTATGGTCCTCTGCTCATTGTATCTTCAGTATGGTAGTTTTGGGGGGTCAGTATGTCTCTAGCTTCCTGCTGAAGCTCGTGCAGAACTTGCTTGTGCAGATCAACTGCCTTGTGTGTGGTGCTCAGGGTATTTCCGGTAAGCATGTGTCCAAGATTTGAGGACCCACCAGAACAGCTCTTCTCAAGAGCATGCTGCCACTGGAGCAGTTCCTTCAGCCTGGCTTTGGTTGTCATCCTTTGTCAGCCTTTGCGACGGTGGCAAGCTGCGCGCTGGGTTAATCGTTCTGCTGGATGTCGTCTTGTCAAGGTGGTGCCATCTCCAGTGTCATAGGGTAGCAGCCACGGCTCCTTGAAAAATGTAAAAATAGGAATCCAGGCTTCTTGATTTCCTGTGGCTGTATCTTAGGAAGCAACATCCGTTAATAAAATCTCTAGACACAGTTTAAGCTCATCGTAAAGAATTGTTTCTTTGTAATACTCAGCCTGTTTTCCAGGTGCTGTCTGTCTTGCAGAAGTTAGGATGCACAGTGTGCCTGTCTGCTGGAACTTCCTCTCTTGGCTTCTAAATCCGTTTTGGTTTGGAAAATCAGTGTATGGATAATTAGCTCTCCTGCTGGGTTGGCCTTAGGGCTGGTAATTTGCTCAGGCAAGAGACACACAGACATGCTGGTTTGTGCTCTTTCAGTCGCTTAGACACAAAGGGGCTGAGCAGCATTAGCTGGGGCAGAACAGCAGGTGAGCAAATCCTCGGTATCTGCTGCTTCTCAACCATAGCTATTCAGAAAGCTGAGGATGAGGCTAGTTATAATCCTGCTTTTTGGGGTGAACTGGTGCCTTTGGGATTTTAAACCGCAGGTGGCAGTGACAGAAATGTCCAAATCTGCCCAGGTGACTGTTTTTTCTTCCTGAAATCACTGTGGCATGTTAGGCTCTTATTTGGCACCCTGTTATCTGACCTGGTTTTTAATAACTTGCTTCTGGCCTGAACATCCAGTGGGTTGTGAATGTGCCCAGCATTGTCACTGGTGCAGCAGGAGCACATGAGGTAAGGGCACCCTGTGTGCGGGGGGAGGCTTTTAAGGGCGCTTGGGAGAGCAAGCTGACCTGTCTGCCTGACATCCTTGTGTCGGAGCAGGACTGTCGCAGAGCTGATTTCAGTTTGCCTTGCCCGCTCTGGGTGTGGTGACATGTCCTACACAATAGATAGCTGTGCTGTGAGGGCATGTGTCCTTGCATGCCCCAGCTGGGTGAGGAGGAAGCCCAAGGATCTGCCCTTGGGTGTATTAATAGATGAGGATTTAGCTCAACAGTTGTGCGATGAGCTGTGGCTTGAGTGTCTTAAACTCACCATTGACTGCTGTCCCAGTGAAAAAGTTTCTCGTGTTCTTGAAAATCCAGAACTGACATGTGAGGGACCGAAGCCTCCTCAAGCTCAGGCATCCCCACGGTTGCTGCTGCTCATTTGGGAGATGCTATGCTTCAGTCTTCGTGGCAAGAGGGCGAGGGTGCCGGTAGAGCTGCAATAACCTCGTCCCTCCTCTGCACCCTTCTCCCTGGGCCAGCACGCTGATGATTCATGTGCATCCCAGAGGAGCTTTTTTTCCCCCCATCTCAGCATTGAAATAATTCCTTGCCTCCCTTTCTGCGACAAAAAAAGCTCCAAAAATCTCTCCCAAGCTGCTGCACTCCCCCCATGCAGTACCTTCTGCGAATGTTGGGGCCGAGAATACTGACACAGTGGAGCAGGGTGTGTGGCTGTGCCTGATGCTTAGCTATGCGCGTGCTTTGAGTTTCAGGCTTGCAAGAGCGAACAAACAGAATCTCCTCCTTAAAATCTGTCAGTGACATTAAGAGATTTGCCAGGTCTTCCATAAAAGGTTCACTGAGAAGCCAAGTGGTTTGTTTTGGGTTTTTTTTTTTTCTTATGGCCATCCAAGAGGAACACAAAGGGGAAAGATGAGCGTAAGGAGCATTTTCCCCCCCCCCTCTGCTGAGTAATGAAGAGCTCAAAAGTAAGATAAGTTGCTGGAAATGTGGAGACAACTCTTGGCAGCTTTTTGGGTGATGGACATGGCTGTAGACTCTGCTTTCAGGTTGATGTCTCAAAGCCTAAGTGGATGTGAACTTCCTTACTAGTAGATACAATCTATTGGAAGATGGTACCTGTTAACAGAATATTTTCCAGGTATCACCGTTCATAAGCTACCCTTTGTGTTCCTTCTGGGTGGATGGTTGTTAGGAGCTAGAGAGTGTAAAGACAGTTGAACCATCTCATGAATCCATTTCCTTCTTTCTCTGTCCAGTTTGGAGAGAATTGGACACAAAAGATTATGATGTGACTTTGATAGAGAAACTATGCCCATCTTGAAAGGCTGTTAAATATATTGGTATAATGCTCAGCTTGCGTTTTCCTGGCAGTTAATGTAATCTGATGCTTCTTTTATAAGCAGGGATGGTGGAGCTGAGCTGGGTGCATGTGCAGGTGTGGAGAAGACAAACCAGAGCTTGTGCCCTGCGGTTGGAAACTACTGGAGGACACGGAGCTGGTGCTGTGGTTATGATTGCGTATAAGTAGGAAGGGTTTGGCCAGGGCTGGGGCAAGGTCCGGGAGTGAAGAGCTGGTGTGGGTTATGGGATGTTGGGTAATCGGGCTGAGTGATCTGGTCTCGGGGTGGGAATGGAGGAAGCTGGTGGCTTTTAAATTCAGAGTGAATTTACACATGGTCTTGGCTTAGAAACCAACCTCGTGGGGTCTTCCTGCATGAGTGAGGAGTTGCCTTTGGTAGAAATAGAAACTCCACGCTCAGCTTCTTTGGTGAGGACATATGATCCTAGATTAACCCTTTAAGATTATGGACTTTGTTGCTAATCATCTCTTAAAAGGAGGCTGGAGATCTGCTCACTGTGAATTCTTTGTATCTTCTGGAGCCATTTCTCCCTCAAATCAGAGTTTTCCTTTGTTCAAAGTGATGTGTGCCTGTGGATACTTTCTATTCCTGTGGCTTCAGGGTGAAGTAAAATGTATTTATAGGACTCTCTAACGTTACAATCACTTTCCGATGCTGCAGGAAAGATGCAGGACTGAGAACAGAACATATTCCACCGGAGCCAAAGACCCTGACTGGGGAACAAGAGCCAAGCTGTGCTGTGCATTGTCATAAGGACGGTCTCTGCCCTGGTGGACTGTCGTTCTTTGGTGTCTTGTGATTTTTGTCTGCTTACTTTTTTAGATTTTCAAACTTAACACCACCCTTTTGAAGCAGTGGAAGTGCTTTTAATTGATAGGTGATGTCCATGAAACGTCCATGTCCTCTCATGAAGAACTAAGATCAAACTTGTCCTGGTATTTGGCCAAGCAACTTCAGGTGAAGCATCTTTCTGGGAGGGAGCGTCTGGGAATTTCAGATGATCCGTTTGGGGAATACACATTTTCCTTCTTAAGTTCTTCTAGAACTGAACTGAGATGCCAAAAGCATTTCAGCTCACAAGCAAAATGGCAGTGCTTGCTGTGGCAGCATGCTTGTGGTGGGGATACCAGCTGGTGCAGGTATGCGACCGTGTCTGTGTGTGACAGCACTCCTTGAGGTGCCAACTGTCCGTCCTGCATTTGGCATCTCACTGCCTCTGCACTAATCATTTGGTAGATGTGTCTTCTGCCTCCTGTTCTGAATAATCCCGTGCTGCTATTGTGCTTTTATTCTAAAAGGCTTGTAAATGTCTGAGCAACGTAATAATTCAAGCTAAAATGCTGTTGCTTCTGGCTTGCATCCTGTAGCCCAACACAAACTGGCGGGTATTTTACCTATAGGACTTGAACCGGCTGTTCAGGGCAGCCCTAAGGGCTGCTCTTCCCAACGAGATGCAGGGAGCTTGGCTAGCTCGCCTTGGAAAGGTGCAGTCTGTGCTACTGGTTGTCTTCTGCACGGGGTGCTCTCACTGAAACTCCATCTTCTGGTTTTAAGTGAAATCCTTCAGAAGTGTTTGATGTTACTGGACCTCCTTTGCATTTAAGTGCTAGGGAAGCCCTGGTCTGAGTTTTTCCTTAGATTGTGCCCTCCCATGCAGGACTACAGCAAACTTTTCTCTTTAGGAAAACTTCTCTTTGACCTTTCAATATCTTACAAGAAAGATGGAGAGAGACTTTTTACCAGGGCCTGTAGTGACAGCACAAGGGGCAATGGTTTTAAACTGGAAGAGGGTAGGTTTAGATTGCACATAAGAAATGTTTTACGATGAGGGTGGTGAGGCCCTAGCACAGGCTGCCCAGAGAAGCTGTGGCTGCCCCTGGCTCCCTGGCAGTGTTCAAGGCCAGGTTGGATGGGGCTTTGGGCAACCTGGGCTAGTGGAGGGTGTCCCTGCCCATGGCAGGGGGTGGGACTGGATGGGCCGTGAGGTCCCTTCCAACCCAAACTGTGCTGTGATTCTATGAAACACAACCACAGAAGCTAAAGCCACATAATGTTAGTTATCTTTGTGATCGCTCCTCTGAGTTGGTAGCGCAGCCGTACCACAGTGTATCATGTTATGGCTCTGGTAAGATGTTTTTTGCAGTGCAAGCTGGAAATAGTGTAGCTGGGTTAGGAAGTGTGCGTTGTGCTGGCCCGAATGGATGGGGACACTTATGTTCTGGATGAGACAAACTGGAAATTGGAGTTTTCCAATTTGTCCTGTACTTGTGGTCTCTGCTGCAGGTGTGAATTTATCTCGCAGTCCCTGGGAATCTGTGTGGCACCCTCCAGTGACCACAAATGCCCTCTGTGCTGGTTGAGACTGCCTGCTAGCAGCTGGGTAGCACAGGCAGGATAAAAATAAAATAATACATAATTGATGCAAATGTTTTGTTCATAAGCTAAAGCAGATTTGGGGCCATGCAGTACTAATACATAGATGGTTCTTTTGTGTCTGCCTGCTCCTGTCTGCTAGCAATTTTTTGTAGTGAAATTACATTGTTAAGAACAAGGATTTGGTTTTAAATTCATCTGTTGACTAAAAAAACCCCAACCACCAAAACAACAACTTCTTTCTATGTATTCTGTAATATGTTGGTCCAGCTTGTTTGCTTCTTGGTTCGGAAGCAGCAACTAAAAATGAACATCACTTGTTGGTATTGTGCCAGGAATTGTTGCGTGCCAGACAAACTTGTGTGCACTTTATTTTGGAGAGAATTCCAAAATAGGTGCTGGAAGGGAACTTGATAGATGACACATCCACGGATTGCAGTAAAATATGTCAGGGGTGTTTGTGTTTTTATAAAAGCCTCAAATACCATTGTGTGTCTTAAGGGGAGTTAACTCTTTTGCCACAAACTGTTGTAACAGGAAAAAACCCATCAGTTCTTTTATTGTCACTTTATGGACCTGCTGTCCATTTATCTGTCTGCACTTAATCTTCATTTGTCTGTTTGATTTTATTGTTTACCTGAAATATATAAAGTTAATAATATTCTCTCCTGGGAAGCACGATCTAATTTCATTCCTCTCTGATTCTCCCATATAACAGAAATCCATGCTTGCCCTTCTTGAAGGGATCTCTGTGTCGTGTCCAGGATGGGATTTCAGTCATGCACGTTAAACGCATAATCACGATTATTTTTTTTCTTGAATATTTTTAATTCTAATGCTCAGATTTGGGTCTGGTATAGATTCATCCGAAGTGTAATATGCAGGATGCTCAGTTAGAGTCTGAGGTTAACTAATCCAAATTGGGCTAATTAAGCAGTGCTTTCATTTTTATTGGAAACTATAATGAGAATAAAGGACAATTGAGTTAGAAGGGCAAAATACAAGGGATATAGGTTTTTAAGTGCTTGTTATGCTGCCTGACTGTACTCACAGTCTGTAAGAGATAAAGGTAACAAAACCGTATTTAATTACACACATGGCAAAACGGCAGTGCAGAGGCTGCAAGCAGTGGCGAGGACAGAAAAATAAATGGAAGCTGGAAATAAAAGCAGGAAGTGCAAGTCGAGATTCAACCTGGCTCGACCCAAGTGAGGTTTATTTGAAAAATAACTTGCCTTTGAGTGTCTGGCAGTGTATACAAAAATAAAGCTCCCTGTCAAGAAGAGAGTATAATCCAAACCAAAGAGTCCTGATGGGAACAGAGCACTTGAAAGGTACTGCCAGTGGGAATTTCTGCTAGAAATCTAGTTGCTTTTGTGCTTGCACCCTCTGTAGTTGGTGGTATGTACTGGGTCTAAGGATGAGGGATGTGTTTGCAGGCTCTGGGCTGTGGGGCTCAGTGTGCTCAGATCTTCTTCTCACTTTCCATGGGGGAGTGGACCAGAGAAGAAGGTAAGTCAATGCTGAAAGATGGGACAGGGTAGGAAAGAGCTCCAGGGAAAGGAAACCATCCCCAGAGACTGAGATTGTCTCATCGTTTCACCCACCAGCTGAATACCACAAAGCTTATGGCCCCCAAAAGCACTGCCAGTTGTCTCCTTGTGCTCCCAAGTCTCACCTGAGAAGATGCTTCCTGTGAGCTCTGTGCCCAAGCTCAGCCTCAGCGATGGAGAGCAGTAACACAGGTGATTTCTCAACCTCCCAAAGCAACAAAATGTGAAGCTGTAGAAGCAAAAGCAAGCTGAAACTGCTGTTTGGATTAACTTGCCCCCAGTTTAGTTAATCTTCTGTGAGTTTTCTCTATACAAAGTATGCGTGCATAAATTCAGACACAAATGTGCTTTGCTGAAAGGCTGTGAGTTTTTTCATGTTGGAATGGAATATACTCGTTTGAGTTACAAGTCAGAGGAGGAGAATGCTGCTTTCAGTAGCTTAGACGAGCAGTAAGTTATGTTGTGAGGTTGTGAAGAGCAGTCCTGCAATGGCTAGTTCAAAAAACCCAGGGTGTTTCTATCCTTCTGCATAATCTGTGTGACACTTAGGAGTGCTTTAACAGATCTTTTTCCATGTCTGATGTCCATGACTCGGCCTTTTTGGGGGAGCGTCCCCTTCCCCAGGGCTTGCAGCTGCAGCTCTGCTGAATAAACTGACAGATGCAGCACTCTTCCCTCCACAAGCAGTGCGAATATCCCCATTTTCTGCTCTGTTTCTTGGGACAATTAGCTAAATACCTTGTAGTCTCAAGACTCTTCATGTATCTTAAAGCATTTCTTCAGCTGTTGCCTGTAAAGGTGTTTTTCTTCAATCCTCTGTATGAATGTTGTGAAGGCTTGATGCTAGCATCCCTGCAGTCTGCAAATCTCTCCTTGTCTAAGAGAAATAGAACCAGACAGGGATGGTGCAGACACTCCAGCCTGGCCGCATTGGTGCAAAGACTGAACACTGTCCCGGGGTGCTGATAACGCTGTCTCCATCGGCCTTGGCTGAAATTGCTGACAATTACTGGGTCCAGTGAGGGGGTTTTGTGACCTGACCATCTGCTCGCTGGGGACCGGACTGAAAACCTGATAAACCAAGTGATAACTGCTCTCACACATTAAAAACACGAGCCCCTTTCAGGAAGGTAACTTCTGTCCTATTTTCAGTTGAGTGAACTGTCACCCAGGGATGGCTTTTTCACTAAAATCTGTCTTTTTTCAGTATTCCTTTTTTTTTTTTTCTTGGCTGCTACTTGCAGTACGTCTGCGTGAATGGGGTGTTTGCATCCAGTCCTTTAGCTGGTATTGCTGTAGTGGGCTGGGTATTACAGTTTTCCAGCAGAGACAAATTATTAAGTATCAAAGCTTTAGTGTTTTTACTGTGTTTGCTCAGAAGAGGTATAATAAAGGAGCAATTTGTTTATTTTTGGTGTATGATTCGCCAGGAGTTTTGGGAGAAGCTAGATCCTCTAGGTGGGGAGGAATAATACAAACAGATAAATTCCCATCCAGAAGCTGAAAAATGCCATGAAAAAACCCAGCAACTCAACGTTGGCAGAGATGCAGAATAAAAATGTGCTGGCTTCAGGGTAATTGCATTTTGGAATGTTTTCTCTGAAAGATTTTTTTTTGAAGTTTTAATATATAAGATTTACGGTCTGCTTGCCCACCGTCTGGCAGGAGGGAAAGAAGTAGGTGTGTTTCTGGAAGCTTGCAGGCTGGTCTGTGTGTTCATTCTGGCAGCGTTGGTAATTACTGGTCTGTTAATTTGTGGCGTTCAGGAGGTGTCATTGAAATGGAGCGACAAGAACGTTTAAAGCTAAAGCAGTTCTGCCTGCGAGGTGTCACGGGGACGTCTGCGTGGGGCCCTTGGGACTCTTTGCTCGCAGCAAGCTCGCCCGAATCTGTCTGTCTGTGGGACTTTTTTGTACTTTCCAGCAGCTCTCAGTGCTCCATGTATGGGATAAGAGGGACTGAGTCTCCTGTGCTGTGGCACACAAAAGCTATTTCATGTTCTGCAGTAATTGCTTTTCTGGAACAGATCGGTTTGACACCACTAAACCAAGAGTCTGAGGCAGGTAGTGGAATGGTTTAACGAATGTGAGGGCAAACAGGTTGCTGTTGTTGTTGTTATATTATTATTATTTTAAGTGCATTTACATTTTTCAGATAATGAGGCATTCCAAGCATTTCCCTGTTCCCGGTGGGTTGTTTCCTCTTCCTGCAAGAGGGTTTTGACAGAAGTGGAATTGTTCAGTTCTGGCATCATGACTCATGGTCTCCCTCTGCTATCGAGTTGTACGTACGGTTTTATACAGCTAGATTGTTAAAGAGCTGCTGCGAGCCCTTCACGTGAATGCTTCTCCTCCCTCTTCCCCCTTCTCTTTCCAGGATGACAGCAGTTTTATTTTTATTTTCTTGAGATCATGGCAGTGATGATTCATTATGTTAATCCATAGTGTAACCTCCTTGTTTGTCCTGTTATTTGTTTAATGCAGTTGGACACCAAGTTTTGCATCCTCTTCAAGTTTTGTGGCTTCCAGCTGTTATATATAAACCTCATATCTACCCGCGTGTGTGTGTGTATATATTTTGGTCTTTGTCTGCCGGTGCTGCGGAGGCTGGCCCCGCTCTTGGCTCTGGAGGTGTGCTTTTCCCACGTGAAATTTTGGTAGACTGGATGTTTCTCTGAAGTTCTCCCTAGCCTTGTTTTCAGGCTGGAGCACAAACTGGAAGGCTGTTTTTCACTTAGACTTTCCGCTGCTCTTTAATGAGCTTTTGGCATGCTTTTTTTGAGATGTCTTAATGTGGATTGTATTTTTAGAGCAGCTCATGCTTGAAGCAGCTACAGCCGTGTAAAGATAATCCCTCAGTCGTGAGCTTCGCTGTGTGAACCAGCTGAAAATAGCCGTTCCCAAGGGGTAGGTGGAGGAACACGTGTGTGTGTGAGCAGCCAGCTCTGTGCAACTGCTCCAGTGACCTGTGTCTCCATTCACTTGTATGCTTAGGAACTACATGGGGAGAGATTATATGGGGGGGTTTGATCTTTCTTTGGCTTTTTTTTTTTTTCTTTTTCCCCACAGCTGGGATGGAGAAGGTGGGCTGGGAAAGCTGAGGAATGATTTTTGGGGACCAGATTCAGGTTTGGAGTTCCCAAATTCTAGTGCAGAGTGCCTGATACATATATACTATACCATCTCTTCCCTGAGCCATGTTGGGGTTACACACCTGCCCCATGGCACAGGGAGGGGGTTTTGCTATAGCTGGGGTCTGCCCTTTACTATCTTGGGTGGCCGTGGATAGTTTTGATCGGCAGACTGCCTCACCGGGACTTCAGTCCAAACCCAAGATCTTCTGGAAAAGCAGGAGCTGTGTTGATGTGTCCTCAGCTGGCGTCAAACTGATCTTAACTAAGCCAGTGGGTCCTCTCAAAGTTTCGTATATCTTAATGCTGCAAGGCACACGTTTCGGCTGGCTTTCCCACGTGGAGCGTGCGAGCCTGGGCAGCTGCTGGCACGGGGCAGGTCCCTCTACAAGCCAAGAAGGTGGGACTCATAAACAGTCGATTGTCCTGATCTAATCACGAGCCCTATTTTTACACATCCTGTGCCGTCTGTGGTTTTTTTAAATTGAACCAGCATGCTACAGTGTTTTTCCCCTTGCCCACTTCCCAAACAGGAAAAGTCAGGACTTTATTTTTTCCTCTCAAGGAAGACATCTAAAATGCTGCTGAAGGACACCCGTATTTTGACAAGCCGAAGGTGTAAATGTATGAGAGATGGGGTTTGGCTCTTTAATCTTCATGTGGGGCAGGGCTTAAAGAAATCTCTTCTGCAGGATGCGGTTCACAAAACTCCCTTGGTGGCGATTGCTGTCTGCCACCACCTTTGCCGTGTGCCGGCTCCAAAGCGAAGCGGCTTTGCAAGCTCATCTCCTTTGGGAAAAATACCCTGGAATAAGAGTTCGTTTACTGCAGAGGGTGATGTTGTGTGTCTGGCAGGCTGCTCTTCTGTTGGGGCACTGCTGGGTTATCACAAGGGAAATCATTCTTGCCCAAAAGCATCCCGAATCAAATGCCTGGAAGGTGTGTTGGGAAGGGACGTAGCCAGAGAGAAGATCCCCTCTCCTCCTCCAGCACCCCTTGCCTTCCGCTTTCCCTGGCTAAAACCACAGTAGACTTGCAAGCTGATTTAAATCCCACCAAGGAAATGGTTTGTGTGCACCCTACTTGGGCTGGATTAGGCATTCGTGGATGTAGTATCTTCAGAATGATTCCGCCTGCTTTGGGAATTGCCGGGCTGCTCTGTAGCGTGTTTATAGATCCGATGGCCATCGTGGCCCCTCCTGGCCTGGAAACGCCTGGGTCGTGTGATAATGAGCAGCTCTGCAGCCCTGGGGCTGATGGTCAGATTTAAGAGCACAGCATTGCATGTGGTCCATCGCATACGGCTCATTGCTGGAGGCAAAGCACCCTGCAAAATATAAAAGCTTTGTGCATAATTTCTTTGTTTTCTACGTGTATGGGGGGTTTTTTCTTAATTTTCCCTTTGGGGACACCAAGGTCCTTTGAAGCAAATTGGCTCCAGGCCTGAGACATTACATGTTGCCTTTTTAAAATTCCTTTTGCACTATCAGTTGGACACAGCATCCTTTGCTTCCTGTCCTAAATAGCTGCAGAGAGTTGCTTTGTTCTGCCTTAGCGATAGCTGTGTTTTGAGTAGTACGTGAAGCTGAGCTCTGAAAACTGTCTAGGAACCCTTGAGAGGTTCTCTCCGTCATTTGGGGCTGTTAGTGTTACTCTGTTAAATGCACTTGGGTTTTTTAGAGTTATTCTATTAAATGTACTTAAAAAATAAAGAACTGCTTGCATTGTGACGTAGCCTGGAGGTTTTGAAATGTATTGCTGGAGTCTTGCATCTGTGCAAGCTCAGAGCAAGTGGTGCTTCTACCCCCATGCTACTTGTGATGCTTTATGAAGTCTGAGCGGTAGGTCAGATTTAATTTTTTCCCTCTTTTGTCACATGCTTGGTGGATGTGGGTGGATTAGCAGTGTTTGGATTGTTGCTCCATACAGAAGAGACCTTTTGTAACTTGTGTGGCCACAGCTCCCCTGCTTTCTTGCCATTTCTGGAACAAATTTTACAAGGTAAAATTGCAACAGCCTTCAGAGGTCTGGAAAAAATTGACCTAATAAGTCTCCATTTTCTTTGCTGTGCATTAAATACCCATGTTAGTTGCTGATGTTAAATATGGATTTTTAAATTTTATTTTATTGTTCCTGCCCTCCCTGGAAGGCTGTGCTGCAGCATTGAGAGAAGTGACGCCAGTGTGGTGGCTGACCTACCAGTGATTACAAATCCCCCTTTTTTTTACAGCTGTCTGGAAATGATGTGTTGGGCTCTTCCCTTTCCCTGAAATGCTGCTTCAGTGCCAGGTCTCTTCCTCGTGGGCAGCAAAGGTGGATTTCCCTGCAGGCTGTTGTTTGTGGGAGCACGTCCTGCTTCACCTGGGTTTCTAAATCTGCAGTACAATTTGGCTCAGCCATGGAGAAGAGGGAGGCTTACGGGGTTTTGGGTGTGCTGCTGTGTAGTCCTGGGTGCTGTTCGATTCAGCAGGACCACAGGACTCGGCGCTCTCCTGACCAAGCGCTGACCTGGCTTGCATCAACTGTTCAAGGCAGGGGTGGATTAATGTGTTGCAGCTGTGTTCAGCCTCCCATCCTAACCGAGTAGCGTTGCTTTCATTGACCGTGTTACAAATTTAGTTTGTGTGTGTTTTTTTTTTAAAGGTGAATTAATTTATCTACTCTGACTTTGCACAATACACATCATAAATTCCTGAGTCAAGGCTGTGACCTTTGCTTGAGCCAGAGTACAACTTCAACTTGAGATTAGGCGTCTTTGTAAAAGATGCTGTGATGGAAAGTTAGTCTTTCTCGATTCTTTATTACCAACGGATTACTCCTACTGCTTGCAAAACCCTGCCTTGTTCCTAATGGGAATTTGCCTGGTTCGGTTCCTGGGTGGACCGAGTCCTGCCACTGGAAGCACTCCCATTAAATAATATTAGTGATTAAATAGTAAATAATCTTAACAGATGAAGTAACTCTGTACATTGACTCCTTTATTTTTCTCTTTAAGCCAAACAGATGGCACTTCTTAGGTCACTTGGAGGGCAGTTTCTCTCAGCCTTAAATCAGTGTTTCTGAATCTGTTTCAACTTCTCCTTTCTCTTCCAGTTCTTCAAATAAATGTTGCATCAGTAGTGCCACCCTACAAATGTTAAGCAGCAAAGATGTATCATTACATTACATTCACGGCACAAGCATTAGTCTTGGATGAAAATTGAAAGCAGCTTGTTACAAGCAAAGGCCGTTACTCTCCAGTCTTTTGGGGTGATGCCTTCTGTGTAATTCCAGTTTCCTCTATCGTGTGCCCACAAACAGCCGTGCAAAGTATGGTTCCTCTGAGCAGCATCATGTCACAACAGTAGGTGTTTTTGGGGTGAGTTTGTCTTTTGGAGATGTTGCAGCACACCGTGAGGTGTAATGCTTGAGCTGGTTGTGGTTGAGGGAAACATGTTGAGGTTTTAGACTCAGTTGGACAAGTGCTGAAAAATAACAAGTGTCGATAACCTCATTAAGTTCAACAAGGCTAAGTGCAAGGTCCTGCACACGGGTTGGGGCAGTCCCCAGTATCAGTACAGGCTGGAGGATGAAGGGATTGAGAGCAGCTCTGAGGAGAAGGACTTGGGGGTGTCGGGGGATGAGAAGCTCAACATGACCCGACAATGTGCACTTGCAGCCCAGAAAGCCACCCGTGTCCTGGGCTGCGTGTCCAGCAGCGTGACCAGCAGGTCGAGGGAGGGGATTCTGCCCCTCTGCTCCGCTCTGGTGAGACCCCCCTGCAGTGCTGCGTCCAGCTCTGGGGTCCCCAGCACAAGAAGGACATGGAGCTGTTGGAGCGAGTCCAGAGGAGGCCACGGAGATGCTGGAGCACCTCTGCTATGAGACACTGGACCAGGCTGCCCAGAGAAGCTGTGGCTGCCCCTGGCTCCCTGGCAGTGTTCAAGGCCAGGTTGGATGGGGCTTTGGGCAACCTGGGCTAGTGGAGGGTGTCCCTGCCCATGGCAGGGGTGGGACTGGGTGGGCTGGGAGGTCCCTTCCAACCCAAACCAGCCTGTGATTCTATGAATCGAAGCCACTGTTTCATTAATGATTTCATTAACGTTATGTGCAGCACGACATATGCACCTCACTGTTTAAACTCAGCATTCCTTGCCTATCTGTACTGCATGATGTTTTCTATCTATAAAATGCGTCAGTGCACCGAATTTTATTAAGGTTACTTTTTGTAATTCTGTGTTGCCAAATTGTTCCCAAGCAGTAAAAGCGACCTGTGTTCCCAGTGAGCACACGCTGTTAAAGCAAAGTCTTAATTCTCTTATTGAGCAATAGTCTACCAAGCAGTCTCCATTGCGGTAAAGCTAATTTGTCCTTATGGGTTTTTGTTTTTGCTTGCACATGATAGTTTTATTTTTCTGGCTGCCCCAGCTGATGTATGGCTCCGGAGATGAATGTCTGTGGCGGACTCTGTCTGACATTGAGAACAAGCTCGCTTTGTGTTTTTGGTTTTAACTTTCAGCATGGGCTTTTAATTAAGATTTCATGCAGCTATAATGTAGAAAGCTGTCTAGTCTAATAACAGAGATAAATTAGGGGTAAAATCTTCTTGCATGTTTTTGAGACTAGTGCTTCTTAGTAGGTCCTTCTAACCAACTAGTAGATACTTGTTTCTTGGGTACCTGCCACATGTAGAAACATCTGAAACAGGATATATTTTAAAAACACTTAAAACTGTGGTGGTTTTTTTGAATGCATTTTCCCTTTTTTAGCCAGTTCAGACTAGTAATTCCTCAAAATTAAGAGGTGCTCTGGGGAAAGCAGTAATAAATGTTGATATGGCTCCCACGGGTTCTTGTTATGGACATATTCTGCTGAGAATTGGGGGTGAAACTTTTGTCTGGTGCAAATGAAAAGCAGTAATTCATTGAATTCCCCCCAGGGCAGCAGGTAACAGAAGGATAATCAGGGCTGGCTGTAGCAGGGGATTTTTCTTTAAACATCTTGCAGCAGGTGAGTGCTCGGTTCTGGCTCTGGGAGAGGGGAGGACTGTCCTTCTCTAGCCAGACAGGTTGTGTCCCAGGGCTGGATGAGGTCCTGGGTCTCCTGCACCAGTGGGGCATCCCAGGACTGCTTTTGTGTGCTGAATGAAGAAGCTTCAGGTAATCCGGTACCTTGGCGTTGTGGTTGACACTTGATTAACTCTGGGTAGTTTTAATTGGGTTGTGGATTTGCCTTGTCAGCCCTTGGCTTGGCGGAGGGCCAGCTGGGGCTGGCAGGGCTTGGTGTACTCGGGGTTGGCTTTGGCTTGGTTTTCCCCGGTGCTGAGTCTGTGGTGGTAACCCCAGCCCTGGAGCTGGTTCCTTGCTGCTCTGTCCTGGTCTTCTGAGATAAGGTCTGAAGAGCAGTGGTCAGCCTGTATCTAATAGCATTGACATGCAAATCAGCCTCCTTCGAGCTCCAGGCTCCCATGGTGCATAACTCGTGCTCTTTTTTTTTTTTTTTTTTTTTTCCTTGGTGCTGATATCTTGTCACCAGCTAATGCTGGTGGGTTTGTGTTGTGTTTTGTTGCTGGAGTTGCTGGTTTAGGTCATGTGTGACCTAACGTATAAAGACTGTGAAAAAGGCTGTGCATGTAGCCTGTAAATGCGAGCGGCATGATTTCTTTTGCTGCAGTTTGGATGCAGGAATATTATAGTCTAGGAGACAATTATTTTCTCGTGTTCTTATGCAAAGCCTTGGCCATAAGATTTTTTTTCTTTAGGGTTTAGACCTTATCTTCCCTCACTCTTGTAAATTTGGCCTGGTCATATGAAAACTTAGGATTTTCTTTTAGTGCCATCAAGTGGCAAAATACAGCATTGTTGCTTGGTTGAGATGACTTTCAGGAGGAGCAGAGACTGCAATTAGGAAACAAGTTACTTTGCTTAAGGGTGCTGTGAGATTACTTCGGATGTGCCTTGCATGGGAAGGGTAGAACATGGGGATGTCAGGAATAATTTTACCTCGTTGAAGAGTGAGGCTATCGAGGATCCAATGGATTGCATTCTATTTCTCTCTCGTTCCTGCCCTTCTGATTAATCTCATGCGCTGCCTTATTCAACCTCTTGTATTTACATGGCTTACATCATTTGCTCCTAAGCAGCCTCTGAACATTTAATTTAATTCTTACATTAAGCTTTGAAGAACAGGTTGGATGTGTGAGCAACGAGTAAGAAGAGCGAATAGAGGATGCTCAGTAGCAGAGACTAAACCCAGCATTTCTTTGACAGCAGTGCTGAGATGAATGACATGACCAAGTTATACCATGCTTCACCCTACAAAGGGCATCTCAGATTTTGAGCCTTTTTGTTCTTTCCACTCCGTGAAATTACCTTGATATATAAAAGCACCGCTGGAAACAGCGAACCCATTTATTGCACTTCCTCTTCTGTTGCCAAAACCTGTGTTGCCCTGTGGGCGAGGGAGGGGTGAAGACGGGATTTGCATGGTATACTTGCCACTAGGTATATTTGGGTTTGCTTCTAATAAAGAAACCCCATGTTTTGTAATCCCAGTTCTTTAATTTGAATCTACGGGCTTGTTGCAAAGCATGATTTTTGGTTGTCGGGAGGGTTATTAGCCAAATAGATGGTTTCACTGAGGCTTTCTAGTTGATTCTTCCCCTATTTCTTATTGCTCTAATGAGCTGAAATGGATGCACGGATGTTCTGTTGCTGCAGGTTACAACTTAATAAGTGAAAGTGATGTTTCAGGCCTTCATGGTATTTTATCAATCACTGGAGTGCAATCTGGTAGTGTGAAAGGTGGGTTGCAAGTGCCTGACTTTCCCGCGGCAGTGTGACAATGTTTGGATCAGACTTGGGTTGGGGACAGTCCCCGTGCACCAGTACATCACCCACTGCAGTACCGATCTCCAGCCTGGCTGATCACTAAGCATTGCTGGAAAATAAATAACTCCTAAGTATGGACAGCAGACTTTGTATGCCAAATCCTGCAGAGGATTCTGGGAGAGGGTTAGCAAAAAGTTAATACTCTGAAAAATCCTTTCTTTCTTAAGTCTGAACTGTGGAAGTGGCTGAGCTGTTTTGATAGGTGGTAAAATGAGAAACATTGAAGGGGAGAGAGAACCACCTGGAAGCAGATACTTGATGTATAAGGCTTCAGCCCCCCCCAAATACTATTTATATGTAAAACAAAACCAAGTAAGAGTACAAAGCTGGTCCAGAAGTCTTCCAGAGAGAACAGCAGCAGGTACTTCAAGAAAGTGTAACTGTCCTGGGCCTTGCACTCATATATATGTTCTCCTGCTTCAAATACTTAAGAGATTCGGGATCTTTCTGAACCGGAGCTATTCCATTTGAGTCAATGTTTACTATCCATGGATCATAAGCAAAGGGCTGTTGGACACAGAACCCTTGCTGAAGGGGTGCTCAGCAGCTGTAGGACAAGCAGGACCATTAGTCTGTTTAGTTGTGATGAGGATTTACCTTAGGTGTGCAGTGAGGTTTCTGGCTGACAAGTGGGGCTCTGTGTAGGTTACTTGGAAGCTGTAGTACCCAAAATGGTGATGGAAAAGCCAAGTAATTACTCCCTGGCCCATCAGTCCCGCCTTGCAGTCTGGGTTCCCTTCCTCCCATGCAGAGAGAGAGGTTTAAATGTCTAAATGTCAGCACTTGACCTCATCCGGTGGTTTCAAAATAACCTAATTAGCCGTAATCTGCTTACTGCTTGAACTGCACAGCAGTGTTGTGATCCTGGGATGGATCAGGTTTGGTGTTCACCTTGCCTACAAGTTTCCCTCTGCTAAACCCATGTAATTTGTGCCTCCATCCCTGACAGCAGTTGTGGCCATGCTGGCTCGGGCAGGTTGGCAGTTTGGAGCAGTACGGTCCTGTCTGGACCAGGATGGGAAAGTGCAGCATATGTATTACGAGGCATGGTCCTCTTACTGTTCATGCTTATCACACGGGCTGAGGAGGATTGCTTAAGACTCCGTCCATTGCTAAATAGGATTTTTGGACAAGTGACACTTTCCCTGATGCAGAAATGCCTCCTTTCTGCCACACAACTACTTTTCTTGAGCACAGAAAGGATTTGAAAGATGGCATACCTTAGTGTCTTCAGTTTCCAGGCAAAACCCATTGCTGCTTTGCCTTGTGTCCCTTGAGGCTGGGCTCGCATGCTGGGCTGTGCTCGCTTCCCCCCAGCACGGATGCCGTGATACGGCCCAGGAGTGTTTTACCTCTCGGAGTCTGTGACAATGAAGTGCTGTCTGTCCTTCGGCCTCACTGAGGTTGGGGTTTGCTACTTACAACCATAATTTACAAGCAACATGTTTTAGAGGCAGTGATTCAGCCAGCTGAAGGCATACTACTTTTTTTCTTCCTGCTAGACTTTGCGCGTGTTGCAAACGTCCAGCTAAAGGGGTGTGCTGTATGGACAGGGACCTGTTTAGTTTTTCCAGCAGCTGAAATAAAAGGATGTTTTGCCTCCGAGCGGAAAGGCTGAAGAGTAATGTGGAGCGTGGGCGTCTGCTTTGCCACTGAAGTCGGTCGGGTCCTTTGCCCGGGAGCTGCAGCGTGTTCCTGTGCTGCCATCTGGAGTGTGCAGAGCACGTGTCCAGCATCGCTCGCAGCCTGGATGCCGTGCGCTTGCACGCTCGCCTGCTGCTACCCACGGCCCTGAAACTCCGTGCTTCCTTCTGCTGGCTGATGCTTTCTGGTGGTAAACGTTCCTGAGCTGGAGCGAAGGGCTTGAGATCTCAAGCACCCTCTTAGGGAAAAGGAGAGTTGTTTCTGGTGGTTGGAAATATAGTTAGAAAATGCAAAATAGATTGCATCTTAATACTGTTGTGAAAAATACTAATTTGTTTCTTTTAAACAGTTCTGCAATACTTGCAGTCGTGTATCCCAAACTGCTCTTAGGGAGTGGATCTGATCCAACAGTAAGTGCTGTAGATCCCTCGGGAAGCACTGTGGCTGAGGCTCCAGGGATTACGGCACTGCAGATACTCACGGAATAGGGGAAGAACTCCCAGGTACCAGATCCTGTCCTTCTGTGCAGAGGTGGGCACTAGATTGGGGTGGGTGGTACCTGTTGGGGTGTCTGCTTGGCCAGCTTGTTTTCCCTCATCTTCCAGCCTGTTTCGAGGTAGAAATAAACTTCTGGTGATACTGATATGTTTTAACTTCTAAATCTACTGTTTAAACTGTCCGGAGGTAAAAGCCCTTACTCTGCCAGCCCTGTCCCTTGTCTCCCCTTGAAGCTGGTGGAGTGCTACTCCAGGAGTAAGCTCAGCCTGTGCCTCAGCCGGCTTTGATAGAACTGGTCAGTGCTATCAACTGTTGATAGATTAATCACTTCCTTGTCTTAAAAAGTAGTTGCTTGGGTTTAATTGCAATACACAGCCTTTAAATGAGACATGTTACATCTCGAAGCTTAGGTTCAGCTTTCTTCAGCAGCATGTTCTGGATGGCTTTACCTGCAAGTGGACAAGAGGGAAAGAAGATTTTCTTGATAGTTCAAGAAACAGATATTAGCGTGCTCCCTTCATCATGTCAACCATGCTTTCAGATGGGGACTTGTAATGTTTGGCTTGGGTGGTGCTGCGTTTTGCTTGGCCACTGCTTTGGTTATCTGTTACTTTTGGCTATTTGCGGGGAGTTCAGAAAGACCTAAAATTGCAGCTCTTTCACCTTTGCCCACAGCAGTGAGGTCAGATAGGGCTTTTTCCCCCTTCTGTAGCTTTCCTGCTGCTGTTCTGGGACTGTCGTTGGTGGGTTTTTCCTCCCTGGTGGGGTTGCTTGCTTTCTGTGCTGTATTTGCACCATTGAGCTAGGGAGAACAGGAAGCAAACTCATTGCTTTGTTTGCCTGTCAGGTTCTCGCAGGACCACCAAGAAGGCTCTGGTGCCATGGAAAAGCCTTGTCATCATCCAGATACTGATGTTTTATATTTATTTATAAAATCTATCTTTCTTTCAGCTCTTCCACTCTGGAATGTGTAAAAGCACAAAGTGTAATAAGAACTGGAAGCTTGCTTTCAGGATAAAACCCCCAATGCCATGAAGTAGTCAAGTATATCTTTCAAAAGACCTCACAGTTTATTTTGTGGGTATTTAGTGCTTTTAAGTTATGCCGCATCCCAAGACTATTCATCCAGCTGGGGATCTGCTTATGCCTGTCCTCTTGTGTTTCCTCCCACCAGTGGTTAGGGGATGGCCTTGCCATGCAATATAGCATCACGTGAGTCGTCCCCAAGTTAGCAGAGCCACCTAGATCTGCCCAGATCCTCTAATAGTAATCTCACAAAGAAAAGAGTAAGGCTTTCAAATGAAGAAAAAAAAAAAAAAGAGAAGGGGGAGGGGAGGCCAAGTTTAATCAGAATGAAAACTGGGATAATTAAATAGATTAAGGCAACTGAGAAAGAAATCAGTCAAGCTGGATGAAGTGAAGCCCGCAAGCAGGGACGCGTGGAATATAAAAGGCAGCAGCAAAGCTTGGTCAAGACCTTTTTATTTCTATTTAGTGTGGCAGCAAATGCTGCCCAGTCCCCAGGGTCCCGGGGAAGCCCCCGCCACCCCCCGGTGTCTGGCTGCTCCTTGCTGCAGGTATCCGGCTCTGTTCTGCCTTGCCAAGCCACTGAACCAGGAATCTTAATACAGCAGCGCGAAGGTCTGCTATACTAAAGGCAGTAAACGTGATGAATAGTGGTTGTATTCGTCCTTAAAAATTTGTCATGCTCCCTGGGTATTGGCAAGTGTCTTGTGTTCTGGTTCTGAGCTTGTGTGTGCAGAGCTATGGCAGCTGGAGCGATCCAGCCTGTACGAACAAGAGTCACCTTCCCTTCAGTCATCTCTGAGTGAACAACACCTTGGTGGGAACAACCCATTTGGGCCCTTATTTCCATTTAGATGTTAAAAAAATGTGTTTGCCCAACGTGTGGTTTAGTATTTAAAGAGGTTCCTATCAGCACAGTCGCTATCTGGTATGCTAAAACTGTGCTTTCATGGTTCTCCTGAGGAGAAGCTTGAAAATTCTTCTAAAAAAAGAAGTAAAGGAACAAAATCCTTCTGGTGGGAGTTACTTGTTGCCTTGGTGTTTGGGTGCTCTCTGCAGTGGCTGCCTCTTGGATGCTGACCATCCACAGCTGCCTGGACATTGATGGGATCCTGTTATCTCATCCTGGAGTAGTGAACATAGGAGGGGAAAGAGTCTTATGGCCTCTTTATACATGGGTCAAGTGCCACTTCAGGCTTGCTGTGCTTTGAAACGACTTCACTCTTTGTGAATGAAAGTACATTTAAGCTGAAATGTGTGCTTAGCTCAACTTGAAGCCTAAACAAGCACATACTTCACTTCTTGCTGTGATTTTTGTAAAACAAATTCAGAACAAATGTTATTTCTCTCCGAGCCAGGGGAGACAGCTTGTTTTTGTGCCTGACTGAGAGCTCCCTTCTCTGGTAGCTATGTGGGATTGCTGCTGCTGTAGCTTTTTTAGCTCCAAACTGCTCACTTGCTAATAAAATCATTTTTCATTTATTTGAAATGATCGAACAAGTTTGATATATGTTGTTGAGTCATGGGTACCTTTAAAAACCACAGGATGAACAGATATCTCACTACAAGGCCGTCCATGCTGTCTTGCTTAGATGTTTGCACGTAAATATTAAGTAATTTTCCTAATTTTTCCTGTGCTATCGTGCTGTTATTGTAATAATTAATGAAGAATTGCATCCTTAAACAACGTGCTGTAAAGCAGCAGCGCTGGTTGATTTTTCTTCTTTTTCCTCAAAGCTCTTGGTTGAAGTTATAAATTGTCTTTGTACATAACGGACCAGTTTGCTGCCAGTGAAGAAAAAGCCCAACCTGAAGTTCCCCGCTATGAATGGTAATGAGTGTGGTTATTTGAAATAGGGAAATGTCAGCTCGACTTGAGAGGAGGAGGAGGAGGGTGTGAATGTGACTCAGCTCCAAGGTGACAATTGCCATCAGATGGTGACGGGTGGTGGTGGATGAATGCGTTCAGCTCCTGAGCAAACAATTGGGAGCGCACGAGGGAATTTCCCCACTGCTGAAAACAATTGTTGGCAACTGGCTTCTGCAAACGGGGGAAGAAGAAAGGATGAAACTCTTTGAACAACTTGGGTTTTGGGGTTTTTTGTGCTGTTGCAGGGGTGTGTGTGGCCTGGTATGTCTCTAGGGTCATCCCCATCGCTTTTCTAGTGCAGTTCAGTCTTGCACAAGGGCACTTGCACCTTTACCTACACAGATGGCAGCTTTTAATTAGTGAATCTGCACAGACAGCTTGTGCTTGTTATAAAAGCACCATTTCTAGGAAAGTACTAGGGAAACTTGTCTCTGTGTTACGGTGGGCTGTCCCCTATTCCGAAGCTGCTTTCATTGTTCATAGAATCCCAGACTGGTTTGGGTTGGAAGGGACCTCCCAGCCCATCCAGTGCCACCCCTGCCATGGGCAGGGACACCCTCCACTAGCCCAGGTTGCCCAAAGCCCCATCCAACCTGGCCTTGAACACTGCCAGGGAGCCAGGGGCAGCCACAGCTTCTCTGGGCAACCTCTGCCAGGGCCTCAGCACCCTCACAGGGAAGGATTTCTGCCTCACATCTCATCTCCATCTGCCCTCCTGCAGCTTCAGGCCATTCCCCTTGGCCTGTCACTCCCTGCCCTTGTCACCAGCCCCTCTCCAGCTTTTCCTGCAGCCCCTGTAGGGACTGGAAGGGGCTCTAAGGTCTCCCCGCAGCCTTCTCTTCTCCAGGCTGAACACCCCCAAACTCTCTCGGCCTGTCTCCATAGCAGAGGTGCTCCAGCCCTGGGATCATCTCCGTGGCCTCCTCTGGACTCTAAAGCAACTCCTGTTGCTTGGAGGCTATTTAATTGGGGGGGGGTAGAAGTGGAACGAGGGATGATGAGATTACAGGGGAGAAGGAACTTTTTATAGGAGGTGTTGCAGACTGAATGGCAGAGGCAGTCTGGAATAAACTGCTTGTGTTCACTATCCCCTCCTGTTGAGGGGCTTGCATGGCTCAAGCGTGCAATACTTGCCATGGCTGGTGGATGCAGCAGCTTGTGCTGCTCCAACATTGTGCTCGATGCTGGCATGTTTTCTGTCTTGCTTTGGAGGCTGGAATAACTGGTAACTGAACATCTGTGCTTCTGAGGTGCGTCAGAGGAGAACTGGCCTGGTTCACAGTCCGAAATTTTTGGTGTCTTATTGTGGTGAAGTTAAAGCTTCCTTGGCTGTGCCTTGCTCCTGGGGAAAGGCCCGTGGCTGGAAGCACTCTGGTTTCTGCCGCAATCATGGTTGTTGTGCAGCCGTAGGCATTGCACGTCATTCGTGTGTGCCAGGGTGTCAAACACGTGTCATGTTTCCCTTCAAAGGGAAATTGAGACAGACTGGTGTTTGTAAGGTATTCTGGTGGCTTCGGATAAGAGATAGTGTTTAAGGGTATGTGGTTGGTTTAAGTTCTTGTTTAATGTATACATGATTCAAGAAGTATTCTGCTGATCCCAAAATAAACACAAATGTTTTGAGATATCCTTTGTAAGGTTATAGTTCCAGGAATGCTACAGAACACAGACTTTGGATGCGCCTTTACAAGCAGGAACCAAAGCTCACAGGCTGCCATCCTCGCTTTTAGCGCAGCAAGGTCTTGTAAAGTGGTGAGCTGAGCTTATTCAACCAGGAGGTGATGCACTATTTCCAAATTTCTTTTGGTAACTCTGCTGTTCAAGTTTCAGTTGTCTGAGCAAATTTTCCTCTTGCTGATTCTGTGTCTGGCTTCAACTCTTACGAAACCCGCTACAGTTGGAGTCTGGATCGCGCATCAGCGTGAAATGCTTGGCTTCAGCCTCTCTGCGTGCAGAGTTCAACTCGAGGCCTTCCAGATAATGGAGCTGGCCTTGCTTTAGCTGCCTTCACACCGCGAAGCGTATTACGCATTGTTTGACAGTTGCTGTGCTCTGGGGGAAGCTAAACCTCAATGCAGTTCAGCCATCGTAACACAGGGTGGCGGTGCCACTTAAAGGTCTGGTCGCCCAAAGGCTGGGATAATCTTGGTTTTTAGCTTGCTGTCGTTGGGACTGTGTCCCTTCTGGTGGCTCTGAATTACTTTGCTGTGTGTGTATCTGCTTCTTCCAAAGCCCCCTCCTCTGTGCTCCGTAAGCCACAAGCCACTGAGCTAGCATTTGTGGAAGAGCTGGTGAGAAAGCTTGAACGTTAGCAGTCATCCTGTGGGCTAAGGAGCCCCTAGAATTTCTGGTAATGGTTAAATCACCCCCGTACCTGGCACATGCAAATTCACCTTCTCAGTCTTTCAATCCATGTTTTTGATCGTCCTCTTGACTTAAATCTGCTTTCCAGATCCTGCTGGCTGAATGTCGGCTTGGTGAGGACTTTAGCTGACTATGTATTGGTATGGCCAAAACTTTGCGCGGTGCTTTTGCACTCTCAGGAGTGTGTGCTTGTGCATGTTGCTTGTTTTAGAGAAGCTCTGCCCCAAGAACAATCTTATTTCCCAAATTTCCCTGAGTGTCCCAGTCTCCCTCTGGCTTTCCCATTGTCTTGAGTTTGTGACCCAGAGCTGTTGTGACTCCTAAACCGCATTGCCTTAGAGCCCTTTTAGGGATCACACAAGTTCAGGAGCTAATGTTTCTTGGTGTCTCTTCTTAGTAGTCTATATTCCCTGTAACTGAGGAGAGCCTTTGGGCCATCTTTGTTGCTTGCTTGGCTTTGGTAAGGTCAGTTTTGGTGTTGGCAGGGGTCTCTTCCTTCCAGTTCTTGGCCCAGCACTGCTGTTCTGTTCAGTGTCTGGTGCATTAAGCTCTTGTCAGCACATCTTCCATGGGATTTGTTTTCTTTGTGTTGTTTTTTGATAAATAGTAGAGCATGCTCCCGCATGACTGTTTCACCCCTTCCTACGCTGCTGACCCTGTGGCCTTTCTTCTGGGTGTCCTCTGCAGTTTGGGTGTCAGTTGACTTGCAGGTCTCTGCTTGGGACTAAGCAATCTCCTCCGCTATAGAAACATTCCGTATCCTGTGCTCTCTCCCAGAGGAAAGCATGGCAGGAGAACAGCTATCCCAGCTCAGCTCTTCCAGGCTCAGAGGACTTGCCTGACTCGGCTCTGAGTCCATTCGAGTCATTTATCAGTCTGTGACCAGACAAGCAGGAGGAGCTGGAGAAGTGCCTACACGATCTCTCTCAGGCAAGGTTGAATCTGTCTTGTTTTGAAAGGCAAGCCAGCCTGTGAAAATCAACACGGCAAAAGAATTGCTGACAAAACTGCCTCCCACTGCCTTTTTTTTTTTTTTTGTCTGCTCATGGTGGTCACTTGAAGTAATCCTTCTGGAAGCCTTTATATGGGGTAGGTGAGGAGTCTGGATTACTGACCTCCCTCTATAAAGCTGTATAGCAAATCAACAGGATGTCTGGTTCAAAAAAATCCAACATTATAGGATGGTGTCTGTGCAGCATTTAGGAAACTTCTTTTAATTTTTCTGTTCTTTAACTGAATTATAACATGCTTGTAGGCAAGTTACTTGTGATTCTGTTACCCAGCTCTGTGTAGCTCTTCTTTGTGTTGGAATTTCAAAGCCTTCGTGTAATTAGGGTCAAATAAGTGCATGAAATTCTGAAGGTGAAGACATGGTTCCAGTCTTAAGCTTTCTGTTAGTGAAATGCTTATCAGTGGCACGATGGGAAATCACTTCCCCGTGTCTGAATGTCTTTTGATGTTTTGTTGTACTAATTTGTCAGAGCTGAGGCATGAATAAGTGAACTATATGCCAGAATAAGCAAAACCACATCTCATCACTCCTTGTTGCTGTTCTTCCAAGTGTTTAAAGGCAGTAATATTAGCGCCTTCCTCCCGAGCTCGAGGAGACATGACCTGCCTAGACCCAGGGACCATAGGTATGTGTGTGAAGAAACAGCAGGAAACCTGAAGTTTGTGACAGTCCCAAAGGTGCAAGAGGTTTTGTGGTTATCTCCCTACCATCATAGGAGATGGGCCAAGAGAAGTGAGAGATGCCAGTACCAGTTCTGTTGCCATCCCATTACCTCCACTTAGATGGTATCTCTTTTATTGTTCTTGTTGCAAAATGATATAGTAGTGGAGATGATGTCCTTTAGCCTGTGTTCCCAAAGTGGTCCCTAAGTTAAACCTGACCCGGTCATGATGCCTCCGAGTTCCCTCTCTAAGGGTACTCAGGTTTGGCTGCCTTTGGACAGAGATGTGGGAGTCTCAAAGGTGTTGACGTACTACAGCTTTCATGAAGGCAGATGACCTGGTAAGGCAGAAGAGACTGTAAATGAGCAGAAAGATTAAGTTTGTGCCTCACTTGCCACTGGAGAATCCACATGGACAGTGTAAATGTCCCATTCATAGGATGAGGTGGTTGATGCCTGCACCTTCTGAGACACCGAAATCCATCAGCCACGGCAGAGGAGCATGTGAGAGATGAGACTCGGTTGACTCAAGTGTGAGTGGTATTACTTGAGTTGTTTTAAACAAAGGTGAAAACAGTGCTTTCATTTGCTGAGGTCTCGGAACTTCTGAAATTTGCCGTGATGGATAGAAGAGGAAGCTGAGGCTTGAGAGCAGGACCCCATTGTGAGAGGTGCTACAGGGTGAAGGTGTCTAGGTGCTGCTGGGTTTGGGTAATGTCCTGTCCCTAAAAGATGATTAACAGTCTAAAACCTGTCGTTCTTAAATGGAAAATGAGGAGGATGTTTGACTTATAGTTTGCTTCTGGGTTTTATTTTTCATATTTTGTCCATCAACATTCTCGTGCAGGTATTGCAGGTTGTAGGGTTGCTGTTGTCATTAAAGAAGTGTTAGCAGGGTTACTGTACTCAGAAAAAAAGAGGAATTACCTGAACTAGTTAATTTAATTTCTGGTGTCTGCAATTATTAATAGTGGTGTCCTCCTGTAGTAGAAACTAGTATTTTGTAGATGTAATTGTAAGATTGGTTTTGGGCATAGATAATGTGACTTGGGTAATTTGGGGTGTTGCTGCCTGGGGGGCTTTCCTGGCACTTATGGAATAAAGGAATAAAACATTCAAATTTGGTTCACCCAATTATTCTTCCTCCTCCTTGAAATGGTCCTATCTAGACCTTTAGAAGGAGCTTTCTCTTCATGTTGCACTAAACTTTCATGTAATTCGTTGCAAGGTATAGCCATTAAAATGCCAGGCTGATTTGAAACACGTTCTATTACAGTATTGCTCAGAAGTAATATTTTACTCCAACAGCTTTATTTCTCTTTGGCAATATTTCTGCTTGGATAAGAATATCTGAAAGAATCTCTCTGTTTAATTGTGATGTTTCATCATCAGCTTAACAATTGCTGGGCCCTTTTGAATGTTGAAATGTTTTTCTTTTGGGGTTTTTTGGAGGTGGGGAGGGAAAGAAAAGCCTGGTGACTGATCTCTGTTGGTGAAAACATTCACAGAATCACAGAATACTTGAGGTTGGCTGGGACCTCTGGAGATTGTCTAGTCCCACTTCCCTGTTCAAGTAAGGTCACCTACGGCAGGTCGCTCAGGACTGTGGCCCGTTTTGGGGATGGAGACACTGCAAGCTCTATGGAAAACCTATTCTAGTGTTTGATCACCCTCACAGTAAAAAAGTGGTGGGTTTTTTCTTTTTTTTCCCTTATGTTTAATGGAATTTTCTGTGTGTTGCCTCTTGTCCTGTCAGCAGGTACCAAGAAGAAGAGTCTGGCTCTGTTGTCTTTACCCTCCCAGGCGGAACAGTCCCAGCTCTCTCAGCCTTTCCTTGCATGAGGGATGCCCCAATCACTTTATCACGTTAGTGGCCCTTCACTGGACCCTCTCCAGTAGCTCCATATCTTTCTTGTACTGGGGAGCCCAGACCAGGACCCAGCTCTCCAGATGTCTTACCAGTGCTGAGCAGAGGGGAAGGATCATCTCCCTTGACCTGCTGGCTAACGCTTTTCCTAATACAGCCCAGGAGTCCATTGGCTGCCTTTGCTGCAAGGGCACAGTGCTGGCTCATGGTCACCTTGGTGCCCAGCAGGACCCGAGGTCCTTTTCTGCTGAGCTGCTTTCTAGGTGGTCAGCCCCAGCATGTACTGGTGCCTGGGGCTATTCCTCTCCAGGGGCAGGACTTAGCATTTGTTGAATTTCAGGGCTGGAACTAGGTGATCTCTGAGGTCACTTCCAACCCAAACTGTTCTGTGATTTATGAACCTCATGAGGTTCCTGTTGGGCCATTTCTCCAGCCTGCCCAGGTCCCTGTGAATGGCAGCACACCCTTCTGGGCTGTCCCTTGCTCCTTCCAGTCTTGTATCATCTGTAAACTTGCTGAGGGTGCACTCTGTCTCGACATCCATGTCATTGATGAAGAGGTTAAACAGTATTGATCCCCTCTAGATCATCTTCATCGTGCTGCAAAGTGTTTGAGCAGCAGTGTCTGCTCTTTTCTAGTTTGGGTTAGCTGTGGAGTTTTGTTGGAGTAAGGAGAAGACTATGTATCCTGTTGCATGGCCAGATGTATTTAAGGAGGTATTGCACAGCATATCTGTATGCTGCAGACTGTAAATTTTCACTCTTACACCTATATTGAGCAAGACAACGTGTCTGGTTAGTCTGTGTTGCACTGGGAGTGGCCAGCTTGCAAGGTACTAGATGGAGAGGTTGACTCTACTTCCCTTGTTGGTTTTTACCAATGGCTCTGGAAGCATGCAAACAAAATATTAGGCCTCCTTTCTGTTTTGAATTTATCTGCCTTAAGATGGCAGTGATTTTATGCTATTAAGATTTTCTTCCTTGAATTAAACAGCTCCTTGGGACCCTTTTTTTAAAAAGGAATGTACGCACATCTAGTCATTAAATTGCCTCTCAATCTCCCTCTGAATAAGCTAAGTGGAGAGACCTTTTAGTGTCCTGCCACATCCAAGGCACTTTGCCCAGTCCGCAGTCTTTTGTAGTCGTGTTTTGGTGTGTTCTGGAACTCGCGTAGCTCTGGGACTTGCTTATTCAGTGCTCTGGTATTGGCGTTTCCCTCACATCTGAGTTACCACATAGAGGTAACCCACGTTGTCGTGGATTCAGATACTTTGGTTTTCCCCTTTAAAAATCGGCAATTCACTAAAGGTCGGAGTGAGAATCGGGTGACTCCATTCAGCTTTCTGTCTCTCGTTATGAACAGTACATCTGATGTACATCTTCTCTGTTATTCTGAGTGTGCCCTCTCCTCCCAGCCTCTGCCTGTTGCAGAGGATTAGACGTGCTGGAACACCATTGCAGATGCAGCAGAAGGGAGATAAGAACACTTGTGGTGGCTTTATGTCCACATCCTCCGATTCTTGTGGGTTTGGGTCTGCCCTCTTATTTCGACACTTTTCCTAACGATAGTGCATATGGTATAAACGTTCAGAAACTTCCTGCAAAGTGTGACTAGGGTGTATCGTTAGATTTCTTCCTTTTTTAAAACAGCGTTGTTTACAGGCATTGTAAAGATGATTCATCTCTGTCTTAATGTTAACCAGCTTGGATGGGATGAAATTTATCTCGCTTGGTTCTAGTGAGCATTCCTATCCTACACATGGTGCAAATCAACTGTCCTTCCAACTTGAAAGAGCTTGAGAGAGTAGGGCCTGCTGACGCATCGCTTTTGTTCTTGGGGGAATTGTTTCCATTGTGCTCGCAAAAAGAGGAGGGAAGTTGAAAGCTCTGCTCGTGGCCAGTTCTCTCCATACTTGCCTCGGTTGGGGGCATTCGTGTTTGTTGTAGCTGTTCTGGCTTGCCTGGCTTTGGGTTGCTCCTTACGTTTCCTGGCTCTTCTGGAGACTGAACACTAATTTGTTCAAGCTCTCCCTCTTAACGTCTTTTATCATCTGAATTTCATTCTTTAATAGGGACATTATAACCAAGTTGTTCCATGATATTTTCAATTAGGGTAATTGTTCTTCGTTTCCTTCGGAATCTCGTCTGGCACAAAATAGCAATATTCCGCCCCGGAGATGGCTGTGGCTTTATGGCAGCTCTATTTTTCCAGCAATGTATAGTCTAAAAGTGCTTTGTTGTCATTAGTGTGCACTTTAGATGACTTTAGAGTATTTTATAACTCAAGACCTGATCTTGTATAAATGAAGGAAATGGGAATTTGTCTGTTGCAGTCAGTGAAAGTTGAGTTGGGTTCTTTGAAATCCTTGTAAAAACCTGGAAGGATTTAGTACCCGGGATCAGAGACACCATTTCTTTCAGCTTCAGGGCTTAGTACAGCATTGGCTAAAATCAGGCGGTTTCTGAAGACCTTAGATATTCTGCAGGTTGGACCTGTAGAATACAGGGATTCCAGGGATCTCAAGAAGCCACCTACTCAGTCCTTTCCCTATCTGAGGAGGTATTTGGTCTCTCCAGCAGCAAATGCATCTAAGCTGCTCCAGCTTGATGTTTTTCTAACTTCCTCTTAGAAGTGATCAATTTGAAGAGGTTCTGTAACATACCTTCATGATCCCTCTTGATTTTCTGCCACTCTTAACAGTTAGAAAACTGTCTACTGTTTAACCTCATTTTCCTGGGCAATTTAAGCCCATTACTATTTTTCCTCTCTTCAGCAGACACAAATATTTGCATGGGAATGAGAGTTTGAGCCTCTTCTGGTAGTCGTACATCCCTACTGCCGTTGCCTTTTAATCCAGCTTCCTTCCCTGCGGATGTTGCTGTGTTGCCTCGTGTCCTCAGATAAGTTTGCCAGGGTAGGCATCTGGAGTTAGGAAGAGGATGGGCTTTCAGTGACGGCACTGCAGTTCAGAACTGAGCAGATGTTTGGGGACGAGGTGGAGATTTGCTGGCAAAGAGGAGTTTACTCATCCAAAACTCGGCATTGGAGACCCAAACCTCAGCCTCGAATCAGTTGGGACAACAGAAGCTTAAAGCAGGATTAGAGACTCTCTTTTACAGAGGTCTTCTGTTGGTTTTGTTGAAGTCCCACATGCTGCTTCTGTTGAGTAGGGCTAGCTCAGCTCTTTCTGGTTTTTATAGCAAATGCATGCCAGAGATTGAGCTCCCAAGCCCTCACAGATATGCTCTGAGCTTCTGTGTCTGGGTTCTGCTCTTAGAGCTGGTCCTGGCTTGTTGTTTGGCTTTGAAGTCACTTCACTTCCCTCCTCATCTGAAACACAATCTGTACAATACCTTTCTGATGAAGCTTTTGTGAAGCTGAATTGAAAGTTCATTGTCACTTTGAGACTCCTGTGCATCACTATTATGTCTTATTTTGATGGCATAGGTCCTGTGGATGTGGTGGAGTATCTACCTGGAGAAATGAAGTAATGGAGACCTACAAGCAGAGTAAAGCACAGTAAATGTATTCTTTCACTCCCGGTTTTATCTTTCGGGGAGGCCCCTTCGCGTACATCCATCCAATCAAATGGATTTCTGAGCGCGTCTCCTACAGAATCTCTCTGCTTTTTGGCACGTAACTGGGTTCACTACCCAAGTCTTCTCAAACTGAACAAAAGGGCTTCTCATTCGTAAACTGAGCTAACACGCGCAGGGAGCGACTTGGCCGCAGAAAGGTACCTAGCGCTGCTTGCAATGCTGGGATGTACCTTGTCTGGCCTCCAGCTGCCTCTCTAAAAATCCACCGGTCCTTTGTGGGTCCTATGCCAGGCTGACATGCCCTAGGCAGGTGTCTCAAAGGGTGCTAGGCATCTAGATTTAGCCTGAAGCTTACGTGTTTTCTAATCTGAGACTTGCACGTGAGTTTTAAAAAGCAATTATTAGGCTGTAAATGAGAACGAGCCTCCTCTAGCTGGGGCTGTGCTGATGGGAGAAATTGGATCGGCAAGGTGCTTGTCTCTGCCAGAAGGCCCTGTTACATAAAGTTTCCTTCTGGAGCCGCTTGTGTAATTACTCCTCATCTGGCTTGATTAAATTGATCAAGGTTACAAAGATGTTTAGAAGTAGCCTCACTCTTGGGTGCGAGAGAGGGCCTAAGGGCTGAAGGAGGACGGCAGAAGCTGTCAGTGGGACTGGAGCAGGAGCTGGCAGAGAGCTTTTCCCACTGGCAAAGCTGCGTGCAGAGCGCAAATCTGCCTGCTGCTGAAAGTCAGGAACTCCTCGACACAATGAATTGGCAGCGAAGAGCTGAATTGTGCCATCTCGTTCAACTTTTGCCTGTGAGTGAGACCTTGAGTTGACCTTGATAATGAACTGTGCTCTCCTGCAAGAGGAAAGGAGCTGGAGGCTGGTGCTGCCGAGCACCGCACGCCACCAGGCAGGGACATCCGTGCCAAGTGCTGTTTTGTTGTATGCCGTACTGTTCGCCCATGGAGGTGATGGAGGCAGCCAACCTGCTGCTTTGATCTTAAAGACCACGAGCAGCACGTAAGCCCATGCATCGTGCTCATAAGCGTTGCTGCCCCAGTCCTCTTGCGTGCGTACGCACGCTTCAAGCGTGGAAATTATCAATCATGCTGCTGTCAATTTTAATGTGCTTTGTGTGGTTTTATAATGCAGCTTTTTTAACATCATGCATGTCTTGAGGATTTGTTGTGCCTCTGTTGGATGTTATGACAACGTTGCTTCACAGCAGAAAGGAGGGTCCAAGACTTAAAGCCAAGAATGCACAAAAAAAAAAAATCAGCTTGTTTAAACAATGCATAAGACAACAAAATGAACTTTGTTAGTAGGAAAAACTTTTATTGGACAATAACACAGCAAGTACAGGCATTAAAATTTTTCTGTGGTAATCTAATCTGCTTTTATAGATATAATGGCCAAAATATTAATTCTGTGAAGTTTATAAAAATAATATTCTGTTATCAGTAGTCTGATTTGAGGATGCCTTTCTTCTTCACTGTCAAGTGTTTGTTTTCTCCTCTTTCTTGTGCTGCCGATAGGGTAGGTACCACAGTAAGAGCAGAGTGGTGGCCAGTAGACAGTGCTTGTCTCCAAAATTGTCACCCTTGTGATGGAGATGGTCTTCATCTCACAGTGCTTTGAGAGTGGCTGAACTACAGTCTTCTGTGTCCTCTCTGAAAAAAGTGGGACAATGTGTGTGGTGTTGAACTTGATGTCCTGGCTTTTACATTGAATGGTGAGAGGGTACTCAAAGTTTAAGGGGATAATTTGCACCAAAAATATTGGTGTCCTGTATCTAGGTAAGCAACCACTTCTTCCCCTCTCTTCTCTCCCCTGCAATCTGTAACTGTGTGCCGAAACACAGGGGTTGAACTCCAGAAAGGGTCAGTGGTGGTTTGGTAGGGTGGTTTGTGCTTGGTGCCTTGTCCTGGAATTCAGGTCTTCAAGTTTTTCGTCGCTACATGGATGTTGGGGCTCGTAGTTGTCTTCTGTAAATACAGCGACTGTCCTCAGGTGTGACTAGAGCTTGTGTATGGTATGGTGCTGATAAAATACATTTTAGATTACAGCCTTTTCAAATGACAAGGATTTTGCATGTTAATAATTATCCCTACTTTGCTTTCACACACCAGGCTTTTTTTTCTTCTGTTTTCATGATCTTATACCCACACGCTGCCTGTTGCTTGCCGTGGTGTCTTCCAGGGCGCTGCTGTGGCAGGTGTCTCTGCATCTGCATGATAATTCATGATTTAATTTGGCATTTTCTCAGTCTGCTTGGCCGTATTCAGTTAGTTGTCTAGAATTTATAGTGTGTTTCTCTGCCCTAAAAAACCCTGGTGAGGCTGAAACTCTCTGTGTTGGATGAGGGAGATGTGAGGTTGCGATGACTGATGCTCCAGTCTGTGCTCTGCTCAGGTCTGTGGCAGTTCAGCGTGGAGTAGGAATAGCAGCTGAGGCTCTGAGTTTTGAATGGTTTGACTTTGCTTTAAAAAAATAAATAAAAATGATGGCCAGAAGGTATTTTAACCACTGCTGAACCGCTCTACCACCCCAGATTGGTGGTACTGCCTGAGAGCCTGAGGTCCTGCAGCCCGTTCCCCTGAGGCAGCATCAGATCATCTCTCCATCCCTGAACAAACATCTGTTCAGCCTGTTTTAAAACTCTGATGAATGGGCTTTCCAGTGTCCTAGTGTGCTTTGTTCCAGGGCTTTGACAATCTACCCTAACAAATGATCTGTTCTTGTCCTTCCCATAACGGGTCTGCAGAACTTCTCACCTTCTTCCCTTTTTAACATAGCAGAGGACTTCCTCCATGGCTCTGAGCTCCCCATGTCCTCACAAGCCCTTTCTCTTCAAATCTAAACCGATAAATAAGGTGCCATGACAGGTGGCTGGTGTGGAGTTTGGAGTCTCTGCTGCCTCTTCTCTCATCCTGTTGTGCTTGTGCTGCGGACCTTTCCTTAGACCACTACCATGCACTTGCCTTTGTTGACCTTCCTCCTTCTTGACTTAGAATCATAGAATCAACAGTTAGCCTGCGCTGCCAAGGCCACCACTAACCCGTGTCCCCGAGCACCACATCTACACGTCTTTTAAATCCCTCCAGGGATGGGGACTCCACCACTTCCCTGGGCAGCCTGTTCCAGTCATTGACAACCCTTTGGGTGAAGAAGTTTCTCCTAAGATCCAATCTAAACCTCCCCTGGCACAACTGGAGGCTGTTTCCTCTTGTCCTATCACTTCTTACTTGGGAGAAGAGACCAACCCCCACCTGGCTACACCCTCCTTTCAGGGAGTTGTAGAGAGCAATCAGGTCTCCCCTCAGCCTCCTGTTCCCCAGGCTAAACAACCCCATTTCCCTCAGCCGCTCCTCACCAGACTTGTGCTCCAGACCCTGCACCACTTGGTTGCCCTTCTCTGGACACGCTCCAGCACCTCAGTGAAAACTTCTGGAAGCACTCTCAGTTTCTTGAGGTCTTTGGCTGCTGCTTTCCCAAAGGCTTGTGACTCCCTTTACTTTGGTGTTACCAACATATTTCGAAAGTACAGCTTGCATTATATTTTCCAATTTGCTAATAAACCCTCTGAAGAAAACCAGGCCCAGAACAAATGCATGTGGAAGCTCTGTTGAAAAGCTCCTTCTGGTTGAGGCCAGTCATTGACAAGTAACATCGTTTTTAGGATGAGTTTTGAGTAGCATACGCATGTAGTTTATGGTATTTTTTTTGTGGAGTATTTCTCCTCGAGTGCTTGTGAGAATACCCACCGGGGCCATGCCAGGACCTTGCTGAAATCAAGGTGTTCCCAGCTATGAAAGCAGAGTTATCCTGCCAAATAATATAGTGGTGCTCTTCAGAAACTGCTTTGTTTTCTACTCCAGGATCGTGTGATGATGAGATATTACTGATATATCGCTGGATTTTGGTGGTTGGAATGATGTCTGTTGTAAAATGAAAATGATGGTGCTGTGTGTAAGATAAATGGGTCTAAGTAGGAAAAGTACATGTGGGAATGCTTTTTAAATTGTAAGAAGGAAAAATATTTATGATTAAACATTTTCTACTTTTCCAAAATGGAAAAAAAATTGCTTTTTTTCTCTGTATTTGTGATCTAAGTGTAAACCTATGTGGGTGATATAGCAAAACAGAGTAGACTTAAATTCCCTTTAATTAGCAGAATGAAAAGAAGCAGCAAATTCCACATTTGCTCTTCCACTGAGATAACTTCAGGTGTAATACACCGAGTAAGTGGGGTGTCTTCGCAGTACAACTTGCTAATGCTGTGTCAGTACAAGGACAAACTTTGTGAAGTGCAAGGCTTGAAGCTGTGAACTCTGACAGTTAGATATTAAACAGGTATTAGTCTTGCAAACTTTCTTTGACCTTTTTTCCATGGAGCTGTTGCACCACTCTTGAAACTTTTTTTTTTGCATTGCTCAGTAGTTAATTTGTTTATTACAAAAGTTAGAATAAGATTAAACAAGCTGCTAATGCTTTTATGTAGCTTAATGAGAAGAAAATGTTTCTGAGGGATTAAAACCACTACAGAAGTTTAAAGGGGGAAAAAAAATAAAATAAAATTGAAGTCCACAACAGACTCAGGAATTTGTTCCACTTATTAATTGAAAACAAAAGCAAGTCACTTCTGTTCCACTGTCCCCAGAATGTCCTCCTTGCATTGTTCCAGATCTCTTTCATTTTGCCCCCAGAGATTTCCCTCCTCTGTAGTTTCAGCTGAATTTATTTAAGTTACTTTTGGGTCCCTGTCCTGCCGGCTGCTCTCGTTGGGAATGAAGTTGCAGGGTCAGGCTCATGGCTTGGCCCTCTCTGAGACTGCCTGCAGCCCTCTCGTTAACCAGTTGGGCATGAGACGTAGGAAGGGCCCGCAAAGCTGGTTCCTAAAGAATTTCTAGCATTGATTTATACATGTGCAATAACTTTAAGCTCCTCTGGCGTATTTTTCAGCATCTATATGGTGTCTGGTGTAGGATCAGGCAGATGAAATGTCTAAAGCATGGCTGGAGAGAACGTGGGTTGTGTTGGTGCTTGGTGGCAGGACCCAAGGTGCTCTGATCCCGTTTTAAGGAGATTTGTAGCTGAGCTTCTTGTCTCTCTTCAGTCTTCTCTTGGGCTGTATTCCCCAAACCTTTGCTCTTTCCCCAATTTTTGCTCTTGTGGATGACTAAGTGATGGAGAACGCAGTGGAGTATCCAGTGCAACGGGGGGATTGACTACAGGCGGAGTTGAGCGAGGCTCTGGGATGTGTGTGTGGGGGAAGGATGAAGGTGTGAAGGGTTCACCAGTAACGTGGTGCTCTGGTGTGAGCTGCCGCTCGCTTTCAGCTGCTTGGAAAATTGAAAAGATACCTGAGCATCTGGCCGTGCCATGAGTCCGCATCAGCAGCATCCCCATTGTTAATGGTTTGGGCACCTGGTGTGGCTGGGTTTGGTTGCCCCTATTTTGGGGGATAAATTCCGCAGGTTTGCGGATGGGAACTCCTGATACATTTCCCTGTTACGGCTTTCCTGGAAAGATTTTTCCAGTTGACCTTTTGAAAAAAATGAAGTGGATATTTTTTTTTAATGAATGCAGAAATTGTGAAACTTAAGAATAGAATCCAAGAACTTTTTAAAGTCATCTTAAAATGGTTTTGTTTAGTGAGTGTACTTTAAAAATGTAAACCAGACAGATCTGTCACTGAGCAGTCTTCAATCTGAGAATTACAGCCTGCTCTGGAGTTATAAGATAAGTGCACGTGGGACAGACCGCTCTTTCTCAGACTTTTTTAATCAAAAAGCTTTTTGAGGGGGAGGCTTATTACTAAAGCTATCTGACCAGCGATTTTTATAGCAAAGAAAAAAAACCCAACAAAACAAAAGCAGCCTCAAGGATTATTTTCTATAGCATTGTCACAGTGCTTTGTTATTTACGACCAAGAGAATGAAAAGCCCAAACCAATTCTAATTTTTATTTTTGTTTTCCTTACTTTATTTTTGCATTGTGTGTTGTCTTGATTATTAGTGGATATAAATATACATGTAAGATTTTTTCTTTCTAGAAATGTATTTGTGCATCACCTTCTAATGTCTTCTGAATGACTAGTCACTTCAAGACAGTTTAACTGAAGATCCAGATCAGGCTATAATTAGCGTCTGACCTAGGAGAGATGTTCTAGGAGCAGGGCGTACGTGCAGAAGTGAGTTAGAGGGGAGCAGCTGGAGAGACCTGGAGATCCAGAGCAAGGCAATGGGTATCCCAAAGGTTTGGTAGGCAAGGAGTGGGAAGTATAATGCCCCAGATGTGGTAATCCTGAAAGGAAGAAATATGTAACAAAGGTGCTCAGTTGAGTGGATCAGGTGAGAACCCGAGCTGCTTTTGAGAAAGCTGGCACTTGCTAGGTGTAGGTTACAGTGCACAAACATTGAAGATACGGGATCACAAGGATGGTTTTCCAGGAGTGATGCTGTAGCTTGGGCAGCAGCAGAAACAGCTGAGGAAGGTGGATCTCTACCAGAGCCAGGGGACCAAAGATGATGATGGTAGAGTTTGGGACCTGAGGGGTGTTTTGATGTGATGGGAGGGGGTAGATTTGTTCTTCTTGCAATCAAACTGAGTCCCTACATTGTTTATTTAGAGCTAAGAGTCAGTGCATAGTCACTGTAGTCCGCTTATATGATGATGTTCAATACAGAGCAAGAACTTGACATCCCGTAACACTGGAGTTGGCATCCTGCAACTTCAGAGTGCTTTGTGGTTTGGTCTGGGACTTGCTGGGCTGTTGCCTGTTTGCTTGTGTTTTAGAGGGAAGATGGAAGTTAAGGGTGCTGGTTCTGCATTGGAGGGGGGTTGTGGATGACTAGGAGAGCTCAAAAGGGAAGATACAGAGTTTGTTTAATTTTAAGCTTAGAGCTGACTCCTAAGATGCTGGGCTTTCCTTGCTGCCTGTCGCCAACTATTTTTTTTATGCTAGAGTTTGACTAAAACAAAATTGATAAAAGGGTTTTAGTCATCAGATCTTTGTGTTAGGTTAGCCATCTCCAAAGGAAACTTTACCTAGAGTTTGTAAGTCATTTTGAGATTCTACCCCCGTTGATAGATGGCTCTGTAAATGCTGATGATATTTTCCTTTGAATGCAAACACGTTTATTTGGCACCCGTAATTACTGTTGTTTTTTTTTTTAAATTTGTACTTGAATGAAAACACAATTTGTCTAGCTTTATTTGCTTATTGCGAGTTCACTTTGAGTTAAGAGTTCGTTAGAGCGGAGGTGCCGGGTTGAGTTTCATGGGACCCTGCAGAGAGGCTGTGCAGCACTAGATGGCACTCTGTCTCCAACTTTCACCTTTTACCAGCAAAAGTTAGGAAAAACCAGTAGCATCATGCTAGTGGTGGCATTCGTATAATTTTAGGAAGTTGTATCTCTTTTTCACCTTTAGCAGCAAACAGCTTCTACCTTGGAATAAAGAAGGGCAGCATGGTCACTGTTGAAGACTTCTAGTCTTGGTGACTGTGTTAATTTACGTTGAGCTTTAAATAGGTTATAAAGATTTGGCATTTTTGTTTTGCCATTAAGAATGATTTACTGAAACTATATAATGGACTTTGCTAGGGCAGGTTTTAAAGAATGATGATTAAATAGACTTCCTGCAGCTTTTAGCCCTGTCTTGGTATTTTTTTGTATTACTTTGAGACCTTTGTGGATTGCAGAAGTGGGATCCTCCAAAGTGACTTGTGAGCACAGATCACACCGAAGGATCACATCACTTTCTGCAGGCAGAAAAATTTAATGTGTCCAATTGGATTCATCTTGTTCTGGTTCTTTCTGAAGTGTTGCTGGTCACTGCTGCGATTAGTAATTTTTTAATTTTTGTTATTCTGATAGCCTGTTACAGCTCTGTCATTCCACATCTTTTATCTCTAATTGCTGCATGGAGTCCACTGTATAATTAATTTAGCCTTACTTTCTGACACAGCACAAGCTCAGACTCCCTAAAGCGCACTGCATACTTTATTTTTTTTGGATTAGGAGATAATTCAGGTTGAGGAGTTTAGCACTGCTCCTCAAAACACCAAAACTTCACAAAGACAAGCCTAAGGGTGGGATTTCCTCACTCCATAGAAAATATCTGTGTTTGCTATAAAAACCCAAGAAAACAACCCCTGAAAATGCCATACCATTTCAGGGTATGACACAATCCTTCTGCTTTCTAGAATAACATTCGTTTATTTTGCAGTCGTGATCTATTGCTTCTGCACAGCGGCTCTTTCTGTGGATGAGAAAGTCGCCTTCTGGGCTGTCTTACAAAATGGTTGGAAATAATCATCGTTACTGGACAGCATGCGTTGGTAATGGACCAAACAAAAAGTGGTTTTATGTGGCAATTTCAGCTTTTCTTCCCAGTTGGGTGGAATTTAAGAAAATATGAAGGATAGAAATATTTTTTTAAACTTCCACCCTTAAATTTAACACTAGTGTTTTTGTTTGGTTGTAGCAAAGATTACCCATTACCTACAGCTTGCAGAGTCTATACTCTATCTTGGATTGAGGTGTCCCCATCAGTTTGAGTCATCTTTATCTGTGTTGGCCTTTCCGCAACAGGGCTGACAAAATTGGGGATGGGAAGGGAAATGGATTTTGGCAGCTGTAGAGGTGATAATTTTCCATTGTAGTTTTTATTCTTGAAGCCCAAAGAACATCCAGATATTCATCTGAGAGGAGTGCTCAGCGTTGCAGCACCCGATAGCAGGTAGTGATCAGGGATGGCTGAGCTTAAAGACTTTTTCAGATGGTTGGCCATGTTGCAGTCTCTGAGGGAACATCAAGCTGGTGGTTGACAGGTGAAAAAAGAAAAAGAAGGGCTGGAATAGAGAGACTTTCAAACCTGAGATTGCTGCCTGATGTATGTAAATAAAAAGCAGAACTATCCCTTTATCACAGGAGGATTTTTAAAGCTCATACTTTGGATATTTCTTGTTAGTAATGACAGTAATAGATATTGGAATCTTGACCAATGTTGGTATCTTCTTTTTAGGTCTGTCTATGATGGAGAAGAACACAGTCGTTTCATGGAGAAATTGGAAGCACGAATCCGAAACCATGATCGTGAGATTGAGAAAATGTGCAACTTCCATTACCAGGGTTTTGTGGACTCCATCACGGAGCTGTTGAAAGTTAGAGGAGAAGCTCAAAAACTGAAGGTAAGAAAAAAAAAAAACCAAAACCAAAAACCAAACCATTTAGACATCTGGGTCTAGGTGGCCCTCCTTGACCAGGTGACCTCAGGTTGGACCTTCCAACCTCAACTACTCTGGGATTCAGTGAAACCACGTGAATGTCTCCTTTTCCACTTTTGTCTAGAGCGTCTTTCCTCTATCTAAAAAAAAAAAAAATATATATCTCTCTTCATTCTTCCTGTAGCAATAGGTTAGTCATTTGAAGTTTGACAGTTATTTGGGCAAACTGGAACAGTGGTACATTAAAAGCACAAGAAAGCTTAAAACTAAGCCTGTTTTGCATTAGGAAAGGTGCTTTTCCTGGTATACCTTATATAAATTTCTTAAGCAAAAATAAGCTCTAGAGTCAGAAGTACATCTGCTATAGCAGCATCTGCTCTAGTGCCCTATCTGACATTGAATTCTCCTTACAGGTAGCGTTGTGTCTGAGACAAATCAGCAGAGAGGTCTGATGCAGATCCGACTCTGCAGTCACGAGGTGTCTGCACAGTGTTGGCAAGGGAAACGTTAATATTTAAAAAGCAAATGAACATCAGAGCGTTGTAAGATGTTCAGGTGTATGCAGGAACAGTAGGGAAAAATAACCACTAATTTCACTAAATACTGAAAGGCTGTATGTAAACAAACACACAGCTTGATTCTTTTTCAGTAGCATCTCCAGCTTTGGTTAGCTTAACTATAAAAGGTAAACTGGTTAGAGCTGGGAATGGAGAAAGAAAAATGGTTACAGCTGGGAATGGGCTTTGCAAGTATTGTGGCCTTTAAAGCTGTGCAGAAAGATGAGAGGAAGGTGGAATTTACCTATTTCTTGAAAAACTGTAGTAGTATGTGAAAAAAGCCATTTGTAGGATCAGAATGTGGATAAGTGGTGGGAAGGGGAGTAAGCAGGTTTCTGGGGAGAAAAAGGACCCAAAGGTTGGGGGTGTCCCTACATGTAGGGGTCAGGTGGGCTGGTAGTTGAAGCTTGGCTGCTGTGCCTTAAAATAAAAGTATTCCACAACTTGGGGCATATGAAAAAGCACAGGAGTGACTTTATCTGTGTCAGAGGCCGGAGAACATTCATTCACTCATTTTCCTACACAAGTTAGAACAGAGGCAGGGGAGACTGCTGTGCCCTCCCTTGCTGCAGCAGCAAGGTGCGACCTTGATTTGAAAACCAAATGCAACCTCCCAGAGCAGTCCCTTAGTGGATGGGGCCGAGTTGTGTGGTGCCCAGAAAGACGTGAGCTGTCTCCAGAGAGCGGCTCAGGGAGTCTTTCTGCTGAGGGGAGCCTGACCTGCTGAGAAGGACCTTCCTGGGAGTGTGGGAGACTCTTCAGTGGGCATTAGAAAAGATGAAATTATAAGTAAGGGGGGAAAAAAATCTCAGGAAAGCAAGTTTTCTGGAAAAGAAGGAAGAACTCTAACCTTCAGTGTGCTGACTGCTGCTTTTTTTATTTATTCATTAAAGCTACCTCTGGCATTTCCTAGCAGGCGTCTAGCTTTACACAGACAGGTCTCCATCCCGCAAATGATGTGTGCTCGCAGGAACACCTTTGGGGGGGGGATGTCCTGACACCAGAAGCACCCATATCGTTACAATGACATTTCCACAGCAAGGATTCATCCAGCAGTTGATTGTAGGATAAGGCCATTAGAAATACCATGAAAGAAGGTTTTTTTTTTTTTTAAGCTATTGTTTCTAGCCAAGAATTCCACATTGTTTGTTTGCAAAGGCTTGTTGCTGTTTCCCATTCTACAAACATGTACTTTGTTGGTGGCGCGCTGTGAAGTCCATCTCTGTACCCTCAGGATCTCTCTTGATTTCCATTACTATGTGATCTATAAAATGGCACATGGAAAAAATATACACAGAAACTTATTTGAGAAATACTGAGCCCTCTTTGTAAGGGTTTCCCCAGGGAATCATCCGTGGGTCCAGTGGTGAGAGTGTGTTTTGTTCCAGCTATTCATTCTCTATTTGATCCTGATCTTTTTCTCAGTGGCGCTGGTCTTTTGAACATACATGCAACCAGCAATAAAATAAATGCCCTCCGTATTGCATGTCTAGTATGTATCTTCACTTGTGTGCTCTTAGCTTTGGGGTATTTTGTATAATATCACGCTTGCAGAAATATCAACGTTCATCATTTTAAGAGTGTGTGTGCTAAATATCAGCTGGGTGCACGAGCCCCCCTGTTCACGTGTAACGCTCTGCCCTCTGCACTGTAACGCTGTATTTCAGGTGGCCCCAAGTCAACTTAAAACCTGATTGGGACTGTCTGGCTAAACTTTCTGTCCTGCTTTTTTGTCCTGCAAAGGACTAGCACTGAATTGGGAACTTTATCTTCTCGATCAGTGGAGGAGCTCCTCTGCAATGAATTTCTGCACTAGGCAACTTTATGTTGTTTTCAAGAGATGTTGGGTCACTGATTAATTATCTATATTATCATATAGATATTTATATGGATAAAAAAGTTAATTGAAAGTATGAGATACATTTTCAAAAAGGCATCTCCTTAATTAGCACGGTATTTAAACCGTAACATTTTTTAAACCAAAACCTTTTTTTGCATTTGTTTTTTTAATTATATAGCTTTCCCATGGCAATTCTCTTTACTTTTAATTTCTTACATGGTTTCCAAGGAAAATCTTGCTGCTTTGGGGTTTTTTTTTTGTGTATTATACATCTTCAACTTTTTCATATCTTGTACTGCACAAACATTCTTCCTCATTAGGAGGTGTGAGCAGTGCGGTGTTGAGCTGTTCTCAAACCTATAAATGCACAGTACTACCGGGTCTGGGAAACCACGTACCAGTCCGGCTGTTCCATCTCATAAAGGTTCCAGCGGTCAGAGATAGTTTATACGTTAGGATGGTTCAACTTGGAAAACCCGAGGTGCGAAGGGCAAAGGGAAATCACCTAGTCCATCTTTTTTTCTCTTAAGGAAATTCTTCTTCAGCTGTGTCATTCCCAATGGATTTTTATCTACCTTCTAATCTTAGCCCTCCCCCAGGTACTGCTGGCCTTCCTTCTCTAGGAAACTCAGGTTATGTGGTTGAAGAGTCTTTTTTACTTTTTACCTGTCAGGCATGAAAGAGAGATTATTCCTTTTTGGTTTTGCAGGAGTCGTCTACAAGCTGGAGGTTGTAGGAAAGTTCTTCTCGGGTGTTGTCCTCTCTAAGATTGGTAGCCTTGGTTCATCCTAAGGGTCGTGCTCTCAGGGCATCTCACCGTTTTGACCTTCCTACTCTGAAATCCTTCCAGTTGATGGGGTCTGGGGTTTTTTTGGTGATAAGAGTGGTTTCTAAGCTGGGGCAGGTAAGCTGTCACCAGTGAAATGGTGTAGAAGGGTTATTTCTGGTGTGTTGGAGGATTTTCTTCATGCATGCTGGTGCGATGCTTACTTTCTTGGTAATGGCGTAGCTCTGGCTGTTCTTCAGTTTGATGTACTGTCATCATTGAAGAGCTACTGTCGAGTCATTAGTTGTCCTGTTTTATGTGGCTGGTTACGTCTGCCCAAGGTTAGCGCTTCACACCTGCTGCTGTTGAATGGCAATTAGTTAAAAAAAAAGGCTTTTCTCTGAAAAGACATCCGCAATTCTAATCTCGTCCAACATGCACAGTACTGCTCCACGCAGTTGTAAGATCTGTGAACTTATGGGGGGGGCAGAAAATGAATAGGAAGCAATTTTTATTGCTTAGTGCATTCAGATTAAGACAGATCTAATCAAACTGGCTTGGAGTGAAGGGAAGCTCGCCTTCACCCGGTGAAACCAAGCTGGAGATCTTGCTGCCCCGGGACGTGGTGATGCCCTAAAAGCACAACGGCTGTACAGCGGATTGCCACAGGGGTTAGATAAACGGGGGGAGAACGGCTGCAGTGATGGATGACGAACCCAGACTTTGGGTGCACCCTCCAGACTGGGAAGTTCAGAAGTTGCCGACTCGAAGGATCGCTCCACAGTCAGCTTCCCCTCCTTAGGGAGCGTGGAGATCAGCGGTGGGTGGGTGTTGGACGGAGGGATGGAGCCAGTGCAGCCCTGCGGGGGCATGGTGGTGCCCTTCGGGTCCATTCCCAGGATTCCTCCCCCGTGCCCTTTGCTTCTCTCTGTCATCACTCTGACGGTCTCTAAATGATAGCAGAGTGATGTTTAAACCCCCCCAAACCCAAGCCCTGCTCCGTACCACATGTTCCATGCGGAGATGAATGAACTAACGACTTGAGCATCCCGTAAGCCCCTTGTGTGATCCCATTGTCTCGTTCTTCGCTTGTGCCCACCTGTTGTCTGTCCCCCCTTGCTGTGCGTCTGTCTTGGATTATCAGATCTTTTCATCTGAAAAGCTTCAGCGTGTCTACAGAGAGTCTGTATAAATAGAGTCTATATAAATAATCATCTATTTTTTTAAATGTATGGATGTAGACCTTAAGAACAAAACAAAACACCCCCCCACCCCCTGAAAACTCTTAGTGTGCAAGGACAGAATATATTCTTACTTTTTGCTTTAGCTGGGATTGATATGTAATTTTAATAGAAGACTAGTACAGCCTTGGCATTATTTTAGGAGCAGTTTTAAATTACCCTACATGGATTCCTTTTTCCTGGTGGGATTTTCAGGATATAAGCAAATAAAATAATCTTTGGAAGAGATGCTGTGCTCCTGCTCGTAAAATCTCAATACATCATAAAGGAAATGAGCAGTTTTTGCACAGGGCAAGCAGCCAGGAGAGCTGAAGCTACTGCAGAAGGGGGAGCAATGTGATGCAGATGCTGTAGAGAAATTGTGTGCGGGGAGATCATGGGATGACTCTTCTTCTTACATCATGGCAAGCTTTAAAACCAGTGCGGCTGGTGTTAAAACAAAAGGAAGGTTGTGAGGCTGGATGGCTCTGCTCACTGAAGTTTGGACCAGTCTGGGAAATCATTGTGGCCCAGTGTCTTTCAATAGTCAGCAGGAAACAAATTGGATCCTGAATCAATTTTGTATGTATTAAACCAAAACTCCCCTCCTATCTGAACTGGTTGCCTCGTAGTGAGCTCAAAAAGGAAAGAGGCGGCTGTTTATCTTCTAAATCCACCTCGAAGCTTGCCCTGCTCTGCTATTGCTGCCGCTCTGTGCACCATCCATGCTCTTTTGAATAATTGTAGAACATCAAATGATGTTCCTTCACTAATGATAGATTAATTAAAAAATTCAGCGTGTTTCCGTAACTGTTGAAAAGTGTCAGGAGACAAAGGTCTGAAGTTGGTTCCTGTGATCTTACGCTCCTGAATATACTCTGGGAGCTCTATGTCGCAGCTCATGCTGTTGTCCAAGCTCTGTTACTCATTTTGCTTATAGAATGAACAGAACTCGTGAAAACACACAGGAACTTAGTTCATAAAATTTGATGATGCCGGCTGAAATCCAGCAGCAGCTTCCACTGTACAGTAAGCCTGAGTAAAACTAGAAACCTCTGAGACATCTTACAGAGACGAGCCTGGAAATGAACATTTACAACTTTAGTAGCTGTGAAAAGAGTATTCTATGGAAAAAAAAAAAGTAGTTTTATGGCACGTGTCATGGTTTAACCCAGCAGGCAGCTAAAACAACCACACAGCCGTTGGCTCACCCCCCTGCAGTGGGGAAGACAATCGGAAAAAGCAAAACCTGTGGGTTGAGATAAAGAAGGTTAACAGGACAGAAAAGGAAGATGATAAAAGAATATACAAGACAAGTGATGCACAGCACAGTTGCTCACCACCCGCAGACCACCGATGCCCAGCCAGTTCCTGAGCCGCAGTCTAAACCCACGGCCAGCCCCCCAGTTCTAGACGGAGCATGATGTCATATGGTATGGAATATCCCTGTGGTCAGTGAGGTCAGCTGTCCTGGCCGTGTCCGCTCCCGGCTTCTCCTGCACCCCTCGCTGGTGGGGTGGTGTGAGAAGCTGAAAAGTCTTTGACTTGGTGTGAATGTTGCCCAGCAATAACCAAAGTATCAGTGTGTTATCAACAGCGTTCTCATCCTAAATCCAAAACATGGCACTATACCTGCTGCTAGGAAGAAAATTAACTCAGTCCCAGCCGAAACCAAGCCAGGCCAGCCTGTTAGTCTCAGACTGACGTGAGGCATATGAACTCTGAGCAGCCCTTCTCTGCTGGTATTTACCTTTATAATTGGCTCCTTTAGCAAAAGACCTGAAGCTGGGCATGTTTACTTGAAAGTTTGTGCAATTTTTTTTTTTTTTTTCAGCTATCCCAGCTGGTTTGTAGAAGATGGTATCTCTATTTACAAATCTTCTCCTGTCTGAACTTGAATGAGTATTCAGGAGAATTCCCAAAGTCATCTTTCTGCTTGTTGTCTAAATAACCTGTAAGCTGCTTATTTTCTAACCTGATGAGTCTAAAAATGAGCTTTGTTCTTACGTGTGTCTTTACTGAGTCAAACTGATACCTAGAGCTGTCAAGAGCTGAACTGCTGTCATCTTGCTAGTGTGGGGAACCTGCAAGTTTGGGAAGCAGGAAATATGTGAACTGTGAGCCCCAGCTTGATAGGATAATGCAGAAAGATGGTTTAGTAAAGAAAATACATACTTCACTTTTAATAAAGGGATATAGGAGGATGGATCCACTGGGAGATGCATCTGAAGATTTAAAAAAAAATTTCGAACTTTATATATAAAGCCCACATTTGAGTTCTTTGCTTACTGTGATATTAAGGAGTTAAAAACCTAATTATAATCTATTTGGTGTTGGGGAGGGGAAATTTAATTCCATGACACATATGTCCTGCCGCTCACACAAAATAGATTTTAAGATGAGAACCTATGTGAGTGTCTGCTGCAAAACTTGATCTATCAAGGCTGCAGCTTTTTGAGGCTACCATGCAACAGTATTAACTCCTATTGCCTTTTACTTTTCTCTGGTAGCAGGGAAGAAAATCCTTGGTATTTGCTGTGTGGCTGTTTGCATCCTGTGTGCCAGAATGGCAATGACTCTTACATGGCATAAAACTCTATTAGCTGATTTAAGAGAAGATTGCGTGAAAAGCAGTGGTGAAAAACATTGGTTTGATTTAAATGGAGATGTGCTTTGTCTTTTTTTCCTCCGCTATGCCTGCAGAATCAAGTGACGGACACCAACCGAAAGCTGCAGAATGAAGGAAAAGAAGTGAGTGATACATTCATTCTGTCTTTTCTTTGCTGTGCTCGCTAGTGGCGAATTGCACTGAGCATCAATAGCTGCTCAGCATTAACTAATAATGTACACAGCATTGCTATTAAAGTGCGCATTGATTCTTTTTCCTCTATTTTGCCTTTCTGCATGAAAGGGGAGTTGTGTGAGAGTTTTGGGAAATGATTTTTCTTTTTTATTGCTTGCGAAAGCTAGTGGAAGGCAAAGCCTGGGAAGCAGGAGGGACTTGAAGCAACAATAATCACTGCAGCCCTGAGCGGTGAGCATGGGATCGTTCATCGCAATACTGCATCGCCAGCAGGTTGAGGGAGGGGATTCTGCCCCTCTGCTCCGCTCTGGTGAGACCCCCCTGCAGTGCTGCGTCCAGCTCGGGGGTCCCCAGCACAAGAAGGACATGGAGCTGTTGGAGCGAGTCCAGAGGAGGCCACGGAGATGATCCCAGGGCTGGAGCACCTCTGCTATGGAGACCTCAGGCTGAGAGAGTTGGGGTGGTTCAGCCTGGAGAAGAGAAGGCTGCGGGGAGACCTTAGAGCCCCTTCCAGTCCCCGCAGTGGCTCCAGGAAAGCTGGAGAGGGGCTGGTGACAAGGGCAGGGAGTGACAGGCCAAGGGGAATGGCCTGAAGCTGCAGGAGGGGAGATGGAGATGAGATGTGAGGCAGAAATCCTTCCCTGTGAGGGTGCTGAGGCCCTGGCCCAGGTTGCCCAGAGAAGCTGTGGCTGCCCCTGGCTCCCTGGCAGTGTTCAAGGCCAGGTTGGATGGGGCTTTGGGCAACCTGGGCTAGTGGAGGGTGTCCCTGCCCATGGCAGGGGTGGGACTGGGTGGGCTTTGAGGTTCCTTCCAACCCAAACCAGTCTGGGATTCTATGAAATAAAATTAACCTTTCTGTGCATCTCAGAGCCAGCTATCAAAGCACCACCGAGATGCATGGATAATGCTCAGGCATTACTATTTCAATCAGCTGCATTGTGTTTGAAAAACAAATGAGAAAATCCCCATGTTTTACTGTGTCAGACCAATTATTCTAATGCAGATTAAAGATAAAAATGCCCTTTGGGGAGGAGGTGATGCAGCTTCTCTCCCGAATCAAATAAACATACCTCTGTTACCTTGAACAGAGGATTCACCTCCAAGCGTAGAACCTGGGATTTCAAAAGGACTTTGCAAACTCATTGTGGAGATAAGTCAGTACTTTAGAGGACAAATCTGTGACCTGTCCCTTTTGAAAAATAGAAACTAAAGAGTTTTCTTTTGTATGTGATGGCTGATCCTTGTTTTGCCCTTGTCCAGATACACAGGTTTTTCTGTTGGAGACTGAGCATTTAAAAGTCCTTGTTAGTTTGTGATGGTAAGAATCCCCCTGGGAGCGAGCGGCCACATCCTGTCTTTGAGAAGAACTAGAAAAGAGAAGCTTGGAGAGGGAGCAGGGAAGAGATGAATAAAATGGGAAGGGGAAATAATTTTTGGAATTCACAGGACGTGCTACAAGGCTGGTATTTTGATGGCTTTGGTTTTGCTGGTTGCTTACTTGAAATTAGGCTAGGGAATGCTTCTGCTGCTTGATTAAACAACCCGATGCTGCCTGTCCTCCCTATTTCAGCAACGCTCTGCAGTGCTTGCTGAGCTCTCTGGTTATCAGCGTAGGCTTTGTTGTCAACCTACTCTTTGGATGGTCGTGACAAGTGCAAAGTAGTTTATATCCTCTCTGTTTACTGTTCTTAGTGAAACTTTTTTTTTCCCTTTCCAAAGTTGATAATAGCAATGGAAGAGCTGAAGCAATGCCGATTACAACAGAGAAATATTTCAGCGACAGTTGATAAGCTAACCCTGTGTCTTCCTGGTGAGGAATCTGAAATTGCTCTTTATTTGTATAACTCTTAATTCACATCTCTTTGTTTTGTGCTTGTTTCTCAATCCTTGTGTGTTTTCCTTCTCTTTCCAGTCCTGGAGATGTACAGCAAACTGCGAGAGCAAATGAAATCTAAAAGGTAAATTTTGTATACACTGGTGTTTGTGTTGGAAGAGTTGAAACGCACTCATTTGGTGCTGGATAAATTAAAGAGGTTCTCAAAACTTACGACTTCAAAACCAACCTTTCTGATTTTCTGGCTGGTATCTTCAGGGTCCTGCTCAGCCTCCTGCGGTATAGCCTAGAGTCGGTTGTGTTTTATATCAAGGTTTTTAATTAAGGTGGATGTTCACGGTTTTTTCATGGAAACTCACTGTTGTGATGCATGCAATCAAGGCGTGACTCGGTACTTATGCATTATTAACTAAATTCCATTCTCTAAATGTCATAATACAAAACCTGATACAGTCTGAGAGAATCTAGTGAAGGTGAGTGGAAGCCAGACACCTGAGAAGCGTTGTGCGGGGTGGCAGGAGACGTTGGTGAGAAGGCATACAGCTTATTTTGTGGTAGAAATAATTGTTCGCAGGAGTGAGCTGAGCTAAAAGGACTTTGTGGCTCACAAATCATGAGCTGTAAATCTAGGATTTTTTCCTACCCCATATCTGTTGTGATGCTGAAGGACGAAACCACGGTCCGTGGTATTTGCGTGGCTGGGATCCTGGGGGATGGCTTGTTTAAGCAGCGTGAGGCTTTGGAGGCGCCTTGGAGCCCTGGGGGTGGCAAATTGGGCAAAGAGCAGCTGCTGGAAGGAGGGCAGCTGAAAACACGGCAGGCTCCAGCCGAACGCAACGTAGGGAGAGCAGTCGGATCCGATGCCTGGTTTGTGCCTGCCATCCATCATAGAAACAATACAGAAGAAACCAGATGTTTCGAACAAGGCGATAACTAATTGGATGGGCGTATTTTTACACTTCCCCTCCTGCCTCCGCTGATCTCTGTGGTCCTTGGACCCAGGAGGCTTGGATAAACAGATAGGCATTGCTCCTGAAAGTTGTAGGGAGCTTATTTAGCTGTTCCCAAAGCTCCTGCTCTCTTTCTCGGGATGGCTCGGAACAGAATGGGGCAGTGCATAGTTTGTCCAACTGTTTTTACTCTGTTTATAGGAACAGTGAGGGGCTTACCCGTTGACAGATGTGGGGTGGGGAGCTGGAGCTGATCACAGCCCTGTAAACTTCTGAAGGGAATCCACACGCTGCTTGATTCCCTCGCTCTGGATAGCGTTTCCAGGGTCTGCTTCTAAGAATTGCATCTCCCCCCCGCCCCGCCGCCTTGGATTGGTTCATTTTGAAACAAATAGAAGTTGAAAGCCACATTTAAGGAAAATCAGAACCCTTGCCTTTTTTTTTCCCTCCCCCTCCTTCTTTCTTTGTCTGGATTTGATGGCTTCATTCACCAAATGCAGCACAACATATTAAATATTTCTGTGTCTGCAGCCTGTCTCACTTATTTTCATGATAGCAAGCAAGGGGGTTGGTTACTAGCGTGAGTCTTGGGGTTTGGGTACACAGGCTCAGAGGAGTGATAGGTTTTGTATTCTAGGTGAATAAACTCAACGCTCCCCAGGCAGACAAAATGAATTATATGCTGTTTGCTGTGGCCGTTAACTGGAGGTGGGGAACAAAGCATGATCCGACCCCAGAGGAGTGGCTCTGCAACCAGCAGAGAGAGGAGATGGAGAGAAACGTTTCATCTGCTGTTGTCCAGAATTTAGGGAAGGGACAGAAAGAGCTTTTCTCCAGCAGCTGGGATGCATGTGGCTGCTTGTTGGAAAGCCATGAGAAACCCCCCTGCTTTCTGCAGGACTCTGGAGGGATCAGTCTTTTTTTTTTTTTTTTTTTTTTTTTTTTTAAACCCCTGGGGCACTTGTCATATCCACGCAGTCTCCAAGCAGTAAGAGAAGCAGTAAGCTTCATGCTGCTCATAGCCAAGAAGACTCTGTAGAGCTGTACCCACCCGAGCAGGGCCTGGGTGTTTCCATCTCATGCAAGACCAGTGTTGAGCTTTCCTCTGCCCCCGCGCGTTTTGGACTCTGTTTTCGGCAGGCAGCTGGGGACCCCATTGATGACCACGCTCTGTTCCCCCCCAGCCACCTTTTCACTGCTTCTAGTTCAACAAACAACATCCTAAAATGTAACAGCCCCCCCAATGTGTGTTTATTCCTCTGGTTTAATTTCTGGCTCTCTGTGCACTCTGAAGTTTCTCTCCAGAGAGGTTTGTATTTTATTGCAGATAGTTTTTCATACCTCACCACAGTGTAAACACCGACTGGGTTACAGGGTTAATCTGTTTGACTTCTGATGTTGGGAACAGGACAGGCCACTTCTGGTTAAAATAACTCCCCTGTGGATCTGTCTGGAGTTCAGGCAAGAATTATTTTGAATGGACATATGAGTGTCAGGTTTTGGTGGGTTTTTTCTCCCCCCCCCGCCCCTCCAGTGACTAAACACTTTCTCCCCCAAAAATTCAAGGTGTAAGTGGCAGGTGCTTGTGGGCAGGATTAACTGTGGATGTAGGCAGCTGAAGTTGCCTTAATTCACCCTAGAGGTGACTGTGACCTGGTGTTAGCCTGAAATATGTTTTTATAGACCCTGCTAATGCTTCCTAGGTGGTTCCCTGATAATTTTTTTTAACATTTGCCCAGACCTGTGGTCAGACCAGGAAGAGGTCAGTCTCCCATTTTACATTGCCATTCAGGAGGGCCTCTGAATTCCAGTGAAGAGGCAAATCCTATGGTCTCCCGCTTCTTGAAGGGAAAAGAAGGGAGGATGTTTTGAAAAAAATGATTTGCTTAGAATAGCTTCCCTTTTAGCGTCTTCTGTTGAGCTATGAAGGTTGCTTTTCTGCAGAAAGGTAGGATAAAATTTATGGTACCTTCCCTAAGGCCATTGGGCATGACCAAAATATAAAGACCTGTATTGTGCATAGGGGAAGAAACATTGGGATTCTTACACCTGAAGGTCTGATCTTAATTTAAAAAAAAAAACCAAAACCAAAAAACAAAAACCAAAACCACCAAACCTTAGAAATTTATTTTTAACATTGCAAAAGTCATGTGATACATGTAGTTGCTGGAGAGACAGGGGCTTTGTAGAATATGTGTTTGTTGGACCCTTGGTCTGGGGTTATATCCAAGTTGTTTTCACCTCTAGCTAAATAAAAAGTACTTTTTAATGGTGCTTAGCAGCATTCAAACAGGGAGGAACATGGGGTCTGAATCCTGGTGCGCATGGGAAAGAAGTCAGGGAGCTCTCACGTGCAGGATCTTTACAACAGAATAACAACTGTCTGTGCTAGTAGCAGATATTGGATATTAACATGTGTTAGACACTAGATTATCAGTCTATAGTATATTATGGTATAGTCCCGTCTCCATGCTTCTGTCTTTCGGCACCTTACTGTTGGGTGGGGTTGCCAAATCTGGCAGCCCCACAGAGAGGAGTGTGCTGCAGCCCTGTGCCCAGGTCCAAGCAGGAGCGAGGCTGAGTGTGTGCTCCCAGCCGGCACGTATACAACACCCTATACAACACGCGCGCTCGTATACGCACAGCTGGTTGCGCAGATCAACAGGCGGAATCACTCTGCACTCACCAACAGCCTTGTCCTGTCCCCCTCTCTGGTTGGTCAGGATGAAGGTGACGCACGCACGCGTGCGCCCAGAATAGAGTCCTTCACCCAGGAAAAGGGTTAGAGATGCAATTCCAAAATGCTCTTCCCCTGCATCCCATGATGTGCCCCATACCTGACACAGACCCCTTGGAGACCCGCTCACCTCGATGGGCATCACCTCCATCTGTGGGGCTGATGGCTGTCCTGGGGAGACCAGTGCAGGGTCTTTCTGGTGTTCCCCCGTGAGCCACCATGCTCCTCTGTGTGCGTGGGGCCGAGCTTTTTCCTCAAGTACCCTAACATTACTGCGTGTGGTCGCCAGCTTTTCCTTTGCTCCTCTATATGGTGCCCCAAATGGCTTTACTGTGGGGGAGAGCTGATGCTGGTCACTTGTGACCCAGCTGGTCCTTGTTGGCACATCAGAGCTCTGAGTAAGGACCTGCTACTAGTCTTTGTGTTCCTCTGCTGCTCTGTTTCAAAAGGAAAATGATGCTTTTATGGTTACCTGGATGATGAGGTCTATGCTCCTTTGAACAGAGCTGAGATTCGTAGACATACTGAATTATTTACCAATTCCCCTTCAAAATGTGCATTAATTGCATGGAAATAGCCGGTCGTCTTTCCACATCTGCCTTACTTGCTTTCTCCAGACACTACCCTGCGCTGAAGACCCTGGAGCACCTTGAGCACACGTACCTGCCCCAAGTGAGCCATTACCGCTTCTGCAAGATCATGGTGGATAATATTCCAAAACTGCGTGAAGAGATCAAAGAAGTTTCCATGTCAGACCTCAAGGATTTCCTGGAGAGCATCCGTAAGCACTCTGACAAGATTGGAGAGACGGCAATGAAACAGGTAGGATGACTTCTGTGTGCACATGTGTTGGATGTTTTTTGGGAAGAGGAGGATGGTTCACAATCATGTTAAAACCAAAGTTCTACTTTTCCAATCCCAAGGCAGTAAACTTAGCTTTAAATATTGAAGTAATTTTGTTACTAGGTGAAGCAATGATTCTTCACTTTGTGGTTGCTACTAGCGTTTATCTTCTGCTTTTTATACCGTTGAAAGTGATGGACCGCTTTTGTCGTCTTCTCCTGCCTGTATTTTGCCGTAGGCTTTTGGTAGCCCAGAGCCTGGGAGGTGCAGTCGGGGTGCGTCACTCTTATTTTCTGCTCAGCAGGACAGGAGCATTTGTGCTGCTGTGCCTGGTGGCAGCTGGAAGACCTGGAGACACCAGTGTTGATTTCCCAGGTTTGGGGTAAAGCAGTAGAAGTTCATGCACTGACCAACTTAATCTCTTTTGCATCTTAAACTGATTTTCAAATACTGGATAAGCTTTCACTGTCGCTTACTTGCATTTGATGTCTGTAAAAGATGAACCTGATTAATTGAGCATCCCCATGCGTGTATTAAAATGGAATTGCCTTTTCCCACTCTTCTTTAATATTTTAGTTTTGAATTTCAATACAGTTTTTCTTATCACAACTGGGGAGCGTTGCTCACAGTGGCTCTTAAAAAGAACTTTGCTACTTTGATGAAATTCAAATCCACCAGTAATGAAATGTTACCTCTCGTGTGCAGTAAACTACTTCCTCTGATAGTGACTGATGGATTGGACTTGTTGATTTATGGGAAGGACTCTTGCTATAATTTTTCACAAGATAAGATCGTGGTGTTATGTTTATGGTTAGAGGTACAGGCAAGTTCATTTTTCTGTCTTATAAACACCATGCTTTCTGTGAAACGGTCTAGCTTGAGGATTTTTATTAATTGATTTAATTTACAGTATATCCGCTGCCTTACTGTCTTCTCAACCTCTTTCTAGTATTTTGGGAAAACAAACCAAGCCTTATGTTGTGTAATAGAGCTATGGAGAGATGCCATGCATCGAATCAAACTGGTCTTGCTGAATCTGCAGAAAACAGTCTGTGATCTGGACATCCTACCATGGAGCCAGATGTGCACGGTGGTGATGTTGGGGAAGGCTCCAGGTGCTGAACTTACCTGATCCAGCAGTTTCTAGAATGTTAATTGTTTACAGAAAAATGCTATTTTTGTTCATTACAGCAGCCAGACTTTTTAAAAGATTCTGCCTTGATTCCTGTGGCTAGAAAGGAACGGGAGTTGCATTTGTCTTTTGGTGCCCAATTAATGCAGTGAATATGCTACTTTAAATAAATAAATAACGTCTTCATATCCTATTAAGGATATTTACCAATTATAGAGACATAAGAGGATGCAGATGTTGTGTCCTCTTGTAGTTTCCAGTTTTGTCGTCATGATGCTGGGAGGGGTATTCAAACCTCGTGGCGCTGTGGCCGATTGCTCTGGTGGGTGGGGAGAGATGCGCACGTGTCCTTGGCAGCTTAGGCAAACCAAGTTTGGGAAGTTCCCCGTCGTTTCCAATGGCTTCCTGTGCTGCCATCTGACTGAGATATTTTTTGTAGCTTTGTCCATTCAGTTCCTTTCAATTCCACGGTACGCTTAACCATTTCTTCTTGTCTGAATCACAGAATCGTTTGGGTTGGAAAAGACCTTTGAGATCATCGAGTCCCGCACTAAACCATGTCCCTAGGTGCCACGTACACACGTCTTTTAAATCCCTCCAGGGATGGGGACTCCATCACTTCCCTGGGCAGCCTGTTCCAGGGATTGACAACCCTTTTGGTGAAGAAATTTTCTTGTCACTCCCTCCTGTCCCTTCTGCTCCTGGGGAGAACTCACATCCTGCCTGGAGCTCCGTTAATTCTCCATCTCCTGCTCTAAAGAAATCTGGCTTTTTGCAGCAAAGCTAAAATCAGGAGAGGCACTGGGGGGTCCGTAGGGACCGGCTGCTCCTACCCATCCCAATACAGGAACTGGGGCGCAGCAAGTGAAACCGGCAGGGGCCATGCTTGAAATGAGGCTGGAGGGGGGAAGATGGTTCTTCATTTTGTGGGTCATAGACCTGTGGAGCTCCTCGTGCACAATTGTCCACGTCTTCAAGGATAAACTGGACAAGTGCTTGTACTGTGTTCCCCGTGGGTTGCTAACCAAGCAGGCTGTTTTGGGCTCAAGAAGTGCCTGATCCGATAACAGTGAGAAGCTGGGAGAAGACCTGGGTGGAAGAACTGTATTTACTCACCCTGTTCTCATCCTCCTTTGGTGGAGTTTGGTGTTCGATTTTTGTGATACTGGATTAACTAAGCTCCTGCTGTGAGCCAGCGAGCAGCCATGCATCTGAACAAAACTCCAAAGAGTGTTTTCTTTCTTCCCGTAACAACTCTCACTTCTTTTTCCCCTCTGTTTGTTAGAATCTTTCTCTACTCTTCACCTTTTGTCCCTTAGTGTTTATTTCAACTGCTAATGTTTTGAGCTTCCCTTAAGTTCATTATTTGTTCTCCAGCTCCAGATAGCCACTCAACCAGTGGTCCCTGCTTTGACCTGAGCCAAGCACTCTGTTCCTTCTCCTTTCAATATTTTTCTACCTTACCCACTTTTTCAAGTTCTTCATTGTTCACCACCACCTGATCAGTTCCAACCATTTTGGACCTTAAAGTTTTCTAAATTGATGTCTGGGTTGTGGCAAATTTTTCTTTTACCTGTTGATGATGCTAACGTCTCTGTTATTGGTGCCTCTGAGCTTTAACATTTGAATGTATCCAACAGAAAAATATTCAAGTGGAAAAGACTATTTTTTCTTTCCACGTAGATGCTAATTGAGCTGTTGCAAGAGAGCATCAAAACAAGCCACACCAAGAGGGTAACGTTAGATGTTTTGAATTAGCTTACAGACGATACAGCGAAGTATACATCTTCAGCCTCCTCTAAATCATAGAATCCCAGACTGGTTTGGGTTGGAAGGGACCTCAAAGCCCATCTAGTTCCACCGCCCTGCCATGGGCAGGGACACCCTCCACTAGCCCAGGCTGCCCAAAGCCCCATCCAACCTGGCCTTGAACACTGCCAGGGAGCCAGGGGCAGCCACAGCTTCTCTGGGCAACCTGGGCCAGGGCCTCAGCACCCTCACAGGGAAGGATTTCTGCCTCACATCTCATCTCCATCTGCCCTCCTGCAGCTTCAGGCCATTCCCCTTGGCCTGTCCCTCCCTGCCCTTGTCACCAGTCCCTCTCCAGCTTTCCTGGAGCCCCTGTGGGGACTGGAAGGGGCTCTAAGGTCTCCCTGGGGCCTTCTCTTCTCCAGGCTGAACCACCCCAACTCTCTCAGCCTGAGGTCTCCATAGCAGAGATGCTCCAGCCCTGGGATCATCTCCATGGCCTCCTCTGGACTCGCTCCAACAGCTCCATGTCCTTCTTGTGCTGGGGACCCCTGAGCTGGACACAGCACTGCAGGGGGGTCTCAGCAGAGCAGAGGGGCAGAATCCCCTCCCTCAACCTGCTGGTCACGCTGCTGGACACGCAGCCCAGGACACGGGTGGCTTTCTGGGCTGTCAGCGCACATTGTTGGGTCATGCTGAGCTTCTCATCCCCCAACACCCCCAAGTCCTTCTCCTCAGGGCTGCTCTCAATCCATTCTCTGCCCAGCCTGTAGTTGTGCTTGGGATTGCACCGACCCACGTGCAGGACCTTGCACTGGGCCTTGTTGAACTTCATGTGGTTCGCACAGTCCCACCTCTCCAGCCTGTCCCTCTGGATGGCATCCCTTCCCTCCTGTGTGTTGACCGCACCACACAGCTTGGTGTCATCGGCAAACTTGCTGAGGGTGCACTTGATCCCACTGTCCGTGTCTATGACAAATCCCAATTTTCTGCTGTTTTATGAGAGCAAGGTGCAGATTAGAAGAGTTTCCTTCACCCTTTGTGGAAACAGAGTTACCTATGAGGTTGGACTTGGTGGCTTTCCAGTAGAGGTGTACCGTTCCCGCACAGCGGTTTGGGGAAGGAAGGTCAACTTGCCACTTCCAGTTGCAAGATCTGAGTTGGAAGCAATGCCGGAATTTAAGCAACGTGCTAGGTTTGTTCCTGCAAAAAGCATCCCGGGCTTCTTCACCAACAAGAAGCGATGAGGCTGAAGCTTTCGGAGCCTCCCGTTGCATGGGGTCACTTCACGTTGTTTTGTCGAAAGCGAAGGGCAGGGTTTCCACTGTCAGAATTACCAGTATCGCTTTGTGCATCACTGGGTCTTTTTCCTCGGTCTGTTGGCCGTGATTGATAGCCGCTCTGGAACGGAACGGAGCTGGCAGGAGGCCTGGGAGAGTTGGGGAATTGCGATTGGCAGCTAAATACATTCGGTTTAAATTAGCATCATATAAATTCTTTTAAAATTGTTTGATTTCACCAGCGGGAATGGAAAAGGGCTTGATACAATGGGGAAAGGAAATCATGTTTTTGTAACATTACAAATCTGAGGCCGATGATGACAAGAGCTGAAAATTTCATTTTGTGATAATCAGAAGGATCTGTCTTGGAGTGCTCGGAGCCGTTGCTGCGTTTCTGGCCGGCAGTCAAGGATGCGGGGAGCTCGCCGGCCCCTCTCTTGGAGAGGAAGCCCGTGGTGGGATGAAGTCAAGTGAGACGTTCCTGGGGTCAGCTGTATGCGGGAACCGGAGGGATCTCACAGCGTGCGGAGAAACCTTATAGTCTCGCTGTACAAATGATGAGCTTTCATTGACTCCTTTCCTTGTCTTCTTTTTTTTAAATCTGAATTTTATTACCTATGGTTCTGGGGGAATTTGCTGCGTTCCAAATATTGTTCTTAATTACACGGCGCTTGAGCAGATGAAAGTAGCTCTGTGCATTTGAACTCCTTTTGGACTTTGGCCCTGTGAACCTGCGTGTGTGTTTTGTTTTTGTCAGTGTTGTATGGTTTTTTTTTTTTAAAGATCTGAGTTCTGGGCTTACCACGAATGAATTACATCTTATTAACACTTGCTGATATCCGGTATGTGGTTTTATTATCTAGCTTAATGTCTGAAATATGCATGGCATGTAGAGGAGGTCACTTAGGATGGTGCTGCAATGCAAAGCGTCCAGGGTAAGTGCAGTGAGTGCTGCTGCGCCGGGGGCCAAGAATAACCCATCCAAAAGCCATTATCGGATCAAGTTTGTCAGGAGGGCCAAAGTGTTCAAATACATGGAGTCAAACCGGCATTTATTTTTTTTTTTAGCATCACTTGGATGTACTGTCAAAGCTGACGTTTAATAGGTGGTCATCTAGTACGAGTTTGGATGGGTCGGTGTTTCAGCTATGCTTTTTTTAAGGTGATGGTTAATCTTCTTGCCCACAGATATTGGGGTCTGTGTCATTTCTGAGCAGTATAATGTGAGGTTTGTTTTCCTGGAGTGGCAGAAAACACCACCTTGGTGATGTGAGCGCGTACGTACACTCAAACGAGGCAAAACGTTGCGTAATGATGTGCACGACTAGAATGCTGATCTGATTTTGGTAGAAGTGCAGTTCTGACCGTCAGCTGGAGATGATGAAGCACTTCAGAGCATGGATTAACGGCAGCTCTGAAGAAAGACAATGATGTATCTGATACCAGTGATTCAGATCTAGGGTTTGGATGACTGCCCTCACTGCACATGCTGTCCCTGCAGGTCAGAGCTGACAGAACCGCTCACGTACAGCGGTCGGAGCGTAGCGTCCCGCACACCTCCTCTCCCGTTTAACGTGGCCTCTCGTGCTCTTTGGACAAAGACGCCTAAATAGCACGTGAGTATGTGCAGCTGCCGCTGTACCGGTACGCTTTTCTCCAGTATAGAAATTTTCGGTAGCGTAGGATCCAAACATAACTGGCCTTAGAAAAAAATCTTCTGGATGAGAAGTGGAGTAGGAGATTTATTTCCCCCCCCCCTAGTTACTTGCACTGGAGATGGCAGTGGCTAATCGGCATTCCCCGTGACTGCTGGGATGCTGTGCTGCGTGATTACGGGGCCATGCCAAGGCTGTTGAGCACCCAGCTGTGTGCTTTCAATATTTTAGGTATGTCTGGATTTAAATTTAATTCTGACCTTGAGTTCCCTGGATTTATGATGATTGGTTTGGGGATGCAAGTTTCTTTGCATGGTTTGCTCTGTGCTACTGGTTTGTTCTTACAACTGTAACTGAATCTCAACGTCCGTTTTTACGGGGAGTACAGAGAAGTAGCTATGTGTCGGTGACGAGTCCTGAGTGTCGGTCCATTGTTTTTTAATACTTTCAAAAGTCATTTTGAATCAATTGGTATTGTAACAAAAACGCTATCATGTAATTTTTTAAAGATTAAATTGAAAGCTTGCATTTTTTTTAACAAAGCTGGCTTATGTGCAAGCTGCGCTGCCTGCTTCTCTGCATGATGGCCGTGGAAAGAACTGGGTGCGCTCCGCTTGCCAGCACCTGGAGCCTGTTTCCTTGGCTCACCGCAAGTGCGGTTTCAAGCACTTCCCTTGGTTTTTGGATCCCAGAACGATGTTTTGCAACAGCAGCGATCACCCTGTCCGGCAGTGCTCGGTTTGCGCCTCTGCCCCTCTCTGTGAAGTTTATCCTGTTGACTTCTTTCAGGATTTCTCTGAAAAGATGATGGTAGTGATGGGATTACGTGGGCAATGGAGAGTTAGAGGGTGCACGTGCACCCCAGAAGCACGTGAGAAATGCGGGGCTGTGTTAGGAAGTTTGCAAAATCAAGGTGGGCGAAAGGGAGGCGGTGGATGGCACGGAAAGCAGCAGAGAGCTCGTCCTGCAAGGGCTGCGCATCCTGGCAAACGCCGTGCAGTAGTGCTTTACTGGTGATGCCCGTCCAGAAAGACGAGGTGAGGCTGGTTCCTGTGCCCTGCCTTGGGGGATCTCCTCCTGTCAGCAGCCCCCCGGGAGGGACCGTGTCCCTCAGAGGCTGCGCTGGCTCTGGCACCCGCTCCGCACCCGCAGGAGCCTCCCGTTGCAAGTGGCTTTAACCGAGCTGCGACAACATGAGGGTGTTTTGTCAGGCGGTTTATTTGAAATGATGGCGATAAGTAGAGACGTGGCATGCAATGATTTCAGCGTTATTAGGAAATCCTGTCCCCTCCCTGTGCTTCATTTTAAATGCAAACACATGCCTGCCACCCTAAGCCACATGAGCAAGCGGTTCCCTGTGCGGCAGGGGAGAGAAGGACACTTTCTCGGTTTCCAGATGCTGCCCGTTGGCCTTCTGATGGCCCAAAAAAATGTTTAAAAATGCAGTGTGTGTAGTGTTCTTAATTATCCTCATCCCTGACATTTTTTAACTTTATGTAATCTTCTGCAACGCATATGGAAATTGTTTTTGCTTTGTATGCGTATTGTAGAGTAAATTAAATTTTGCTGCTTTTCTCTGGCTGTGCCGTGCAGGGAACGTCCTTCTGCTGGGTGTCGGTGCTCCGGCAGCAGTCGATACCCTCCGAAGGTCCCGGGAGCCCCGTTTTAAGACTTCGTCTCCCCCCGCCACGTGGGCTGGATCCACCGGTGCCAAGTCTGGGCTTACGTGTATTGTTTGGAAGATCCCTGCATCCGCTTGCTCTGCGGGGGCTGTGTTTTATCGACATGCCCCAGGACTTCCAAAACCACCCTTAGATATGAACTTCCCACTGGTTTAAGCGGTGTCTCTTATTCCAAAGTTTTTCTTTAACAAGCACAAAAAGTAAAAATAACGTTGTTTATTAAAAGCAAGGAAATTTTATAGTCTTGGATGCAGGCAGGAGAGCCTTTTGAAAAGGTCAGTCTGGTGGCTGGGTCTGTAGTGACTGTTTACACAGCAGAGTGGGGATAAGGGGATGGGGGTTTCCCCTTCTGGGCAGGTTTTTAAAGCAGAAACTTATTTTCTAGTAAAATTCAGTAACGAGACCTTCGTAATCTTTGATACCGCTGCTTGTCTACTTGTTATATTAAAGTATTATGAAAGGAAATATGTCTTCTGGGGCTGTTTGGATTAGAAGTCTGATGGCCAGCTATGCTCTCAGCTTGCACGTCTCGGGGAAGAGGCTCACGAGCCAGGCTGGGCCAAGTGGGATGCTGCGGCAGAGTGGAAAAGTGATTAATGTCCTCAGGTTATTGAAGAGAGGTGTCGCTGTTAGACCTGCGTGAGCTCTGAGATGCCTTCAGGTGCCTTGGTAAAAATGTTCATTGTCAGAAGCTTCTGATGTGTTTATCCCTGTCGTTTTCTCTCCTACCGAGAGAGGACTATTTAAATAGTAGTGATTCCTGTTGGTCGCTTATCCTCAGCATCCTTTGCTTGACCTCTTTGAGAAGTTACTTGAGAAAACCGGTAAAAATATATTTGTTTTGCACTGGATTAAAATTACAGCCTTTAATACCCTTTAATAACTTGCTACTCTTTCATTAAGACTTGGGGCTGAAAGCTGTTTTCTTAACAGTGTGTTGAACGCCATCTCGATGGTGGCTGCGCTAATCACTTGACACTTGCCGTTTGATTTGGAAGCTTTTTGACCCAAATCCTCTTGAAGTGTCTGCGTTTGTTAACTCAGTCCTCCTGCTCTTTTCTTAACTCGACGGCGGTCTGTCTTGAAGGTGAGATGTGAGATTTCCCGACGCCGTTTAGGCAGAGCCAGCATGGTGGCTTTGTGCACGGGTCTCTCGCCATCTTTCGTCCCTTGCTTTGCACGTTCAGGCTGGAGCTCACCTGCAGGAACTGAAGCGGTACCCGGCGAGGTCTCTCCCGGCTGTCGGATGCTCTGCTGCTTGCAGCAGGGATGAAAACCGGGGAAAGAAGGAAGAGGAGGAGATGTGAATGGTTTTGGGAACTGGAACCGTTTTTTGAAGTGGCTCCTGAAATGAATTGTCAAGCCAGGAGTTTGAGGTTGAATGTGATCCCTTGGCTTCCCGGCGGGCGTGGGAACGGAGAGGCCGTGGCAGCCGGACAAGTTCGGGTTTAGCGTCTTGGGTCAGGGTGGATGGGGCAGCCACTTGATGGGAAAAGCAGATGAAGGCATCGCTGAGGACGTCTGTAGGGGTGGACTGGAGGCCAGCAGCGCATATGGGCCACGCTGGGGAGGTGGTGGAAGGGGTATGTGCAGATGTAAGCATGTTTCTGTTCCCCAGTGCACGTTGTTTGAGGTCTTTGTACTTCCTTGTGCTTTAACTCTCCTTCTTCCCACATCACATAATTTGAGTGCAAATGTGCTTATTATCATAAAAGAACTTTTTATTCTATCGTTTCCTGGCTTTCTGGGGAAGGTTTCTCTGTTTATTTAAGAGGAATTCTGTGCCTTTAAGTCTGCATTTAAAATTTATACTCCATAGGAACTTTATTAATAAATGGGTATTCCTCTGAATTCTTTTTATGACCTCAAAAATGAAACTGCTAAATCATGAGCCTTTTTTATTTCAGCATATGTATGACTAATGGCCACAGGGACTGCGGTATCCCCAGTAGCGTATCCAGCGTGTTCTGTGGACATGGCTGCATCATAAAATCAAAAGTTTAACTACAGGGCAACCATATGCTGGACCAGCTTTTTGTGTGGTTGCCTTTTAGACCTTTTTAAACACTTGGAAATTCTTGAAATAAATCCTTTATCTTCCAACCGTCGTGATAGACGGTGTCATTCGCAAGACATTAAAAAGCCTAGGGAAAGCGCAGTGCAGAGTTGAGGCATAAGCACCCCTTGCTCCTTCTTTTCAGCCGTTAGTAATCGCTATTACACTTACTGTAGCTGGGAAAAAAGGTGCCATTAAACTGCTTTTATTCACCCTGGACTGCAGGCGTTCAGCGCTGTAATTTTTCACTGGTCTTGCTTCTACTGGTTTTAATTATGTAGACTGTTAAGTTGTTTAAAGGAAGGCGTTGCCTGGTGCACCGGTCTCCCGCGGACGTGCCAGCTTTGGAGGTGAGACAGCGCGGATAGACCTCAGACTAATAAACCGGGTTGCATGCCTGCTTTGGTGTACCACGTGTGGGAAAGGATGTGGAGGAGCACGGGGGTCTGGACAGGACGGCCGTGGCGGGAGAGGTGATGGAAATAAGGCTTGCTCAAAAAGTGCTGGGAATTGCTCCCATCAGGATGCTGCTGCCCAGGATGATAAATTCTTCAGTTTTCATTTGGATGTCTCAGGCTTATTGTAATATAGCTGCTAATAAACCTCTTAAATTAACTGATTTTTCCTTATTTTTCTTTTTAAAAATTCCTTGAGTGGTTTTGGTAACGGATTCTTGTGCTGCACACGGGGTGGTTTGATCTCTCTGTGCTTTCTCCAGCTGGTGAACGCTCTTGCCCTGTGGCTGGCTGCGTATACGTGGGAGAGAAGCCGAGGAGGTTTTGGGAGCCTGGGTACTCCTGGTGTAACACAGCCATGTAGGAGCCTTCACGGACCTTCACCTGAAGATGCAAAACAGTTTCTGGATGTGGCAAATCAGTAATGCCACTGTCAAAATGATACCAGCACTTTGTCCGGGGTGACAGCCTGTCTCGCTGGGACCCGATCCTCAATGCCTGCGAGCACTGCAGCCCTTGCAATTCCAGCACCGGTTCTTGCAAATAACCACTGCCCATTTAGTTTGGATTTTGGTTTTTTTTTACCCAGGTGAGCAAGATTTCATATTTATTATTTGCAAGAAGGATAATGCCTCTTGCAGCAAGTTGTCAGTTGCTCAAAACACCCCTTTAGGGGAACATTACTGCCACGTAATTTCTAGGGAACTTTTGAAATACCAGCCGTGGCTTTTCAGCTGATGGGCTGTGACCGATTCACAAGCGACGGGGAAGGGAATGGCTCATATGAAACGATGTCAGGTCACCAGGGAGTTCTGGTCTCTGGGTTGCTAACGAGATGAAAATGGGTTAGTATTAGTAGGGCTGTATTATTTTACAGTAGAGGTACAATGGTTCAGTTTTCAGGGAGAGGACTCGAGCGCTGTGCCGTGCAGCGTGCCCTTTGCATGACACTCCCGTACAAATTGCAAACGGGTGTACGCAGAAATCACCAAGTGAAATCCTTCAGCAACCCAAGACTTCTCTTACTTCTCTTTCCTTTTTTTTTTTTTTTTTTTTTTTTCCCCAAACACCAAGTTCTGCTGACAGGCTCAGGTCATTTAAGCCTCTGAACATATTCTTCTAATTCGCATATATAGCAAATTTAGAACAGCTTTCGTTTGTGGGTAAAAAATACGCACTTGAGTTACTCCAGGACAGCTCAGCTTTGTTTCTCTTGCCCGTCTCCTTCTGGAGTCAGACAGGTTCCTGTGGGTGGACAGGAGGGGATGTCTCAGGCACACCATCGCGTTTATTGGACTTTAGGAGTCTCTGTCTGCTGCAATCCGAACACGATTCATCGCTGCAAACGGAGAGTCTGATAATGGCACTGTTTGAGTATTTCAAAGACTTGATTTTTGTGAGAAATCAAAATCTCTCTTGGGTAAGAGGAATACCCTCCGCAGTAGGAAAAGCTGAAATATTTAACTGATAGGGTGCTGTAGCCCTGCAGGCTGGAAGCATTTGTCATTTGTGCCGGATCAGCTCAAAGGATGAAGGTAGAAGTATCGCACGCGGTTGTCCTGATCTCTGCAGGTTGGATCCCACAAGACTGGGATTGAACTCCAGAGAAGAAATGGCACCTTAAAAATAAAGAGGACTCTCGATTGCTTCACTGTAATTTGTAATTTTTTATTTTTTTCTTAACGATGCAACAGTATTTTGATGTTTGTGTAGTAATTCCAGATGTTCTGGTGAAGGAAAAAATATCACCTGTATTTTTCAGGGAACCCATGACTCGAGGAGTGGGCATCACGGCTGTCGCTTCAGGACTTGGCTTCTGGGACGCTTGCTGCTCAGAGTAGCTTTTCATAGGTGATAGCGCAGAATCCCCAACGAAGGTTTCGCTGTCATTGACAGCTTATTTTGAGTGGAAAAGGTAGTGGTTAAATAGTCTGCTTGCACTGCAGGGAATGAAAACTAAAGACACAACAGCACGCGTCTGCTTCAGACCCTCAAGACTGGAAAGAGGAGGAGGGAGAATATGGTTTTCTTTCTCCTTGCCAATTTGAAGGTATTTTAAACCAGGAAAATATTTTCCCCAGGAAAATATATATCCCAGATACCCAAATATTATTTTTAAACAAAATGGAGAACCTAGCACCGCTGGTATGTTTGGACGCTATGAAGGTGCTCCGAGGAGAATCATGGTTTCATTCTCACAGACTGGGGAAAAATGTTGGTTTAAAGGCCGTAGCGGTGCATGAGAACTGCAGCAAAAAAAATCTGCTCGCCCTTGCAGTAAGCCGGTGTGAGAAGGGAAAACCTCTGTGCAAATCTGCGTTCGCTGGCTGTGGCAAGCGGAGGGCAGCGACACTAATAAATGTCATTACAGTGCAGAGCTGGGGAAGAACTAATTTTGGTGCTGTTGGTGTGTTTGGGGAGGCTCACTGACTTCCAGCAATAGTAGATAAAACTTCCAGCAACAACACATAGTAGATAAAAAAAATTTCTGCTGGAAATAGCTATTTTTGCATGGTTTTTCCTACTGTGCCAATAGGACAGAAATAAATCATGCCAGCACTCGTACAAGAAAGCTCACGACGGTCTTCAGAGGGGAACTGAACTCGGGCTGGGTATCACGTCACGGATTTCAAACGCAGCCGGGTGGTTTGTGTAACTGGGGTGGGTGGTGGGAGACCTCCGGGCCCTGAATAATTCAGGGACTGTGGTTTATCAGCCATCTTGCTTAACGAAGGTTAAGCCGTACAAGATACTGAGGGCAGTGTTCAGTGAGTCTTTGCCATGTGGTGTTAGTTTTGTGCCTGTTTTTTCTTGTAAAATTCCAATTATTGCACAAGTAGGTGGCATGTACTGAGGCAGGCACTTGGCCAAGCACCCAGGTGCTGTGCAGAGGGTGCGTGTGTAAGGCTGTGCTAGTCGTGCTGGGCTGGGGCCTCCCCTTTACCTTTAAATACATAACGAAAGCTGCGGCACGTGGTGCTAAACCAGGGCTGCAGCAGCCTGGTGCTGTGCTGCCTTCTGGTCCCTGGTGAGTTGCCTGGCTGTTGATTTTTTTTTTTTCCTTGCGTGCAGCTGGACGTACATTGAGTGTAATGTGCAAAAAGGGGTCAAGGAGGAGGCAGAAAAAAAACCAACCCAAAATTATTCCTTTTTGTGGACTTTGAAGCCTGAAACATCGGAGGAAAGTGGCTGTTACGTGTAACTGAGCACCCCTCTCTCTGGAAGCATGGCTCTGTGTGTCTCCTGTCCTTATTCTTTCAGCTCGTGCCTGGGCTAGCAGGCTGGGTGGGAGACCTCCTTTCCAGAGGAGGGTGGAAAATGGGCTAAAAGCTTGCAGAAGTATCTGGGGGATGTGGATTCACAGATTCACAGAAGTTGAGGGGTGTGAATGCTTACTTCAACAGTCGAACGGCTGCTCCATGTCGCATCAGCTGCCCGCAGTCCTGCCTGGAGCTGTGTGGGACCCTCGGAGCTTATTTTAGGGTGGAAAACAGAGGAACAGGGAGGGTCAATGTGGCTACTTTGCTTTGCAGGCTGCTTCGGTTTCTAACAGCCCTGATTTTTAGTCTAATCCCAGCAGCACAATACAGATTGCAGCTCTGAATTAAGCCACCCTTAAGAGGCCCAGCTGCAGTTTTTCTAAATACAGGCTTATGTTTTTATAACTGGTGCAGAGTGAGTTTCCCAGCACTCCCCGTTGCATCTGATGGTTGTCTGAGCTTGCTGTGGATTCTGGCTTCGAGCTTTTCCCCCTCACTTGTAACTTCTGCCATCAGTGAGAATTTGTAGTAGGAAACCCACAGCAGCAGCAGTTGAGCTTGAAAGACCGATGAATAAATTCCTTGGCTTAGCAATTACTTTAACATGGAGGAAGCGTCGCCTTCCCTCCCTCTGTGCCTTATGGGGCTGCTTTTTAGCATCCCATCCTCTGCAAGAAGCTGCAGGGAGACATGTATGGCTTTGTCTGCAACATTCAGCTGCTCCAGTGCCACCATCTCTGCTTGGATGAGGTAGACCGACGCAACTCGGCGCTCCTCTGAAGCATCTCCGTTTGCTTGACACGGCATGGGAGTAAAGCGAGTGGGAGCATCGCGCCGTCCCGCCGCAGAGGCAGAGCGGGAGCCTGTGTTTGAGGCCAGGTGCTGCCGGCACCGCTGGCATCCGGCACGGGGGGTTGTGGTCCCGCTTCTGGGCAGGGACCTGCTTATCAGCTGATAGATGCTGTAGGGAGAGGGCTGCAGAAGGGGAGTAGCGAGCGGGTTGTCCGTGTGTTGACCCCAGTCGTAGTGGGGTATTCTCCATAATCGCTGTTCGAGGGTGGGATTTTGCGTAGTTACATTGATCGTGATAAGAACTGTTGGGAAACTGCTGCCACGGAGGGCCGAAATCGCTGTGTCCGTCTGTCCTTCTCTTCCTTCCAGTTCTGTCAAAATCCTAATCAATGCTAATGATTCTTGTATTTCCTAATCCTTCCCACCTGCTTAGCGCTTTGCCCATGGCAGCCGGGCGAGATAAGTGTGTGCTATCCATCGCAGGCGGGGAGAAGCACTGATGCGGGGAGGCTCCGAGGTCTGGGATTCGAGATAGGATGCTCCTGGCTCCAGCGGGGCTGGAAGGATGCTGCCGGTTACGAGGTGCAAACAACCTTAGCCCTCTCCGCCTTCCAGGGGGGCCTGCCGGATGCCGATGCTCCTTTTCATTCCTAACCTTTTTATTTTTTTTTGTTTTTCAGCCCCTCTTAACACTGTTTGTAGTTCTGCTAAGTCATAAAACAAGCACCCTGGGAGTTCTCCTTATAAGCAGACAGCAGTATAAACAAACACCCCATACCGTTCGCCTGGCGCTCCAGCCTTGAGGAGTCTTGTTTTCAGCTCTGACCCCACAACCTTTCCTCTGGTTGGCAGCGTGCTGGCGTTGACAGTTCGAATGGTTCAGCCAGAGTTGAAAGATAATTGCTGGAGGAGCAGCGGCCGGGATGGTATGTGTTATTCAGCAGGACCCCCTTGAGGCGAAGCTTTGAATCTGGTGCACATTTCAAAGCATGTGTTAAACTTTATGTGATACTGATTAAAACGGAGGGCTTCGGGGTGAATTGGCAGGGCCCCGCAATTGCATCTGCCAAATGACATGCAAAGAAATGTCTTGCTACAATATAGGGCTTGAGGACTTGTCTCAGCAGAATCAGGCTCTGAAAGGGGGAAAGCCTTGCTGGGGCGTTCTTCCTATATGGTGCGCACACACGAGCGCTTATAGGTCCTGTGTGAGCCCTCTGCTCGTACGGTATTTTCATTTAAAGCCTTTTTATTTTCAAACCCATATGGAAATAATACTGCCTCCCCCCTGCCCCATCGTGTCCTTCAACTTTATGTTTCCACGGAGCAGATGTAAAAAAGTGAGGGGAATAAATGAAGGCAGGTACCGTCAAACCCTGGCTCGGTCTGAACGAGCGGGATGGACGTGCCAGCCCAGGGACTGCGGACAGCAGGCGATGGAAGGAGCTCTGACACCACCATGGTTGCTCTCTGGTTCCACATCCTCAGTGAGGATGTGGCTTGGTGTATTCTCTGATACAGTTTTTTATCCGTGCATCTTGGTGGTGCTTTGATAGCTGGCTCTGAGATGCACAGAGAGGTTAATTTTATTTCATAGAATCCCAGACTGGTTTGGGTTGGAAGGGACCTCCCAGCCCATCCAGTGCCACCCCTGCCATGGGCAGGGACACCCTCCACTAGCCCAGGTTGCCCAAAGCCCCATCCAACCTGGCCTTGAACACTGCCAGGGAGCCAGGGGCAGCCACAGCTTCTCTGGGCACCCTGGGCCAGGGCCTCAGCACCCTCACAGGGAAGGATTTCTGCCTCACATCTCATCTCCATCTGCCCTCCTGCAGCTTCAGGCCATTCCCCTTGGCCTGTCACTCCCTGCCCTTGTCACCAGCCCCTCTCCAGCTTTCCTGGAGCCCCTTCAGGGACTGGAAGGTGCTGTATTTTCAAGATGATACTCTGTTATGGGGTGTTCACTTGGACCGAGCTCACCGGTGTGTTAGGTTGCAGAATTGGAAAGAAAATGTGGGTCCTGATGTGTTCCTCCCGTTCCTGCTGTTTTATGGATCCTCTTTTGTGCGCAGCACAGCCTGGGGAACTCTTGTTGTGTCAGAGTATTGCAAAACTCTGTTATTAGCTAAAAACCACTCAAAAATAGATATAATAGATAATTGGTGGGAACAGTCTAGAATCTTTTTGAGATAATCTTGGTGGGCTGCACGAATTTTCTCTGGTGCTGCAAGTGTGCAGTGCTTTACCAGAAGCAGTAGCAGAAGGCAAGGAGCCTTCCCATGCCCCAGGGAAATTTTGGAAAGGGTTTAGGAAGCAATTGTAGGGGGAAAAGAAGAAGAAAAAAAAAAAGAGGAAAAGCTGTGAAATGGAGTGTGCTGGAACATGTTTCTCATCTGTGATGCAGCGGGTGGGTGATACAGGAAAGTGCCCGTAGGTTTTGGGGCAGCATCCGCTGCTCTGTGCCAAGAAGTAGGACAAAGATGTGCCCGTAGATGTTATTGCTTGAATCGGGGAGGCCAAGGGAGTTGGCTCCCATTAACCTTACGGTGCTTTTGTGTGCAGGTAAAACTGGTCGTCTTGCTTTCCAGCTGCTTTTCCACTTGTACACTGATTTACATACATCCTATGCCAGCTTTCTCTTCTGTTTGCCCATTAAAAATAAACAGAGCCTTCCTTCTTGGAGCATCTTTTGCTCCAGGGTTGGTGGTTGTTTTTTTTTTTTTTTTAAGCTTCCAATAGCTTTTTTGAAGCCGTTCAGAAGCTGTTCCCCTTTGGCGTTAGGCGTCAGCGTTTCCAGTCAATGATAGAAACACTTTCCAGTAAGAGCAAACGCCGAGTGTTTGGGGTTTGCTGGGGATTGTCAGCGTTTCCAGCGCCCAGTCCTTGGGTATTTCTGGTGATTGCAGCTTTGGACATCTTAATTGTTGTGACTTTGAGCAACTGTGCCGTTCTCTGGTAGGAGAACGTTACCGAGAAGTTTTAGAAAGGCCCAGATTACATAAAGGAAGGACAATAACAGTTTTTACCGCCTGAACTGTTTTGGAGTTGTACAAGATGAGGGGTGTGAACGCCAGCTGATGCGGCGCATTAAGTGGAACCAGATTTATTCCTCAAATAACTTGTTGTCCCTCCTGTTAACTTTTCTCCTGCTAGCCAATACAGTCTTTTGCATTGGCCGATGTGTCTGTGAATGTTCACGTCTTCTGGTCTCTTCTTGGTTTTGGTATCATTTTTCCTTCTTTCCAACATAATTCTGATGAGCTTTTTGCTATCCTTTTTTGCTGCTTTGCCTACTTCTAGTCTCTTTTGTTTCTTTCTGGCCATGTTTCATTAACACTTGCAAAATTCGTTGCTGTCTTGTCATCTTCACAAGTGAGAACTTGATGAACTTAGTGATGGTGGAAGTGTGACAGCATGGAAAAAAGCAATGTGAATTTTCCATCTCTGTATTTTAGTTAACTTTATTCTGTGGTGTCTGTGACTGGAGAGGGCTGAGACGGGTCTGTGAAGCTCCTGAGGTCTGCCCAGCCTCACAGGCGTATTTCTTTTCTGGCAGCGAGGGCTGTTTTGTCTCCTGTTTTGTGGTTGACTACAACGGAGAAGGTGGCCAGATCAACTCTGTGTGCACCCAGTGGTAATTTAAACTAATGTTACATCGTCCTCAGCATTCCCCTGCCACCTTACAGCATTGCAGATGTTGCATAGAGAAAGAAAATAACAACAACAAAATTAATGAGTTTTGGTCCAACCTAGATTGTGATCTGCTGGGCACGAGGAGCGTTCTTGTTTTGCACGCTGGGCAGCACACGTGGTGTCTCCTCCCTGCTCTTCCTGCGTTCGGCATAATTGCGTACGGTCACGCAGGAATTTTGCGGATTGTCTCCGGATCACTGCTCAGCGTGTTGAGGTTTGCAGAAGTCACTTAGGACCCGTTTGCTAGGTCAGGGACTGGTCACGTCGGCAGGTTATTGCATGGTTCAGGAAAACCGCTGACCTTGTGTTAACTCGCTGGTGTTCCTGAGCCTCGTGATCCACAGATCCCTATCTCGGGATGCTCTAGGTGAACTGCGTAGCCGTTTTATTTCGTACCTCTGTCTCTGAAACGTTGGGTGTCTGGGGTATCGAGGCATATTTAGCTGCTCCTGGTAAATCTGCGCCCACCTTAGTCGAGCACCCTGCATGGGAGCTCTGTGGAGCGTCCTGCTGCTGCTGCTGCTCCCCATCAGCCTCTCCTGTGAACTTACCAGAAGTCCGTTGGCAGCGTAAAAACTATAGATGCTTTTTGTTACTTGAAGTATTTTCCTTATAAAATGCTGGCAAGTGTAGTGACATAAGTGAACCATTGAAATATTAATGAACAGATTTGTAGGGAAAGGGAATTCATGTCCTCTGGATCAAAGAAATTTGTTGTATATTAATTTGATGTATTTACAAGTTCAAATGCTTTCTAAATGTCTTCTTCTTGTGCTGTTTCTGTTAGCAACGAATGTGAATGTTTTCAATAACCTTTTATTTGTAGCAAAGCCGACAGAAATATTTTCTGGTTTACTTCAGAGTTGGTGGCATTGCCTTCAAGCGGTCTCTGGCCTTGGAGGTTGAGTTAACCCCTTTGTATCCGCCGGGATTGCACCCATGCCAGACATGTAATATCTAGAAGCACTTGGCACAGACTGCAAGAAATCTGGTTTAGTTCTTGAGAGCCCAATATTTAACATGCAATTAAAAGGCTATGAGCTTTGCTAACTCTTATAAATTTCTTTTGCAAGTGTGGCTGTTAAAGTCCAATTTTATTAGCCACCTGTGCACGCTTTATTTTTTAAATAGGGACGTTGGCCCTGTAAATCTGACTTTTTAAAATTTAATGTATCAGATGTTATTGAAGTATCTTTACAGCGCTGTGCTGTTGTTGCAGCTGCAGCTTTGATAGCTTATATTTGCAGCTACTGCGGATCTAATTTTGTACGTGAGTTTGCGTGGGGGGCATGTATGCATGCGCACAGAAATAGATTTTATGGTATTTCCAGTGAAGCATCTACAGGCAGACCTGGACGGGGCACGGTGTTAAGGGCAAGAATCCATCCCTGAGCTTCAGGAACTGTACGCAAATCTAGAGGGTTGGAGCAGCCTTTAACCCTCCAGCTGATCTGTTTTCAGGTGTCTCGTAGCCTGGAAGAAACCCAAACCAAGCCCCCACAACACTGCAGTCCCATTTATTGCAACGAAACTTCAACTCAGATGATCTTCAGAGAACGTAAGATCATTTCGGTTGGAAGGACATCCAGGGAGGTCTCTAATCCAACCTCCTACTCAAAATAGGTCAGGATTTTAGGTCAGGCTGGGCTTCTCAGAGTTTTATCTTGAAAATCTCCAAGGATGGAGGCTGCAGAATCTCTGGGCAACCTGTTTCTTCATTCTGTCCACTAAGAACTGCTCTGGTTTTGTTTATGCTTGTTTTCACCATGCACTGCTGTGAAGAGCCTGGCTCCATCTTCTCGGTGACCTTCTTGTAGGGATTGAAGGGGACGACTGTCAGATCACCCTGAAGCCTTCTCCAGGCTGCCCAAGCCCGCCTCCCCCAGGGATGTGCTCCAGCCCCTGACCATGTTAGTGGTCTCCACCTGACACATCTGGTTGATGCCATCTTTGTCCCAGGAAAGCTCCAACTGGGCACACTATTCCAGATGTAGTCCAACAAGTGCTGAGGTCCTTGGGATGGGGTGAACAGGCCCTTCTGGTGACATTTCCAAGGAATGTATCGTGTAGCTGCTTCACCCGACTCCGAGTCCCCAGCCAAAGGATGCTCAGATTTTTGCTGTGCTTTTAGTTAATATTTTCTCAGTTTTTGGTGGGTTCTTTCTTGGGACTGCAACTAGTTTTGTGCTGTTGCCCTGTTGGCAAGGAGATGGCCCTAACAGCCTGTAGGCTGAGTAGTTTTTGGGTACTCAAGGAATATGTGAATGTAGCTGTAGAAGACTTCTGTGCGTGAATCTCATGTAGACAGATGCCCTGCTTCGTGCTCCTGGGGTGAAGCTTGTACGAAGCATGAGGACCTGCCTGCCACCGTCACGGCTAAGGATGAAGGACTCATGGTGAGAAACTTTGGCCATTAGCGATGGTGCTGGAAGTCCCGCTTGCCCGTCCCGTGAGCTTTGTGTGCTGAGCCTCAGATGGGAGATCCTTGCATGATATCATTGTCCTGGAATGCAAACTTATCCGATCCAGTGAGACTTGGATCAGCTCTCCCATGAGCACAAACAATAAAAATTGGCCTCCTGCAGAGGGATGATGGGATTTATTGTGGGTGCATGTGGCCCAGGTCTGGCTCTTGCTCACCTGTTTTATAGAAACCTCTAAAATGTGAGAGCAGTACCAGGTGTCCCGAGGCATTCAGGCTTAATTCTGAACCTTTCTGTGGGACTATGGCCAAGGACTGGACACCGCACTGGAGACAATCTCATAAGTGTCGTCTTTATTATATGAAGCCCAGGTAACTGCGTTCTGCATTGTCTTCAGCCGCTGTCCGCGTGTTACGTGGCACTTTGCACTGGTCTGCAAAGATCTGCCCTGACCTTAGAGTCTCTTGGAGCTATAATTTTATGCTGTGCTTTTTTTTTTATATAACTGAAGGCATGACTAGCTTGCTGTTGCAGCTGACTCAAATTTTTTGTCTTACTTTTAACAGCGTGGTGGCTAATAGTGCTTACGAGGCTTTAATATCTAAGCTATGACTCCCCAGTTTGTTTCATATATGTTAAATGGCTTTTTTTTTTTGGGGTGCTTTTCCTCAGAACTATAGATTTCGGCTGTCACGTCCTCTTCTCTTCCCGTACCAGTAATAAAACCCGCTTGTGCGATGTGGTTTTTAAATACTAATAATTTCCTCTTAGTCACAGACCTTATGTACCGAGCATCAACCAGGCTGGGGAAAATTAGCTTTTCTGCCTTATAAACCCCTGTGAACAGTTGTTGCTGATAGAAATGTTGACAGACCCCCTTGCTTGGCGGTCTGCGTGGTGCCACTGGAATGAAATGTCAATATTCTGTGCATGGGTGGGACAGCTTGTATACAGCTGAGCCTTGCAGTCTTTATCACAACCAAACAAGTCTTTGGAAGCGTTCAGTGATTTTAATTTTTTTTTTCCCCAAGTATTTATTTGCTTTTCTCCCTTTTAAGCCAAATTCTTGTCGTTTACTGCTTCCTGGATCCAATGATTTCTGATTGACTTAAAATAATAATAATAATAATAAAATACCCTGTGTAGATTAAGCTGCTGAAATGCCTTCAAGGCATTGTTTATAGGTCTATGTTCTTTCTTTGCTAAGAGAAAGTGAGTACTTTAATGTCTTCCATATTTCACAAATCTCTCCAGCTTGGATGCAAAGTGCTGTGGCATTTGAAGATGCTTTTTGCCGCTTTTAGGGAAAGACTGATGGAAATGTTGGCAGACACGGCCGTAGTTCTGCCTCTTAAGGTAAGTGTCACGTGTCTGAGAGGTTCAAGATCAACACTGTTGGAAGCTGAAGACCTTAGAGCTGCAGAAGGTGCTGTGGATGAGTTATGCTCTGGAGGGAATGTTTTTTGGAGGAATGGTGGGTGAGAAGAACAAGCTTTGCAGCCTGGGCAGGCACCAAGGAGACCAGCTATTTCTGAAGCCTTAGAAACACACTCTGGCTCCACTTTGCCTTATAAAGCTCTACTGCAGCGTGCAGGTCACTGGTGCTCCAGCTGTAACCTTCTACCATCCCCACGGGCAAGTGGGAAACACATGCTGTGACGGAGCTGCTGGTAACGGCTTGTCAGTCCTCAGATGTGCCCTGTGAATGGAGGATCATAGAATCCCAGGCTGGTTTGGGTTGGAAGGGACCTCACAGCCCATCTAGTTCCAACCCCCTGCCATGGGCAGGGACACCCTCCACTAGCCCAGGCTGCCCAAAGCCCCATCCAACCTGGCCTTGAACACTGCCAGGGAGCCAGGGGCAGCCACAGCTTCTCTGGGCAGAGACTTCTTGATCTCCTCATCCTTGTATCCCTACGAGTTGTCTCTGTTGCTGAAGCTCATGGCGTAATTCATGTTCTTGGCCACTCCTAATTTCCAAGTGGATGATAGTTGAAGGTGAATTGTTAACCTTCTCCACAGAGGCTCAGAAATGAAACCCTGCGGCTGATCAACCTCTAAGACCACCACCGCTCCTATTGTTTATTTAGCTGTCCTTCTACAGCCAACTGAAATGCTCTCTTGGAACAGAGGGCTTCTTAGCTGGTGTCCCTTTGGCCTTCACCGTCCTCCTGGTGACAGGCACCCATGTGAGGCCAGTCCTTGAGGGACACATCGGTGTGTTTTGTGGGCGGGGGCGCTGATACCGCATCGACCTGGCGGGTTCCTCATGTACCGTTTGGTTTTTTTTCTAACCTCGTGGAATATTTAGGCTTTGATCATACTGTTACATTGGGAAACAAAGGAGATACCGCTAATATTGACCCCCTCATAGCTTCTTTCCTTGTTCTTCCACTTACTGCATGCTGTATTAGTGTAACGTACCGGCTATAGGCTGTTCTTACAGATGACAAGGAGAATCCAGTGTTTGCTTCCTTTTTGCATCTGGCTGGCTCTCTTTTTAATGACTTAGGCTGGCAGCGGGGTGGGATTTGGATATGAGAAAGCCTGGGAGGTGGCAGAGGAGCTGCAGGCGTTTAACGGCACAGATTTGGTACGAAGTGGAAGTAGCTACTTATGTCACGTTGGCTTTAGAATAGTTTAATGTTTGATTTCTAACGTTGACAATTGACATTTTTGCTTCCTATCTGACCTGGCGATTCTTTATACGCTGGGGGACAGAGGAAGAGTCGGAAGAGAAGTGGCAGGTGATAAATTCTGTGGTTTTAATCGTAACTTGGAACAGCAAAACCAGTGTGCCTTTGTCTAGGTTTCGTTGCTTTAGGAAACCTGAAGAAGGGTTCTTTATAGGCTAGGTGTGTCTTTAGCGTACGTAGGATGGATGTGCGTGTGATTCCCTCTAGAAAAGGGCTACATGCTCTGCTTCTGGTGGGCACTCGTTTCTCTCCGATGACACCAGAAGACCTGGAGAAAAACAGAAAATAATTCTACGGGCAGAAGCAAGTGCAACTTGGGTCAGGTTCCTCAATGACCAGTAAATGAGCATCGATTTCTTCAGTCACTTTGAATCCCGCAGGTACTCAGGAAGGATGGCTAGCCTCCCGGTGAGCTGTTGTCTCCCACGCTGTGCTGCTGTCTTACCATGGACAAGTAGTTGACATCCAGAGATGCAGAAGGATGTCATGGTCTGATGTGCAGATGAGGAGCTGATGCGATTTCCATGTTCGCAACGTCTCTGAAGCCAACGCTGGCGCTTTGGTGATGGAGGCTATATAGGGATTTAAGTAAGAGTCTGACAGAATTTATCTGTCAGAATTGCGTAGCTGTTATGTAGCTCCAAAATAATGAAGACAGTCTGTAAATTAAAATTATATCTGTCACTTATAATATCTGTACACGAATACATACTAACTCCTGGCGAAGCTTTCTTTAATGCAGTTATTACATAAGAGTTGATCTAAGGATTCGGGTTCTTTCTCCGTAGCGTGTTTCTTTGCGTGGCACAGATATGTTATATACAATACATATATTGCCGCTAAAGGGACAGAAATGATCTAAATGAGAAGTATTCAATTTTATAACAGTCTTTAGGCTTGAGTCTATGTGCTGTAATGTTTTCAAATTTCAGGGAACTTCCATTCCACTAATAAAGAAAAAATAATTTTTTTTTTTTTTGACTGGTGGCAACTTTATGGTATAACGGAATGAAAATCTGGGGAAAGGCAACGTGTAGGGATGTTGTCTGGGACTGAGGCTGAATTGTATGAAATGTTGTAATAGCAGCTTTGGGAGAAGAGTTTGCAATAACCACCTTTTTGGAATTCAGATTTCTGGTTAATTTTGTGTAAATTTGACAGTGTTATGTACAAGTTCAGCCTTGTAACATCCAGTACCTGGGCAGGGGATGGGGTGGCAGGGATGGGAGAGGTGAGAATGTGTCTTCAGCAAAACAAGTCAACAGCGTTCCCACCACAGATGAGGATGTGCTGCTCCAGGACTTCGAAGTCTGTGTAGAGCATTAACGAGGATCCAGCGAGAGCGCTGCTGTAAAAGCACGTGGGGTGAGTTTTTCTTTGGAGAGATAATTAGATCTGCTCATTGTACCCAATTCTTCAGACTTTCAGAGTCGGGTTTGTGCAGGTAGCCAGATGCTGATTGCTGTTGACTTCTGATCCCGTAAAACCTTGATCAAACAGCTGGAAACAATTGAAAGAAAGTCCATGTTCTTTTGTTTAACGAGACAAAGCCTATTGTGTGTTAGAGCAGCGCATGAAAGATGGTTTCTGCTGTACTGTACCGAGGGACAAAGGGCTGAGCACTTCATTTGAAAAATTACTTTCCCAGACAAAAGAACAAACCATTGAAACAAATGTGACGTGCGAGTTGAAATTGTTTTCTGGTATGCAGGGGATGCAGCGTACGATGTTTCGCTGACATCTGCATCCAACGGGGAGTGCTCGAATGGGTTTTTGAGTAGGAATTAGGTATTGAAAGTGCTTTTCTCTAAAGAAAATACTTTGTGGTGTTGGAGCCGTCCTTTTAGTGCCTGTTTGAAAGGTATGCTGCGGGTTCACGGATGCCAGAGTATCCTTTCGGAAGGATCAGAGTGAGTTGTAACATGCTAAAAATTAGCAGCATGTTCCTCTCTCCTCTGAGTCACGGAGCAGAGCAAATGCCAATCAGAGAGGCTTTCTACTTTTGGATCTCCTTAAAAAAAAGAATAGAAATAAAATTTAAAAAATAAAAAGCATGCCTGCATCTCTGCCCTTTACTGGTTCTCTGTCCACTTGCACAAAGCTGCTTTGCTTGCAGGAGTGTTGTGCTCGTCCCGTTTTGCCCCCCACGTTTCTGCAGGATGCATGCTAAATATTTTGCTGCTCCTTCACATCCCTCCCAAAGCTCTTGTTTTTACCAGGAGTCCTTTCTAAATTGATCTCGTCGTTGTCAGTGTCCTTCCCTTGTCCTGTAGATCATCCAGACCTACCTGGAGGCACTGAGAGAGGATCACAGTGATGTCTGGCTGTTGTCTGGGTCACTCGGTGGGAGCAGCTTCCCCCCCAGAAGGCGGGTAGCTCTGTTACCAGGATGCTGTGTCTCAGCGGTGGGATGTGTTTTGGCTGGGGCACGGCACCATGCGGTCACAACCGTACATCATCTGGGGCGGGCAGAGTGAATACGGGTGTCCGGAGCCATCTGTGTGACCTTCTTCTGAGTTTGCTTGTATTGGGATGCTGACTTTTGGGCACGTAGACTCTGAGGTTTTGTGTGACATCACCTTTGATGACCTCCCCTAAGAAATACCTTTTTGATCCCTGCTCGGTTATGGGATTCCCTTACTTCATAGGCTCGATGGTTTTCATAACTGTATGATTCTTTGATTCTTAAGTGCGTTTAGAGTGTGAAAACCACAATTTCACCAGAAATTTGCATTTGCACTGAGATTTAACGGTAGGAGAAAGGGCTGTAATGAAATTGTGCTGTCGGGACTTTGCTATGGAAGGGGTTGTCCAAAAGCGGAGCATGAGACTGCCACTGTGCGTTATTAATTTGGTGTGTGCACGCTCTTGTTTTTGAAGGGCAGAGTTACACTTCCAGCATTTTTGCTCTCTTGCTCTGACTTTACTAGTCCCAGTGTTTGACAGGCTGATCTGAGGCTTTAGCTCTTGGAAACCACTTCAATGGGTCCTGTGAGCTATAAAGATTATCTGAGCAGGGGCCCAAGGAGCTCTCAAACTTGAGCAATCAATCCCTTATGTAGTTTCACTGGAGACGGAGGACTAAAGGCTTTCCTTGACTGACTTCTCAGACTGAACCAAACTATTTTTTTTTTTTTTAAAACCATTTTTTTAAACTATTATTCCTTTTAAGTTAAGGACCTAGCCAAGGGGGCTGGGGATGGAAATTCTTGAGACCTGAGGTTGGAGGCAAACACGGGCTTTGTATAAGAGGCGTAATATATCTGATGAACTTCACTGCCTTGCTGGTAGCTCTAGGTTTTACACCCATCTGATGGTCATTTTTTTTTATTGTGGTTTCTCTTCCCCTCTTTGTGTTTCTGAGACGCCAGCTCACTTCTCTGTTGTTTTCCCAAACTCGTCAAGGAGCTTTGCTCTAACCTTGGCTCCCGTCATTCTGGGCATTGCAAACCGAGGGAGCAGCCACGGCAGGTCGGGCCAGAGGTCTCTTAATTGCAGCTTCCACAGGTCATAAGCTTCACATTAAGATAAGCTGCAAAAACCATTGTTATTTGTATTACAATAATGCATTTTGTTGGCCAAGTTATTTGGAGCTGTTAACTGCAGAGACAGCATGGAGTGCCAAGGGGAGGGGAGGTCTTGCTTGCTGTTAAACACTTTGCTGAGCATGAAAGCAAGGAAAGCGTGAAAGCCAGGAGTGCATCTGCTGGGGCAAGGGGTCTTCTGCCGAGTGCAAAATATGAATTTTGCAATAAAATGGCTTTTGTGTCTCCGGAGTCACTTGCATGGCTGTTGCGTGTGATTCGGCCGCATTTAGATTCTTGGAAGGCTTAATTACAAGGGATTAATGGTGATGGGTACCCAAGGAGAGGCTTTGGAAGTGCTGCAGCTGAAGCAAAAGGCCGCGGAGTAAGTTTGTGTTATTAGAGGCTGGAGAACCTGCGGGCAGGAATTACGCTGCTGCGGCAGATGGGGCTCGTCCCGCTTAGACACCAAAATCCGTAAGCTGGGAAACTAAAATCCTTTAGAAACAGTCTCACCAGCTCTGATGGTCACCAAGTTCCTTGCCTATTTTGTTTTCATCCCTATTAATTTCATTAGAGACTGGTGCCTAATTTCTGAAGTAGGCGGTTTAATATCCCTTCCCGGTTTCCCTCGCTTTGGCACGTCTCGTGTCTCTCCTCTGGGATCTCCGCTGCTGTAACTCATCCTTTCCAGCTTTTTGAAAAGAGCAGAGGCGACTGCTTTCCTGTTTAGATGGTGAAGGTGAAAAAAAGCTTTATAGGATCATTTTTATACAATAAATCTCAAATTGGGGTTACTGATTGGTGAGGGGCAGCATTTTGTAGTGCCCGGGTAAATCCGTTCCGGGACCATTAGCAGATGTGTGTTTACATTAGTGTGTTAATTTCTTATATTTGGGGAGTTCTGATCCATGGAAAAACAAACTAATGAAAGGTTTTTTTGTTTTTTTTTTTCTTCTTTTAATTCTTCTTTTCCTCTGTCTCTATAAATTAAAAACATTCACTTTCGGGAAAAATTTTTTTTTTTTTTTCAAAGTTAAAGGCAAAATGATGGCATTTATTATCTTGAATTTCCATGACTAGTTAATTTTGTCTGTGTGTGGGTGGCTAAATAATCCTTCTGTTTCCGAAATCTTCCCGAGGAATTCTTTGTTACTGCAGCGAGACAGACGCCCACTGTGGAAAGTTGAAATGGTCAACCTAAATCCTCTCCTGCTGCTGGGCGCCGGGTCGGCTGCAAGGATGGCAGATAATAAGCAGCTACGGAAGGGATTTTTCATTTCCAGTGTGTTAATTCTCATCAGGCCTACTTGTCTGCTCACGCTTCCAACTTTCCCGTGGAGGAGGGGAGAGGTGCGTGCTGGGGCTGCTGTTTCTGTAGGGTTGAGGCTGCTGCTTTACGCAGACGGCTTGGCGACTCTAGAGAGCGTCTTCTCTGCAGGTGTTGGTGGACGAACCACCTGTAGGAACCTGCAGAGATCCCTGCCAACCCGTGCAAACCTATGTTGAATCACTTTTGGCTGTCTGCAACTCAAATTACTTGCATTTTCCAGATTCATCTCTCTTTCTCTGGGTAATTTGTTTTAGCTTTTTATTCTGGAGCCTTTCAGAGCCCTAAGGAAGCATCGGGGCTTGCTTTGCCCCTTGCCAATCTGTGGTCCTCTCTGGAGCAGACCAGGTAGCAGCTGGGTAGCAGGAGAGCAACGCGGTCAGGAGGTACAGTCCCGGTGCTTTCCTCCCCCAGAGCAAAGGTTTGGAGGGAGGCAAGAGGTGAAGAAGCGTGAACTTCACCCCTGGAGATCGGACAGCCACCGTCAAGTCGCGATGGTTGAAACCAGGCCGGAGGGACGGCACCCACCGGCCACCCAGGCAGCGTCCTGATCGTGCGATCTGGATGGGGGCTTGAAGCACGCTGCAACCCGATTTGGAGGCAGCTTCGAGCCGTTTAATTTTTTTTTTTTTTATCCTTATGTTAAGGGGTGGGTGGGGGCGAACGACATCCTCTATTTGGGATTTCGTTCTGGCTAAAACAATAGCGCCCGGGAAGGCCTGCTCCTCTGCCTTCTGCGCGGTCCTTTTGAAAACCGAGGCTTTTAGGAGTTTAACGTTATGAATACCTTGGGCTCAGTGGCATATGCAGAACAAATGTGAATCAAACACAAAAATAATTCCTTCAAGAATTTTATTTATTGATGTGGTAGCGCAATACTACACTGTTTACAATAGAGAGTTAAGTGGGATTTTGGGTTTGCTGGGAAGTTGACAGCTTGCGGTCCCGAGCAAAATTTCTGCCTTTTGTGGGATGAAAGAATAAAAGCTATGTTCTTGAAATGGTTATTTATAAATGATTTGAAAGTTTGTTCCCTTTCCAGGCGGGGGAGAGCCTGCCAGGATTGCGGTTACTGCAATGGTGAAATTTTGGATGTGAAAAAAATCACAGAAGTCTGTTTGCATTAGAATAACAAGATAAAGAACCTCGTGGAGGCTTGCGGGGGACTCAAATGAAATGCAGTTGTGAACAGATTTCTCTCACTCCCTTTCTCACGGGTAAGACGTTGGGGATCTCGAACTGCTGAGCGGAGGAATCACTGGAAGAGCAGAAAGGATTGGAGACGCGGAGCTCGGCCACGACTTTGGGAAGGGGATAGGAGATGCCAGCAGGAAGCCGGAGCAGGGCAAACCTGTGGAAACGGCTGGTCTCTGTTCTTTTTTCCCTGCCATCAGGTTGTTTTGCAGGCACTGCAGTCTCAGTTCTGTGCCAGCCTGTGCGGTTTTCTCTCCTGTCCCCTCCTCGGTCACCCTGGGTGTTTGCTTGCTGGCTTCCAGCCCGCTTGGCCGTGCTTGGAGGTGGTACGTGTGAACGTGCAGTGCTGGCACTCGGGGGCCAGGGATGAAATCTGTGCCCAAAAGGAGATACTAAACAAATAACAGGTTTTTTTTTTTTTTAATTTATTTATTCTGTGTCGGAGGCTTTTGGCATAGTACAAATTTGGTGGAGAAACAGAGCTGCTGGGCAGTAGTTGCTGCCTTCTCCGTAAGACCAGGCGCAGGGAGTAATGCGCACTGTAGGAGCTCAGGCGATGCTGCTGTCACATCCAGAAGAGCTCCCCGTGCCCGACGTGTCCCCTTCCCCACTCAGCCACGATAAACCCGACCCTGCTCTGGGATCGGTGAAGTTAACCCCGCTTTCTGCTTGTGATGCAATGCAGATGAATAAAAGTCTGGGTTATCTCTGAGGGTACTGGCAGGGGATGACCCGTGATAACGTGGGCACGTTTGGCGCTCTGTTCGTGGAGTAAATGCTGGGGAAAGGCATCGAGTGGGTTGAGGAGCAGTTTATTGGCAATAAGTGGTTTTACGGAGGCAGCGTTTTGATTCTGTCCAGCTATTGAAGGAGTAGGTGGCCTCCTCCAGATGTTCATGCTCCAAGAGACAAACCTAAAGGTGAATTCTTCTTTTGTGTTTGATACATACCATGTGCTAATTCTTCAAGGTGCTGTGGTTTGCGTTTGTAATGCTGACAGCCGAGGGCTGGATCCCACAGAATGGGAATGCGCTTGCTCTGCGGCAGAGATCCTTGCCCGAGATAGAGCAGGGAGCAGCGAAATCCCATAAGCTTGGGCAGAGTTTTGACTAGTTTTTGGAGTTTGTGGAAAGAGAGCTTGTCCAAATGTTCGGACTTGGCTGAGAGGTCACAGTGTTGGATCACTGCCCTCGGTACTTTTTTCTTCTGAAGTGTTGATAATTATGCCCTCTTAGAGGGTGGCATGATTATTTTTCTCATAGGTGGGTCTCGAAAAGCTCAGTTGGGTTTAACACCAATTTCTCAAAGTACGTAAAGGCTTTTGCAGCTTTTATTTTAAAAATGAAAGCATATCTGCTCCTCAGTCCTCTGGTGCACCTCAGCCATCAACGGCCCCAGGAGATGACCTGGATGCCTCCACGAGGGTGCAGTCTCCCACCCGCAGCTGGAGCCCCTGGGCTGGTGCGTGGGGTGGAGACTCATCAGCTTGGTGGGGCGAAGGGGGACATGGCTCCGTCCCTTGATGCTGCAGTGTGGGGTGTCACCTTTCCTGGAAAGTTCCTCCCCACTCTGCTCGCGTCTGCGTTCAGAGTGGACCCAGATGGGTTTGTTCCTGGTGCTGATCAGGGTTTTTGGATCACCAGAACTGAGAAAGCTGCCGGCCCCAGCCCAGCTGGGCTGTTTATTTGCTGTTGTTTTGCTTTAGGCTGTGTGGTTTGGGTTTTTTTTCCCCCCCCTAGATCTATGTTGTTGCAAGCCTTGAGACTTGTATAAAATCCAGTGAAATGGGGAAAACCCTACGTGAAAAGAGGAGGAAAGGGTTTCGGTTTGGGTCCTGTGTGTGCCACTGCCCTCTCCTGGGGAGTGCTTTCCTGCTCAGCAGCACACTGGGCTCCCTTGGATCTCGCACAAATTGCTACTGAATATTGGGATATTTGACCAGAAGCTTGTTGTTGTGGGGTTTCCTATCTCTGAACTGCCTTGATCTCAGCGGGAGGAGTCACTGGTGCCAAGAGGACTTCACGGAGGCATCTTCTCCCCTGCCCTACTTCTCCCAGCTATGGGACTACCTGGTCTGGTGTGGTGTCCCTCAGCCTGCTCCCCCCACGCTTGCTTTGCCGGGATTAGGAGGCTCCTCTCCGCTTGGGGGGTGCTGAGTGGCCGTGCCGGGGGCAGCGCAGGCAGGGACGGAGGGCAGCGCAGGCAGGGACGGAGGGCAGCGCACGCTGGGGCTGGCAGCACCATACGGATGAGCTGGGCACTGCAGGCGGGGTTACAGGGCTTGGTACCTACTTGTGCTTTGACGTGATGGCATCCAACAACCTCGTGTGTATTTGGATGCTCACACCTCTGCCTTATCGGAGCATCACCGTGGCTTGTCTGAACCGACACCGCTCCACACTAGAGTCCCCTCTTGCTCGGAGCAGGAGGAGCCCCTCATGTCCTCGCTGCCACGTGCATCTCCAAGGGGCATGATGAAGAGCAGCGAGGCGGGCAGCACGACTTCCAAGTGCCATGGGTTTGTTTTAAGTTGTGCAAGAAAGTGGTGTCAGATGCCAACTATTTGTTTACTTCTTTTAAGGTCTAACATAATGAGTTTGTTTACAAGGCTTCAGATAGACCAGAAGGAACCCATCTGATTATTTGGAGAGCATAACCTCTCAAACCATTGCTTACACAACAGAATGACCTGGGTAGCTTTTGCACCCTGGGTTTTTTTATTAAAAAACCCTGAACCTTAGTCTTCCAGTCCCGAAGAATAATTGTATTGTCTCATCATTTGTTGTTGATTCTCTGTTAAATTCTTGTGGATCGTTTTAAGTGTATAATTTGTGGCAATACTCTGTGTTGTGGTGGACCAGGTAAGGCATTAATAACAGTCCATGTGTGGTCACTGAGGAGGTGAAGAACCTGCAAAATGGGTCGGCAGTCTGGGCCAGGCTTGGAGAAAAGAGCTTTGTGCAGGTTCAAGGGCAAGAGCAGCTGTGAATAGAGCTCCTTGTGTTTTCTTTTAAATGCTGAAGTGCATAACTGAATTAAAAAAACGCAAAACCCTGTTCCCTGTAATTTTGTCTGTTGCTGTATTGTTGGGTAAAGCGAGTATGAATATCACCCCGGCTACTCTTTGTACGGGAATGTGTATTGCATCTCTTATTTAAGAAATAAAGACACTGGGGATGTGCTGCTTGCAGTAACTGCTTCTTTAGCTCCCGCAATTTCTGATCGCTACCTGACTGTGCCTTCAACAGAAGCTGTAAAAATCCTTATAAAAGTTAGGTATAGGATAACCCTTGTGAGTACTGGAAGGATTTTGAGCCCCGATGTTCTCCCGTCTCTTAAATTGTCTGTGTGCAACTGGATTCCCCTGTCATCCACGCCTATCTGGAATCCTTTTAAGTTCTTAGACTCAGTTTTACTTGGAAATGTCTGCAATGTGTCACTTGTTGTGTTTTTATTATAATATTTTCTTTTGATTTCTTCTGTTTGTAAAGAATCTGAAGCCTCGCAGATTAATGGAGAACTGTCCTTGAGTTTTGGGAATGTGGGAGTTATTTTAACTCCTGCTGTGTTAACATCTGTGCCCATCGTGCACTAGGACTGGACTTCACAGGATGCCTTGGTCATCTCAATTCTTACTATATCTGGGGTCAAACATTGCCAGTATTATTAGATCCATGGGACGAGATGGACACCCATCCTTTGGTGTCTTTTAGGGTCTTGTCTTACGCTTCTCACTGGCCTCCTGGAGCCAAGCGATGCTACTTGCACGGCCTCTACTACCGCTACTGGCAGAGGAAGGCTTGGGTGCATGCTGGCAATACCTCTCCTCCTTCCTCTTGACCAAGGATTGCCCCTGTCCTCCCTGGCACTGTGTCAGAACAGAGTTGTGGTGCCTGTCTCTTCTTCGGGGGTCTGCTCTTCACTGATCCTACCTTGTACAGGTGGATTGGAGTAGGTCATCTCCAGACCTCAGTGGTCCTATGATCTGTGCCTTGTAGGAGTGTTATGGGCAGTTTGTCCCTCTGCTGTTGAGCAATGAATGTGGTTAGACCGTGTGGTACATGGTGGACAGGGGCTGGACTGCATGGGATGATGTCCGGGGGACCCAAGGGTGTTGTGGTGGAGTTGGCAGCTGCTTGATATCACATTCACGTAGACTTGGGATCCTACCACAATGTCATTGTGTGGTCCGTTGCTGCTTTCTGAAGACAGTGTGTGTAGGGAGGAGGACACTCCACCTCCAAACCCTGGTGATCCTGGGTCCAGAAGGTCAGGAGCCTTGAGTTGATCGGCGTTTTGAAATACGGCTCTTGCGAGACACTGAAACACCCCTGCCTGTTGTTGATTTGCACTCTGTTTATCCCCTTCCTGTGGCTTTTAAAAATCTCATCATCCCACTAAATTGTCTGAGCCTTTACTTCTTGTTCTGTTCTTGTTTCAGTCCTCATGGGAGGAAGCTGGAAAGCCAATCTTTTGACTTTTTATCATGTTACTTCACTGATTAGTGTTTATTTCTTTTATTTTTTGTTTGTTAATGTTTCCCTGTTGTGGCTGCCTCTTAAGTAGAGAAAGCTTCATTAAGCCTTTAAATTCCTAATTGGTGGCAGGGTTCTGCTGCTATAAACCGTTGTTCCGGGGGAGCTGGCCGGTGTCCCGACGGTAGTGCTAAACTTGACTTCAGAAGAGTTGAAATTACGGAGAGAGACTTCCCTGGTACGGCTGAACTGAGAGCACTGGTTTTTTTGGTTTTTGCTTAGGTGATGGGAGACTCGAGATGAGTGTTCACCACTGTTCCTCTACTGAACTTGTAAGATTATAAACCAGAAAATATTCATAGATGTCATCTTGTTTCTGGCAGTCTGTGCCGATCCGGCAGAGGTAGAGGTGGGTGCTGTGTGAAGGTGCCGGTTTGAAGAGCGCCTTTGAAGATACTTCCGTCAGGAACCAGCTGCTGACCCGAAGGATCAGAACAGCCCCTCTCCTGGGGAGTTTGATTTAGTTTCAGATGAAGCAACACATGGTGGGAAATGCTGAGCTGGAGAGGGAGGCGGCAGTAACGTTGAACTGGATTAGCTACGCGGACACCACTCAGCTGCTCCAAATTCTTTTTTAGGAGCTGATGTCTGTTTCTGTTCTTAATAATCGCTCCTATTGCATAACTAAATGTTTTCCTGTTTTGATGTCTATTAAAATTATAAATTGCAGAAAGCGACCTGGTGCAGCAGCTTGTGCACAGAGCACAAACCTACTTCCAGTGTTCACTTACGTAACTATACGTATTTATAGGTAAAATCATTCAACCGTTCTGGGTTTCTGTGTTCCCAGCAGGATTTGCCAAGGAGAAGCCAAGGAGAGGTGGCAGACGGGGGAATGAGGAGTTTGTATTTAGGGAGGGAAAGGTCAAGAAAAGACGGGCGAAAGGAGGCCAGAACAGAAGAAACCACGGCGGAGCAAAGTAAAATAAGGAAGGCTGCCGTATGTTTTTAGGAAGCTGTTGCCAAACCCCAGTGTCTGTATCTCTCTTGGCTACCAACAAAGGTATCTGTGTTAGAAATGAAAAACATCGACGCTGTCATTATATTTGTCTTGGAAAAGCAATCCAAGAAAGGTTTGTTACTGTACCTTGTGCCTTGCACCCTGCTGTTTCTGATGACTTGTAGTAGCTCAGACCTTTTACCTCCGGCTTGGAAAGCAACTTCATCTCCTGCTTTCCTGGGAATTTTAACCATCTTAATTCCTCTTTTTTCCCCGTCTTTGCACCACTTTCTTGTTGTACCTTATACCTTTAAAAATTCTTACTGCACTCTTGCTGCAGGAATTGAATTTCTTGGCATCTAAATTATAACTTATAACCTTCTTGGAGGGGGACCAGGCAGCTGTTAATATTTACTACAGACACGTCTGCAGCACATATTACTTGCTGCAGAAATATCTGCAGCATTTTTTGTTATCACCTTTCACGATCAGACTTTGCACTGGAGCAGATGCAGGATGCTCGCACAGTTTTCCCGTGGGCTCTGCAGTAGATCTGTACCCTTTGGCAGAGGAAGGTGGCTTCCGAACATCTCTAGCTACGTCTACAAGACTACAGGTCTCTGAGCACATTCGTAGAGGATCTTCCCACTTCAGGTGCCGCAGAAGCGGTGCAGAACTTCTTTAGAGTTTGGACCGCAGGCTTGAAAAAATGGCCTTGTATGAGGAGAGCAGTGCAGAAGATGGTGAAACCGTGAAGACCATCTTGGAAGATTGAGACCTAGCAGCCCGGCATGGTGCTACAGGAGGAATATCCTACTGCCCTTTGGTTCCTAACCTGCAATATCCATGGCCTTGTCATCTTGCTGAGGGAGATTTGTGGATTAAAACATTTACTGGGAACCTGGTGTGTGGGTGATGACAGCTGCAGGGGATTATATTGGAGGGACTTTAGAATTTTGAAACAGCTTTGACAAAAATGTGTGGCCAGAGAAAAGGCCCTCGCGTCCTCCTGCAGCCTTGTTGCTCAGCACTTATCCTTTTTAGTATTCCAAAAGGATAAAAAAAGAAGCTGTTCATTTAATTTCCTTCCTTTGAAGAGCCAAAACCAACAGTGTAAAACCAGACACATGTCAGGAAAGAAGCCTTTTCAACCCCTCACCCCCCTCCAGGAAAGACGTGATTGCTGACATTTTCCTTTGGGTTTCTGCTGTTAACCTGGCTAATCCTAAACAAGAGCAAAATTAGCAAATTAACCTCAGGACATGTTATACACATGTGTCTTACCATTGGGGAAATATATGGCATTCTCTGCAGAAGTGCTATTTTTAAGAGCAGCATGCGGAGTGACACAGCTGGGGAAAAGTTGCTCTTTGCTGGTTGTGGTGGGCAAGCTGGCAGTGATAAGCTGTCAGGAGGCACATGGAAAGTTTGCCTTCTAGTGGTCCCAAGTGCTTTTCATAATTGCTTTTGTTTTTCCTGTCCTGACGTGACCCTGTGTTGACCCTCCTTTGCGATCCCTCAACTTCTCCGTGGAAATTACAGCTGTTGCGAGTGTCCTCCTGCACCTCGTTGGCCGCTGCCTGGAGCCATGCAAGTGGAACAGCGGAGGACAGGATGGATGAGCAGAACGTGGAAGTGCAACCACGTGGGGTTGCTGGCTTGCTTTGGGCATCGCTGCTGGAAAGAAGCGGTGTTACCTTTCTCCTTCTCTTTGTTGCCCTTACGTTGTGGGTAAATGAAGAGAAGTTAGCTGAAAAATGGACTTGGGGGGGAGGAGGAAGGTGTTTGCAAGTTGGGTGTTGTCTTTGGTCAGGTTCATCATGTGAACTTGCCCAGCTTTGGTGGGAGTGGGGGGGGGTCCCCACTGCTCTGGTTTGGTTCTGGTTCTTCTGATTTAAGTTGACTTTCAAGCTATAGCCTGAGCAACTGCCTGAGGTTTGGGGTCAAGTCTGGGAATGTCCTTCCAGAAACCTGCTCCTCCTTAAGAGCATTTCTAACCTTGGATTGTCTTCTGTTGGCGCTGCCAGGTGATTTTTGCTTTTAAACCCAAGCCTGTCTTTGGAAATATTAAGAGGTTTTGGAACAAACAAACACTGCTGGGCAATGTGACAGAAGGTTTGGAGGAAGGGAAGAAGTCGGTAGCGAAGTGCTACGTGTGTCTAGGGGCATTATATAGGTGCGTGACCTCTTGATATACAAGTTGCTTTTTCCTCTCTGTTTTGGGAGCTTAAAAATGGTAGAGGAAGGGAAAAAAGCGGCATGTGACTATAGAATTGCAAACAAGAGTAACTGGGCAGGAATAATTTCAGTAATTATTGATCTTACAGAGTGATGATAAGGCTCAGTTTTAACACAGAACATTTTCTGAGATGTCTTAGAGAAAGGAAACCTTGTAAGAGTCTTCTCTTCTCACCTAGGTGTAACTGGGAGCGTAGGGCAGTATTAGCAACACCCGCTTCTACAGTGCTTAAGCCAAATTCTGCGCTTAGTCTCCCAATGAAATTAATTCTATTTAGTGTTGCAAATTTGAAGGCAAGAGTTGAGTCTGTGCTTAAGTTAGGATTTCACTGTCACCAGGAGGCTTTTAGAAGGAGTTTGTTTCCAGCATTTCTTGCAGCAAGCGATGGCGTGGACCTTAGGCCGTGGCAAGTAGCGTGGTGCAGATGGTGTTTGAGGAAGCTGCTTTTGTCCAGTGCTCTAATGATTTTATTTAAAGCTTTCTAGTTTGCTGGTGCCTCGTTAGATATTAGAGCTGTGAACTGCTGCGTCCGTACCCGTGTATCTTCAGAAGCAACACCACCAGCTTGCAGAAGTTGGAGAGCCCTGGTATGAGAGAAGAGATTAAAAAAAAAAGTTAAAAATTTAATCCCAGGTCAATTCAACCTTTGCAGAATTCACTTGTACAGACTAAATACCTGTAAATCCCATCTGATTTCTGAAAAGGAGTTGCCATTGTCCAAAAATCAAATGAATGTCTGAATCATACAGGATAAACTGGGACTAGTTCAGCTGAACAAATAATGCTTCTCTATAAAATGGAGCGCAATAACATGCAGAGGATTGGAAAAACATGTCAGTGACCAAGAAAAATACTATTGCATCCATATTAATTTTTCATTTTCAGTTAGAAGAGAAACTGTAAGTCACTATTAAACTGTATTTCAAAACTTTATATTCTTTTTAATGCCTCGATACAGCAAACCGTGACTATTTAGGAAAGTGCTTCAGCATGCTTAAGTCACCTTTCGGGGAAATTAAGCCCATGCTTAAAGTTGAGTTCGCTCCTAAGCACATTGCTGATTCTGAGTTCCAACATCCCAAATTACTGAGGCTTGCTGGAAAATAGCTTAAATTTGGCATTAGATTGAAATTTTGTTTTAGAAAACAGTAAGAGCAGCAGAAATATTTCCACTGTGTTCTTAAAATATGGAAGAATATTGTTTTATAGAAAGCTTTTATTGCATTGTCTGCAGCCTGAGAAAATCCAGAACAGCAAAATCACAAATAAGCGGTATTGATGTAGCTCGCTAGCAGTAGGATTTTTATAATTCTTCATGTCAGTCTGAGCATAATATATAGAGTGCACACAGTATGATTTTAAAAACAAGGTCCCTTGCAGCTTTAAATAATTATTTGAAATAAAAAAAAAAAAAAAGAAATTAAACCAGCTTTCTTCCATCTCACTTATTCAGTCCATGCGCTCGCTTGCTGTCCCTGGGCGGGCAGCGGGGATTAGTGGTGCAGGGTGCGTTACGGAGAACGAAGCTCTTGCTCTGCTCTTCTTGCCCAAGATTAAAGTATTCAAGTTTCCCTAGTGGGTTTTTCTCACTTTAAAAAATAAAAGAAAATAAAAAATTAAAATGAAACAATTTCTCTGTAATAGGGACTTGTTTACAGGAACCCTGCGTTGGGAGACTTTGGGGCTCTAATTCGGGCTGTCAGAAGATGCGAAGCGTCGGTGGTTGCAACGGGGTTGGGAACAGCAAGAGCCCGGAGGTCCTCTGGTCGAAAATTGAAACGTTACAGAACTGTTGAGAAGCCTATGAGGGGAAGGGAAAGAAGAGAAGGTTTGGGGTGTTTGGGGTATTTGGGGAGGGGAGTGTTTAGTGGATGGGATTGATGGTTTTTATTGTGCCGAGCTCCCTAGGTCTACTAGCAGGAGCCCACTGGCAGCGTGGGGGGCAGAGGCAGAGCTGCCGGATGCTGGCAGCGGGCGAGTCTCCTGCTGCCTGAAATTCCCTCTGGGATTTTCATGCCTTGCCGGTGGCTGACAGCCTGAGTCTCCGTGCTGCTGAGATGTGTCTGGAGGGAAAGTTCAAACCGTTGATTCCCATCTGGTTCAGCGGCAGGGGACCGGGAGCGGGGGGTCGGACTGCTGACGGGGCCGGTAATGAGATCCGGGGTCATCGGTCCTGCTCCTGCCTTTCCCAGGGGCTGGGCGAGGGGGGTTCTAGCGAGACAGCACGCTGGATCGTCCAGGGGGGATGGCCCCATCTGGTACGCACAGCTCTTAAGCAGTGAGAATCTTGTATTTTGAAGCAGTGTCAGGGCTTAGTGCTGCCTCTGCCTTTGACCCGGGATGACGGAGGAAAAATCTTCTGCAGGGGAAAGAGATAAAAGCAGGGCTGCTCGCTGTTCCTCTGCATCCAGTGTGGTGCCCAGGATCAATCCCAGAGCAGCCGGAGCACGTGCACGCAGACGCTTCTCAGGCTGCCTTGGGAGAAGGCATCTCTCCAGATGGCCCTTCAAGGAGTGTCGTGTATTTATGGTGCCATACACAGACCAGCAACGAGCCTTTTCCAGGCGGTGCCGAGGGCTTGGTTGTCTGCAGCTGTCTTAGCAATAAGTATCGCTGTCTCTTAATCTCCGTTCTATGGAAACGCGCAAGCTGAGATAGCGAGTTCATCGTACCAAACCCAAATGTCAGGGTTTTGCTCGCTGTTCCCACAGTCTCTGCTGCCTCTGGCTACAAAGTGATGAGCGAGACAGTAGCCTTGCTGTGAAAGAGCAGCAAGGTGTTTAGCAGATTTTTGGCTCTCCGCTTCTTTCCAGGCTGCTTGGCTGCCTTTTTTAGTCAAAAGGTTTGTGGATTTTATTTTGCCTGCCCCCCACAGTGTCCGTCCGTTCCAGACATGTGTCTAAACCCAATTTGACATTGCTCCCACCAGCAAATGTTACTGTGTTCCCCGTCACTCAGGAATTTGGCATTTAGCAGTGACGGACACATCTCTCTTGCTCTTTACCCAGACGGCACGTAGGCAACTGCGTCCTCTCCTTCTCTTCCATGTGACAACTGCCGAGTAGCAGTAGACGAGCTTCCCACCCTGTGAGATGAAGTATCCTCTGAAATCTCAAGCATCTCGGCTTTGCTAACATGAGCAAGAGGTCCAGTAAGTGAGCTCCTTAACTAAAAAACCTCCCCGACCTAGGAGCTCTCTCCCTAGAACGTTTTTCTCATGGAGTGGTGGGAAGCTTGGGCAGGTAGGCTTTCTTCCTGAAGACTTCAGGAGAGCTTTGCGCAGCCTGAATTTATCCGCGAACCTCCCAGTTATAGATGGACAATCTAAAACAGACTGGAAGTTGTTGGGAGGTTAAAGAGATTTTTAACGTGGCTGCAAACAGACCCGGGCAAAATGAAGTCAACGAGGGTATTAATTTGTGTGTGCTGGGGAAAGCGCTCTGCTGCTCTGCAGCTTGTGCTTTCTGCAGGGTTCTGGAGCTGTAGCTCGCTCTCACGTGAAGCAGCTTCTGGGAATGCAGAGATATGAAAGCTGCCGTCCAACATCTACATCAGATTGCAATAAATTTTTATTCCTCCTCCTATTTCTCACTTCTGAAGTTGGGAACAAAAACAACTTTGTATAAATTATGTTCCTAAAGGAGACTTAACTTCCTACTTTGCTATTTATAGATGGCTCTTTCTTCATGCATATGGATAGCAGCTTTATTTTCTCATCTTCAGTAGCTTCTGTTTGATCTCATGGGTGCTCCTTGTGCATCTTCAAGGAATGCGGCTGAATAATTTATCCATTCAGGACTCTGAAGTCTAAAATTATTTCTGGAGTACCTTAGATTTGCACATATATATGAGGCTTCAGAAGTTCAGGGTCTGCGTGGAAGACTAGTGCCACCTGGTTTTGTCATTGTCTTCAAAGGACATTAAAAAGACAGAAAGCCAATCATGGAAGGGTAAGAATAATCCCATGAAAATTGGAGCCAGTTGGGAATGTTGACTTTTGACCATAAAATATGTTTCTCTGGGCTACGGTTTGAAACCAGTTTAGATATTCCTGTTATCCTCAGTGTGTTTTACCCCTGTATCCAGCTTGAGATTTTGTCAGACCTTGTTTTTTTCAGCTAGTCAAAGAAAACCCAATCAAATTTGGTTTACATCTTCACAGCTGTAGTGACGTGGGTTGAGTGACCTCACTGCCAGATGCCAGCTCAGAAGAGCAGCAGACTCATTCAGGGCTTGGCTTAGTCCAAAACATGATGCCATGGGGAGAGAACACAGTATTTTTTGGCTTTGAGCAGAAGCATTCATTTTGGGTAGCTCTCGTCCTGCTGGTGACTGATGTAATGGCATTTTGGTGTTTGTGTACAAGGAGGGGTCAGGTTGTCCATGGGGCAACTCCTCTCTTGTGATGAATGAAGCTCCAGCCCTTACTTACCTGATAGGTGCCCTTTGCTGCCTCTGTCCCAGGGTACATCAGCTGTGCCCTTGCCGTAGACTGAGTGTCTTTGCAGCGCGCTCGAGGCGAGATGAATTAGAAACTGCTGTTGCAGAAGAAATAACCTCTCCCTGGGGCCGGGCGAAGGAATCGGCCTCGTTGGCCATTTGATCTTTTTGCTGACATCTCGAAGAAATGTGGAACAACTTGGATCCCTTCCTAGAGTGGAACTATGTGTCCAGCCAAAAGGTCGAGCCTGCAATACCCCGTTAGCGTGTTCAAGGTTTGTGAAATGTTTTCCTACCCACCAACCGTTATTATCACCTCTCAGGCACTAAAACTTCCTCATGCTTCTCAGTTTTACCCAGACTGAACTCTTGCAGGAGGGTTTGGTTTGCTTCCCGTGCTAGGGCAGGTCTCCTGGTGATTGCCATGTCAAAGCAGAGGTAGTTGTATGAAGCTTTTCTAGAATTTTTTTTTTTTAAAATAAGACAGATACTTCTGTCAGCAGTTGTAGCATCAGCTTCCGGAGTGTATTTGGAAAATAGTCCGTCCTTTGTTAAAATATCATCAGAGCGTCATCTCTGATGCCACCCAGCACAGCCCTGCGTGTTCCTGTTGGACGTGCATGCCTAAATTGATATAAAATTCCCCCAAGCAGGGCTGATACCTTTTTCAGCAGAAGCCTTATCTGTATCTTAATGCCTAGGGGAAAATGCTTGCCCTGGAGTGTCTTGCTTTAGACTTCTGCATTTAAGGAAAGATTCTGCAGTGAACAGTAGCATGGTGAAAACATTGGAAATTTTATTTCTTCAGGTAAGGTCGCTGATGGCGAAGGTTGTTCTTGTGTAGATCAGAAATGACCCTGAGAGCTTTGGTTTACTTTCATTGAGAGAATTCCCTGGTTGCGTGGTGCAGCAGGTTGTTACGGCTTTTCTTTTGTGTGTGTCTCATGAACGCTGTGCTTGGGAGACGTAGATTTACTACCGTTCGGTCAGAGGGAGCTGTGTTAGTTCTGTCCCCGTCAGTGATGTATGGGTTTGGTTTGGATGAGGTGATGATGTTCTGACCTCGTGAACAAAAGGTACATTCCCGGAGATGGGAGCTGTGCTTTGCGGAGCAGCCCCTGCACGCGGAGATACGGGATCTCTGGGGGGGGTGAAGTGGGTCCTTCTAATGTGGTTTTCTGTGAGCTCATTTGCTTCTGTAATTTTTTCAGTTTTCATAGTTCCTTCAAGACAGACTCCATCTCTTAGAAGGGGAATAAAAAGTTGAACGGTTTGATCTAAAATTGAAACATTTTGCAGAGCCTAATTAAACAAAGTCATGATTATTATGTAAAACCCTGTCCCAGGCCTTCAAACAACTTCTTAAATACCAGCTTCGCTTGAGAGCCGTGCCTAATCACCCCTTGAAAGAAGCAGGGAGCAATGGGTGTTGAAAGGCAACGGCTCGAGCTTGGCGAGGGAACCCAGCGACCACAAGTGTTGAAATTTGCACGGAACACGAGGAGGGCTTTGATCAAAACACAGCCCAAATTTCCACAGCTTGGGACTCGACCAAGAGCACTAAGCTAACAACAGTGAAAGAAGGTTTTGGAGAGACTTCAGAGGTTACAACGGCAGTGTCGCAGCCTGTAATCTCAATAGAAAACTGGCTCGATGTAATTAACAACATAACAATGTAATCCATGACGATCCCTTCCTCCTTCTCCTGAGAACCTCTGGGCTCTTTGGGTCCTTTAGCTTCTTCCAAACTGGGTCATATGTTCAACACAGAAGAAGAAGACGACGAGGTTGAGATGTGGCCGGGGGAATGTGGAAGGGATTTTGGCCTGAGCTTTCCGGATGGAAGATCTTGACATGCTCCTCATTTTCTTGATGAAGGACAGCGTGGAAATAGAGCTGCAGAACTTAAAGAAAAATAAGCGTCGTTTTAAGTGTCCTACGCTTAAAAGGCAGGCTTGGGCCAGCGCTCAAAATTATTACTTGCTTTCTCAGCTCTCGCCAAACTGTAACAAAAGTATTTTGTAGCTGCACCAATGGTTGATTCGGTGAATTGGTAGAAGTGGGTATGTAAATGTGATGGCCCAGTCTTGATTATTAGTCAGGCTCTTTAGTTAAGGTAGGGTGGCTTTTTGAGGAGTACTGATGCTCACCCCGTTAGGTAACCTCCAGCAAGATTTCTGAGATGTCAGCAAGTCAGGCCCTTTGATCTGCTGCTACCTTTATAGTTATTCTTAATTCATCTAATGTTTAAGTGGCCTGTAAGTAGGATTAGCAGCAGATGGACATTAGAAAAATGAGGGGTGGCTAAAGAAATACCAATTTATTCCTGAGGCTGGGCCAGGGCACGTGAAGGTGGGGAAGCAGCAGGGCTTGAGCCACCCCATGGGGAGAGACGACTGCTGTGCTGAAGCCGAAGGGAGGAGGACAGCCATCGGCTGAGCATCTTCTAGACGTGACTAGAAATGGGGAGAGTCCTTCTGGATTGCCCTGAGCAGAGCTTTGGGTGAATTTTCTCCCGGTGGCTGTGACTACGAAATGCCTTTGCATCCTCAGCTGAGAAACGTTTGTGTGCTGGTGAACTTTGCTGGCACGGATGGAAGTCAAGTGGGAGTGCGGGTAGTGACTCCAGCACCAAAGGCTTTGCTCGAGTAGGTGGTGGGGTGGTTCTCCCTCCCTCCCTCAATGTTTTAACTGTTTTGAGGGTGTAAAAAGTCATGCTTCTAACTGGCCTTCACATTTCTGAAACAGATTTGGGTTTTTAGAGTCTAAAACGTTAATGTTTAGTGTTTAGCAGACAGACTTATCTAGCGGTCGTGCTGTGCCCGCTGATTCAAGAGAAGCATATACTGTGCAATCAGTAAATTATCCACGTGAGCTTTCTGTGCAGCTGCAGAGAGGAACATTTAATTAATACTGAAGCAATTATCTTGACAAGTCAGTCAAACTCAGAACAATAACATTTTCCCAGTTACTGTGTGGTAGCCAGATGGTAATGCAGGCTGTTATTAAGGGCTTGGCTTGCCACTCTTGAGGTTCCTGGCAGGTGATCAGTATATTTTTCCCATTTGGAGGTTTGGATTTTGGTGTTCTGGGAATTAGGCCCACCGGGATGTCCAGTAGATGTTTCAGTGTGAATGGAAGAGGGTTTTTTTTTATTCCTGCTAGGAAATATTTCTTGCTGTTGCCAGATACCCGGATGCAAATAGAAATCTGTGTGCTGTGGGGTCTGTTTGGCAACAGATGGAAAGCCAAACCAGGCAGGAGGCTTTCCAGAACTTAATGCAGACTCTCAGGATTTGGTGAAGCATGCTGTGTTGGTAACCTCATTGCTGTCTTCCAGTATTGCTGCTGCTTTTGATCACCTCCCCCTGTGCACAAGCCTCCCGGGCTGGTAGTCATCGACAGCGGTGAGATACGTTGGGTTCAATAGGTGGGTCTGGTGCGCCGAGGCTCCGTGCTGTCCAAAACCAGAAGTAATGAGTTGCAAATGGTGAATGAAGTCTTGTCCTGCCAATGTCCCTCATCTGTGCATACGTTGCAGCTTGCATACTGAGGTTTTTTTCTTTTCCTGCTCTGGCCTGTTGACTCTTGGTGAGGGGTTGCTCACGTGGACCTAATGAAAAGTTGCTGTGTGGGTCTGCGGCGTTGCATCTGCAAAGGCAGAAACTGCTGGTGGAGCAAACCCACAGTTTGCTGTTGCAAACGGCCGAAGGAAACTCCTCCAGAGGTAGCGTGGGGGTTGTGGACGTGAGCGCAGTGCAAAGAGTGAGAGTTAGTTGGCTGTGGTTGTCGGCAAGTGCCAGATGCAAAATCTGATGGATGGAGAAGCAGTGAAAGAACCGAGTCTGGTCCCTAGCATGGCCAGGAAGGTCCAACAACTGTGGTCCAAACTTCAGTACCTCTTTATGGGAGAAGGACAGGAGAGGGGCTGTGGGGCAGAGGCTGTGTTCCATGTGCTGCTGGTTGTGTGGGACCTTTCTTCAAAGCTTGGTGTAACCAGGCGTGCTTCTTCTACGTCAAACTTTTTGCCTCAATAGGTTGAACTACTATTCCTGGGTAGTGGAAAAAAGAAATTCAGACTGGCCCCTGATGCGTAGAGCACCGTGTCTCCTGCGTAGGGAGTGTGTTTTCTTCTCCAAAGAGCACGCTGCATGGGGGAATGAGGAGCAGGAGGGAGCTGCCATGGGATGCTCAGACGAGTGACAGCTGCCAGCGTCCCATGACAGCTTAGTGGTGGCACCAGTCCATCCGTGTGTCCTGCCTGTGCTTGGTGCCCTTTCAGCAGACTTCACTCCATTTCCTGACTTTCCTGCTCGATGATGGGACACCACAAGGAAAAGGTGATGCTTTTTCTTGCCTATCTACTCTGCTATGTCTCCATTCGTCACCCGAGTTAATGCTGCAGCCCTGGGGTCCGTGTTTGACCCAGCAGAACCCTTCAGCAACCACCAGAACATGGCAAGAGTTGGAGGGGCTGTGAACCCCTCTCTGGTCTACCTGAGCACTCCACAGTGAACTTCTCGAGAGACACATTCCTGATGGAGGTAGGCCAGATGGTGGATCTGGTTTAAATAAAAGCAGTGGAAAATACTCAATGTTCAGTTTAGCTTGCAAAATTCAAGCAAATTGCTTTTCTGTTGTTGTTTCCCCCCTTTGCCTTTTGCTCCTTTCTTCCTCCTCCTCCTTTCCCCCTTCCCTGAAGTCCAATTTTAATACAGGACTTTAACAAGGGTTAGAATTTTGAGGTACTAAGGAGATGCCCTTTAGTATGCTGAAGTATTTTTTCTGTTTGTTAGAATAACCCCAAAGTTTTAGGAAGGGGATGTGTGTTGGAGATTTGCAATAATCTGTCTTTTACTGTGCGGTTTAGTGCTGACTGTAGGAGAGAAATCCTCGACTGGAGCATTACAAACTCTGGTGATGGGAGCAGCCCTTCCAGAGCAGCCTTTTGAGGTCAGGGAAGGCGCTTCTCTTGGGAGGATTCAACCTCCGGCACTTGGAGATTGGGATCCCGTTTGCTGAGTGCATGGATTAAATCACAGTTGCTGCTCAGGAAAGCTTTGGTAATCCATTAAAAGCTGCATTTGAACAAAATACCCAATTTATTTCTCTCACTGACCCGTGGCTACCTTAAAAGGATGTGTATTTCTGAATATAGACGGTGTTGAGAAGTGTTTAAATGGAAGCACCGAGAACTGTTTTTACCAGCAAATCTTAGTAATTGCTTTGTCTACCACTGATGCGCTCTCCATTTTCCCAGTGATAAAACTGGGCAGATGAAGAGGTTTGGATTCGTAGCTGACTCTTAGAGCAACTCTGTCTTTGGTCTACAGCTTTGAGGTAAATCAGTTGATATAAAAGGAAAGGAAATAAAAGCGATGCCATCTCTAAGGGTGTGTATGCATCTCTAGGGAGTCACTGCTGTGTGAGTTTTTATTTAAGCCCTTGAGGTGTAAACTCTGACGGCTCGGGGCTCCTCAGCTAAGGTCATACAGGATTTTTTAATGACTTGGTATCTTCAAAAGACCTCTCGTGGTCTATCAGTGCTCAGAAACAATTCTTCCTTGCTGCAAGTGCTCTGGACATCTCCTTCTCCGAGACTCCTGTCCGTGCCCATGCTCCAGGATGGCTGGACAACCACCGAATGAGACCTGTTGTAGTATCTGAAGACTGTAATCTTTGTGGAAGTCTTAGAAGGTTCAGGAACTAGATGACAGGAAATCAGATGAAATTGCCACAGGTTTTTTTTTGGGTTGAGTTGCAGAAATGGCACCTGGCAGAGCCACCTCTGTCGCTTGTGAAAGAAGCAGAGGCAGCTCCATCAGCTACGGGTCAGTTGCTTTGTTCTGCGTTTGATGTATGTTTTGCAGTTAGCTTTTCTTGTCTTACTTCCCTCTCTCCCCCTTTAATTTGTGCTTTAAATCAAAGATCCCAATGGCTGCAGTTGTGGGGTTTGGGGAAGTAAGTAAAACAAAACTAGATACGCAACATAAAGGATCCTTCTGTGTTGCCCGCGAGAGCTGGGCTGAGTGGTTACAAGTCATCCATCTCATCTTGGTTGGTTCTCTCCAGAGAAAACCTGTGCCTCGACATTCCCCAGACAAAACCGAGGGAAATGTCTGATTGTAGCCTCTTGACTTCCACAGCATGCTGCAAGGGTAGGGTACCGTAAGGTAAATGATTTTTATGCAGTCGTTTTCTCTAGCGATTATTGGATGTTTGCTTGTTAGAAGGGTCAGAGCATTCACAGAATCCCAGACTGGTTTGGGTTGGAAGGGACCTCCCAGCCCACCCAGTGCCACCCCTGCCGTGGGCAGGGACACCCTCCACTAGCCCAGGTTGCCCAAAGCCCCATCCAACCTGGCCTTGAACACTGCCAGGGAGCCAGGGGCAGCCACAGCTTCTCTGGGCAACCTGTGCCAGGGCCTCAGCACCCTCACAGGGAAGGATTTCTGCCTCACATCTCATCTCCATCTCCCCTCCTGCAGCTTCAGGCCATTCCCCTTGGCCTGTCACTCCCTGCCCTTGTCACCAGTCCCTCTCCAGCTTTCCTGGAGCCCCTGCAGGGACTGGAAGGGGCTCTAAGGTCTCCCCGGAGCCTTCTCTTCTCCAGGCTGAACAACCCCAACTCTCTCAGCCTGTCTCCATAGCAGAGGTGCTCCAGCCCTGGGATCATCTCCGTGGCCTCCTCTGGACTCGCTCCAACAGCTCCATGTCTGTGATTAGTGCACTGCCACTAATGTTTGCAATAGTTACGTATTAATTAATACAACAGTGAGTCATCTCTGTCAGATGCTGCTTATCTACTGTTGCTACCACTAATGAGGAAAAAGTAGAAGCTCCAAAGTGAGCTGCCGTTAAGGAAGGACCATAAAGGACTTGGGAACAAAAGCATTTAGGAGTTGAAGGCAGCAATGCTTGAAGAGAAGCAGCGTCTCACCGTAGAAATTGGTGTAAGGTGGGAACGAGCAGCATCTGTGCTGGATGCCATCTTCTGTGGAGCCGTTTGGAGCTGGCTCCTTCAGCATCCCGCATCCCTGCGCCTTGGGTGCGAGGTTTACGTCGGCAAAGCCAGGGCTGGAGGAGCGGAAGGTGCAGAGCAGCAGCAAACGGCGCTTGGGGGGGGACGTAAGGGAAATAATTAGGAATTGCTATTTAAAACCAAACCAAATAGAAAAACCCCAACCATGTGGAGAGGTGCTGGAGCTGTGATACTCCAAATATTTGGAAGTAAAAATAGCTGTATTGAAATTATGTAGCGTTTGATCCACAATTTCCTTGCAGTTGGCTGCATCAGGCAATGGATCAGAATAGAAAGTTTTAAGGGAAATAGTGGGGGTTTTCCCTTGTTCTGGAGTTTTAGCTGTACCTTTGACTTCCACACATTTTTCTGTTTTTCTTTGACCAAAACGATTTACTAAAAAGTTGCCCTGACTTTGCTGACTTGTTGTATACGACCGGCATTATTTCACTATAGACACCGACCACTTAAAACTTGATGAATTTAAAGTCCCTGCATCTAACTGTGCCCCTGGGTGCTGTGATCCCTCAACATCAACGTTAGTTTTGAGTAAATGGATAGGAGATTTGAGACCGTAGTAACCAGCACTGACATTATACTCTTCTCTGTATTTGGAGGGAGGCACCAAGGTGACCCAGAAATCTATGAACTTGTCTCTTGGCCACTAAAAATCTGTTGATGCTTATTAGTTTAATTTGTGTCTTCCTAAATTACCATCTGAATATTTGCTTTCTGACCAGCAGAATTTGTGGTGTGGTGAGGGTAGGACATGGAGCGAGACAAGAAACAGCCCGGGGAAATGAGAAACTTCAAAATTGTCGAAAGTGAAGGTTGCTCACATCAGATTCAGGATTTTTTTCTACGTCTGGCAGAAAAGATGGCAATAATGTCATCTGTAGGCATACTGTCTTAGGTTGCCAGGCGGGTAGAGGTGCCCCCCTAAGATCCCGAAAATCAGGCTAAGCTGAAAACTCCTTAATTTGTTCTTGAATAGGCTGCCAGCTCCCGCAGACCGGCAGCGGCTCAGATGTCCCTGGCGCGAGGTCGAAGCCCTTTTTGCGGTGGGTCGTAGCGAAGGACCTGCTTCGGTTCTGCATTGTCACTCCGTCTTCAGCCCTTGGACCTTGGTGTGGGTTTCCGGGGTAAGGTTCTGTGCGTCAGGGGCTTTGCAGTAGTAAAGGTTAAAGAGCGCCTTGCAGAGAGGTAAGCTCGCTCCAGAGTGTCCCGTGCTTACGATACGCTCTTTAACGCTGTTACTAAAGGGGTTATTTATTGGCTGTGAGGTTGAAGCTACTGATGGCGGTGTAGCCCGGTGAGCGGGGAATGAGGATAATTACCAGGAAACTATTATGTGGCCTTCAGCAAAACTGCTCTCCCTTCTTGGCTGGTTGTGCTGCAGATCTCGGAAGGAGACCTCATTCCTCACCGTGCCTGGAAGAGAGAGATTGCGGAGTAAGCGTTTTCCCGTACGGAGGGCTGAGCGCTGGCGTGTGCCGAAGGGGTGGGTGTGCGGTAGCTGCCTTCACTGGACATGACTCAGAAGCCCTTCTGAACCTCCATTCTGTTAGTTTTTTGTGTTTTTTTTTTTTTCTTCTAGTAAGCCATGTGAAATAACGATGTGCTTTGTTCAGCACATGGCACAGTGCACGCTTACTGCTTCCATAAGACATCTGCAAAATACTTGACCAAAAAAATGATTTTTGACTGCATGGGGCTTTTGCAACTTCAGAAACGTATAACGTAGGTGGTGGACTGGGGTCCTGTGTATCTGGGAACCTCAGCGGCAAGCAGGGGAGATGTGGCAATTTTTTTCAAGGGACTGAATAAGGTATTGGAATGTCACCAATACTTGTTGTATCCGGTATCTTGGAAGAGCACCAAGCATTAAAAAAACACCGATCTAACGATAGGGTCTGTTTCAGATGAATATCTGAGTTCTTTTCAGGGGTAAAGTTCTTGATTTATTAATTGCATGTCATTCATGTCTGTAATCGCAAATCAGAAGTCTAGTCTGGAAGGTGCTTCTTGTGTCTTGTGACTTTTTTTCATTTGGAATTTTGTAGGCTTTTTTTTATACCCTGTTAGCCCGTGATCATCTTTTTTCTCTCTTCCATTTCACTGTGTTTAGGAGGATTTTTCTGTTTTATTTGCTGCTAGGAAGATTTCCTGAGATGCAGTCTGAGAGCTGCTGGTCTGAGTGCAACATTCAGCACTTCAGCTCTCTCTTAAGGCACCCTTAAAGAACCCCAACCCAAACCCCAACAACTCCAACACTCAAAAAAGCTTCATCCGAAATACATTCCTGCACTGTTGTGATTAGAAATTACGGTCTACTTGATTTCGAGACATCTGTTTTACTCTCACAACCAGTATTAGACTGAGTTAGGAATTCTTGATTTTTGTCTGACAAGTTTTCTTCCTCCCCTTCTCTTTTTTAATTTTGTTTTTATGTATTTATTTATTTTAAGTTTAGGTGGTAACTTTTAAGTTTGCTGCCGCTTATTACTGAAAATGGTGGTAGAAAAATAATTTCCTTTCCACCTTAGGAGGAGGAGTAATATAAGAGAGTGTAGAAATAAAATTGAATAAAAACTTTGAAGGCCATCCAGGACACAAAGAAGGGTTAGTTTCTTTGAAGATGTGGAAAATTACAGTTCAGCTGGAAACCTCAGTGAAAACCAGTTGGAAAGTATTGTTTATCAGAAGTGCTGACCAAATGTGAACTCCAGGTCAGGTCGCTGAATGCTGGGTGGTAGCTCCCGAAAATCACGCAGCGGGATTAGTAGTAGAATTGAGTTGGAGGCTTCGCTTTCGCCCAGTTTTGGTGGGGCTCTGCTTGTATCGTGCAAATATGTGGGAATGTGGATGTGGTCGGTGATGTGTGAAGTATGTTCTCAACACATGCCTGGGAAAAATCATCCAGACTTAACGTGAAGCAGAGGTGCGTGGTTTGGGGATGTGTCCTAAACTGGAGATATGGGAAGAAGGAAAGCGAGGAGGGAAAATAAAAATGTATTTCTTATTCACCTGGTGTGCATTCTTTCCACCAGATCTTGAGCTGTCTGAAAACTGCGAGCACTCTGTCAAAGGTTATCGAGTGGGTGCAATTATATTTATGGTTATTCTTTAATGATGGATACAGCCTTGTCCAATCCCCATCCTCACATTGTTCTGGAACCTCCTGAAGCTCCAGAAGATCTTTACACCTGTTTCCTTCTGTTGGGTTTAGTCTTGGCGTTGTTTGTTACTGCTGCATCTTCTGTATCAGAGCACAGGATTGCTCAGTTCCCATGCAGCTCATTTTCCCCTTATTAAATGGTTTGTTGTGATGGCTGATCTGCTGCTCATTTTATTGTAATGAAGAAAGAACCAGAAAAGTCTTCCTCCTGCGGAGCATTAGTCTTTCTGTTGTCACATGAGATGAATGTTAAGTCCTTCTGGTCATGCGTGGCTTTTAAATGTCTTCTGATCGCTCTTCATCAGTGAATCTGGTTTCAGCCAGGCATGGTTATCCCCACAGCTTTGAAGAACGTGGCAGATAAGTTGATGTGAGCTGCTGAAGGACACGGTGGGCTGGTTTTACAGATATACTAAGGAAAGGGTGAAGTTAGAGGCTCCTTTGGAGACCCCTCTGGCTATGTAGGGTCTCTGGGTAGGATGGAGTAAAGAGAAACCTTTGGTGTGAAATCAATTCCAGTGGACCTTAGGGTGGCCTAAAGGAATGAGCTTCCTTATGGCCAAAATTCATAGGGGAACAGAGGGACCTAGGTTTTTTCGTCTGACAAATTAGAGGAGAACACCTCTGCTTGGAGTGTTATCTCGTTAATAAAATGTTTAATTCATCTTCTGACCTGTCCTCCCCAGTTGCTGCATCTTGCAGGACGTAGAATAGTACGGTTCAGGCAAAAATTGCCAGCGAGCCACGTCACGAGCACTACCGAACGTACTCGTGGCAAGCGTTAATTTTGTTTCACCTGCAAAACATCACTTTATGCAGCACCACATTTGCCTTTGAGCATCAGGGGTTTATACAGAGGTTGTCCTAATATTGCTGGAGTTATTTGTGATTTTGTTGTACAAAGATGCGACGATTGGAACCTTCATCAGGATAAGGGTTAGGAAACAGGAATTTAATATCTTTAATTTATCAAAGAAGATGATTGCGACCTCTACTTCTCTGGATGTCTGTTAGGAAACGCTGATAGTAGCTACTGGTTTAGTGTAAGCGGCCAGAGGTTCGATAAGGTGCAGTGGTGAAGGTCAAAGCTGGGTAGAGGCCTGGGAGTGGAGGTAATGAGCTACTGGATTTGTGGTGGACATTGCATCATCCCTGGAAAACCTTTAAAATCAGAACGACTTGTTTTTTCTAAAAGCTTTATGTTCCCGTTCAACCTTGAAGTTGGTGTTAATTAGCGGACGACTCCTCGTCTGCATTGTTAGAGATGTCAGACTACCTGACTATTGTGATCTCTTAAAATCTTATGCCTATAGGAATAATAGATTCATTCTTCATGTTTTTCTTCTTGTGGCAAAGACCAATTTAAAAAAAAAAAAAATGAGTTTAAAGAAAAAAATAAGTTGAGCAGAGCTCCGGCAGCCAGGGATTTTGGTATTCTGATTTTGACTCTGATAGCACTCGTTGTGTGGCCTTGGGCGAGTTATTAATCCATGTGTGCCTCAGTTTGCCAATTTGTCCGATCCGGATAACTTCACTCACCTAATAGCATGACATGTTTTTAACATGCTGTTAATGTAAATGTGGAATAATTACGACCTTTTTATGGCTATTTTGTTTATGACAAAGGAGAATATTTGTATTTAGAGTAGATGCCCATTTTCCAGACCTACTTCATTTAACTCCTGGGAGATGTTTTGACTCTTCAAAAGAGGATTTTTCTTGACTTGGGGCCACCGCTGTGGTACTCTGTCCCGCCAAGTTCAATGTTCTTCTGGATAGAATAAAATGTGTTTATGGATTTTGATGAAACTTGAAAATTCTTGGAGTGTTAAACTTGCTGTATTACGGGAAAATGAATCAAGTTCTGACTCATGGAGAAGGACTGACCTTGGGGGGAGAGGGCAACATTGTACATGCCACGGGTTGGCTTACTAGGAAAGTATTTCTTTGCTTGTCTCTGGCATATATATATTCTTGTTGAATTATTACCGTTGCCTGGTATCAAATGGTACCATTAAGGATGAGACATGGTCTTGGTGCCCCTCTCTGGATTTTCGCTCTTTGTTACTAATTAAATATATACTATATGCATATTTTTTCCTCCCAAACCAACCAATTCCAGGCTTAAGGGTTGTCTGCTTGTTCTTGGTCCAGACCGACGTGTTTGGGGAGCTTAAAGGACAACAGGTTTTGTTCTATAGGAAAAGTTCGTTTTAAGCAAGAAGATTGCCATTTACATGTAAATGTTCACAAAATCTGAAAGGTCAACAGACCGAACCCAGACAGTGAGTGCACAGTGGGTGTTTAGTCGTTTCCAGATATATTTACTAATGCTGGCAAAACAACTCAAGGAGCGATGCTGTTGATTTTCTCATCCCCTAGGCTTTGAAAATCTGGCATTTCTGCAATGCTAACTGAACATTTCTAGGCGTCACCTAACACAGCACTTAAGAGAAATTCCCTCCATGCTCCCTTTGGATCTGTGTGCCGTGCTCGTCCCATTCTGGTGGCCCGTGCTTTATGTCATTTGTAGATAGGTGCTAATGGATCTCCGTGGTCCTTGCAGAACTGGGCAACCCGTTTTGTCCCTTCAGCTGTCGTAGCTCTGCACCGGCCGCTTTCCCGGACACTCGGGTCGTGCTCTGCTCTCATCTCTCGTGACTGCAGCTCCTTCAGCTTTCACTTGGCTCCCAAGCAGATACTTCGCCTGTCTATCCCCTCCTGGCCTTTCAGTCTTTCCCCAGTGTATCCCCTGACCAGACCTTCCAGTTGTGGATTTAATTTCCCTTAATATTTTCTTGAAATTTGTTGTCGTCAGTTGTGCAAATGCCTTAATTTACTGTCGTTGGCGCGTTTCTGTGCTGTTTACTTCCACTCTTCACAAATTTTTGTTGCCTGTTTGCTCTCTCGGTCTTCTCTGCTTTGTTGTTGTTTCCTCTTTTTTTAATGTTTGTTCCCTTCATTTCCTAAAGGATTGCAGATACAATCAGTGGAAAATAATTGCCAAGATATTCTTCAGTCTTCTGCTCTCTCCAAATATTAAGGTACTTTGCACTTGATGTGTCTATTCACTTAATCGCTCTCTAATAATAACGTGGACCTAATCTCTAGTCAACGTTTGGCTTTCTTTGAAATACTTGGGTTGATTTTGTGGCACTAAACTGCAAACCCGGGTTCCCTGGCTGAGTACTTACAGTTCACTAACCTTTGCTGCGGTGGAAGAAATCAGTCAAGTTCTGCTTCCCAATGGAGAAACTCCCAATTTTCCAGTCGGATCATCTGCTGGCACATGAAACCAGAGCAGTTCTTCACCAACCTTCTTGAATTTGGACACCAGAACTAAATCCAGTATCTTAGGAGAAGTTATGACAATATTTCCATGCTTGTACATCTGAATTGTACAACCTACTGGGCTGGAGATGGCTCGCTATCCCGCCTGCCGTTGCAGTGCACGGCAATGCAAGCGGAGTGTTTGGCATGGCCGCGATACGACGACCTCCCTTAGCAGTGCAGAATAAGATACTGTTGAACAATTTTTTTCCAGTTCTGCATTTCCACAGGAAAAACCCTCCTCTCCCTTCTGCTAGAGGAACAATCCATTGGACTGTTTTAATGTGCTTAAAAAAAGAAATTGCTGATAAACTTAACTCAACCAGCCGTTACTGTCTTCACAATTCCTCTTGCTTCCCATATCAGCTCTCTGCGCATCCTAATACCAGATTTTTGTTTGTCAGCATGAGCTTTTCTCTTTATTCCATTTGTCATGTTCCCTTTTTCATTTTTTTTTTTTTATAACCTCCTTAACTTCCGTCTGAGCCAGGTTGCCTTTTAACTAGCGTGGCTGCCTTTTTCAGTTGTGGGATTGTGGCTTTTGGAGCATCTAGTTAAAATGTTCTTAAACAATTTTCAATTAGTCTTCATATTTTTCTGATTACGTTCTTTTTCCCAACTGATTTGGCTCGTAATTGTTTTCAGCTTGATGAAACTGGCCCTTTTTAAAAGTGTGTGCATATTTATGTGTGTATGTATACATATGTGTATGAGTCTACCATTGGTAGTGCTATTTTATTCTTAATTTAGATTTTTTTTGGGTGCATATAGAATTATGATCAAGTCATGGCAACTTGCATTTTAGCTATCAAAAAAGTGGGATTAAAGGTGGCCTTTGGTAAAAAAAACCCTTTCCAAATGGGCAGTAGCACAGGGGATACTGATTTAGGGGTCTGTTGGCATTTAGCGGACGGTGCTTCTGTAGTGAAGGGCCATCATCTCCAGCCCTTTGATGTCTGAACAACCTCAGCTCCTGCTGAACTTACCGTGTGGTGTGTTATATCCCAAAGGTTAGTGCTGCGTTAGCTGGGGAGTGATTTAAAAAGATAAATGCTGCCTTCACACCAGCTTCGGAAGTGCTGCGGTCTACGTCAGAGCGGCGTGCGTGAGTTCCCAGGTGAGACAGGAGAAAACGGCCTTGCCTTGTGTGTGCTCTGCAAAGCTGGTGGAGGAGGCACTGCCTGTAGTGGGAAGGTGGACGTTTCATCGGAATGAAATGGAAAAATGGAGAAGAAATGCAAGTTACTGTAGAAGATTGAGACAACGTAACTGCATGCTGGTCCAAGTCCAGTTAGGGTCGCTTGGAGATCTTTCCTGTTACCTCCACAGCAACATAAAACCAAACCGGGATAACATTTGTGGTGGGGCAAGCAGGAGAGGGCTGCGACGGTGAAGGTGAGGCAGGGAAACCCTATGGGAGAGCCAACGTGCAACAGCCACCCGTGGGAGAAGGACCTGAACCTCTCTTCCACCAGCACAGCCCCAGTGAGATGTCCCGCGCTGGGAGCCGGTGAGATGTCCTGCACGAGGCCAGCGTCTCTCCCTGGAGCTGTGCACTACAGATAACTCTTTGGCTGGACCAAGCCTGCGGCGTTGGGGGTGCCTTTGGAGGCTCTGATGGGAGGGACGGTCCCAGATTACCCCCCAGCTGACCTTTTCCCTGAGCTGGATGGAAATGATCAACGCTACGAATGTAAATGATCAGCAGTTGGGCTCCAGCTGCAGCTGGTTAATTACCCGTTCACACAATATGTTGTTAGGGGTCATCTGGTTCCAGTTTCACCATAAACAGAAGTAAATGTTGAGAACATACTTTTCTACATCCAGTTTCACTTGTTGTGGATACTTGAAATAGTTTGCAACCCACATCTTTTGGTTTTCGAGGAGGGCTTTTGGCCAGAGCGCCCTGCGACCATTTGAGATTTTTTTTTTTTTCTTTAAAAAGTGCCCTGGAGGTTGCATTGTAGGGAATTTCCTTATGCAAAACATAAAAGTGCTGTTTTTTAAAATTATAACCATATTTTTCATTAAAATCAGTTGGAGTCCCAATAAACAATTGACTCCGAGAAATTTCCAAATGTTTGCTGCAGTGCTGTTTCTATTTTTAATTATTTTTTAAAAAAGTGTTTTTCTTAAAAAACACAGCTTGGCTTATAATTTAAAGAAGCGATCTAGTAAATCAGAAAAAATGCCCATGTATATAGCTCTTTATTGCAATATAATTAAAACCTACTGTACGTTTGAATGTAAGAATATTTCTGTAGCAGGGTCCGATGATTTCTGCCATTTGGCTTATCATGAGAACTTCTTTTTTTGTTACCAGCTCTTCTCAAAGACTCCTTCAGTGTGTTTATACATTTGTTTTATATAAATTGAGAACTGTGGGCATATAGAGATGTTGAAAACTCTGTGAAGTAGCTGTGAGGCACAGAAGTGCCTGGTTCCTAGGCACTAAGGCATGGTTTCCACGCTGCATCAGTCTTTGGTGTTGTCGTTTTTAGACCTTATTCAGAGTTTTATTATTTTTTTGTTACCTAGTACAGGATTTATTTGCTGTCATTAAAAGCAACCACCCACAACTAAACAACAGCAAACCCAAGTTTTGCATCAAAAGTTGTCATATCTGCTTTATGCAAAACTAATAAAGATGTCTTCGTAAAATATTTAGGGTTAAAACTTTTTATTGCAAGCTGGAGGTTGAAGAGTATTATAAGATATTGCGGCACTGCTTCTGTAAAATGCCAAGTATCCGATGAAAATACTCCTTTCTAGAAAGAACCGGGCACTGGGAGAAAGCTGTGGTGATGGGGAACCTCTCCCTGCTGGAAAGAAAACTGAGAAGAGAGGTGGAAATTTGGAGTTTACCCATCTTTGTTCTGCTTTAACCTTCTCCACCGGTTGCTGCTGTGTCTGCTCAGCTCAGAGTCCGTGCCAGGAAACCTATTTCAGCTGATCTAACTGCTGGGGCAGGCAGGTTGGACAGTTAGATGTCCAGCTTTTCCCAGATGCATGGGATGTAGAGGTTGAATAGGAGGACTTACTGGACGGGGGTCTGTCAAAGATAGCAGCTGAGCTTGTGAGTTTGTTAATTTTTCTTATCTATGAACACCAAAAGCCTTCCAAAGCTGCTGCCTAATAGTGGTTGTGCTTTTGAGTGTAAAGCTGCTGTCACGTGCGTGTTTCACATGGTTCAAATCATCCTGTGCAACCAAGGGAGCAATTGCTGTGCTTCTGGGTTTTGGCTTGGCAAGGTGCAGTGTGCCCAAGCCCAAGGAATTCGTGAGGCTGGTGCCCAGCGTTGGACTTCCATTCACATCTTCACCATAAAAAATTGCTCTCTTGCTTCTTGCATCCAAAGGCAAGGAAAGAGGGGAAAGTGAGTTTGCCGAAGTAGTTTCCATGTTGCTCGAAGCCTGTTATGCTTCTAGTGAATGATCCAAGCCATGAGTGCTGATGGGGTAAATCCACTTAATGATCTTGCTTTTCATCTGTTCCAGGGTCATTTCTGCTGTGGGACTTGTTTGAAAGCGATACGAAATGTCTGTTTTTCGTGGGCATCTTGCACACTCAGCTGTAGCGTGCAGCAGGTGCAATACGTGCAGAAAAGGATGTGAAATTTCTGCTTGATGTTAACGCGTTTTCATGTGTCTTGAGGGACATGAACGGTAAAGCGGGATTCTGGGTCTGAGTCCTCAGCTGGATACGACAAGGTCTCCTTGCTTAAGAATGATGACTTTAATCTACTTAGTAAGTGTCTGTAATTATCAACAAATACTTACTATCCTTGTGAACGGGTGAGGGTCCAACATAATCCCTTTTGGTTTTCTGCTGAGGGCCAAACACCTTTTGTGATAGGAAATTTCTTGGTTTGGTTCAAATACACCATGCATAACTTCCCATACCTCTTAACGCCCTGTCTTGCTAGTGGCCAGTAGGTCTGTAGGAATTTCTGTGGTCTTCCTGGAGTCTTCCTACCTCCTGAGCTCGGTAGAGGATCTTAAGTGTTGAAGTACCACCTCTACTCATAGCTTTAGACAGGCTAAGCTGCCTCTGGCTGTAAATGGGTGGGAGGAATTTTGCCCTTGTCCTCTCTGTTCCAAAGACTTTTCTTGTGTGATCCTGCTAAGCAGCGTTATCTTCCTCCCAGCTCTGTAAGTCCTAGGCTCTGAGAATTTTCATTAGACCTCCCACAAGGATGGCTGTTGTGTCACAGCCACTGAAATGCCTTTCTTGGTGGGTCCATTCAGAAGATGAATGATTTTCTGAAGTTTGCGTGAGCAATACTTCGGTGACTTCTTAGACTCTGAACTGCCTTAACGTCTTTCCCTTTCCTTTTATTTTTTTTCCTCTAAAGCCTTTACAGTGGGCAATCTTGACAGAACTAGGCATGAAATGTCTGCCGAAAGCCCTACAGAGAGCAGAGATCCATTTTGCCAAAAGGGCTTGGGAGGAACCTGAGATGGCTTTTCTGTTGAGATTGGTATCTCTTTCAACACATCTTCATTACTTGTTGCTGAATTCTTAATCATGCTCTGCTGAGGAGACTAAACAATTTTGTAAGAACATCGTGATGCTCAATATCCATTTCACATTTTTGCTGTTGACTTCTGTAGAGGATAAGCATCCATCAAGAGAACTAGAATTTGTCATTGTTTCATGAAAAAGGGCAGTAGCATTGTTAAAGCCCAATGGGAACCAATTTGGTACTAAGAGCCTCGAGGGATAAATGCAAATTTATATTGGCTTTTAAGACAGACATAGCCCAGAAGTCCCTTTTAAATCAGAAGATGGAAAGATTGTTTTATCTTTGGTAACTCTTTCCAGAAGACCTACAAAGCTAGTATGTGAGCCACAGCTTGTCTGTACCTGGGGTTAGCGTCTATAGTCACTTGTTTTCTGTGGCTTTCTGGTGGAGCTGGAGAGTTGGTCTTAAGATGTGGGTACTAGGATCCTTTCGTTGGTAGGATTGGTCATGTTGAATGGCAGTTGCCACCTTTTCTGGAGGGAAGGAGGGATGAAAAGAGTTTTATATTGCTATTGAGAAAGCATATTGGTCCCAGATATGGTGGCTTCAGGATTGTGGGAAAACAGAGTTTATGGCAGAAGCAAATTGTGGGGAATTGCTTCATCGGTCATCCCATGAAGGGCTGGCTTGGGGCATGGGAATGGTTTTAGTCATGGACCAGATATAATGCCCCCGCTGCGTTCCTTCTCCTGCTTCATGATCTGTTCTTAATACAGACCCACAGAACTTGTTTACCAAAGTCTCTCACGGCTTGTGTTCGACAGAGGATGCTGCCTTGTAGAGTCCTAATATCCCATCAGACTTGTATCCCTGTTTGCCCACAGTGAGGCAAATATCACTACTGAAATTTCCCTGTGAAGAGGGCACGTTGACCCTTGTATCCTCATAAATAAGTACGTTTTCCAAATATTCACAAAGTCATCTTCTCCAGAGCATAAAATTGCAGTATCTACTCAGACGTTAAGTTGACCATCTTTCTGTTGGGACTCCTGAAGTCCTGGTGTAAATGGATGGTGTTTGGTCGTTCCTCCTGAAGGAGACTGCTGTTGCGTAGGGGATGTGGATGAGTCCCCATCACTCTCTGTCTTTGGCATTCACCCACCTGTTGAGCAGCTTTTTTGCTCAGCATTGCTTAGGTCTTTCCCAATTTTTTCAGCTTTCAGTGCAAAATTTTCTTGTTGCGTTCACTGACCTCGCATCAGTTCCTCAGCTCGGCTTGTCCATCCCTTCTGATGATGACCCTTGTCTTGTCTTTCCTTGTAGAAAGCAGTGCTTATGCTGGTGGTCCATTTGTCTTTCTGAACTACAGTTACCGTTCCTGGCTCTCTCTGCGATCTTCTAGACCCAGCCTGTTGATGTGTGATGTGTGGGTTCACTTAGCACCGCTTAAAATTTCCATTTGTTCGCAGCATCTCTCTCGAAGTGGCGCAGTTCTGTGTCTTAGACCAGGCAGTAGCCCTGGTCAGCGAAACTTGCTTTAAATTGGACCGTTGCCGTTACCCTCGAGGAGAATTTATTGATAACTTCCCACAGTAGCACCTCATAAGCATGAGGGCTCTCGTTTTTCCTTCTGTTTCACATTTAGCACACTGGAATAGAAATTTCCTCCCCCAATTAGGAGAGCAGCCAACTTCCTTTTCACACGTTGCATTGCAGCATCTCTCAAGGTTATTTTTAAAACCTTGTTTTACTCCGGCTCTTGGCTGGCAGGAGGTGATTGCTGACTCCAGGCCGGGCAGTGCAGGAGCTGCGGACTGAGGGGCAGAAATCCTGCCTGATGTCTGGTAAGTCTACTTGGAAGAAGGCTTAGCATCGGCCTTCCGTGTCTCTTGGGACCGGTGAGGGGACAGAGTCCTCCACTGTCCCTTTTATCTGTCCAATGTGTTGTTGTTGATCCCCTATTGAATTAAGTGATGTTTTCTCCTGTCCCCAAGTACCAGGAGTCACATTTTCGCATAACTGATCACGCACAGCCAAGACCAACGCTGCTAAATGGCTGAAGGACGTGAAGAAGTTTGGACTGGGTAACATGCACAGCCTAATTATTTAATCTTCAGCCCCAGTTCTGGTTCTGGTCCTCCAACAGCATAAGGTGAGGGTAGGCAGTTGGGTCACCTGCTGGGTGGGCTGGTCCTGTGTCTCCTGGTTTGTGTGTTGTGTTACCTTCATCGATCTGATTAAGGCATGCGGCCAGTAGTGTTTAAACTTGTGTGTGCAAAACAGACAAATTGCATTAGAGTTTTAAAAACTTTATCTGGTCCAGTCAAAACTTTGACTTTCTTCTTCTTTGGAATCTTCTTCTTCTTTGGAATCTTCTTCTTCTTTGGAATCTTCTTCTTCTTTGGAATCTTCTTCTTCTTTGGAATCTTCTTCTTCTTTGGAATCTTCTTCTTCTTTGGAATCTTCTTCTTCTTTGGAATCTTCTTCTTCTTTGGAATCTTCTTCTTCTTTGGAATCTTCTTCTTCTTTGGAATCTTCTTCTTCTTTGGAATCTTCTTCTTCTTTGGAATCTTCTTCTTCTTTGGAATCTTCTTCTTCTTTGGAATCTTCTTCTTCTTTGGAATCTTCTTCTTCTTTGGAATCTTCTTCTTCTTTGGAATCTTCTTCTTCTTTGGAATCTTCTTCTTCTTTGGAATCTTCTTCTTCTTTGGAATCTTCTTCTTCTTTGGAATCTTCTTCTTCTTTGGAATCTTCTTCTTCTTTGGAATCTTCTTCTTCTTTGGAATCTTCTTCTTCTTTGGATTTATCTGTCTTTTCCAGTTGCAAATGAATCAGCCTGTATTATTTTTCAGGTTAGCAAGCTGCAGGACCTGGTGGTGACTGTATGTAGGGTGTTGGCCTGTCATCCTGTGTGCAGGGTGTTTCTCCTCTTGGCTCAACAATGTAGCACATGGCCCAGCCATGGGGTTTCTCCTGCAACGAGGGTGAGCTGCAAACCTCTCCTTACAAAGGGCAGCTCTCTGTGAAATCTAGCATGTGCCAATCCTTTTCTGAAGAAATTTTGAATGATTGGCTTAACTAAAAATAACCATTGGGAAGAAAGCTTTCTTTGAGATGTTTTAGGTAAAGCTTTCTTTGTTAAGGTTTTGAGAAAGTTTTTCTTTTCCTGATGTCAGTCTGTCTCTAGGGAATAGACCGGTTGGTGGGTTCCTGCAGCCAAGCAAGGTATTCTTGAAAATGGTAAAAATGGAAAGGTTAGAGGATTTATTGTCTCATGCCTAAAGATAATACCAAGGAGCGAGGGACAATCCTGTGCTATTCAGTATTGGCTAGCACATTTTTAGCCATAGAAAAAATGTATCATCCAGTTAGAGAAGCAGGCAGGTTTGTTTCTTCTCTTCCTCCTTCTCGTCCCCACCAACTGAAGAAATGTTCATGTCCTACATTCTTCTCTATGCAAGAGCTGCCTAGAAAAGTCCTGACTTCTTAGAAGTCGAGGCTGAGGCTGAATTTTTCTTTTTGTCCTTATTTCGTGATAAAGTTTCATCCTGAATTGTGAAGGACTTCCTCATCTGAGGGTTCAGAAGCTTTTTACTTGTAATAAAAAAAAAGCTGATCCAGGAGACAAGTCTGTCTCTCTTTGGGCTTAATGATTTACTGCTTTGCATTAGTCCTTTGCCCTGATGGGAAAGTAAATCCCTCCTTCCCTTTCCATTGCTGGAGTGAACGCTCACTGTAGTACATTCATAGCCACCTCCTGTCCTTTTTTCTGTAATGCAACGCTGTACTTTTATTTTAATAGTGGAGCCTTGTGGTTCAGTAAATCATCAAGCCGATGTCAAGAAAAATGTCTGAAAGTAATTCAGGGCTCTCAGTACCATCACTCAGGTCATTAATTTGAGTAACTTTCCATTCCAGTGGAAGCATCTTAGGATTGAGGTAGCTGGTGTGGATTTGAGGTGGGATGCCAAGCATCTCCAGGGATGTGAAGCCTTTCGTTAGGTATGATTGGCCACAGTTCCCCAGCACCCCAGGGGGCGTGTTTTGCTCGCTGTGCTAGGAGGTGGTGTAGAAGATGAAAAAGGATGGTCCAGAGACGTTGAAGTCACCTCTGGAAGCCCCGAGGATGTTACAGGGTGACAGCTGGTCTCTGAACTCTGCTAGATTGAACCTGCTCGTTTCCAGTGTGGTTCCAGTAAATAAGACATTTGGTTTTTGAGCCCCGAAACATCATGAACTGCTTGAAGTCTTCTACAGAATTGCATGAATTACTCTTTCCTTCATCTTTCTCCGCTCTCCCAATGACTAAATGGATTATCTCTTTACTATTCCTTGCTCTTTCTTTCCTGGAGGGAGATGAGAACCCAAGCCTGGTTTCTAAGGTGAACTTGGAGGGTTCATATTTTGTATATAACGTACTTTCTTCTTAAATAAACGTATGCGAAAGGCTACCCAAGGTGCGTGTTTCAACTTAAGGAAAAAAGAATCAGCAAAGAAATCGCCCCAGTCTTTCTGGGCGTATTGCTGTAGCATGATGCTAACTTTTATAATGTGTTTTAAAAAAATATCTCTGGAAAAAAGGAAAAGAATCAGACGTTTTACTAGCTGCATGCTAAGTTAACTTTGGGTTGAGGAGTACTTCAATTAGCAGAGCAGTAACTGAAGTCAGTGTCTGTATCCTCTGTGACTTGGACGGAGTCTGAGTCTTTCACTTAATCATTTATAACTAATTGCAGTAGTTCTACAAAGTCAACGCAAATCTTTGGAGTGTGCTTATACTAAGCAAGAAATTAGTAGCATATTTTTGCTGGTTTTCAGTGTCTCACATTGCAGCTGTGCTCAGACATACTTTTTTTTTTTCATTAGGATCGGACTTGTAAGCCTGCTTCGGGAGCTGAAAACCGAGCTGTGTTAGCTGTTAAGCGTGATGGTTGGTAATGGTGCATCATGCAAGGACAGCCAAATTTTACTTTACTTTTTCCTTAATGTTCTTCTGTGACTGCAGAGAACCTGTGATTTAGCTCACGGAGCAATTTAAATATGTAGGGAGGAGGTTTGTGTAAACTGTAGTGCAAGACTGGCAAAGCTGTTGAGGTTTCTGACGTCCTTCTGGAGCACCCAGATGCCCATCACCTGAAATGAGAAGTAATTCAGCAAACAGAGAATGAGACTTGAATGCAATCATGGATCTGGCCCTTAAATGACGTGCAAAGTTTTAGGATGAAATTCTATTTAATATTTCTTCAGTGATTTCTATTGAAGTATCTCCAAAGTGGTTTAAGAACAACACTATTAAGAGTTTGGGAGAGTTTCCACTTTACTTGGAAAGGGAAAAAAAGGCAGTTTGGAATTTATTTGGAGGATGAGGAGGTTCCAGATCCTTGAAGATTTTCTGATTATTTGCAGCAGAAAATCTTTGGGGCTGTTCTAACGTGAGCTCTACCAGTCACCGTGCTAGTGGAAAAATAAAGGTTCTTTTTAGGTGTGGTTCTTCCTTGCATCCACCCCTGGGACCTCTGGGCACCACGCTCATGTCCAACGCTGCTGCACGTGGGTGAGGAGGGCATAACAAGGCAGAAAGGTTTCTTTCTGGTTTTTGGGAGGGTTGCCTGCAGTTCTGTCTCCTGTCATTTTTCTTGCTCAACTATCCCCTGACAGTTTTGCACGAATAAAAATAATTCCAGTTTTGTGTTCTGAGATGAACGTGACAGGCTGCCCTGTTTTAAGGGAACAGGTATCTCTGTAACAAAATGCAGGAGCTCAGACGTTTTCTCCTCTTTTCTTCCAATAAGAAATGAAATTTAGAAGACTAGACGTGATTTAGAATTTCAGTTGAGCTCGGGTTCTTCGCTTCCCTTTGCACAAAGCTCTAACCAGTAGCTTAGGGGTTGGTTACTGCGTTTGGAAGATGTGTTTGTAGCTCGGATGTTATAGCACATTAATGTATGTTCCTATCCTGTCTTGGAAAAGTACATGTAAATCCTGGATCAGGAAAGTCGAAGGACAAGAAAAGGCAAATCTGATGAGTTGGAAATCAGTTGTAGGCTTAGACATTACAGCCACACTGAAAGCTCATAGTCCAGGGAGTGTTTTGAAAGAAAAACATGTGCTTGGCAGTGCTTTTCTTTTTTTTCCCCCTTTTTTGCATTTGATCTGTGCCCCAGTGCGGGAATTGGTGACACACTTCTGCCCCATGCAAACTGCTGTTGTCAGAGATGTTCCTATAAATATCCCGATGGCCACATTGTCATCCTCTACCACCCCAGCCAGTCCCATGGAGTTACTCAGTCCCATGTGCAGACCAGATTGGTGCTGTGGTGAGGAACGTTTTCCCAGGAACTTCTGAGGCCGTCAAGTCCCCAAAGGAGAGCAGTGGCCAAGTCAACCATGAGCTGAAGCACGACTGAACCTGTTTCCCCGGCTGCTCCGGCGCCGGTTGTCCTGACGCTTCCCTGTTGCTGCTGTAGCTGTTGGTCAGCAAACTCAGTTGGGTTTTCACTGGCATAAAATTTCACTGATGCTGGAGGAAAACAATAACGGTTGGTTGTGTTGACTTCTGATGACTTTTTCCTTAGTCTAATGTGTTCCTCGTGATGCAAAGTCATGTTTTGTTTCCTAACCTTATCCCTCGTGGAGTTCTCTCCCTGCTGTTGGCTTGGTTCGAGGCAGTACCAGTGCCTCCCTTGAGCACTTTGGGGGGTCACGTTCACACCTCATGAAAAGCAGGTGCAACCCCATTAACTGCAGCTGGAGGCGTAACAGTTGAAACCCTGTTGAATTTTGTCCTTCAGCTTCCCTTACCAACCTCATATTGGGACTAGATGAAAAAATACTGAAAAGAAAAAAAAAAAAAATCTTTTTTTCCCCCCTTTTTATCGATAGCAGGTGGAGTTAGTTACCTGCGAAAGAGTGATGAGTCAATTAAGCTGCGTGTTGCCGAGGTATGAACAACGATGCCCCACGTGTGCCAGTTGCTGGGGACTCAGGGAAGACCTCCCAGCTCAATTGAGAGGTGCTTTTTTCTTTTAAAAGGTATATAAATTAAAATTGGAAAGGGCTGGAGGGAAGGTGTGAGATTTTTCTTGTGTTTTTTTTCGGAGTTATGTTTTTTATCCTTAATAGATTTATAATATGCAGGTCCCTTTATTTGTTTCTATAAAATTAACTAGTAAATTTAAAATGGAAAAAAGCTAGTAATAGGAACCAGGCCATCTTTGCCAACGCTGAAATGTTGCTGTATTTATGAAAGGTAGACGAGGGCATTTTCCCTTCTGCCAGGTTTTATGCCGGAGTGCCACATGTTGGAGGGTTATAAAACTTTTACTAACGAGAAGTTGGAGGAAAGCTAACTTTCTAATTGCCCTTTTTTTGTGCATGCTGCTGTTTATTTTGGTCTTTTAAAAATGTGATTGTAATTTTGAAGTCTGCGAGTTTTAAACGGAGGCAGGCAGGGCCTGGCAGTGAGGGAAGGACGCCTGACCTGGTGGCCAGAAGAAGGGCTGGTAGGTAGCAGTGCCGGCTCTTGCTCTGTTAATTCCGACGCCCTGGAAAAACTCCTGAAGCATTTCAATCCTGCAAATCCTGACTCTGTCAATGGGATTTTTGTCACTTAGATTTTTTTTTTTTAATTAATTTTTTTTTTTTTTTTGGAACAAGGAATTCTTTACCACGTCCATAGAATAGCGACAGCGTGTTCCTGCTGCCCCCATTGGTGTCTTTGGATGAAACCTCTACCGAAATGCTGAGTTATTACTGGCAGCGTGTGTTACATTAGATATCCTTTGCCTTAATTTTTTTTCTCGAGAACAGGTTTTTAGAGAAGCGTGATTAAATTAAATGGATTAGTTGACTGTAATGGTTGAAAAGGGATTAAAGTGCAGAAGAGCTTCGTGGAAGCTTATGGGAGTTGTTTGGTGCTTGAGGGATAAAAGCTTGTTTGTGCAGAGATGGTAGTTCTCTATTCCAGATAACTTAAATGTGTGCTTCCCTCCCTCCCTTCTTTTTTCTCATTGTCATTTTTTTTGCGATTACTTCCATGCTGTTGGAAGTGTGGCAATGGTGAAATGGTTTGAAATTTCAGTCTTTAAATCTAAACCATCGTAAAGTGCTTTACGAGGGTAAGAAATGACGCCCTGGAAACTGGGTGTTTTCTTTTTCTTCGTGAATATTCTTTAAAAATGTATTTGATGGGGGAGAAGCAGAATTAGAGCTTTGAGAAAATGCCTCCAGGTTGGGCTCCTCTCTTGCGTACCACATGTTGCTCTGAAGGACGTTTGTCGCCAAAGAGTACCGCTAATTTATAAACCCCAGGGATGACTTCAGTGAATTCAGCTGAAATCCAACAGAACATCCTTTTCCAACGCTGCGTCTGCAGGCAAGATGGGCTAATGTCATACATCACATCTCCTTTGGCAGGTACTTTGGCCAGAAATTTTAATCCGGAATAGGGGGTTATTGTACTCCTTATTAAGGTACCCTAATGAAAGCAACCTGTTTGGAAGGTACGTAACACTTGTGAATGCCGTTAATGTCTGTTCGGGATGTTAACATCCCGCCTCCCATTTAGGATCCTTGCGCAGGGAATCCAGAGGCAGAACTAAGCACGCAGCTTTGAAGACGTCTAGATCCAAAACCCCGCTCCTGGCCTTACAGAAGCGGTATGGCTGTGTTATAACGACTGCACACAGAGCGAGATTACGAGTTTCGAAGCCAGCGATGTATTTTGTTCGGTGAATTTCTGTATCAACGTTGAAATGATTGCTTCTGGGTGGCCACGCTCCTACCATGGCTCCTCTCTTGCTCCATGTTGTACTGGTAGTGAGTAATTGCAATGTAAAGGCACAGCATGCAATATTAAAACATTTATTCTATGAAATATGCATTTAATTTGTGTAAATGATTTATGTGAGATCATGCTTTCTGAATTTATAAGCAGAGTTTATGAAACTTTTGGGAACAAAAGATGCATATTCAGATCTAGCGAGTGGCAGCACTGGGCTTTCCCATCTCTTGCTTTTTAGTTGGGATGTGGGGGACGAGCATGTTTTGATTGAGAGGAACGGGCTTCAAATAACCAAAAAACCGTTGTGCCCCGAGGGACATTATGGAGGCCCGTCGGTCTGGAAGAGCTGGTGGCTCTGGGGGTTGGAATGGCTGCGCATATTGTCTCTTATGAAAGGAGGAGTAGAAAGCCAGCTTTAACAGCCTCCCGTCTTCCAGCTGCGGCTGACTCCTTGTTTAAGATGGAAACATCAATGTTATTGAGGTCAAAGACTCATTTGCGGGATTTTTTTGAATGGTTGAGCCAAACGTTATGTAAATTGTTAGCAAACTGGTAGGGTCATGCTGCAACATTGGTGCCGTTGTCCTGACCAGTGACTTGCAAAATTATATCGTACTATAAAATAGATGGGATTCACCCTGGTGTCTGATTAAATCTTATTTGTGCCTGATACTCATCTCAGCACTGAATAAAACCGCACCTGCGGGGGTGAGATCCTGGCTCCGTTAGGGCAACAGCGGGGTTTTCTTTGAGTTTAATGAGGCCAGGATTGTCAGTGCGTGGGTTGAGCTCGAGTAGGCGTTGGTCAAGTTGAGCCTGGGATCCTCTTGAGCAGTTGAACAGGAGGTAGATTGTGGGGGAGAGGGCAGGGAGGTAAAGAAAAAGAAAATAAGAGGATGTGTAACGCTTTCAGGTCTTTATTTCTGGCTCTGCAGAGTTCTGTGCAGTTTCCCCATTAGCCTTTAGAGGGCAGATCAGGTCCAGTAAAGAGCAGGTTTAGGGACTTGCCTGATTTTTCTGGTTGTGAATTCTGAAAATTCGGAGACTGTGAATATAGATCTTTTTAATGCATAATTTCAATTAATTCAGCAATAACTTCTGGTGCTTTAAAGGATCAATGTTATGTCAACTTACAGAAGCAAGATGAGATCAAGTTTTGATTTATCTGTGTATATTTACAGTCTTTCTAGTTTCAATGCTAAATATTGTGATACAAGCAAAATATTACTTATCTATGTGGGGAAAAAATCTTGGGAGCATTCTGTGGTAGAGAAGAATTATGTAATATGTTGACTGAATTCATTTTTATGTTAAAAAACCCCACAAAAAATCATTTGCGTTTGGAGAGTGGGTTTTAGAGAGTAATACTGTGTGATGAATGTGTAATTCCATTCTTCTGTCCCATAATCTCTTCTCTAAATCCCCAAGCCTCGTGCCCAGCAGTTTTATCATAGAATGGTTTGGGTTGGAAGGGACCTTAAAGATCATTATCTTTGGTGAATAACTGCTTAGAAAAACCTGTTTATCAACAGAATATTCCACAGCGTCAGAGGAATCTGTGTGAAACGAAGGAAGCCAAATGAAGTTTAAGCTCTTCTGTAAAGTCATTTCAGTGAAACTTTTCATATGAGGATTAAATACGCCTTATAGTCAACATGCTTGGAGAAGTAGTGGCTATTTAATTCTCTGATTAATTAAAACCAGAAATAACAAAATAATGTTCTGCTTTCTTCTGCTACTATCCTAAAGCTCATGGATCATGGAGAATATGATTATTCTTGAAAAAGCCATTTAGTTCTTAACAAGAAAAGCTAGTCTTTATGGTTGAGCCCTTTTGGCATCTGCTTTGTGGGTTTCTCATCAAAAAAACCATAGGGGTTATTCCTAAATAGAATGAAATAGTCTTTGTTCCAAAAAGGATTTTGCGCGCATGCTCTCTTTTTTTTTTTTTTTTTAAATATTCTGAAGGTGGGTTTGTGTTCCCCAAGAGACAGGAGCTAGATAGTAGGAGTTTCTTTAGATTTTGGGGTTCAGTCTAACTGCTGTGGTCCTTGCCCTGTCTTGCTGCTTAACTCTGTCGTATGTGGGTACATAGCTCTGAAATTGTCCGTATAACATTGCCCACTCTGAAGTGGACAGCAGTTTGGATGAGCACCTTTAGCTGACCACTGGAAAGACATTTCTCTGTCACAGAAAACAGGGTAGTAAAGCTCTCAAGACATCTTCTAGTCCAGCAGGTTCTTTGGAGACATGATTACAGATCCCATCTCTAGCATGTAGCCTTTGAAGATGTTCTTAGGTCTCCAGTGATGGAGCATGTCCCGTTAGGCTGTCCATTGTGGTCCTTTGCTGTCCCTAACGCTCCTGGCCCATCTAACCCAGCTCTCATCTTGGCATGATCTGTTGCATTGTCAGGGCATGGAGTTCAGTGCCCGTAAGAATCTGTGAAAGTGCCGTCGGGTGCATCTCAGAACAGATGAGTCATCATACCAATGTCTTGGATGACATTTCTTTGAGCTCTTGCCGAGAGCGTATTAGTACAGATCATGTCTCATGGAAGAAGGTTGGAAGAGAAGATCTGTGCCCTTGCTTGAATTGGTGGAAGGCTGTCCGCTGCTTTGATGCAGTTGAGGACCAGCTGTGGAACCTGTTATCTCAGATTATCGCGAGTACAGTTGAGGATAGCTTCTGACTGCAGATCTGGACGGTGAGTTAGATCCTAAGGGTATCTGCTGTGCAGATCTTCCTAGATCTGATTGAAAAGACTTAAGAAGCTGCCTTGCAGAAGAGCCAAAAAAATGTTTTGTCCAGGACTCATCACTCAGGGCTTTATCCTTGTATTTGGATGAGTCTCTGTGTGTTTCAGGATAATCGGGACCATCTAAGATAGGTGCTTTGAACATTGCTGGTTTCTCAGAATCTTGAAAAAACCCAAACCAGACCAATAAATGGAAACAAAGGCAGAATCTTGAAAGGAAACTTATCTCCAAAATGCTTGACAAGGCCCAGAGAGAGGGTGTGTGAAACAGCAGTTCAAGAACTCCCACGGGGAATCAAATGTAAGGGTTTAATCTGAGGCCAGGCTATGAGGGTTAACGCTCTTTTCACCGTATAACTTTTTGTGGGTCAATGTGGTCAAGGTAACTAAGTGTGGAGCAGAGACTCAAGCACCAGTGAGCTGTAAGCCTTGTTTGCTATCCTGGCTGTGTGAACAACCCATCCTCGGTTGCAATTCTTGACATGTCAAATGAGGATGTTAGGCAGCGTGTTCCTCAGCATACCAGTAGCTTGGAATGGCTCGAACCCCCTAGACAGTGGGATGGGAAAGTGAGAGTAAAACCATTGAGAAATGCTGGAAATGGCTTATGCAAACCTTTTCATTTGCCTTATTGTGGTTTATGGGAGTGCATGAGGGCCCGGTAGCGTGTCAGACCTCGGGCAGTGGCATCTCCAAGCTGAAGCAGCAGTCGTAAGCAAGCTCTAATTGTTTTTCTAGAATTATCCACGGATCAAACCCTGAAAAGCTTCACAGTCCAACACACCTTCAACCTTTTGTGAGATCTAATCCACAACTTCTTTTTACTCTAAGTTGCCATAGGTGTGATAGTTGCAGCTTCCTTGGGCAAGGTCGGAGGTGTAGGACAGCAACTGGAGAGCTGCCGAAGTCGATTTGAAGGGAGGTGAGGGTTGGCGTGCTGTCACTTGCTGCTGGAGCTGCCTGCAGGCTTCAGTTATTGAGCTGGGAACATTCCCATGTTGGGAGCGATGATGTTGGGAGCTGGAGACCTCTTTGAGTTGAGCGCATTCAGATGGAGGAGGACATCGCCTTGGCTGCTGCGCTGGCTGCTTGCTGCAGGCTCCAGTGCTTCGCTGTGCTTATCTCTAATGGCAGCACGGAGCCCAAGCAAGCGTGGGGCATGGTGTGCGCGGAAGTCAAAGCTCGAGACCGTCCCTTTACTTCTTCCCTCCCTTCTCCATCTACATCCCCTTTTCTTCTGATGTTGGTCTCTGGGAAAGCAAGCCTTTTGTCGGGATTTTTCCTTTTTAATAGCTTCAGTGAAAAAAACCCCTTATTACCTCCGTCATGCCCTGTTTGTCAGAAAGCGTGTTGAAACAAACCTTCACTTAGAAAATAATTACTAGTCCCTGGTGCCTGAGAGAGTACTTAAAGCTGAGGCTTGGTCCTGCACGGTTGTGTGCACCTGAGTCATTCTGGGATGGGGAGGGTGAGAATTGGACCTTCTCACCTGTGACTGGTTTTGGTTGCGATTACCTTGCTGCTCCCTCTCTTACTCGGCAGGGTTTGGTTCGGTTGCAATTAGGCTAACGAGAGGTTAAACCAAAGTGTGGGAGTTTCCACTTGTGCTTTGACTCATAATTAAGTCTCGTCAGGGAAAGAGATGCCTCTTCGATGTTATGCGCAAAGGCGGCGTTAAAAAAACCCCTGACATCGGAGCGTGGTTTATAGTATTGCATATAGCAGGGGATTTCGTATGAAGGCGCTCAGCATTTAAAAAGGAATTTTAAATTGTTGGTAAAAGTTAATTGGAGAACATGCATCCAGTTGCTTAACAGTGAGCAGTAAACTCTTTATCTCAGCCCCACTGGCGAAGTGCTCGGGACTGATTAAACAAAGACCTGAGCTGCGGAGTCGTCAGGGCCACAGTCTTTAATGTGTTTGAAATACCCTGTAGAACAGCCGTCCTCCTACTGCTTTTAGCCCGCTTATCTAATTTTCAGCTTCTCCGCTCCGTGTAAATGTGATAAATAAACTTTGTAATCTCGTAACCGAGCTACTTTTGATGCCTGCCTGCAGATATCTTGTTCTTGAGGCTGGATCACACAGAAGTGTAAATCAACACTTTGCTCAATAAAGGACTTCTTAAAAAATGGCTTTTGGTCTTTTATTGTACAGCTGACCTGGAGGACTTGGTTGCCTAAGTCTTTTTATCAATGCTAATGTGATAAACTTCTTTTCACAGCTCCTAGGCAAGAAAAGTCTTGATCGTTCCTTTCTCCAAGTACTGTACTGCAGGAGCTTTCCAAAGAACACTTGAGGTTTAATAGGTTTTGTATAAAATGCTGAATTAACCAAGTTACTCTCTACAATGAACTCTATATAAATAATATATATAAATAATATAAATGATGCTGGCCTCGTCTTGTGGGTGAGGAAAAGGAGCAGGAGTGTGGGGATGAGAATAAATCACTGGGTGAAGGCAAAAGCAAAAGGAGAGTTGCGTGTTCCCCGTTGCACACTTGATGCCAAAAATTTATATTTGAGCAAAATTGATATTTGGGAATATCAGTGTTGCTGATTTTAGCACTGGTGGACTGAGGTGGAAGAGTCATTGTTAGGGAAGGAGGAGTGGAAGGTTGAAGCAAAGTCTGTGCAGGGTGTTGGCGACAGCAAACGTAGTGAATGCTGCATTTCTAAACTTTTTTTTTTTTTTAATGACCAGGAATTGAGTTTAAAAAAAATCACGTTCTTAGGCCCCGTTTCCTGTGCTGACGGTGAACGTTGTCAGACAAACCTCCGACAAATTGTTTTCTCTGATAACCAGTTAACACCGAGAAAGCAGATAGGCAAAAACTCTTATCATCTTGACAAGCGACGGGTTTTTTGTTAAAACTCAAACCAGAAGCTGTGTCAGTGTGTTGAGTTTACACCTTGCAATAATAATCCGTGCTTTTATCTGATCGGAGGGGGATTTTATAACTTTCGAATGGGTCTTTGGCGGGGAGCCAGCCCTACTGTCATTTTTTATTAACTTTCTTTTTTTCTTCCCCTGTAGCCAGTCTGCTTTTTTTTTTTTTTTGTAATATTGTTTAAGGAATATGTATCCCATTCCTAGGGATATTGGGAAATGATATTTTAAAGTTCTGCGTCTCAGCCCATTAGAGGGGTCTATAAAACAATCGCAGCAGCAAATGTGCAGTAACTAATCAAAACCACCGAAGCTAACCACAGCAGTACTTCATTCCCTTTAAATCATAGTACCTCTTTTTTTGCTGTGCCTTATCTACTGTCTCATCAGGAAAGAGCTAATTAGATTCTTCTAAAAAGTAAATATTGTCAGTTCATTGGTGGGTGGAGGTAACGGGAGGTAAGACACGCTCACGCGTTGGCAAACCAAGGCAAGAAAACAAGGCAAAGTTATAAAAACCCTGTTAAAAGCTACTTGAGATTTAAAGGAGCTCATTCTCTGTGTAGGTGGTGTAACAACTTTCCCTTATGGTGGGTAAGGCTTCTGTAGGCAGGTCCTGGAGGAGCCCATGACCTGCTCTGCTGCTCCATGTCATTCCCCAGCTTAGCTGTGCAGGTTGGGGTTGCAAGTTTGGGGTGGCGTTTGCTTGATCACAAGCAGTCAAGTTAATTTGACAAAGTCAAGTACGAAAAATTCAGTTACTCCCTGTCACTAGTGTTTTAAGCCAATACGTTTAATTCCTCACGCAGAACGTTGGGTCTGCGCGCTTGGTCGGTTGAGTTTGCTTGGTTGAGTTGCGATGGGTGGTGGAGGTGGAGTTGCTGCTCTGAAGCTTGCAGCATCCATTTCAGGATGGACTCCTGTTGAGGACTTGTAGTTAGGACTCTTGTACGACAGGCTTGAAGGGAAAACCCCCAAAGCTGCGTCCCGCGAGGTTGAGCGCTTGGCGGGGTGGCATACAGGTAAGATAAAAGAAGCGGATGGCTGGGCAGAGAAAACACGTAATAAAGGTAGAAGTGCTTTTTTCCCATGTTCCTTTGATTCTCTGTTTCTCAAGGAACAACAGCAAAAGAGATCGAATCTTCTGGTTGCATTCAGCCAACAAAACCTACCAACTTCTCAGCTGTGGAGACGAAGGTCTCCTTGACTGCCCAGTGGCCAACCTTGGTCTGGTTACACCAGCAAACGTAGGTCGCTGACCTAAACCTGAACCTGGAGGTGGAAAGCGGCCTTTGCTTCTTACATCAACCAGCCTGGAAATAGCGTTGCTGTCAGGGCGACTGGGGCTTCGGCCGTGTCAGAGCGGCGTAGGGTGTTCCTGTGCTGTAGGGAGGCTGCCAGCCACGTGGATGAAGAAAGTAGCTGTTCTTGGAGGGAGTTTCAGCTACGTGAACCAAACACTTTGTGTGTTATTGCTAAATGTAACGTTAGCTACGAACAGACATTTGGTTTCTTCCCTTTTTTTTATTGTCACATTAAGCCGAGAGTCAAGAGATTGATAGCCTTGTATAATGGAGGCAATTTTACAGAATAATACAAAAATGCACTTGCTTTCATGTAAACCACACCAAAAGGTAAGGGGATTTTTTATTTGATTTTTGTCCCTCGAGGGCTTTTCGCCTCCCCCGTAGCCCCAGGTCCCTCCGTTTTCAGAGGGCACGCTGGAGTGTCGCCTGTGCTTTGATGTGGTTTCCAAAGTGTGCCTCTTCATTGGGCTCCCTACAGATGCCTTTATGTGAAACAGAACATTAAAATCCAAATGTGCCTGCTCTGCAGGTCATTTTTCATCCTTTATGTGCGACGTCAAATACATTGCAGAGTTGTTCTGCTGCACCCCCAGCCTGGGAAGGTGCGGGTAACGAGATGGGGGTAGGAGCGGGGAGTTCCTTGGCGGTTAAGCCCAAATTTCTCCTTAGTTGCTTCCTCTGGGCCTCTCCCCAGCTCTCTCTTTCTCTCACGGTGAAACTGAAACCTCGGTGACTTTACCCAAGCCTGCCGAAGTTAAAGAAAATTTGATATTTCTCACTTATAGGTCACTTCAGTCCAGATTGTTTCCTGCCAAGAGTGGGGGCGGGGGAAATGCCCTCCTGGTAATGGAAAAGCAATTACTATTTTTTCTGGCGTGAGCGTTGTGTCGTTCCAGCGTAACACCTAGGTTATGGGCCCTGCTCGTATCGCACCGACTCCTCGGGCTCCCAGCCGGCTATGGATGGGCCGTGCCCATCGGACGACGGAGCGGCGGCTGCGCGAGGTGGCGGTTCCGTGCTGTGATGTGCCACCGGTGTGCTGGAAGGGAATGAACATCGACTGGGTTACTTTGGGGCCGTTTGTCAGTCTTTAAGGTTGAAATCCCTGGAAAGTCTCTTCTAATTTAGAACTTCCCCCCCTAACCCCTAAATTCCTAAAGGTAAAAATTGCTCCTGGTGGGCCAAAAAGCTTTTGTGCCATTGGGAGCATCTCTCTGGCTGCTTTTTGTGGATGTCTGGGAGGTGGGACATACTTTTTTTTTTTACTTTTTTTTTTTTTTTCTTTTTCCCAGTATGTCCCTGGACTTCAATGCAGGTCAAAATTCTTCTTGTGATAAACTTTAGATTCTTTGCATTAAAAGTATGCAAGATGTAAAACGCGGTATTTGAATTTGGATGTTGAGCTCCTTGGCCTGGAGCGATGGCCTTTTCTAGGAGGACAGATTTTCTTGACTTCGGGGTTTTCTCAATACCAGTATTTCTCAGGTCTTATCGGTATTTGATCTGGATCTTACCAATATTGAGATCTGGTCAATAGATACCACGTACTACTGTGCTCCTCTTGTGAGCATAGCCGAAGCTGAAGGAAGACGTTACTACCTCTTGTTTGAAAAGAGATGGGGGACCAAGATAAAGTGTCTCCTGAGAAGAAGGCCACAAGGTCCTCTGTGGAGACTAATTCTGTGTTCAGCCTAAAACGTTGAACGTTACATGCTTAGGGCTTCAGCAATGAAGTTCAGAGCTAGCGGCGGCATCCTTCAGCTTTTTAGCCCAGATTTTTCCTCTCCCATGACCGCTTTTTCTGCTGTGATCTTGCTACGCCCTGTTTAATGATCCGTCTCAAACACAGTGTTTTATCCGAAACTTCGCATTTTCCCATTCTTTGATTTCTTCCCTTTCCAGAGGAAGAAAGATTACATAAATTTGAGAGATTTTAATGAGTACACTGGGCTTGCTTTTGGTGTAATTTACAGTGGATTCAGTGTTATAACTTCATTGCGCTTCAGTTGAGTAACTTATGTCATAAATGGGCGTATCTGAGAGTGGAATCGAGCCTCGAATTCCTTTGTTGTGTGGGCTTCAGAAGGACCAAACGCTCACTCCCCTTTTTTGAAGTCCTAATTCTCTTTATATGATGTTGCAATGTCTTTCTATAGAGTTGTGCCTCTGAAGTTCGAGATTTCTAATGCAAAAAATACCACTTTTTCCCCAATTGCTTCAAGTATTGACGTTACTAGCAAAATTTGTCTTCAGCAGTGTCCGCACAGACCTTTTCCTGTGGCTTTGCTGCACAAATCGCTATTGTTGAGACTCATCCCTTAAGAGACCTTTTTAATAAGCTTGGTTGGTAGTCCCCTTGCTCAGCTGTTACTTGTCTTGTAAGAGCACTTGTAGTCAACGTCAACGATACTACTGCTTTCCAACCACTAGAGGTCAAGATTGTGCTGTGGCACGGCACAGGGCTGCGCCTCACGTAAGGCTGAGCTCCAGTTCCTCGTGCAACCACGTCCAGTGTTGCCTATATATATATAAAACTTAATTATCAATTGCCGTGTTTGGCAATTAAGACAAAACCGATGTGTATGTGCACAGTGTAAAGGGCACTTTGCCTTGCACAACGGTAGAGCCCGCTGGATTTTGCAAGGGTTGGGATATCCGTGCTGTGCTCGGGTTTTAATGTTCTTCAGATCTAGAAACTACCCAAGTGATGGATCTCTGATGAGGTCTTTCTTCCCAAGGAGGGATTCAAAAGGGAGTTGAGCTGAGAGAGGCTGTCAAAATAAAACTTGCTCATAAATTATTTTTGTGTGGTACTAGTACTTTTAAGTGCTTAAACGGAAATAATTGTGAAGATTTGCACTCTAGACAGAGCTTTCTGCAGTTCAGGTAGCAAAAGTAATTAGGTTGGGTTTTGTTTTTTGTTGTTTTTTTTTTTTAATAGGTTCCACTTGTTTTACTTCTCCATAGTTTTCCTAGCACAGTTGGTTTCACTGACTACAATGCGGTTTTTAGTATTCCTTCCTCCTTCTGAAGCCAGGCTGTCATGTTGGCGTGGGGCAGGGGATGGTCCCTCTCGCCACCTTGTTTGTCTCCTGGTGTAGGGGAGCAGTAAAATACTCAGGGCAGGTTTGATTTGGATTGTACGTGCTAGAAATAGAGTATATATTAATAATGGGAATATATAAAAACCTCATTATTTTTTAAAAAGAAACCTACCGTCTAAAATAACACTTTCAGAAAGACATCTGGATGGATTCCATACACCTTTTTTTTCTTATATATAAAAAATTTATAGAAAAATGGGGGGGGGGGAATCTTATAAATCCACGTGTGTGTATCCGTATAAATTTCAGGTTTTCAGTGCGTGTAGTTTCTGGTTACACCAGAGCACAAGCCCACATGTGCAGAACCACTGCATCCGTTGGCTTGGCTTTTCCCCCTTGTTTTGGCCATGACTTGGCACTTGTGGTGAGAACAGCGTCTCTGTGCCCTTTAGTTTGAAGTTCTTGGTCAACTCTCTTGAGCAATTGGGGCTAAACCATTTTTCCTGTCAGATATTGTGCTCGGTAACAATGAGGAAACCAAGTGAGTTTTTGCAGCACAGCGCATGCATTAACCTCCGCTGCGAACAAACTCCAAAGTCCCAGGAATATGTGCGAGGGTACAAGGGAGCTCCGCCAAGTCCGTGTGTTTTGCTCCGTGAATCGTGGTGCTTCTCCCGGCGAGCCGATGTTGGTTCAATACCTTTTACAGCTCGTTCTGTACATCAGCAACGTACAATTAAGCTCTCCTGGGGTACCACAAAAATGCTTTCAGGAACCTCTGGGGTCCAGATGTGGAATGTTTTGTGCTGACATGGGTTGAAAAGAGGAACAAATCCAACGGTTAAGTACGTCCTTCAATTCAGCCTGTGACAGTCACCACATGGCCTATGGGCTAATATTTCTGTGCTGTAAATAGATCAATATGGCATTATGATGGGTTTGGCATTTTGATTTGTGAAGAGTCAGAATATTGTTTGGATTGTTGCATAATCCCTGGAATGGTTTTGAAATGAATCTTCTGTTTCTTTGGAATATCTGGGTTAGGAAAACCATAACATTTCTAAGTTCCATTAAGCGTGCGTTTTATTTTGTCTCGTTTGTCATATTTCGTGACTGATTGCATCTTTTGGCTGAAAAAAAATTAAAAATCTGAGGGTGCTATCGTGAAAGGTGAAATCTGCTGGTTTTTTTCCTAGGCACAGCAGCAAAGAAACCTGGACAATATTGTATCACAGCATCCCAGGATAAGCGGGGGGAAGAAGTCCAAGAAAGAAGTCTGCGCAAGCTCAGATCTGGAGGTAAAAAACACTAGCCCCATGTCTGAGCAAGATTCGGGTATCCTGGATGTTGAAGATGAGGATGAGGATGAAGAGGTAACTGTATAACATCAAATCCAGGAGACTGGACAGTTTGGGGGTGATCGGTAGTGTCTCAAACGGTGTTTGCACCTCGCTCAGTCTTTCATGTTGTCATGCAGTGTGTCATAAAGATGCAGGATAGGCTGTAGGACACGGGGTGCGTTTCAGTATTGGGTTATTTTGCACTCTTGTCCCTGTTCTCGTTTGCAGTCTCAGCAGAGGGGACAAGTATCGTATGAGAACTGAACAGCCCATGTCTTCTGTCCCCCAGGTCAAGAGCTGCACTTCTGAGCTTACTTGGGAAGGCAGTTTGGTGTCTATCCTTCATTTAAAAAAGATAAATCGCTGCATAGTGCACGAGATACTTGGCCTTTTCTGTGGGACGTGTGTCTTGGTGTCAGACACGCACTTTGTGTTGAAAAAGGTAGCACCGGGACATAATTTTTTAATGCAGTTTTAATTCTTTGATATGCTCCCTTCTTTTTGTCTCCTTTTCTGCTCCTGCTTCCGCAGACCAGCATTCTGTTGTTGTTGTTAACTGCAAAGCATAACCTCACTGATAGCGTTGGTTCTTCTTTCCTCCCTGCGCTAGACGATAGTGCATGGAGTGGGATGTCTTGGATTTCTTGGACTTGTGCTGCTTAAAACGCAAGAGAACCCTGTCCCTCTGTGTTTCAGGAAAGGCAGCTCGGAGACACCTACTTGGACCGTAGGTGATGAGCTGTTGAGCTTTCTGATGAGTTCTTCATTTCTCGTGATGCAGTCTCGCGTTGGACCTTTTGGCAAATTTTATCTGCCACGCTGGCTGCTTTTTCTCTTATTGCTGAAGAGAATTCTCTTTTGCCAAGAGGATGATATTTTCAGCTACAACCTGTAACCGAATTGGGTACTGTTTGTTGCCCAAACGTGCCGGTCCATGACCAGCCAGAGAAGAGGATTAAAAACAAGTTCCTGAAGTTTAAAATAGTGTGCGTTGTTCAAGTGGTTCTGTGCCCGTATTCTGCCTTCCCCCCCGCCCCCCAGTTCAATTCTCTTCTCTCCATCTCTGCTGCACTTCTGAAGCAGATCAAGGAGATCACCACTCACTTCATAGGGACCAAACCGTAGGGTACGACACAGAGCCCCCACACGGCACGGAACCATCTGGGTGGGCTATTTAGTCCTGCATCAAAATGGAAGTATAGAGCAGAAGTTAAACGAAAGAAAAACGAGTGGGAGGGGCACACTTTTTGAAAACAAACATTGATTTGCATAGATCTATTTTGGTATTTCCCTGTTAAAAAATAAAAATCTGATCCTTCAATAGTCCTTGTTCCAGCTCATTCTCCAAATCTCTCGCTTGCCATGGGGTGAGTTCTTGCAAAACCAGGAGGCAGCGTGAGCGGTGGCGCTACGTGTGCCGTATACAAAGTCTGAGTCAATTGGAATTAGGAACCAGAATTGAATTTCAATTAGAATTAGAAGGCATAAGGAAAAGTAGAAGGAAAAACATGGAGGAGGGAAGAACGTGAAGCCGGCGGTTTGCGTAGCGTGGTTGAGGCCATCCCGCACGGCGCTGCTGGGGGTTCGGCTGCTCCGGGCAGGTCTCGGGGTGTGACGGGCGGCGGTGGCGGCCGCTGTCCGTGGTGATGAAACGGGGCGCGGCGGAGCGGCACGGCGGGACCCCTCGGGAGCCCTGCGGCGTGGACCCCGCTGCGCGGTTGTCCCAGGGCTGGCCTGGGGGAAAAAAGGGAAAGGGGAGGGTTTTGGTTCCTGAGGAGCTTAGGTCTTCCCCATGGTGCCGCCTCCGGGGGGGGGGCGTCTTTTGCTTTTTTTGGAAAGAAAATTTATTTATTAGTACAAATGGTTCTCCCGTCAGGAAATAGAGCCATTATGGTTTTGGGTCCCTCACTACAAGAAGGACATTGAGGTGCTGGAGCGTGTCCAGAGAAGGGCAACCAAGTGGTGCAGGGTCTGGAGCACAAGTCTGGTGAGGAGCGGCTGAGGGAAATGGGGTTGTTTAGCCTGGGGAACAGGAGGCTGAGGACAGACCTGATTGCTCTCTACAACTCCCTGAAAGGAGGGTGTAGCCAGGTGGGGGTTGGTCTCTTCTCCCAAGTAACAAGTGATAGGACAAGAGGAAACAGTCTCCAGTTGTGCCAGGGGAGGTTTAGATCGGATATTAGGAGAAACTTCTTCACCCAAAGGGTTGTCAATCCCTGGAACAGGCTGCCCAGGGAAGTGGTGGAGTCCCCATCCCTGGAGGGATTTAAAAGATGTGTAGATATGGTGCTCGGGGACATGGGTTAGTGGTGGACCTGGCAGTGTGAGGTTAACGGTTGGACTCAGTGATCTTAAGGGCCTTTTCCAACCAAAACAATTCTATGATTCTAAATCTGAAGGGGTGTCTTGTTTGTGTAGTGGTGTGGAGCCTCCACCCGGTTGCTCATTTGTCCCCCAGAAGAATTGGGGAGACAATGTGAAAGGCAAAAGTGAAAAAACTCATGGGTTGAGGTAAAGACACTTTAATAAGTAAAGGGGAAAAAACCCAACCCACCAGGTGATGCAAAGGCAGTCGCCCACCACCTCCCACCAGCAGACCGATGCCCAGCCACCATCCAAGCAATGGCTACTTTTGAAAAAGCTACACCCCCAGTTTCCTTGCTGAGCGTGGTGTTACACGGAATGGAGTATCCCTTTGGTCAGTTTGGGTCAGGTGTCCCAGCGGTGTCCCCTCCCAACCTCTTGCTCAGCCCCAGCCAACTTGCTGGGGAGGGGTGTAGAGTGAGAAGCAGAGACAGGTTTTGCTGCTGTGTAAGCACTGTTTAGCAATAGCTAAAGGTCTGTTATCAACACTGTTTTGGTCACACATCTAAACCACTGCACCATATGGGCTGCAGTAAAGAAAGTGAACTGCATCCCAGCCAAAACCAGTACAGTATGTAAAACGATAATGGGAGGTTCTTTGGTGAGGGTTCTCTAAAGTTACAGGCCAACTGCAAAATTGTTTTTCATGGTTGATGGATTCATTCCTGGCTTTTAATCTTCTGGTCTGACTCTTTCTGCTTATGATTATCTTGTCTATGCAGGAATTTCCAACCAAAATGATTCTATGGTTGAGTCACCATCCCTGGAGGTGTTTAAAAGACGTGTAGATGTGGTGCTCAGGGACATGGTTTAGTGGTGGGCTTGGCAGTGCTAGGTTAATGGTTGGACTTGATGATCTTAAAGGTCTTTTCCAACCAAAACAATTCTGTGATTCTACTATTAACACAGAATTTGAGTCTCTAAAGTTAATCCTAATTGCTTAAAATTGTTAGCGTTAAGTGTCCTGAGTGCAAGTGAACCACATCTCATTTCCTGCACTGCCTCCTTGTTTGGAGCGATGGAGAAGGCTTTCTGGGCTTAGAGGGACAGTACTGCAACAAGTGGGCACATGTCATTTGCTGTGCCCCTCACCAAGATTGCTGAGGTTTACACTTCTCAAGGAAACGTGGAATACCGCTAACAAGAAAACCTGGAAAAAGAAAAAACAGAAAAAAAGAAAGCCCTTGTTAGAATAAAGTCAGTAGACAGGTAAAGAAACGATCCTGAAACATCCAAAGAGTACACTGGTGGTAGCTCCTGCTCTTGACTTGTCACAGCCATAAAGGCAACCAGTAACTGCAGGTTTTGATTTAAAAAACAGCCAGTGATGACTGGTTGAATATGGAAATAAAGAATGAAGGGCACCTTGCACCCAGTCCTACTCGGAATTGAAAACAGGATGGTCCTACATATTTCTGATTAAGTTTAGGCAGGAGAGCTCCTGATCCCAGTGCACAGGCTGCAAAAAGTGGGGTAAATATATATATTTTTTTTCCTCTAGGAAATATTTGAGGCCTTTCAGCAGGCTGCATTATTGAGCTCACCTTGGCTGGAAGAACTCTTCTGGAGATCCTATGATTCCTCACCCGTATGGAGCAATCCCTTCATCCCTGCAGTAAAATTTACAGGAAAAGCTTTGAAAGGGAAGAAAGGGCACAAGAGTTTTGCTTATACTGTTGCATGTATTCCAACGTAGATCATTCTGTCCCTTGGAGTAGAAGAGAGCTCTGCCAGCTGCCTTCAAGAAGACAAATACGAGATGTGGTTCTCCATTCCATCAGCGTTCTCCAATTTGGAGACATTGTGGTCTAGACTTGTCCCACTTAAGTGCAGATGCCTCACTGAGGTGGAAGCTCCCACTAGATTCAGAGTGAGGGAGCGGGTCCAGCTGTAAAGTGAGCTGGCAGAAGGCTCAAATCCAGTTTTTATGAATGTCAAGTTCCAGAAGGAGAATTTGCTTTTCACAGTGAGTAGCTCCACAGTCTGTTCAGTTTGTGCCAGCTGTTCCCTTTGTAGTAAAAAGCATCGAGAAAACTACAAAGCCCATCCAGATTCTTTTCATTTTTGGTGACTTTTCTTTTGCAATCTTGTTGAATGCAGCAGGACAAACTCGCCTGCGTTGTGCCTTATTTCTTTTTGTCCTCAAAAAAGAGTAGTCAGGTGTCTGTGAAGCGGTTGAGTCAAATTGGACTCCCTGGTGCTTCTTTGTGGAAGAACGGGAAATTTTAAGGAGGGACATCCCGCTTCAAAATAACAGCCACTCAACTGTCTCTGAAGAACAAATCAACAATGTCCAGACACTTTTTTATTTGGAAAAGGAGTTTGGCACTCAGGATATCAGCAGGTGTGTGGTGTAGCCAAAATTCGTCATGCTTCTGGCGTTCTTTCAGGTTGACCTGTCTGTAGGAGTAAGTTGTAATTCTCTAAGTGAACGTAATAGATTTCTTACACAGTTTTGGGAGCTACAGCAGGGGCCCCAGAGAGCTCTCTTGACTTTCCCTGATAAATGGCTCTGTTAGGTGCCATCAGCCTCCACCTTTTGTTTGCTTCCACTTGTAATTATGCAAGAAACAACTTGGACACTGAGAAAAATCTCTCTGTTTCCAGACAGAGCTGTCTGCCTGTTGTCTGTAACGTGAGCCAGAGTGAGATCACGTAGTCTGCAGGACCATGTGGCCACTTCCAATATCACAGTATCCTGAGCATCCTCTTGACTGTGCAATTGCGTTCAGGTTTTTTCCCCTAAGGTTGAGCCATGGGACACACTGGGGCAGTCAAAGGACACCAAGACCACACAAGGCGTAGCAAATCTACAGCACAGTTTGTTCTGTACCTCCATTCACGTGGGGTAAAGTGCTTCCTGGCTGCTGGTACCCAAAGAAATATGTGATTTGTTGAATCACAGAATGGTTTGGATTGCAAGGGACTTTCAAAGGCCACCCAGTCCAACCCCCTGCCACGGGCAGGGACATCTTCAACTAGATCAGGTCGCTCAGAGCCCCGTCCAGCCTGATCTTGCATGTTTCCAGGGATGGCGCATCTACCACCTTTCTGGGCAACCTGTGCCAGCGTTTCACCACCCTCAGTCGTAAAAAAATTCTTCTTTATATCTAGTCTGAATCTCCCCTCTTTTAGTTTAAAACCATTGTCCCTTGTCCTGTCGCTACAGACTCTACTAAAAAGTCTGTCCCCATCTTTCTTACAAGCCCCCTTTAAGTATTGAACGGCTGCCGTAGGGTCTCCCTGGAGCCTTCTCTTCTCCAGGCTGAACAACCCCAACTCTCTCAGCCTGAGGTCTCCATAGCAGAGGTGCTCCAGCCCTTGGATCATTTCCATGGCCTCTTCTGGACCAGCTCCAACAGCTCCGTGTCTTTCCTGTGCTGAGGACGCTGGAGCTGGATGCAGTGCACAACCAACACTACTTTCAGCAGTTGAGTTTTACTCCGTAAGGTGAACGGACGCTTTCTGCAATGCGTCCGTCACGTAAAGAGACCCAGCCTGCTCAAGGTCCTCCACTGGACTTGAGCTCATGTTCCTCTGCACCAAGGTACATCGATCACTGGGCCCGTGAGATGGTTCGTAAAACGCCTCTCTGGAATTCCTGGTGTTTAAGTCTGGAGTTTTTCCCCCACTGAAAGAGGGGCGAGTGTATCTCTGCTTGTGTCATGTCACGACATCAAAACCTAACAAGGATCAGAGATTCAAGCCTTGTATCGCAAATTTGTCTGAAGCCAGATCAGAGCATCCCTCAACCCTGGGTCAGCCCAGTTGAACATTTCCCTTGAAAACTTGGCTTCCATGGGTTAAATTTGCTACAGTCAGTGTTTAACCTGACCGAAAATGTTCTTGCAAAAAGAGGGGGTTTGGCTGTTTACGGAGACTGACAGGTCTGCCTCTGCTCCCAGCACCAGGAACGTGCTGGTTGCAGGGTTTGGGAGTGAGGTTTGTGAAGCCGATGTTTTGTGGACTGGGAAAATTTTGGACAAGTTGAATAAATTCTTTGTTCTGCAAATCAAAAGAAGAAAAAAAGATTAGGCTGAAGGGGAGATGTCAGGGGAGTAATCAGTCTTGTTGTTGAGGCAGCTCTAGTTCTCATTTCATCGTCAAGTTTCAAAAATCAAAGATTTATTTATTTTTTGAACACTGGTAGTGCAGCTCTGGCTAAGAAAATCAAGTCACTGCTAAAGGGGATGTGCTAAGCCTGAATTTGTAGATATATCAAAATATTAGATAAATATCTAAATATGTAAATATTAGATATGTTTAAACTGTGCAACATGTTAAACTAGCCACAGAGATCATTTCAGATATTCTGTATATTCAGAGGCCTACATGGGTTAGTCTGGAAAGATTTCAAACGATAGGATTATTATTTCTTCTGTTGTAGGGCTATGGCTATATGTGGAAGAGGTGGTCTGTTCTTTTCCTTAAAATATGTTGTAGGTTTATACCCTGCGTAAAATCCTAGCGCATTTTTTTGGGTGCGTGTCTTTCTGTTTGCAGAAACCTTTCTTGTGGTCCAGGTCTTGCGCTTCCACGTCTGATAGTGTTCTACCTAGATTAGTAATTTTAAAGCTCTTAATGTCTCAGAGATGTTAACTCTGCAAAATAGTCCAGCGTATTTTTTTGTGAGTGTGTGTGTGGGCTTAAAAGTTTTCACAGAAGATCAGAGACTGAAAATGTTGCAGTCTGCTTTGAAAGAATTTCTCTGGGGGAGTAAACTCCTTTTTTGGCAATATCCTGATTTCACAAATCTTTATCAGAAATATTTCTCTGTGGACCATGTTCAACTAGTGCCCCAAATCCAAGAGGAGCGAAACCGTTTGATCCTGAATTCAAATTCGTAGGAAAACATTGCCTGGCTTTGATGATGATGCGAAGGGATGACAGATTTCTCCTCCCTTAGAAAAACACAGGGTGGACTCGGGTCCATCCAGTCCAGCTTCCCCACGCTGATGGTGGTCGCGGGAGGATGGCTGGGTCGAGCGAGTACCGATACTTCCCTGTCTGCTTTAGTGATCTCCAGCAGTTTTGCAATCGGGGATTTCTGAGCCAGAAGCGTTTTACTGTTTTACCAACTGGAGACCAATTACGCTTAATGCCGGAGGAATACAACGAGGCAAAATCTGGATCCTCAAACTAGCTGAAATCTGGAGTTGGGAGCTATTCAGGGAGCGTTAGAAGGCCCGGGAGACTGCAAATGGAAAATAAATGACCAAGAAGACATGATAAAATTGGCATTAACACAATACAATTGCTGCCTGGTGTTTGCAGTTGTCAAATAAAGTCTTCTAAAAGGTAAAAGCAAGAGATGTTAGTGAGACCGGAGAGCTGTGTCTCACGGCTGCTCGCCCTCGGTTCAGCTCTAACCCTTCTGCTGGGGCACGTCGAACAGCCGGGTTCAGCCAGGAAAGGGTCACACGGGCGATGCCAGCGCTCAGAAACCTTCCTCCGTCCTGGTGAGCCAACCGTGCCCGTCCGTGAGAGCTGCTCAGATGGCACCACGGAGCGCTTGGTGCAAGGGAGGGACGGAAAGCCCAGCGAGATGGATGAGGATCCTCGTGCCGTACCCCGATAAAACTCTTTGCTGCCTTGTTCCCGACGAGCTGCCCAGCTGCTTCCCCTCCCCTGCGCCACCGAGTTGGGGCTGTCAGGTTTTTTTGGGTGTCGGAGCGATGCTGGATGTGCAGGATGGGATGCTTCCACCCCGTGCGGTGCTGCTCTCTCTGTGCCCGTAGCTTCTTTCATTGTTTCAGCTCTTAGCGAGAACCAGTGTCACATTGAGGACCGAGGTTTTTTGCGTGGAGAGCTCCAGTTCCGCATTACACAGGAGGCTATTTAACAAAATCCCCTGTTTTCCATTTCCAGCCCATAACTTCTGCACTCCCCTGCTTGGAACTGTTGCTTTAGATGAGGAGGACCGCTCGCCCCAGGCGCTTTGGGAAACGTTGGTTGAGGCTTGCATACCCTCATCCAGCTAGAAACTTTGCTTTTCTTCATCCTACCTCCTTTTTAGCAGAAATGCCTCTTAAGCTTAATTAAAAATATATAAAATAAACATGTTTCCCAGGCCTGTCCATTGATCCCTTTCATCTTTCTCCCCTTTTTTCCACCACATGTCAACAGAACACTCCCCTCCTCTCTGGATTTTGGGGGAGAAGGAGGGTTGCCTTAGCTTTATGCCTTGGCCAACAAGCTTAATGCTGTGTTGGCTTGAACATATCCGAAGGACACAAGCTTCTTGTATGCAAATATCTTCTCTGATCTTTCCTCTCGCCTCCCTCCCTCTGTCCCACCCTTCAGAAATGTGCTTCCTTGTCCCTGTGCAAGGCTCACTGTGTTGTTGAAAGGTGCTGGAGTCTGTGTGGTGCGTGTTTTTGAAGAGGGGAAAAAAAAAAAAAGAAAAAGAATTTGTGCTTTTAAAGAAATTGAACTAGAAATCTAGAGAATAAGTTTGGGTTTTTTCCCTGTTGCATAAGTAGAACGGCTCGTGCAGGATGCTTAAAGTTGTATTTAAGCCTGTGGTCAAAATGAAGTCTCTGCTGAGCTGGCTAACAGGGCCACGTGCTGCAGTGTCCTTTCCTAGGGGAGTGCAGGTGGAGCGAGAGCAATATTCAATGAAATTTTCCTACTTCCAGAATCTTTAAAAAATTTAAATCTAGTCAGATATAGGTGGATACCGATAATCAATCTGGTACGTACCTGAAGTCTTGGTGTCACTCTGTTGAACCTCCGTGCACTGGAGTTGCACTTACCTCTCTGTGATATATTAGAGTCGCGCTTACCTCTCTGTGATATATTAGAGTCGCGCTTACCTCTCTGTGTTCTGCATATTTCACACTGACCTCCTGCTGTCTTTTAGGTACCTGGGGCCCAGGACCTGGTGGACTTCTCGCCGGTGTACCGATGCCTGCACATATACTCTGTCCTGGTAAGTGACTCTGTGCCGCCCCCGAGGACACGTGCTGACGCTGGCCTGTGGTTTAAGGTGATGGGGTGCTGCTCCTGCTGCTGGAAGGAGCTGGCTGCAGTACATTTATTAATGTACACCTAGCTAGGAAGTGCTTACCTGAAGTAGAAGGGCCGGTGCTGGATGGATTTGGGTAAAAACCACACGGTTACTTCATGCAGGCCACAGAAATATAAAGGGATTTTTTCTCCAACTATCACAGACCCTGGGATTATAATATACATATTTCTTGATCGTACAGTTTTCCTCCAAAAATTCTTCTTTGACCACAGTAGCTTCATTATTCAGTGCAAATGGAGTAGTTGCAGGGGGGGAAATTGGTTTTAAACGTACTGTTTGCTGCGCTTAGGAGAACTTTGCTGCTCTTCAGGGATTGTTTGACAGGAGCAGATTTGCTGCCGTCCCACCAAATCCACCGTTTGACCATTATCACTCCCAATTTCCCGATAGTCAGGCTTTGCACGCATTGAAAAATACAGCCAAACTGAAACCGTTCTGCGTCGGTGTTTAGTTATTGGCTAAAACGTGTTACTCTGAACCGCGTCATGTTCTTGAGAACGTGTCAGGAGGGCTCCCATCTCTGCAGGTGTAGGCTGCCAGCTGAGCTGCGTTTCCTCCTAGGCATTATGAGTACGTAAGGTATTGATTTTTTTTAACTTATTTATTTATAACGAGGGCAGACGAGATGCCCTTTGTAGCTTAGCCGTCAGCCTTTAATTTCTAAGATGCTTCCAGCAGCATATGAGCCTTGCAACTGCGGACCCAAAGAACCTGTGTTGTTCGCATCTGTTCTTTAACGTCCTTCGGAGGGAGGGGGCTGTCGGAGGGCTCTTCCTCTGCGGTTGAGCAATCCGAAGCCCAGGCAGCAGATGAAAGGAGCACACTGTTCGCAGCTTTCCTCCCTTTCCACGGCGGAGCCAGGCTTGAGAGAGAATTGTTTTTAAGGCACTTCTAAAGCCAGTTTCTCCAGCAATACATACACATGAATTTGCGAAAGGAAAAGAATTGTCATAAAAAACATTTATATAAAAACTTTTTGTGCCCTCATCTGTTAATAATTATGTAATTTGGCTACATTGCCATGATATTTTATTGGACTGAAAAAGTTAACCTACCCAAAATGTGTTACTCTGTTTATCTTGGACAAAAACCTCCTCCTCAATCCCGGCGCTGGGAGCCCTGTTCAGGGAGTGTGCTAATTGAAGATTACAACTGGTCTGAAATGCTTTGTGGATTTCAAAGTGTCACTTTATTTGGAGAAACTTCAGTGAAGAATATGTATAATGAAAACAGGATTAGGAATCCTATTTGTGTAGCTTATGTGTGCATTTGTTTAATGCAGGGGTATTTATTTAATTGTGTATTTTTACAAAAGGATGAAGAGCTTTTGCTGGTGGATAGAAGAGTTTTGAACATTTGAAATGGTCTGGTTTCTGCGTTGGGGCTTCGTCGTTGTGTTGTTGCTTTACTTTTTCATCTGAAATAGCTGTTGTCTCCTCTGAAGCGTATCGGGGAGATGCTGCTTCTAGAAGGCAGGTTTGATGGCCGGCGCTCTGCCGTGGATCCGCATGGGATTGTCTTCTGCTGTGGACTTGGTGACGGTGAAGTTAGACCTGGTGCGGGGGCTTCATGTCGGTGGGTTAGCGTCCTCTGTCCCTGTCCTGAGCTGAGATCATTCAGTCCTTCTCCCCCTACTCCTTCACTATATCAGCCCTAGTAATGAGGAAAAATAGACAGCGGAGCTCTAAAGAAGGTGTGTTGGTGAGACAGGAGCAAGAGAAAAAGGTAGAAAAGGCTCCTGAAAAGAAAATTGCCCTTTTCCTGACCTGTGATTGAATCCTGCCCTGGCTTTCTAGGCCCAACTTGGGTTGAACAATGTCAGAGATCCAGCAAGCATCGAGGGAAACAGCCACATCAGTGTCAGACGGAAGGATCATAATGTAATAGTTACCAAAAAATCCTAATATTTGTCATTTACAATAGCGTTATCTAAATGCTTGGCCTGCAGTTAAAAAGGCCCACGTTGAATAAACATTGAGATATTTATTATTTTTAGTGAAATCGACCTTCCAGTCACCTCGGTTTTATGGCTGTGCTGCTTATAAATTCCCAAAGGATTATTTGAAAAATCCTACTCATATCTGCCAGCCTTATCAGCAGGGCAGAAGTTCACATATTGTAACGGGAGGTCAGCCTTCGGTCATGGTCTTACAGAGGGGGCCAGGCACCTGTAAATCCTTCCTTCGGCAACCAAGGCGAAGTACAATATCAAACAGGCGAGGAGACTTTTCCAGGAAATGCTGAACTTTCTCAGGAAGGGCAGAGGAGGGGGAAAGAAAGTGAAGGAAGGTCAGGCGGGGGTTAATTGAGAGTTGGACCTTGGCGTGGTGGCGGCTCCGGGAGGACAGGCTCTGGTCGGGATGCTTTATGGGCCTATTCATCGGGCGATTCCTTTTCTTGTGAGAAACGGGCTGGCCGAGGAAGAAATGGGCACGGGGGAGGCTTTTGGATAGCTGCAGCTCTCGAGCAAAACATCCCGAGGGTGCGTTCGTGCGTTGTACGCGGAGCTGTACGTATGGATTAGCCGCCTTTGCTCAAGTAACCCTTTGATTTCGTGATTTGGGTTTATGTCCCTAACCGGTGCCTAGAACAACAAGTCCTTCCCCTGCCTGTGGTTTCTGCACGCAGCAAATATACTCCAAAAAGCACGAAAAAAGGCATTTCAGCCGACAGGTTTGGGTGCAAGTTGGTACGAATCGGTAAGCACCGAACAACCTCGGTGTCTCAGTGGGAATCCTGGTAATACCAGACTAATGTATACTGTCCTTTTCCTAGGAAAATTCAACAAAAGACGAGCTGGAACCGTGGATACGGTGGTTTTTTCAGATGCCGGGAGCATCGTATAAATGGGTTGAGGGCGGGAGCCGGCAGCAGAGCCAGGAGACGTGAGTCTTGGGGCCTCTCCTCGGTCAGTTGGCCAAAGTCCGTGCCTAGGCTTAGCTGATCCTAAATGCTTAGTTTCTGTTGGGCAGCGATGTGCTGTTTGAGGACATTCGTCTGCAGCGCGGTTAGGCTGCTGGGTGTTGGTATCAGGTATATCTTTTCCTTGAGTTAATAGAGAAGTTTGTTGAAAATGGTAATATTATTATATAAAGAAGAAACAAGAATATTTCACAGAAGCGATTTTGCCATTGACGTTTTTATCTTTTATGTTGTCTTTGACCGAAGTCTATGTAATGCTCGAGTTGCTTTGATCGATATCCAAAATAAATTAGGAAAGGTGAGGTTTGGGCCAGATGGTTTATCTGCTGGAGCATCTGAACAGCTGTTGGGAGCCTTGTATTTCAAGGCCAAGACATGGAATTGCTTTGCTTTACATAACATAAAATGAAAAGCAGTTTTTGTTTCATGTTTCCCGTAAGCTGTAGCAAGGCAGAAAGCAAAGAGTGAAGGAAGAGCAGAAAGGAATTAAAAAAAGTCCGAGGGTTTTGCACACAGGGTGCTCCCAAGAAGTCGTCTCAAAGGCAGCTGACCGCGATTTAAGTCTCTTAAGCTCCTGCTTCAGCCAGGGCTGTTGCCTGTTAGTACTCATTTAGGGTTTGCCTTAGCTAGGTGGGTTTTTTTAGCTTTATGCTAATTGGTTACCAATTACTTTGAGGTTCTTAACATGTTCATGAAGACACTGGTATTGACACTCCCAGCTCTTTGATCCAAGCTACAAAGGGGTCATTTTAGGGTAAAGAACAAGTGTCCAAAAAAAAAAAAAAAAAAGAAAGAGCAGATTCTGATGTAAATACAGGCTTAAAACTGTAGCTGCCTCCTAGTTGATGAAGTATTTCTGGAGAATCCCAGGGCTGGATAATTTAGATAAATAGCAGTTGACAGGTATTTACTATAAATTTGTCGTATCTCGCCACTGACGTTTTTATCTGCTGTATTGCTTCTACCCCAAGCCTCTCTAACCCTAAAGCTGCTTTGATGCACAACATACATTAGGAAAAGTAAAAAAAAAAAAAAAAAAGGTAAAACAAATAATAAAACCCCCACTTTACTAAAAATAATCAATGTAGAAATGTCTTTAAATTCCTATATTACAATACATGCGTTATATCCATTTGGGAGATTTTTTGCTTGCCTATTTTAGGGAAGAAAATAATGTTTTATATCTCTTAGTTGTGAGGAGCCAGCGCGGCCTTGGGAGGAGAAACAAGGGTTTATTTTTTTGCTTATCGCTAAAATTGCTACGTTTTGACTGCAGAAGCTGCGCGGGGATTCGGCGGCTCGGGGACTCGAGGTGACCTGCTTGGCTGAGGATGGGAAACACCGCTTTGTATCCCCAAGCCGAGCAGATTCCATTCGAAGTGGGAGATGCCGCAAATCCGGCAGCGGATCGTTAGTCTCCTCCCAGCCCTCTGCTTAAATAGGTTTTTTATTTTTTATTCTTCTTATTCCTCTTAAAAGCATGCTAGCGATTGCGCTGCCTGCGTTAATCCTCCTTTTTCTGCCCTTGTGGGCAACTAAACTGGCTGGCTGGCTGCTCATCTGCTTGCCCGTGGTGGCTGTGACGCAGCCGGTCGTTCCTGCCCCCTCCCCACCTCTCTGGGGGGGCTCCAGCATCCCCACCAAAATGTTTGTTCTTTGGTAACGGGGCAAAACAATTGAAGTTCTTCTTTCAAGGGATGAGAAAGCCTCTTACAGGAACCACAATTCAAATAATGAGAGCTACCCAACCCTCTCTTTCATATGAAAACATCTCTTTTTTCTCTTTGTAACGCTACTTGTTTCTTTTATTTGATACTGAAACACGAACCGTACCATGGAAAGTCTGTGGTTTACTTCTATTTTTGAGATCAGGGTTGTAAAGTTTTCCCTCCCTGTCCTTGGGAACTTCAAAACTTTTTTTTTTTCTTCTTTTTTGGTGGTGGTGGGTGGGTGGGGGGGGGCGTGCAGTGGAAAAAATTTCCTTCTCGAAGTCTCTGGTAACTCCTTGTTCATCTCAGACACTTTGCAGATTGTCCCATCGTTGTGTCCTGGCATATCTCACTGTCTGCTGACTTGGCTGACCCAGTGGTGCCTGGTGGAGTTAGATAGCTATAAACACAGCACTGAGATCATAGGGAAAGGCTGAGGGTGAGACACTTTGTGCACTGGATTGATAAGGACACAGGAAAAGCCATTAGAGTGAACTGGTGTCAGTGACCTGTGATAACCATTCTGTACTACGTGCTAATGGACCCTGGGTAGTGTGTCTGTCTGTAGTGGCAATAGATTTAACTTTTGTAATTGTCATATTGCTCTTTTAACCCTGTGACCTTATTACCCATGAGAAAACCACTTGGCTTCGATCAAAGAAGCAGCAAAGAAATCAGTGTTCATTCTAAGCTGGCTAGATATGATCACAGGCAGCCTTGATTCTTAAAATATTCAGCTTGGAAAACAGACGTGTTAGGGGGGAGGGGAAAAAAAAAAAAAGGGAGGTTTACTACAATAGCCCGGATGCAGACTTCTTGTCACCTGAGGTTAGGAACAGCAGCCGTGCTTTCCCAGGGCTTTGCAAAACTCTGCACAGTCACTCACTGCAAATACATTTAATATTGATTTCATCCTGATTCACTCAATCCCGTTCCCTGCTCTTAGTGACTAAAGTAAGAGGCTGACTCTGTTAGTGCTGACCACGGCAAGTATATTGCATCTGTTCAGTATCTCATCAAACCGTTCGGGATGGATGGGACCTCAGGAGGCCGCCGGTCCAACCTCCTGCCCAAAGTAGCACAGCTCTGAGATCAGACCGCGTTACTCAGAGCTTTATCCAGTCTGGTCTTGAAAACCTCCGAGGACCAAGACTGCAAAACCTCTCAGGGCAACTTATTCTGCTCCATGACCTCCTTGCAGATATTGCAGGTGGCTGTTAGGTCCCCCTGAAGCAGTCACTCCTCCAGACTGAACAAGCTCCACTAACCCCCCGTGGGGCAAGTGCTCCAGCTCCAACCATCTTGGTGGCCTCCAGTGAACTCGCTCCGGTTTATCAATGTCTTTCCTGCATTTGGGAGGCCCAAAACTGGATGCAGGGTATAGATATACTCTTAACGAGTGCTGCGTAGAGGGGGATAATCGCTTCCCTCAATCTACTGGCTTTGCTCCTGTTAATACAGCCCAGGAGGCTGTTGGCTGCCTCTGCTGCCAGGGCAGACGGCTGGCCCACGTTCAGCTTGCTGTCTGCCAAGGCTCTTGGTCCTTATCCACAGAGCTGCTCCCCAGGCAGTCAGTCCCCAGTCTGTGTTGTTGCAAGAGGTTCTTCCTTCCCAGGTGCAGGACTTGGCATTTCTCCTTACTTATTTTCATCAGGTTTCTGTCAACCCGTTCCTCCAGCGTGTCAAGACCCTCTGGATGGTGGCCCTGCTCTCGAGCATATTGACTTTCCCCCCCAGTTTGGTGCCCTCTGCAAAGTGCGCGAGCATGCTCTGTTGTGTCCTCCATGTCACTGATAAAGATGTTAAGCAGGACAGGTCCCAGGACAGACCCCGTTGTGGTTCCCTACTTGCTACCAGCTCCCATGCTGGGTACAACTCGTTAATCACGACCCTCCAAACATGACCACCCATCCAGCTGTGATACCCAAACTTGGATGGCGGAATATTGTGGAAGAGCACGTCAAAAGCCTTGCTAAACTCAATGCTTTCCCCTCATCCATAAATCCTGTCATGCTGTCATGGAAGGCAATCAGATCGTTGGCTTCTCCTTCTTAAATGCACACTGGTTGTCCCCAGTCCCATTCTCCTCCGTATTCCTGGAAATGTATCCCAGGAGGATTCAGCTCAGGACTTCCCCAAGGACTGAAGCAAGGCTGAGTGTGGCATAGTTCCTCAGATCTTTCCAGTCTTTATTTCAGTCTTTATTGCAACATTTGCCTTTTCCTCCTTGTTGGGAGCATGTCTTTTTTATGGTATTTTAACTACCATGGGGTCTTTGGTTCTAGGGAGCTCTAAGATTGATTTTTTTAATGCGATGTTCACCTTGGGTGGAGCAGAATACAGGTCAGCTGAAGGACCCTAGAGACCAACACCACTATTTGTATTGTGTAAGTGTGGGAAGGCTCTTCCTAAGATTTGCTCTGTTTCCGGGTGTTGGGGCTCAGAAGGGTCCCAGGAACATTTGGAAAATGCCTCAGCTACCCTGGAGAACTTTGTGGAGGTGTCCAGAAGCGGTGATATCTCAAAAATAACAAGTGATAGAGATGGAAGTGCACTGATTTGCAGAGAATTTCCCTGAAGGGCGTTGAGTTTTCTAAGGTAAAACTCAGTTTAACAGAAAGGGAAATCTCTAACAAGCATTCCCATTGCAGCTTTTCTCATCCTTTGCTTATAGACTCATGATAATTTAGACTGGAAGAGACTCGTGGAGGACTTTGGTCCAGCCCTCCACTCAGGGCTAAATTTGAAGTTATATTGGGGATCTCAGAGCCACATCCAGTTGAGTTTTGAGGATCTCCAAGGATGGAGACTGCCCAGCCTCTCTGGGTCCCTGTTCCAGTGTCTGACCACCCTTACTGTATGACTTTTTCCCTCCTAAGGTAATTTGAATTTATCTTTTTGCATTTTTTTCTGTTGCCTTTCCTTTTGCCGTGCATTTCCAAGGGGAGCCTGGCTCCATCTACCCTGTAATCCTGTATTAGATTTGCTCCCTCACCCTTCTCCTTCCTCACCTTTCCTCATGTGTCGTGTGCTCCAGCTCCCTCAGTTATGTTGGTGGCCACTGCTGGCCTTGCTTCAACGTGTAGCAGCACCAGTATCTCCACAGCTGCTCTTTTGCAACACACTTCTAGAGCCTTTTTTTTATTGCAACTGGATCACAAGTGACCCTGTTCCACTGGGCTGATGCTGATATTCAATATTTAGGACTTATTTTTGCTCCTAAAAGTAAATAAATGGCACTCTCAGTGCCAGTTCATAGTGACACGTGAAAGATACTGCAACATAGCACTAAGCCCAAATTTAACCCTGGTGAATCGGATCCAATGTCTCTTCACTGTCCCCAAAATTGGAGCGAGAGCAGAGTGCCAGGAACCCCTCTTAGAAGTGAAGAGCCTTGCCTGTGAGCTGCTCTTCGGGGCATTGCCTCCGCATTCCGTGCGTGGATATCGCCAAAGAGCAAAAGTAATAAGATGCGCATGGAAGCAAAGTTGTGAGATGTACTGGCCCCATTTTACCTTGTGCTGTGAAGTATTTTAGTCACCCTGGGCTTCAAACTGGGTCTCAGTAGAGTGTGTGCAAGATGCGGACTCCCTAAGGCTGCTGGAGAAAGAGGCATTAGGAAGATCCTTCTGCATGAGGACTGCTGAGCTATTCGTGTTAGGGAAGCTGTGTATTTGATGCATAAAATAATCCCGGGGGAATTATCATGTGCTGAGCAGAAACTTCGTATTTTATTTTTCTTTTTAAAGAGGAGTGTGTGTTTGTGGGGGAGGAGGGGGCTGTAAAATAATAAGCCACCATGTTTAATGCATCTCCGAAAATGGCTCGGTGCACAGCTGCGGTTGCTGTTTTCCTGCTATGTATGTTGTTTCTCATCTTAAAGCCCTATATGCAGTGTATCTGGGAAATGATTGCCATCCTGTTTTCAATAAAACCCTTTTTTTATGAAGGGTCTTGAGTTGGCTGGACATTAATTCTCAATCTGTTTACAAATATTTGTGCAGGAAAGGGTGAGCAATGTTCAGGACGGGCTTATGACGCATATACCCCCTATTTCAGTCCTTTGTTCAGGAAAATGTGGAAACAAGGCAGTTGTTGTACAATGAACAAACGCTGCCTTCGCATTCCAGGAGTGCGGCGCGGGAGCCGGTTGCTGCGGGGCAGCCGTGGTCTCGCAGTGGGAAGATCAGAAGCTTGCAGACCGCCATCCCAACACAAAAAAGTTGCTGCAGCTCAGAGATCAACAGCCAGTTTGGGTCGTATTTTATGAAGGGTGATGGAGAAGCTCAGATTCAGGGGGTTGATAATTGCCGTATACAAAAGCAGGGATATGTGCAACATGTTCAGAAGGTGAGCGTTGGTTGCCCTCAGAGAGGTTTTCCTCGGCTCTGCTCTCCTCAGTCCCTCAGAATGAGAGGTTTGGCTTCTGGGAAGGGTGTCTCATCTCTTTTATCATTTGAAGCTGGTACCTGGAGGTCTGGGTGACTTATGATCTTCTAGTTTCCTCGCTTTGCGGAGGCTTAATCATCTACTCACAGACACTGAGCAACCCACAAGAGCTGTTATGAGCAGGGATTTGTCTCTTGCCTTTAAATCTTTTTTCCTGGCATTACTACCTCCAGCTTGTCTTGCCCCAGCCGTGGTTGTTGTACGGTGTTGAAATGCCTTGGGATCCTTCAGGATGGAAAAATTGTAAGGAACAACATGGTCTAAAACGTTGTGCCGGTAACTGTGTTGTAATTGTTTCAAATATTAACCGAAGGACATACATGGAGCTATATAGCAAACTCTTTATTGTAGTAATAGCCCGGGCACGCCACAGAGCATGCTTTCTCCAGCTGCTCTGGATAGGAAGCCTCGTGATGTTCTTACGTATGGACCCCATGACTAAACAGGTGCCACGTGTATCGGCCATTGGCAATAACGTATGTTATTGCCCTCTAGGGAAGCTGGTGTTGGGTCCATCTTCACAGCATCACAGACAGAGGCTGGAGGGGACCTCTGGAGATCACCTTGTACAGCTCCCCACAGAAGCAGGGTCAGCTGGAGTGGGGTTGCTCAGGACCATGTCCAGTTGGGATGGAAGCTTTTCTGGGCAGCCTGTTCCAGTGTTTGATTGCCCTCACAGTAAAAAGGCATTTTCTTATGTTCACCAGAAATTCCTGTATTTCAGTTTGTCCTGTCACTGGGCACCACTGAGAAGTGTCTGGCTCTGCCTTTACTTCCCCCCATCGGGTGGTTGTACATGTTGAGATGGATCCTCTGAGCCTTCTCCAGGCTGAGCAGTCCCAGGTCTCACTCTGTGTCACATGCTTCCATCCCTTGAGATCTCGGTGGCCCTTCGCTGGGCTTGCACTGGTGTTGTCTGTCTCTGTTGTGCTGGTGACCCGGACCCAGCCGTGTCTCACCAGTGCTGAGCAGAGGGGAAGCATCGCCTCTCTTGCTCTGCCAAACACGGCCCAGGAGTCCATTGGCCGCCTTTGTTGCAAGGGCGCAGCGCTGGCTCATGGTCAGCTTGGTGTCCACCAGGACCCCCAGGTCCTTTCCTGCCAAGCTGCTTCCCAGCTGGTCACTCCCAGCGTGTACTGGTGCCTGGGGCTGTTCCTCCCCAGGGGCAGGACTTGGCCTGTGTTGGACTCCGTGAGGTTCCTGTTGGGCCATTTCTCCAGCCTGCCCAGGTCCCTCTGAATGGCAGCACACCTCTCTGGGCTGTCCCTCGCTCCTTCCAGTTTTGTCACCCACATTTTAAGGGAGTAATCAAAGGCAGATTTCACCCAACAGAGCTCCACGGGTGATGGGTAGGAGGAAGGAGAACTCTTGTTCTGCTCAAATGAGCCGAGTGCTGGTGCTCATGCTTACATCTCTGCGTAACGCAGCTCTTTCACTGCCCGTTCATTTGGGCTTCTTGACTTACCTGTTTTCTGTAAACCCATAATTATTGCGCACGTGTTGGTTTAGGTGGGCAGAGCTGAGAGCTGGTCAAACCAGAGGTCATGCTGGTCTGCTGCCGGTCAGGAGTCGACTGTACGGCATCCCTCCTGCCAGTTTGAATTCGGTCTGTGTGGATCTTTGCCTTAAGGGGCAAAAAAATAGTCCTCAAATATGGAAACGGGCTCTAGGACGTGACTTCTTTCCCAGTGCAGAGGGTGTAGCTAATACTGGGTGTGCTGCTCCCTGACGGAGCTTGGAACAGAAGGTCTGTTTATTAGTTTATCTTGGTTTTATTTCTCTGTGTTCCCTGACCATTCCCCCATGTTCTGCCATAGAAGAACAACAAAAAAAAAAAAAACCCCAAAAACCCAAACCAAAACCAAATATGCAAATGTAATTTTCCAACCCAAGCATTTTATAGCAGAGTCTTAGGAGCGAGCTGCACTTTTCTGCTCAAACGTGGCGTGCAGGACGGGTGCTTTGCCGCTCCTTCCCGCTTGGATTCAGGGACGGGAGGAGCGAAGAGCTGTGAACTCAGATCGTCTATGGGTGCAGTACTCTCTCTCACAAAAATATCCCACTAAGGGACTTTTTTTGCCCGTGCGTCTCTGCGATTAATGCAGACCCTGCCTGTCGGTGACTATTAGCTCTCTGGTAGGAGACGTACAGCTTAAAACACACCATGGTAAGCAGGCTGTAAAAAAGAAGTGAGATTTGTTGCAGATTGCATTCGCCTCAGCACATTTTTGCCTCCTATCCTTCCCCCTTCCTCTTCCCTTGGCTCCTTTGCCTCCCTCCAGACCTGTCCTTCATCTTCCTCAAGGACTTATTCTGCGCTCTTCTTAAATTGAAGGGTTTTTTCCTTAATGGATGGGAGCCCTGACAAGAGCTGATTAGCTGTTGGGGATGCATCCTTCCTTGCAAAGCTTGTGACCGATTTCCACCGCTTCCTTCCTGCCTCGAGACCGGAGAGCGAGCGAGCTTCTGCGAGCAGACTGTTGCCTCCCGGAGGTTTTATGCACGGTGGCCTCGCGTGAAAGGCACTGTGGGCTTGTCCTGAATATATATATTTTTTTTTTTTCCCTGGCAGCTCATTCATTATAAAGTTTTAATGAATTTTAAATATATTATGTAAAGAGCACGTGGTTAGAAACCATCTCTGCTCGTTTTTACACTGGGAGGTGTTGGGTTGTGCTTTGCTTTGCCAAGAGGGTGGATTGAAAGCGAGCGGAGGAGAAAGGCACGTCCCCGTGCGCTTAACCTCGCAGGTCACCTGGAACGGGAGGAGATCGCCAAAAATGCAACCTGAAAATGTTTAGCTGCTGCTGTTTATAATGAGGAAATATCTGTCTACATCATCGCTTTGTAACTTTTCAAAAGTATGACTTAAAAAGGAGGGGGGGGGTTGGAGGAGGGAGCTGCGCCGCTGTATTTTCCAGAACGAGAAACACAGGCTACTTGTTCAGTCAATTCAGTTTAGGTCAAATGTAGTTATGAAAAACAGATGATTGCTGGTGATCAAGCCGTACTTTGACAAATATCCCATTGTTTGAGCGTGCAGTGATTTCTTCAGAGCGTTACCTGGTGCGGGGCTTGGCGATCGCTTTCCTCCAGCTCCGGAGCCTGTCAGCGACACGGGGCTGGGTGCTCCCGACCCAAGGGCTCGGCTTCGTGGGAGGAGGGATTGTACGGAAAGAAAGGCTCCGTGCAAACTGGGTGAAGTTTCCACTCTAGCTATTAAAATAGGAGCTCGCTTGAGGCTCTCCGAAATGCTTGAACGGATGCTTCTGACGTATACGTCATATCCTACGCTGCAGAGTAAAGGTTTATTTGGGGGATGCTGATATTTGAGAGAAGCTCCTTAATATTAGTGTATCTGAGCCCCGTGTCGCTTTGAGTTATTGCATAGTCTTTTATAATTTCCCCTAGAAAATATTCACCTACGAATTATATCTGTGGGGTAAGGAACCTGTTATTCCCGTTGCGGAGACAGGGCTAGTTGAAGCCGAGGTACATGCGTGTCCCCGCGTGCGTCTGACCTGGGCGAAGGCTGAGCCTTGCTCGGACGCTTGTTGGGTCTCGTGCTCTTCTGCTTCGGAGCTGAGTGATGGTGCTTTGGTGGAGTTGCTCTGCGAGGTGGCTGTCCTTAATCTGAAATGTCAAAATGTCTCATATTTTGAGTGTATCTTCAAATTTCTAAGGTTGACATGCAAAGAGGACAGGCGTATGCTACGTGACTCTGGTTTTACGGGCGATGCGAAGGCTGCGAAGTGCCAAGGGAACGTTTAATCCTTTTTAGGATCTTTGTTCTGAAATCGATATCCCTTGGCTTGGGAATCTGTTGGCTTCTGGGATGCGAGGGACTAGTTCTGGGTAACTTCAGCTCAGACAACTCAGGGGACAAGCTGTTCGTTCTGTGCCTTGTGGCACGTTGCACTACCTAAAAGATTCAGTCTTACCAAAAAACCCCAGAAGCTCATTGCCCCTTTCAAGTTGGTTTATGATCCAGCATGGACCAGCCTGTGTCCATGAGGATATTGGGGAGAAGATTGGGGTGATCAGTGAGTGAGCAGGTGGATCAGGTGCTCAGGACATATGTGCAGATGGCTGGGAAGTCTAAAAGCAGAAATAGAATATTCTGCTATAGCGTAGTGTATGTTCTTTGATATAGAAAAGCCTTTTCCTGGCAGAAGGTCTCCTGTGTGTCTGTCCTTGGAGCAGTTACAGGAAATAATCCATTAGATGCCAGAAAGACCGAAGGGCTAGGTTTGTGTATGGTCCTGGTCATTGGTGTAACTTTTAGAAATATACACTGTTACTTGATGTATTTTGTCATCTGAAAACAAAATCAAAGCTATTAAAAATATGGAAAAATGGTTGGTGTTTGACTTCTTATTGGTGTCACTGGTCTTCGGGCTACGAACATATGTTGGATCCTCGGGTGCGCTGCTACCACTCAGAGATAAACTTTTGACTATTAATCACAGGAGAAGATTAGACTTTCCAACAAATCTTTATGCATGTTACTTTCTACTCCTTTGGAGCAGCATTAACTCCGAGGAACTGTGAAAGCTCGAGCTGTCATCTCAGAAAAGTTTAATGTCCTCCTCGCCTTGTACAGCTCCGTGTGCTCTGCGCTTCACTTCATTTGTCAGGCACAGCAACTCCAAATTTGGAGTAGTACTTCTTTCTAGCTATTCAAAAGTAAAATTTTTAAGATCAGAAAAGGCCCCCGAGGGAAATATTTTGAAGTATTTGAGTCTTTCTTTATGTTCGTTCTGGATGAACATATCTCTTTTTAATATTGAGAACTGTTTTGATACATACAAAAATACTGTTTTAAAAGGTTGGCCGCGTGTTCAGTGTTTACATGAGCAAACCAACTCTCTTTAACTGGGATGATGTGGCGTTAAATCGCATGTCGGACTGGGGCAGCAGTCTTTTGTTTGGTCTAGTTTAAGGAAAAGTGGTACCCTGTCCTGGGCAAGCAGAATAACGAAACAAATGATACTTGGGTAGCCGGGGTTGAAAACCTTGCACTCCCTAACTCTTGTTAAAGGAACCCAGCAGCTCTAAACCGATGACTGAGCAGTGGCAAACACACTAAATTTTTCCACCGCTATTAAATGGAAAAGAAAACACATTTCTGGTTAACATTTAAACCTATTAAACTGCGATTGAAGTGGAGTTTGCATCTTGGATTACTTGGAAGATTTACTGTTGCTACTTGTCTGTCACATTAGGAGAACTCGCTTCATCCTGCAAATGCCTACGCTTCACTAGAATCCCCGTGTCTGGCTGTGTGCGGCTCTGTACCTGCGTGCAGACGCTTCCCTTGCAGCTGAGATGCCTTCACCTGCAGCGTGCAGGAGCTCAGCCGGGGTGGTGAGTGACCTGATTGAGCAAAGTGTAAATAGGAGCTCAGCTACGTAGGGCTAGAGTTAATGCAGTCGACTGGTAAGTACGTTTAAGGATTTCAGCTAAAAAGGACGTTGGATCCGGGTGGACTCTGGTCAGCAGAATCCTCCTGTTGCAGTGTGCACCCGTAAGGGTGAGGTACGTTTCCGTCTGCCCCATCAGCAATGTTTTGGCGTGCCAAAGGGTTTTGCATTTCCTTGGAGAGCTTCTGTCCTAATTCTTGTCCAAGAAACTACCTCGTCTCAGAAAACCGAAGGGTCACAGGATCTGTTGCTGTATTTGGAATCTCAGGTATCTAATTTGAAACTTTGATCAAGCCAGGGAAGAGAGGCAGGTCTTCATCTCCCCATCCTCTCCCCTGGCTGCTGCCCGCTGTCTTTTCCGCTTTCAAAGCAAGCGATGAACGTACATAGGAAAATGCTCTTTCTCATGGAATGTCTTCCTCAGCTTGTGTTGAGGTTAAATTCCTAACAGGGGCATAAACTTGCAAGTGGAGATGTTGTCCTTCCTCCCCTTGCAAAGCTTCCTGAAACGGGTGATGCTATGGAAAACGTGAAATGAGTTGTTGAAGGCAAGGTCTCAACGTGAACGTGCTTGAAACCACACGTGCTGCTTGTGATTTTGCTTTAAAATATATTTGCAAGAAAGAATCCATCTGTTTTGTATAGAGATGTTTGTTCTGTCTTCTTCAGTAGACTTACTGCAGGGTTTGAGCGTGGAGCATCAGTTCTTCATCTGATCCTTCCCCTCTGCTTGCGTTTGGGAAGGGATGAGGTTTTGGGTGGGTGTAATTCCTTCCAGAACTGCAGGGGTCTGTCGGGCTGCGAAATGCAAAGACTCCGCTGGCTGCAGAAATAAACTTTACTGGTGGGAGAGGGAGATTCATTGCATAGATAGAGCCAAGTTGTTGATGCCTTCTTTGTCCCGTAGTTTTAGGAGGAGACGTTTTCTGTGTGCTCCATCCAGCCCGTTGAGTGCTTTGAAGATAAGAGCACCTGAGCCCCAATTCTCCGTGGTTAGCCACAGCGTGGGGGAGGCTTCGGGTGTGCTGATCGCCAGCGCTGCCACGGTGGCCCCCGGATTTGGGGCTTGGTTGCAGGTTTTTGGTGGGGTTTAGCTCCTCTGAGTCACGCGGCGCAACGAGTCACTTCTTCCAGCTCTGTCATGCAAGCTGGATTTTTCTAAGAGAGAATATGAAATTATAATCACTGTTTTCCATAGTTTTTAAAGACTTACAGTCTGTTCTGATCCCTAACCTCTGTTCTCTCTGAAACTGTGACACAAAGCCTTATGGACAGTAGAAGTTTACGTGGGCAAGGGAAGCCGTTGGGCAAATTTATGGGGGGGGAACATCAAACATCAATCGAGGGCTATTAAATAAAACCACCTGACTTGTGGCTCAGGGTGTCCATACGCTGAAAGTTGTTGGAGGCTGAGAAACTACGCTAGAAAAAGCTGGGTGACGTGTTTGCCCTGTTCTTGTGTTATTTTTCAGTAACACCAGGTCCGGTGCTGGCCAGCGTTGGAGGCAGGGCGTTGCGCCCGGGCTCTGCCGCCACGTAGCATTTGCGTGCGTGTATTGGGAAAGCTGGTTGTTCCTGCTGGTTAAATTCATGTTTTATTTAGTTATCTGTAACACCCACCTGAGCCCCGGGCGGGCAGGACGCGAGGTGTTTCCTGACAGCTCTTGGGCACTGCTGCCTAGAAGACCTCACGGCTCTGGTCTTGCCAAGGGTTTGAGAGATATTCTATTTTTCTGATCTTTTTATTGAGGTTAAAATACTTCTGGTTGCTTTGCAGAACAGAGGCTACTGCTTTTTTTAAACCTGGGAATTTTTGGTTTTTCCCAGTTATACCAGTGTAGGTTAACATGCATGAGGTGAAAGAACTTGTGGCATTTGTAAAAATATTTCTTTCCTGGACTGAGCAATTGAAGAGCACTTTATTCTCATTTCCATGTTTTTTCCCTGCAATTACAAGGACTAGAAATACTGACTTACTTATTTTCAATGAAAGCTTAGATAGCAATGCAGCATTCTTGATTCCAGCTTCTGAGGTTGGGGCGCAACGTTTGAGGTCCCGGTTAGGACCTTGAGAGCAGAATGAGCGACAGAAATGCTTGTCTGTGATTTAGAGAGGGGAGAAGCAGAGATGTGAGCTACCCAACGCTTTCACCAAGCTGAAGGGGCAATTCTGTGCTGGTAATTTTAGTTGCTCTGGGCTTTCTTTTTTTCCTTTAAGTCTTTAATTCTTTGCTTTTTCTATCACGTTGCCGATGACAGTTTTCTGTCTCTTCATTGATGGCCTCCAGCTGCAAGAATACGGGAACCTTTGATCATGGCCAAAGCAAAGAGATATTTGGCTTTCTACTTCTGGTCCCACCTCTCTTCAGTTGCTTTTGTGTTGGTCTCTTGGAGAGGAGAGCGCCAGGATCTGGTTCTCTTCTACCTCTGTTTCTCAATTCCTGGGTCTTACTCCCCTCTATATCACACAAGCCATAAAAATTGCACATTTCTCACCAAATTGTGATTTCCTCCTATTGGGAAAACTGGAGCATCTCTGAAAGGGGCTGACGTGGGAAGGAGCTGGCGTCTGGTCCAGACAGACCGAGGTGATGCTCAGCTCTGGACTTCTCATCCATTGGATTCAGCCGAGAGTGTTGCATCCCTACGAGCTGCCAGGCTCTTTTGGGATGGAAACTCCTCCTTTCTCTAACGTGGCTGTTTGTCATCCTGGGTCAGAGGTTGCGAAAACCAGTAGTCAATTAAAGCTTTATTAGATGTAGTTAGTAATGCTCTGAAAGGAGCCAGCCAAGCTAAGGCCACTAATAAAGGCCCTTTGTTAAGGTATTTAATAAATTAACACTCTGCTGCAGCAGGGAGGGTGGGAGGCGATTACAAAAGCCAGGCTCGTTAATCAGCATGTTTACCCTCTTCAAACGCCCTGGCCGTGCGGTGCTGCTCCCTAATCTTTACCCACCAGATTTGTTGGAACCGTGCGGGCAGCTGCTGGCCTGGGGACGGGAAGCGCCTCCGCGGGTCACGCCTGGGCCACGGCGCCGAGGACGCGCCAAGACAAACACGGGTTACGAGGGCCATCGTGCTAATCGCCGGAGCCCCTCGTTAAGCGGGGACGGTCCTTAGCGCGGGTACCCGTCACGGGCGTGGGGTGATGCCGAAGCAGCGAGGTTCCCCAAAACACCGCGATTTGTCTCATCCCTACCCCGCTCATCTTCAGATATTATTATTTTAACAAAACCTCCTGCACGCCGTGCTGGATGTGCTGCCGGGCTCGAACATTAGAGGGCATCTCCTCCTCACGCTTCTTTATTTTTCTGCTTTTTTGGTGTGTTTTGTTTTAGTGCAGCTTAATCTATAGGGCCGTCTTTAAAAAGCAAATAGAGCATTTGACCTGCTGTGCAAATTAGCCATATGGTGAAGTGTAATATCCCGCTGACCCTCATTACCGTGCAGTATGAAAAGCTCTCCCCTTTTCACATGCAAGCATATTAAAGTGGCCTTTTCAGCATTTTCTTCCATATAAAACTGTCTTCACTCCCATGGCCAAGCAGTTAAAAGGGAACTCCAGCTGCAGCCAGGAGGGTGAAATTAAAGGCTTTACCCTCGTCTAAATGGAAAATAGATATTACTTCCTATAGACAGGGCTGGGGAACAATGCTGTGCCGCCGGCTCCGGCAGTGGTACGGGGGGGGAATGGCCTTATTTTCTGGGAGGAAGGAGCCTGGCTCCTTTGAGAGAGGAGCTGTTGGGCGTCCACCTTGGAGGAAGGGGGAAAAAGGGGTCAATCTTACCTATTTTCCTCTGTAGTTAACTATTTCATGGCCAAGCTGGTGGGAAGCAGTGAGAAGCTGTGTTGGGACCTGCTGCAGGACCCAAAGTTTTCCCTAGGACAAGCTGTGGCTCTTGTCCTGCTTTGCATCAGTGCTAAAGAAAAGCCATGTGCATCTTCACCCTGTAGAGAATTGGCTCTAAAACCAGTTCACTGATGCACGGATGCCCGAATATCCTTTGTTTGCCTGACTGGGGCTGGCTGGGAGCTATCCTGGATCTCCAGAGGGATCAGGAGGGTATTTCTCTCCCATCTTCTCCATCTCGGCTGATGGAGGTCACCCAGGTAGCACCACCAGCATCTGCCAACTGCATGGGACTAGTTGGTGGAGCAGGAGGGAGGCAACTCTTGGACCCAGACCTCAAGCTTTGCTTTCTTCTTGCTTTTGCTTTGTAAATTTTTTTCGTTTTCAAACTTTGCTTTAAATTAACTTACCAAACCAACGATCGGAGAGAGGGAAGGGAGCACTAGAGCTCCTACGGACCCTTCCGGGTTGGCTTTCTGCTCTTACAGCTCTCGCTAGTTCTCAGAGTTTCTTTCAACTGACTAGCTCAAGACCTTGGTACTACGTGATCTCTGGAGCACTCCTTTTCTTTGGGATGGCCCTTGGTCATGCTCCTTGGCCTTCTTCCATTTTGCTAGGTCTCAATTTATTTATTTTTTAAGTGCTTGAGTACAAGTCCATTAAGTCAGGCAGTTCCTATCAGCGTGCTGTTGTTGGATACAAGCCCTGAAATATCTGAAACATGAAATTCACTTTGAAACTTGGGATTTAACAACTTAAAGAAGAAATGGGTTATTGTCTTCCATCTGGGGTACAGGTTGGAGCCAGGGCTGGCTGGAGCAGAGACCAAATCCTTTCTAGGCTGGGCTGAGCCGGTGGGAAGGAGATGGTTCCGTGCATGTGCCTATGGCCCTTTTATTTGTAGGTGGACGTGCAGAGCGTAGGGAGATACGGGGCCAGCAAAGCAGCACAGAAAATCGGTCTAGGCAGGATGGTGGAGACATCCCTGGTCAGGACAAGGTGGGCCTGTGACCGTTCTCCGCTTGCATGTGCTCGTTCAGCCGTGCAGAACACGTGGAGGTGAGCGCGGCCGCTTGTGAGCGTGCACAGCTCTGCAGACCTCGGAGGGAGAGGCTCACCTCAAAAGCGGCGCTTGCCGTACCGCCGCTCTCTCTTCCCCCCACGCAATTTTCTGGTTAGCTTTATCTTTTTGTTTTCGGTATCGAGGTGGTGTTTACAGTCAACAAGCGGTTCCACGGGGCTGAGCAAGAGTTGCCTTTTTGATCCTGATTCAGCAAAGCGCTCGGTGTCGAGCACCTGCACGCATACCCGTGTGCCTCCGTGATATTATTTGGGAATATTTACATTTCTAAAGTTAAGCATCAGCTTAAGAGTCAGACTTCTTTGTGTTTCATTAGTGGCTACTGGTGTTCTCTTGTCTTGAGAGATCTTTCAGGGCACGCTAAACTTATTTTCTAAGCTCGCTTTCTTGCAACGTATTTCTAACTAGCGTACGGGCTCCTGCTGGTTTCTTTAAGTGCTGGGCAATCATGTCTCCTTTAAAACAAACTGCCCCTTTTAGGTAATTTTGGGGTAAGAAGTAGTTATTTGCAGGATTTTAAAACTTCTGTGCTGCTTTTGAGAAGGTAGCTCGCATTCAAACTGCTGCTCTTGAGCTGTCGGGGCAGGGATTGCGCGTGTGGGTCTGGTGGTGGGGAAGCCCGTGCAGCTCTGGGGGTTACAAGAGGGGAGTAGAAGTGGGATCCCATCCAGGTTTGACCGAGTGTCTCTTGGGCATTGATACGATGCCAAGCATTGTTTGGCACTTGTAGGCAAATTAAAATGAAACACTATCTACAGGGGCCGTTTCAGCCAGGTGAGGGGTGACACATCACAGCACTCCTGCTCGGTGACATGGGGGAAAAGGAATATACTGTTACTTGTTGAAATGAGGCTGAGATTGGCTATTGGTGAATATAACCCCCCCAAAATGGGACTTCTGGCCCCAGTTCTGGCCCTTCCTCCTCGCAGAACTTGACGTATGGGAAATAGCTGGTGATCAGGACGTTTGGAGCCCAGCCGTGTGTAAAATACCTGGAGGCCTCAAAATCTCTGCATAGTCTGTTTGTAAAGCGTGTTTCTCACAGGATAGGGTCATCCAGATGGGAAGGGACCTCCAGAGGTCTCTAGTCCAACCTCCTGCTGAGACCAAGTCAACTGTGAGATCAGACCAGGGTTCTCAGGGCTTTATCCAGTCTGGTCTTGAAAGCTTCCAAGGATGGAGACTGTAACCCACTTTTGGGCACCTTGCTGCTGCTTGATCGTTCATGTTGTGAAAAACCTTTTCGTTACAACCAGTCACAATGTCTCTGTTTCATTTGTACTTGTGGTCTCTCTTGACTTGCACCACTGTGAAGAATTGGCCTGGCTTCATCTTCTGAATGACCTCCTCGTAGATATTAGGGTTAGATCCCCAGATGCTTTTGGCTGCTTTTGCTGTGAGGATGCCCTGCTGGTTCATGTTCAGCTTGCTGTCTACCAAAACTTAGAGTCCTTATCCACAGAGGTGCTCCCAAAGCAGTGGTCCTCAGTCTGTGTTGCCACAAGGGGTTCAGGGGTTCTTCCTTTTTATATGTGATATTTTGCATTTGTCTGTACTGAATTTCATCATGTTCATGTCGGCCCATTCCTCCAGCCTGCCGAGACCCCTCCAGATGGTGGCCCTGCCTTCGAGTGTATTGACTTTTCCCCCAGTTTGGGTTCATCTGCAAAGTGGATGAGACCGGGTCCGTTGCCTCCTCCAGGTCATTGATGAAGACATTAAGCGAGACAGGTCCCAGAACCCCTGCTGTCATTCTCCACTTGTTGTGGGCCTCCATGTAGAGCATGAGTTGTTAACCCACAACCCGCTGAACTCAACCATCCAACCAGGTATGGATGGGTACCAGCCAGGTACCCATCGAGCTGATCAGTCATCCACCTGGGTACAATGTTTTGCTTTTTGGGAGCTCCACAGTACCTTCTCCATGTGAAGAAGGAGCCATCTGAAGGCAGACTTTTGTAGATGGATGAATACTGATCTGCTTCTTGGGAGACAGTTGTGCAAGCCCCTGAGATGGGCTGTATAGCAGTGGAGCTGTGCTTTTGTGAGATGCTGTGTAAGTCTGTCTTAAAGGTGGGAGAATTCCCAAAACATGTGCCTGGGAATTTTTGTGGACCGAATTCAAGGGAGGAGAAGAAGCCAGTGAAAGGCAGAGAGAAATTTAAGAGAAGCCCAGATCATGCAGTAGCTAGTGCTACTATATTAATAAATCTAGATGGGTGGTGGGTTTGATTCTCACTAATGAAGAAGCAAGCCAAATTCATCGGTGTGTGCTTAAGCTACAGTGATGCGAACGGCATGGTCTGTGGGTTGGGTGCTACAAAAGCATTCTCGGGTGGACTTAAAACTAGGCTGCTACAAGCAAACCGAGGCTATTTCTGCTTGTTCTACATACGTGATTAACTGGTGTCCACAGATATACACTAAACTCAGCACAACTTGGGTTTATCAAGGGAGGAATCTACTCAGCGTATATTATCATAGCACATCATCTTACTTACTGTCATTGTAATGACATTTTCACGTAAGAGCTCAGAAGATCCACTCATTTTTAGAGAGTGGACTAACGATTTTGCAGGCATGGAGTGTTTGAGATGGCTCAGCCAATAATGTCCCCATGGGAGCGATGGGTTATTGATGGCACGTGTTACCCTGTTGTATGCAGCTAGTAATTACCATTACATGAAGTACACAGGGTGCACTTCTGCTGCCAGGTAAGCAGAAATTTAGTAATCCAGAATATTGTCATCTACATGTTCTGGATCCAAAAAATCCTGTTTTACTGGGCATTTTAATTATTTGCTGAGGACAACAGAGAATAAAACTCACAGCCTGTTTTTCCCTGTGTAATTCACAGCTAGGTTTGCTTTCAGCTCTCTGCTTCTCCTGAATTATGGAACTTTTTTTGGTTCTTTTCAGCTGTTGTTTTTGCATTCTTGTGATTATATTCTGTTTTCCCTTCTGTGGTGTTCATCTACAATCTTAATTATCTGCCGCTCATTGCCAACTCTGTGAACTCTGAAGCTAATTTGAGAAGGAAAGTTCTGCCCGGTAATTTTAAAAATATGAGGCATTATTGAGGGTTTTTCCTGGACCAGTGATTACAATAAATATGTAGTTTGGAAGCATAGCTTTGGACTCTTCCTGCTCACTTAAAGAGATTGAGAATTGGGTGAAAGCTATTCTGATTCAGTCTGAATAGATGAATAAGAAAGGGACCTCCTTCTCCTCTCCCCACCATGAGTACTTGATTTCACAGAATCCCAGACTGGTGGGGGTTGGAAGGAGCCTCTGGAGATCATCTGGTCCAACCCCTGCTAGAGCAGGATCACCTAGAACAGGTTGCACAGGATTGCATCCAGGTGGGTTTTGAATCTCCCCAGAGAAGGAGACTCCACAACCTCTCTGGGCAGCCTGTCCCAGTGCTCAGTCACCCTCACAGTGAAGAAGTTTTTCCTCACATTGAGATGGAGCTTCCCATGTTCCAGTTTGTGCCCATTGTCCCTTGTCCTGTCACTGGGCACCACTGACAAGAGTCTGGTCCCATTCTCTAGACATTTATAAGTATTGATCAGATCCCCTCTCAGCCTTCTCCAGGCTAAACAGACCCTGCTCTCTCAGCCTTTCCTCATACGAGAGATGCTCCAGGCCCCTCCTCATCCTCGTAGCCCTCGGCTGGACTCTCACCAGTAGTTCCCTGTCTATCTTGAACTGGGGAGCCCAGAACTGGACACAGAACTCCAGATGTGGCCTCACCAGGGCAGGGTAGAGGGGGAGGAGAACCTCCCTCGACCTGCTGGCCGCACTTTTCTCAATGCCCCCAGGATACCATTGGCCGCCTTGGCCACGAGGGCACACTGCTGGTCATGGAGAGCTTGTTGTCCACCAGGACTCCCAGGTCCTTCTCCACAGAGCTGCTTCCCAGCAGGTGAACCCCTAACCTGTACTGGTGCTTGGGGTGGTTGTTTCCCGGGTGCAGGACCCTACGCTTGCCCTTGCTGAATTTCCTATGGTTCCCCTTTGCCCAGTTCTCTAGTCTGTCAAGATCTTGCTGAATGGCATCGCAGCCTCCTGGTGTTCAGCCCTCAAGTTAAGGGTTGAGCTTGCAAGAAACCCAGAAGGAACGAGGATGCTGCTTCTCTAACAATACGTATTAGCAGTGTCTTGCTTCTGCAGAAGGTCAGTGGTGGATTTGGAAGTCCTTGAGAGGTTGGGGCTGGCAGTTGTTCCCTTCAGTAGCCTTTCCCAAGTGCTCCCCGTTCTCAGACCTGCCATGTGCCGCTTGAGATCTGCATGTGCACCATGGGTTTTGTTGAAAAAGAAAAAATGCCGCAGGTGCAATGCATCTTTACAGAGTAAAATAGCTGCTTTCAGGAGAAAGGAAAAGAAAGGAAAAAGTTGGAGTGTTTCCCACCGAGGGAACAAGGAGAGCAGGAATAGGGCACGTGCGCACACAGCTTTACTCCGAGCTTACGTGCCCCTGTCTGGTATTTTATTGAAGCGTTGGTTAATGAAGGTGGTGTTCAGCTTGGGTGCCATGCCGTGCTGAAACACTCGGGAGGTTTGGAGCAAGTCTTCTATTCAGCCAGTTTGCTGTCCAAGCAGAAGCTGGCACCTCCCTGGACCAAGAGGCTGAGCCTGGATGGCCCGAGTGGTGCTCGCAAAGTCACTTCTCTTGTGTGCAGCACTTAGGTCCCAAAATGCTGTCTTTGAAAACTGGAAGTAAGGACGGGATTGGTTAAGTGTGAAAAACCACCAGGCGTGGGGCTGAGAGAGGAGAACAGGCTTGAAGTATAAATACTACGAGGTGTTTCAGATGAGTAAAACATGGGGTCTTGTAGTCTGTTCTGGATACTTTTTTGGTGTGGTTTCTTTCTGTTTGTTTATTTTTTTGCTTTTTTTTTTTTACCCAGAGGAAAACAATATTAAAAAGTAGAGTACAGACGAGTAATACTATCTGAAGACCTGATAAGTTGAATAGTCTTAAATAGGTCAAATGTGGGAAGCTGGGTGGTCTAAGCTAAAACTGCCACCAAGGGGAAGAAAGACTTCACGGTTTTGGGAGAATATTGTACGTGAGTGGTGAAAAGGTCTAGGGAGACAATGGAGGAATGCACTTAAGAGGATGGAATTGTGCACAAGAAAAATGTGGGTAGTGTCAAGAGAGATTTTTTGGGAGGAGAAGTTTTTCCTTGGAGTAGCCTCTCATGAGAGAGTCCCTAATTCTTGGGGCAGTCAAAAAAGGCTCAAGAAAGAAAATACAGGAAACAGTATTGGGAGGGAGATGGTTTTGGTCAAATTGGCAGGTCTCTAGGCCATAAATTTTAGGGAAACTGTTAAAATGGGAATATGATCTACTTTTTTCGGGGGGGAATGGTTTCAAAGGTCTTTGCTGTTCCTTTTCTTCTCCTACAGTTAAAGCCATTTGTTGGGTTGGAACAAGGACAACCTGGCGTCTAAAACCTTCTGAGCACCCTGTGAGGCTGAAGGAGCTTCCTTCCAAGGTTGAGAAGCAGGCTTATAGTGAATCCTTCGTGCGATATCTCCAGCCCAGCTCAGATCACTCTTGCTTCTTGTGTCTGTGGAAAACATTTTTTCTTCTGAAAGTGCAATCCAAAATAATTTCATTTTCAGAGAATATTATGAAGTTAGTCCAGATGCTTCATATTTCTCAAAGCCATCAGTAAAGTAGGGATAGAAACCTGGCTTGTGGTTTGTTCCGAGTGGCAAAGGAGCCTGAATGATGGGGTCAGGGGTTTCGGCTCTCGTTTGTAGGGACACATGCTTCCCGCTGTCCTGTCCCCCACGAGCTGGTGGCTTCTGCCTCTCCCAGCACTTGGTGACCTCCAGCATCCTGCGTGTGCTCCTGAGGAGCTGGGGGGAAAGTTGACGTATCAAATGGAGAAGCTTTCTAATGAGGTGACCAGCCATGGGATAAGGCGTGTGGTGTTGCAGGGCGATGGGAGGACGGGCCGAGCTGTGCTGGAACAGGAGCCACGTGTGGGAAGACTCCTTGGCCCTTCTAGACTCCTTGGCCTTTCTTCCCTGAAGAAATGCATGGCGAGGGAGGGGTGAGCAGGGAGGATCTCTTCTCCGAGCTCAGTTGGAGGGATGAGGGAAAGTGATTTCAGCTGAACCGAATGGCTGTGGTGTAGTCTTAGCAGAAATCTTCAAAATCTGGTATTAAAAGGGCTGATTGGTTTCAGACAGGGCTCCTGCTCCTGCTGAACTGCTTTCCAAGTTTCCAGTAAATCCTCGAGGTCACCACAAAATCTCACCTGCGTAGCTTGGGGAGATAGAGCTTACGCGTGTTCAGGAACGGGGAATTAATTACCCACTGACTTCCACATGATGTTGCATAAAGCTAAACGCGATGGCTGGCGTGAGCGACCGACCACCGTGGTGGCTGCGCTGGTGGTTGTGGCTGAACGTCGGTTTGCTTTTACCTTTGATGGTGCCAAACATCAATTTATTAAAGAAATGGGAAAAAAAATGCCTTCGGTTTTGAATTTGCACCACAAATTCGTTGGTAATAGCGGGCTGCACTAAGGTAGCGAGTAGCTTCACTCAAAGGTCTCAGTGATGCTACCAGAGATGAGTTGCTGTCATGGTCGAGATGGAGATGATCAAGGTTTTTTGTGCCACTTGTATAGATTTTGAGAGATAAGGCACAGCAGGATTTAATAAATATCTTAAGTCCGGTCCCGTCAGCAGTGGGGTGGGAGTAGGACAGCCCATTTTGTCTTTGTTCTCCTGTGGCACTGCCAAAATCCGGAGGAGATGGGTATCACCAGCATCCTGAGATGCTGGCTCCCAGGCCTGGGAGAGGACCCCGAAGGGAGGTCAGAGCTCCCTGCTCGTAGGTCCTCTGCAGGGGGCTAGTGCTTAGCTTGATAAAAATTGTAATAATCCTCCCTGTTCTGGGTCTAACCTGTAGATCACTGATTTCTGGCTCATGACCCTTCCCTCTCCAGGGGGAAGCAGCTTTTGAGAGCATTAAGATGACATATGACGTGGACGTGCTGCTTCCCAGATAGATTCCGGTTCTGAAAAGCTTCCTTAAAATATCAGATTACTTGCAGGTTCAAGCTGATGCTTAAACCGATTGCAGGAGAAGGACCTGGATTTGGACCTGACCTGGGTTTGTCCCTTGCCGGGGTACTGGCACCGCTGATGGCTGGAGGTGCCTGGCACGGGTCAGGAGCTGCTCATCCTGTGCACCCCCGATAGCTCAGATAAAAAGGACGATTCAGAGACAAAATCCACCGTATAAAGCTGCATAATCTTTGCAGTGAATGTGTATGGTCACAAGAAGGTTTTCTGATGAATTTTAGCACCGGTGGGAAGGGCAGTACGGGGCGGGAATGCTCCTGGACACGTCAGCAAGGCTGAATTTTTACGTAAGCCTTGAGCTCCGGCTTGTAGAAGACAAGGAGCAAGTCAGGCTACAGCTCCTCAAGGGTTCGTCGCAGAACATTTCATAAGGCCCCTTCATCGGGGGCATCCTAAGGCAGCCTGGTTGCATAATGCCATAGTAGCTGGAGAATCATTAAATTAACATCAGGTTTTTCTTTTAATTAATTTATTATTTTGTAGTAGAGAAGGTTGACGGCTGGTGCCTTGCTCGGGTGAGATTTGTTGTGCGTTGTTTGTTTTGTGAATTCCAAATGAGATTTTTTTTTTACTATTATTATTATTACTACTACTGTTCTCGGAACAGTTCAAAGCAAGACCTTGTCCCTTCTCTGAAGTGTTTATAATCCAATTTCAGACATAAAACAGCACGGGCGTGGAGGAGGGAGGAACAGGCGGGGATAAAACGGCAAGGTTTTACATAGCCTAGGGGACCGGGGTGGGAGGCCGACGTCTGAACGCTTCAGCAGGTCGATGGCATTTGAGGATCCTCACGGGTTTGTTGCCTGGGTGGGGATGCTCAGGTGTAGCCTGGCTTGGCAAAACAAGCCACCTACGGACGGAGCCCCCAGACGTTCAGGTCCCCGGCAGGGGCGGGCGATGCCCGTGCAGGGGAGCTCGGGTGTTCGGCTTTCGGGACTAACCGGCTCTCCCCTGGAGGCTCAGACCCACTGGAAAATTGGGAGAAAATGAGCTCAAAGCTCTCTTTTCTTTTTCCCACCTCTACAGAGCAGTGTCACGAATTGCTATAACCCACAAGCACGTTTTTCTGAAATTCCCTGATGTTTGTGGCTTCGCATCACTCTGCACCCATGAATCAGTGGAAGAATTTCTGGCATTGTCTGTCTTCTCTTTCTTTTTGCTAACACTAGAAATTCGTTGTTTCGTTGCCCCCACGGTCAAATAAATCTGATGTTTGTCCGTGTTATGGTCGGGTAAAGAAGGTGATTGCACACGTCTATACAGCACATCTGCACAGCGGGACTGGAAAATGGGCACACGAGAGTTCGTCTGATAGAGTTGGTTTTTTGACTCGGTGTTTGGAATAAAACTCTTTCTCTTCTGATATTTGGATTGCGTTTTGCAGGAAAGCGTTGCACAGATGGAGGAACATGAGATTCGTGTCTTAAATGCAATACATTGCAAGTTAACAGTTAATGCAAACCGTTATAATTAATGAATCTTTTCTGTTTTCCAGGGTGCCCGAGAAACCTTTGAGAGCTACTACAGGAAGCAGAGAAGAAAACAAGCCAGATTGGTCCTGCAGCCACCTTCAAACATGGTACGATGGTCTTCTACTCACAGTGCCCAAGCTTGCTCTGCCAAGTAAAGGAGCGGAGGTTTATCTCTGGGCGCGCTGTTGCTTCTGGATGGTCTCTAATTTATTTCTGATTGCTCTTGGCCCCCTTTGTTTTAATCTTTGCTCGCTTTTTCTTTGTTGCAGCATGAAACTTTGGATGGCTACAGGAAGTATTTTAATCAAATTGTAGGGTAGGTATTCTTTTTATAGACATCCTTGCTAACTATGTGTGTGTTGTGTTGTTGAGGACCCCAAAAAGAAAGAGAGAGGAGGGACTGTTGATCCTTTCGAGGGTCCTTTAAAGGGAACCAGAACAGGAGAGAAAAAAAGGGTGGTTTGGGCTTTTTAAGTGTTTTAGAGCGTATTTTATAGCACCCATGAACTTTGCTGCGTCACTAGTGGGAGTGCGGAGGAACCTGCCAGCTCTTGTACCAGCACGCGCGTTTCTGGGAATTTCAGGATAAAAATCTCTGCGCACTATGTGCGTCTACTTGCCCCGCTAATGAGATGAATAGGCCCTCTGCCTTAATTATTATTTAATATTTGATAATTATTCTTTGATTATTTTCCTGGTAAAGGAGGTGATTCTCAAACCTCTATTCCTATGAGCTGCTTATTATTGCACTGAAATTTGACGGGAGTCTTCCAAAACCAGCCGAGCTCTAAGAGGAGGCAACCCAAGACCGCTAATCTAGCAAAGATAGGGTACAACGTTGAAATCGCTTCAGCTAACGATAATAATTTCAACATCTAATTGTGACCATCGCAAACGCGATGCGTGCTGCTCGCCTTCTCACGCAGCTCCGTGCTCCTGGGCTGGATTTCCCTGACGAAACGCAGCTGGGATTTTGTGCATTGCTGTTTAAAATGTAGGGTGCCACGCTCACTCCCTGAAAAATACGGTTTCTTTTTGAGCAGCACGTTTGATAACTGGCGATTGGAGTGAACTGATTGCCTTTAAATGGTTGCGGGCACGTCGTGTCTCTGGGTGCAAAAGAGTATTTTTCCCTGCGGTTAACCAATTGTAACGCGATTGCTGCTGGCTGGAGCAGAGTTTAATCGGCGGTTCTTGTGCAAATAACGGGGCGGAGAACCTTGAGAGGGGAAATTCTGCCTTTGTATATACACAGAGTTGCATTACTACGAGCGACTGTGTTTTAGCTCACTTCTGGAATACAGTGAAACATCGTATAAAATACTGCGATGTTAAAAACAGGAGAATAAAGCGCTTAGTGTTGGCTAGATTTGATACAGATATCTGAGCTTGCTCTGGAGATTCGTGGATGCGCAAATGCCGCGTATCCTTCACACGCGGTGTTTGCAGATCTCTTTTGAAGTCTCGAAACCTGTAACTTTTGATAACGGTGCCATTTTCTCCTCTCTGTCAGGTTTTTTGTAGTCGAAGATCACATCTTGCATACAACACAGGGCTTGGTAAATAGAGCCTATATTGATGAGCTGTGGGAGATGGCGTTATCAAAAACTATTGCAGCACTAAGAACACATTCAGTAAGTAAAAGCCCCGGATCGCTCAGCTGTTGCTTGAGTATGACTTGACATATTGGCTTTTACAGTAGTAATCTTTGTTTTGCCTCTTTTCCAATGACCCCATTTAAAAAAATACCGTGAAAATACACAGCGATTTCCCCAAAAGCTTTCTCCAGCTTCTTTTGCCTCTTGATGCACTGCATTTCCCTGGTTCCCAAATATTTTGGGGGACTGAAAAGAAGAAAATAGTGGCTTGTTGGTTTTTCCCCTTGCTTCGCTGATCGCTTTTGAAAAGCACCAGCAGAGGGAGTCGGTTTGTCCCGGAAAAATGGGGGAAAAAGCGTCTCTTTGGCACGCTGAAGTATGACCCTGTTTGATATTCCCTTAAAGTTCATGGCGGTGAATGGGCTGCTATCAAACTGCACATCATTTGTGCATAAAAAGATACTAAATAGACATTTATTCTTTAGTACTGAAAGAAATTGGGAAAAATTGTTTATTGCTTTGGTATTTCTCTGCTTGAGCAAAAAAAAAAAAAACAAAACCCAACCCAAAACCCAAATTGCAAAAAATGTACAATTTTTTTCCAGTTTTGTATGACCTGATACAATGTTGTTCAGCTGGGAGCACTGGAGTTTTTTGAAAGCCCTGTTGGATAACGGGATGAAAAAATAAAAGGAAAAGCATTAATGACTTCCCACAAGTCCGTTTTTGAATGGTTGGGCCATTTTCTCCAGGAAAACCAAAGTGTTAAAAAAGCCACTGCTGCTCCTGGAAGGCAGTGCCACCCGAAAGCCCGAGGACACTGCAGGGTGGTGTCAGCGCAGGCCTGATCTAACGTGACGGAACGTGACGTGGTGGTACCCAAGTGATAATGGTGGTACCCAAGTGATAATGATGTCATTGCCCTTTGCTGAGAAAACCCTAAAATTTCTACCTGGAGACACAACACGCTGCTCGCTCCAAACCACGCTGAGTTCTGCATTTCCGTGCCCGGGACTTCAGCTTCGCGTGGTTGCCCACGGGCAGCGTCGCTGAAGAGCTGCTTGGCTTTACGTGAGCAGGTGGGGATAATCCAGGCGATGGACCTGGAGCTCGTAGGGATGAGGGACCACAGAGGTTTCCCGCAGTGCGCTGGCTCCGTCCGGCACGGCAGTTGTGTTTAACCGGAGAGCTGCCGCCTTCCACTTAAGCTTCTGTGTTACCGAAGGGGATAAACACAGAGATGTGCACCCCGCTAGGTTGTAAACCTGTGTTTATTTTCTTTTTAAGTGGGGTTTTTCTGCTAGGTAGAAGCTGTGAGAGTAAGCCAGGTACAAACATGGTGTTCTTCAATTTTACCAGCTTTGTTGCCGTGATAAGTTGTTTTAAGTGATGCCAAACTTAAAGCATGAAGTAGCTGCCAAGCGAGCTTTTTTTTTTTTTTTATTTCGGTAATCGTGAAATACTACATGATTTCTCAACACTGTCACTGTATTACCATGGTCATCACTGTCATCTCTAAGCACTGCTCAGCCTACAGCTCTCACGTACGGTGTCGTCCGTCCCACATTCCCGTTGAGACTTGATGGAGGGCTCTCACGTTGATGAGGCTGTTTCAGTTCTTCCCGTTCAGCCAAACTTATCCCTGGATTTTCTTCCTTGCTGCAGGCGGGGACATCTTTTATCACTTCTGATAGCTTTAGGGCATTATCTTTCTTTCTGACTTTATTTTTTGGACAGTGAAATGGAAAATGTGTCTCTTCCAGTCTTTCACATTGATTAATGGAGTCATTCCTCTTTGAGTTTCCAGTGAGCTTTAAATCTGTTTCTCTTTCCAGCTTATGATCACTGATTCTATATTTGGTAAGAGTCTGTCTGAAACTTTACATATTTCAGCGTAGGGAGGTTGTCTGCTCTGTCCAGAGAGCGCACGAAGCCTGTGGGTAACACGGGGCGGCTCTGGGGGCGCGACCAGCGCTGTCACTGGGCTGAGTTGTATCTCTAGGGTTTTGAGCGGTGTCCTGACCCGCAATAAATACTTGCGCTGTAGCTCTGACCATTGATGTTGCTGAAATATAGGCATGCGGCGTGTTTTTTCTCAGCCTGAACCACTTAGCAATGCGGCCTTCGCGCGGGGCTCGGGGATGCCTCGCCGCGATGCTTCGTTACCGTCAGACACAACACACTAAATATTAAACGAGAGGCGCTGCTGTCGTCTCGGTATGCCAACGCGCTGATTTGCTTCATCTCCTCTCGCTTCCCCAGCAGCTCCTGGGTAATCTTAGAGACACTTCAGGTATCTCTAGAGCAACCGAAATCCTTATTCATCATGGAGAGCCTCAAGAGCAGTGTGTTACAAGGAGAGATACCCTTATCAGCGAGCCTTCCCTTGCCCTGTACAGCGTGAGGGCACGGGCTGTAGGATAAAAGCTGCTGTTCCTAAGGCTGTACGGCGTGCCTGTGTATTTATTATCACTCAAGCGATAATGCAGGAGCGCCGAGGGCAATATTTTTCCCGCGTGCTGCAGTAAAAACCGTGTTTTAATTTCCTCCCCTTCTTTGCAGTCCTACTGCTCGGACCCGAGCCTGGTGTTAGACTTGAAGAACCTCATCGTCCTCTTTGCAGATACACTCCAGGTAGGTGACTGCCGGTGACCGCTCTATATCTCGCTCAACGGTTGCGCTGCTCGCAGATGGTGTCCACCAGCAGCGTTAAAGGGCTGATGAGGGCTCGCTGTGGCAGCCCAGATTCTTTTTTCATGTTGCAGTGCCCTTGTTCGCTCTGCCAGCCCGCAGGCAAGGACTAAGCCTTGGCCGCCTTGCCAAGCCCTTGTTGCCTCCTGCCCACACCCAGCCCAGCCTTTACTAGCCCTTGGTGCTACCTCCTCAATAAATCACCACCTAAATCTCTCCGCCAGCACCATACACCTCTGCGGTGGTGGTAGGGGAGAATTTGCCCATGTGCTCCCTATTAAATAGGGAAAATAATCTTCGGCTGCCTGTTGGTGACTTGTTCTTATCTGAAGTTGCTCTCTTCCCCCAGGGATACGGCTTCCCGGTGAACCAGCTCTTTGACATGCTGTTGGAGATCCAAGACCAGTATAGTGAAACCCTGCTGAAGAAATGGACAGGAGTTTTCAGGTAGGAAACTCTTCAAGCAAGCTCATGAGATGTGTCTTACAGAGTAGCTGAGAGACTAGTAGCAAGCTCATGTTTAAATTTTGGGCAACAGTAAGCTTCAGCCTGGGCTTTCCTTGGGCCAGAGACAGCCAATTTAAATACAGTTGTGAGAATCCTGCGTGTGGTGAGAACTGTTGAATAAATCGATGTTTTATGTCCTGGAGGGATAAGGTTATGGTTTTGTTATGGACCTCACTTTGACACTCAATAGGCAGAAGGATGCAAAAATCTGGTGTTGCAGTAGCTTTACCGTGCCCTCGCTCCAGCGCTGAGTCACGTGCGTCTTGGGACGTCGGTGGCAAATCCTGGTGCTGCCGCTATAGGCACGTCCATGAGCTGAGCGGTTGCCCACAGGTAGGGCACAATATATTATCCAGGGCTCCATGCTGTGCTCCGGAGCCACCAGCTCATCCTCTGATGGTCCCTCAGGATATCCCGGGAGGATTGAGGTGTCTCAGAGCACGGGGTACTGGGAAGAGGTGCTGGAGGAGTGTCCGTGCCCTGGTAGCTCAGCCTCCATCTTCCTGGCGTCAGGCAGGACTAAAGCTCACTTGGGCTTTACCAGGGCCTGCTGCTGAAGCTCCAGTCTGGACTGAAAGAACTGCTAAACTCTGGTCGTGGCTTTACGCACAATGAAGGCTGGAAGCTGGGAGAGATCCTTGTGTCCAGCTGCAGCAAAGATGATTTCAACAGTTACAAATGCGGGAGGAAGCTTAGGCTCATGGGACCACATCTTTGACTGGCACCTACTTCTTAAGAGCAGTAAATCTGCAAAGTTGTGGTTGGTCTGTCGTCACAGAGCTGTCTTTCTAACTTTTCTTTTCTTTTTTTTAGAAATATACTTGATTCAGATAACTACAGTCCCATCCCAGTGACAAATGAAGAAGTTTATAAGAAAATAGTTGGACAGTTCCCATTCCAGGATGCCGAACTTGAAAAGGTAACCTGGAAATGAGGAGAGCGTGTCTGCTGGTGCAAGAAAACCCTGCACCCTTGTTAGTGGCATTGAGAACTGCCAAAGGGTCCAAAAAAACCCAAACCAACCACCAAAAAAAACCCCAAAACAAATAAGCGTCAAAAAAAGCAAAACAAGGGAAAAACCCCAAATATACTTTCCACGTGTTACATTTCTCCTGGCATGGATGAGGGGTATATCTTGGCTTTTGTAGAGGTGTGTGCTTGCAAAACGTAAGTGTAGCCAAATTTGACCTAGCCAGTGTCCCTTAAAAGCCTGTTTGGCCTTCTGCTCCACATCTGGCAGCCAGCGAGCTCCAGGCCTGGTGAACTTAATTAGGACTGGGAGGGTTTTCGATCCAAGTGAAGTGTTTAGATTGCAGAAAGTCTGTGTCCTTCCCCCACAACTGTATGATGGGGTCCAGCTTCTTACTATCAACGCTCTGCACTCCCAGCCGTGTGTGTAAAAGCTAGCTAGGAAAAATTTGGTAGAGGACATCTGTTTTCTCTTGGCTCTTGGTGTTATAAAGCAAGTGCTCACCTTGGGCAGCAACTGTGGGAGGTGACCAAGCAAAACACCTTGTGTGTGGTGGGAGATAAAAGTCAAGAAGTTCTCCAGTGGGTCTTTTTCATATGAGTTAGGGAGTCGGGAGAGGGAATGAGGGTCGCGTTGTGCTGCCTGCTCCCTCCTAGTTGCAGGTTTCCTTCCAGCCCTTTTCAGACTCCAAATCCCTTACGCACCCGTGTGCCGTTTGTACGTGATTATCTGGTCTTTCACTTGGCTGTAATGTTTATATAATATGCAGTAAATGCTGGCTTGTTGTTTCATTGCTGGACTTAGCTAACTACTAGAATTAATTTGACTGCTTGGAACATGTTGCTGGAAAGCGGTCGTCACTCCTGTTAAATTATCTGCTCTTCGACTTGAATTCTCTCCTCTATTTTACAGCAGCCGTTTCCAAAGAAGTTCCCCTTTTCTGAGTTTGTGCCCAAAGTTTACAATCAGATTAAGGAATTCATCTACGCCTGTCTGAAGTTTTCGGAAGACCTTCATCTGAGGTAGGGAATGAGTGTGCTAATAGTTGTAATCTGGAGGTTTCGTCTGCACTGGAAGATCTCAACGGGATAAAAATATGAATCTCTTCCTCAGCCCTTCATGCTGCCTCAGCTGCTTGGATGTACCAGGTCCAGGCTGGAGGTGGCCGGTGGTCTCCTTGGAGTGGTGGCATCCTTCGTGTGCAAAGGGCTGGCTAAGTCTTCAAAAATAGCTGCCTCATCTAGGGAAAGATAGCGCGGGACCACGCTAGCTGTATAAAAAGTGAGGGGGCTGTTTCCTCCAAGACGTTTCTGAGAGTCAGTTGTAGTAAATAGATAAATCTGGTTGTCTCGAGAAAGATAGTGATGTCCACTTGTCATCGGGTCAGTGCCTGGTGTAACATCTACAGTCTCCATGTGACCTCTCCGGACTGTCCCTCAAGGAGCAGGTTGGCAGGAAAACTCTTGAGGTTTTGATTTGCCCCGTGTGTTAATGAGTTTCGGCTGCTGGTTTGGGGGGTTTGTTTTTCTTGTTTCCCATGGGAGTTTATATACAAATAACATTCCATGTGTTTACCCTCCCTTCTCCATCCCAGGGCGCCTTGATGCTGGTTTAAAACCCACGTGTATGTGTGTGAGATTGGGAAACAACTATATTTGCCAGAAACTGCAAGTTGGTGCTTTCTTTTTCCACCCAGTAATGTCTTCAACTTGGTAGAGGTACATGAAGAGATTTTTACTGGAAGGAGGGATCCTTCTTCCCTTCTGCTTGCAGCACCGTACTAGTGAGAGGTTGGACTGGGGATGGCTGGGGGGTTCACCCCCTTGGCAGCTTCATGTCCTGACACTGGAGATTGCCCCAGTGCTGATGTGAAGATCTCCAGCCTACACAAGGCTCTTCAGGGTTTCAATTCTCTTCCTTCGTGTGAGGGATAGTAATTTGGAGAGACACTTTCTCTCCATCTCCTGCTAGAGGACGTGGTAGCTCTTTGGTTGATGTGGAAGCACAGGACATTTCTCACCCCACGTTTAATCGCAACCTTTCACTGGTGGCAGGTTGTTCTCTTTGGTGGCTCCCAGGGCTCTTAACCTGTGGGTCACCATTAAACATCTCAGTTTCTGAAGCCGACAGAATGGTCTGATTTCACACGGATGCTGGTTTCACCAAACCCCTCTGTTGGCACTTCCCTTGCGAGTTTTGTGCTCTTCACCATTACGGAGATGATTGGGTTTGTCAGGGAAGGGAAGAAAAGTGTCCCCTTGGGTGCCTCCTCAGGGGTCCCCCCGGACACATTATTAAAATTCCTTTCGACATTGGATTTTCCAGCCCTTTTTGAGGAGCGGTGTTGGGCTGGGGGAAGGGAGCCGAGCTCTTGGCTTTTCTAGCCAAACATTTGGAATATTTCTCTGAAAACCCCTGTTGACACTTTCTTCATTTCACCCTGACAGCTTGAATTAGGTTTTATTAGGAAGCTTGGCTACAAAGCCGGCAGCAAGTTTTCTTTCTCTTCTCTTTCTTTTTCTTCTTTGGTTGTCATTTACCTTGCACCCTGGAGTGATTGGGGTCAGCCCGTCAGTCACGGGAGGCCTGAAGGTCATGACTACTGCTATGGGATACGGGACATCAGCTGTCATTAACCCAGACAGTTCGCTTAAATCCTCTGCGGTCTTTTCCTGAAGAACAGAGCCCTGTGGCAGAAAATTTAGCTTGTATTTTTTTTTTTCCTAATTATTTTTTTAAACTAGCTCCTTGTAGTTGTTGGACGGGAGTGTTCTCCTTTATGCAGATATGCTTGTGAAAGTTATTTTGCTTTGCAAGTATTTGAGGAAAATTTGGAGCTTCCTATGCATTTATAGGCGTTGCAGTATTTTTTGGTTTGGCTCTATTAATTTGATCAGGAGAAAGAAAAGCTCCTTTACATTTTCAGCAGTTCTGCTTTTGTTAAAAAGTGTGCGTTTGAGCTCATCGAGGAGATGTCTTTGAAAGTATCCACTCGCTGGAAGGCTTCCGCCGGCTCTGGTGGAATTTCCCATTTGAAAGATAGGGAATATCTTTGGAAAACAGGGGGTGCAAGGATGAGATGTCAGCTCTAATCTACCAGGACTTTGCTTGGGTTTTTTTTTTTTTTTCAAACAAAGCACCAATCCTGAAAGCACTTGGGATATAATTTTTAAAGTGCTGAAAATAATTTAACTACATAAAGTTATTAAAAATAAAGTAAAATAAAAAAATAGGAGGCTTGGATAACTAAATCAGATTGGACCTTTGGAAGCCCACTTTAGGAGAGAGGGGATCAAGGTGATTTCTTTGAGAAGCTCGTGTTATTGCTTCTGTGTCACTAGAGGTCTGTGGTTGTAGACCAAGCCTGGTAACGAAGTTGGTAGATCAAATTGACTTCAGACACACGTAGTGAGCAGCCCACATGAAAAATATTGTTCATCTGGGGGTCTTATTTTCTTCTTGCGCATTGAGAACTGAGATCCGACCTTGCTCTTGAGTCAAGACCCAACCTCTACTTCACAGTCAAGAGTTGGCATCACACAACTGACTGGTACCATTACTGTTTGCTAACTGGCCCCGCTGGTCTGGACACTGGGTCTGGGCTGTTGGTGTGAGCTGCTACTTGGTGCATCATTTCAGCTGGGCAAGGCGAGGGCTAACGCCCATCGCTCCTGTTGCCACCCTCACTTACCTCTTCTGTTGAAACAAGGAAGATTTGGGGAATTGCAGTCCAGCACTTGGTCAAATCCTGCTCTTTTTTTTTTTTTTTTTTCCTCCAAGGAGTGTTTCCATTTTTTTTTCCCTTACTCAGTGTGTGGACCTCATGGGAGATGTCACGGATCCTTCCGCTCCGGTGGAATCCACCCACAGGAGTTGCGAGGCTGCTTGACCCACCATGTAACTCAAGCTAGAAAATCAGGTTGTAACTTAGGCAGCCAACAAACACAACGAGGCTGGGAAACCTTTGGAAATGGTGCTTGTGCGCAGAGAAAGCTCGGTTAGAAGTGCTTTGAAGAAGTAAAAGTGGCATGGAAGTGCTAAGCAGTATTATTAAGCACTACTTGAGGCTATCACGCTTGAGATGTTCCTGCAGCCGAAGTGAGCGATCAAAGCAAACCCTTGATTTGCAAAGCGTTTGGTGATATGGCAACCTCGTGCCGTCAGCGCTGCCTGCGGCGTCGGGCAGAGGCCGGCAGCATCCCGCTCCTGCCAACAGCGTGACTGTCTCAGGGCGTACACGCAGCCAGACAGTAACTGGCTTGTTTAATTACGACGCCCTGATGACAGGTTGACATTTGAATTAAAAAAAAAAAAAAAAAAAGCAAGCTTTTTCAGCGCAGCGTCGTTGGTTGCTGCATTGGTTTAGTGAGAAGAGCTGACGTCATGTCCAAACCCCCGTGTTTTTCTTCTGTGCTTTCTTGGTTCCAGTAGATGCTGGAAGCTCCGGCCACCAGCTCCTCTTCCAACCTCGGCCGTTCTGCATCTCCACCATCCTTAGGGACGGGCTCTGTGACTCCCTCTATATTTCATTTCAGGATTTCTCAGGGAAAATCCCGAAAGGGCCACAGTGCTCGTACAAAGATACAGCTTTGTGTATTGTTTGCTCCCTACGCAATTGTTTCTTCACCCACTCTGAGCGCGGGTCCAGCCCTTTTTGCTCCCCAGCCCCCTTCCCCGGGTCCCACACCACTCTGGCAGCAGCAGGCAGCTGCCCCCGGTGTCACGGGGTTCCTTTGTACCCCCCCTTCACTTTAAATCTCCTTTTTACCATCTGTAGATCGTCACAGGGTTAGATTTTATTGTACTTGCTATATTTAACGGTGCTATTGTCTGGTGGAGGGGCCTGGGGACAATCTGGTTCTTCCTGGGGGATGACGGAGGGCCTGGGGGGGGTGCATGCATGTGTGGTGGGTTTTGGTTGTGGGGGGTTTTTTTTGTTTATCTTTAAGTAAAACCTTATTTGAGAGTCCTACCATGGTACAAAGACCTGGAAAATTACTTGGCTGGTTTCTACTCCCCCCCACGTTTTGATTTCTGTTCCGCACTTTTAAAAACCCAAGCGCGTCACCTTGGACCTCACATCAAAACCCTGCGAGAAGGAGCCAAGGGCTCCGTCTGGGACGTGGAGTGGGCTAGCCCTGAGCATTGCTAGCACAAGATGTGCTTCCTCGCGAAGCAGGAGGAAAATAAACTCACAGGGATCAGCGGTGATGATCTAGAAGAGAGCCACACGAAGACTTTGGCTGATGACATCGAATTTAAATTATCAGGAGCTGGGTCCTGCTGAGCTGCTGGCCCTGCTCCGCTTGCGTCCAACTGAGAAGGAGACACTGGTCAACCCTTGGCAGGCGTGTAGCTCAGAAAAACAGACTTCTAAACATCAGGGAAAAGGAAATATTAGAGAAAGCTGTTGGGGAGCGCAGCGTGGGGAGCAGCCGCTGGGCGTACGGGGAGTTGTGCAGCTGGGCTTTTCCTTGGGAAAGCTGCAGCAAGACACGACTTTCTCGGTCTCGCGGAAATACAGGCATGACTTTGCTCAGAGACGCGAGCGGCGGGTAATATTTGCCGCCTCTCCTGGGAATTTGAGGGATTTCAGTGCAATTCTCATGTAGCGGCACAAGGAAAGTCCTGAATGTCTTCAAAAGTTGAGTTGACTGAAGGATGCTCAGGGAGGATGAGCGGGTCCAGGAGGCTGCTGTGGCCACGGGGTTGCTGTTGGAGAAGGCTCAGCCTTGCTTTCCCGAGCGTCAGGCGCTGATGGACCAGAGCTTGGCTCAGTGCATCTGCTCTAATGTTAAATAGGCACAGAAATTCGGGAGGTGTGAGCTGGACAAGGGCTGGCAGCACCCATCCCTGCACCAACAGGCACCCCAATAGCAGCACCCCAATAGCAGCACCCCGACATCTCCCACCTCGCACGCCAGCGGTGGGGTAACCGCAAGGTTTGCTTTTGCTTCTCCTGTCCATCCCTGCTTTGTAATCTGGCCCTTTTGTCAGGTAACGCAGGAGAAGGAGCAAAAGGTCACGAGCTTGATTTACCGGGAGCCTTAAAGTTATTAATGCTTCTCAGCTTTCCAGCTGGAAATTCTCTTGGCCCTCAGCTGCCTGTCACTGCGCTGCCAGAGATGAAGCCCCGTGGTGTCAGGGCTAATGCAGGGCCAACGACAGATCAAAGGAGCCTGTGCTGGGGTGGGTTTCCAAAACCTCCTTCAGAAAGGAGGGGTCGCACCTTGCTGGTGTGCACGTTGGAGGGGCAGCAAAGACCGTGAGCGTGTTGCAAAAGCTTCCGGTCTGATGCAGTTAAAGAAAAAGCCACGAGATTTTGCAGGGGTGGCGTTTTGGGGGTTCGATGTGGTTTTGCCCCCCCATTGTATGCCTTTCGATCCCTTTCTCCTTGCGTACTGAACGTGCAGAACTCCAGCGTCGCGTGCAGGGCAGGGCTGCACGGGCTGGTGCTGATGCTGCGCGCGGCTCTTACCCACGCTGGACCGTGCCCTCGGAGAGGAGAGGCTCAGGGGTGTAGGTCTGCCTGTATGAGTCCCTCTTCCTTAGGGAAACGTGCACAAAAAGGCCTAAATTGTTGGTATTTTGGAATATATTAGTATGTCTGTGCCTGTAAGAGGTCCATGGATGATCAGCTAGCAGAGGATGAGGAAGGAGCCCGGGTGATGAGGGCTCCAAGTGATTTTGTTTTCATAGAGCGTTTTGCAAATCTCTCTTTTAAATTCTGCTTTTCAGCTCCACCGAAGTTGATGATATGATTAGAAAATCTACGAATCTGCTGCTGACCCGGACGCTGAGCAACTGTTTACAGAATGTCATCAAGAGGAAAAACGTCGGGCTGACGGAGGTAGGACACGGATTCGAGGAGACTCAGTGCTAGGGCAGAGTGACAGAAGGGGCTTTGGTCCCTTGGAGCTCCTTACAGCTGTACAAAGCAAGAAATGCTTTATATTGTGGGAAAGAGGAAGCTTTTTTGCTGTTGGCATTATTTCTCTTTTGAATTTGTGGAGCATTATACGTCTGAATTAGAGTAAGAGGACTTTGAGGAGCACCAGAGGAGAGCCAAGAAGAGGAGGGACGTGATGTTTGAGCAATTTCAGACCATTGCTACAGTACAAACTCGATACTGGTATTTTCGTATCAATACTTTTTTTGTGCACAAAGTCAGATTTCTGTAAAGTTTAAGGCACGTAAATCGTGGCTCTGTGGGAAGGCGTGTGGTACCCAGGGCAGTTCGGATACCTTAGTGGGACCTCTGTGTGCTGTTACTCAATGAGTAGATATTAACACAGCTGCACTTGTTCAATTGACTGTACTGTAGAAACGTGTCCTCTTCTCTGGACACTAAATATCCTGTGGAAGGGAGTTTTGCAGAGTTTAGTGCGTTTATGGTGGTGTGTATTTACACACCATGCTTCCTCAGCCCTTTATCTCAGAGTCTGGAATCTCTCTGCTCCCTGGGGGCAAATTCCTTTTCCCTCCTGCTCCTCCCAAGGCTCCCTCCGCAAAGAGGAATGCAACACTACCCCTGCGCTATCCATCCCCCCAAAATGATCTTTTTTGCTGCCGTTGCAAACGTTCCCACAGTGTGATTGAGCGTAGGAAGGGCAAACCCAGCGCAACAGTCCCCTCAGCCGCTTTTGCCCAGGTTAGACGGTGTAGATGTTTCTTGGCATCTTTCACGTTGAGCGAAGGTGGTGCCTTTCTTTGGGCTGAGAGTGGCTTCTTCCTGTGCTTTGGAGCTGAAGAGGACTTTTGCGAGGAAAGCCTATGTAGTGCAACCTGAGCTTAAAGTAAAGATGTAGTATGTCCGGAGAGTGGTGTTCATCTCTAAATCTCTTCTCATATTTTCACCCTCTTGTTCCTTACCACTTCCCAACGTACAACCAGCTCTCTCCTGGGCTTGTCTCTACCATCGGTTTTTTTCTAATTTGGTTGAAGAAAAACTACTTTGAGCATCTTCATCCCCTCCTGCCTCTTTTCTCTTGTAACCATTGACCTGTTTGTCCAAATGGAAGCACGCTGTGTTTTTCTTCTGAGTTTCTCAAATCCTTCCCACTTAAGAAGAGACGTTGATGTGACTGCATGGAGCACGGGAGTCAAAGGGCGCGTTGAAGACTCCCGGATGATACACAAGCATAGTTCTGGTGTCAAAAGTGATTGCAAAAGGTATTTAAGTACCTTGCATATAACTATCACTTCCTAGATTTAATTTTTGCACACAGCAACACCGTCTGTTTCTGGGCACTCCAAATGTCATCCTCCAAGCAGTGGACAAGGTAACGCAAGGCCGTTTACCAGCCTTCCTGGGCTGTTAGCCTCTTTAATTTATTTTTCATTGCTGTTTTTCGGGGCTACCTCTCAGCAGTGAATGTTGCCGTTTGCTACCAAGTCTGCTCCAAGTAATGCTGATGTTTTGAACAACCCTGGCATCCCTCAACAAAAGAGAGGGAAAAGACGCTATGATTTTTTTTTCATTTGAATACCCCTACAAGAAGGTCTTACCCCTCTGAGTTTCAGAGAAGATCAGAACTTGAAGGAGCCCGAGAGGGAGCAGGAAAACTCATAGCAAGTGGTGGAAGAGAATCAAAGCATTCAGGGCCTTCAAGTTTGATAGCTGATCTGGACCAGCAAGTTGTGATGATCAGAGAGGAGTTTTAGGAGGAATTTCACACAGCTGGAAATACCTAATATTTAATTAACTTGAAACTATAGGAAAATAGATGACGATCATGATATCAGGGCTATCTGAACCAGAGAAAGGCAAACACGAGCGCTTGTTCGAAGGCAAAAATCAAGAACAGAATTAACCCAAGGAATTCAGAAATGAGAAGCTCCCCCCGCAGTTACCTGTGTAATACATTTTAGGGACCAAGTACAAAACAAGAGGAGTTCAAATAGATTGTAATTTGATTTCTTTAGAACAAAAATGTGACTGAAATTGCAGAAGCGCTGACTGGAAGGGACCTCTGGAGGTATCTAGCTCAGCTTCTCAGTGAACGTGGGATTATTACTCGCTCAGATCATGTCAACGATGGCTTTTTCTACCCAGGTTTTAATTTCTCCAAAACATAGGTCCCACAGCTTCTCTGGGCACCCTGTTCCAGTTCTGCACTACCTTCCTAATGACTCTTTTCCTTCCTAATATCCAAGATGAACCTCCCAAACTGCGACCGTTGCCCCTTCTCATGTCATCTGGCACTAACAGTGGTTGGACGCTATAATCTTTGTAGCGTTACTTCAGTGTTTCTCTGCCTGCAGCACTCAAGTCAGTGATTAATCCATCTCATTCGGAAGATTTGTGAGGGTTTCAATATAATTTCTTTAGAGGAGGTAACTGCAGAGTGCCACACCATACTCCAGCAATTAAATTATATCAACCCGGAGCATTATAATGCCTTCTGTGTCTGCGAGAGAACTGTTTTGGCATGATATCTGAGCTAGACGTTATTTGGAAAGGTTTTGTTATAGCTTATGTTGCACCTTGAAAACATTCACAGCAGTCTGCTTGGGGAAAAAGGTATCTGCTTACGGAATTAATGGTGCTTCCAAGTCAGTGATCCCGAAGTGGAAGTCCGGATCGGTTTGCTCTAGATTGTCAATGTTTGCGTTGGTTGACTTCAGCGGAGGCTTTTACTCTGTAGTTGCCTTTAATGTCCTGAAACGGTGCCGTATGAAGGCAGCTGAGAAGACAGCAGTAAGAAAATTGCAGATAATGGTGGGTATGGTAACCAAAAAGATACCAGGGTGAGATCTGCTCTTCACCCACACCACCCTCGGAAAAGTAAAACCTTGTGGTTTCTCTGTTAAATGCTTTAACATGACGTTGTTCGGTGTCACTCAAGATACGGGTTATTTAGGGTTCATTAGCAGACAGAATACTCGCGACTTGACATGGCATTTTTTTGTAAGCCTGTTGTATTTGAACTGCGCTGAAATGAGCACTGACAGACGGCTGAATGTAGGAAAGTCATTAAAAAAAATAATCTTTTGTAGTATTAGTGGCTGTCATGGGAAATGCTTTTCCCCCCCAAATTATCTTTTATTTAAGTTTCTGATGTTGTTAAAGGAGGAGAGCTTTTGAGCGTGTAGCAAAGCTTAGAATGTTTGTACAGCGTCAGCTTTTCGTGCCAGAAGTTCTTATGAATTGGCATCCATTAACCTGGCACGTCCCTAGCTTGAGGAGCACGACGGTTGAATACCTTTTTTGCCTTTGCAGCTTGTACAGATTATTATAAATACGACCCATTTGGAGAAATCCTGCAAGTTCCTAGAGGAATTCATAACCAATATCACTAATGTACTTCCAGAAACTGTCCACACTACGAAACTCTATGGGACCACGACCTTCAAGGTGAGAAGGCTGGTAGATCCACCTCCGGGGAGTCGCTCTTGGTGTTTGGTTGGAGAGTATCTGCTTTCCCAGCGCATGTGTGGATGTGTGTGTGTAGGGAGCTAAGCTGAGCTGACAGGTAATTTTGTCATATCCTGGGAAGCTTACGCCATCAGACTAGGTTTTGGGTTTGTCCTTCGGAGCGTTACTGCTGTCGAGATCGTGAGCCTTTGTAGACCTAATTTACAGGCTGTGACTGCAGCACTTATTATCTAAAGGATTAAGCAGCTTTTAAGCAAAAGTCTGAATTTTTTTTTTTTTAATGAATTTCCATTTTGCTGTGTGAGCACCGTACAGTGTTACGCTCGTCTGGCCATGAACGCAAGCTCTCCTCTTTCACCCAAGAGGAGAATAGATTTTCAGAACTTGTATTTCTGTATCTTTCCACTCCTTTTAGCATTATCCCCTAAAAATCAGGGCTGGCAGAAACTGCTAGACTTCCCAGTCTTTAAATCTTTAAATCATAACCCAGGAATGTCCACCCAGATACTTGATATGAAATCTTAAGGCCATAATTGGGTCAACTGTGGGGTGCCTGATTTGTGTCCCGTGACAGGAGGGCAGGAGATGGCACCGAGAACAGCACCGAGGACTCGAGCAACAGTAGGGAATTCCTTAGGTGAGGTTTGCCCTTGGGGTAACTCAGCAGGAGACTAAGGCTCCGTGTCCCCAGGGAAGTCCAGTCGTTGTCCCTTCTGGCATCATCTACCTGTTTGGCCTAAGAGTGAGTTTTCCTACCCTTATTCTGGCAGGGAGGCTCCTCTGTGGCTCTCCTGCACCCCATACCTGCACACAGTTTGCTGGGTCTCAACCTTTTTTCATATGGGACGTTCCTCTCCCATCTCTCTCTCTCCCATCCTGCACTAGATTTGTCCTCCTGGTCCCCAGGTTGCATCAGAGGTAGAGACCAGCTTGATCTTGCCTACCGCTGACCTGGTGGCACATGTCCCACCAGCCTGAGCTAACCTGAGGCTGTAGCAGCCAGGTAGCTGCCTACAGGCACTTTGTCTTGTGCTGCCTCTAGGGCTCAAGGTTGGGTCAGTCTCATGTCCTGTTACTGGTGTAGACTTGTGGTGTGGAGACTCCATCCCATGTAACGTTGTCTTGTTTCCCAGGATGCCCGCCATGCTGCCGAGGAGGAGATTTACACTAACCTGAACCAGAAGATAGACCAGTTCTTGCAGCTGGCGGACTACGACTGGATGGCCATGGAGCCAGGCAGCAGGGCCAGCGACTACCTTGTGGATCTCATTGGCTTTCTACGCAGCACGTTTGCTGTGTTCACCCACCTCCCGGTAAGCGACCTCCACCGATTTGCTTTCTTTTTCTGTCTGGGGAGCGCACGGGCACCTGATGGCGCTGTTGAAACTCATGGTTGCCCAAACTTTATGGAAGTGGGACCTTGTACTGTCAAGTGTTATGAAATAACAAATTCATTTATGAAGCAAACTATTTCATGTGTAACCTGAAGTTGGGCTTCAGTCTCCCCAAGAATTTGCAAGCCTACATATACATGCATGAGGGAAATATCGCAGTCCACCATGTGGAAGTAGGATCATAATTCACTAGCCACCTTTATTTTAGATCAGTTAACTTTCAGCTTAGTGGGCATTCAAGATTTTTTTCAAGAGATCCCAGTATCAGAATGTCTATTATTTGAACTGCAGATACATTTCCAAATGTTTGTCAAGTCACTGGATGCCTTACATCAAAATATTGCTCTGCGTTGGAAGGCAGCATATGTTTCTTTCTTTTCTCTGCTGTCTAAAATATGCCTGTGTTTATGCTGTTATTGCGATCAAAAAAATCTATTTTATGTTGGTTTTTGCAGTTGGCTGAGTAGTGTCCCGTTGAATAGGAAAAATATAATCATCAGGGAGTTTCATTTTTGCTCAAACAGCTTTTTTTCCTTTAAATAAGATTTGTTCTGAGCTGTCTGGATATATACTTATGAGTAGCTTCAATCAGCAGGTATTTTGAAAAAGCAAATCCACCAAACACTAAACTTGTCGTAAAAGCAATTTCAGATCTTTCTTCTTTACTGGTCTGTTATTTATTTGTCGTTAGTGGGTGCCCAGGATTTATAGTACGCCGGCACATGCTGGGCACCTTCCACGAGCTTGGATGTAAACAGGAAGAAAAGACCGATTGCACGCAACGGCAGTTTCCTTAACTCCATTCTGGTTGTTTCTGCCGCTGGGGTTGCTCTACTGGAAGGATGTTCAAGCACTCCAGAGCCGGTTTAGGAGGCGTGACAGCCCCAAAACTTTGCAGTCTCCTGCATGGCTCATGTCTTTGGCCTCCTCTATCACGGCAGGAAGATTTGGTAGCGGGATGGAAGAATAAGGACTGATCTGCTGTGGATGGAGAAGCCACCAAACCAGAAATGAAAGTGGTTTTCCCAGTTCTCTGTACCTGGAGGTGCTGTTGAGGAGAAGGTGCTTTCTTGGCTCTCTTATCAGTGGAACAAACTTCTAAATAAAGCGTTGCCTCCTGCGCAGAGAGGTTGGAAGGGCTTTTGCTCATCTTCTTGTTCAGGCCAGGTTTATTGGGAAAACGTCCCCTCCGTTGGCAACCCTGAGCAGCGTGGCCGGTGGCCAGGCGAGCAGGCGTAGGGCAGGTGCCCTCCGGAGTCTGGATGTGCTTGGAGATGGCTGGATTCCTCAGCTGATGGATTTCTCCTTAAAAAAGGCGATGTGGCTGCACAGGGACGGGTTAGCACCTGGAAACCACTTCCACGCATCGTACTGTGGGGGTACTTACACAAGCAGGTAATGGAGTTTGACAGGGAGATTGGTCTCTGCACCAGAGCATGAAGCGTGGCTAGCAGGAGAGATGAGGATGGGGAGAGATGCCCACAGTGATTTATTAGATGGACCTGGAGTGATTTATCTTCCTTAAATATTAATATTTCCTTTTCGAATAAGTCAAAATTGTTTTGGAGACTGTGAGGGCAGCTAATTGGTCTAAAAAGGACCGAGACAGATTGAAGCAGCCTTTTCTCTTCCAGAACTGAATTAGAAAGGACCCAGCTGAGAAGGCGGCTGTCTGTGGCTTGCCGTGGTGGAGGTGCCGGCTAAGATGCCGGTGCTGTTCAACCAGCACACACGCAGCACCTTATCTTCAAAGCATTGCACGGCACTGATCCTCCCCACAGCCCTGTGAGACGGGAGGCAAGTCAATCAGATGCTGCGATCTGATTTGTGAAGCTGTAGGTCTGGTTAAAAGGTTCGTAGGAGACGTAGCTCTGGGATTTTTTTATGTGTATTGGAGTTTCTTCCTTTAGAGGAGCTCTACAAAGATGCCGTCATTCAATGTTGCTGATGGGTCCCCACATACCCTTGCAGGCAACGGTGGGTGAGAGCAAGTCAGAAGAAAAGTCAGAGTACATGAAAAAGGCCCCCAGCTTCCTTGGTGTCTCTGCTGGTTTGTTCTTCTGAGCGTCAAGGGCCTTTTTTCCAGTGGTTTATTTAGAAAAACGTGAAAATTTTTGCATTTTGCTAAATGAAATGTAGGAGATAAGACATGTAGAGGCCCACATCTGCCTAAACTGATGCCGCAGAATGGCAGAGATGTTTCGGAAAGCACCAGTTCTGTGGGACGAGCTTCATTTGTGAAAGGAAAGAGCGAGAGGGGTTCAAGAGGGCAAGGAACTGTCTTCCAAAAGGGTGAGTTGTAAGTAAAAGAGGATATCGCAGGATTGCTAGTGGCAAGGGAGAGTTGTTTCTATACTGCTAGTCTGAATCCAGCCCAAATTATTTGCACCGTAGCGTTATGATCTGTCCGGTATGAAACGAGTTAGCGGCCTGTTCCAGCTATAAAATATAGGATTTCCACACTGCTAGTAGCTCATGAGGAAAAGCAAGTGACTGTGCACCATCCTTGGAGACTGGAGCATCTTCTTGTCCCTGGAAGTGACCTCCGTGCAACACGGTCCCTTCCTGTCCTCGTGTCCTTTCCTGGCTTGGAAATGCCCCTGTCTTCCAGAGCTGGTACCTTCACGTTGGCTGAATTTACACAATATTTTAAAATAAGTGAGAAATGCTCTCCTAGTATTTGAACTTGCGGCAGTTTTTTAGAAGAAAAGAGATGACTAAGTGGCAGGAGCCGAGCTACTCACCTGCCTTTTGTCACGACAGTAATAACACCGAGAAAAACCTTCACCTGCTGATCAAAGAAACTCAGCCTGGGCATGTCGACGGTTACTGTGCTAAAATTACACCAACAAAAAGTGCTGTCCTGTAATAGAACGGAGCCGAAAGTCCTGAGCCTGCAAAAATGCAGGCGGCTCCTTGACGGGTGTGAGTAATCCCATTGTCTCGGATGGGGCTGCTCGTCTGCAGGAAACCTTCTGGGGTCAAGGCTCCAGCTCAGTGCAAGGCAGATCAAATGGCCTTGAGGGTCCGGTTGACTCAAGTCAACGTTTCAGAGAGGGGGTGAAGAGGTGCAGAGATGCTGAGCGAGCTAAAAGGTGACGCTAAGCCAAGATTTGGGCATTAGGATTTGTGTTTCCCTTTTTGGATACATGAGACTGAATTTTTCCTGTATTTACTGGGGGGAATGCCAGAATGGTTGAGGTTGGAAGGGACCTCTGGAGGTCATAGAAAGGTTTGGGTGGGAAGGGACCTTTAAAGCCCACCTAGTCCAACCCCCCTGCAATGAGCAGGGACATCTTCAACTAGATCAGGTTGCTCAGAGCCCCGTTCGATGTGGTCTTGAAAGTTTCCAGGGATGGGGCATCTACCACCTCTCTGGGCAAGCAGGTCATCTGGTCCAACCCCCCTGCAGGAAAAATAACCCAGACCAAAGGTAGTCCTGGCTCATGGCGGGGGAAGAAGAGTTCATGGTGAAGTTAATGGGGTTTTGGTGCATACCGCTGCTGCACGAAATTTTCATGGTGGTTTAGAGCCACAATTCAAAAATGCTCCGCTAAGTGCCCAAAATGTCTCAAAGCAAATAACACGCTGGTGGAAATCAAAGCATAATTAACATTTGGCTTCAAGGCTGCCCTCTTCCTGCGTTAACCAGGGAGAGTCGGTTACTGCTGCTGCTGAGCTTATTAACATGGGATGCTCGGGCCTCCTTTAAAAGAAAATTAGGTTTTTTTCAGGGGAAAAACCCCAAAAACTTTTAAAAAAGAAAAAGTATTTTAGGAAAAAAAAAAAAAAAAGGTGGTTTCTGGTTTTCAGCAAGTAAAGGGCCATGGCCTCAAAAATTAACAATTCCAGCATAATACTTTTAAAAGAATGACTGAAAAAGCCTTTTGTCTTTGATGGCTGATTGTTGTTTTTATTTCTTGTTAGACAAGTTAATGTAAATCGCATTGACAGGGCTACTCCAAACACACTGATTTGTTGACATTAAGCTTCTCGGAGATGGAGGGTTGTGTCAACACCTACAGTGAACTGTCAGGTTAACAAAGCAAGGATGTTTTCTTGGGGGAGGGGAGCAGAGTTGGGGGAAAAGGGGGGTGTTTTGTTTTTATTTTAAGTTTCCTTTAATCCTCTGTTAGTCTTGTATCTTGATAACCTCCTTTGGAAGGTAATCAGGGCAGGTCAAGAGGTGATGCTGACCTGGGAAGGGGAAGCAATCTTTCAGCGATCGAACAAACTCTAACCTCTGCTGTCTCGAGCAGTTCAGCGTGAACTCTCTGCAAAGGGGGTTTTGGGTTGAGGTTGGTGTGTTTGTTTTTTTTTTTTTTTCCTTTTGTGCTTATTTTTGCCAGATGGCAGGCACAGATTTCAGCTGGAGCTGCGCGAACGCTGCGGCCGCTCTGCCTGCAATGTTTTTGCCTTATTCACCATATTGGCATCTCTTCCCCGTTGCAAATAAATACGCCGGCCGCGGCGGCGCTTGCTTTGGTAGAAACAGCTTTGGAGGTGTTTATTTTCTTTTTAAAGAGAACGATTGCCTATGTTTTTATTTAAAAAGCCAAATCCCTCTGTAATATTTTAAAAGGGAAAGCGCTGTGCATGGAAGTAAAATGTCTTGAACTTTGCACCAACCACAGTCTTGACCACGCTGGGAGGGACCCAAGTGGAAAATAACTGTCGTGAAAACATCATACAAGCACCAAAGACACCTTCTTTAGATTTACACAAGCTCTGTCTGTGCTTAGATAATGTCCCCTTGCCCTCAGAAGAGCTGAGCAAGTTTTGCTTGAGCTGATCCCTGCTAGGGTTTGACATCCATTGCCTCCATCTTACAGGTGGGAGAGCTGGGGCACGTGGACGTTGACTTGCAGAGCGTACTTAGTAGCAATAAAACTGGTCTTGTGGTACTTAGATTTCCTCCTCATCCTCCTTAAACCAGGTTCAAGGAACCCATATTTTGCTTTTTTAATACTCTGCCGGTGCCTTGCTTGAAGCGTTGATGGGTTGTAGGCACCTACGGGCGATGACCAATGTGTACCTCTCTGCCTTTCTCGCTTGTTGCTTTGCTCTCTTCTGCATTTGACTTTAAACTCCCTGTATTGTCCTCTGTAGGGGGATGTAGATGTCCACTCTACAATGTCGGTGAGTACAAGACTGCGTGTCGTGCGCGTTTGGTCTGCTCTGCTCGCACCTCAAGTGTTAGAGAGTGAGTTGAACCAGAAAAGGTCCTTAGGGAGGAAAGGAAAAGATTGAGTAGAAGTTTAAATCGATAAGATAGAGACCAGGGGAAAGGGTTTCCTTCCAGACAGGTCGCCCACAAATGCGCTGTTGCAGTAGCGTTACTAAATTGTTGCTTTTAGAGCACGTCGCATTTAACTGGCTCCTTTTATCCCCCATGCATCCCTAAATGTGCGGGGAATTAGGAGAAATGCCTGTTACTAGGGAAAGCACGATGGGATCTTCAGCCTCGGCTTGAAAGAGAAATGATCTTTGTAAAACCCCCCCTCGCTCCCTCTTACTTTGTTCAGACAAATCCCCCACGGGGATTTCAGCCTGACGTTCCTCCTGGTCTACGTGCTCCGACCCGGGGCTCAGACCACTAAGCCTTCCCTCCGGCTGGAGTGGTAGAATAGTATTTTCTCCAGAAAATCACGGGGGTTCTTGACGTTTTCTCTCGCCCTCTTTGGATTAGGGCAATTAGCACAAAGAAAGCGAAGGAGACCTTTCGGACCTGCCTTCTGGTTCAACGAACCCCTCTAATTGTTGTCATTTCTGCTTGTTTCATGTGCGGGAGAAAAAGCTGCGGCATTTCCGTGGATAGATGCAAACAAAGTGCTCTCGAGCTACCTTGTTTCCTCTATTCCCGTGTCTGCAAGCCAAAGCACGTGCGAACAAAGCGCGTCTCCTTTTTTTTTTTTTTTTTTTTTTTTTTTTTTTTTTGTCGGTGCAGCCCTGCTCGACGCAGTTGTGCGGTGTGAGATGCGGCCGGCGCGGAGGAGTAGCCTCTACCCCAGCTTCTGCTTTTCTGCCTTTAACCCCCGCTCTTCATTTTAATGCTGAGCTGCCACGGTAGTATTGATGTTTCACGCCGCGGTTGGGTGCTCGTACCCCTTTTCCTGGAAACTGAGCATAGCTAAGCCTTGAGTATTTGCAGGCTCTGGGCACCTGGGGGTTTCTAAGTCAACATCGAGGTCTCAAATCAACGCCAGCTTCTGGAAAGAAAGAGCCTTGTTAAAGCAATTTGAGGCCAGCTTCCATCGAAGCCGTGGCTCGGTTGCTGGCAGGGCTGCGGACGCTGCCCGCGCTGCCGGGGAGCAGGCAGGGATGCTTCGGGCATCCCCCCCGCGGCCGCAAGTTTCCAGGAGCGACGCTGAACGTCGACCATCCTGCGTGGCGTCCTTAGGACGTACCCTAAGAGAGACAGATGCAGAAAGTGGTATTGCCTCTGGCTTTTCAAGGCTTTCAACCATTTAGAAGCCAGATGTATTTATTTCTTTAATTGAATCCAGTGCCTAGACAGCTATGGAGTCAGCTTCCTATGGAGAGGGGTGCATTAGTTTAATTAAGGTAAATCAATGAAAAATAATACCTGGAGGTCCCCTGGAAAGGGTCAGGAATGGAGTAATCCCTTTATATGGTGGGACTTTGCTAGCCTGCTCTTAGTCGGTTTTGTTCTTAACTGCAACAGATTCTAATTTTCCTTTTAACCCTTCTAATTTTGTGTTCTCTAGGTAGTTTGTATTAATTGGTGGAAATAAATCACTAATCTGTCTGTCTAAACGAGATTGAAAAATAAAAATCTGATTGCACAAAATAGCAGGACAAAGGAGCAATTGTAACGGAGTTTAAAATGTCCGGTGGGAAGTAGTTGTGGCTAATCCTGGAAGTTTCTTGGGGGTGTAGATACAGACACACATGAAAAAAGAAAAGGAAAAAAAAAAAGAGTTGCCTGGAACGCAGACATGGACGGGGCAGAAGCAGCATCCAAAATCCTGCCTGTATGGTCCTCAGGGGGCTTCCTCTGCTCTCCAGAGGTGATCCGAGTCTCTTGGGGGGTTGCGTGGACCAGTTTGCCCTGAAGGTTGGGCAAAACACCCTTCAAAGGAGGGCGCTTGGTGGGGAGAAGATGGGCTGGTGACTGGAGCAGCGCTTGCATGGTTGTGTGGTCCCGTGCTGCCCGCCTGGCTGCGGTCTGGGGGCTGTGCGTTACTTTCCTGGTCTTCCCAAGCGCCTCCGAAATCCCAAATACTTCCCAAAAGGAAGGGGTCGAAACAAGAACGAATGGTTGCTTTAAAGCAAGGAGCAAAGCATTGAAATACGGTGGATTTAGCTTTGTTGGCTGGAGAGAAGGCTGACCTCTGATTAACCCAGGAGCGCTAGTTAACTTGGATCCGGGTAAGCCAAGTTATCTTGTAATTACATGGTTTCTTGTCTGCTTTCAGCACTTTGAAAATTAATTGAAGCTAAAATGCCCAGTCCCATAAATCCTTTAAACCAGCGTGTGCACGCTTCCCTAGGTACTGCTTCCCTTTGTGTAGTCACCTTGGCATGTTTGGCTTTGATTTTTCTTTTACAAACTTAGATTTATAAAGCTATTTTATGCTTACTTTTGCATGCACGTACATAGACAAAGAATCAGATGTGCGGTACGGGGAATTTGGCAGCCGAAAATCCATCCTCAGCGTAAGGAATCCAAACGTGCCTGCTGCTTCCTGTACCAGAGCCCCAGCCTCTACCTTCCAAAAACCCAACCAGAAGTATGGGTTTGGGGTTTTTTCCCCCGCTTTAGCGAATTTAAGCGAAACAATAGACTTTGCAATTATATGCTTTCCTCTTACTTCATCCGCTGGCAACCTGGAATCTTGTAAGGCTTCTCTTAAATCGTGAACACGCAAAGGAACACCGATGAACGCCACGTGTGCTTCCAAAGCCCCCAGCTATCTTGCTTGACTTACCCACGGGAGGAGACCCACCTGCCCTAGAGGACCCCACCCTGCCCATGCAATGTCCTTTGGGGTCCCCGTGCAGAAATCACTTGGACTGAGGTTGCACGGAGAAGGGTTGGGAGCTCGTGCCCATCGTTCGGAGCCGACAGCCGCCTGGGCGCCATTGGGTGCTATTGGTGTGGTCGAAGTGGCTGTAATTAAGAAGACGTCGTTTCGTGACCATCATAGGGGTGCCTTTAGGTGGAGATACGTTCTCCTTGGATCTTGCAGCCTAGGTTGGATGTGAGAGCAAAAGAGAGCAAGAAAAGCATTTAAAAGTGGAGATCCTTACGGATGTCTCACGATCACCGTGGCCTTTCTTGATTGCGTTTCATGAACGGCAATAAATAACGAGAGCCTGACGGTTTAATTAAAAAGCAAGGTAACAGTAATTTCTACAGCTTTCACCATCCATCTTTTTCTTCTCTCTGTTTTCCAACTATAACATCTAAATATTGAAAACGGAAACTTAACGTATGATTTAGTTTTTGGAAGAACGTAAAACGAGCTGAAGTTTCATACGCTGCTCCTGTCGGTCACTCGGTAATTGGCTCTGCTTGGGAAAAAAAAAATAAGAAATCTCCCGAGTTGGATGTTGATGGCTCACGGAATAGAAATGGAGTAGGCGGTTGTCTGGGGTTTTTTTTTGTTTTGTTTTGAGCTCATCTTTTTTTCCAGTCTGTTCAACATCTGGGCCTTAAGTCATGTATTAGTTGCGTTTCCAACAGGCGGCCGTACGTCACGGCAACACGCCGACCCTTCTTTCGGCGTCTCGGCAAGCAGAAATCTGCGTAAACGGGGAATCTGGAGCATCCGTGTGTGTGCGAAGGGTGAGAAACCCTTGGCGTTGGTGTGCCGTGCTCCAAGCCTCAAGATCTTTCCCCTTTTATTTATAACATCAAATTATAATTATAAAATGATATAGGAAAGATGAAGCGGTTCAGTTCACTCTCTTTAAGCCTTCCTACTGCCATAAATGGCAGATGCTTTACCCTGATAAATCAGCAGAAAGAAGCGTGGTTCTAGCTCTTCATCCGTTAGGGAAAAAAATGAAAAAAAAAAATCTGTATTTAATCAACTTTTTGTTTCCAAAATGGCAGCTGCTTTGTATTTAATGGAAAATCAGGCTCTTCCCAATGGAAAGAATGTTATTCCCAAAGCGAATACAAAAGAAAATAAAAGCCACAAAAGAGGAGGATGAAATACGTCTTTTTTTTTTTTTTTCAATTTTTTTTTTCCTCGTTCGTTCCAGTTGTGGAGCTGCGCGCTCCGATCACGGTCGGGCCACGGCTCTGGTTTGCGTCAAGTAACTCGGAAAGTCTCAGCCCGTGGACACGGGGACCAGGAGAGACCCTCGCTCCGCATTAGGAGGCACAAGTAGGACTGAGAAAAATTAGGGCTGCTTCACGCTTCTGGTGCGCGTATAAAGAGACCCGTTAAATGCAGGTTATTTATGGGTTTAATTCCTTTGCAGGCGGAGGTGCCTCCAGGGTTGGAGCACCACGATTTTCCCTTGACGCCTCTTGTCACGGGGTCTTGGTGGCTTTTTCAGAGGTGAATGATCTCTGTGGAGACCCACGCGGTGAGCATGGGAGGAGGAGAAAATTGAGGAGCATCAGGCCCGTGCCTTGTCCAAGCCCACCCAGCAGGTCCACGGGTCGCCGTCCTCTCCCAAGGGTTGCAGTGAATCTACAGCACCGTCCTTTCTCGGTCTGCTGCTCGCGTTTCCTTGCAGTATTTGCATTTAAATGTCAAAAAATAACAATTTAGTGCTGGGGAAGAAGCTGCCAAACTGCCACCGTGGCAAGTCCAAAGCCCCAGGTTTGTACGATCCGGTAACCGGCGCAATTCGCTTTAGGGTTCCCTCCTGCTGCCGGGGGTGTTGAGCCATGCCGCGGAGATACCCTCAGCGGGAAGGAGAAGCGGTTTGAGCTGTGGGGACGTGCTCTGCCCGTGTATTTTGGGTTTTGCCTGGGTTTTGGTAGCTGTTCCCTTGCTGGCCCCTGCACCTCCCTGGCTCGGGATGCCGTTTCTCGGCGCAAGATGCCGGCGCGGGCATTTGCAGCGCAGCTCGTTAACAGCGCGAAGTATTAAAGAGAGCAGGTAGACGGGGCTTGTTTAGCTTTTATTGTTTAAAACACGAGGGTCACGTAAGGAAAGCGGAAGGCCGCAGATTTGGAATGGGAGTTTGATGCCACGGGCTGAACCTCCAGCCTGGTGGGAGAGTTGGGGTCAGATGGTTACGTGATTAATGAGAGCGTCTGCCATTCAATCAAGTGGCTAACAAGGATAAAGCATGTAATTCCTAGCGTTTCTCAAAGCACAATGCTGTTGTACGCCTAACCCGGACTGCCAGGAGTGTTTTCCCACCCGTGTCCAGTGGGAAGGTCCTTGCACAGATCTCTGAAGCATCTCAGGAGACCAGAGAGCAGCTGGGTGCTCCAACGCAGGCAGTGCTCATTTCGGGTGCGCCAGGCTCTGCGCACGACTGTTTCCATGCTAGAGACTTTTAAAAAGCACTTAATTAAAAATATCCTGCCATGCATTTGGATGGTGTGCAAGGAAAAAGACGCGGCTCTTGGAATCCTCCGTTTTCTTGATGTTTTTTGCATATGTGCATATACAAAAAAAAAACCCCAACCCTAGCGGCTTCCCAGCTTTGCTGCAAACTACTGAGCGTCTGCAAAAAGCCCTCGGCCCGGTCGTGTGTTTGTGTGCCTCCGTAAGGCTTCAAAAACGCTGTCCCGTGCTCAGCTGTAACAGCCGCGTCCCGAGGTACTTCCCTTCGCCACCCCCTGCCCTTCCTTCTATTTATTTATTTTCCTATTTTTAAAAAAAAAAAAAATAAAGTAGATGTTGCTTGTTGACTCTGACAGCCCAGTCAAAGCGAGGGAAAAATCTTGGGTTCCTGTGCATGCTTTTATCCTGGATCCTCTTGTATCCTGGATCCCACGATTATACGTGGTTACAAAAGCCCGGAGTTGCGCTTTTGCTGTTGGATGTATTCGCTCGTGCTTGTAAGCAAATAGATGCAATTCGTAGTGCCGAGACCCCTTGATGCCCGTGTAGGAAAAACCTTGCCACGGAGCTGCTTACTCCGCAAATTAAGTGTCATTTGGTGACAAACCAAACAAAAGTCAGAATAAAATAACATTATTAAAAAAAAAAAAGAAAAAGCCAAGCACTTTCAGCTCTGCCTGCGGGAGCTGGTTGCGACCGTCACCCCCCGATGTGATCAGTGCTGTGCTGCTCTGTGCTGGAGCCTTGAGTCTCCCACCAGCTTCAGCCAAAATAGCCTCCAGCTGTTGACCTTGGGCATCTTCGACACAGCCAAACTGTTACGGTTTTTCCTCTTTTATTGGAACGTGAGGGGTTTTGTATCAGGCTGCAGCGGTCGACGTAACTGGCTGGTTTATTTTTTGTGTGGTGAGGATAATTGCTGTATTTGCCTTTTTTTCCCTTTTTTTTTATTTGTCTGGTTGCCTCTAAGCTTCTGTTGGGAGTTCAGCTGTGCCATGTGTTTGTCTCGCTGCCGTTTCTGTGACAGCCTGTTTTCCCTTTAATGCTCAAAATAGAATATAAGTGGTCAATGTTTACTTCTGAAAATGACACCCCGTTGATTTTTTTAAATACCTCTGGAAGACAGCCACTTAAACATGGGCTTGCGCTCAGCTTTCGCATGATTTTGAAAGCAATCCCACTTCGGTCAGAGGATGGTGGCCTTCCAGGTTGGTTGGAGCAACTGCTCTTTTCGCTCATCAGATGACGTCCACTTTCCAGGTGAGTGGGTCTTTGCAAGAGACAAATTTCACTTGAAATTGTATTCGTTGGCACTGCTTTAAGGTGTTGCTCCTGAGAGGATTGCTATGGTGAACCTGAGATATTTCAGTGGTGGAAAGCTGTCTCTTGAACCAAACTATGGTGAACCTGAGATATTTCAGTGGTGGAAAGCTGTCTCTTGAACCAAACTATTCCATGATAGGGACGGTCGAAGTCATGGGAGGATCAAAATCCCGGTTTCACTCAGAAAAGGGTACAGCAGTACCTCGGTGGTGATGATCTGTTTAAATCTGGTGATTTGCTAATGGTGATGAAGCTCCTTCCATAGGTGACTACAACCTGCCCTGCTCCCAGCCCAAGTGGTCAGGTGTAGAGGGAAGGGGAGCAACGCCTGCAGCTCGCCCTGCGCGGAGCATCGGTCCTCCTCCTAAAGCAGAAAGTGTGGTTCATCGGGTCACTTCTGGCATGGCAGATCCTGGGGAGAAGGAGGCCTTTCTTATTCCTGGTAAACCAGGGCATGGATGCCTGTCCCTTTCACTGCCAGTAGCAGGATGGATTTTGTGGCTGTTGACGTGAAGGCGACGCCACTGACCATTCCAGTAGGTCCCTGCTGTGCAGTCAATCAGAAATGCCTTCCTCAAACCTATGTGCAGTCATTGCTTCTCCTTTCCTAAGTTTTGGGCATCAGGATACCTTTAACTTCGTAACTGCCAAGTAATGCGAAGACCTGATGGGTGTCCCAGGCTGAGGAGCACCGCTTTCCCCAGCAGGCATTGCTCTGTGCTCGGGAGCTCTGCCCCACAAGCATTGCTCATCACCACCTTTTGTTGACTGGAAGGTTTCTTCTTCTTTTCCTTGGCAAATATCAAAACCACGTCAACTTGTAGCTTGGTGCCAGTCGCCTTTTGCCAAGTCAACACACTGGCTTCAGTGTTTAGTCCTGGGATGACTTCACAGAGCCAGAGATCAAATACGGAAATCAATGAGCGACCGTTAATATTCACACATCAGTCACCTCTCGTGTCCCACACGGGTCACGTCTAACACAAAGCGACAGGGCTCCGCCCAGAGCACATTCCCTGCTGGAAACCAGGAACCGGTCTGCTGTCGTCCTCTTCCCATAACGCCAAGAATTTTGGGAGGAAAAGATGATTTCTTCTTCTTAATAAGGGTTCTTTAAAGCCAAGTAAATAGAATTGATAATTAAGAGTTGCTCTCTTGATACGTGATCTGAAGCTAATACTCGTAGGGATGGATTTGATTTTCTGGGATGTGTGGTGGTGTCTGACCGTATAGGACTTAACGAGTCTAATTGTCTCCTGGTCAAAGACACTGCAGTGATTCTCCTTTTATATTAAACATAAAACTTCTTGAAAAATTAACTTTTCTTTTTGCTTATCGGTATTGTTCCCAGTGATTTGATGCTCGTGCTGTTGTATTTTAATTCCATATGGTTGCTTCCCTTCCTATGCCTTAATCTGGGCTTGGTTTAGCCATGGTATCCTGCAGTTCTGCAGATCAGCATCTTCTGTCTTTTAAACACTGGGGCAGATGTTTTCTCTGCACTTCCATCAAACTCCTCAGTGCTTCAAGGCCACTAAAAAAGGGACATCAATTTAGGAAGCTCCCCTGCCATTCTTTCTCCATTGGCTCCGTGTGATCCCATCCTGCGGGTCTGTAGGTACGAGCTTTGGTTTTGGACTGCATTCCCTGTGCCGTTGCTTCTCTGCGCCATCGGAAATGAACCCATAGAGGGTGGTACGGCCAAGCTGGTCACTGATTCCAGTTGAGCTCCTGCTTTCAGAGGGGGCATCTTTGGAGAGCACCCTGCTTGGGGTGGGCGTTGCTGCACCAGCCTGCGGGCTTGGCCAATGCACAGCGGGATGCCTCTTCTTGACCATCTGTTTTGCTTGGGGCTCTCACATGTTGCTCCTGGACCTCTTCATCCTGGATACGCTCACTTTTATTGGCAGGATGTTGGGTGCAGATCCACAGCTTTTTTTTTTTAAATAATAAAAAAACCCAAACAAACAAACAAAAAGCCAATCAAGCAAACAAAAACACCTACCCAAAACCCAACCAAAAACCCCCACAAAACCCACTTTGTCAAAATTGAAAATGGATTTCTGGACGATTAACAAGTTTTTTAAGTAAACGTCTTCAAACGAGCAGAATGCTCATTGCACATTTGTTTTCACTGTTTGGGAAGTGGTAATGTATCTGGGTAATGGTTTGGGGGTTTTGCCATATTCAGTGACTGCAAAACAATTGGTTTTTTTTTTAAAAGGCAATTAAAAAATGCATCAGGGTGGTATTAAGAACCTGGCAAATCAGGATGGCACAGGCAAGCCAAACGATTTTCCTCTTAGGAGTTAGCAGAGCTGATTTTGCCCACGGTTTAGTGAGATTTGGGGCTCCGGTGCTACTGGCAGCAAGGACAGTCCGGAGGCAGCTGGGGCAGGAGGAGATCGCCCTGGGGGTCTGCAGGGTCTGAAGTCTTCATCCGTGGCTGCACAGAAAGCATTCGCTGCGGTTATTCTCGGATTTATGTCGTCAAACAATTGCTCGTTATTACAGCATCACGTTTCCATCTTCTGCAAAATATTCCACCAATATTGCATTATGAATTGGAAAAGTCAGCAAAGTCAGTGCTGGAATTATTGGGACAACTGGTGGTGTTTATAGAAGAGCAGACATTTAATATTGAGGAATTCCAATTTTTTGGCCCACTTTTCTGTTGTATGAAGGCCATGGATTTGCACATCTCAATATACTGAATCACATCAATCCCATGCTTGTTGCAGATTGAAAAAGAAATTCTGTTGTTAGCAAAAAATAAAAATAACTGGAAATTCTGAGACCATCTGAAACCTGTCAGGCTTTGTTTTTCATGGAAATGTTGCATTAATTCTGCAGTGAGTTGGTGGAAGTGTGCTCGGTGCTACAATGGGACTTTTGTTTGCATTTCAGTGACCACATTGCACCTAATTTTGGCCGAGCAAAAAGCAGGAGGCACCGGCAGGTTCCTCCTCGACAAAGCCAAAGGTGCTCCTGCAGGGTGGTGGGATGGGACCCTTTGGACATCCTGCTCGGGTCTCTTCTGGGACCCTCTGGTCGGTGGCTGTTGCCAGCTCTGGTAGCGGTAGGTGTGTGCCGAGGAGCCCCCTCTTCCCCCGCTGCGAGGTGGGTAGTGGCAGCATGTTCCTGATTGCACGTTAAGATTAATGGGTATTTATTTTAACAACCATTCCGTTTCAGTAGCTTTTAATGAGTCCTTTGATAGCAAGTTCCTTAATTAACAAGGCAGCCTTTGAGCGTTTCCTTTCCCTAATTGTTAACATATTTGCTATTTTCAAACAAATGTGCTACCGTGAGCAGTGCTGGCTCCGTAGCCTCCGTGCTGACCTTTCCCGCGGTGGCTGCCCGTCCTCCTGGGAACCTGGACGTTTCCATCTGCCACCCAAGGATGAAATACAGATGAAAAGAGATGATTTCATAGCTGATCTCCTGAAGTGTGTTTGACTTGATGAGGTCCATGGGGAGTAGCCCGTGGTGATGTGGTCCGGTAGGTGCCCCTTGGTTGTGTCTTTGGGAGAGCTTCAGAGGTTCGGCTCTGCCCTTTGACTGGTTGGCATGGCCACAAGGAACCTCTTTAGATGTCCTACCCGTGTGCCCAGAGGAAGCCTTGGTGGGACAGGGAGAGCAGCATCACTTTGAGAGGTGTCTTGGAAACCCAACTGCAGACCCCAACTGCAAAGAGATTGCATCAAAGACCGTAGACAGAGGGATTCATTGCCAGAAATATGGTTACAAACTGATCTGAGCCTCAAATCAAAACCCCAAGGCTTTTCCTGTGATAATACGCTCAGAATTGCTTTATTTCACTGAAGCTGGAGCTCGGTGGAGGTGGCTGGGGAGGCGCTTGGGTGCCTTGGCCATTGAGCTCTGTCAGCTTTCACCCGTGACCCCCGTTCTCCCTGAATCGCATCTAGTTCACTTTTAATGAGGTTTGCAAAGGTCTTGAATAAACGAGGGATAATATAGAGGTGTTCCTGGAATTGCTTCATGAGATTTTAAGCTCTTCAGTTTTCTGTCAAGTTGGTAAATGAGCTATTGATGACTTTTAAGGTGTTTGTTTTCCCCCTTCTCTGCAGACAGCTCAGGTCGTGGTTGCATTCCTCCTCCTCTGCCTTCCTTGCCAAATCTCCTCTTGCCTTTTAGATAAGCTGTTCCTGAGCTGGAGGGACCGCAGCATTCAGGCTGGTAAAGCGTTTCTGAAATACAGGCAGGGAGCAAGCAGGATCAGGACGTAACCCTGCGATTTCTCGGGGCGCTGGCATGGGGAGAGCCTTTGGGAGTGCCATCGGTTCCACCACGCGCTCGCAAAAATCATCAGGGTAGTTAGCGTGTGGTCTGAGCCGTCCCTGCTGAGCACGGCGGCTCCTCTGAACTGCGGGGTTTTCTAGGAGCAGCGACGTCTAGGGATGACATCTCGGAGGCATCCAGCTCCGTCTCCATGCCAAGGCACATGTCCCGACACCGCTGCCGTGGGTGGTGCAGTTAGTGATTTCGGGAGGGGGGTGAGGCTGGTGGAAAACACGTCCATCACAGACTCGGTGCCCCGGGGCGAGCAGAGGCTCTTCCTCCCAGCACCGCGGGAAAGCTGAAAAATGAACCGGGGAGAAAAAAAAAAATAAAAATAACACTATGCAGCAAACCTGCATGGTAAATAAACGCCAAAGACCCAAGATGGGCACGTTGTGGTGTGAGGATGTACTTGCTATCTGCCAGCGTGCAGCCCAAACCATCCCCAGTGTGAATACAAACAGCCGTCGTCACCTGCAGCAGCAGCTTGTTAGCAGTGATATATCAGTGTCCTGGTGCTGGTTTTTCTCCTGTCAACAAGAGCTGCTTATCAAGCAGATTTTGCACTGTATTTCTGGGGAAATAGTCTAAAATTGATGTTTGTAAGGCATTGCTGACCATAAGGAGCTGCTGTAAGTGGGGATCTGTTGCACTGAATGTAGGGGTGAGGCAGAAAAGGTTTAGGTTGAGTCTTATTTATAAAGTTAAGTTCAGTCTTATTTATAAGGCTAGGTTCAGTCTTATTTATAAGGGTGAAAAACATAAATTCTGGAAGGATTTTAAATCCTGGTGCCCAGGGAGTGAGATTCTGGTCATCCCTGCTGGTACCTTCTTTTCTCTAGCCAGACATTTAGCACAGTGATTTAAACCCCTGCGGCATCTCCAAGCCCTCTAATAGTAAATACAGGGAAAAATGGATTAATGCTTAAAAGGCGGAAAAAAATACCTCTACATACTTTTGTCTTTCATCCACTAACATTGGATCTAAACTGTCAGGCATCTGTATGTTCTTAAATCTGAGATGAAAGACTGAATCTTTCCTAAAGCAGAACGGTTTTTAGGTGTTTAACCCTTAAGAATAATGGAAATAAAAGGTCGGGTTCTCAGCTGGCACGAGACGATTCGGCTTCGAAGTTTTCAAAGACGCAGTGCACATTTGCGCCTGAAAAAAGTTTTGGGCTTGGCCAAATCCTGTGTGAAAATGGAAGGAGGAGGGGAGGCTGAGCTAGAAGCTGCTCCTGGGCTTGTTGGTTGGATGCCCTTGACCATCTCTGTAACGAACTGCAGTAGAAAATATTCACAAAGAATGTCCTAAAGTACCACTTACACGCTGCTTTCGCGGCAAAGACTCAGCAGAGTTGTTGTGCTGTCAAGCCCTGATGATTAAATTACTTTTTCCATCCCGTCTTCCTCGCGTTTGGCTTATTGACTTGACATTTCTTCTCAATTATTTGCTCTTCTTCGCGCTCCCCCGCTGTCGCTTGTCATTCCCTCTTTACTCGGCCAAGTCAGGCTGGCCGGAGGAACGCCTGCACCGGGGCAGGCGTGTTTGTTGGGGCCGTGGCAGGCGTAGGTCACCCTTTAGGTGCCTCCACCTGTGCTGATCTGACCCTTGTTGACGTGCAAGAAGGTTGTTCCTCTTCAATTTTTGTCAACCTGGCAGAAAACCTTCCTGGGGGGTTTTCCTTTTTGCTTCACCTGGAGATGAACATCTCCAAGGGGTGCAGCTGCAAACTCCTGCTGATGTACGAGCATGAGCTACTCCTGGGGATTTTCTCAAGCTCTTCCAAGAAGAGTAAGGAGCCCTGTCCCCCATGCTAGCATGGGTGGGGGTCCCAGGGCATGGCTGCAGAGCTTTGCTTTCTCATCCTCTGCTTCCATCTGGGTCTTCTGCTCAATAACACGTCAAAACTACTCGGTCATAGCAAAAACTCAAGTGTCTGTTGGAAGTAATGAAGAAAAATTGCAGTCGGGTAGCGGCGCGCTTCCCACCGCGGCCGGGGATGAGGAATTGGCACGAGCGGTGTTTTAAATAACCAAATGTGTCGGAAGGGCACAAGTAAATGATGAAAAGCAAAAAGAAACCCTGGAGCTGCACAAAACTTTATGGTTGCCATGCTTCATCTTAATTTTAGTGAAGGTGTTTGTTTGGAGGTGAGTAATGAGCGCTCCTGGAGCCTGGGAACGGCAGTGAGCAGCGGAGATGAAGTACCCTGCCCCGTAATGCATGGGCCTGCTCTTTTTTTTAAATAAAAAATGATTTTTTTTTTCCCCTCCTGCTGAAGATGAATGTCGCCTGAAAATCTAAAACAACTTTGCGAAGCTGGTGAAAATACTTCCCAGCACATGCATCAAACGTTTGCTCATCTCTCCGTGCCACGGTAATGAAACTTGTGATACTTAGCTTGAAACACCGCGTAAACCCTCACTTTAATCCCAGTTTAAACACAGTTTGTAAAGTGCTTGTAAAAAATCTGCGAGATCTCCTAAGCCACTCCTTGTTTGCAAGAAAGCGTGTTAAATGCTTTTGTGTGCGTTTGAAAACATAATCTCCTGCTGAAGCTGTTTTCGTGGTAGCACCATTATCCAGAACTATCACGGTGGGGTCGCACAGGCGGACGGCAGGATCGTTCTGCGCAGCGTCGGCCGATGGGTTTGCGCGAGTCGGTGCCCTTGTGCCGAAGGATTTCCCCATTTTTATGGGTTTAATGTATGGTGCAGAGCCGTGCAAATCTTATCTGCCAAATCTTATCTTCCCAAATCTTATCTGCTGCGAATTTTGGATGGCACGCAGCAGTACTTAAGGAATGGGGGAAATCTTTTGAGCATTTGGAAATGAGGGAGAAATTTGGATAGGTTGAAAACCAAAATTTCTCCCACATGTTCAGTGCCCCTAAATGATGCTTGGCTTTAGTTCACCGAGAGCGTGGGACCTGGGACCTGTGACACTGCTGTGGGGCAATGTAAGTTCAGTGAGAATAAAAGAAACGTTAGCTTTGTAAGCACCGTGTGCGTGAGATGGTCTCGGGTTGTTCAGTGGCCTTAGGACTGCTTTAGTTTTCCTTTTATGCTTCTGGTCAGTCAACTTTTCTGAAGCACGTGTGTAAATGCAGAGTCCACTCCCTGCTTGATCCTGAGCCTGGTCCTCAGGAGGACTGGGCTCCTATGAGGCAGAGCATCTGTGTTGGTCTTCTCCTCCTCTGTCTCCTGTTGGCGGCTCAAGAGGATCAAGAATCTGTAGGTCTTTATGGAGGATCTCAGTTCTTCGTGTCCGTGCTCATCAGCTTCCCTCTCTCCTGATAGTTGATGCTCTAGCCAGGTCAGAGTGTGGGGACTCGAGCTTGGTGACCTGCCTGTGGCCTTTTGCAGGAGATGGAGGTTTCTGAGCACCCATCTCCCTTTCTCCTGTTCCACAGCCCATCCCTACCCCCACCATCATCCCTTAATACTAGTCTTCACTGAACATCGTAAGTCCTCTGAGGCGTCCTAGGGTTCCTTCCTGACAGCTCAGTTCTGTCAGTGCAGGGGATTCACCCATAATTTGAAAATCAGCCAGTTCAAATTCCACAGCTGAAAAACGTAAGCATGCTAATTAAATCGTCTGTTGTGATTACTCTTCTCCTGCCTTGCAGTTGTTTCTTGGTCGGAAACCAGAAGGCTTGTCTAGGGTAACTCCTCTTGCTACAAACTGCTCACACGATTTATAGCTGGAGATCTCAACTGTTCTTCAAAAGTGAAACATAACCGTGGTGGCTCAGAGAAAATGTGTTAAAAATATTTACTGACAATGTTCTCAATTTCCTTAATAGCTGAAACTCATAACCAGTTGTGTTTTCGTTATAGATATGAGCATCTCAAGGGATTTAAGTAGTTTCTCTCTGCACGGCAGCCTCGACCGCAGCCTCCTCGCTGTAGACCCCATTTAATTGCCACGAATTAGGGATGGCTTGGGAGAAGGCGAGCACTGGTAACCGCGTTCCCCGCGGTACAAGCAGGCGCAGGATGCGTCCGGGTACCTGAGGTCGTTCCTCACCACCCAGCCCTGGGGAACAACCATGTCCATGTAAACACAGCTGACTTCTTCAGTCACCTCCTTGCCTTGATACTTCCTTCTCCTCGGTCCCGGTTGGCACCCGGAAGGTGCCGCGTGGTGGTGGAAGTGGTCTGAAGAGCAGCAACGTGACAAAGACACCATTTGCATAATGGTGTGGCCCCAGTTCTCTGCTCCCTGGTTGCCAAGGCTAAACCTTGGACTGAGAGCTTCTGCTCTTGGAAAGGGATTTTGAAATTCCTGTCTTCAAATATATCCAGACGCTGGTTTAGTTGTAGGCTGGAGTTTGGAATTGTCATCAGCACTATTTTGACCTATCAACAAGGCTACTTCAGGCAGTCTGTGTAGGGTGTTGAATAAAATATGGTATGTTGTCTTGCCCACGTTAGGACATGATAATGAGAGATGCTTAGAGCTCTGAACATCCCAAGGTTCTCCTGGGTTTGAGCTGCTCCCAGGCACTCTGCACCTGACAAGGTCTAATCCTGCTAGTAGCAATGCAAAGTCCTAGAAGGTGATTCCCTTGGAAGACGGTGGTTGCGAGACTGAGCACTACATGAAGGTCCCGCACGAGATGGGACACGTTAAAGAGGCTGGACTGGCCAGTCTTGGTCTAAAGAAGTTCCTCTTGCATTTTGTGCTCGATGGCCTTAATAAGTCTTGCTTTTCTCTTGCAGGGCAAGGTGGCGCAGACGGCTTGCATGTCGGCGTGCAAACACCTCTCCACCTCGCTGATGCAGCTGCTGCTGGAAGCCGAAGTGCGGCAGCTGACGCTGGGCGCCTTGCAGCAGTTCAACCTGGACGTGGAGGAGTGTGAACGTAAGATGCAGAGTCATCTCATTTTCCATGTCTTGCTTTGCCTGTTTGTGTGGTGGGACCCGAGCCAGGGCTTTTAGTGATGCCAAGTATTTGGGACTGGTAAACGCCTGAAAAGCTCACTGGTGCTGTCCACGATGACACTTGGCAATATCTTCAGGACAGAAGAAGCCCAGCAAATTCTAAGAGATCAAAGCTTTACTCTTCTTTTTTCTCTTTAATGCCGCCTTGATGCTTTCCAGACCATCCCTGCTTTTGGAGATGGAGTATTTTAAAAATAGGAGGGATTAGAGTGGGTAAAACACGAGGAGGGCTAACAAAAATCGGTTTACTTATGGCTGTTTCTGAAAACAATAACTGGCTTATGTTCTTAAGAAGTTCTGGTCCTCTCCTGACCTCAGCTGTTTGTTTTCTCTATCGGCTGCAGGGAATTTTTTCTCAAAGCGAAGCCTTTTTGCGAAATTACTATTATGGAAAAGAGATGTGACAAAATAACTCCACCTATTCCGAGGTGTGTGTGGAGCATCGCAGGTGTCAGCACCACGGCTTCGCTCTCAACCCCCCTCATTTTGGTTCATCTACCTTACACCTGAGTGAGCTCTGAAATCCTGAGGTTTCCCTCAAGTTGCTTGTTACCCTACTCAACAGAAGGGTTAAAAAATATAGCACAAAACTGACAAAACCCTTGCTTTCTGCCTATTTTTAGAATTAAGCTAAAGCAAGATGAACACACTTCTGCGCAGGAGCCTCCCTCCATCATGTAGGGTGGGGATTTATTATTGGGATTAATGCTGGGATGGATTAGTGACTGTGGCTATGGAAAACGCAGGGCTTGACAGGGTCGATAAAGAGATCAGGAAATCTTTTCATTCCAGAGAGGATAAAATATTTTGGGGAAAGTTTTTTCCCAAGTACCCAACTTTTTGGCTTTCTCGGTTGAGGTGGAGATTGGGATGTATCTTGTTTAGAACATGATAAACCTCTGTGCTGCAAAGTCTTCTGAAATATTCTTTGGCCCGTTAAATCCCACAGCAGAATAGTCCCTGGCCTCAGCGCGAGTGATGTCGGAGCCTAAATAGCGCTGAATTTGCTTTTCCTAGCGCTGATAACTCAATGAAATCATTTCTGTTGGTTTCATCCTCATCTGGCACATAACACTGTCAAGAGAGATTCTTCTGCCCTTTCTAAAACATTTTGCTGATCGTGTTTTAGTTCAGCTCCACCCATCAATAACGAGATTAAATTTGTTTTTGAGAAAGATCACCCAGTAAGATTTTTGCTGTTTGTAGGGAGTATATGTTATTTTTTTCACGTCCTTTTGCTCATTTCCAGTGCTCAGCTGAGTAGCCTGGGAGAAGGATCCCTGTTTAATGAATCACGTCCAAAATTTGCAGCTATATCCTATGTCCTAACGCAAGCAACACCTTATTTTTCTTTCAGAAGCGCCTTCAGCCCCAAATTCTGGCTAATTTGTGTCCCATCAGTGTGTCGGGGCTGCGCCGGCAGCAGCTGTGTTCCCAGTCGGTGTCCGCAGAGGCACAGGCGATGTTGCTGCGAATAATAAGAAGAATTTATCATTAATAATAGTTTCCTTCTTTTTCTTTTGGCTGCAAACAGACTCGTCGCCCCGCAGTTTTCCGCCCCATCGGTAACGCGGGTCACTAAGCAGCATCTCTTCCCTAAAAGCCCCCGATGCTAAGTAAAACGGATGACATTTAATATCGGGTTTAAAAGCACGATTCCTTAAATTCCAATTGCTTTGCGAGACAAACCCAAGAGCACTCAGACATTCAAGAGCAGGTGACGCCAACCTGAGCAGCGAGGCGGGTGATCCGCTCCCCCCAGCCCCGGCCCGAGATGCCGTCTCGGGCTGGGGAATGGAGACGGATGCCGGTGCTGTAACCTTCCTATCCATCACTGTCAGCCCCCGGCGCGGCAGACCCAGAGAAAATCTTTTTCTTCCTTTTCGGCAGTAAAAAATGCGTTCCCTCGTCCCTGCGGGTTTGTCGGAATAATTTTAGTTCTATTTTTGAGAAGCAGCGCATCAAGATTTTAATTCTAGGAAAAGGCAATCCCAAGAGTGAACTGGTGCATTCAGGAAATATCTTTCCATTTGCGAGGGGTTTGTTTGGGGTTTCTTTGGGTTTTTTATCTTTTACCTGCAAGCGCAGGTGCAAGTCTCAGCATCCTTATTATACCAGTTGCATGTTTGACTTCATGTCTCTGCCTCCAGCCCTCTTCCTCTCCCCAGACCCCCAATCCTTACGTAGTTTAGCAGCTTTATTGTGTACTTATCATATTAAAATAGGATTTTATAGCTGTTTGGAGCACTTCCAGGGAGTTCTGTGATGTGGGAACGGGGCTTCAGCGTTTCAATCCCAGAGTTTATTAGGCTTTTGTTTAAGTCTCTGGTGAATGCCAAAGGAATAAGCTGGTTAAGAGAGTGGTGAGGCAAATTAATGAAAGGACTTAGTCGTGTATTAAGCATGGTTTGAAGGCGGTGCAGATAATTTGCTCTATATTAGAGTAGTTACAATACACATTACAAGAAGATGGGTTTATATACGCAATAGGTAACGACTGTAGAGGTGAAAAAGATGGTGGCTTAGGCTGAAAACAAAAAAACAGTAAATTCATTCTCCAGACTTATGGTTTCATCAAATATTTCCCGATTTAGAAATAATTTGCTGTCCCGTCAGCATAAAAAGGGAACGAATGGCTGCATGAACCATTGCATCAGGCTGAGGTTTGGCACCAGGTAGGCGCAAGCCCTGATGGTGCTGGGGAGAAGCACGGGGTCGCGATGGGACCCCTCACCTGCACTATCTATAAATCCCCCCCTCCCTCGAAACGTGCTTGTTTTACATGTTCAGAGCACTGAGTATACAGTTTATTAACGTTATGACCTTCAAAAAGAAAGCTTTCGGAGGACTGGGGAGAAATAGTAAATTAAACAAACATTAAGAGCCAAATCTTGCATGTTTTGGTCGTGTGAAGAGTCCCGTATAAGTCAGCAGCATTTTTGGTGTGAAAGAGGCCAGAAAGAGTGGAACTGCAAGGTTATAAAAATCCTGTTGGGTTGCCTGTGATGTGAGAAACCTGGGAAAAATGCGAGCTATTTTCCGGTGGCATTATCCCCCTGGTGAGACCGCGGTGCTGGAGCCTCCGGCTGGACAAAGCCCTCGGGGAGACGTAAGGCACCGGTCCTGCCCGTCGCGGGGGATGTCCTTTTTTTTTTTTTTTTTCCCAGCAAAAAGCTGTTTTCCGAGATGTGCGTTAGGGGTTTGAAACTCTTTCGGTGCAGATTTACAGCGATGTGTGTGCGTGGGTGGCACGGCTGATGTCCAGGGAAGGGCAAAAATCATTTTTAAAAGGTCCGTTGCTGGGCAGGTATTAGTTGTAACTCTTCTTCTTATTGCTTGGCGTTACAAAGCTCTTTCTTAATGCATTCGAGAGAGATTGTCTCACCTCCTTTTTAAACCTGAAGTGAAATAAGGCATAGAGGTTAAATGACTTGCCCAGAAAGACACAGTAGGACGCGTCTAATTATGTCTCAATTTAGGAGTGAGTTCTGGCTCCAGCCCAACGAGACAACTTGAAAAGTGGGGGAAAAAAAAAAAACCCCATGACTGTGGAGAGGGAAAAAACCCCCTAACACAAATATTTATGTGAACTTGTAAATAGAGGAGGTGATGCTTTCTTTCAGAAGAGGTGTTTGCTTTTTAAAATGGGTTTGCTGTCTTCCAGAATCCGTCTGTAACCCAAGAGTTAACAGCACGTGCAACGTGATTTTTGTAATTGCTGCGTGCTTTGTAAAACAGTTCCCTGCTCTGCTCTTTTTTGAACCTCCTGGTGCTGGTGTGTGTATATATATATGTATATTATTTTTTTCCATATCTCCTGTACCTCAGAGGTAGTGGGAATCAAATGTAACAACCCAGATTTGGAGATTATGACTGAAAAAAGCAAAAAGAAAGGGGGCCGCTCTTACTCCTACAAAAGTGTTTCCCATCTACGTAACCGGTTCCAGCAGTGGTTGAGGCAGATTGTTTTTACAATACTTAGATCATAAAATAAGCAGTTCCATAATCTCTAAAGTCTTTTAACTGCTGCTTTATGAGAAATTAAAAGCACCATAAAAATTATATTTAAAATTTCATTAAACTCCCAATTTTCAGTCAGCCCACTCCTGGGGGCAGTCAATAAGAAACACAGATGTCTCCTCCGGTTTGAGGAATCCTCCAGCCCAACACTCGAGCGTGCCAAAATGTGCCGATACGGGTCCCGGCGCAGCCGTTCACCACCTCTTTTTTGGCCGCGTTATTCTGGCTCCGAGGACTTTCTCACTCGGAAATCCCGTTATTCGTGTCAGACGCTGGGGTTTGCCCACCGCGCCGGAGGAGTCCTCTCCCTGGAGCGCAGGCTGCAGGGTTGGCACGGTGCGAACTGCTGCCCGATGTTCTGCCAACCTGCAACCCATCGGGGATTAGCGCGGGCAGCGCTAGAGGAGAGCACGGCTGTTTTGAGGGCAAGCTCCCCGATTTTAGGATATCGCATTGTGTGCTTGCTGGTCTCCATCCTGCCGCAACGCACCAGCAGAAGCTCGTATTTTGGGGGAGAAAAGGGGACGTTGCAATGAATAGAGGGGAAGGTTTGAGCAGATCGCATCCGGAGAGAAATCTCCACGCCACTGATGCTGATGTCTCGATGCACCTCGAGTACTACAGTCAGTTTTGGGACATTGAGGTGCTGGACCGTGTCCAGAGAAGGGCAACCAAGTGGTGCAGGGTCTGGAGCACAAGTCTGGTGAGGAGCGGCTGAGGGAAATGGGGGTGTTTAGCCTGGGGAACAGGAGGCTGAGGGGAGACCTGATTGCTCTCTACAACTCCCTGAAAGGAGGGTGTAGCCAGGTGGGGGTTGGTCTCTTCTCCCAAGTAACAAGTGATAGGACAAGAGGAAACAGTCTCCAGTTGTGCCAGGGGAGGTTTAGATTGGATCTTAGGAGAAACTTCTTGACTGAAAGGGTTGTCAATCCCTGGAACAGGCTGCCCAGGGAAGTGGTGGAGTCCCCATCCCTGGAGGGATTTAAAAGACGTGTAGATATGGTGCTCGGGGACATGGGTTAGTGGTGGCTTTGGCAGTGTGAGGTTAACAGTTGGACTTGGTGATCTTAAAGGTCTTTTCCAACCTAAATGATTCTGTGATTCTTCAGGTCCTGCAGTATCTGACAGCTTTTTATTATATTAGTGGCTCACAACCTCAGTCAAGGGCCTCTCTGAGCCACTCACATGTATGGTTAAAAAGAAGACATACGTTTAAAAGAAATTAAAGCTGCAGGTCCCCCTGAGACACAGGGCTCGTACGAAGGTTTCTGTTACCGCAGCTGGTTGTGGTTCTGTGCTGGCTGAGTTGGTGGTAACCGTGTGTGTGTGAGCTCCTTCCCCACGGTGAGAGCCAGGGAGGAGGACCTGTATGAGCCCATGACGAAGGACAAAGCTACATCGTGTGTGTCCTGGGTCATGATGGTGCTTTGGCAGCGCATGTGATGGTGCCACGCGTGGCTGTGCTTCGGATGGTTGGTGGGAATCCCTTATGCTGCAATACGGGAGGCGTAGAAGTTTGCAGACTGGGATGACGGTGGTCGATGATGGTACGTGGATGGCAGAAGCTGCTGATGGAGGAGCAGGGAGGAGGTATGCCAGGTAGCGGGTTAGCTTGCCACCTGCTTTTCAGTGCCGGAAGGCGGTGTCCTCTAAGGCAGGGGTTTCCAACCTTTGATTCAGAGCCAAGCCTTGCTCGGAAAATTGGCCATCTTCCCCCCGTGCTGGCTCCGGCCCTCGCCGTGCCCTGGGGCACTCGCTGCAGCGCTGCTCCTTCACCGCGGGCTGGGACTGCTGTTCCTCTGCCTCCCGCTGCTGGGAGAGCCGAGACAAAGCCTCGTAGAGGTCTCTGCTCCATGGCTCACTCTGGGATGCTCTGCTCCATGGCAAGGCTGCTTCCCTTCCTCGCAGCACGCTCAGATACTCCTCCTCCTTTCAGCATCCCTGTTTTCCCTCCTGGTGACTTTTCTTGCCTAAATTTCAGCTCATCGCAGCACTCGATAACACTTTGTTGTGCACATCAGGAATGAACACGGCTCCTTCCCTTGCGTTCCCTCTGGAGGGCTGGCTTCAGGTCAGGCATTGGCACCGCAGCCTGGAACATCACACCCGGAGCGGGGCCGGGCAGCAAAAACCCAGCAATTCTGGCAGAGACGTGCTGAGCTTGGAGAGTGCGCAGGTGCATTTAGTGTACGGGCACAACTGAACTGGCTCATGGATTTTGGCAGCTTAGCAAGCTGCTGCCTGTTGATTCGAGTGCCATTAGTGTCCTAGGCTGCCCCAAATGTAAGGTTGAGCACAGTTTGCGTGAGCTGCCTGCATGGATGGCTTGAAAGAACGCCTTTTCATCGTGGAGCAAGCAGATCCTGATGCCGTACCAGCACGTAGTTCAGCTCACCCTTGGGATCTTGCAGACCCTCTGGTTGCCCCGTTCTTTGCCCAAGCCTGCGTGTTGCTCGCGGTGCCGGTGACCTGAGCCGTTCCCTCGAGGATGAGAGGAGCGGATCGCTTCCTTCCCACCTCTTCACCTGTCAAAACTCAACCCTCACTGGGAAGCAAAACTTTGCATTTCCTGCTGTTAAAATGGAGCGGGGTGATTTGTATTGACAGCAGAGCTGCCTTCCAAGCACTGCTGGACGTGCGTTCTGAAATTGGAAGGGTAAATTATTGGTGCACCGAGTGACAGAGGGCATGGAAGTGGGAGCCTCTGGTCCACGGCTGTGCTGCTTTCCTACGCTTAGATTTATCCTCCCTTACTTCTCGCTGAATTTGTTCCCCTGGGCGTATCATTGATTTATTTAGTGCTGCCTTCATTTCCCTCAGCTGACCTTTCTTAGAGGTTGCAAAGTACTCGCAGTGGCAAGGAAAGCGATGCCTGGTGAATTGGTGTGTAGCAGTGTGCACGGAGGGGAAGGGGATGACTGTCCATCAGGGAGCAGTCAGAAAACACGCCCTCTTTGCTTAGATGCTCGTGGGAAGCGTTTGGACAATGCTCTCTACTCTAGCACAGTACTTAAGTGGTCTTTGCAAGTCTGTCTTGAGCAAATCCTGGGAGTTTACATGACATCAAAGAGAAATGGACTTATCTGGAGCCATTTTCCTTTGCCCCTGAACTGAGACTCCTGCTTGCTTCTGCTGTCTCTAACCATCACCAGATTTTTGCCTTATATTCTCCTTTCATCTGTCCTGTAATCCATCACCTGGTCTCCTTCAGCATTTTAGCTTTAGTATTTCTATCTGTCTCCTCCTTCTCTTCTGTCTCCTTTGTAAACCTCTTGCTAATCCCATGGTGTCATCTCAGCCTCTCCTCTCCTTTTGCCTCCAACTTCTGCTGTCTGCTACATTTTGGATATCCTCCACCACCTTCATGTCTTCTCCTTTGTTACCAGGATACGCACTGATATTTATTTACCCATCCTTGTAGTCCTTTGCAACTCTAGGAAGAGAAGATGCCTCTGTCCACACCTAATTTTGTTTAAGCAATTTTAAGAGCACACCCACCTTCCCTTGGCAGGGCACCTTCCTTCCACCCATCGTGGACACATGCTGTTGATACTTGTCAACCTTTGCAGCTCAAATGAGCTAATGGTGAGATGCGCACATTCCGCTTTTCCTAGTATTAGTATTTTAATGGAGCTGAGAACATCACATCTGCAGTGAGAATCCATTGTACGTCTTGAGTTATGAGTTTGGGAACCCGTATAGATCTGTAGCTTGATTCTGCAGACCTGTCCTACAGATTGGCAGGAACCAGTTTTCTTGGCACGCATCTTGTACAATTTCTTCTGAAGACCTTCCTGTTCTTCAACTTGAAAACGTCTAGTGGTCCAGCAGTGAGGAGCTGCTCTCCGGGGCTGTGGATGCTCCTCATCCCTGTCTGCAGACCTTCACAGCGCCTGGGACCACTCATCTCTATGCAATAACAGGACTCCAGGCTCATCTTTGTTCCATAAAGGAACAAATGCCAGAGAGGGCTAGAGATTTGTATTTAATCTGACCCAGTTCAGTATATTTTGGATAACTCCTCCCTCTCCCCACAGCTCTCTGGAATTCCCCAGATGGGGATGAGCTTTGATTATTTGGCTTTTAATGGGGAACAGCTTCAAAGCAGGGCTGTGTGGGAATGGTGTGGGTGAAGTATAAGCTCAATATGGAAATTGGGATCTTCTCTTTGTTCCTCTTGCCTGAATCCTACGCATCATTTCTCACTTTTTTTCCCCTTGCGAGCTTCTCCAGAGTCTACGTAGAGATGTGTTCTTCAGCTTGAGTATCCTCAAGGTGTCTTTTTGTGTAAGATGCAAGAGGTCCTGTCACTTGGCTTTTCTGAGATAATCTCCCAAGGATTTGTCTAAGGAAGATGACTTTGAGACCTGGGTTCTTCACTGAGGAATGCTGAGATGGTTGTTTCCCCAAACACAAAATCTTGTTCATGGCAAGTGGGTTGTCCAGGTTCCCCTCACCAGGACCTGCTGTAACCTCGATCCCGCAGATCTGCTGTTACGAATTCTGGTGGTGTCGTGTAATTTAGAGACAATCTGACCTTCAAAATGATGTTTTTGAGGAATGAAGTCGCCAGCTGTGTTTATTTGAACCTCACAATACGTGTAAGACTCTGTCCCTGTGTGCGCAGCCGTGTACAGTATACAAAAAGAGATTCTCTCGTTCTGTATAATTAATTTACAGTGGATGTCTCTTTTTCTGGTGTGCGTTTGAACTCTTTATTCTTTGTTCATTGTAAAGGGCTTAACGGTTCCTGTTCCTCGATTCTTTCATCAGTGAAATGTTTTGGAAGAGAGGTTAGAGTCCCCCTGTGACCTGCCCTGGGTGGCCCAAGCCTGTAGACCTTGCAAAGACATTACTTTTTTGGCCTGAACACAAGTCTCTCAAACCTTTAGCCTGGCTAAATGCTTTGTACAAACAGCCGCATACTGATCTGCTCTATTCTCTTGTGATTTTCTGCTCAAGGGGCTGTACTGTAGGTGGCTTGCTATGTTTGCCACTTGCCTTGGTAGTGGAGACGGTACAATAAACGAATCCGACAGTACTGAGGCCAGCGCTGTGCTTGGTTGTTCCGAGAAAATTATCCTGAAATCTGGTTGAAGAGATTAAAACCAAGAAGAACTGGCTGTGTCTTTCCTCTAAAGCTCTGTTCTCTTCTTTGTTTCTTTTTTTTCTTTAAGACTTTGTTCATTCCTCCTTCAAAATAAGTTCGTGGCATTGGTATGTAAAATGTGACCTACGATTACAGAAGGTACAGCTATTTTTATAACAACCGTGGGGTGAAGCATTGCATTCATTCCTCTTCGGGCTCCTCACAGCCAAGTGCTGTAACAGCTTTCTTCCAGCATCTGAGCCGTATTCTTGCTCTCATTTCTTCTGTAACACAAATAATATGATCTCAGACGTCATTTCGCTTCTTGGATGGCAAGTGCATTGTTGATGCAGTAGAGACTCCGATCCGTTCTTTTGATGCGAATTATTGCTCCAGCAAACGTTGGTTCAATGTCCCACCGTTGTCGTAGTGTGCAGTGTTAAAGGGCGGCGTCACTCCGTAACTCTCTCGGCCTTCCTCCCGTCCGGTTCCTTAGTAAGGGACAGCTAAAGGTGAGCTGCTAACGAGCAACTGTGTCTTGGGATGAAATCTGTCGTGGGTTGCTCGGGAGCAGTTGACAGTAGTGATAAATTCACGAGTCTTGTGAAAATATGCAAGATCCAGTCACAGGCCTTTTCTCATGAGGATTTGAAATCCATGCTTTCGGGAAGATCTTAAATTTCACAACGCCATGTGTGCTTCTAAATAGATTCCTAGCAGCTGCGAAGCCCTTAAATCCAAAATAGAAATTTTCTTTCATTGCAGTCCTTTCAGGGTTTCTGTTTTCCAGTGTTTCTTCAAATATAATTAGTAACATGCCGTGACCCCATCCTCAGAGGGTAGGGCGTAGTTTTTTGGGTACCTCAACCCAGGGACGTCTGCGACACTGAGCCGCCCAGGGCAGTTTCATCTCTCCAGAGGATGCTCAAACGCTATTTCTTGCATCTCAAAGTTTTTAGCTTCTCAGGTACGTGCTTTTCCAAAGTTTGGGGGTGTTTTAGGATTGATGTGGCTTTTGGGATAATTTTTCCAGATGAGACAGTGGGGTGTGCAGCGAGTGTGTAAAGATGATTTATGCCTTGCAGATCAGAGTCAGAAAGCTTGTGTTAGTCCTCCCTTGCGTGTGTGTGCTGGCACAGGCAAGCTACAGTTAAATTTTATAGCAAACGTACATTAAAATGCCTTTATAGTTAAAATTAATTAAAACAGTTTTTGAGGGTTAGATGTAAACTCGGTTTGGACTATTTGCAGTCTAAATGTTGCAGCATTGGTCAGTGCAAATGGCTGGAAGCTGAGCAGCTCGTATCTCTGTCCAGGCCCACTCTGTGCAAAAGTTATAAGCGGTCCATAGGCACAACCATGGATGGTTTCTCCTGGCTTTCATTCATGCTTTTCCTATCCAAAATCTAAACGTGAACAGTCACGTACATACTTTCTCTTTTTATTTTTTATTATTAGTTTCTAGTAGTAGCGTTGGATAAAAGTAATGGTTTCTACAGCCGTGTTTGTTAGTGTCCTGCAGCAGTTGTCTCTTGAGTGATCGCTGCAAAGATGAGCGATCGTTTCAATCTTAGAGCTCTTCTGGCATCTGAAAATATTAAAAAGCAAAGCTGTGGATGTCTGAAAACTGGCCGCTGTGCCCCTGCAGATACCTGTGTCTGCACTGAAGGATGTTCTCCCTCCGGAGACTTTAATGGAAGATGGAGCAAGAAAGCTGACAAATAACCCCTCTCTGGTTTCCAGAACTAAGGCGGTCGAGGAACAGGGCTAAATCCCAATGTCTTATTCATTAGTCTCTTCTCGTTAGAGCCATGGGGACTGGCTGCATTTGGAAGTCCTTAAAAATAGTACTCTGATGATTTGTTTTCCTTCTTTTATGGCATTCGCTTGAAAATGAGATAACTTTGGGAAGGAAAAGCATTCAAGGAGAAGACCATCTGGCATGGAATGACTCTGCTTAGCGTTTAAGGACAGGACAGGTTTTGTCCTTTAGTACCTCTGTGCAGTCATGGGGACAGAATCCTCCTTCCTTATTGCCGAGCCATCCTTAGTCCTCAGCTTTGTGGAGCTGCAGGACCTGATTTGAGAGTTCTTCTGTGGTAAAAACCAGAATAGTTGGGTGATAATGGGCCACACATAACTTAAAAATCTGTAGGTTGTTGTATATTTCCCCTCCCTTCCTCCTTTCTGCCCATCACGCTCGGTTGCATGTCAAGAAGACATTTCATTCCAGCGTGCAGCATCTTCAGTGTCTGCAGGAGCAGCAAAATTCAGCTGAAGGCAGAAGCTCCCTCTTGAGTCTTTCATGATGTTGAGTTCTGGCTTCACAAATTAGGTCCCCTCGGTGACAGAAGGTTGCATGGAGAGCGGAGATAAAGCCATTACTTCTGTAACTAAAGAGGGTGAAAATTAAGTGAAGTTGGACAAAATCAACCTCAGGCGTATCTTCAAAAGACACGCTTCAATATGTGGCAGTCGTTGGCTTCATGAGCGCTACCGAGTAAAAGCTGTTAAATGGCAGGGAAGAGCTGAGGTCCTCCAACGTGGATTCGTTCAAGTCCCCCTCAGTGGTTTTAGACTTGGTTTAAATAATGGATTAGAAGAAAAATAAATGACTGAAGTATGAAATTTTGGCCAGATTACACTGGAAGGAGGTAAATGTGGCCTTGGAAATATTCTCTTTGCTTTAGAAGCCAATGTTATTCAGTTGTCAGATGTCTTCATCCAACATAAATAAATATGTCACATAATGGCCGCGATTCTTCCCATTTGGGGTGACTGTACGCTGGCAATAGCGCGCCATACCAGATAATGCAAATAATCTGCTGCCGAATAATTAATGATGCGGCTGGGCATATTTTTTTGATGAATGCTTATGGAGCCTGGTGACAGGCGTGAAATTAGAAAATTCCTTCAGCGCCCTAAAATATAAATAGCTTTCGGAACTGAAAAGAGTTTCACAGCTGAAGATTTTATTGTGTTGAGAGGAAAAACTTTTCCACCCCCATCCCCCCCTTTCTTCTCGGCAAGTTGTTTGTCCATTCACAAAACAAATACTCTGAAGCCCAGTACGGCTCATGGGAATAAATTTCAGGTCGAATTAGTACAGTTTCCTTGCTGTCAGGACGGTGGAATTAATGGTGTTTTGATGACACGAATTTTGAAGGGCGAACAAAGACGCTGAAGGGAGGGAGACATGACTCCTTAGAAGCGCGGTCCTCCTCTCCCCCAGCCTCTCTTGTCTTCCCTGTCATCCGTCTGCCAATCTCCCTGTCCATGGTTAGTTAAAGGCGCTTTTTATCCTCTTTTCTTTCCCACAGAGTTTGCCAGATCCGGCCCAGTGCCTGGGTTCCAAGGGGACACGCTGCAGTTGGCCTTCATCGACTTGAGACAAGTAAGTCTTTGTGTTTTTGTTTTTTGTTTTTCTTTTAAGATGTGTGACTGAAGACCATCAGGTCTTAAGGAAAGGGAGAGGAGGGGAAACGCCGTCGGTGATTTACGCCAGAGACCTATATTTCCCCCCTCCTCCTCCTCCCTGCACTCGAAGCCACCTCCTTATTGAGCGCTCCGGGGTCCTGGAGATGGTGGAGGTGAAAAGGGCTGGTGGTACGGGGGCGAGAAAGAAAGCCATGCCTGACCCTGGCCGATGGGGTCCATTGTGCTCCCGTTGGCTTCTGCAGACGCGGCAAAAAGATAACTCGGCGACTCTCCGGGCTGACGCCAAGCAGGTGGTGCTAACAGAGAGAGCAGTGATGCAGAGACCGCCCGCCTCGAGGACTTTTGTTCACAGATAATGCCCGCAGAGGCGTTTTGCGAGGGCGAAGGAATTTGCATTTGGGCTTGTGTGGGGAGGGTACGGCTGTGTGCGCGCCCGTTTGTGTCCGTCTTTGGCTCGGCTCCCCCCTCCCTGGTCCCCTCTTCCGCAGATGGTCCCCAGCCATGAATGACAAAGTGGCTGTTGGGGAAGAAGATTGGGGAAGGCTCCACCCATCGGTGCCCACCTCTCGAGGGGGCCCCGTTAGAGCCAAGTTGACCATAGCAGGTACTGAGGCATTTGTGGGGCTTGGCAAGCCAATTTAGGGAAAAGGGCCATTCTAGCGAGTCATTTGTTTGGGGTAGAAATGGGCATTATTGATATCCTAGGCTGGGGGGGAAAAGTGAGGTGGTCCTGTCATCTCTTGGCACTGAAGATGGATGGGTTGGATAGAAAGTCTGAATTAAGTAAGACTCAATGACTGATGCTTCTCTCCTATTAAAACAATCTTTTTTTGTCTGTTAAACCCCCCTGGCTTTGTCCCTCCTGCCATCATGATGCAGTGCCTCTTGTTTTCAGGGTTGACGTAGTTTGCATTCTGAAAACTTTCGGGTGCCGAGGGTATTTCTTAAATCTGCATAATCCCTTGTATCGATGATCTCCTTACCACTGGGACTCGGATTCATGCTGGAGCCGCTTTTAACCCGTAAGGGTTTGAGAACTTCTCTGAATCCAATTGATGTGCAGGGAGCAATCCATCATCCCATGACACTTCTGCAGAGCAGCAATAAGTTTAATAACGTCGAGATGCTGCGTGTTCACTTTTCGGACTTGGGCCTGCGGGTCCCTGCAAATTTGTTGGCAAAATGGTCAAAATAGCTACGTGGGAAAGGTGTGTGTTATCACTGCTACGCGTTGACACTTTTATCTTCATTAGCTTCTTGGCACTTTATTGACCGCAGTACGCAACGCGCTCGCGATCTCCTGGGTATAAGGAAATGTGGAGGCTTTGGTCCTTTTCCAAGCACGAAGACTTGAATGCAGGGATTTTGAAGAGGAAAGCTGTGGCTGTTGGAAGAATGAAATGCCTTAAAAATGCTCGGTGAGGTTCAGCTGGTCTGAGCCAGTGCATTAGCAGTGAAATGTTTGTACGGTTCATAAGTGCAAAACACAGCCAAATGAACTCAGCTCGGGTGAACAGAAAGCTGAACGGTAGCCCTCTACAATTCTTCCTCCTCTGTCAAATGGTCATCTTTGTACACGGCGTTTTCTTCTTTGTTTTGGAAGGTAGTCCCAACTTTTTTTTTTTCTTGCATTTAAAAGTAATAGCTTTTCTGAACGTTGCGAGGAGAAAGGGGAGATGTTCTGGCCTGTTGAGTTTCAGGTGAGGACAGGCAAGTCCTAGGTCATCTTCTAGATAACCAGGATGCTTGTTGATGCCAAGTATTGTACAGATACTGGAAACATCTCATTGCTCCAAGTAGAGAAGAATCCACCTATCACTGACTTATTGAGATTAGTAGTAACATGCAAAGATGAGATATTTTTGAGCTCCCTTGATCCTGTCGATGACCTAATCCTATGATATGTAGTGTCACCAAACTCCATCTATGTGAAGCTCCATTGGCTGCTCTGTGGCCATCACAGCTCCAATGCTGCCACCACCGTGGTGCTTCTTGTTGGACTGCAGCTCCAGCTGCAGGGCCTGGGAGCAGGGCATAGCTGGAAGGGTGGACGGATGAAGGTACAGCCAAGAGAGGTCTTTAATGTGTTCTTCAACTTGTTTTTAATTTGTTCTTTTTGGACATTGCATTCTTTCTCTTTTAAGCCGCTAAATATTAACGCAATGTTGACTTCAAACTATGAACGAAGAAAAGAGGTACCACCTGAAAGTGTTTGTGTTTCTGGCTGGTTTCCTTCGCCCAGGAAGGAACTCCAGCGTAGCTGGTGAAAGGGTGTTTCCAACCCGAAATCCAGACAGGCTTCTCAAAATGTTAAAAGTAATTTTTTGGTTTATATTTCAGGTAGGTTTATACTTACCTTGGAGCTGTCCCGTCAATTAATGTGGATTTGCACGAGCAGGCAGAAGCGGTCTCTGGCTTGGTCATGTGGGGAGGCAAAATGACTGGGCAAAAAATGCACAGAACAAGTGGGGAGATTAAAGAGATTTCCCCCTCCCTTCCCACCACATTTCAGTACTAGCTGCTACAGAGCAATCGTAGAGGAGAGAATATTTTCTAAGTAATGTGAGATGATTAAGTCACTTCAAGGGAATGACCACAATTAATTCTTAGTACAATAAATTGTAAAATGATAGAAGAATGGAGTGATTTGGTTTGTGCGTTGAATGCAGATCTCTGTAGTGGAAAATAAGTCCTATAATAATGTCATTGTCTAGGAGCATCAGAGTTCCTGCTTGTTCGGCGCAGCAGACTCAGGAAGCCTAAGATCCCTCTGTACATTGAAAGCCTGATTTTCTCCTTGCGCCCAAGGAAATTGGGAGCAATTCCATCACCGTACGGTAAAGAGGAAAAAGAGTCAGGCCCAGAGAATTACAATTGCTATTCTGAGCAGACCGTAGGTTAAAAAGAGACTTTTGTTCCCATCCTGGGACAATTCTAAATCCATAAATACCTTTAATGAAGTGATAAAGTAAACCAAGTCGCATCTCAAATCCTTCTTTAAGAGCCCTTTTTTAGTAAGCGTCTGACAGTGTAACACAAACATTTAAGGCTTTACAAGGAAGCAGTAGTTACTTTTCCCTGTTAAGGTTTAAAATTTGCTCCTATGCGCTTGGTGCTATACGTTAGAAATCTGAAATAATTTTGGTTCCATAAATAACCTTGCTAAAACATGAAAGGTACCTAAATAATTTAGTTTTCTGCATCTTTCTTTCAAAAGTGACTTAGGCACTTCTGTCCGAATACCATTGAAGGTCCAAATACCACTAAAGAGCTCCAGGAGACTTCAGATCAGCCCCAAGCCTGCACATGCAATAACTTCACTGTTCTCTCTGCAGCTTCTGGCCAGCTGGAAATGTTTTAGCTTTTCATTTTCATGGGTTTATTATAAGAAAGTTGGTTGAAGAGGAAGGTTTTATGTTTGTCTGTGAAGTCGCTGCAATCCACAGCCATGCTGATCTCTCCGAGAAGCCAGATCGACACTCGTGGCTGCCCGCCAAGGAAAATCTGTCTCCAGCACTCGAAGAATTTCACTCTGGGCTCTAGCGAGGGAACGTCCTCGATGGATTAGAGCTCCTTACCCTAGGCCTCTCCGTCTGTCCGGCGAATTATAAATCCGGTGTGTTGAATTTCCTCTGCAAGTGCAAACTTCAGCATCAAGGGAGATGTAGAGAACGGCAGGCGGGAGCCCGTTTTTTTGGAGGCACGCGGACATGCAAGGGATGAGGACGGGGGGTCCCGCTCTTCTGTCTTGTCATTTTTCTGTTTGGCTTTATGGTCGTAACTTGACGGTGGTTATGAATTTGAGCGTCGACTCTTCAAACCCCGTCAGCGAGGTAAGACGGGCAAGCACTATCGTTGGGTGTGGAACAGCTCTTCTGCTTGTCCAATACCAAACATTTTGTGCGTCTTTTTACTGTGTTCGAAAGCCGGTTGTGGTTATTGTGGGTTCGTGTTGGATGCCGGCCAGCTGGGCAATGAGAGGTCTCCCTCTGATGCGTTAATTTTACCTCTGATAGAGATGCTTAATGAAAGAGTGTTCCCCTCAGGAACGCAATTCCCTTCCATCCCTGCTGTGTGCCCTGTTCTTCCCTTCATACAGGTTTCCTGTCTCTTTGGCATTGTTTGCATAGTTACTGGAGGGCTGGGTTTTGAGGTTTTTTTGCATTTAGAAGACATGAAATACAGTGTTAGACAAGAGCTTTTAGCCATATGAAATGTGCAGTTGTTCTGTCTCTGTGTCCATCTTGATTTCCCCCAATGTCTTCTGAACCTTCTGGCCCATTTTGGCCATATTTGGTTGGTGGGCTTCAAAAGTATAACAGCACTACAAGGGTTTTTTTGAAAATATGAACAAAGAGAGAGGAGAAAAGCTGCATCGTGGACTCATCGCTTAGACTCAGCCTTGAGAGAAATCCGTGGGGAAACCTGGATTTCTTGGTTCTATGCCTGGTTTTAAGGAACCACCTGCTCCGTTGTAGGGAACAGCAAACTGTGAGGTTACGTTGAGAGAGACAATAATGCTGGCATTCGTGGATATCCAGCTTAGCTTCTTATCAGAACATCAGATGATAAATAAGGTTTTTCAAACTCCATCTGACTTGGTTGTTGGCTGCTTCAAAGGCACTTGGAGGCTTGGACTTGTGCAAGGTGAGCCTGTATCAAGTGAGATGTAGCCCTGTCTCCTACAGCTACTGTGTGGTCTAGGGCTTCCATATCCAACCCCGGGCGTGGTGGCTGAGGGAAGCCCTTGCAAATTTGGGCTGAAGGACCAAGGGCCCATGGATCTGTGCCTTGACATGACACTGAAAAGCTCTGGCCACCTCTCTACTCTGTTACCTGAGGCAGTTCAGTAGTAGGAAGATGGAGACGGTCCCTCCAAGAGCTCTGAGGCAGCATCCAAGACAGCGTGCAAGTTCGTTCCCACCAGGCAGGAAGTTCTTGGTTGTTTTTTTAACTTGTTTTCATAGTTTGTGGTTAAATGTGGTTTCCCTGCCCTGCAAAGTCAAATTATCTGATGAGCAGTGTGAAAACAAGACGTTGGGTGAGCCTTGGAGCAAGTCCTGAGCCTGCTGAGAGAGGGACTGCCAGTGCCATGAGTGTTCAGTGGCATGGAGAGAGGCTTGTTAGATGTGAAACTGGTTTGGCTTATTTTCCCCCATTTGTTTTGCTGGTAGATGCAATACAAGTTGAAAATCATATTAGAGGGAGGATCAATTAAGTTAACCATCTCGGCAAGACGTCTCCACTTCACATGTACTTGCTTGTGTCTTTGAAGCACAGGTTTCTGTCGTAAGAGAAGTTGCAGACAGAGTAGCTGCTGTGTTAATCATTGAATGCAGTAAGGCAGAGATGAAAAGGTGACTCACGGGTTTCAGCTCATCTATTTCCTTGCCGGTTGCTCTTTTCCATCTCCAAATTGTTCTGTAGACTGCCATCCCCCTGACCCTACCTTGTCCGTCTTTCACCTCGCAGCTCGACTGGCTCTCCCAAAGGCCCGTCGCACTGCTCTGGCCAAGGACTGCAGCGTGGGGGATCTCTACGCTATCTTATTTGAGAAGCACTCTTGTATGGTTTAGTTTCTGGTCATCTTTGGTGTTTAATGCCCTTTGCAAGGAGACTTTTACCATAGAAAGACAACACTTAGATTTTACATCTCAATTTACCTTCTCTCCTTTTAACTGCATCCCTTTCCTCCTGTGTTTCCCCCGTATTCCGTCCTGGCCAATAGTGCTTGCTTTAATTATTTAGCCATTGCTACGTGGCCTGGGCCACATTCTCCTCTCCAGCTCAGCTATCCAAAGCCCTTCGCTGGCTCTCGAGCGCGGTCCTGCGTGCCCTGCCCGCTGCTGCCTCCCAAGCGGTGTCAAGCAAAATGTTGAATTCTATTAATCTTTCATTGCAAATGTCATCTTCTTGTGCACTAAGGAAACAAGAGGTGCGAAGACACATGTTCCAGTTGCAGCCTTAATTCTTAATTACCTGGCAATGATGAGTTTGAGCTAGTTTTATCATTACCCTTAAATATAGGGTTTTGCTGTTAAGATTGTATCTCTGGGCTGTTAATTACTTCTGTTGCTCCTCTCCGAGTTCCTTCCAGTGATTGGTATCTTTTGGACAATGCATCAACCATTATTAATCATGTTCATTACGGTAGTGCCTACAGGCCAACTAATAACTGCCCGTTTTGCTGGGTCTTGTACAAACACGAAGACCTGAAGAGTCTAAACAGATGGTGGAGACCAGAAAAGGCAGGCCAAATGTTTCTGACTTACAGCCGAGCACATTACTGCCAATTAAATGGTATTTTGTTCCCTAACAACTGTGAATGTAATAGATGCTTTTCTAGGCATCCAGAAGCCGTAGCCACATCAGCTTCCCAGAAGTGGAGATACTATCGCCTTCATCCTCTGTCCCACCTCTCTGCTTCCACAGACCCAAATTGTGCCGGTTTTTCTAAATGCCAAATTGCCTGGGGAAACCAATTTCAGAGCTGTAGTCTGGTGTTAATTTATGGTGGGCCTCAGTGGTGTCAGGGCCACTCCAGCATCATGCTGAGTTTCCTCTCAAAAGTTATCTGCACAGGGCAATACAATAATTTTATTAACACAAAAAAGACTTGTACATTATCTGTCTGTCTCAAGAAATAGTGCCGGGATTTATTTTTCTACATCCATATTTGGAATGGAATTACCTTTGAAAATCTTCGCTGCAATCACTTGGTGGAAAGTAACAGTTTGTGTAACATCGTAGATTTAGTAAGGCCCGTTTAAAACCTTAGGAAATTCATGTACTTGTAGTAGTCATCTACTCTTTGGAAGGTGGAGCTGGACATACCCTTCAGTTCAGGTTAGAAAGCTGCTGTGGTGAGAACACGGCACCCGTTTCACCTGTGAACAAGATGTGCCCGAGGCCCCAACAGCTGGTTTTCACATGAGCAGGTGGGACCTACTCCCATGTCACCCCTTATGCTTCAAATGCCCTTTTGATTTCTATTAGTCAAGGTAGGCGTCTCCATCCATCTGTCTCCTACCCCATGTCTCTCTAGGAACCTTGGAAGAGGTGAAAAAAATAGAAAGATAAGATGGAGAGAATGATTTAAAAATGCCATGAAACTAACAAAACCCCGCAGATGTTTAATGATGGGCCTTTTTTGCCTTATTTCCTGCTCTTACTATCACCAGATCCTTCTGCCTTGATATTAGCACCATAGACTTTAACTCCTGTTGGTAACATCAAAGGAAAACAAGGTGCTTTCTCTTTTCTGCAAACCATTTGGGCCTTGAGTAAAAGCTCTCTCAGAGCAGTTATGACATGTTTAAGAAGTAGCAAGAGATGGTTTGCAAGCTGTGTTGGAACCTCCTAAAGGTCAGGCTGGACTGCAATGCATGGGCATGCTCTTCCAGGCGTCCTGCACCTCTGATGGTGCTCAGCCTACCCAGAGTACTCATCGGGAACGGTGCTCCATCTTGGAGACCCATCATGGATGACAGATAGAGGTGTTTTTTCTCCACTCCGATGCATCTTTAGGCCAATGTCCGTGGAGATGTGCTCAGACATGGATTGTCAGGCAAGCATTGCCCAGGGAGCCATTCAGGAATCTCCCGGGCTGCAGCTAACCCTGTGCACCACCAAGGACATTCCAGGGTCTTGGCCAAACCACTGTGTTTCATGCTTGTTATGCTCAGGGTATGGGTTATTTTAGTGCCCCAAAACCAACAGTATTTGAAAAAGGCACATGAAGTAGTTTATTTATTTTTAAATCAGTGTTAACTGTCTGACTCACAAAGGATGCTTCAAAGTTTGCACTGAAAATCCAAGCTGCTGCTCACTGTGCTCTGCAGAAAGAGGATGGGGAGAGGGAAAGACACACAAAGGCATGAGCTCAGAGCGGATTTAGAGCTTTAACTCTGATTTTTCTTGCTTTGGTGGGTTTAAGCTAGTCTTAGTGTTACTTTAAACATAGCCTTTTGTAGTTCAATTATATTAAAATCACACCAATCCCTAGTCCATTCAGCTGCTTGGACTCAATCAGAATCCATCACTCTTGATCCAGGAAGGATGTATTGGCATGGTGAGGAATTAAAAGTGCCTGGATGCTCCCCAGAGCTCTCAAACAAACAAAAAAATCAAGAGTGCAAACATATTCTGTTAGCACTTCTCTTCCGCGGAGAGCGCTGCCTGGGTTTCTTTCGTTAGGGCATGGCAATGGAAATTGTGGAGTCTGTCGACACTTTACAGACTGGAACAATAAAAACAAACAAACAATGAAATCCTCTTTCACTGGGAGATTTCTGGGCTAGACAAAAGAAATAAAGGGAGGAAATGAGGAATTTGAAAGGGAGAAGTAGCCTTTTCTACCTCGTGGTTGGGTGTTAAATTCCTCAAGACGTCATGTAAACAGCGCACCGAGCTTGTTTAGATGTTGAAGTCAGAAGATGGTGGGGTGGGAGACGCTTGTTCTCACCTTAATCTGTGCTTTAGGCTGACCCTTGGGGGTTGCTCAGGATCAACTGGGCTTTTCGCGCTGTGGCCACCCCCGGTCCGAGGTTTGGTCCCACGCTCCCTGTGCCGCTGTGTCCATCTGCTGAAGTTAACACAGAAAGTACATTTTCCTTTCCAAGGCTGTGTGCTGAGAGTGATTCGGTTCAACATTATGCCATCACTTATTATTCCTTTCTCTTATTTTCATGTATATTTTATGGTAAAACAAGCAGTGCAGCCACTCAGGGGACTCCATGAAGAACCTCAGCAAAAGGAGACCAGAATGGGAACATGGTTTAGTTTGGTTTTATTCCTCTAAGACTCAACTGCAGACCCTGCCTCCTCCTGAGCACCCTCAGCTCTGGCTGCTCGAGGTCCGTCCACCCTGCAGCAGGTTGCTGTTACTTCAGGCGTCTGCCGCAGGGCACGAACGGTGGGAGCTGGCCCGTGCTGGTGGGAGGAGAGATCTCCTCCCCGCCGTGCCCTCTAATTGCAGGAGGCTGTGAGACAGTCATCCGACCGGGGAAACGGACACCGCTGGAGTTATAAGGCCCGGTTTCACCTTTAACCTGCTGATTGAGGCAGGATTGATGGGGAACAGAGAGAGCCAGAGGTGGTTGCCCTTCACCTCAACATCCCTGCCTGTGAAACCGAATCCGCTCCGGTGATCTGTGCGTGCTTGAGAGCTGTCAGTCTTGAGCTGGTGAGGAAGAGCCGTCCATAAAGAAGCCTTTATGGAGCTGCCTTTCATGACATCCTAGCTTCACCTTGTGCAATGTTGGGGGGGGGGGGGTCCCCCTACGTGCTGCTGTTGCTGCTGTGAAAGTGAAGACTCTCTCGGCTCAGCTGCTGGGTCTCCCTGGAAGGCATCAGCTGGACCTCAGTGGGTGGCAAAGTCAGTTTTGCAGAGCAGTCTTGTCTTTGAAGCTGTAAGGAAACATTATCCCGATCCATGCGTGCAATTCTCCTTGGGATCTCTTGAGTGCAGCCGGATCGCTGGGTTGTTGTTTCAGAGCAAGGAACCAGCTCTTGGAAAGCCTCTTGCGATATTTTGCTGGTCAAGCAACCAGCTTTCCAAAATAACACGCGCAAATCAAAAAGCCAACGGTGGCATGATGAACATCTGGGGAAAGTATGCAAGACAGGACCACTGGTGCTTTTATCCGCCAAGGTGACTTCAGTCACAATGCGGTGGTTTGAGAAGCCTTCGGTACCCCGTATCCTTCAGGAATGAGCTATTAATTGCCTCTTAGACAGAGCAGTCTATTGTCAGACTGTCCCATTGATTTTTTTTTTTCCCAGTTGATTTGAAGAGTACACATATTGACTTGCATTTATGTAGTTCTGTACACGTGGATTAAGAGGTTAATAAATGAGATAACGTTTGTGGGGAAAGGTAAGCAACTCTGATGTATAAGAGCCCTACGAAGGAGAGAAGGTGGAGGAGAGGGAACGTGACCTCTTCGTACTTCAAGCAGAAGCAGTGGAGAGCGGGTGCAGGAATAGCAACAGTGCTGGAGCTTTGGAAGAAACCAGCAGAGGGGAGATGTATCCTCCAAATAAGTGGAGAGTTGGGATCTCAGGATTGTGTTTTAAGCTGAGTTTAATATTATATTTCAGCCAACAGTTCTTTCACAAAGCTCGGTTGCTTGAGGTTAACGTACTGCGCATCTCGCACAAAAGCATCAGTCCTTCGCAGTTGTCATTTTTATTGATGAATTGACAGCAAGGTGGCACTATATAGCAAGGAACATTACAGTATGATTTATTTCAACTTTTCTATTAGTTCCCCATCCCATGATAAAAATAGTAATTTGTATTCTATAGGTTCTGTTGATACCGGGGCACGTGTTGTTGCTGTTAGATGTATAAAAGGGTTATTTTCTAGATCGGTTCTATTAGGAGAGTTTACGGATTGATCTGGTGACGGTGGGAAGGTTTGTGCTCTTGCTCTAAATCGGTGCTTCAGTGTTTAAGTGCAGTTTTCCTCTAGAACAGGAGGAGAGTGGTACAGGTGTCTAAATGTGGATGTCTACTGCTGTCATAGAAGCCCAGAGGTCTCCTAGATGTCCACAAGAGATAGGTAGATAGGACACAGGCATTCAAGAGACTTGTGCCTTGCTGGAGTAGGAGCTGATGCATGCCCTTAGGTACCTAAAGTGGCACCAGATACCTCTGTTTTGGACTTGAACTGCTTAGTGTGATGGATGGTTGGTTTATTAGATGTATGTCGACATCTGTTGTAGTGACAAAATTGAGCTTTGAGGTAACAGCTCTGCCACTAGTAGAAGTAATGGAAGATGAGGTGGGTTTTGTTCTAGCCCGTGGCTGGTCGTGTTCCAGGTGTACATGCTAATGCAGTTTCAGTTTCGATCCTTAAATGTACCTGTGCAATTTCAGGGAGGCAGGACTTGGGAACACGGTCTCCAAAAAGTAGTTCTTTTGGAGGACAAGAGGAAACAGCCTCAAGTTGTGCCAGGGGAGGTTTAGATTGGATATCAGGGAAAATTTCTTCTCCAAAAGGGTTGTCAGTCCCTGGAACAGGCTGCCCAGGGAAGTGGTGGAGTCCCCATCCCTGGAGGGATTTAAAAGACGTGTAGATGTGGTGCTCAGGGACATGGCTTAGTGGTGGGCTTGGCAGTGCTGGGTTAATGGTTGGACAGTGTTAGGTTTAGGGTTGGACTCGATGAGCTTAAAGGTCTTTTCCAACCTAACCGATTCTATGATTCTTCACGCCCAGTGTTAAACTGAACAAACCAGAAGTGTCCTCGATTGACTTTCTAGCTTTCAGGTTGACTTTGTGTTCCTGCCCGTTGGTAAAACGAACACTTAATCCTAGAAATGTAACAAACTTCACCAAAGCATCAGAGATTTAACAAGCATTAGAAATCCAGCGTGCAATTTTGACTAAATATTAGAATAAGAACCCTTATTATTGCCTATTTTTATACATAACCAAAAGAGCAATGTGTGACTTCCAGGGTGGTATGTGAGAGCAGCAGAGTGCTAAGAGGGCTCTGTGTGCTATGATACATAGGGAGGAAGACAGCAATTAGGCTAATGCTCTTTAATTGATAAAGATTGAGGTGGTCTGACCGCTGGCGCAGAGGAGTGGCAGTTTTCTGCTCTGGGGCCTGTTGGAGGATCTGGCTGAAGGTGAAACCAGTCTAACAACACACAGATTTTGCACCTGGACCTAAGAGTAGGTATGAAGAGTGAACAAAGTGAGGACAGGTTCCTTCTGGACCAGGAGGACCTCCTGAACTTTCAGGACTGTCCAGGCAATGCAGAGGAGAGTAAATGAGGGTGAGAGGAACGGTACATCTCTGTGTGTGGCAATGGAAGTGGCCCACCAAGGAGTTTCTGCTTTGCAGGAGAGTGTGTTGATTGTGCTCTGTAACGGTTCACGGTGCATCACGTGTTGCTCGCAGTAACGCCTGAGATGAGGTGAAACCGAGTGGCTGAACTCCACTTTGCAGGCTTGACCCTTCCTCCAGTGAGAGGGGTTGATGTATCTCCAAGAGTACTGAGGTTCCAGCTGAGATGAGCTGTCCTCTGGAAATGGTTGTGGCATCCCTATGGCTTCTGACGGGTCCAAGCAGAAAACATGCATCTCACTTGGCTCAGTTGAGGTTAAGCAATGGAAAATCCATGAAGTCTTCTCCACCACCTCCCACTCCCTTTGAATTGCTACCGGCAAGATGTGAGTGCCTTTCAGACCACGTATCTACAAAGCCCTCTGCAGGAGGCCCTTCCAGTGCACACAGAGAGGGTGACCGATGCCCCTCTTGTAAAAAACCCATTTATTTTGTGATGGTTTTGAACCTCTGACTCTTCCGCACCAAAAAGCAGAACTGTCTGGCTGCTTCCTGCAGGGGTGAGGAGTGGGGTGGTTTCCACCGAGGACTGCGTCTTCCTGCACTTGCAGACAGGTCAACCCCAAAAGTGGCGGAAGAGAGGTGGGGGAAGGGAGGCGTATAACTCCAGACAGTGTTTATTATATTTAGCTGTAATCTGTTCATTTAGCGCCTGTTATTACTGGATGCTTTAACGCGTTCTTGGGCACCGTGTCTGCATCGGTGGGGCTGGTTGGAGATGCCAGACAGGTTTCTGCGGCAGAGACCCATCACCAGCTTACGGGTGATTTTTCACATGGTTCTCTCGGATAATCCCTCACTCTTTCTAACAAATCTAGCAAACCACACGAAGTGCAGCATTTATTCAGGTCATGTGCTCATGCATATTAATCTCTCCAGCCGGCTTCTCCTTCATTCATTTAAATTCTCCTTCTCTATCGGGCCCCGCCGAAGGCAGTTCCCTGGGGGATGGATTTTCGTGCAACAGCGAGCTGGCGTCAAGTCTCGCGGATCGATACCGTGCATGCTTTCAGCGTTTAAATTACCACCATGGTCTGTTGGTCTTGGCTTAGGCAAAAGAATCCCGGTGATGAAATGACACTCGATCTGGAGTTTGCCAGATAGTGTAAACAAGCGCATTAGTTGGACCGGATAGGCATGATAATTGCAGAGCGAGGCTGTTGCTTGAATGGATCCATTAAAGTCGGCTTCAGGGAGCCGCATCATCCTTTTAGATTGCTGCAAAGAAAGGACCGAAAAAATAGCCGTGGCTGGAAGGTCTTGCTGCAGAACACGAAGCACCAAATCTGTTCTTAACTCTTTGTTGCTGAGCTTGTGCCGCTCGCTCGGCGCGATTCGGGGTGTTAGATCACTCGGGGATCCTCTTTTTTTGTGCGTCGTGTCGTAGGAGAGGTGTAGTTAAATGGGGTTACGTAGCTGTCGCTGTTGAGCAACCAGACGCTGCAGAAAGCGGGTAGAGTTTTATGTCCTCCTGTTCCAGGGCTCGAGTCCCTCATTGATCCCATCAGAGAGGAGCAGCATCCACCTTTTTCCTTCTCCAAAGCGGTTTTGACTGTCTGCAGAGGGCGGGGGTGAACTTTTTACCTGCTTTAAGAATTTTTGTGCTTTGGAGCCAAGCGAGTACCAGAAATGCTGCAATTTGGAGGGGAGGTCCCTGGGAAAAGCAGCGCACGGCATGAATCTGGAAAGGTCTGACAGAGGAGCGATGGGGAGATCCTGGTGTTTGCTCCCCGATATCCACTCACGGTGCTTGAGAAACAGCTCTGTCATGGGAAAGAAGGTTTTCAGGAGACGTTGGAGTTATTTTGCCTGAAGTTTGAAAATTCAGCTGTAAGAATATATCCACAATGTTAAGAGCTGTGGACCAGCTCTGCCATACAAAAAAATAAATAAATACTGCAATACTAGATGTTAGCTGGCCCGACTTTGTTGACCCAACTTGTGCTTACTGGGCAATCTGCTGGGATGGCGACGGTTGGATTCTGTGCGTCACCAAGAGCCTTCATCTTGCTTGAGTTCGTTAAATAGGCTAAATTAGCTCTGTGACTCAGTTCTTGTCTTTTTTGATTAATCGCTCAGCCGTGGTGGTTGGCCAGTCAAAGTTTGGGCCGTGGCTTGGTTTGATCAGACGTAGAGGTTGCAGAGCTTTCGTTTCTGGTGTGTAGTTGCGAGTTTCGTGTCTCGAGGGGATGAGACCTCTTGTGATTGTTTAATTTCTGTGATTTTGGGGGGTTTGGGGGGGTTTTTTGTAGCTTCCCATGAAGTGTCTGCTTCTGTCTCCCCTGGTGCGTGCTGGGCTGGGTGAGGCTGGGAGTTCCTGGCTTTGGAAATTCAGGTTGTCCTGGGTGTATGCATGTGTCTTTGCATTTTTATTTAAAGAGTGCATGTGTTTTGAGCATGGGCTGGAGCACCCTGACATGCTGAAAATCATTTAAAAAAAAAAAAAAAAAAAAAGTCTGGCTTTTGTATTACGTGGTGTCAACCAGACAGACAGAGAAGGAGCAGTAGGTGTGTACCACATTTGGCATCTCCCCATCCTCCTGTTCACAGCAGTCCCATCTGCCCAAGTGGAAGAGTAAATACTCCTCCGATCTAATCACGTTAAATGTTCCAGAGCGTAATACCTTAATTTGATTGCTGACATGAGGGCTGATGGGGAAACGATGTGGTAATCAGGAATGACAGCGATGGTAGATAGGAATCTTTTGTTTCAAAGATTAAGCGAACCTGAGTAGATAGTCTTGTCGGGTGTGCCCGGTAACCAGAAATAGTCCTCACACCCTGACTCAGAGCACAAAGCCACTCGGGAGAGTTGAGTCTTTCTGCAAATGGCCTGACTTGTTCTCATCTAAACCTGCTATTGGCCTCTGGAAGATCCAGCCCAAGGTCAGAGGCATCTGTGGTTGGGCTCCATGATCTTAAAGGTCTTTTCCAACCTAAATGATTCTCTGATTTTATGATTCTATGTAGTATTAAGTTGTTGTGAGTACACTATAAAGAAAAAAACCCCACCGAGAAAATATAATGCATCTTTTCTTCTTTTTTTGTGGCAACGTGGATCCAAAGTGTACCAAGCCGGTTATTGCTCTGCTCCTCGTAATGTTTAAAATCTGGAGGGGGGGAGGGAATCCTCCCTGGAATGCACACCCTATGCAGAATTGCTTTTCAGAAGTGTTTGAAAACAATCGCTTCTGCAGGAGTAGGAGCTAATTTGAACAGCCAGTTCTGTCCTTGAGACGTACATTCCAGGATGCCAGAGGAAAATAGCAGGCTGGAATTTGCTTCATGTTTGAGGTTAGTTTGAAAGGAGTCCGGCGCTTTTATTGAGGGTGGTTTTATATAGCAGCTCTCAGTGGAAACAGTTTGTCTTTTATATTTTTAGGTTAAGGGATTTCTTTAAGGTCAACCTGAGTTCACAGAATTTTCTCTTCTGCCTTGATGGAGGTAGGCATTATTATTGGAAGTGACTTGGGTCCAAACTTGCCGTATAACTTCTTGGGCACGTTATTCTGTACGGCTGTGGAAGCAGGTTGATGAAATGAATGTGCACGTGCCATTTCCCAGTTTGTGGAAAAATGCTGCTTCCATTTTATCCCCTCGAACGGGTGGAAGTTTTCCGTGAGCATCACCCGGCGTCCCAGACACTCGTTGCCTTGAAGAGGAGCATTGCTCACGGGCTTAGCTGCAGACTCTATAATTTAGGGGATTTAAATATCCCTCTGCCTTCTCGTCACTTGCAGCTTTCTCTGAAGGCAGAGGAAGCCTCCAGCACAAATTTTTCTCCAGTGGTGTATTTTTCCTATAGATTATCCTTTAATATACATGACGAGAATATTCTGCTCTCATAAAGAGATCATACAGCTTGTGTGGGGCTGTATGGATAAATACATATGAAGTTACAAAGTTTTCCAAGAGGAAAAGGTGATGTAATGGACTGTGGAAATAATATTTTTTTTTTTTCATTCTTTCTCTCATCCGATCACACGTACGATATAAATAGTGGAAAAAGGCACAAACCCATTGAAATGTAAACCACTCCAGTACCGCTCCCCCATCGCTGCATGCTGGGGTCAGGCAGCAAGCAGCATCCATCGGTGGTTTCCAGCACATTAGCAGCTACGTGTGGAGCCATCTGTCATGGCTTGGAGGTGTCGAACCGATTCAGCAGTCCATGAGGTAAGGCCAGAAGAAAAAAATAGCCTAGAAAATCAGCATGTAGATGGGAGAAGGGGAGACTGAAGAGCTGGAGGAAGCACGGTCTGTGCAATGCTGTAATTTACTGAGTCATTTGCCATCGCACCCCGTCGTGGGGTCAGGGCCGTTCATTTACCGCCTCTGCAAGGGGATTTGGAGTTGTCCCCAGTAGGTTAAGGCATGGGCAACTGCAGCACCAGTGCCACGATGAGTGGCACCTGTCCCCTCCAACACCACCCTCAGACATGTCCCAGCACCATGCTTGGGAGGTACCATCCTGGTGGACACATCTCAGCTTGGATTAAGTTCAAATGAGAGCTCCAGACAATGGTGTTCGCTGTTTTCAGTGCTCAGATTGAGTTTTAAATGGTTTGTTCTAACAAAATTGTTCACCAGAAGGATGACTTGAAGGAAAAAAACACCTGCTTTGGTGCATCTGCAAAGCGGTCTGCTCCATGGGAACTTGGATCCTCCATGGACCCTCTAGAGGTGTTTGTAGAAAGAGTTTCTGAGCCTGAGCTGTTAGCCATCCATGGCCACCTACAGAACAGCAGGGCTTCGCTGGTTTGCTTCTCCCAGCACCCTTATTCTGGTCAGTGTGCAGGATCTGACCTTTATCTTTCTGCCTTTTGATCCCCTGTTGGAAGTTGGGCATTTCCTTGGTGATGGTGGGTACGGCTGGCCAAGCAGCTACATGCACCATATGCGGGACATTATTTTTAGGGCAGTTGAAGCTCTGTCTTCATCTTCTTGCCTTGTTATTAAACACTTTTTAAACCAGTCCAACTCTGGATAATGCCAGCTTTTTGTTTCTGTTTGGTGTTTGCATTGTCTTAATGGATTTCTTCTCTTCTGGTGTGTTCAAAGACCAACTTCTGTATCTTCATAGGCTGCATCGCCACAGTGACTGTAGAAGTAGCGACGTGAACTAGGAATGTTTTGGTTTAATTTTCTCATTTCTCCTCCTCAGCCTGTCTGTTTGTGTCTCTGCTCTTATGCTTCGCTTAACGCTTTGCTGCATTCAAGCACCCAAGAGTTTGCTTGAAGGGAAACCTCGTGCTTTGCAGTTACACCGAGATTTGAGACGTACCTGTCTGACTCAAGTTATCGACTGACGCTCTATTGATTGGCTTTATTTCTAAATGGGCGTCGCAGAGATGTGGTACCCACCAATTTACTGTACAAGCTGTGTTTTGTTTCAAACACGAGAGTTCGGTCAGGGAATACCTTTCTGTGCATCTGGAAACTGCGAAGCAAGTCCCAACGGGTGTAAAACGCGTGGGCATGATGTCGGTTATTGCTTTCTCTGAAGCAGCCTGGTCTGTAAGCGACTTGCAGACCTGATTCCCAAGCAAGATGCAGACAAGGAATGGGAAGGACATTCCCGCACGGGTTTTGTTTCTTGACACCTCAGTTCAGGTGAAGAGCAGAGGAAACTTTGATTTCTCCTGCCCCATGGGGTGTGAGGATTCCCACCCAGAGCACGGGGCTCAGGGCGACGGGACGTTCACGTTCCAGGTCTGAACGGAGCAGCGCAGTGAGTTAATGCAGAAGTTGAGTTTTGAATTAAAGCTTTGGGGTTGCTGGTATCCCATTAAAGGCCGATTTGAAGGACGCACGCAAAGTGTCTGCACCACTGTTCTGGAAGGCAAAACTGTTTAGATACAGCGCCAAGGTTAGAAAGCTCTTTTTTATTTTTATATTGGATCTGTGTGCAGAGTTTACATACTTTGGTGTGGTTTTCCCTTGAATGAGTACTTTAATGCTCTTTTAATCAGAATCTCAGACCTCGTCCAGTGATGGAAGGTGCACGAGACCCCCAGCAAGGGCATCACAACCCCAAGCCAGAGCAGCACGTTCCCTTGTAGCTGTTTTCTGTGGAACGGATGGAAATGCATGTTTCTTCAGAAATTTATTCAGAAATGCATTTCTGAAGGTTTTCTCACCTTCAGTGTCCTGGGGGAGCCTGGGTGTGGTGACAGCAAGCAAGACTGATGATAGACTCCAAGTCTTTCCTTAAAGATGGAGAGCTTGAGTAGACCACCAAGTTGGATGTTTTTCAAATGAAGCCAGTGGCAAATTTGCTGAAGTCTTGGGTGGGATCTGGCCCTTACACAGTAACTAAATTCTTGGTGACTTCTCACAGCTACGTTTAGCTACAGTTAATGGGAAAGTTGGACCAGTTGGGAGCACTGGTATATTCTCCTCGTTCTTGGCAGCCTCTGATACCTTATTGCAGGCAGGCATATATCTGTCTATATACATATTTGTTGTTGGTTTTTTTATCGTTTTCTTCCCCATACAGATCTCCTTTCCTTACTCTGTCCTTCTCATACCCATCTTGTTCCCTCCCATTTGTATTCTTTGGTGTTTCCTGAAAAGCACTAAGGAAACGGATTCAGACATTCAATGAGCTGTTTTAAAGTAGGATATCTAAAATAATTCTGATTTATTTGGGGAAAAAAATAAATAATTCCAGAGCATGACTATGTAACGCAGAAGAATATTGGGAAGAGACCCCTGGGCATCACTGCCCCAATCTCCTGTCCGGAGAAGGGCTCAGGCCAGAGGTAGGCCAGGTTGCTCAGGACCTTGTCCAGAGACTTCCCAACCTCTTTGGACCTCTTTCCACCTCTCTTTGGGAAATACTTGCTTTTTTCCTTGTATGCCATTGTGATTTCTCTTGTTGCAACCTGTGCCTCTTGTCCTTTTGCTGGTTGCCTTGAGAAGGCTCTGGTTCTTTTTCCTCTGCCTTTTCAGTTGGTAGGTGCCAAAAATCTTGACCTCATAACCCTCAGCTTTTAATTTGGAACCAGTGTAGTCGTGAAGGTATAAATGCATTTTTTATTTTTTTTTTTTTCCCTTAAATGAAACTAGTGTAAAGCTGAAAGAATTAGAGAGTTAGTTTTTGGGAGGAAGCCATCCTCCCATATGTCACAGAAGAATGGGATTCATCTGCTCTTCACTTTATGGGCCATTTTGAGGGTTATCCTTGGCTTTAATTTGAAAGATTTGGGAAAACATTGCAGTGCTGATGGCTGGCCAACCTTGTCCTTCTTGGGCTGAGTACTGCTGTGTTTCAGGACCAACCTCCACCTGGTTTGTAGGTCCAAAAACCTTGAAAAGCAAATTATCAGTGTTTCTGATAATCACTTCTTTAAAGCAGAGACTGCCCATCTCCCGGCATGCCATCGCTCCTCTTCCTCGGAGGTTCCCGAAACTCTGAACTCGGCCCCAGCAGCCCCGCTGGGATGGAAACTGAATGACGGCACAGGAAAGTCCCGCCATTTGAGTCACAGGAGTCGTTCACATGAGCAAAGCGCTGGCCCAAAGGCTTTGCCAAAGCCACTAATAGGATCCAGGTTTCTCGGGTCGAGGACGGAGTCGGCGGGGACCGGCGTGGAGCGGTGCACTGGGGCTGCAGCTCCGCACCCTGCGCTGGCTATGGCGAGGTCTTGGCCAGAGTCGCCGTGCCTCAGTTTCCTCCTCTCCTCCATGAAAAGCTTTGATATATGTGGGTATTGAGAAAAAGCCAAGTAGTAATGGGGAAAAAATGAGGGGTTTTTTCCCTTTCCTCACAGGGAAACTGTCTTCTTGCAAACTCCTATGGGACCTGAAGCTCCTCTTTTAAAACATGCTTTAAAATTTAAGATGGAAGAGGGTCATTTTAGCTGTTTATGGTCAACAACCAAGTCAGCCTTGTACCAGAAGTGTGGTGGGTGGTTTGCAAAGAGTAGCAAAGACACGATTACTGCTCCTGTCAGCCTAACCTAAATGGAAAACACGCAGAGTGGCTGGAGCTGACAATGAGCTGAACCATCGAGCCCTGAGACTCAGCACAGATCTCATTAATGCCATCACTTTTATTTGGATTTTTATTCATATATTTTCCACTGTCTTTTCGAGCAGCGTTTTGTGCAAGTTATTGAAAGTGTTTGTGGCTAGCACTGTAACTAATGAGCTGGCTGCATCCAGCATTACTGAAACTTGTCAAAACACTCAAGGACAACCGACTCCTGCTCCCTCTTCGCAAAATTCCTGGGAGCTCTGTGCACGGATGTAACAGACTGTAGCAGCTATAATAACCTACAAATGAGATTTAGTTTTTAAAGTAGATTATGCTAAGAGGATTTTTTTTTTCCTTTGGTAAATGATAGGGTTGCAATTGGATCTTTTGATGAAATCAGCTATTTAGGGGAGTGGGGAAGCATTTGGAGACAGCAACCTGGCTCTTGCTCAGGAGCTTAAATCTGTCTTCCATCAATGAGGCTGGAAATCACCACGTGTGTGATGGCATTTAGTTTCTCGAGAACATTTGTCCGTGCAGTAGGAGCAGCTGCTGCCCGTAGAAAGGCTCCCATTGAGCTCAGAGCCCTGAGCTACCCCGCAGCGTGCTCTGGATCTGCTGCAGCCTGTCGTCCCTGGGAGTCGAGTCCTTGGAGCAGGACGAGCTGCACGGGGAGCTGGAGGTGCCGAGCACCCACCAGCCAGCAGCGCAAGGGGAAAAGCCGGATCTGGGAGGTCGGCAAGGCTCCCAGCATCCTTCCTCCGCCGCTCCTGTGCGCGGCTCGCTTAAAAACGAGATGTCGAGTTTCCGCACTCGCTGCCTGCCACCCTTTTGGCTTTAAAATAAAATGAGCGAACTCACAGTAGCGTGGTGTTTTTAAAAGTAAAGGGCAGCATAACCGGGCTGCCTTCCAGATGAATGAACAACCTTGGAAATTACATGTTGAAAACACATGAAAAATGGTTGGCGGGGTGGAGTATTTGTTTTGAAGATAACATATCCCACCCTGCGTCCTCTCGCTTTGCTCTGGGTTTTGCTCTCCTGTGGCTCTAGCAAAGAAGAGCTTTACTGTGCTTGCAAAATTTATATAATGCGCACATTCATCCTCCCATGGGCTAGAGCCTTTAACATGTCTCAGTCAGTTTTACAGTTGTTACAGTGACATAATCAAATTTGTCAAGACTGTATTAAATTAGGTTTTCCCATTGCCTTTCACCCTGTGAAGGTGCAAACAGTGTCTCTGCAAAGAGATGACATCGAGAGCCGTTTCTTTCTGGTAGAAATGGTTCTGAAGCTTAAATTTGCTTTGACGGTGTCTTAAAGAAGCCTGGTAACATATTAAAACCCAGCTCATTTACTCTCATCTTTAAAGTTACAAGCTTTTGCCTTAAAAGTAAATGAATAAAAGTAAGCTTGTGTCGTTCTTATGCTTTTAGCAGCCTTGATGCCCTTGTATTCCTCTGGCATCAACGCCCAGGGGGCTACAACCTGACTCATGAACGTGTTGCCAAAGGCATGGATGCTAACGTGAGCTGCAGGAGCTGCTTCGTGCACTTCTTTCCCAGGTAATTACTGAAAAAAGGGCTTAAAAAAGAAATGCAGCAGAAGCAGAGAATATGGCTTCGCTGTGTTGCATGGCAGTGGAGAAAGCTCTCGGTCTGCCGGTTGAGAGTCTTGGTGGTGCTCTGTCAACACCTCTTGGCTTGACCATGTCTCTAAGGGGGTTAAGTACGTACACCTTCGCGTAAGCCATCCAGTTATACAATCGAACGATGTTCCCAGGGGATCAAAGCTACGTATCATCAATTTTGTTTCAGCGAAGACGGTTTTACTTGACACCTAATCAAATGATATTTACTTGCTGCCGCTCCGACTCCGAACTGTCATCTCATAGTTGTGTGATTTTTCACGAGCGCGGTGCCAGTAGAGTTGAGGAGGCTGTGGTTTGGTTATAGCTTTAGGCTAAACTAAGCCAGATGTTACGGCCTTTATTTGAAGTCATTAGTTCTTCGCCAGTCGTTCCGCGCACATTCCTTTCATTGCTGGAGCACTTTGCTTTTCTGAGAATATCGCCTTCTGCAGGGAATCCTGGTCATTGTTAATAAATTACTTCTGAGCATTTCAGGAAAAATTAAGTAAAGATGTAATTTACAGAAAACAAACAACATGCTGGCTTCGTTCCCACAGTGGGTAAAGAGCCAGGAGACCCACAGCCACCCCAGAAGACACAGTAAGTCCAAAGAGCAGAAGAAATGTTGGAGGAACCTTCTTTGACCTTGTTTCCAAGAGTTTGTTCCAGGGGTAGTTGGAAGACGGAAGGAGGGGAATTTCCATAGATAGTTTTGGGAGTTGGGAGGCTCTAGTTTTGGCTTTGCCACTTGATCTTGATGATATTGAGCAACTTGTGTCCTTGACTTTTCCACAGCTGTCGAATGGGCGTATTTTACCTAATGCGGGACTTGAGGCTTTATTCAAGCTCATAAGTTGGTTTCTGGTTCTTAGAAGAAAAGGCAATAGAGAACTCCACAGCTACGTACGGTGATAGTAAAATACCATAATGAGGCCGGTCGATGCCAACCAGTAGATTTCAATTTCAAGGTAAACATAAAAATGTGAAGCAATGGGGTTTTTTTCTCCTGTGAGCAAAGAACTGCGAGCTTCAGCAGTGCTCCAAACCTGCAATAATTGCTTAAGAAAATTGCTTAACAAGCTCATTGTTTTCTTTCATAGGAGCTATGCTTCTGAGCTTGAAAATCCAAACCATGAAGTGCATTCATTGGTTCTTACTGTCATTATTATTATTATCATCATCATCATTATCATCATCTTATATTGCAGTTTGAGCTGTCTCTGAAAATAAAAGCTGTTGCCTGAGACGCTGCCCTCTTGGCCTCTGAATTTTGTGGGAAATGTAATGAGTTAAAAATTACTGCCTTTTCATATGCCTTCGGTTTGTCTTAGGGCTGCAATTCTCAGAAGTTAGTTTTAATTGTTGAATAAGCTCCATGACATTCATGATGAGTGACAATACAATTACAGCAGTGGAACTGCACCGCTGAGGAATTTGGCTGCAGAAGTTACCTGCGTTTCCCACAGCTGAAACCTTACCTCATTTAACTAGTATTTGGTTGTCTGGTTAAGGTTAAGCCAAGAATAAAAAGTTGAGCAACAGTTCTGGTTTCAGCAAAACGGGTGGGTGAAGCGAAGGCTGGAATTTGCAGCAGGTCGGTCGTTTCCTCCACAGGGTTCAGGACGTCCCTGTTTTGAATTCACTTTTCCGAATAAGCGGCACCCTACGACACCAGCGGCATGGTCCATAACCCTAGCCCGTGTCGCATGCGTCCGTGGTAGAACGGTTGTGTCGGTTCCTTCTTTTAAAATGGCCAAGATGATAGATTTTTTTTGCATGCAAAAGAAATATGTTCCCAGCGTTACAAAACATCTTTCTGGCTTTGTTATGCTCGGTCAAGACTGCAGCTGCTTGGTTGGTTGTAGGCTGAGTCGGTGGTGGAAGCGCTCCATCAAACAAGTTCAGAGTCAGGATTTACTCCCGTGCAGTAAAATCCTAAGGACCACTAAGCTGGGTTTAAGCACTGAAAAGATAAATGAGCCTTGTCCTCTGGCGAGATGAGAGTTCTTCCCAGTGATAAACTTTGCCTGGTAAGGTATGGAATTTGCAAAGTAATTAGGAGTATTTCTATCCCAGCTTTCATTCAGAAGTGTCTCAGATCATTAAAAGCACAAATTAAACTTCCAGACAGCCTTGCCTAAGAGGGAGGGGAAGCACTGTGCGGGTTGTACAGTCTAGGAGCTCAGATGGAGATGTGTTGTAGGGCAGCAGAGCTCCTCAATCTCAATTCCCACCACCCAGCTCTTGGTCCAGGCTGGCACGCTGCTCTTTGCGACCACAGTTTGCAAGTATAAATGGTTTTTGCATGCTAGATGTGGTGCAAATTAAGGTTTCTCTTCACCTGAAACGATGGCTAAAGCCACTCCTGAGTCCCAGGCTTCGAGCTTGGGTGTCCATCTGCAGCGTTTGCCCGACTCGGATGTTGGATGCGGCTTTAGGTCCTGGAGTCGAGGTGTGAGGCCGTGCTTTGCTGGCAGGCTGGAGCTGTAACCTGATGAATCTGAACAGGTAAAAAGTAACGCGATCCATCAGCAGCACAACTGGCAGCGCAGCCCGGCAAGTAGTGAATTTTTCATCAGGGGGCCCTTAGAGAGGAGGTGTACGTTACCGAGGGTGGTAGAGAGAAGAGAACTGTAGCCAGGCTTTCATCCGGAGGGATATTGCCTAACCAGCGAGGAATCCTTTCATCAATAAATTATGAGAAGAATGGGAGAGTTTCGAAAGATCAGCCTGTTAGCGTGTTCTCGTCCGACAAATTTAAGGAACGTTACATTTTGGCCTGGGATGCCTTGCAGGAATCGAGCGGCGATAGCGTGCAGCGGGGCAGACCGAGGAAGGTGAGCCCCCGTTGCGTGTGTTGGAGCTGGGATGGGCACCGAGCATCCATCAGCGGAGAGGAGAGGAGGCAAATGCGGTGTGACCGCTAAGCCCCGGTATTGAATAACAGGAGGAAAAACCAAGCAGGCGCCCTTTTGTTCCTCCACCTGGCTGCCATCCACGCCACGGATCCTCCCTTGGAAGGGTGGCTGCAGCGGAGCAGACATCTGGTCGGCTTTCTGACAGCTTCTGCTTGGCACCGGTGGGGATCTCCATCCCTTCCCATGTACAATGAGCCCCGGTCCCGCTGCTCCGAGGAACAGGCGCGGTTTTATCCATCCGGAGTGACCAAAACACGTTTTGAGAAGGCAGGGGTTTTAAATGCTCGTTTCAGCACGATTTTAAATACTCATGTCTTTAATTTATTGTAACCTCTCTTTGACTCAGGGCTCAATGAATAACAAAAGATACTTTTAGCGCCTTTACGGGAAGATGTCAGGGCTCTCTGCGGGTAGTGGAGGATATGTTGAGCAAGAGCCTCTGCTCCCTGGAGAGACCATCTCCTTGCCCGGGTGGTACCCAAGGAGAGGAGGTGGTGATTGCAGCGGAGCAAAGTGGCTCCTTGACTGCACCTACACATCCCCGTCCTTCGTTCCGCACTCTAACGATGGAGCCGTGCTCTCTCGCTTATGTAAGCTGGCACGCGAACAAGAACTAAGTTATAACAGAAAGCAAAAGAATTCGGGGCCGTGATCGAACTCCCGCGGTGTTTACGGGGTGGAAACTTACCCAGAAATGCAGTTTTCCAAATGCTTCTTACTGTCAAAGTTTTTTTGTTGCTGGCTTTTTACTAATTCGGAGTGAGCAGTTCTGCACCAGCAAAATGCCTGCTGATCCTGACAATTGGGCAAATTATTTTAATGTCAATGAAAAGGGCTGTTTCTGCAGGGTGATGAGCGGGGAGCAAACCAGAATTGGAATTTACAGTGTATTTTCTCCCATCCTGCCTTAATTTCCTCGCATTTACTACGTGAAAAGATTTCTCGAAGTCTAACCTCAAGCATGTTGTCTTCTAGCAGCTCGGAGCAACAGCATAGGAAGCCTTGGCTCTCGAAGCTGAGGGTGCCTTGCATTGTCCCCACACTGGATGCTAACTGGGAGTTTGTCCCCCTCAGGCCCCACCAACTACCTCTTTGTGAACTTCCAGAGCCGCCTCTTCTACAGCTGTGCATCATGTGCCCAGCAAAGTCTCTCCAGGGAGAGTTACTGCAGAGTAGCTGCTGGAGAAAATGTCCCAACAAAGCGAATTTCCCATGACCCACCTATCTGAAAGTCACAAATAGTGAGTTTTCATATGACCAAGTTGGCTTCCCTCAGGAGAGAGAAAATTTCAGATCTTTTCCTGCAGAATCTGCTCTCGCTTTGGATGTTGGCAAAGAATGGATGGCTTGGAAACTTGCTCATAAATTATGTTTTTTCCAAAGCAGTTAGCTCTTGGTGCGCAGCGAGTTGCTGAATTACAAGCTGGAGGAATCGGTGTTGTCAACTTGGAGTAGCTCAGGATCACCATGGAGGACAGGAGACGGGAGGAATTTAAGTTCTTCAGTGTTTCGACTGGCAGGTTTTGCCTTATTTTGAGCCTTGTCATTGCAATCCCAGTAATTGATGCTACAGGAATTAGTGATTAATATCCCAGTGTCCTTTCTTGCATGAGAAGGTAGATGCTTCTACCATACGTTAGCAGCTTTTAGTAATCTTTCAGTTAAATAAGGCTGGACTCCTCCAGCAAGAGTTTGTCTTTCAGAGGCATCCCAAATCTCCTGACAGCCCTGAATCAGAAAGTTCAGGTGGTAAAACCTTCAATATAAATAAATCCACTCTTTGCCCCTTCACCTTTGTCCTACGTTTCAAGTGAGAATATCCAAGTCCCTGCCACGGAGTGGTGCGTGGGAACGGGTCCCTTATGGACCGTCCATTGCATAAGGCGTTTTGGTATCAGGGCTCTGAATGATGGGATATGTGGCTTCGAGTGGTTCGGCCATCCAGTTTCTTATGAACATAGGCAAACGAGGCTCTTTCCGTGGCTTTGGACTGAACCACTGACTTGCTCTGCTGCCTTTGCCTTGGGAATGTCATTTAAATCTCCTTAGTCTACCCACCTCGAAAGATGATGAGAATCCTTCATGATGTGTAACAAAGTCCTCCTACAAGCTAGAGTAGACCAAATGAGTTTTATCCTGATGACGTGAAGGGTATAAAGCCATAATTGTTTTCCTCCATGTTGGAAAGGATCATCTCCTCCCGAGAAGCAGCTGATTTTCTGTCGTTGAAGGTTTCGTGGGGCCGAATTGATATGGGAGATGTTTGTAAGGGTCCTTGGGTGTTTAGCGTAACATATTGGCAAAACTTGAACCCGCGAGGTTTAGCAGCTGCGCAAGGATGTGAAGTCAAAGGCAACACCAACGGCACGTCTTTGGTCCTGTCCTTCCGGAGCAAGAGCTTAACAGGATCAGAAAACCCACGGACACGTTGGGGCGAAGGAAAAGAGGAAGCCAGAGATCCCTTATCGAAACAAATCCTGCCTCGAAGGTACTTCCAACTGTTAGGAGCAGAGCCAAGCTCGTCTTTGGAGCTTCGCTGCCAAATTCCCGCAAGGACTTATCTGATGAGCGAGGAAATGGAGCGGCCCCCAGTCCTCCCAGCGCGGTGGGGTGTCTCTGAGGGAAGGCTGGGCTCACACCTGCCTGGAGGAGAAGAGAAGCCAAAAATAGGAGCCAACATATTTTGGCCGAGGTGAAGTACGTATCCCCACCTCTGCAGAATAGCTGCGTCTCAGGCTCTGCCGTCAGCTGGCGTGCAAGGAGTCTGGTACTGCTCGCAAGCTGATTTTTTTTTTTTAAGCTTGGCTTATGGGTTCGCGTTTGGGAAGATCAAACGTCAGCCCAGAAGAGCCTTGCAGTGGCAATTCCTGGAGCATCCAAGGGTCCTGCTGGGGTTATTTCTGCACGGTGGGCTTCTCCCTGCAGAATCGCAAACCTCCTTTGTTCAGCAGTGAAAGCGTCGCTAAAATTGCTTAAATCAGACTGAAAGAGAAGGTGATATCCCAAGGTAGCATACGGTGATCTGCAAATGGAGTAGCAGCCTCTGAACGGTGCGTTGCTTCCCAGTCTCACCAGTACCGCGGTGTCCCTATCAGGTAGCATGTCCTGAAAATGGGCAGAGTTAAGGGAGAGTTAGCATCGTTTGTGGCAGTACGGTTATTTTCTCAGTTTTCTGGTGGGGAGAAGAGCAAGGATGATGCGAGAACCTAGAGAAATTGGGTTGGAAAATAACTCTCCAAGTTGGGGAGGACCTCCAGAAACACACCCCCACCTGCCCCAAAAGCCCCGAGCCCACAAGCAGCTCTGCCCAACAAACACACAAAAAGCTTAGGAGATTTCTTTTATTTCACTGTATTTCCTGAGATGACCCACGTCACCATGACTCTGGGTTACGGCTCACGTGCCCAAGGCAGGGCTATGGGCGCAGGGCGAGCCGTGGGCTGGAAGTGACGGCGAGCATCTTGAGACAGGAGTTTCTGACCTCAGCCGTGAAGATGCGCATCAACGCCGAGGTGATAAGAGCCAGATTGCTGAACTGGGAAGGAAAGGAAAATACCGTCGTGTGTCAAACGTCACGTTCACGGGAGCAAACTGTTTATCGAAGCGAGGAGCGACTGCAAGCAGTGCAGGCAGGGATGCTCTTGGAGCAGGCAGTATCACCCAGGGGTTTTCACGCTGCCTGCTGCCTGCAGTCCCGGCAGGGGTTTGGGGTGGTTTTTTTACACCTCTAAACAATTTTATGTTCCAGCGTAAAAGAAAAAAACAGCCTTACGTACACCCTTGTGCTCAGATTGCGACTGATTAAGAGGACAAGTATTACTCACCAGCTTTTATCAAGACTTTCCGTATCCTACAGGGCCTCGCGCGGGGTCCAGATACCATCGCTTGAACTGAGGCTGCGGATCCAGTCTTTGCATGATTTAATTTTGATGAATACTATTTTCTTGTTTTGAGATGTCAGCTCTTAGGCACATGCCTCGGCCGTCAGCTCGCTTGTCGGTACTTTGCCTTTTGAAGTCCGCTCACAAAAAACGCCCAATAAATAAAAAAATCATAGACGGAGAGAGAGAAAGAAGTAGCAAGAGATGCATAACCAAGTGGGTCGTGCTTGCCCGTGTCTGCTCTAAATTGCTTTAGGATTCTCAGGTCAGGTTCCTTCATACCTCAAGCCAATCTAGAGGGGTCTGACAGCTTAAAAACACTCAATGAGCTTTATCAGCCAGAGGTTTTCAGATGAAGTCTGGGCTCCACAGTGGTCTGATGCCAGCAACCAGAATAATTAGTGTTTCTGCTGCTGCCAGCTCTGAGGTTTTCTTATTTAATATGGTAAATGGTGTCTGTCTTTGCTGTAAAAAAGTGGGAGAGAGAATCCTGGCCGTAAAACTGCATTAACTGGTGAGCTTAACTCTGTAACAACAGGTAGACCTTCAAGAGGGGCTGCAAGCTGGTCTCCAGCAAGGTCTTGGTGGGGAGAAGGGGACTTGACTTGGTTCTCCTGGTTTTGCTCATGTGTCTTCTGGTTGAGCAGAGAGTGCTCTTCTGGAAGACGTACCCTGGTCTAATTTGAATTATTGTGCTCCGTGCATAAGTAATTGCATGGAGGCATGGTCGGCCGGAGCTCAGATTAATTAAACTGGGATTACTTCGTTATTACCTGCTTCCATCCAAGGACAGACACGTGAGCCAGCCGCGTGCCCTGTGCTGCAGCAGAAAATGCAACTGCTCTCTAGGAAATTGGGGGAAATGTGAGAAATACTCTCCGAGAAAGGCCAGAGGTGTGTTACTGTCTACCGACGGACAGGCAAAGCTTCGGCGTAGCAGGGACCTGGACTAGAGTGCCATTGAACAGTGCAGCTGACCTTCAAATGAGTGAATATTAGCTATTAATTAAGGAAACAAAACCCCAGTTTGTCAATAATACAATATTTTTGGCTGTGTATTTCACCATCCAAAGGTGAGGCACGACTGAGCTTCCAGAGGAGAGGTGGTAAGGATGGTGGGCACAACGTGCTCCAGGGGGTTTGGGTTGAGCTTTAGGCTTGGCTTTTCCTTGCTGCTTTTCTCTAGCCGCGCTTCGTGGGCTTGCAAGGCGGCGAGCAAAGAGCAAGAGCAGCCGAACGCGTTCCCTGTGTTTTCTTTAATAAAGCTACAAACCCATCCAAATTCCCCTTCATCTGTTCAGCGAATGGAAGGTTGTTTTTTTTTTTTTTTTTCCTATGACCATCATTCCCGACTGGATGTATTATTTTTTTATTAAAAAAAAAAAAATAAAAAAAAAATCAGAAAATCAATTCCGACCAGTGCCTCTTCATGCCGAGAGTGCTTCCATTAATATCAGATGGGAAAGTCAGGCCAAACACTGAAAGTGGATATAGTTTGCATTTGAAGGAAGGTTTTGTGTATGAAACTGAGAAATGCTTCCCAGTCTGACACCGGTGATTGATTGCAGTTCTGCTAAAGATTAGCCAGACGTTTTAAGCACCGCAATTATTCATGTTTTCATAGTTAGATGCTATATTTAAACTGTGTCTAACAACGTATGTACACTGGGTTATGCTGCTATACAGGCCCCGCTCCTGAGCGGGGAAGGAAAATGCAAATTTTTTTTTTATTATTTCATTTTTCCAGCTATATTTTGTGCCATGTGTGCTCTCTAACGCAGCTAGCCCGATGCACACATGATGTCAATTATAGCTGCGCCGCCCTTGGCACCGGCACCTTCGCAAGCACGGGGGGGGGGCGCGGTGAGAGATGTCCAGCGAGGAGAGGGGGGGAACCTGGCGGGGCAGGGGGGGTCCAGGGATCGTGGGGTGCAGCTTCTGGCGGGGGTCCCCGTCCCTCGCTGCAAGGCAAAGTGCTCCCAGTGATAACGACAACCCCCGGGACCTCGTGGGGATGTCTGGACCCAAGGGCTCGGTGTTTGCAAAGCGTTTCGGTAGCGATGGGTGGAAAGAGGCTGTGGAATAAAAATTTTATTTTTTCTTTCTCTGCTGTCAGTGGTAGTGGAAACCCAGGGCAGGAGCCGGTTATGGGATTTCTGGTGATTTCTGTGGATGGGTGCAGGGATATTAGCGCAACTTTCTTAGCCACCAGTTCAGAAAACGGGCGAAGGCGACCTTTTCTCTGCGCGATTGTGCGCTTGAACGGCGCATCTCGACCAGCGCTTCACGCACAGATCTTCAGCCACGTCCCCATCTCGGTTTCCACCTGAAAACAAGCAAGGACGCCTTGCAAACCTCAAAATTGCCTCGTTTCGAAATGCTTTTAATTTTTTTGGTTGAACAGCACCGTCTCGGTACTCAGCGATGCCTCCGATAAGCTTATGCTTGCTCCCAAGTCTGATTTCCCACCAGCGTGAGCAAGCAAACTCTGGCTCACGGGGTTTGGTTTGCTTGAAGGCTTATCCTGGAGATTTTGTAGGTGAAAGCAGTGGGTTTGAGTCTCTGGATGACTGCTGAGGGGTCCAGAAAAGGTAACTCAGCCAGACAAGCCTCTTGCCAGTAAGCCTCAATTAATTATTCAGGACTCCACATCTCTCTCTGCTGAATTTGGAGAGCTCAGCAGATCAAAAAGAGGTTGAGACCCCCTGGCTTAGGGAGAGAGGACGTGAAACGCCGGGAAACCTGGTGGAAAACCCGACCTTATGATGTGTTTCATTTTAGGAAGGATGGATGACAGCGTGTTTACTGCTGCGAGGTACCGGCTTGGAAATTTGTCGGAGCATTTATCATCCGCCGCTCGTTTAGATTTGTAGCTTATGGCGGAGCTTTGAGTCAACGTTAAAACTCCTACCGTTTCCGCTAAAGAATAGTATTTACCACTTTTCCATTACTTTCTAGTGCCTTGAAAACTCAGAAGACAAATGAAACCTGCAGAACAGATGATGGCGATGCTGTTAATGCGTATGGGTAACGCGAGGCACGGCGGTGGCCGACCTGCCCCGCCGTGAGAGGGTTAATTTGGTGTGCTCCTGCTCTGCCGTGTCAGTGAAATTCCTTCATGGAGTTGATGGTGTAATTGAGTACAGGTGATTTTTTTTTTTTTTTAATATGGATATGTATTGTTTTTATTCCATTTTTGGATGATTTATCACTTTGGAGCGTTACAGCTGTTTAGACTATAGAAAAGTTTGGCTTCACGTGCGCTCACCTCCCATATGTTGCAATATTAATAACCCTCTGTGTTGCTAAGTGTAATTCATTTCCCCCCCCAAAAAAAAAAACCCAGTGCTCTGCAGACGACAAGCCACGCGAAACAACTGTCAGGTATCCCAGAGCCTCGGACTCCCACCGCAGGTTTGCGGAGGGGTGAAGCGAAGCCCGAAACGCTGATGGCAAAGGAGAAGGTGAAGCAGGAGAGCGGCTCAGACCTGTTAGCCTCAACGAGCTGCCAAGGTCGTTAAGCCGCAGCGACAGGCTTGGCATCGCGCAGGCGTCCTCTGCGGGAATCGCTCCTGGTCTGTGTTAATACCCTTGGCTGTAGGGATTGCCTTGTGCTGTTACATCTCTCTTCCCTGGAAAAAAAAGAGGAAAAAAAAAAAAAAAAGGAAAAAAAGAGAGAAGGGGGGAAAAAGAAGGGGGGGGGGGAGATGAAAGAGAGAAAAAAGGAAAAAAGAGAAAGAAAAAAGGGAAATGAGAAAAAAGGAAAAAAAAGAAGAAAAAAGACAAGAAGGGAGGAAAAGGAAAAAAGAAAAAATGTAAAATAATGTGGTAATGAAGAATAAAGGAAAAAAAAAGAACAACAACAAGGAGAAAAAAAAGGAAAAAAATGCAGCGTAATGTGGCAGCGTCCTCCAGCAGCCCCGGGCTCGAGCTGCCGCGAGCGTTCAAACCCTCGCGTTGCTCACTATTCACTATGGCTTGTCAAAAGAAATCCCCTGAAAGGGGGCACGGGGATATTGTGGAGCCTGTCACGCCGGGCTGTCACCGGCGACGGGCGGCGCTGGCAGCGTGCGGCCCCGAGGCCGCGAGTCCCGTTCTCTTGGCCATTTATTACCGTTCCTGAAAAGGAGCTTTGAGCCTACCTTAATGCCATTGTGCAACTGCAGATTAATAATTTCCTATTTAAATCGGGTTTTGTGACTTACGGTTACAGGTAACAGGATCAGGACTGCCGAGCTGTTTGCAGAGGATAACATTTGGCTTTACCACGCTTTCTAAAATCAATTTAACCTCCCTCACGCGGACAGCGGCACGGCAAACTTAACTCCAGCCTTGCCACGGCTCCGGCCGGGCTTTCCTCGGGAAGAGGCTTATCCCTTTGCAGCTCGCGCTGATTTGGTCCTCAGTGCTGCGATGCGGGGAGCGTCACCTTGTGCTCCTTTGATACGGGGCAGGACCCAGGCAGGAGATGCTTGGCATCTTTTTGCCAGTGGTACCCAAGGCGTCAAACCCAATCCCTATATTCTTTTGTATAAATCCCTGTATTCTTTTGTATAAATCCCTATATTCTTTCGTATAAATCCCTATATTCTTTCATTATAAATCCCTATATTCTTTCATTATAAATCCCTATATTCTTTCATTATAAATCCCTATACTCTGTTCAGAGCTGAACCCAGACCCGCAGCCGAAGGTGGTATCTCGTTCTGCGCTGCCTGCAGCCGGCGTAACCCTGCCTGCAAGCGAGCTGCCAGAAAGAAACTTCAGATCCACGTGTTGCTTTGGCTCTGCAGAGGGGACGAGTGTAATTTATGATGCTGAGAGCCACCATTGTCAGGATTTCAAAATACAGCATATGTTAGGCTTGGAAAGTTGTTTTTGTTCTTGCAATTAAAGCACCACATAAATATCCGACAGATGAGGTGCTTCAGGCTCGCAGAGTTATGGACGTGGATTGTAGAAATCAGTCCAGCAGGCATTGATATACTAGTATTTTCTATGCTAGGATTTATATTTCTTGGTTTCTTAAAGCTACTGTATATTCGTGTTTAAGGTTAGGGTTTAGTTCTGGGCAACCTGCTAAGAAATGTGAATTGTTACCGTGAACTCTACTTGGCCTTTCAGCTTTGTTGACAGAAATTTAGTCCGTATAGACAAAAGGGAGGGGGAAAAAAAAAAAATTAAGCAGGTGAGGTCATTTGGAGTTGAAAGGAGCCTGAAACGCGCCTGTGTTGGGAACGAAGCTGCGATGAGCCCCATGATGGCCAAGGCGTCAGCGGAGGAGCACGGCCGAGCCCCTTTTGCGCGAAGAAAAGAGGAGAAAAAAAGATGTTTAGAGCCAGTCCTGGTGGCGTTGTCCCCGTTGTGCCGTGCCGTCACGGGGAGCCCCGTTGGTCCGACCGCTGGGGCAGGCAGCAAGCAGGCAAGGCAGCAAGCAGGCAAGGCAGCAAGCGGGGCAGGCAGCAAGAGGGGCAGGCAGCAAGCAGGCAAGGCAGCAAGTGGGGCAGGCAGCAAGCAGGCAGGCAGCAAGCAGGCAGGCAGCAAGCAGGCAAGGCAGCAAGCAGGGCAGGCAGCAAGCGGGCAGGCAGCAAGCAGGCAGGCAGCAAGCGGGGCAGGCAGCAAGCAGGCAAGGCAGCAAGCAGGGCAGGCAGCAAGCAGGGTGCTGCGAGCCAGCAGCGCTGCCCGTTAGATGACAGTGGGGTCCCCTCGCACACAAGGGCGAACTCAGCTGCTGGCCAACCCCACCGCTTGCCAGCCGGGTGCCGTCGCTGCCTGCACCCCAGCAGGGTGCCCCACGCCTGCCCCTCGCCTGCCTTCCCTCTGCGATGACGCGGCCGAGGTTTGGTTGCAAACCATGTCGGTGTGTGCACGGGTGCCAGGGAGCGGGGGAACACAGAAAGCCAAAGCCAAACCCTGGTGTGACCTTGGTGCCGGACCAGCACCAGGAGGGACCTGCCAGCGCCCCGCCGGCTCTCACCCCGCTGCCGTCGAGGCTTAAATGCAGGGCCCTGGGTGCTGGCGGCTGCGGGTCGGGCTTTTGCTGGGGATGCACAAGGAGCCAGAGTAAAATCCATCCCAACCTGGGTGCTCCGGCACCAGCGAGGCTTGGTGTGTCACCTTGGGGGTGTCACCTGCTGGTGGGATGCGGGACGGAGCTTCGTGCCGCCTGGTTCCAAATCAAAGGGCACCATCAGGCAGGGTCGATCTGTAGCCAGGAGGGGGAAGGAGCTGGAAAACTGAGCTGGAATTTGCTGCTTCATGGCCATATCGTGTTGTTTCAGCATTTTCTGTCTCGGAGCAGACCTGGCACCCCCTGATATTGCTTCCAAGAAGATGCAAGAAACCTGCCAGGGAAGAAACGTTTCCCTCACCCCCAGCTCGGGGAGGGTGATTTATGCCCTGAAGCAGATAGTTTGGTAATTCTTTAAAAACCATCTATTTTGCATCTTCATGATATATCACGCCCAGCTGTGGTTTGTACAGCATCACACGAGTGCGTCATGTCCATAGAGCTAACGAGAATGGGAAGATGTATTTATATAAAATATAGTTATAAAAGGTTCATGCTGAAAAGTCACCGCTTTTTATATATTGTAAAATATTCTGTAAAACTAAAGCAGGGTTTAAGTGATTTGATCCAAGCGCAATAAACTTCAGTTGAGGGCTCTAATGATAAACTACCGAGGATTTGGCCAAAAATCTGTAGATGAAAACGTGGTTTCGTGTTGTATTTCAGATCCTTATCTGTGCCGTAGGAGAGCGCTGAGGTTTGGGGCGAAGTTTTCCTGGGAACTGATTTTTAAATAAGAATTTTCCCCATTATTTTGAGTGCTGTTGCTGTGCTTGTTGCTAAAGCAGATGAGTGGCGAGATCCCTGCTGTCAGGTTGGGATGCTCAGGTCCATGGTGGTTTCCCATAATGGTCCATACCTCCTGGGGCCACCTGGCCAGCAAAACCTCGTGAAACCCCCCTGTAGCACTGGCTGGATGCACAATGGTGGGAACACTCGGTGCAAACTAAGGATGTGTCTTCTCCATGCTCCTGCATCCACCCCTTGAGCCTCAGGTCCACCTTGTAGGGCTTCCTCAGCAGGAGATGGGACCCAAAGTCTCCATGTCTTTATACGCTCGTGACACACGGTGCAAATATTCATTGCTTTTCTGTTAGGTTTGCACGTCTGCATGTAAAGAAGTTTCCAGACCTTCAGCGTTACCCGGCATCTCCGCCTGCATCGCTCGTAGGGCAAAATACTTGGGTTGTCCTTCGATAGTCACCTTTTGCACTGCGTCAGGTGGCTGGTGGAGACCTTGTTTGGTATGGAAAGAGGATGTTTCACGTGTGTTTTCAGGTTTCTTTAAACAGGAAAATAAAAAAGAGCTTGATGTCCTTTGGAGGCTCCTTGTCAGGTTTTGTGGATTCGGTGCTCCGAGCCTGTTTGGAGCTGGATGAACAGCTCTGCCGAGGTGCTCGCAAGCGGTGGGTGACAGAATAACTGCTGCACCACCTCACCTTTGGGATTTTCCCCCTTGCATTTGGGGTCCTGGGAGCATGGCTGTCTAACTGACCCAACCACAGAAAGCAGGTCTAGAGGGGATGCGGAGAGATCCCTCTGACGAGAGAGAGTCATCGCTACGCCCGAGCCATTTGTGACAATCTTTTGCCACCCTGTTCTTTAAAAACGCCCCGGTGACGGGGAGTCACAGCCTCCCCTGCGCTGTCTGTCCTAGCTCTCACTGCTCCTTGCTGCTACCAAAGTTTTTCTGTTGTTGAACATCAACGTTAGTTGGTTTTCATTTAAGCGTGTCATTCCCCGGTCCTCCTTGAAGCGGATGGATTTATCCTCTTCATCTGTAGAGTTGGGGTTTTCTGCATCTGCTGCTCCCCAGTGCTGTGCCCTGACCGCTCGCCAGTCCGTCCCCATCCTTGTCTGAGCAGGGACCACAACGCTCGCCGAGCTCGTCACCTTGTTAAAGCCCAAATCCTGCCTTGAACTTGCTCCTCTGGAGCTGAATTAAAACCCAGCCCACTTTACTGTCTCGCTCGGGGACCTTTTAAGCGCTGAGATGGATGTGCAGGTCGCAGTGCTGGCTGGACCGCAGCCCTCGGCTCCTGTGTGAGCACCCAGCTGCCGGATGACCCCGGGGGACTTTTTCTGAGGTTGCTGGACCAGCAGCAGGAGAGGGGTGGAGCGGATTTCAGGATGTCTGAGAACAGCATGTTCCCCGCACGCAGGGAAGATTTTTGGGTGCTGTGAAGGTGATAAAGAAGATTTCAGCCAGTCCCCCTTTTGCACGGAGCTGTGGGACACATCCCTGCTTTTACTATTTGCAAGAACCAAGCAGGACCAAGCGCGTACTTCTCTTTTCCAAGTTCAAAATGCAATGTGGCTTTGGTTCTCCTGCTGGTTTTGGCCAGTGCTGGTTCCAGTTTGTTTCACACTTCTCTCTTCCCCCATCCCTCCATCCTCATCTTCCTGATCCTTCCCCTTGCGATAAAACTCTGCTCGAGCCTCTCGGAGCTGCCACCGCTCTTCGGAGCCCCCAGAGAGAGAAATAAATTGTGCAGAAACAAATTCCCTGCATATGAGATCCCCTTGGAAACCCGCCTGCCTGCTTTATAATTAATGCTGCTATTGTTCTCCTCTTTTTGTATATTTAGATGGCCTTTTTGTTTAAAGTTGATTACTTGCTGCTCCTTTGAGTATCTCTCAGGGGAGGGAAATGGATGATATTTCAACAGCAGATCAGCCACAATATGTACTAAATAAACAGACTTGCTAAAAACACCATAAAGGCCCCTTTGTCTTGTCGGAGAGCAAAAGGGGGGGAAAAAAAAAAAAATCTCCCAGAAGGATGCTGGCGAGTGTAACTTATCTATGAGATCTCCTATTGCTATGATTGTACCGGAAAGTGTCCTAAATTAAACACTTCCACCCTTCACCGGTCACCTAAAATGTCACCCCGGCTTTAAAGGCTTAGCAGATGGTATCGTCTAAGTATTCCCAGTAGCAGCCAAGCCGGTGCTGGGCAAGGTCTCCGTGGTCGGCCGTGTTAACGCACCGTGCGAGAGCTTATGTCAAGCGTCAGAATAATAGGTTGCACATGGTTATCGATTAAATGACACTTTTCCCTCCTAACAAAATTGATCTTGGCTTTGGATTTAGCAGTCCGCGGCCCCGGCTGCGAGTTTGTTCAGTTATCTAATTTTAATGATCAAGTTTCCATTTCTTCTGTGAAAGTAATTTATATTTCAGAGGCTTTGGAGGGGGAGAGGAAAGGGGGAATAAGTGAACACCTAGCGATGCGGGGGAAAGGCTGAGCAACCTTCAGCCGTCCTGGATCTGTCCCTGATACGAGGTGGCTAGAAAAGTAATTCAGATCCAGGTTTTTTTGGGGAGGTCAGGGGGATCACCAGTGTTTTAACCCCCAGGTGATCTGGACCACACAGAGCGCGTCCAAGTGAACTTGAGTCGCGAGGCTGGTTTGCAGCGTAGGTGCCCTGCAAATTCCCCAACATCTACGAGAAACTCAACCAGCGTGGGGCTGGTTCTTTAATTACTTAATACTTTATTTCTTAATACTTAATACTTTAATTTCTGCTTGACCTCCCTGTTTGAGTGGAAATGCGTCGTGGAGCTGTTACGTGGAGGCAACGACCTGGGCTCAGCCCTGCCCTTGGCTCCCGACGCAAGGGATGTGCTCAGATAGATGTGATGGTGTCAGGTGGTGGCACTTCCATCGAGGAGGCTCTTCGGAGCTTATCAACCTGAAGGACTCAGTCTCCTGAGGAGCAATCTCGATTTATTATTAACGACCAGGTAAAAAAATATCATGAATGACTGCAAAAATCTTGCATCCAGTCGGACACACGATTATATGCTGCTGCTTTTCGGAACTGAAGTTCAACGCTGGGTTAATTGCTTTTGGTCTGTAGTTATCTCTGGAACATCCTATCAATGTTATATGATCAATAAATAAACTCGGAAGAAAATTTAAGACATCTGTATGGACAAAAATATTGGGTATGAAATCATAGCAAAATCTGCTTGGCAAAAGAGGCTGCTGAAGCAAGGTTAGTTTTCATAAACAACATCGCGGCGTGTTTTGAAATGCTTGGTTAGACTGCGCAGAAGGAAAGCGGCCGAGGGAGTCGAGGTGAGGAGGGGACCATTGAATAAAGCTCCATGTGGTGGGTTGACTCCGGCTGGACACCGGGTGCCCCCCAAAGCTGCTCTGTCACCCCCCTCAGCTGGGCAGGGGAGAGAAAACATAGCGAAAGTCTCGTGGGTCGAGATAAGGACAGGGAGAGATCACTCAGCAATTACCGTCACGGGCAAAACAGACTCAACTCGGGGAAAATTAATTTATTACCAATCGAAATCAGAGTAGAGCAATGAGAAATAAAACCAAATCTTAAAACCTCTTCCCCCCACCCCTCCCTTCTCCTCCGGCTCAACTTCACCCCCCGTTTCTCTCCCTCCTCCCCCCCAGCAGCACAGGGGGCCGGGGAATGGGGGTTGTGGTCAGTTCATCACACGGTGTCTCTGCCGCTCCTTCCTCCTCAGGGGAGGACTCCTCACACTTCTCCCAGCTCCAGCGTGGGCTCCCTCTCACGAGACAGTCCTGCACCAACTCCTCCAATGCTAGTCCCTCCCACGGGCTGCAGTTCTTCACAAACTGCTCCAGCGTGGGGTCCCCCACGAGGTCACAAGTCCTGCCAGCAAACCTGCCCTGGTGTGGGCTCCCCTCTCCATGGGTCCACTGGTCCGGCCAGGAACTTGCTCCAGTGTGGGCTTCCCACGGGCCACAGCCTCCTTCAGGTGCCTCCACCTGCTCCGGCGTGGGGTCCTCCACGGGCTGCAGGTGGAATCTCTACACCCCCTCATCCTTCCTCCATGGGCTGCAGGGGGACAGCCTGCTTCACCATGGCCTTCACCACGGGCTGCAGAGGGATCTCTGCTCCGGCGCCTGGAGCACCTCCTGCCCCTCCATCTGCACTGACCTTGGTGTCTGCAGAGTTTCTTACATCTTCTCACTCCTCTCTGGCTGTAAAATGCTGCTAGGCTTTTGGTTTGGGTTTTTTCCCTTAACTCTGTTACCCCAGAGGTGCTGCCACCGTCACTGATGGGCTTGGCCTTGGCCAGTGGCGGGTCCACCTCAGAGCCGGCTGGCGTCGGCTCTGTCGGACATGGGGGAAGCTTCTAGCAGCTTCTCACAGCAGCCACCCCCGTAGCCCCCCGCTACCAACACCTGCAGTAAAGCGTCCCAGGGCACATCAGGGTGCCTTAGCCTGGCACACGTTGAAATTCATGGCAAAACAGCCGTAAAAACCAGGAGCTGAGCTTGTGCCGCCGGGAACAACACAGCCTCATGGTTCAAACCTCCAAGAGCCCGCGGATTAAACGCAGGATTTATGTCCTGGGACTGGGGCATCACGCAAAGCAGCATCACCGCCAGCGTGGAGTGGAGGATCCTGCTCTTGTTTTCCATCTCGGTGTTTCTTGCCAGGCTTCTTGGACTCGAAGGGTTTTTCTTTGAGAGCAAAAGCCCTGTCTTAACCTCCCCTCTAACCAAGTTATCAACTCCGTTTACTTAACGGCATGTGGAATCGCCGCAAACCAGTTGTCGATGTGGAGAGGGAGCTTTGAATTGTAATGCGGAACAGAAGGGGAAAGTGTCGTAGGCAGAGATTAGTAGCTGAGACCCTGCAAAACCAGAAAGAACCGTGATGCTTTCCTTGGTGGTGAGAGGATGAACGAGCTGAAAACCAGTAGAAAAAAAAAATTGGGAGAGAAAACCCCATTCAGTCCTGCTTTTTATTTTGTCCCTTCAAGTGAGAACAAGGTAATGAAGTTAAAGACTCTTAAACTGAAAGGGATGGGAACTTGAATCCTGACAAAGTTCGCTTTTTTTTTTTTTTTTAATAAATAGCAATTCAGTGCCATAGTAAATCAAAGCTGATGTGGCTGAATTTAAAACACCGACTGCCTAACTCTTCCAAAGGCGAGTTCAGAAAGGAGCGTACAAGGAAGAAGGCTGCCTCCATGGTAATGCAAAATGTGCTTTCCTCCCAGGTGTTGTGGTTTTCTGCTTCTTTCTTTTTAAGGAATCTGAAGGTTGCAAGATTCGAGTCAGAACTTTGAAAATCGTAATCATCTCTCAGCATTAAGTGTTTGCTTTATGCTGGGTAAAAAGACCTTTAATTTTGGGGGGGGATCTCTATGCAGGCAACAGCAACGCTGCGAGTATGAGGTTTCTTCCCCACTGGGATGCTGTCCCTTGTGCCCTCCGCGTAGCTCCCGTCGAAAGCGACACACAATATTTCCAAGATGCTGAGAGAACAATTAATAAATTGCATTGAATAGAATTACACGAGCCCTGCAACAGAAAAATGGATTACTTACGGCCCTGCCAGCCTCCCTCCCCGGTCCCTCTCGCGGCCGTAACCTCGGAGGAACACTCACTTTACAGTTCACGCCACGACGAGGTCAGATCCGGTGTTGAAATAGGATTAAGTACCAAAGGCAATCTCGAAATAATGTTAGTCTGAGTGAACCCTGATAAAAATCAAGGAAACTCGGAGCTCCGACCTCTCCCAGCCTGAAACCGTACCAGCGCGGCCTGCGTCGGTGTGCTGCCGCGACCGCGTCTCCCGAGGTGTTCGCCATCAGAGGCTTAGGAATAATAAGGTTAAATGAGATTATTTTTTTTAATTTTAGGAAGATTACAGATGGATTCAAACCCTACACCTCGGGAAATGTGTTGAATCGTTAGCTAGGAATGTCTCTGTGCCTCAGTTGTCCGTCTTCATGTGGATGCTGATTTTTTATCTTCCAAGCTTTTGAATATTGGGTGGTTGCAGGGTGGATGTAGCTGCCTGTAAAAAAACCTCGTGGTGGCTGTGCACAGGCTGCGGTGGTCATGGCTGTTGTCTCGATCACGGTGCAGGGTCGGTAGCTAAAAATTTGCCCTCCTCCATCTCCATCTCTTGTTTCTGTCCTCTTCTATCAGGAATTCACCTTTGCATTTGGTATTGCTTAGCAGCGGAGAGCCCAGTTGCACCAGTTCTTCTCCAGTGTTGGGAAGGTATTGAATCAGCTGAGAAAAAAGATGAAATATAATTACAATCCTAGAGGAGGCGATGGAGGGATGATGGTTGAAGTTGGGGTGCTTAGATTGTATTCGCAGACAGGATAGCCCCTCTGGGAAAATGGAAGCCTCGTTATTCAATATGCTCAGATGCTCTTTTCTGGAGAAACAGCCCTGTGTTCAGAGAGGAGACCAGAAGAGCTGGATTTGTCCATATCTAGACTCTTCTAAAGAAACGCAGGTGTGATAGATGGTTCCTGGATCAGCCTTGCAATAATGAACTCCATAAAGCTCAGGTGAGCTGTCGGTGCAGAGGAGGATGCTTGAAGGAGCAACTTGTCCCCAGCTTGGGACACTGGCTGAGGTCATGGTAGGTGCTTTCCAGAGACACGTGGTGGGCTTGTGTTGCTGGTGATGGACTTCCTTTACGATGACATTTTAATGATAGATGTTCAAGATTCAGATGGAAATACCATTTCCCCCCCCCCAGCTTTAAACACTGCAGACTCAGTACAATGGCTTAACTGACGCTTTTGAGGAATTTGGTAGCTACTAAAAACACAACCGCTTTTCTGGGACATTCCTGCCGTGTCTCTGAGTGTAGCAGAGGATTTCTGGAGGCCAAAGCGAGTGCTTGGAAGGTATTTCCACAGAAAATTGCAAAACTAAATCAACTCTGCATGCTGGTAGCTCTATTATGATGAAATGCATTGAACCAAAAAGTTCAGCGTTCTTGGAGGCTTTTCTTGTGGTCAGTGCCAGAGATTTCTGATTAATAAGGAAAACAGGATGACTTCCTCCCTCTGAGGTGCTGGGATTAAAAAAATGAAGCAATAGGGATGAGGAAAAGCCTGGAGCCAGAGGACATAATGGTAGCAAAAGAAAGGAGAATAAGAACAAAAAGTGAGTATCGAAAAAAATAACGCGGGGGAGGTGGTTTCAGAAAGGCAGTGGGAGCCTTCTCGGAGGAGGTTGGATCAATGCCCTCATGAAGATGTGCAGTTGATTTGCTGAGCATCTTTTCCAACCTTGATAAATATCTGAAACAGGAGAAACCGCTGTCCTGGGACTGGCATCGTTAGGAAGTTTGGTTTCGTCAGCTCGCCCTGGTTTGGATTCTCTAGTGTCTAATAGAGCTGAGCTTTTCTCTTGTATGGTCTTGTCTTCTTCAGCTGGCCATCTGCTTTGGGTAAACAGGGAAGGTAATTGCCCCAAGGAGTTGTGAAGTCTCCGTCTCTGGAGATACCTAAAACCCAACTGATGTTGTCCTGAGCAAGCCACTCCAGCTCCCATGCCTTGAGCAGGAACCAGGTGATCTTCAGGGATCCCTCCAGCCCCAGTTACTCTGTGGTTCTCCATGTTCTCCATGGGAATGGTTCAAAGCTGCACCAGGGGAAGTTTAGACTGAACATTAGGAAGCATTTCTTTACTGAGAGGGTGGTCAAACACTGGAACAGGCTTTCTGGAGAGGTGGTCGATGTCCCGAGCCTGTCATTGATTAAGAGGTGTTTAGACAATGCCCTTAACAACATGCTTTAACTTCTGGTCAGCCCTGAATTGGTCAGGCAGTTGGACTAGATGATTGTTGGAGGTCCCTCCCAGCTGAAATAGTCTACTCTTGTCTTCTCTCTTCTCTTCTCTTCTCTTCTCTTCTCTTCTCTTCTCTTCTCTTCTCTTCTCTTCTCTTCTCTTCTCTTCTCTTCTCTTCTCTCAACTGTGAGGTGTCTACTTGCCAGTTTGTATTTTAGGAAGATTAAGGATGGCTTAAGGATTGACCCTCGTAAGTGTTAAACTGAATGAGGAATAACCATGTAAGCCTCATTTTCTTGAGGAAGCCATCCATAAAGGAAGGAGTTGGAAAGGTAGGAGAGAAAACCAGAGTGGCTTGTTCATCGCATCCACATTTCCTATGTTGTCATCAGGAGAGTGAATCGTGAGGTCAGCACCAGGCAGGGTTGGGGGACGAGGGGAAGAGGCTGAGAAGAGCCCGGTGGGTGCACAAGTAGCCGGGGCACCAAGCCCTGAGTCACGGAGGGGTTTTATTAACTTGAGCAAGAGCAAAGTTGTACCCAAAGGCGTTTTGATGTTGTGCAGACATTTACGTAAGGATATCTATGTTTTCTGACTGTCCCACGTCCCTGCCAACTGAATCCGATCACCCTCTGCTCAAGTATTTTTTTTTCTTTATAAATGTAGTTCGATAATGAAATAGAAACACATGGTTGGTTTTTTTTTCCAAATACCATGTTAATTTAAAAAAGGCCTTTTTCATTAGACATTATATACACAAGGGCTACAGATTACAAATGCAGAAAATTAAATTGTAAACTCTAGAGCGAGGCCTTGGGGGGGAGAGTAATGGGAGACGCGAGCCCTCCCCTTTCCCAGCCTCCACCAGGCCGCTCGCATGGAGGCAGGCTGGGGAAGACTACCTCCCCTCAAACTCCAGAAACCACAAAGGATGGGTCAGATCCTTATCGGCTTTAAATTATACTCATAACTCAGGCTTGCAGAGTTTCCCAGAGTTAAATGACTTTTGTGCATGGATTTGAGAGGAATTGGGGATTTTGCCTTTTTTTTTTTTTTCGGCTGTTTCCAAGTGAGTTATTACTAAAAAAAAAATAAAATAATCAGATTTATCCCATTTCTGATCCTAGATCTTAATTAATATTAATTATCGCAATAAATCTGTCTCAGTTGAATCCCTTTGGTGGCTGAAGTCCATAACTGCGGCTCTGGCAACTGGTCCAGGTACAGCAGCATCCTGGGTTCTGTTCATGAACTGGGTGCTGCTGCCTCCAGCCCCCAGGGAGCTGCCTGTGGTTCCTCTCCCGTCACAGGTGCTGTGCACCCGTTCTCCCAGCACACACTCGTAATCCTCCCTTCCCCCCCTCCCCCCCTTTTTTTTTTAAATCTTGAGCTGAAAACACTCTGTGCCCTTCACTACTTGATTTCTCCTCGCAGTTACAGCTTCTTACACCGTTCTCTCCATCCTGAACCTTTTCTTCTCTTTTATGATGGCCCTGGGCAAGAAGGATGCTGAATTACCCATGACATTTGTTTGGGATATATCATATCATATCATATCATATCATATCTGAATAATATATAATACATAACATGTAATATAGTATGTAGTATATAGTGTATAGTAAGTATATAATATATAACATCATATAGAACATATAATTGTAGAATATAATATATAATCATATATAATTTGTTGATTCATAATATAATAATATAAACTGGCATGATATGATATGATATTATATAATATGATATGATATGATATAATATGATATAACCCTATATCTAGTCTAATCCTTTCCAAACGAAACCAAGAGCCAGGCACTCACGCTCTCTGCGAGTTTTGCCCACGCCTTTCCCCCTCTGCTCCTCCCAACACTTTCTGAACTCGTCGCAAGAGTTCGCTGAAATTTCACACGGGGTGGAGGGTTATTAAATTACTACAAGTTTCATGGAAATAGGATAAGAGGGGAAGTCCAGCAAGCGAAGTCCGTAGCGAGGGGCTGTGCCGAGAGCTCACACTTCATTACACCAGGAGAAGGGGTTTATAGATGGGGTAAGGTTCAAGCGGGGTTGGTCCATCCTTGTATCAAAGTCGATCAATCACAATACATAAATTTATATAATGCCACGCTTGCTTAATTCTGTGCTCGCTGAAACACTTCTTTAGGACTTAGGACATGGTCCTTTTTAGGAGCCCCTGGCTGACTCTGTAAATGACTTGACCCTTAAGTTCTGCGTCGTCTAATTAATTTTTTATTTTAAAGAAGCTGCTGATTTTCAGCATCTCTGAAACCATGCCTGGCCTTTATTGTTCCTCTTTATTTCCTGGAGCATCTTAGTGCTTAGCTCACCCACAATAGCATCATTCCGATGTATAATAATGACTGCGCCGCAATATTTCCCGCAGCTTCTCTATACTCTTGCAACTCCATTGCGGCCACTTCTCCCCTGTGCTGTCTTCACCACCGAAGGCTTTTGCAGGGGGAGCACAGACACCTCCTCCAAGTCTGCAGAAGACTGATTTTTTTTTCCCCTCCGTTTAGTTTCTGTGGACCCCCTGGCAGGGTCCCTCCAGGGTGAGAAAGCTGCGCTGCCCTGCATGGAGCAGCCGTGACCGCGAGGTCGCTGCAGGTGAGGAGGAGGAGGAGAGCTTCTGCTGGAGCCCTCCTGGTGGCTCCATCCCAGGGGCAGGTTGGACACACAGCATGGTGTTTAACATTGCCCGCGTCCACGGTGCAAGAGGAGGAGAATATCAAATGCTGGAGGTTCTCTGGGCTGCTAAAAGCAGCGTTGTTTTCCCTCTTGCACATCACATCGTCTTTTCACTTCTGCTTTAGGCATTAGATCAAGCCTTCAAGCAGGCAGATGATTAATAACCCATATGATTTCCATCTCTGCTGGCGTTTCTTTCTAAATCTTCTCAATCTACAAGGATTTATTTTTTTTCTTTTCATTTTTACTAAACTCAGTAGTCTTGTAGATCAATCGTACTATCCATTCTTTAACTGTGCTTTCTTTCAAGCGGAGCCAGGGTTTTCTGGAGGCTTTGCTGTCTCTTCTGGGGCTGGGTGAGGGTGTAGGTGGCAGAGGTCTTACTCGTCTATCGGTGGAGTACAGCAATATGCGGAAGGTCACGGACCCACAGACTAAATAAGTGATGAGATGTCATGAAAAATTTGTGTTTGAGCACGAGGAAAGTTCAGCACATACCATGAGCTTGCTTGGCTTTTATTTATTTTTAATTTTTTCTTTCTTTTTGAATTCGCTGTCTAATTTATTCATGCTTCTGTCTCGGGAGACTGGGGGTTTTCTGGGCTGTTCAGAGAACAAGCCCTTTTTAAAGAGAAAAGCGTATGAGACACCGTCGGTGGTTCATAGCGGAAAATCTCGAAGCAAGAGGAAGAAATATGGGAGAAAGCGTTAAGGCAGGAATGAAAAATGAGGCTTGCAGAGAGGCTTGTTAGCAGCAGAGATGAGCAGCAGCATATGAACAGGAATTTCTTTGCAGAGTTTTGACGTTGCATGAAGGTTTCAGGGGCGCAAGAAGCGCTGTCTACCCAACTTCTCTTATCCTGGGGTTGTACGTCCCGGTTGTCCCTGCTGGATCTGCTGTAGGTGAGGGCGAGTTGTGCTAGAGATGGATCCTGCTCTTCATGTATGATTTACAGCAAACCTCCGGGGAGACAGCAACTGCAGGCTCCGGGCTGGTTCTCCAAAACTACGAAGTTCACCAAAGGGTGAGAGCAATCCTGCTGAGTGGAAACTGTAGTATCGCTGGCAATTGGAAATGAAACCCTGCGTGCGATTGCCTCCGGGGATGTACGAGTAATTCTACCCCATATGGATCAAGAGATGGGAAGAGGTTGGGTGTAGAGACAGCCAGCCAGCCTCTGCTTTCTGACTGTAAATTTTCAGGTTAAGAGGCCTCTCTGCCTTTTCTGTTGCGACGTGCTCATAGCCCATTCTTTCCTTTTGTCTGAATTTATTGATATTCATATATTGCCTTTGATAGGGTCACTTGGGCATCCTCTGGCTTTGATGAACGCCCTGGTAGTGATTTATTTCCTTCCCATAATAACGGTGTCGGCATTCCTTTCCTCCTTTCCTTTCCTTTCCTTTCCTTTCCTTTCCTTTCCTTTCCTTTCCTTTCCTTTCCTTTCCTTTCCTTTCCTTTCCTTTCCTTTCCTTTCCTTTCCTTTCCTTTCCTTTCCTTTCCTTTCCTTTCCTTTCCTTTCCTTTCCTTTCCTTTCCTTTCCTTTCCTTTCCTTTTTCCTTCCCTTCCCTTTCCCAAACCCCTTTTCTTGTTACCGCTCTGTGCTTTAACTGCACGGCGCCTTCTCCCGGGGGTGCAAGTGCTGTGGTGGCAGGTGGAAGTTTTTCCTGGAAATAACCATCTCCTGAACGAGTTGGGTGGAAGACGGTCGAGGACACCAGCTTCATCTGCTGGGGACAGCACACAAACCCAGTTAAATTGTTTTCCTACTGATCAGACCTTCTCTTCATAAGTACCTAGTTGCAGAATTTATTTCCTTCTGGACCCAAAGCTTTGCAGTTCTTGGGAAATATTAAAATATCCCATCCCTGTATCTGCCAGTGGCAAACCTCGTGCCAGTATCTGCTCAGGAAACGAGCCGCTTCGCTGCCATCAGCCCCTGCTCGGTGGCTCGGACATGTCCTTGGGACGATGTATGGCTCTTGCAAAGTTCCTCCTAATGAGGAAGGAATCAGGGTTTTCAGTGTAAGGTTTTTGGGAAAAAAAGTCTTTTGAATCCCCATATAAGTGATTATGAGCTACATGACTGTGATACATGGCATCACACCCGTGCCGCTTTGCTAATGGTTTTTCTGGGCAAGCTTAAATGGAGGACAAAGCATCTCAAGAACCATCTGCTGCCGTTCCAGTGCTGTCTCCTGGACACTGGAAGGGCTCGGATTGCTTTTACCTTCTGAAACCCTATCGAGAGATTGGAAAGGACAGTATTATTGCCACCAGAAGTTCCTTGTCTCTGGGCTGTGACCCTCAAAATTGGGGTTGAGATCTCAAAATGTGGAGCTTCTGAGTCCAGGTTTCGTCATCTTAATAATGTGGAGAGAGCATCTTGGACTGGCAGATGGAAGGTGTGTGCAAGACTTGTGATTCTTTGATGGTTTTGCCATGAATTTTGCTGTGCGCCATCTCAGCTCTCTTTTCTGCAGAGCAGCTTCCACTCTGGCTGTAACATTAGTCTTGCTTTTTTAATTCTTTAAATAATTTTTTTTTTTTTAAGCTAACAATGACCTCAGCTGTTTGTTTAAGGAGTTCATAACCCCACAAAAAATTTTACAGCAGCCGAAAGGAAGTTTGCAAGAAGCCCTTTGGTTGGGAGCCTCTGGCATTGATCTGCTGGGCTTCTGCTTTCTGCTCCTATCAAACAATAATAAAATGAAAGAAGAAAGTAAACAGTTTGGTGTAAATAAAGACAAATCCATGGTGTTTTATCCTTCCTCAAACACTGCTGTTCAAGCACAGGAAAGGGCGAGCAGACGGCTTGGCCCGGCTGCCTGCTCCTGCCTGCCGGGCTGGGCAGGATAATGCGGCGGAAAGGAGTGAATGAGGCAGCAAAATGGCGAAGGAAATGCGCGTACCTACGGGTGAACCCTGACGGCTGAGAAACCTTGAGAAAAAGAAACGCTTTCAATAGAAGGAAATCACCCAGCGTGGTATTGTACAGTGCCAGCGCCCGGCTGAGGCAGCCCCCTCGGTTTTTGGGTTGAAATTGCCCAGAAAAAGGGATGCTCAGCTTCCTAAGCGGGGCAGCTAAGGCGGGACTTAAAGCTGAGCCGTGTTTAGTTTAGGCTTGAGTGCACCGATGTCGTGCGAACTGGCCAGATTCTCGGGGGTCTTGCTGGTTCTGGAGGGTTTTCACCACCTGTGGCCACGCTGAAGCAGTCAGGAGTTAATGGGTCTGTCAGACCTGGAACCAAACATCTGGTGCCGAAATCCGCACGGCACTTCCCCAGCAGATGCGGGTGCGATATGTGAGGTTCCGTCTGCTCTGGCAAATCCCCCCACTCTGAAATTACTTCTAGATTAAATTTCTCGGTCTTTTTTTTCTTATTATTTTTATTTTCTGTCTTTTTCTCTCTTTTTTCCTTGTCTTGTTTCCTTTTTTCTTTTTCTTTCTTTTTTCTTTTTTTTTTTTTTTAATTTTTTCCTTTCCCCGCCCCCCGTTTTTTTCTTTTTCTTGTTTTCCATATTTACTTCAAACCTGCCGGAGCAGTTTTCTCCTAACACATTTAAAATTCCCCAAAGTTTTGAAATTCTTTGCCTTTGAGATGCTGTTGAGCGCTGGGACTGGCTGCTGCAGGACCGGGGCAGCATCGGGTTTGGGCAACGCACTGTGCAGCACGTCCTGAAACGGGACAGCAGCTTTTGGGGCCCCATCTCAACCATCAGGAACCACTCTCACCTCAAACCCTCCCTTTACAGCCGTACCAGTACGCTTAAAAGAGGATATTTAACCCCAAAAGACACTTTCTGCTATTTCCTCCAGCCCTTCGCAAAGCCTCGCGCCGCCTCCCCATCGCCGCCCCGGCCGCGGGTGTCGAATTCCCCGCTCTGCCGGGACCTCGCCGTCGTCCGCTATCGCCTTTTTTCCCCGTGAATTGCTTTACAATAGGGCGATAACTCCGCGTGCACGTCGTAAAACATCTCTTCCCGGGATTTATACCCTCGATGTCGGCGCAAAGGTGATTTCGCAGCAGCGGTGCCTCTCCTTTCTCTCCTAACCCGACTCTTGGCATCCGAAATCTGCCTTTGTTTATACCTTTCCAAGGCTGCGACAATAAGTGCAAGGCCATCCAGAGGTTAGTGTGACACCGCGTAAGGAAAAGCCTTTGCTTTTGTTTTCAGACTCCTCCGAAGGTTGAGGGGTTTTTATCTACGACAAACAGCCATAAATCCTGCTGGTCCTGCCCGGCTGCAGCGCAAACCCGGCGGATGCAACAGCGGGATGAAATGCTGCTTCAGCTGGAATCCCTCTTGATGTTCAGCCTCTTCATTGCATCATCTTTAGTTACAGGAAAGCGTGCCCTGCGACGTTTTGGGGGGGTAATTAATTGGAAGGTGGATTTTGGTCACCCTGGATATTTTCAGGAGGTTTTGCAGGATGCCAAAAGCAAGTGCCGCATGCTTTCCGCACAAGAACACTGTATTTTTTTTCCCCTACACATTAGTTTCCTGCAAATTGAAAGTTCCCTAAATGTTTAGCACCCACCAAAAATGGAACAGGTTCAAATAAGCTCAGTATTTTCTCAAAAGGAGAGAGGTGCTGTAGGGTGAGAGGTAGCTGGCCGGGCTCCCAAACAAACCTGACATGCGTGCGAATTTTAAATCCTCCTCTTTTAACCCTTCCTGGAAGCACTTTTTTGGGGGGCTCACCTGAAAGTCTGGGGTCTAGAGCGTGCAACCCCCCTAAAAGCATCGGCTTGTCCATTGCCATCAGCTGGAGCCCCTGATGTCATGGCCTTGGCGTGTAAAATCTGCTCTGTGCTGTAGCTGCTGAGAGGAGCGATGAACCATCCCGAGGGGAGGTTTGGTGGTGACCACTCAACCAAAGAGGAGACTTTTTTACAGTGCGGATAGAAAATATAAGGTGAAACAATGGACTTTAATCTTTACGTTTTCCATGGTAATTTATTAGTCTCTAGAAGCCAAAGAAACACAATTATTTTGTTCCCAAAGTCGGGCGTTACCGAATTCACTGATATCTAACCTTCTGCAAAGTTATTTTATTTCTGTGTTTGCTTTTAGCCAAATGTTTCCTACCAGTCTTGTCTTCACAGCTGTTTTAAATATCCATTTGCTTGTGCGTCTGCCTCTCTGTAGAATACGCTAAACGGCTCTAAATGGCTCTCGCTGTTTTCCAAACGCTATTTCAGACTCTGGAAATATATATCCCGTGGCCTTATAAAAATAGTTTAATCAACCACCCAAATTGCCGGGTTACTTCACGGGCCAAATTAGTTTTGCAGGTGACGCCGCTAGATAGGAGGAACGACGGCGCCTTTTGAGGAGATATCTCTGGAAGTCGGGGTGTTTGCAAAGCTGTGCAAACCTTTTCGGTGGGAGCTGGCAGCATCCAAGGCCACCTCCCCCGTCCCCTCATCCCTGTCCTCTGCATCCCCGGCCTTGGGCAGCAACCCCAGTGACTCCGATTTCTTCTGCACTGATGCTGGATCCATCTCCTTTGGACGGGCTCCTGTGAGCTGTGCTGGAGGAAGTCTTCTCCACACCTCGAGTACTATGTTCGGTTTTGGGCCCCTCGCTACAAGAAGGACATTGAGGTGCTGGAGTGTGTCCAGAGAAGGGCAACCAAGTGGTGCAGGGTCTGGAGCACAAGTCTGGTGAGGAGCGGCTGAGGGAAATGGGGTTGTTTAGCCTGGGGAACAGGAGGCTGAGGGGAGACCTGATTGCTCTCTACAACTCCCTGAAAGGAGGGTGTAGCCAGGTGGGGGTTGGTCTCTTCTCCCAAGTAACAAGTGATAGGACAAGAGGAAACAGCCTCCAGTTGTGCCAGGGGAGGTTTAGATTGGATCTTAGGAGAAACTTCTTGACTGAAAGGGTTGTCAATCCCTGGAACAGGCTGCCCAGGGAAGTGGTGGAGTCCCCATCCCTGGAGGGATTTAAAACACACATAGATGTATGTGGTGCTTAGGGACATGGTTTAGTGGTGGACCTGGCAGTGTGAGGTTAACAGTTGGACTTGGTGATCTTAAAGGTCTTTTCCAACCTAAACGATTCTGTGATTCTTCTGGGAGGCTGGTGCAGGAATCAGGGTTGGGGGGAGCCATGAGGACAGCAAATGGGGGTAAAAATGCCCATTTTGCTCAAAATGTTTCTTCAGTGATGCAGCACGAGCAGCTCTTGCATCCTGCAAGCTCCCCCTTTGCTGTCTGCTGGGGCGAGGACGTTTCTCTCAGTGAGGACCAAACCCATGACAAGTAAATGATGGGAAGTACAGAACCACATCTTGGTGCCCCCATCAGCCACTCTTCCAGATCCCCATCTCCTGTTCTGTTCTTTGAACCATCCAAGATGCATTTCCCTCTGCAAAAGTTTTATTTTCATTTTATATTTGTTCCCCACGTGCCACCCCATCGAGGGGGATGCTGTCTGGTGGCTTTCTTGTTCACCCTGAGCACCTTGAAGAACTTCATGCCACCTCCAAACGACGCTGCTTACCTCCTCAGCCCTTGCCCCTGATGAACATTAAAGAGGTCTATAATCAGGAAAGTGGCATGTTTCCAGCCTTGCAAGCAGAAAAAGGCCATTTATCCAGCAAAGCAGCAGCAGAGCCAGCGCTGGAGCCTCATGGTCCCCGCTCCGAGCCCGGACCACCCGCGGGTACCACAGCCGTCCTCCCTCATCCCACAGGTGTTTGAATCCTTGAAGCAAACAAGACCAATCCTTTTGTTTCCTATATTAAAAAAAACCCCCAACAAGAAGTAGTTCCAGGTCTGAGCCTGCCTCCTGCAAAGCCAGGCAAGGGCACTGCAGCGTGTTTTCTGTTTACAGTAGAGCTTAAAGAAATAAGCATCAGTTACATAGGGGGAAAAATGAGAACACAGTCAAATTGGACCCCAGGGCAAGGCTCGCCGAGAACAATAGATCTGCTAAACAAAACTGCCACGGATAAGGAGGAAGTTATCATGAAAAGCAGGGGATATATTAGTTTAGCTTTGAGTGGGTTGGTTTTTTTTTTTTTTTTTTTTTAAAAAAGGAAGGTATTTCAAGCACTTGAACTTGAGCGTATCTATTTCACTGCCCAGACGCTCTCCCCTCGAATGGCCGAGTGACCTCTGCGGCAGGAATCGCCGCTGCCAGCGCGGATGCTGAGCTCTCCCTTTCCTTACGTGTCAGCTGGGAGATGAAGAGGCGGCTGCCTCTGCCTCCCGTCACACGTGTCTCTTGAAAATAAGTGGGAGGACGGCGACGGGTTGCAGTGCTTTGCGTGAAGAGGGCAGCCAGAGTTTAGGAGGCCGTGGCCTGAGAAAGGTTTCCTGCTGGGTGAAGGGACCGCTGGACCCGTTATCAGTCCTTGTTGCTCTTTTCTTTTTGCTTTTTCTTGAGTCTTTTCGAGCAGAAAGCCATGCAAACCCTCTACAGGTCATCCCCGCTCGCAGCAGGTACCCGGAGCCGCTCGCTCCTGCGGGAACTGCCGCAGAGCCCGTACACAACTCATTGCATGCGCAGGAGAGGACGGCACATGAGCTGCTCTGTCTCCCTCCTATTCCCTCAAATAGCTGCTTCTCCATCTCCTGCCCGTGCCGGTGCATGCCAGGCTGGTTCCCGACAGCTCCCGGCATTTCCATCGCTCCCCCTGCCCGAGGACAACGGGAGGAAGTGCGCCGATAATGCTCATTAAATTTATAGCCGCGTTGCGCTGTAATGTTTAATCAAGGTTACGTGACTGTGTGCTGCCGCGCAGGGTACAAGTTCAATGCAAGGTGAATCTTGTCTGAGATAATCTGAAAGTTCATTCGGAGGTGAAGGCAGCGGCAGCTTCTCACAGACCAGCTGGGGTTAGCGAGAGGTCACGTCTTTTTTATTTTTTTATTTTTTTTATCCCCTTTTTTAATCTGTAAACAAAAGAAAAATGCAACTTTGCAGAGGACTTGACATCAGCTGAGCAACAGGAAAAATAACTGTGTCGTGCTGGCCCCACGGCGCGGTTTGGTACCCAGCAAGCACCCGGCTGCGGGGAAGGTGATGCCGGTGCCTTTAGGGATGGCGGGAGAGATTTAATTTAAATATCACGGCTTTCTCGTACTGGGGAAAGGAGGGACCCTAATTGCTGAGCTCAGAAAGACATCGCTGGCTCGCCTGTCCCTGCTCCCTGCTGCCACTGGGACCCCTCCGACATGGAAAACACCACGCGGTGCCCCTCACCGGGGTATCTGGGCATCGCGTCCTGGCTGCCGGTGGCACCAAGCGGGGCTGTATTTATGTGGAAACGTGGCTCAGTTGTCCTCTGGGCAGACCCTGATCACTCCGCAGGTACCTGATTTGCTGCTGAGCTGGTGGGGAGCATTAACCCCTCCTGGCCCAAAAGCTTCCTGGCCGCGAGTACCTGCTCTGACAATTAATTGGGAACATTTTCCCCGAGAAATGTGTCATTTAAAGTGATTTTTTTTTCCCCTCTGATACTATAGAGTTGATGGTAGAGGTGGTTTGTCTATGGGTTTATTTGGAGGACTGCTGCTTTTCTCCCCTCTCAACCCACGTTCTTGTGTTTAGGGGGGTTTGTGCTTTTTTTGTGCTCTTGTTAACTCTTCTCCTCCCTTACTATAGAGCATCCTGACCTGCCGCTGAGATACTGGGATTTTTCATGTTATTCTTTAACGTTTTCTTCCGAGACGCTGATTATGAAGTGTGGGTCAGGCAGGGCGAGGCAGATAACTGCACAAGGCTGTATGCACCCGGACTGGGGCAGCAGAGCCGGTATTTCTGTATACGCGGGGTACCTGAACGCACGGTGCCATCATCTCCCAACCACGGAGCAGGGGATCTTTCACCATTAGCAAGTCCAGCTTCTCCTCCCCATAATCGCTTCAAAAAGGCTTCTAAGACTAATTCTGTATGAGCTGAGCGCTTTCCAAGCATTGCATCCCAAATTTGGTCCCTGTAAACTCGGATGCTGACCCCAAGCATTTAGCCAGGCTTCATCCTTGTCGGGCAGAGCGATGGATGCACCTCCCGGCCGTGTCCACCGAAGGTCTGAGCCGGAGAGGCTACCGGGGGGATGCTTCTAAAGGAGACATCTTGGCTTCGGGAATGAATCCCCTTTTGTGACGGTGAAATGGAAACGCAAAGTGTTATTCAATAGCGGTCCCTGGAGAATGGTCTTCCGAGGCTCTTTCATTTCTCTTGGCCGCTGCCCACTATTGTCTCTTTGTCTTACGCAGATTGTAGGAGCTGGAGGGTAGAAATACGGGCATCTTCTCTGGGCGGAAAGCACCATGCTAACTTGTGAACCTGCGTGGAGAATTTGATGAGTCTAAATAATTATTTTTTATGAGTGCAAATTGGCTACAAATCCAGCAAGGCAGAGTTTCCTTTTGTTCTTTTGGCCATTCATAAAATCCCCCATCTGGGTGCTTATCGCTAGAACCCACTAATTTTATTCTGAACCGTTGAAATCCCAGTGGTTGTGTACCAAATAATTTTCATGCCTTGTTGGTTTTTTTTTTTTTTCCAAGTGGCATTGCACGGTGCTTTACGATGGCCAGAGAAACTTGGGATTTCCCTAGAATTCAGTTTAGCCTTCCCTGCAGGCAAGCCTCCAGCGAATGACTAAAGCCATGATCCTGCACCATCAAAGTCAGCAGCAGCGTGAACGAAGCTGGTAGGGACTTTCCAGCCGTCTTCAAGACTGTCACCATAACACAACGTGCTAATCCTCAGCGTCCCCACCCTTCGCTCTTGAGCTGCTTTGCATCACTTCTCTTGAAGCCCAACAACCTTTCGTGGCTCTTTCATGTGGTTTAGTGTCGCAGGCTGGGAGGAGAAGGCGGATTCCTCAAAGCCACATTTAACCCAAAAGGGAGTTTTTCTGCCATAAGTGCGGAAGTGAGCTGCAATCAGAAATGCAACATTTTTCGGGTAAAATTGTGTTTGTTAAGATTTAAATAAGACCCTTGGAATAAATATCTTCTGAAACAGTAGAAAAGTCAACCCGTGTAATTACAGCGTTACTTCAAAGCAGGTGGAAAGCCAGAGGTTTTCCTCCTAATAAACGATGAACATTTGCAGATGGAAAACCAGAAAACCTTTCTGCGCACACGGTGCAGGCAAAAAGCTTTCTGGAGACCTTCCCCTGGAAATCTGATGTAAGAAATACAAAAACCTATAAACAGGCAATAATATGAATCTGACAATAATCCAACCTGGACAGATTAGGGCTTTGCTGGACTCAAACCTTTCTCTGTTGCATACTGTCCCATCAGCCATAAATCTTTCCAGATTCTTCTCATGTTTTTTCCAAGAACTGTTTCACTTTTGCAGTTATAAGTAAACAGAAAAAAAAAAAAAAGAAAAAAAAAAAGGAGAGATAAAATTGCTGCCGTAACTTGCAAAATCAATCCAGTTAAAATGTGAGATGAGGAACTTGGAATCAGTTCTCCTCCCTCCAGCATGAGTCTTCAGGAGGAAGGACAGCCCCAGGTGGGACATCTGCCCGGGAGACCTGGAGGGGTCACTTGAGCGCAGCGTTATTGTGCCTTACAGAGAGGTCCAAGCAGGCTGGACAGCACTCTCTGATCTAAAGGAACTCCTAGAAGTCCATCTCTCTCGTGCAGGCAGGTCTGGTAAGCACCTAAAATAAGATTGACCTTCCCTGAGCTCCATGTGCATCGATCCCTTGGCTTGTGCATCGCTTTGGCTTGTGCAATGTCAGGTTGCTGTGGGTGCTGTCCACCCCCTTGCACAAAGTACACTCAATGTGTAGAGAAAATCTTAGTTTCCGGTGAAGTTGGTGACATATCATAGAATCATTGATTCATAGAATCATAGGATGTTTTGGGTTGGAAAGGACCTTAAAAATCATCTAGTTCCAACCCCCCTGCCATGGGCTGGGGTACCTTCCACTAGACCACATCTCCTCCTGCTTTCATTTAGGCCGCAATTTTATCCTCTGTGTCTTTCACAAGTAACCGAACAAACATTACGTTCCAATTCCTGGTGCCTTTTCTTCTTAGTAATGCTATTGTCCAAACCCGTGTCTCCCCATGGGTTAGAATATTTCTTTCTCTTTCAGTATTTCTTTCCCACGAGGCATAATTGAAACCTCACCAAAATAAATTATTTTGAATGTACTTGTCTGTGGCTGCTGATGTTGGAAACTCTTCGGGCTTTTGTGCTCTGTAACAATTACCCGCTGGCTGGTGGTAGGGGCTGCTCAACCGGTGGTGGGGATGGGTTGTGGGCAAGCTTGGGCATGGGCAAACTGGGAATTGGCATTGGTTTGGATTCATTAGTTTCTTGTGATTTATGGAGGTACCCAGCAGGACCAGGTCTTACCTGGGTGTTTTCTGGTCCCGCTGGAAGCATCTTGTCCCTTCGTACAGGTGGGTTTAGGTAGGATGATGGTAGGACCCAAGTGCTGCCTTCCTCTGAGCCTCTTGTTGTCACCTTTATCAAAAGAGCTGTGGTGTTTAATCAGCAAAATGAACCTTTTAAAGAAAAGATCTTGCTAGGTCTGTAAGCTGTTGATGTGATCTCTTGCAAACTGAAGCACGGCTGGTTTGTAGAAGGTGTCGAGTCAAAGGCTGTTCGTTCTGCATGCTGCCCACAACAAGGACTGGGGAAGAGGAGCATCAAACTTAGAGGCTATAAGGATAAGGAGGGATAGTAGAACTTTTTAGAGCTGGGTTCAGCTTGGTTCTGAAAATATTCCCTCCTTCCGCCCCCCGAGAGAAAGAGCAGTTGCTCATGACCATGACCCTCAGCAGATTTCCGGGCAAGAGTGCTGCCTCCAGCTGGGAAACCCCCAAATCCGACTTAATTAGCACTTTTCTGTGCCCTGGCAGCCAGGGCATGCAAAGCTCATCATGAAAGCCTGGCCGTAACCCTGTGCCATAGCTGTCCCTGCTGTGTTCATCTGAACCTCCCCCAAAAACCCACCGCAAGGAAGATATCACGCACCCACTGTTGGCACCACTTAGACCTAGGCCAGGCTCCTCCAGACACCTGGCTGTCTCCTGCTTTAAGACGCAGCAAGTTAACTCTAATTCCCTTGGCTCGGTTGGATGTGAGAAGCCTGGGATAATTGCATTTAAATTTGTTGAAACAGGTTGCAAGATTTTCCAGCTAATGGTTTTGGGTCATTTTTCCCTTTTCATCCTTCGGGATGTGTGTGCGCACGTGCTGATGGTGTTTGTTTTGGGTTGTTTAATAGCAGTTGGTGCTTTGCAGAAGTCATGTCAGGCAGTAGGACCTCGCAGCCGGCTCCGGCCAGCTCCAACGTGTGGCCCCTGAGCACCACGGAAAGTCAACAACTCCCGGTAAAGAAGATTCTGTCTACTGCTATACATGTGCTTGGAGGAAAAAGAACTAAAAGGGTAATTAATCGCTGCACGTTAATGAGAATTCCCTAATTTGGGCTTCTATCAAAGGGAAGGTTTAGTTCTTTATTGGATATTTCCCACCACCCCTCATGATGTCTCGTTGCTGGTGGATCTACTGATACTCTGATGGTGTTGGCAGAGGAGAGTGCTTTCCAAGCCACCTTGCTGCTCTCTCTTGTCACCGAGAGTAAATATTGTGGTGGATAAGAGGAGAAGGGGTGTTTGTTTCTGGGATAGAATCACAGAACCATAGAACAGCCTGGATTAGAAGGGATCTTGAAAGATCATCTGGTCCAGCCTTTCGTGGGAAAGGGAGCCTAGATGAGATGATCTACCACCCTGTCCAGTTGCATCTTGAAAACTTCCAGCAATGGGGACTCCACCACATCCCTGGGGAGGTTGTTCCAGTGAACAGTTGTTCTCACTGTAAAAAATTTCTTTCTTCTGTTGAGATGAAACCTCTCCTGGTGCAACTTGTACCGGTTGCTCCTTGTCTTCTCCGTGTGGCTCCTTGTGAAGAGAGAGCCTTCATCCTCCTTGTAGCCACCCTTTAAGTGATGGAATACTGTGATGAGGGCCCCCCTGAGCCTTCCCTTCTCCAGGAAGAGACCTAGACCTTGAAATAAAGTGAGAGTTAGTCTACAGGATGGGGTCGTTTCTCCTTTCACCATCCAGTTACCGTGTAGCCACGATGCTCTCGTGCTAGATTGCATCTGGTGGTGGCTCTTTTATAAATACCAATAGTTCATGCATGAATTTGGCTCCGCAAAGTCAGGATATTAAAAAGCAAAAGGGCTGGGGCACAGGGGAAGACACGAATGTGAGTGCAGACGTGACGATGGCTTTTTTGACTTTAACAGGACCGAGGCGCATGTCTCTTATGCAACCAAATCCCTTTGGCAGGGACTGAAAAAAGCAAAAAGTTTCCTTGCCGGGAGCAGAAAGATGTGGTTTCCATTTCTGACTGGACTGCAGGCTGCTCTCGTGTCTTGGAGCAGCTCCGGTTTTGGACAGTTGCTCTTTGCTTTTAATTGGGACAAGTTTGGCTTCCTGCTCCAGTGGATGTAACATCGAGTCCAGTGGTGTGGTGGTTCTGTCCCGGGATGCCTGTCCCTCTGCTAGCAGGGGACGATCACGCTCCACTTCCAGTAGACTTATCCATGAGCCCAGAGCATTTGGTGTGTCTTAAGTTTTCTGCAGGTCGAAGCGTTTGGGTGCAAATCCCTGTTTGTGGATGCTGGGAGCGGCACCGCATCAGTTCAGCAGAGGGAAGAGAGGAAAAAAAGAAGAGCCAGATGTTGCATGAAGGTTGGGAACTCAGGAATTTTCATCTGTCCTGCAATAACGCTTGACCTTCATCTCTTAGGCTTGAAGAGGGGAGGAGAGATCCTTGGGGTCGAGAGGATCTCGTATCTAGAATTATCCCTGCAACATCATCCTGACTTCTCTGAGATAGGACAAGGGGGTTTTGCATGGGTTTATTTTCATCTTAGAAAACATGGGTCTCCCTTTCCTGCCATCTTCTTTATCTCTAGCCACCTTGCATCACCTGTGCTGCTGGTACAAGCATGTGAATGCTGGGGCTTTCTTCAGTCTTGTTCCAGGGGTGCTGGCAGACCTTGCAAACTGTGTTTCGAATCCGTTCGGATTCACATGACATTATTTCTGGCTTGGCTGAAAGAATTTTATCCAGATTCGGCGCTGTCATCTCTTGTCAGACAGAACATACCGTCCCGCTTCGCTTTGCATCTGGAGGGAGAAGCTTGCAAAGTCGCTGTGCTGTCCCCGTTTCCTTTGCGTGCAATCAAGTTGCGACCATCCTTTACCTGTACTTGATGTGAGGGCTGTAAAAACATGCCTTTGCTTCAAAAAAAAAATAACATTTTTGAAGAGTTTGAGATGGTGATAGTGCAAAGGGAATGAAAAGGAAGTGTTTTTCGAGGTGGAACTGAGGGAAATGGGGAGAAAGTGCTTCTCGGCCGCTGCCAAGGGGAGCCTGGGGCAGGGCTGGGAACTGGTTCCCAGTTTAATTCTTTTTTTCCAGAGTTGCCCTCTCTTGAATCACCGTTTGAGTAAGAGCTCATATATGTGTATAAAGACTTTTTTTTTTTTAATTTTTTTTTCCAGGACCTTTCTTTTGGAGGCATGCTTAAAACATGCTCCATTTCTTCATTTTTTACAAATACATACGTGAACCTCTCCCTGCCCTTGCAGCCAAGATGCTTCTCGTGCCCCAGGAAGCTGCGAGTTCACAGCCCTGCTCTCTGCACGCCGCGCGTCTGCAGCTTTCTGAGCTGATTCCACTTTCGTATCATCGTGGTAAAAGCTCCTCTTCCCCCCCCCCCCCACTTCTTCTTTTCCTTTCCCCCCAGTGTACGTGCTGTCGAGTTTGATGTATAGCCTTGAAAAGGAGACTCTAGTTTGAAGAATTAATGGTATTTGCATATTTTATTTGGAATCTCCCCTGGCAGGCCCGCCGCAGCCCAGCGCTGCTGCGCAGGCGGGTTTTTCCTTTCCCTTTTTTTTTTTTTTCCTTCACTCGTTCAGATTTAGCAGCAGAGGTGAAAAGTTTAAACAGTAAAACCAATAAAACCACATTTATGTGACAGATAAATCGTTTCGAGACAGCTTGCCATGAGCCGTCAGGCTTCCTCCTGCAAGACCTCTCTCCTGCAGAGCACGACCCGCGGCAGAGCCTGGCAAGCGCCGGCGATGCCCTGTGCCGCGCGGCAGCTGGAGGCCAAAGGTGCCGGCCCCGGCTATCCTCGGGCCTGCCTCGCCGGCAAGATGGATGTGGGCAAACAGTTGTAAAATACACAGGCCATCCGTCACTGTCGTGAGCCGGCCGGGGGGAGTCTGGCTCTCCCAGTGCTTGGGGAAGGTCCGGTCCAGGGTGGGAGCACATTTAGGATGGGGCTTGTTTGGAATTATGGAATCGTTTAGGTTGGAAAAGACCTTTAAGATCACCAAGTCCAACCGTTAACCTCACACTGCCAAGGCCACCACTAAACCATGTCCCTGAGCACCACATCTACACATCTTTTAAATCCCTCCAGGGATGGGGACTCCACCACTTCCCTGGGCAGCCTGTTCCAGGGATTGACAACCCTTTGGGTGAAGAAGTTTCTCCTAATATCCAATCTAAACCTCCCCTGGCACAACTGGAGACCGTTTCCTCTTGTCCTATCACTTGTTACTTGGGAGAAGAGACCAACCCCCACCTGGCTACACCCTCCTTTCAGGGAGTTGTAGAGAGCAATCAGGTCTCCCCTCAGCCTCCTGTTCCCCAGGCTAAACAACCCCATTTCCCTCAGCCGCTCCTCACCAGACTTGTGCTCCAGACCCTGCACCACTTGGTTGCCCTTCTCTGGACACGCTCCAGCACCTCAATGTCCTTCTTGTAGCGAGGGGCCCAAAACTGAACATAGTACTCGAGGTGTGGAGAAGACTTCCTCCAGCACAGCTCACAGGAGCCCGTCCAAAGGAGATGGATCCAGCATCAGTGCAGAAGAAATCGGAGTCACTGGGGTTGCTGCCCAAGGCAGGGGATGCAGAGGACAGGGATGAGGGGACGGGGGAGGTGGTGTGTTGGGGGGGATCTGATTTAGGCTGTGCAACCATGCAGCTACCCGCAGCAGCCGGCAAACCCGACAGAAGAGTTTTGGCCTTGCTGTGCTGTATGAAAAGAGCCTGTGAAATCATATTTAAGGTTGTCTCTTGAAGGTGCCCTTTGGAAAAAACTTCTGCTGATGATGTTCAACTCGGGTTTGTAGTTAACACAATGGACCCGCCGTACAAAGCCGCAGGACCGCGGGCTGGAAAAGCCCTCTTAGGTCCCGGCTAATCCGTCCCCCCCGCCAGCCTGGGGGATTGTTCCTGACAGCTTGTTTTCTTTGCCCTGACCTACATAGTCAAAAAGAATCTTGTTGCACATTTTTGTTTTGTACCTTGAGGTCTCGGAGGAGCCAAATCCCCTTCTTGGCGGGGCGGGACGTGTTGTTAAACAGTGCTGGAGTCTCCAGGAAAACCATGGAGACGCGGGGACAATGAGCTCTCTATGGTCCTTGCTTGGCCGCGGGATGGTCCTCCTTCTCCAGGCTTCGGTGGTGGGCGCCGGGACGCGCAGACGCGAGCGATGAAGACGTCGATGCGCTTGGCAGCCTGTCCTGCAATAGAGCGGTCACAGCAGCTCTCCAAGGCAGAAGGTTGACGGGGGGGGGGGAAACTCAGCCGCTCTTAATTAACCCATTTTTAGATGATGGAGAGGAAGGCTGCATCTCATATGTCCTCTCATACGTGCTCTGGTGGGTGGGTGGAGGGGCAAGTCCTCTTAGGGGTGAGGAGGTCCTCGTGTGGAAAAGATGTGGGAGCTCCTGTTCGGGTTTTAAGGAAAATAAGGATGCAAAAGGTGGAGTGGGAGAGGGCATTTAGGAAACCTGGGATGTTTGCTCGTCCCTCACCCAAATCACCTGGGAGGGATGGGGCGCCAAGGGGGTTCTTTGTGGCCGTGAAGGGCTTCAGATGTGAATTTTGTGGGTCTGGAGCAGGGACTGTCACAGACGCCTGAATTAATCCACTTTTTCCTTCCCCTGCTGCTGAGGTCAGCGGTGGTTTCTCTAACAAACAGCTGGAAACCACCTGGGACTCCCAGTCTCCTCTGGTGGCTGCGTTCACCCAAGATAAACCCCTGAGCTCCTGGATGGGTCCCACACCTCCCCAGGGAGCTCTCATCGTTAGAGACGCTTACAAAGCTCTTGGAAGATGTTGAGATGGAGCAAGCGTGATGAGAAAACCTTGTGGCATGGCTCAAATGATGCTGGGGGTTCTCTGGGGACAGAAGGGATTTGTGGTGACTTTGACCCCAAAAGTGCCCTCCTGCTGTAGCTGAGAGCTTCCCCTCTTGACACCCCACCTCCTCAGCGTGTCTCAGTCCTCAGATCCCCTGTACCGCTAGTTCGCCCCAAAAATAGAGATAACGTGGCAGGAGTGCACTATGGCTAAGTTAATATCGTCATACATAAATTAATATTAAATATCAATAAATTAATGATTAGATATGGATACGTTAATAATTAAACATTAGCAGAATAATATTAAATGAATGAATAAAGACTGCAAACCACTTTTTGTGGTTAACACCACCCGCCCAGGATCCTTGCCAGCTTTCAGATAAACCGCCTGCTCTCTCGCCAGCTTTTTCAAATCTTTTATTTCTGTTTGTTTCTGCTCTCCCGTGGCTGCTGCAGCTCTTAGACCTGTTCATCCAGTGGGACTGGTCAACGTATTTGGCTGACTACGGACAACCTACGTGCAAGTACCTTCGCGTGAACCCGACGACAGCCCTCATCCTGCTGGAAAAGTGAGTGCGGGTCTGGACACCCGGGATGGTTTTCACCCCCATCTGGCTTTGGAGAAGTGCGTGTTTTAGCAGCTCACTCCATCCCGTGCGGTGCCTGGACGGAGCAGCCTGGGGAGCAGGAGGCTGCTTGTGATCCAGGGAGCAAAGGTCTCACCCCCGGGTGGACAGTGGGAGCTCACGTAGAAAAACCCCCTTTTATCCCACTGACCTGAATTCCAGGTTTTGTATTGACTTGGCTGAGGGTCTGTCTTTTTGCTTCACTTTTAAGTAGAGTTTTCCTTGTCTTACAACAGGCTTCCACTGTAGAGGTGTATCTCAGGCCCCCGAAATAATTTAAAATTTGCTAGCCTGCAGCCACGTGTATCTCCCTTCTGTTGGATCCGTGGAGGGGATCAAGTGCTAAAAGCCCGGCTAGGGGACAGGGACAGTGTGTTTAGGTGGCTGCATGCTCCAAGGCTTGCTCTCTGTGAGGACACGCTCTTCGATAAGGCTGAATTTCAGCCCCTTTGAAGCCTGCAGTTCCTGTGCTTTGCACAGCTTCAGCCCAAGCCCTGGGGCTGTGCCGAGGAGCAGTGCCGGGACGTGCCGGGGGCTTTGGGATCCCTCCTGAAGCACCGCGAGGTGGCTTGTGCCGGTCCTGCAAGCCAGCAGCAAGGAGGGAAAGCCCGTGAGTTTGCTGCAGACCCAAAGCATGGGATTTGCTTCGCTTCTAACTCCTCTGGCATGTGGGAGAGAAGTGCCACCAGTCACCCGGCCTGCCCCTGGTAGGAGGTGGCCCAGATGACACTTTCTCTGGTAGACCTTGTCGTGGTTTAGCCCCAGCCAGCAGCTGAGCACCATGCGGCCGCTCGCTCACTCCTTCCTCCCGGTGGGATGGGGAGGAGAATTGGAAGAAAAAGTAAAACTCGTGGGTGGGGACAAGGACGGTTTAATCATCGGTAGTAACGTTCCAAGCAGCTCATGCCGTGGGCACTCCACTGCTAAGTCTCGCGTGGAGGAGCAGGCAGGATGAGCGAGTTGCAGTTCGGTTGGGTTAGGTTTACCGTGAAATCAGACCCTGAGGAGGAGTTTGGGTTGGGGTTTGGAGTACCTCTCCCTGTTGCTTGCAGAGGAGGAGTTGACCAGTTTAGAGTTGGGGCTGCGCTTTCAGAAGACCGACCCTGGTGTGCTTCCGAGCTTTGGAGTTGCATCTGTGTTATCTGTGGTCCACAGAAGCGCGCAAGAGAACAGCTGATTTCACCGCAGCTCCTGACATCCAGATGTTATCAATATGGCACACGGGGACTAACCTTAGGTAGTTGCTGGGCGTAAAGCACTTTTATACATCGTAGCATTGGTTTTACATACGTATTTCTGTGCGTTGTGTAATATGCTGTGTTGCTCACAACATATTCGCAACCCGACATCCATGACGCAAAAGCGTGAGGTATATTCAGAGCTACCACTAAAAAGGTAAACTAAAGAGCTATCAAAAACCTGAGAGCTTGGACATGAAGCAGCTGGAAGAGCCCGGGAATCGGGAGCAGGCAGTCGGCTGGGATCCGCGGCAGTTGCTGGGAAGGCGGTGGGAGAGCAGGAGGGCAGCTCCATGCTCCCGGCCCTGTTCCCCAGGTGGTACTGGAGCGCGCAGCATCCGTGCTCGGTGCTGTTATTAAAAAGCCACAAAGCCCAGCTCAGCTTGCCAGCCTTCTCCCGAAAGGGATCTCATTTGAAGGGCAAGCTTCACATACCGATTTGCTTTCCGGAGGCAGCCCCGGTGGAGTCACCGGGTTGGCGCTTGCGTCTCCCGCATCCTCGTGGCGTGGCATCGCCTGCGTGGCATCGCCTGCATGCTCCGGCGGGCTCTGCCCTGTCCCTGCTTGGGCTTCAGGCCCTTTGGGGAGTCTCTGTGCATCATCCACCAGCTCCAGCTCCCCCAAGACTCTGCGCTGACCTGGCCGTAGCTTCAGGCACATCCACCCCCCCTCCGCGCTCCGAGCCCACCTCCCCAGCCCTCTCCGTAGGCAGCCGAGCTTTGCCGACAAGGCGACGTGAAATTCTGATCCGCTGGTTCATTTTGTAACCTGTTTTCATCATTATCTCTTTTCCTAATCACACATCTCTCGTAGGATATCACGAGTGTAAGTATGCTGCTTGCTTGGGCTTTTACCCTCACCTTGCAGTGACTTTATTGTTTGATTTAAATGGAGCACTAAATGATCTAAATGCAAGCTGTCTTTGAAACGGTTCCCTCCGGTAACTTTATCGTCTCAAATGCACTAATTAGAGCTAAAAGAGGAGCTTTTACTCTGTTGCTTTTTTTTTCTTATAGATTAATTTAAACAAAGCTTGGCTCTATTGAAGGTGGTGTTTGTTGACAGGGCTGGGGACAGCGCTGAGCTCTCTCTTTCCCCTCCTCTTACTTCTAATTCTTGCGCTAATGCACAGGGACCACGTTACAAAACTGGGCTCGGTTGTCCCAGGGCTGTGCAGACACATGCTTAAAGAAGTAGGAGTGTCCGTCCTCCAAAGAGCTGCTCAGCTGCTTGAAAGCATTGCCTCCCTCTTTCAAACCTGATATTCTTGGTCTGGATGCACCAGTAGATCAGGGACCGGGTGCTTCCTGTAGCCAAATGCTGGAAAAGAAGCAGCCTGGCGTTTCTGAACGCCTTTGACACCGACCACGTTGTGTTGGCTTGGTGTCTGTCTGCAGGGCTCCGATGGCAGGACCGGAGCCGCCGTGGTCTCCTCGAGCAGGTCTGCAAGCTCAGCCTCTCCCAAGGATGCAGCCGATCCCGACACTGCCTGGTCCCTGGCACAGCACCCAAATTCTGCAGGGTTTCATGTCCTGTAGGCATCTTAATTCATTAATAATACTTAATAGCTTAGTGCCTCTACCTTCACGTGATGTCTGAAGGTACCGGCAGCTCCCACCCCCCGCAGACACTCGTCCCCAGTTTAACAGACCCACCTACCCGGGTTTGGTGTGGGATCAGTGCTCTGACTGCTTTTTCATCCCAAGCCAGTAGCTTTACCCATGCAACTCCTTTCTAATCATTCAAACACCTGCAAAGGTTTTCTTGTATGCAACGTGCGCTACTTCAAAAACATTTCATGGACCTGACCACGTCCCACGGGATCAGAGACGGCTCCGAGGATGCCCAGGATGAGAGGGCAGTTGGGGCAGAGGATGCTCTGCTGTAAATTCCCCGTGCGTTACCTGGGGGTAACTGCGGCAGGCAGCGATGGAGAGGGATGGGTGCAGCTCTGGGTGGAGGTTCCTGAAGGTACAGGTTTGCTGGCAGTCCCCCCCTAGCCTGTGAAATAGAAACAGAGCTCTCAGCCCTCCTGGTAAAGCGCTTTGAGACCCGCTGGAGCCGTACAGCACTGCCGGAGGAATGGGTGTCCCACGGGAAGGTGGTTATTTCCAAAATTCAGGATACTGAGACCTCTAACCTGTGTGACTGGAAAACCCCGCTTTCCGTCGGTGCGATCGCTCCCTGGTTCTTGCGGCGGAGCAGCTGGCAACCCGCTTTGGTTACAAAAAATAGAGAAAGAAAAAAAATAATGCTTATTTTGCTGAATAAAAGTGCTCCAAGCTATCTTGTTACTGTTGGGAAAGCAGCTCGGTTGTAATCCTGTGTCTTTGGGCACTTATAACTTTAGCAAATTAGCCTTTGGGATAAAGTTGTTATCCTTGTTTCCAGTTCCAAGCTGGATGTTTTTGGGAACATTTCAGATTCCCTTTGGCTCTGTTTAGGAAGATTGAAGCATGAAAAACCTTAGATTTTTTTTTTTAATCGGTTAAATGAGTTTCAAGAGATTTGATTTGTGCTCGGTTAACTCAACCCCCCCCCGCTTTGATAAAGTGCCAACTTCCCAGGGACAAGCAGCGCTGCGTCCCAGTCACTTTAATGCTTCATTTAGGTCCCCAAAACTGAAAACACAGGCTTGTGTGACTCATCCAAAGCCATCTGCCTCTGCCAGATCTGATTTACCGAGAAAATAATTTACAAATTGTGGTATTACAAAAGAGCGGTTGCCGGCTGAGAACCAGCAGGTTGGATGTTGGGAGCCTGGTACCTTCAGGAGCTGTTGAAGGGTTGACCCTTGTGGGGTGGTTTCTCTTCCCAGCACATGCCCTGCCTGCGTAAAGCTCACGCTTGGAGCGTGCAATAAGACCTGATACCCCCCCCCACCCCAAAATACGTCTCCGCAAATGCAAGCGTGCATGAACCCCTGGCTTTGCATGGAGGAGAGAGATGGAGCTGCACCAGCTTCGCCTTCAGGTCCCACCCCACCACCCGCTCTTCTTGTCTCTGGCTTTTTGGGGAAGTCGTGGAGATCAGTACGCTGCTTCGTGTGTTAAATGTAAATTTTTGTTAAAAATACAAATCTCAGGAAGATTTTTAAATTGAGGAAACCAGTGCTGGATTCCTTCCTTTAATATAAATTATATTATATAATATTGTATAATATTTCAAGCTTACAACTCCAAACCTTTCTGGCTGCCACAAAAGCTGCATCTCTTGGCCGCATGCAATGCACCATTTCAAATCAGAAGCCTTAGTGCTGTGGATTCGATGTTAATTTTTGAATTTCCCCCTAATATTACAGTCTCGTCATTTACCACTTCAGAAGGTGACGTGGGGACGTAGCGAAAACTCTTTGGAAGGGGCGAACGAGGAGCTTCAGGGTTTTGTGCATTTTGGCATTAGAGATAGACCCTTTGGTGACATCGATTGCTGTTTGCGGGGTTTAAAGCAAAAATGCAAACTGCGTAAAGCCTGCACATGGCTTGGTACGCCCACCTTTGCACAAATACGGGATAAAAACGGGGGTAGAGCCTTTAGATGCAGTCATCTCTCGCTGTCAGAGCCTGAATACGGGCGCTTTACATGCAGTTCCTTCGTTGAGCAGCGATACCTGTGCCATAACCTGTTTCTGCTCTGCGCAGGATGAGAGACACGAGCAGAAAAAACAACGTTTTTGCCCAGTTTCGGAAAAACGAGAGGGACAAGCAGAAGCTGATAGACACCGTGGCCAAGCAGCTCCGCAGCCTGATCAACAGCCATCACTCGTGAGGGACTCGGGGACCTCCTGCCCGCGCCGGTCCCTGCACCGCAGCCTTCCACATGCCTGGACTTGGGATTCTTGTTCAAAGAGAATATATGTATTTTTTTATTCACCTGTATAGTATTCATGAAACCTACCCTGATGACAAAATGTTCCTTGTTAAACAATCCCGGGGAAAATAGGTGGCACTGCTTGTAAGGTGGTGTCAGGAGTCTCCTATTATAAACTCCGATTTTCAGGGGTTTATAAAGTGACGGTAAATCCTGAAGCCTGAGAGAGAAGTTCACACCCAGACTATTTTCTTTTTTTTTTTTTTTTTTTTTTTTTAATAAGCCAAATTGAAAGAATCGGTCTGACTTCCTTTTGTTAACTTATTCAGTTGCAGAACGAATTGAAAACAAAAAATATAGGGAGGAGTCGTGGTTTCGGGTTCTTCTCATGGCCTCCGGTAAAAGGAGCAGACGTTTAGAAAGAGGGTCACCCGTTGGCTTGTTTTGCCAGCTTGGGTACTGGATTTAGGTCAGAAAAGAGGCAAACTGTTTTCCCAACTTTTCTCCTCTATTTCGTGGAAGGGCTGATTTCCACCTGAGGCTGCAGATCGCTGGAGCTGCAACCCCTTCCCGCGTGTCTGCCACCCCTCAGCTCCATCTCTAGGACCTGCCGGTGTCTTTGGGACCTGCGCTGAATGTAGAAGGGCTTCAAGAGCTGCCTCGTTAATTAGATTTGGAAAGGGAGAGCCAGAAGGCAACCTGGCAGAGTGTCCTGCGGCGCTGGTCTGGTGCTGGGATGCTGCTGCTGGCCTCCTGCACGGTCGGGTAGCAGGAGAGGAGGGATGCTCACCGGGCTCTCCTGGTGTCCAGGACACTCCGTTCAGGGGTTTTTCCTCTCCTTCCACCTCTCTTCCATGCTGGGGTCCTGTCTTTCCTCCTGATACGGTGCAGTGGGGTAAAGTCCCTCTGCTTCCCGTGAGCTCTGGCTGGCGCCGCGCGAAGAACAGCCCTGCAAACCCACCGCTGCCCACGACGATGAGAAGGAAGCTCCTGGAGGTCCCCGAAGTGGAGGCAGCAGGAGATGCTCCGTAGAGCAGCATCGCTCATCCCTCACCCCGGCTCAGAAGTGCCTACGGACAAAATTCCCCTCTCTGCTCTGGAGGTGCCCAAACGTCCTCCGCTGAAATCCAGACAGCTTTCGGGGAGGACGGTAATGCTACCAACAGGACTTGAACCCCAGGGTTCAGGATACAGAGAGAGGGGACTTTCACCCTTATCTTCTCGTTACCCTTGTGACTCTAATTACTGCAGGTGAAAGCGTAGCCGGCCTGTTCCCCCACCTCCCAAACCCTGATGTTAAAGGGAATTAAAATCTTCCTGGTGGGTGTTACGGCCCTGACGGTGCTGCTGCAGCACGGGCACGAGCCGTGCCCATTTCCTGCCCTCGTTGGCAGGCGGTGGGTGCTCTCAGCCCTCAGAGCGCTTCTGGAAGCGGAGGGGTGCTCTGCTTCCTTCTCCTTCCCCTCCCTCGGCGCGGGATCCCGAAGCTACGCAGGGCCGGGACTGGTTCGAACGTCACCGCGTGGCGCTTGCAGCAGGGCAGCAGCACGGTTTTGGCGCGTTCAGTCCCTTTGCTCTCTGGCCGCACGCACTTTTCGCTCTGTGTTTCTCGCCTGGGGAGCTCTTCTGACACTCGAGCTCTGGATGCGTGAAGGGGATGGTGCTTTATCTTCCCTCCTTGTTCCTCAGCAATACTTTTTTTAATTATTTTATTTTTGATAAGGGTACGTGTTAATTAACCCTGACAGTAAATAGGCCCGTTGTCAGCAGCGACCTTCTGGGGCTGTTCTGTCCCAGCAGTCTCCAGCCACGAGGACCAGTGGATTATTTTCATTAATAGGAGGGAAAAGCCAAACTTGGCTTTACGGTTCCTTGGTTTTGGCTGGGGGGATCAGAAGTTACTTTCTTCTTAACGCCTCGTTGAAGTACATGTAAGAAGGATAGAGGAAAAAAGGAGCAGCTGAATGAAAGTTGGTTTTAGCGTGCCCAGAAAGGGATCATCATCGCAGATACATCTACATGCGACCCAGCAAAGGCTTGCAGAGGGAAAAGTGAAAATGAACTCGGTCCACTCCCCACTGGCAATTTTTTTCCTGCTCTCCAAAATGCTGGACCTGAGCGTGAACCAGCCTGGGGGCTTCGCCACGGCCCCCGTGAGCCCCAGGGGATCCACAGCTCGATCTTGGCATCCCAAATCCTGCACAACCAAGAAGGAAAAACTGCCCATCTTGCTGGACTCTGATAGGAAACTCTTCCTCACTGAATTGCTGGGGAAAGGAAGCAGACCCATCCTTATGGTCCTGGCAGCGATGGGAGAGCCCTCAGCCCTCCACCCACGAGCCGCAGGACCACGGGGAACTTTATTCCTCCTCCTCCTCATCCCTCGGCAGTGCCGCCCTGGCAGAGACGTGGGGACAAGAGTGTGGAAGGGGTTGGCAAAAGCAAGCGGGATCGGCTGGTTCAAGCATCAGACCCGAGCTCCTACCCAGAGGATGGAGATCGAAAGAAAAACCGCAGCTACTTGGTGGTGGCAGTAACAGGGGAAGCTTCAATCCACAGGGCATTGCAGTTAAGGACCAGTGAACAGTAACAAGCACTTTAAAATCCTTCGGAATCAAGCTGCTACAGATGCTGGCAACGGCGTCACTGAGCATCGGCAAGCATGACAAATAAGGCACTCTGGCATTTCCAGTTTTTATTAGGGGGAGGATAGACTGTCAAACACAATTTTTAATCGCTTTTGTCAGCCGCTGGCTTTGCTGCCGGGCGAGGCGGTGCTTTGCAGCCAGGATGATTTTTCTCTCCTGCGTGCTAGGTGCGGCATGAAGGGAGGAGGAGCAGGCACTGCCGGGCAGCATCGCCTCCGGTCCCCGAGACACGGGGAAGGGGCTTTGTGCTGCCGACAGTGCGAGCAGAAAAAAGCATCCAGCTCCTGCCACCACCTTGAAACTCCATTTTTTTCCCCCAAGGGGCGACCCCTATATTGCATTGCACAAGGGGTGCCCACGTAAAAACCCCAAGGCAGCTGGGTCTTGGGGCAAGACCTTGTTTCAGAAGCTCCAGCCAGCTCCCAGCCTTCCCCATCCCACATCTGGGCTCTTTTTCCCATCTCCACTGAGCTTTAGTTAAAAGAGGAGCGGCACGACGCTGCCGTGCCTGCCCGGGATGGATTTCCTTGCTCCTTTAAGCTCTGCTCAGAGAGGCCGGGACTGAAATCCCGCAAACTGGCTTCTGGCGCTCAGGACTTGCTGCTGGGAAAGTCAAGCTCGGCCAAGGGAGAGATTCAGCGAGTTTCTGATTTCGGGAGGTCAAGCGCCTAACCGCAAGTCACAGAACGGGATGAAAAATAGCATTTTGGTGCTCTGGTCCTAATTAACTTTTTGTTCCAAGAGATGCAGTTCCATCCCTTCAAAATAAAATTAATCTTTTAAACAGATTGCTTAAAAGCCCTGGAAGGCATTTAAAATCCCCTCTAAATCTCTTACTAATGATTGGTATCCTCCGATACGGATGGTATTGCTTATGAGGGAAAGGCTGTTGCTATAAATTTATAAGGGGGGTGGGAAACAGGGACAGAACTCTGCTGTAATCAAGATTTGCAACCCCCAAAACCAATAATGCTGTCATTAACACCTCCGTGTACATACAGTGAACCTTCCTTAGTTCGTTTTTTTTTTAGGCAGTGGCTGTAGAAAAGACTGGGTTATCCCCCCCACTCCTCCCACCCAGCAAACATTTCAGCACCAGTGGGGAGAAAAAAAAAAAAATTAACAAAAAGGACAAGTTTGGCTTCCTGAGAAGCATCTGCTGATGTTATCTTCTTTATAATCTCCGGGGGTTGTGCAGGCAGCCCAGGGGTTGGGAATAATTTTATGTAAGGTCTCTAATGCGCTAACTTGCAGCCCAGAGCGTAGCTGTGCATTAGGGGGGTGGTCTCCGTTAGACATCAGCGGGTGTGCGAGAGAGAGGAGGAGATTTTTCTGGTGGTTTTTTTATTCCTGGGGCTGGGGTTCAAGTCAGATGCTCTTACTAATTTTGCACTTTGTTCTACATCCAACCCCAACTCCAGGCTCTGATGGGGGGTGTGGGGGAGAAGCTGGCTGGTGCTTTGTTCGAGGGGCTGGTTTGGGTTTGTTTTCTTAAAAATTGGCTGATTTTGTGCTGCTGTGAAAATGGATGTTTGGGCAGAAGGCGTGGGCGTTCGCATGCTGGCCCCAAACTGTTTGGAAGATGCTGGGAGGCAGCGTGGAAAGTGGGGGCTGAGATGGAGCCGGGACCGCTCCGATGGCATCGGCTGCTGTCGGCACATCCCGCACTGATGCTGTTTTTAGGGTAAAATCCTTCCCCCCCCGAGGCAGCGACGATGGGAAGTGGCAGGTGAGGGAGGTTTGTGGTAGGTGTCCCTCCAGCATCCCTTCAACCCTGGGCGGAGACGTCTTTGCCCTCGGTTGTTTCCTACCTCTCCGCCACATCTCCGCTTGGCTTTTCCTTTTAATTCTGGGCTGGGTTTGGTGAGGTTTTTTGAGCATCACGTGGTTTGGAGCATCCTCTAATGCCCTGGCTCGATCCCATCCCCAGATGCTGCGGGGATGCGGGGGGTCTCTGCACCCCATTTCCTATGGGTGCCCAGAAACCCCATGTGTCCGTCCCCCCCTCCCAGCGCGACTCCGGTGTTTATCACACTGCTGGGGAGCTCGAAGGGAATCCGGCTCACAAATAAATCTCATCGCAAATGACTTCAAGATGAGCCCGTCTCTGCTGTTAACTGGGAAAGTTGTGCGTTTGAGGGAAGCGACCCAAATACACGATGTTCTGGGCGGGATTCACCCCAAAAACGGCGGCTGGAGTGGGGGGGCTCAGGCTGGGACCTGGGGACGGGTTGATGTGCTTCATCGCTAAAGCTGCTGCTGCTGCTCTGGTCTCAAGCTCCTCTCCTGGCCCCGGGGCCGCGCTGGGTCCTCGGGGCCGGGCTGGGGGACCTTTGGCCAGAGGCACCATCCATCCCACCTGCAGCTCCTCCGGCTCGGGGGGCAGCACCCCAAAACCTCCGCGGGCAGCTCGGGGTCAAAGCTTCCGCAATCCAGTCTGCACGGAGTCGCTTTCTGCCTTGGCTCATCCCTCTGATTTTATTTTGACATGAAAACGCACCCACGGCCCCAGCCCCATCCCTCCCTGGCCACCGGCTGCTTGTGTTGCCTTTTCTCTTTTTTTTTTTTTTTCTGTTGGGGGGGAAGGACGTGATTTTGTAAACTAATGTGATGAAAACAGCTTTTTTTGCACAAGTCGTTGCACAATAAGGGGAAAATTTAGTAAATTAGGTTTAACTTTAAAGGGAACTTCTTTTTTTTTCCTTAAAACTCACTAGCAGAGCTACTGATTAAAAGAAAAAAAAAAGAGATGGACTGATTAAAAAATGGACTGCATGGTTTACAGGTTAAATTGCGTTAGAAATTAGCATGTTGATTTCGACTGTACATTTATCCTATTGTAACTTCTATTAAACAATACCGCATATAACTGTTTAAATAAGCGCCTGTGGCTGTGTGCATCGCTGCGAAGGCGCTGCCTTTGCCTTCGCCTCCCCAGAAAGATAATCCTAAATCCCATAAAAGACAAAATTCAACATCCCTTTTGTACAAGCGGCAAAAGTTTCCTACTGAAACACCCGGATTGACTTCTTGTCCCACGGGGAAACGACCCCTTAATGAGCACTGGCTCCTGCGCCCCGTGTTGCGTTGCCACGCCGTGAGCTAAAGCTGACTTTTGCCTAATTTGGTGGCTATTTTAATTGGTTTCTGCCATAAACAAGCATGATTAAACCCAAGCCTGGGTTTGAAGAAGTCGCCGCCTTGCTCTCATTGATTACATCTAGGTTTGCAGATGGGGAAAGTAATCCTGAGCAGCAATTAGGGCTCTGGAGGGCAGAGCAGAGATGATAGGCAGAGAGGGGGTAGCGTTGGCTTTCTATGAGAAATCTTTTTGCCCGCTCACATTGCATATTTTCTTTCATGGTATTTATCATCCTTTGCAATTTGATGATTATATTAGCGTCGGGGTTTGGGGGTTTTTTTCTGGCCCTAACTGCGTTAGGATATTAGATTCCCCAAATACCTCCCAGCCCTGGCACTGAACGTGCAGTAGACTTTGGTTTCTGTAAGATGTTTGACTTGGTACCACACGACACGTTGATTAGGAAATTAAAATGATATAAAATCAACATGACACATGCTAATTAAAAACTGGCTAACTGGGATACCTCAACGTGTAATCATAAACAGAGGCGCAGAACTGGGGCATCTCCGTGGGGCCGGGCGATGCTGAACACGCCAGGCTGGGGGGGGATTTGGGGGTCCTGCCCCCCCTGGTAGGGGCGATGGGGATGTTTGGTGGGAGAGCTCAGGCGGATGATGGGGTTCGGTGTGTAGGAGCGAAGGACTTAGGGCATGTTCATGGGCTGGGGGACTCCCTCCTGGAAAGCAGCAGCTGTGTAAAAGGATCCTGGATGGATTGTATTCCATGAATTCCTCTAAACCCCTTTTTTAAGCCATTTATCCCTTTTGGTTTCCATCCTGTCCTGGGGCAGGGAGTCTCGCGTGTTAATTCGGTGCAGTGGGGAGGAAAAGTGCTCCCCAGTGCTTGTTTCTAACTAAACCTCTGCCAGGGACGTTTGCACTTGCGCACGGGACGGAAGAGGATAAAAGGAGGATGGGAACCTCCCAAATTTAATCTGTCCACCTCAGAATATTCTTAGGTGTGATCTGGTAATGGCGATCATGATCAAAAGGGAAAATGCCATCTCCTCTGACAGCAGGTCCAGGTGGGACCCCAAAAATTCACGAAGCTCCCGCAAGCCGGGCCAGCCCACCCTGGGCCCCAGCAGCACGGATCAGCCTGACGTCTGCTCCCACGGGGCAGCTCCGTGCAAAGTGCCTGGGTTAAGGGCTTTAACGTCAGCCCCTGTCCCCGTGGCTGGTGTGTTTGGAGTGCTGAGCCGTGCTAAGAGCCGACGGGATGCTCCAGGCTCAGGACCCTCCTACAGGGGATGAGCAGCCCCGGGCGGGAGAGACGGAGATGTTTTGCAGCATCTGCAGGGCTGAGATGTGGTCCAGCACCACGGGGCTCCGGCGGGAGACAGTAGGCAGAGATCTCCTCGGACCATCCCGGCCGGCGGATCAGCGAGCTGCAGCCGCAGGTACGTTTTGGGCACGGATGCGGGACGCTGCAATGCGCAGCGATGCTACAGCAAAGACTGGGTGCTGCAGTGTGGCAGGGCTCTGCCTGCACCTGAATCAGTGCACAAAGCAGGATCAAACCTCACGGTGTCTCTGTGTCACCAAGCATTTCACCCTGGGCGTCCTCAGGGCTTCTTGTGACCCCCCCCAGCCCATGCGAGAGCAGCAAGCCTGTTGTCCCAGTCCCGGGGACATGCTGCAAGCCCAGCGTTGGAGGATGGTGCCAGGTGTAGCCCCATGCATCCAAGGAGCAGTCCCTGGAGCAAACTTTCACCAGGAACATGCCCAGGCATCTCTGGAGAAGAGCAAGTTGGGACGGTGCAGCCGAGGGGCGAGCTGTGGCCCCACACCTCCGCTCGCACCCTGGCCTGATGCCGTGTCGCTGGGCAGATACGGGGAGCATGCCCTGAGCCCTTGGGTTGCTCCTTTTGGCTGTCCATGCCTTGCTTTTCTCATTTTTAAAATAAGAGTTTCTCATTTTGACATCTTCTGTGGGGTGCTGAGTTCCTGCGCTGGGATTTAACATCTCCATGCAGTGGCTCGCCACCTTGCGTTTCCCACACGGATGGGATGGAGGCCAAGGGGCAAGTCTAGCTCTGTTATTGCCATCAGTTTAGCTTTGTGGAGTCTGCAGGACACCACAAGGAAGAAGCTCCAGCACAGCCTTAACATGCTTGGACCTAGAGATGCTCCTGCCCTCTCCAGTGGGACAGGACCTCTGGAGGTCTCTAGGCCAGTCTCCTGCTAACACTAGACCAGGATGGCTGTAGTTTTATGTGACCAAGTCTTGAAAAACCTCCAAGGATGAATATCCCCCACCTCTCTGGTGGCCTGTCCCTGGGCTGCACCACCCTCCCAGTGAAGACTTTCTTAATGTCCAACCTGAACACAGCTCCCAGAGCTGATTTTCTGTGCTCACCAGGAGAGTAACTGGGCTTATGTTCAATCTGGTTGTCATTGTCACCACTAGGTCTGGCCCAACAGAGCTGATACTCAGTCACTCATTTCCCACCCTGTGACTGCTTTCTAGGCAGGCGTCACGCAGACTGTCATACCAGGGGTGATGAAGATGCAGACTGATGACTGTCCTGTACATGGGACATGACAAGATAACAAACCCACAGCTTGTTGCAGGCATCTTCCAGCCCCAAGCCATTACTCGGTCCCATGGCAGCACCACTCCTGGGACTGCTGAACCTGGCTCCCCTGAGGAGGAAAATCCCATGGGTTGGAGACAGGCTCATCTGACAACTTCTCTTTCCTGCAACCTCAGCCAATCTCATCAAGGAAGGAGGTTAAGAGGTAAATCAAGGTGAAGGCAAGAAGGGACAGAGACAGGAGGAAATAAATGCTCAGGAATATCTGCTGAAAAGTATTTGTCTCACCTGCCTCGAAGAAAATAAGGAGGAAAAAAACCTCCCTGCTTGTGGTTGCTTGTGGGTTTGGGATTCAGCTCTTTGGAAAACAGCTACAGCAAATGCAGCAAGAAGGAAAACCTTGGTGGGTGATCGCTGAACTGAGTCAGGGTGGTGGCTGCAGGCAGGAGCCTGCAAGGGAGACAAAACCTTCCCAACCAACTCCAAAATCAGTTGAGAACCAGATAATGATGGCCCAGACATCCCCTTCTCCTCATCGGTTCCAAAGGTTGGCTAGGTCAGATGTAGGTCCCTGCACACAGGCTGGGGAACAGTGCCCATAACACCTGGTCTCACATCAGACCTCAAAGCCTCTGTCTGTTTCTCAGAGGTGTTGGGCTGATCTCATTAGGTCCTGTGGTGGTACACTGGTATCAGTCGTGTTTAAATCCTCCCTTTGAACGAGTGAGGATTTTGTTCCCAGGCACCTATTTGGAAGCCTTTCCAGCATATCACTTCTCAGATGCTTAAAAGTTTCTGTCCCACGTCCTGCCAGTGTTTATCTGAGACCGGTTTGCACTTGCTTGCCCTTGTGTCAGCTCTTATTCGTCAACTATATTAGCTCTTTCACCTCCTTGGTGTTGTCTCTCTTGATATGTGTGGAGAGAGAAATCACCCTGTCTTCTCAGCTGGGGTTTTGTCTGCCTGGGAAAGCCCAGGGGCTTTAGGGTCCCTGTCCCTCTCCATTTTCTGGTTGCCATTTCCCATACACGTTCCTGTCTCTCTTTCAACATGGTGGACCAGAAAGGTGTGAGCTGCAAGGAGCTGCCAGGACTGACACATACACGGGCATTAGTGCTTCACTGTCTCAACTGGAAATGTCTCACCAGATACTAAACGTCATCTTTCAGTGCTATGACAGAATTGCTTTGTGGTAGGCAGTGACCATCGCATCCAGGTCTTTCTTCTTGTTGGCCATTTTCAGGTGAAGGGCTCTTCGCTTGGTGCATGACCCTGCACTTTTCTCTAATGACCCTCATCCTCTTGCCTTCACTCTGCTCATCAGGGTTGTTCAGTTCTTCTCAGTTGACATCACCATGATCCTTGTTGGTGGTGATGTTGTTGCAGTGTGGAGGGTTTGCCAGATTTCTTCTGCCATGGGTCAAAAACAGTTCTGGCAGGATGGGGAAGATTGTGTGAAATGGATGTGAGAATATGACCATCTTCAATGAACTTCTTCCCACCTCTGAGAGCAAGGAACGAGTGTGCAGATGGACACTGGACCAGAAGGACCACCAAAGTTTGCAGGACTGAAGAGTTTAAAGGAAAAGTGGAGGAAGAAAGCTGATAGAGACAGCTGTCATCACATGCCTGGAGAGCACAGGTGAAGGAGGTTGTTAGAGCAGATAAACGAATATGAGAAGGGAGCGGAACAGATAACCCAGAGATAGCACGACCTGCGATAAGGATGGGTGAGGGAGATGAAGCAGCTAGGGAAGGGATTGTACCTCCCCTGGCAAGAAGACTGGATGATATCCAAGAGGAATGAGCACAGAGCATTACATACGGGGGAAGAAATGTGGGCAGGGAGACACAGGAGGTGGAGCAACCGGATTTGGGATGTGAAATTGGGTCATGCAGGGAGGAACACAACAGAGCAGACGCAGTGCCAGGAGAGGGCAAGGACGGTCAAGCCAGATGGCAACGAAGGCGAAGGTGGTGGGAGCATCGTGCGGTGATGCTGTGTGATGGGGAAGAAGCAAGATGGGACTGCTTGGGGTAAACGGGACTTCTCTCCCTTCCTCCTTGATGCTTCCTTAGTGTTTTGTCCGTACACACCGCAGTGCATCCGATCCCCAGGTGGGACCGGGCGGCGTTCCTCCTGGTGACAGCCCCTTCATCTTCGCTCTGTGCCGTGATTATGAGGCCCACGTGGCTTCGCGGCACTGCTAATTGCATTCTGTGGGGCAGTAATTGAATGAAGGCTCACGAGAGCCATGGATCAAAGGCAGGCGCCCATCAATATCTGCCTGCCCCAGAATCCGATTAGCGGGGAGAAGGCATAAATCACGGCTGCCCCTCCCTGACCCAGCAATACTTAATGCAGGTACGGCGCCCAGGCCGGTGTCAGGGAAATCTGATTTGCTCACGAAAGGTTAAGCAACACTGCGGATGAAAAATTATTGTGATGCCGTGTCTTCTCGGCAGTCATTCATCTCCGCGCCGCTTGCCGTGGGATGGAGGGGCTGCCCGAGCAGGCTTTGGGAGATGATTACTCAACGTCGCCGAGACGTGTGAAGTGTTAAAGACCCCCCGGCGGGGCACGGGGCAGCCGTTTGTATTCATTAGCCGGCCCGCTGCAGATGTCGGCTCACTCTTTGAGGGGGCGCGGAGACACACGCTTGCTGCCTGGGTCCTCACTTATGTCCTCGGTGAAGTGGCAGGACCTGATTTCTTCTCCCTTGGTGGCCCCGGGCACTTGTTGCAGGGGACTGCCATCTGAGGAAGGCCATCCTGTTTCTCCTCCATCCACAGTCCTGGTAACAAACCATCCCAGCGGGGCCAGGCAGCTGCTGCTGCAGGGAGCAGGTCGTGTGGAGACCTGGGAAGAACCTGAACTTCAGTCTTCCTTTTTCACTACTGTCCCCTTTTTTAGGGGACAATATTATTTTATTGGTCCTGGGGACCAAGCTGCGATGGCCCCCAGGACCATGCAGAGTATAGGGGATGCTCTACAGCCCCATCCCACCACCATCATTTGCAGCTCGGGTGATGTTTCTTCACCATGAGGTGCAAAAGCCCTGGCTGAAGGCAGCACTTGGCTCTTCTCCTCCCCAAACCTTTGGCACTGAGCTTTCACTCTGCACTACCAGCCTTTTAACAAGCCAAAGCCACGGGTTTTCCAGGGCAAAGCCTGGTGGGTGACTGGATCTCTAGGTATGTTTCTGTTCCCATCCATCCAAGAAAGGATGGGCAACAGCCCCTAGGCTGTCATGTTTGGACAGGTCTTCCCTGCCTTATGCTTTTCCACTTCTCCACAGCATCCTGATTCAGATTAGAAGAAACCCACAGAAGAAGGGAAGAGTGTCCTTCAGGTGAATATTGTTAATATTGCCCACGCTGAGGGATGGACCCTCTGCAAGGCCAGCTGGCAGTGGCTGCAGCAGTGGGTCCTCCTCCCTCACTACTCCCAGCCTCACCTGAAGCTGCAGCTTGTCCTGCTCCCTGCAGCACAGCTTTGGGTCTTTCTGAGACAGTGAGGTTTGCTTTGCAAGGGAGAGATCACTGGGAACCTAATATTTATTGTCCAAATTTGCTTTTGGTGGATATTAGCCATGTACCAATGGGCTATAAAGAGGAAGATCCTGGCTGATATTCCCCCGGGGTTGAGATATGAGTGTAACTTTATCTCAGCTGGGTCCTTTCCTGACCTCAACTGCCCTCAGCTCCACTGGCTCATGAGAAAGCAGAAAGCTATGTGAAGAGCCTGAAGCAGCTGCTGGCTGCAGGGTGCCCCTGGGCTGGCTTCTGTTGAAACCATGGCTATTGGAGGTGGAAATCCCTAGTTTATCTGTTGAGCACCTGCTTCTGGCCTCAGCAGTGCAGCTTGTGCTGTGAACCCCCTCCAGCTCCTCTTTCTAGGTACAGATTGGGATGTGTCCACTTATATCCATCTGCTTGGAGGCTGAGGGCAGGATATAAGGTAGCCTGCAGTCACTGCAGTCAGAAAAATGTGGGTTTGCCTCAGACCGTTGACAGGAGGTGGAACAGAACATGGTGCAACAGCCTGAGGCCCTGAGGTAAGCACTCACTGCGTGTCTGTGATAGTCAACCCTGTCCTCCTCCCCGTCCCATCATGGTCTGTTGTGTCCCACTGGGAGATATGCCACTCCAAGCAATCTTCCTTCCTCGCTACAGAAAGGTAATTGCTTAAGAGATGCAAAACTTGGCTGGGGAATTCATGTCCTTGGTGGGACTGGTTGGGAGTCTCGTTGCTTGATGGGGCTGGCAAGATGAGCAAAGCATCTTTGTGCCTGGCATATGGGGTCAGATCCCTTTGGATGCTTCATGGCTAAAGTGGCTGAGAATATTTTGTTCACCTCAAAGTGGGTGGTGGAAGGAGCGATCTCAACAGCGTTTGCAGGTAGGAGGTTGCAATAGCACAGCTGGGCTTCAGGTTGCACATGCTGTCAGAAGCATGAGGGTTTTTCCAGGTCAGCCAGGGGTGACACAGACCCATGACCTGTATTTTGTTACTAAGGACCTGGTCAAAAGTTCCCCAGAGCTGTGGTGCAGCGTGGAGCAAGCCCTTCATGTGCAGAAGTGATGTGAGCTGCATTGGCCAGGATGCCCTTCGTTCTCTGCAGGAACCACCAGCTTCCCAGGAAGCGATGGCTCCAGTGCTGCAGAGCTGCAGCGAGGTTTGACTTCCCACCCTCCTGAGCTGTTTCGTCTCACCAGCGGACCCAGGAGAAATCAAGCAGCTCATCGGCACAGCCACGCACTGTGCAGTAGTTTCTGCTTCGGCCAAAAAAATCACCTTTCTTCTGCATTGCTTGGGAGAAGACAACTGCACTGTCAACTTGGTGGAAGGGATGCAAAGCCAGCTCATCCCCAAGGGCCCAACTAGGCGACGCATAGCCTTCGAGGTCATGTCCTGGACATCTCAAGCACCTAAAGCTTCACTGTGGTGACTTATGCAGGCAGAAAATCCCCATGACCAAGCAGTCCTGGGGATGATCCTGCACATCCAGACCCTAGGAGCGGTGAAGTCACAGCTTTTCTGCCTGGCTCCAGTGTTCCCCAGCTTCAGGAGAGGTTTGTGAGCTTTGTCTGCAGGCAGACCAGCCCAGGGCTCGTGCACGCGTGTGGTGGCATGCAGGGGCAGATAGCATCTCTCTGGGGTTTGACCCCCAAGGCGCTGGAAGGAGCGCATGAGGGTGCTGGCTTCATCGAAAACCCAGCCCGCATATGTCAGGACTGGCCTTCTGGGGTTACCAGGGCAAGATTTCCCCACCACTGACTTCAGCTTAATACCAAACCCTTGGTCCTAACCCAGGAAAACATTTCACACCTGCTCGAATGCTTTCAAGCCTCTGGGACGCTTTCCCGGGGTAGGGCTGCAGCGAGAGCCCTGAGGCTGTGTCTATACCAGCAAATTAAACAGTTCCAGGGTTCAGACACCAATTATCCTCGCTGTTAAATTATTAGCACTCTGCCAGGTAGTTCTCAGGCATGGTTCGGGAGTGTGCGTGGGTCCAGACCCTTCCCAATAGGTGGGTTGGATGTGGCCACCCTGTTTTGGGGAGGTCAATTCAATGGGCAAAGGTTTGTCCCTGCCAGGTGGCCTTGAGGCCGGAGGATGGTCCCAGACGCATCCATCGTGCCGGTGCAGATGTAACCTCTGTGCTTCCTCAGTGCAGACATGGTCAGCCAGGCTCTCATTTGACAAACCTGCAGCTCGAGTCTCTACAGCCTGGATAGTTACCAAACATGCAGCCATGAATACCTAGGTGATGGTAATTAATTATAATTGCAAACATTCATATTAATTTACAGTAGCTTTTTTTTTTTTTGCCAGGATGCTCATTTTTGCTGATTAAGCCATGTCTGCAGCAGCTGTTATTGTCACCAGGAAAGGCCCAGTTCCTGGCAGCAGAGACGAGAAGAAGCCCTCGCCTTTCCACCAGCTGGCGAGACACAGCGGGCTCCTGCCGTGCCTCCCAGCCCTCCTGGGAAAGTCACTTCCCCCCAAAACTGGCACCCAGCATGTACCAACTGGCACTGGAGAAATCTCCGTTGCCATCCAAGGCTGCCCGAGCTGCCTGCTCCTGCTCTCCCCACGCCGTGCACCTTGTAAAAACCTTCGTGCTTCCCTGGAACTTTTGATCTGCCTGTCTGCCGGGGAGGTGGGATGGGCAGGCGAGATTTGCATGCTGGAATTGCGACGAGGAAGTTCCCTGGTGCAGAGGGGGCTGACTTCTCCCTTGGTTTCTGGTTTATTATACTTTTATTTGTTTTTCTAGTGGACAATCTTTTATAATACTTTTCCCCCAAGGACTACTAGAAAGCGGGTAAATGTGACGTGGGACATCCTTAACCCCAGATTCACCCTGACCCTGTTCCTGTATAGATAAGCCGATGACTAAAGTACGTCTTGGACTTTCTGAGACACGCCTAGTTGCTTGGCTCCCTTCTAAATATTTTTTTTACAGCCGCTCTCCCCACCCCGCTGGAGAAATTGCAGCCAAGGAGAGCTGAGTGCATCAACGTCCGGGTAATGCTATGCCCAGGTGGAGCTGGGGAAAACTGATGCTCAGGGAAACCATTTTCCTCATCAAAAAATGATGGAAGAGGGAAGGTGTGAGCTTGGTTCTGCTGGGCATGGTCCAAGCACTCAGTCTCCCTCTCCGGCTTGGTGCCACTGAGACCTCTGAGCCCAAATTTGTGGGCTACAGTGCTGGAAGGCCGCAGACTGGTTGGAGACAGTCTGGAGTTGGGCTGCAAAAGAGACCAGAGGACTGGAAATCATGGCCAAGGAAGGAAGATCAAATGGCTTGCAGTTGTTTAGTTTAGGAAAACTTTATAAGAGCCGACAAATACGTACCAGGCTTCTGCAAAGAGGAAGGGAATGAAGTGTTCTCCTTGTTCACCAGGAATGGGACAAGAGGTAATTGGCTTAAATTACATCCAGAAAGTAATGGATGTTAGGAGGAACGCTCTTCTATGGTGAGGACAGGCATTTGTGTTGGGGGCTGTGGCGAGGCAGTGTCTCCATCCGTGGAGGTTTGAGAAGAGGGAGGACCAACGTGTGTTGGGAGAAGTTTGTGCCAGAGCAGGTGCTGCATGGGGACCCCTGCACGGATCTGGGGTGAGCGATGGGCTGGATGCGACACCATGCCACACCACGCCAGAAAAAATGCATCGGGAGAGATTTTGAATCGTGCTCAGCACTGCGGAGCAGCACGGGGAGGAGGCAGCTGAGGCCCCCCCAGCTTTCAGGGTCTGGAGGTGGTGGGAACTGCCGCCTTGCTGGTAGCAAGGATGTAGGCCGGACTGCCGAAACAATCTGGTAACAGAGGGTTTAAACACTGCGTTCAGGGTTTTCTTTCTTGTTTGTTCAAACCCAGATCTTTTCAATAATCCTGTGGCTAAGCCAGCTGGGAACAGGGCTTCTCAAAGCAGTTTTACTGCTGCAGACAAAGTAGCATCATCAACTCCTCTTCCCTTGAGTCTCCAACATGCATTTTTCTTTCACAGAAGTAGAAACTAAGCAGTTTACTGCACCACTTCTTATGAAATCTGGGGCTCCCTGAATGAGATTGCCTTTGAGGTCCTTCCAGCCTTATCACAGTGACATAAATGAGGGTTTCACCTGTCCCCAGTAAATGGGTTCCAGCTGGACACTGGGCAGGATTCAGCTCCCGGACTCCCACACCTAAATGTAAAGGTGAAATTCAGTTGCAGACATCTCGGAGGCCAGTGCCAGTTTCAGAGGCCTCCAGTTGTTGTTTGAAGAGGATGCAATTCTCCCAGAGGTGCTGAGCTCTTACCATCGGCTCCATATGGACAACTCAGATCCCCTGAGCACCTCAAACGCCACTTCGTACCTCTGTGTGGGCAACCGAGACTTGCCTTAAAGATCTAGTTGGTGTAGTCAATGCAATGGAGAGCTATCAGCAGACCAGGAGTAGGTTGGCATGAGATGAAGACCTCTATAGACCAGGAAATATCCCAGAAGGTAGAACAAGAAGGAATTTGCTCTTTTCTGCTGCAATGCCCATGACTATGCTCACCCATAAAGCAGCAGGACCTGAGCATGGGATGTGGAGAGCCCTTCCAGATGTTGTGCAGCAGATGGAGGGTCACCACAGAGCACGTTGGTTTTCTGAGCAAGGTTCAACCATGCTGGCATGGAGAAGCACCATGCTTGGGGAGGTTGCCGGGGCTGCCAGCATGAGCAGGGACATGGGGCTGAAGGTCATTCTTGGTCAGATAGCTACTCCCAGCTCTTTATGCAATGCAAATGCCTTGTTCAAACACGCTCCTCCATTGGCAAACAGGAAAAGAAAAGCAACAAAATACTGCAGCTTGGGGCTGGGAGTGGAAAGCTGTTATGGCTTGACAGAATTGAACAGCTCTGAGCTGAGGTGGGAGGGAAGGCAGCAAACAAGAATAAGCCTTCAGTTGCCTTGAGTGGTGGCTAGCATGGAAGTAGCTATGCATCCTTGTGTCTCTGTCCATCATCCCTCCTTCCTTGAAGCACGCATAGTTGCGAAACTCCTTGTTCCTGTGGAAAGAGTGTGGTGTGTCCTCATCTCTCCTGCAGGACTTTGTGAAGCAGAGAGATGCTTGAGCCAGCTCCAATCTCAAGGGCAGATGAGCTGTGAGAGAAAGGAGTTCGTTCATTCTGTCCCATTTCTGAAGCCCTGAGGTGGGGCTTTAGGTAGCAGCAGTATTTTCTGCAAGTATCTTCTGTGAGTAGAGCTGGACACGTTTTCAGGCGTGTGAACCTTTCTGTGGGTCCAGAGTAGAGCACACCTCAAGCTAAGTCCTGGCCAAGGATGACTGAGTGTGACTTAATGATGTCAGTTGGGCAATTAGGCAAAAAAAAGTTGTTGTCAGGCAGAACAGTAGATTAGAAAGAGCAGAGGTGATATGGTTGTTAATCCCATAAAACAGAAAATAGAGGCGATAATTACGTGTGAAGCAGAGAAGCTGCTGTTGGGGAAGCCTGTAAAATGCTGTGAGAGCAATACTGCTCTTCAATCCATCATCTTTACTGCCCAGCAGTCACAAGCTGTATTCTTGGAGTGTTTTTTTCTTTCCAGGGCGTTTTTGCTGGTGGTGAACAAGGCTGAGGTGTGAGTTGGGGTGGTGGGGCAAAGGGACCATGATGTTTCTCATGGTGAGAAGAGCAGGGGCTGGTCCTCAGGTCACCCAGCCATACCCAGGGCTGAAAGGGAAGGGGTCCCCCCTTGCTCCACGCCTTGTGTCAGCTCTCTGCTGGGGCTGATGCCTAGCGTGTGGCTTAGGACTACCCAAGCAAAAGCAAGGGAGAAACAAAATGCTCCCAGAACTGATGAGAATAAATAATACTCAATTCCCTCACTGCTCTTGGGAAGTTGGTGCCCGTGCTATGAGGACCCTGAATCCTGCTTTCTCATCTAAACGTGGGAGAGGGATTCATCTCACCCAACTTTAGATCCCTGGACTCTTTCTAGAGCCAAAGGACAAGAGTCCTTCCCACCTGGGATTCACCTGTCTGATTTTAGGTGGCTAAGTCAGGATGAGATGACTTGTATCACTCCGAGTACAGATGAAGACTGAACAGATATTCTTGGGTGAAATGTCTCTGTTCAACCAGAAGAAACACATGTGATGTGAATCTTAATGTCTTCCCAGTGAATGTCCTTGCTAGACCAGAGAGTATTCCAGTCTCCAGTCACACTTCCCACCCTGGAGTATTGGCCATGTTCCTTTCCCCCATACGTCCTTCTTATTGCTTTCTTTCCTCTTGTTGAAGTGGGGCTACTCCAGGACATGTGGAACTTCCAGGGAGAGATCCATCCCATCCTGACACAGGCACTTCCATGGGAGGACAGATCCTGCCCCTCTGAAATGACAGTCCTGGGAGGAGATGCCTCCATCTCTGAAAGTACCAGGGGACCTCAGAGAGCGAGTCTGGAGCAGATGCCTTGTTTGTCGACAGCTCCATGTAGGTGGGACAAACCATACCCACTGTCAGCAGTGAGTTCCTGATGTGACTTTTCCATTGTAAAGGCATTCCTCCAGCTCATGAAACGTGTCCTGTGGGCTCCCTCTCATTTCAGAGGATGTCTTTTAGACACCAAGAGGATTGCTCTGATAGACATTGGAAGAAAAAGCTTACAAAGGCTTGTAACTTATAATGGATGGAAGAAGAGATTTCTTTTTAGGTATGATATTCTTGCCCTGGACCTCCATCCCCAGGGGTGTTGTGAGAACTTAAACATGGAAACACTGAATGCCTGGCAGCACAAAGCCATGCAAAGTGTTTTAAAAAGTTTAATCTTTTACTATGGCGGTGCAAGCAGGTAGACTGAATTTGACATCTGACATCTCTTAAAGGCCTGGTCCCCCTGGTTATTCTTCAAAGTGTTATTGGACAGTGGACCTTGTTGCCTCTGGAAGCCACCAAGGCTCAAAAATTTATCAAGGGTCAAAGAAGAACTGAGTGTCTTTCAGGGTGATCAGGGAGAGAGGTGGGAGAGCCGGTGGTGCCTTTCAGGAGGGGGTTTCAGAGAGCTGCTGATGGGTTTCAGGAGGGATATGGAACCCAAACCTGAGGTCTCCGTTCACTCCGTAAGTACTTGACTGCCAGTGCTTGGCTCCCAGGAGCATCCTTCACAGGAAGAGGTGGGAGAGCATCCAGTGAGGACTGCGTGACATCCCTGAGCACAGCGGGAGGTGGTTCTGTTCCTCAGCACCCCAGCAAGGTTTGTAGAGGGCTTTGAAGCAAGGTTTGTAGAGGGCTTTGAAGCAAGGGGGTCTTCAGCGTGTCCATGGGAGGAAACCTTGAGCAGGACAGGGAGGGTGAAGTGCCTCTCCCAAAATGATCGCCCTTGTCCAAAGCGGGAGTGGGCCTCCAAACAGCTACTGTGAGTAGGTCATGTGGAGGCTGGTGATGGGGGCTGAGCTTCCAGGCCAGATACCACCCCTTTAAGATATTCAGTCCAGGTATCACCCATTTCATCTTCTGCCTGTCTAATAGGGTTCCCCTCCTCTTTAATCTGCCTCCACTGATGGGTATCTCATGACATTCAGTTGCTTTTTCCTTCACTCTCCCCTTGCTGCCCACTCTTCTCCTGGAGCTCGGCTTCTGCAAAGGAGCAGAGAAAAGGGGAATACCTCCAAAAATCCCATTTTTCCCTTGGCTGAGGGCAGGTGCTGAGTGGGGTCCCACCACCCCGAAATGCTTGCGAGCCGGTGGTGGGGTGTGCGTGTGCGGGCAGGGAAGCCGGGGAAAGGAACAGTAGCTTTTTCTCTTCCCCGGCGACTCCGACGTGGTGATCAGAGGAGCTGGCCAGAGTCCTAATGAAGATAAATGAATATCCCCTCTCCTTCGCTCCTCCGGCTTTTATTGATGGGCTGCGGGGTGAAAGGCGAGAGCCTGAATGTTCATTTAAGCAGACGTCACGAGTTTCTTTGGAGGGGAAGGTGTAAGAAAAACCGCCTTGTGCCTGAAAGTTACTCCAAGATGAGCACGCTCGGCTTTACAAGCCTTTCTCCATTCCTTCCCCATCCATCACTTCCCAGGACCCCTTTGTAAATGCAAATTGCACTTTGATAGAAATAATGCACTGAGCCTCTATTAGTGTTTGTGTAATGGAGAGGGCTATTTTAATGCAATCATTCTTAAAAGAAGCTCCTCTGTGCCTTATTTCAGGCTGTGTATCAAAAACCAATCTGAAAACACGCTCCTCCCCTGCCCTCCGCTCCCTCCCGTCTCTGGCCTTTGCAGGCGCTGGGATACTTTTTATTTTGGGCTCAGGATTCGTGGGGCAGCCTGGGGGTTCGACCGTGTGAATGAGAGCTCAGGCGGACACCCCGTCCGACCTGGTCCCCAGGGTAAGGCTTGGTGTCCCAGCCTGGGACACCTGGACCGTGGGATGGTGATGGTGAACGTAGCGGTGGGACAACCTGCATCCTTCGGAGCTTGCCGTCCGCGGAAGGTCCAGCTGTGATCTTAGGGGCATGAGATGTCTTATCGCCTGGAGCTATTTCTTCCTAGATTCTTGCATGTGGTTTCTAGCAGGAGGGAGCTTGTTCAGTCCCAGCTGTGAACATCTCATAGTGTGATGGAGAGTGTGGATTTGCAGAACAGCCCCTGAGATCCCTGATCTGCACTCAGCCAACTGATGTTCTCACGTCCCAGCCTGATCTCTCCCTCCCAGGGTGTGCAGCAGCAGCTCTGGCACTGAAATCAGTTTAAGCTGCTTTAAAAAAAAAAAAAAGAAAGAAGAAAAAAAAAATTTTAAGCCATTGAGATCGCCCTCCGCACACACACTTTGGGAGGTCAGAAAAAAAAACTGCTTTGAACTGTTTAAAAACAAATCTGAGGCATCATTCATCTTCATTAATGAGATATTTAACCAGTTCCTTTTAATAACTTTTTTGATGCATATGCCAAATGAAAAAACGTATTTTGGTCTCATTTTCTGATTAAAAGACCATTATGCTTCATGCCCCTTCCCACCTTAACCCCTAAATCCTGCTTTCTTCCTGTTATCATCATCACGCTCCCTCGGAGCGGCACAGGGTCCTTCTCACACCCTCCACGTGCGTCACCATGCTTTGTGCCGGCGAGGCTCTGCCCACAGGTCGGGGAAGGCAGGTGACTTTTACCATCTCTCCTGGGTCTTCTGCAGCGCTGCCGTGCAGGATTTAATCTCCTGGAGAGGTTAATCCGGGTGGATCGGTCTGTCTGCCTCCTCCTACCTGTCTGGGTATGAATCGTGTTGGGTGCTGGAGCGGATTTTCTCCCGTTCCTGGAAATCAGAGCCATTCAGTGGCATAAATGTGAAGCCCCCTCCCAAAGGAAAGCTCCAAAGCTTTGGTCCTCCAGCACCTTCCCAGCAGAGATGAAATATTTAGTGCCAGTCAGAAACATCAGAGCGAGCGGCAGTGTGGCTCTTCTGAACTCCAGGGTGGGGACCACCACTTTTTTGGGGGTCTTCGACTCCCAACAAGAAAGATACAGGGAGAGAAAAATCCTTTCATAAATCAGAGAAGCGGCGTGGAGAACAAAGGGAGGAAACATAGAAAGCAGAGGGGGTACTTTCCTGTTTCTCGAAGAGCATTAGAAGAGGAATGGGGAAGACAGCGTCGTTAAAGTGAAATCCCCGACTGGAATGACAAAAGGAAAAGAAATTAAAGCCAGATTTGTTCCCCTGGGCTGAAGGAAGGAGGATCCCTTTTGGTTTGTTCCTTCTTTCTTGTTTCCTTCAAAGACAGGAGATCAATTGCGGGCTTTAATGAGAACCGTCTAGTGCTAGAGGTAGACAATGCAAGACGGAGAAGGATGTCCCAGCGTCCTGGAGATTTTACAGCAGCTTTGAGCATCGGGATCCGTCCCTGTAAGTCGCAGCCCATCTCCGGGCCACGGCGTTGTGCAATGTGAGCATCGCGCGGCGCTGAGCCCGAGCGGGGACCACCGGCAGCAATCCCTGGCCCTCATCCTGGGGGACCACCGCGTCCGTGGGTCCGCTCTCCAGCTCAGCCGGCGATGCAGACACGAGGCGCTTGTGGCTGGTGGTGCATCGGGATCCTTTGGGGCTGCCGTGGCAGTGACAGCACTCGCAGGCAGCTGCCCGCAGCATCGCTGCCCACGATCCCTCATCAGGATCCTCCTCATTCTCCTGGTCAGGAGGACGTGTCTAATTTGGCTCCAAATGCAGGAGGTTTTGGGGCACTGATTTCATGTTGAAGGTAACCTTGGGTGCAGAGTTTCTACCAAGAGCTAAGGAGGACTTGCTGGGATGCTACTGGGATTTCTCCCTGGGGGGAGAGGAGAACTCCTCCTGGGGAAACCTCCCGGGAGAGTGTCCCAGAGAGCATCTCAGCACTCCTGGAGACCCTCAAGGGAGGCAGGGATACCCGCAGGAGGCAGATGCCAACAAACCTGCTCTTTGCATGCTAAACCGATGCCAACAGAGATGCCCCACCTCTCCTAGGTTTAGACCCCATTCCCCATTAGAAGGCAGGGAAGGGTGCAGAGACAGGAATAAAATCCCCGATCATTCCCCCCCTCATCCCAGGAACAGCCACCCCCTTTCCCCGGCTCCACGGGCAGCAGCGAGAGCTGGAAGCACTTGGACACATCCGTGCCTCTCCCGGCAGAGCAAAGCGTCCCGAATCGGTGCGGAGCCGCCTCTTTGGAGGCCTCAGCGCCCGGCCCTGGGGATGCATCCTCTTTCAGAGCAAATTATTTTCTCGGTCACTTGATAGGTCTCAAGCCCAGCAGGATCCCTTGAGCTTCAGCCGGAGGGAGGGACCTTTCACGGGGCAGGTAAGGGGGACGGGGCGGGGGACGGAGAGGAGGGGGAGCAGGTCTGCGGTAATAGCTCTGAACTTGCCTCCGGACTGTTAATGAATGCAAATGAGCTTTTAGCTACTGGGTCACTCTGCGGTGTTTTGTGCTAAAGGTTTTGTGCTCTTAACCGTAACTGTTCACGTGCCCGGCTTGAATGGTGAGGGGCACGGCAGAGGCTGAAAGGATGAGCAGGTACCTTCTCACACCAAAATGTTAACAACTTCCTCCCCACGCTGCCTGCCAGCTCCGGAGATTTGATACGGTTTCACCCGGGCCTCGAAAAACCCTTTGCAAAAGTTTTGTTTCGTTTTGTTTTTCTGGGGCCTCGTCACCCTGGATATTTAATATTTATGGGTTTGCTCACCGTCATGCAAACAAGAAGGAATGCAGAAGGGAGGCAATGCCTCCCAGTTAGCCTGTACCAGTACCCCCAACTGGGCACCCCACAAAGCACCTGGTTCTTACTGAAGCTACTAATTTCTGTTCCCATCATAAATCCAGGCTATTTTTTGCAGGAAGATGGGGTTTGCCTTCTCAGAAAACCCGAACCCAGCTCCAACTGGATATGAATTTCTTCCCCTGGTTTTTAACTGGGAGCCTGGATTGATTTGGGGGTTTGAGGAGGTTTTCCTTAAAAGAAAACTGAATTCTGCAAGGAGAATGGGAAAACCTCCTTGTAATTCAGCGATCCTGGGCTAGAGAAACCGTCGGTGCGTGGTTCAGGAGACGGAGAAATACTCGGCACCAACAACACCCCGCCTCGTCCACGAGTTAAATACCGATTTATTCTGTGGGTTTCAGTGGGGGACACTGTGTTTCCTTTTAGTTATAAGGTCACATAAGCAGTTTGCAAGATGCAGACCGGTGCTTCTTGGAAGGGGATGAAGCCTTTTTGCAAGGAGATGATCCATGTTGCTTTCAGCTTCATTCCACATGTCCTTGAGGGAAGTGGAAAACTTCCCCAAACTTCCCAAAACTAGAAAGACTAGTTCTGAAAAATGCTGTTTTCTTCCTCTTCCCCAACACCTTTCCTCAGTCACAGACCTCCCTCCCATCTTCTGGAAAGAGAGGAAGGATGTCCCTTCCTCTTGCTTTGCTAAAAAAAAAAAAAAAGGGGGGGGTAAAATGAAAATTGCTCAATTCTGATGAGAAAAAAAGAGCTGGTTTATTGCCTTTTTTTTTTTTCCTTTTTGAAAAAAATATCAACTATCACTTGTGCCTGACTGGGATGCCAGCCTGGTGTCATCCCAGCATGGCAACAGACACCCATCCCTCCCCTGTCCTGCTTTGCAGTGCCACCTCTTGTCCCCAAGGCTGGGTGAGCTCCCAGCGCCGTCCTTTCACCCGGGGGCACCATCCTGCACCCCTGTGCACCCGCTTTCGAGCAGGTTGCAAGCCCAGGAACCTCGAGTGGGGTTTCCCACCCCGGGGTCCCCCTCTGTGCCACCAGCAGGTGCTTGGGTGCTTCACCCCATAACTCTGCAGCAAAGAGCTGGCCCCATCCCAGAGCATCGTCCCTCTGTTTGAGGTGTCTTGGCCCGGAGGGATGCAGGTGCTGCAGGCTGGGAGGGTGCAGGGTGAGCGGGGGGGGGGGGTGGTCCCTCACCCAGTGTGGGCTCTGCTGGGTGCCCTCAATGCTGAGTGCCCCAAATTCTGGGTGCCCCAACCACCGAGCACACGCACCCTAAACATCCTGACCGTCCCGGCCGTGCACGAGCTCTGGAGCTGACCGGCACCCTCAGATTTTTGAGCCAAAAAAGCAAAGAAATTTGAAAAAGGCATGGAAGAGAAAAGGGGTTTCTTTGGGGTCTCCTAGGAAAGCGTCTCCTCGGCGGGGAGCCCCGCTCCGCTGCTGGGCCGTGTCTCTGGAGGGCAGTGTGTGCCCGGCACAAGCCAAGCCCTCGGTTTCGGCGCTCGGGGAGACAATGAGTCCCACGCTGAACTTCCTCTCGTTTGAGGCTTGATGTGTTTTTCATTTGGGTCTTGTTTTGTTTTCTTTCTTTTCTTTTTTTCTCCCCCTCTTCTTCCCTGTTTTTCCCAGAGGGCTTTAATAAGCGGAGCAGGCAGGACTCGAGGGACGGGAGCCGGCAGTAGGGCATCGCCATGGGTAGGTTAACGTGCGCGTTGGCTTCAGCCCTTAAAATCACGAGCTGCCAAGCAAAAGCTGATGGTCTCCACCGCTCTCTTGCTACGCATTTTTTTAACTCTTTTTTTCAAAGGGTTTCGGAGGAGTTTGGGAGAGGGGGCAGGAGCAGGGAGGGGAGAGGGAGCCGGTGGGAACCTTTAGCATGGAGAGGAGGGTGAAAGTCCAGGATAACGGTGTAAATCCCAGCCCCCTTCACATGCCCCCGGTGTTTTCAGCGAGGAAAATCTGATCTTAGAAAGAGGTTCCCGAGCAAACTTTGAATTATTCCCGCTCAGCGTGTCCTTGAAGTTGCCTCTTCAGCAGTGTTTTGTATTAAAAGGTCTGGGATATAAATAGTGTTTCGGCAGCATCTTCAAAGTCTCATCTCTTGAAAATATATACATGCACACATGTACCCCTCGCTCCCTCCTTCCCTCCCAGCCGGTCCCTGTCTCGGATTACCCTGGCATTTTCTTTTGAGATGAACGGAGAAACTTCAACGTAGTTTATTTTCCTTCAGAGCAGGGTAAGATGTTTCTCGTTATGCCTTTTTAATTTTCTAAAAGGCTGCATGGCATGTAGAATAATAGTGGCTGTATTCTTGCAATGATGCAAAAATCCTTCGCAGCCCACCCTTTCGAGTAATTATCTGCTGCTCGCAGAAGACCCAGGCAGGGGAAAAGCCAGATGGTTTTCGAAAAGGGCTGAGATTTGGGGGAATGGTTTTGCTGGTAGCAGAAGAAAAAAGGAAGTTTGTTAGGAAAAAGAGAATAAATACCAGCTAGGGCTGGCGGGTTGGGTTTTCAGAAAGGCGTTTAAACCAGATTTTTATTTTTTTTTTTTTTAGGGCAATGTTTTGCAGAGATACTAGAAAGGAAGATAAAATAGGAGATGATCCAGAAAGCAAGAAAGAAATTTAAAAGGAGGAGAACACTCGGGAAAAGAATCTTTTCTTCTTGAAAAGAAATTTCAAACCAGGAGATATTAAAGAACGACTCTGGATATCTGAAATTATTCACAAGGTACAGAAAATATTGCCAGCTTGGAGGGCAAACCAGTTGCATCCCCAATTATCTGACCCAGCGATGAGCTTAAATCTTCCTATTTTCAGAAGCGGGGGAAGAAAACATGCAAAATGTTCCTAATTGGGGGGGGGGGGGAAGCAACAGAAGCTCAAAACTTGCTGTGCGCAGCCCCCGCTGATGTCCCCCAGCAGGGCTCCCATGGGGATGCCGCCTTGGGATTTGGGATGCTCCGAAGGGGCATCGAAGCATTTGACCACAGGCTTAGTGCCCTGGCGTTCAGTTCTGAAGAAGGGATGGAAGGACGGGATGGCTTTTGGGGAGGTAGAAAGGGGCTGAGAGTGACCCAGAAAATGCTGCCGTAATGCGGGGTGGCACCTGGGGGAAGAAAATCAGGTGTGGATGGGAATAAGGCTGCGGGTGGGAGAACCCCGAGGGGCTGCGCGGGTGTCCCTGAGCATCTTCCTGAGGGACCGTCCCGAGCTCAGCCCCGAGAGCAGCTCATGAGCAGACCCAGACACCCCGCTTCTCGCTTGGTAAGATGCAAAGAAATGAGTTGAGGGATTTTATTTGTATTTTATTTGCGTACCTCTCTGTAGCCACCCTCTATAATAACGCCTGGAGTGGGACCAAGCCGCGTTTCTTTTCCTTGGGAGAAGGTATATGCACAAAAAGGGGAATATCAAAATGATCTCGTTTCTGTCTCTCTTCGGTCTCATATTGAACAAAGGACAGATGGGAACAAGAAAAGAAGAAAAAAATATCACCTGTTCCCATCCAGTCTTAGCAAGATCGCAGTCATTATCTCGGCAGCTTCACATTTCTAAAGGGGCTTCATTTTTCTTTTAAACACTGGCATCTTGTTAAAAAATCGAGAGGAGAAATCCCCCATTTAAGTTCCCCCCCAAACCGAATGGCTTTTCCTTGCCTCTCCCTGCCCTCCCCACAGCCCCAACTTTAACACCTGGGAAAAGAAAATCGAAATCCAACCAAAACAAAAATAAAGGCCCCCAACCCTGGCTTTTCTCGATGGCGTTTCTCCATCTGACAAAAGCCTTTGGTTTTCTGTCATTCTTTTCATTTCCTTGATGGCTCCCCAATTGTCAAGCCTTCAAGAAAATGCACTTTAGCTCTTTGTCCCCAAATGTAATTTGATAAACTCTTTGCAGAAACATTCTGGTTTCGGAGGCTTTTCAAAAAAAAAAAAAAACAAAAAAGAAAAAAAAGAAAAAAGAAGAAAAAGAAAAAACCCCACGAGCTGCTCCTGCAAGGGGTGCAAGTGGGGGAGAAGATATTTGAGACCCTATTCGAGCATTTTAAATAAAAATCAGGGGGTTTGCAGCAGGGTGATGGAGGAGAGGGAGAAGCGGGGCGGAGGGGGCCTGGCCGGCAATGCGGGCGGGCGGGCGGCAGCCGGGGCTTGGGGGAGCGCGGAGGAAGCTTTACATTGTCATCGTCCCTAAATGCTTATGAATACTCATTTTCAAGCAGCACCCTGTGGGCGGGGACCACCCCAGCTTTCACGCTATAAAATGCTCCGGGTTTCCCTGGCGTGGGGAGCGGTGCGCGGGACCTACGGCTTCAGGGTGGCTGAAGTCAACTTGGACTTCAAGGTTTGGTAAGTGGCAAAAATAATATAGATTTTTTTTTTTTTTTTTTTTTCCCTGGTGGGAGCTGGTTGCTGAGCAGGGTTTTCAGTACCGGGGAGCTGCACCCAATCGCTCATGAGATATCTGTTCCCCTTCCTGCGCTCCCCTCGGTTTTTATTGAACCGCTTCTGCCCAAGGGGTTTGTTGTTGTTTTCTTTCATCTGAGGGGTGAAAAAACCAGTGATGACAACTTCAGAATTTCATTGCGGGGCTTTAAAGTCGTCTGGTTAAATAATTAAAAAAAAAAAAAAAAAAAAGCAAAGCAAAACAAAGCCCTAAACCAGAACCGGGGGCCTATTCCCAGGTGGGGGAAGTGGTGTAACTCCGCTCCAGGCAGGGCATGCTGGCTGCTGGGCACCGGCTGCTGGGACCCCCCTGGGACTCTGGCACACTTTGGGGGGGGAAATAGCAAAACCAATCAAGAAGCAAAAATTAAATCGGAGCTTCGGTTGCAAAAAATGGCATCGCAGGTTTGGTGGCAAAAATTAAATTGGAGATTTGGTTGCAAAAATGACATTGCAGATTTGGTGGCAAAAATTAAATTGCAGACTTGGTTGCTAAAATTAAATTGCAAATGTTGGGTTTTTTTTTTTTTTCCCCATTAATAGCCTGGCAGGGACAGTGGTTAAATTACAAAGGAGCTGGAGATGGGATTTCTCTGAAATGTAAAGCTTCCGTACGTTCTGCCTGTCCTGTAGTGCCGCGCTTCATTTGCCGTACAGGTGGTTGAGCGGTTAGAAACTCCGTTGTGGTCCATCACAGAAAAGTTATCGAATCAGCTATAAAAGCATTGTCAGAGGAGAGAACATCAGTGCCCACAAGAAATAAAACACACCATCAGGCCAAAACCAAGTAGCAATGTTTGTGGCAGACCGTTAGCAGGCAGTCCCGGCTCAAAAATTAAAGTTATTTGCATGAATTTGATTTTTTAAAAATCAAACAGAAATAGCATCACGCACTGTGCGTGGGGTGAGAGCAGCGTGCTAAAACCAGTCTTTGAATGGGACGTGAAAATTGAAAACTGCACTTGTGCATTCCCAGTTCCTCCCAATTCCCCTTTCGGTGGGTTTTGCCTGTGGCCGGCCGTGGTACAGACAGGAAGAATCAATGCATTAAAAAAAAGGGATGGGACGTGAGCAAGCATTGAACAGCGAGAAAAAGAAAAGGCAATTTCAGAAACAACTGCTCCCTCTGAAAAAAATTTTTAAAAAAATAAAATATTACCTACATGTGCCTCCGGGAATATTTCAGGGCATCCACTCCACCCGTGCGGCCGAGACGGATGCAGCTTGCTCTGCCGGGGACGGCAGCGAGCGTGAAAGAGGGGAAGGAAAATGCACGTAGGGAGGTGGATGTGTGCAGGGAGCAAATCAAGCACCTCTTTCTACCCTCCCGTAACGGAGGAGCCAGGGATGACCCGGAAGGGCAGAACACCCCCACATTCACTAATAATGAGGATATCCAAGCCATGCAGCGTTGCATTTAACCTACGGGACTCTCTGCTGCTCTCTCCAGCTGAAATTTAACAGCGCTGGAGTTTTTCAGGAGCTGCAGGGAGAGCATCGCCCACTCCGGGGAAGTAAAAACCTATTAAATTTGGAAAAGAGAGAAAATTGCTGCTTTAGGGCACAAGAGCGGCATCATTCAGCGGGGGGAGCCCGGAGGGAACTTTTCCTGGGGCAGGTTGTTCCCTCCTTGCACTGAATTTTCCTGGGTTTTTCCTGGCACGGGAAGAAGCAGGGAAGTTCATGATCCCGTTTGTGTTGCAAAATTGGATTCTGGGGTGCGACCTCATGGGGAAAGCGGGACTGAGCCCCAGCATGCGGGAGCAGGTAGCGTGGAGCCCCAAATCTACTTCTGCTTTTGGGCTCGGCCACATCCCCGGGGTGGTGAATTCCTCACGTTTGCCCATTCCTGGTGGGAGCAGCATCCACCTGAGTGCTCCTTGGGGCTGGTTTTATCAAACCTGTTGCCTGCTGGTGCCGTCGCCCCTCTCCTCCTCACGAATTATCGCTCCCCCGTTGCCTTCCCCACCCCATTTGCAATTTCACGGGCTTTGGGCTTGATTTATGGATGATGACAAAATTATCCAGATTACAGTAAAAGTTTGGGCAAAGCCGGGAGCGCCTGGGCAGAGCCGTGGCTGCGTCCCGGTGACCTGGTTTCAGCTCTGCCATTGACCTTGGAAAAGACATTTTCCCTCTGAACTCTCACGGCTTTATCTCCAGAGAGGAGAGTTCTGCAAAAAAAAAGAAACCCCTAAAAAAAACCAGAAAGATTTTTTCAAGCTTTTCCCCTTTACTTCTGAATTTCCACCAGTGGGAAAAGAAACAGATTGTTTGGAAAAAGATGTGCTGGTGGCTGATTTCTGTCCCTCTCCCAGCCCCTCAGAGGGGCATTTTCACACACTTAAAAAGCAGTGGGAGACATTTCGGGACACGAGCTCCGTTCATAGACGTCGCTGCTTTGGAGGGGGGGCCGAGAGCATCTCGGGGATGGTTTTTCCCTTGGGAAAGGGAGGAGGAGGGTGAGGCAGACAAGGGCCTCCCTCTTTGCTGGGCACGTCTGTGGTTTTGGGGGTTCCTGGGGTGATTTCTGTGGCAGATGCTGCCATCAGGGGCCAAAGCGAAGCTGGTGGAGGTGAACGTGCTTCTCTTAAATGTCTTTTTGTGACTCTCAGCCCCCGTCCCAGCCCAGGTCTGATGTTGAGCCCGATGTCGCGCTGGCTGTCACCTCCCCGGGAGATGCACGGTGTCCCCTGCCGCACTGATCTGGGGGGACAAGGGCAGAACTGACCCCCCACACACACTTCCCCCATTTTCCCTGTTTAGCCGGGGGTATCTGAGCCCGTTGAGGTGGGGGGGAGGGTTTCAGCTAGGCTGGCTGGGACCCAGGGCTGAAGCTGGGGCTGCCGGCCCTGGGTGGGGGGATCCCTGGGTGGTGGGCAGGCAGGGAACACTGGGCAGTGCGGCAGGAGGAATCTGGGGAAGGTGTTTTGGGAAGGTGCTTGGGAAGGTACTTAGGGAAGGTGCTTTTGGGAGGCACTTCGAGACAGCGTTTTAGGAAGATGCTTTGGGAAGGAGCTTTGGGGAAGCGCTTCGGGCCCAGCCGGAGAGGCACCCTGCAGGGAGGAGGGGGCAGCGGCGGTGCGGGGCGGTGCGGAGCGGTGCGGGGCGGTGCGGAGCTCCGCGGGCACCTGCGCGCCGCCGCCTGCAGTGCCGCCGGCCGCCACCGGGTGGGGCGGCAGGGCAAAGAGTGAGCGCGGCGGCGGCGGCGGGGTTGGGGGGGGGGGACACACACACGCCGGTCCGCACCGGGGGAGGAGGGGGCTCCTGCACCGGGATGCCCCGGGGGGAAGGAGCGTCCCTGCAGCGCGGGGGGGGGAGCTCCCTGCGGCGGGGTGCACCGGGGAGGGGGGGGGTGGGCTGCGGCGGGAGGCACGGGGAGGGCAAGCGGGGGGGGTCTCCCTCCACCGGGATGCACCGGGGCGCACCGGGGCGGGGGTTGGAAACTCCCTTCGCCGGGATATACGGGGATGCGATGGGTGTGTGTGTGTGTGTCTCTGCACCGGGATACACGGGGAGAGGGGTGTCAGCACCGGGTCCACGGGGATGCAGGGGGGTGGGGAACCCCCTGCCTCGCGCTGTGCCCCCGGAGGCACCGGGACACAGGGGGGCGGGGGAGGGTGCTGCACCGCGGGGTGGGCAGGGCTCCCTGCCCCGGGGGTGCCCAAGGATGCTGGGGGGGGGGGATCGCTGCACCCACCCGGGGATGCTCCGGGAGGATGCCCGCACCCCGGGTCCATCCCCGCACCGGGACGAGGGGGAGTCGCAGGAAAGCGGCTTCAGTCCCGGGTCACCCCAAAGCAAGAGGGACATCCCCCCCTACCCCGAGCCGCAGCGGCGGAGGGGGGGGGGGCGCAGCCCCTCTCGGCGCTCCGCAGTCCCACCGGGCACCAGACTCAAACCAGCTGGGGAGGCTAAAGGGGGACGCGGGGCGGGGGGGGGGGGTGGCGAAGGAGAAGGGGGGAACTCAATGAACTTTTGTTTTTCCTGTAATCTGAAGCAAATGCTTTGCAAAACTGCCTGTAACCAGGCAGCCCGGATACCTGCCTTTGCCTCCATCGCTGCTGTGGCTGGGCGGGGGGGGGGCGGGGGCTGGGGGGGGCTATTGCAGCCTCCTGGGTAGGGCAGCGTCTGGGTTTGGAAACACACCTCGGATAAAGCGGGGGTCCCCCAGCCCTCATCTCCCCTGGTCTGGAAAGCACCGGAGAGGGGAGGTCAGGATAATCACAGCCCCTCCCCCCTCCCCCCCCCCAAAAAAGGGTGTGTGTGTAATATAGCAAACCCGAAAAAAAATATTGTGGGGGTAGAGAGTAAATCATTGCAAGGGGCAAAGCACTGGGAGCAAATAATTGGTGGAGGGGGAAATCAATGCAATTGGGAAAATAATGGGGGGGGGGGGGCAGGATCGTTGCAAGAGGCCAAATCATTGCAGGGGGTAAATCCTTGTGGGGGGGTAAATCACTGAACGGGCAAATCATTGCATCAGGGTAAATCATTGGAAGCAGGGAAGAAATGGGAGGAGAACAAGGAGTTGCAAGCGGGGAGATGGGGGGGGGGGGTGTCTGAATCATTATGGGGTGGGTAAATCGTTGCAAGGAGCAAGTAATGAAAGAGGGGCAAATCCATAGAGGGGATAAATTATTGGGGAGGGGGAGAATCATCACCTGGGGCAAATTATTGTGGGGGGTAAATGACTGAAAGGGAAAAATCATCGGAGGATAAATCTTGGGGGGGGGGGAGTCATTGTAAGGGGGAATCACTGGGGGTAAATCTTGTGGGGAAGAATTATTGCAAGGGGGATCGTTCAGGGTTAAATATTGGGGGGCATTCTAAGGGGGGTAGATCTTGGGAGAGGGAATCCTTACAAGGGGAAGTCATTTGGGGTTAAATATTGGGGGGATCATTGTAAGGGAAAATCATTTAGGGAGGGGATTATTGCAAGGGGGGGATCATTAAGGATTAGATACTGGGGGGGATCATCGCAAGGGGGAAATCATTAAGGATTAAATGGGGGGGGAACCATCGCAAGGGGGAATCATCAAGGGGGGGGTGGGAGTCATTGTGAGGGGAAAATGATGGAGAGGGGTAATCATTGCAAGGAGAGCATCATTAAGGGTTAAATATTTGGAGGGGGGTGATTTGGGGAGGGGGAGTCATTTCGGGAGGGGGGTGTGTGGGCAAATCATCCTGGGGGTGGTGGATTGGGCGCCGGGGCTGAGCCGCTCTTGTCTCTCCGCAGGCCGAAGGTACGGACGGCGAAGAAGGAGGAGGAGGAGGAGGAGAAGGAGGAGGAGGAGGAGGAGGAGGATGAGGCCGAGGAGCGCGGCGTGACCGTGCGGCGGGCCAGGGCTCGCACGCTCCAGCGCCGCGTCCGCCCGGCTCGGCCCGCCCCCCCCGGAGCCCTCTGAAGTGAGGGTGGGTGTGCGGGGGGGAGCAGCCGTGCTGGCGGCCAGCCCAGCCCCGGCTTCCCCGCCTCTATATAAACACACATTGACTTTCTTTTTTTACTCAAACTCAGGGGCAGCAGCCCTGCCTCATTCTTTACAGGAGTCTGGTGAAAAATCTGGGGCTAACAAATAACCGGCATATAGATATATATATATTTATAGAGATATATTTATATAGAGAGATAGAGATATAAACCGATCCGTCTCGCTCCGTGTGTATAGATACATATATATAGCTATTTAATTCTTCCATCTCTCCAGGTCGTGGCTGAATTATTTTATGATTTTTTAATATTTTTTTTAAATCTCGCTCCTTTTTTTTTTGTCTTTTCATTTTTTCCCCCTCTGGTGTGTGTGACTTTGCCTTGAAAGCGAGCGAGAGCCAGAGCATCTGCATTTGGACTTTTTGGGGTCTTTTTTTCACTCCAGGGTTTTTCTTTTTTATTTTTTTTTCCTCGAGTTTTTGGCTACTCAGTTGCGTGCCCCCCCCTCTTTTGGGGTCCCTCTTGTTCCTTTGTGTTTTTTTTTTTTCTTTTTCCCCTCTCTTTTTGTGTTGTGTGTGGAGTGTTGGGTTTGGGGTTTTTTTTTCCGCCTGTGTCACTCTGTCAAGTTTATTCCAAACAAGAACAAAGTTTTCAGAGAGGGACAGACGAGAAACTGCTTTTAGCCCCCTTTTCTTCCCCCCTCTTTTTTTTTTTTCCCTTTTCCCCCCTTTTTTCCTGTTGTTTTTCTAACCTGCCAGCGAGAGGGGGGCGAGCCCGCCCCCCCCCCCCCCGCCCAAAGACCCCCCAGGCAGCCTTTAGCGTGCGCTCCGCAATCGCCCTCTTTCCGTGCGTGCCGTGTGTGTGGGTGCGAGTGTGGTGCCTGTCAAGGGGCTGTTTCTCTCCCCACCCTCCTCCTCCTCCTTCTTCCAAATATGCTTTTTGCAAGTTTTGATCTCGTCTCGGCACTGGCTACCCTCGCGGCGTGCTTGGTGTCACTGACTTTGCTGCTGGCCGTGTCCCAACAGCTGTGGCAGCTCCGCTGGGCTGCCACCCGCGACAAAACCTGCAAGCTACCAATCCCTAAAGGCTCTATGGGATTCCCTTTAATCGGAGAAACCTTCCACTGGCTCCTGCAGGTAAGGAGGATTCCCTTCCCTTCCCTCCCTGGAAGGTGGGCTGGGACCGGTTTTTTTTTTTTTTTTTCCTTACGGCTTTTTTTTTTTTTTCTTCTCCTTCTTCTTCTTCTTTTTTCTTTTCCTTTCGATTGCATCATGCGGGTTCCCGGCGAGCTGGGGAGGTAGCTGGGGCCGGGGGCTGGTGTAGGAGAGGCGGGGGGGAAACCGAGGGAGCCCGGCCCGGCTGGACTCGCTCCGGAGCGGCCGCCGCGCCGCGCTCCCCGGCTGCGGGGCTTCCCCGGCGGGAGCCGCTCGGTGCCGGGCAAGAGGCTCGGGGTGTCCCCCGCGCTGCCAAAAAGCTTCTTTTCCTCCCCACCCCCCTCCCTCCTTCCCGCAGCCGAAATCCTTGGGAAAAAATAAAAAAGCCGGGGGTGGGAGGTAGCCCCGGGGCGGGGGTGGATGTCGCCGGGCACGGCGCGGGGGGCTCCCCGGGTCGTGTCCTCCCGCTGGCCACCCCACGCCCGTGCAATGGGCTCCCGTCCCCGTGGCTGCTCCCGTCGGGTTTGTAACCCGCCCGGCTCGGGTCCGGTCTTGGGGGAAGCCCGCGGAGGTAATCGGTAGATTAACCCGGGATTAACCTTGCTAAATGCTGAACAGCGGCGGGCGGAGCGGGATCCCCTCGGACCGCGTTGCGAGAGGGTGACTGCCAAAAAAAGAGAAGGAAAAAAAAAAAAGAAAGAAAAAAGGGAGGAGGAGAGGAGGCAGGAGGCGGCCGAGGGGTGCCCTGCTGCGGGGGGAGTCGCGGGCCGGGCTGGGGGCACCCCGCGGCTCGCAGCATCCCAGGAAGGAACCTCCGAGGAAAATCATCCCGAGGGTTTCCCACCCCCTCCTCCCAGGGCCAAATTAAAAAAATAATAATAATAAGCAAATGGGAGCCTGGAGAGGATGCTCCCGCCAGCGCAGGTCGCGTTTCATTGACGGGACCGCCGAGGGGACGGCAGAGCCCGCGGCGGGGCAGGGCAGCCCGGTCCCGGCTGCGAGGGCTGCGGCGTCTCCCGGTCCCCCCGTCCCCCCCCGCCCCGCCGCCGGGGAAGCCCCGACGTGGGAGCCCGGTGCGGCCGCCCCGCTCCCCGGGCGGCCCCCTCCCCGCCAGCGGCGCCGAAGGGGTTAACCGCACGCTCTCAATAGGGCTTTATTTTTTAAAGAAATTTATCAGATTTTTACAGGGGGACCAGAAAAGGGTTCTCGCTTTTCCACAGGCTCCGTCCAAACAGAGTCCAGGGCTAAAAATACAAAATTTTGTATAAATTGGACTCCATTCGAAACTTCTCCCACATAAAGGTCCTCTTTGTGCTGCCCTGGAAATGGTGTACAAATAACTCTTTATTAATGCCACAAAAAGGACTTTAATTATATTTACGCAGATCAAGAAACAGGGTCACCTGAACATCTGAAATTCACAACCGCGCTTTTGTTTCAAAATAAACACACGCACTCACAACCCAGCACCGGGGCGCGGAGCTGCACCGCTCGCAGCTATTCTCCCCGCTCGGGATGGCGGTTTTTTGGGGGACACCCCCCCGCGGCTCCGTCCGCCTTCTCTCTGACAAAAACCCCCGGAGCATGTGGGAAAGTTATTAAACTCTCCCAAATCTGGAGATTTACTTAGGCAAATTGCAGCCTTTCGAGTAAATTCAGCCTGAGAGAAAAAAAAAAAAAAAGAAAGAGGGGGAAAAAAAAAGGTTTAAAAGTGCCAGGGGAAGTAAAGGTAGAAGTAAAAGGGAGGAGGAGGAGGAGGAGGAGGAAGGAGGGGGGCGGAGGGCACCGACCCCCGCCGGGCAGCGGGAGGAGCGGGCGCGCCGCGGGCAGCGCCGGGTTCCCCTTCCGAGGGAGCCGGGCTGAGCGCGGGTGGGAGGGGGGGCTACCCCTCTCTCCCCCATTTCTGCCCCCCCACCCCGGGCCAGAGTTCCCCCCAGACCTGCAGGCGCGACGACGCCCCCCACCCCCCCACCCCAAAGCTGCTCCCCGCTGCGCCGTGGGGATCCCCGCGCGTGGGTGCGGCTGCGCGGGCACGGAGAGGCTGTGCGGTAACACCGCCCTCCCACCCGTGTTTCCCCCCCCCCCGCCTCCCCCCTTTTCCCCCCGCAGGGCTCCTGCTTCCAGTCTTCGCGGCGGGAGAAGTACGGGAACGTTTTCAAGACGCACTTGCTGGGGCGGCCGCTGGTGCGGGTGACGGGGGCGGAAAACGTGCGGAAGATCTTGATGGGGGAGCATCACCTGGTGAGCACCGAGTGGCCGCGCAGCACCCGCATGCTGCTGGGGCCCAACACCGTGGCCAACTCCATCGGCGACATCCACCGCCACAAGAGGAAGGTGAGGTCCCCACGCGAGACCGGGAAAAAACGGGGGGGGCGCGTGGGTGCGCGCGTGGGGCGGGGGAACCCCTTATCTTCTTCCTCTATCGCCCTCTTCTCCTTCCCCCCCCCTTCTCTCCCCGCGGAACCCCCGTGCGTGGGAGGTCCCGCGTGGGCGCCCCCCCCCCCCCCCGTGTCCGCGCTCGGTGCCTTTGAGGAATTTAAAAGGGCGATGGGGAGCCGAGAGGGTGAGTGTGGGGGGGTTACCCGCGGGGCTGCCCCGCCGGTTGCTGCCGAGAACGGAGGTGCTGCCCCTTTCCTCCCCCAGCACCACCCGACCAGCCCCCCGCAACCGGTGGCACGCGTGGCGGGGGCTGCCGTGAACAGAGCGGCGAGCGCCGTCCCGGAGGGCTCTTAAAAGGGCGATGCGGCCGGCGGGAGGCGGGAGGGCACAGCGCGGCGTGGGGCGGAGGGCAGTGAGGGGCAACGAGTGGGCCCCCCCCCCCCATTTCCAGGCTCTGCCGAGAGGTGTTGTGGGGAGACCTCACGGGGTTTGTGCTTGCTGGGGAGTGGGGGGGGGGTGTCTCATGGCGCTGAGCGTTGCATTGGATTTCGGGAAATTGGGGCGCTGATGGGGGTCCCGGGATGAAGCGTGAGAGGGGACTGAGCTTGTTGGGGGGGCGCTGAGACCCTCCTGGGGTCTCGCCTTGCCTCGCCCCCTCCGTGGTCCCAGGGTGAGACCCTCCTTACAGGCCCTAAGGTAGCGCAGGGCAGCCTGGTTTCGGGGGCGTTGAGCCCTGGCAGATCCGGGGTCATCCTCATGTCCCCCCCATCAGCAAAGCTCCCGCAGGCAAAGGCGGCGGCAAAGGCGACAGCCTGCGCAGGCTGGCGTGGCAGCGTGGGTGATGGCTTTCGCATCCCGTCCTCCACGGGACAGGCTCTTTCCCTCCCCGATGGGTTGGGGCAGGCAGCGGATTTGGGGTGAAGGTGATGTGTGTGTCCCCCAAGACAGCATTGCTGGGAAGGGCCAGCACAGCACCCAGCACCAAGAGGCTGTCCCGGTCCCTGCCCCGGGGCAAGGTCTGCTCTCCTCTCTCTGCTCCAGCAGGATTTCCTATTTTGGTGCATATATTTCTATAAAATCCCCACCAAACCCAGCCACTTGCTCTTTTCTCCTGGGGGAGAAGACGAGAAAACAACCCTATGACACCCATTAGTCACACTTCTTGGTGCACTGGCAGCCGGGACTTGAGCGATACCACAAGAAACGCCCTGGCATTCCCTACGCGAGACCTGGGCAAACCCGGTGTTTGCAATTACACCGCAGTTTGCTGGGGCTACTTCTTTTTTTTCTTCTTAAGGAGGGAGATACTTTTTCTAATCTTGCTGTTGAAGAGAAAGAGCGATAGTTCATGGGGCTCCCTCCATCATGGAGCATAATTAGCGGCAGGAGAGGTGCAAGGAAATGGGGAGCGATGCGCTTTCCTCCGGCAGCGGGAAGAAGGCAGGAGCTTTGGCTCCTATTTATTTCCTATTAAGGGAGGGTTAAACGGCAGCAGCCGGCGGTTTGAAGTTGCCTCTACGCTCCTTTGCTGCTTCTTTTATCTTCTGTACAGCAAGATAATTTTCTTGCTACTGAAAAGTGGGTAGCTGAAGGCCTTTGGTTGCGATCGCCTTAATAAAAACCGCGGAATTCAGACCTCGGGAACAGGCACTGGGGGAGGCGAGGAGAGCGCGGGTTATGGGAACAGGGTCATGGAAAAGGGAGGCCTGACCTCTGTGGTATCCTGATGGACTTGTAATTTGTACCACAGCTCAGATGGGGAGTGCCAGCACCAGCAAGGAGCAATACCAGCAGCATGGAAAGGAGAGCGCCTCTCTCCCTTGATATTTATACCTGATGTTCTCACTTCTGTGTTTTTAGCTAGTGGGAAATATATGTCCCACCCTAAACTGTGACTCCCAGTGCTTTCAGATTTTTCTAAGCCCGAAGTCTGGTCTGGATCTCCATTCTCCTCCTCAAAACCCTTTTGCCTTCCCACTTTTTGGCATCACGCTCAATCCCAAACTGGCAAGGATCCTAATTCCTCCTTAAGGGATGGCTAAAGCCTCCTGAGAACAGGTACTCTGGCAAAACACTGTCCTGGGATGACCCTTGCCAGCTCTGCCTGCTCCTGCTCGCACACCTTGCCTCTGCTTTGAGCTCTTGCATACCCAAGAGCAAATGCTTTCCCCGTATCAGCAGGACACTGGAGTAGCTAATTATTTTTTAAGCTTTCTCTTTCAGCGGCATGGGGTGGGGTACACTGGGCTCAGCTGGTTCCCTTCCCTTTGAAAATGGGTGCTTATTCTGATTCCTTCACTTGGTCTCCTCTTAATTACTGTTTTCACGGAGCTGAGCATCTCATGCGTCACGCACCCCTGGGTGCTCCCTGAGCCTGGCAACCACTTGAATTGCCTTCTCCCCTGCACAAACCGTCCCTCACCCTGGACCGAGTTGTGCATGCGGAGATAAGGTGAACCTGCTTCTAACAGGAAGAAAATAGATCATTTTGTTCTTGGTAAGATTGCGATGACCAGATCAAAGCTTTTTCCAGGCCAGGTGCCTTCTACCGGCAGAAATTGCCTGTGTCTTTCGAGTTCATTAGCCCCGAGCTTTTGTTGCTGTTAAATGTCGTTGGCTTTTAACTCTCCCCACCCTGCTGCTGAGACTGTGAGACGTCTGAGGTGGAAGCACTAGGTATAAGATTTAAACTTGCTCCTTCTCAGTAGAAGTTTTTCTCTTAGGTACCCAGTCTGTATCTTCGTCTTGACCCACTGGGGAACTGAGCAAAGAACCTGTTGGCAGAAGACTGCATTTTTCAGACTTCACCAACTGTCATAGGAAGGGTCCTGGTATTCATAGAAATACTAAAATAATCAGAGCAGTCTGAAAGCTCCATGGAAAAGAGCAGTAGTATTTCCTGCGAAACCTCTTAGGTTATTGATAATTCAAAGCATGGTGGGGCTTTCTGGAGCAGTAGCTCCATTCGCCTCTCAAATTCTATTTTCTACCTCATCTCACCTTCGCTTGCTCTTAAGTGGTTTCTCCTTCTCTGATCTAGCTGGAATTTGTACATGAGGTATAATTTCTCGTGAGGCTGCTTGTGGTGTAGGGTGCTAGCCAACATGAGGAAATGTGGCGTGTGAAACCCCATGTGCTCACCCTCTGCTGTGACTCCAACCATGGGGGTCATCTCTAGCTCTTGTTCCACCAACCCTTACATGGTCACCACCTGCAACAAGTCTTCATCATCTTCTAAAAGCCAGTGGAGTTGCACTTACTTGCAGCAGCACTGGCAGCTACTCTTTCATCATTCCCTGGCAATCGAGCCATGGTATCCTCTTGGTGGGACAGATTGCCACTGAGATGTGAAGACAAGCTCTAGCAAAGAGCTTTAAACCCAACATGTTCTTGCACGATGTTTCTGGTAGCTTGCCATTGAAATCATCTGTTTTGCTGGCCATGTGTTGTGAAGCTTTCCAAAGAGTTTTAGCTCTTCGATGTAACTTCAAGATCAGCAAATTTTGGCTATCGCTACTGGCTCTGCAGTAGGACGCTTTGCCCATGACGGTGATGGGACCAGAGCCAGGTTGTACAACTCAGTCTCTGGAGCTCTTCTCTCAGGTTTGCTGTTTCCCTGTCTCAGCTTCTCTTCAGGATCTTGCATGGATTCAATATTCCCTTCCATAAAGTGGGTGAATACCCTGTTCTCCATCCCAGAGGCTTTAATCACGCAGGTGTTGATAAAAGACCCCAAGATGCACGTGTGAAAGGCGCTCAGGAGGAACAAAGCCGTATTAACAAGCTGGTAGCTATGGCAGCTCTCTGCTTTCCCATCCCCTATTTATTAAAGCTCCCCTGCAGGAAGCTGTCAAAGTTAATATAAATTGGAGAAAAATTCCCCCTTTTGGGCAATGAACTCTCCAATTATTAGAGAGGGGCTCAGTGGGTATAAAGCCAACTTTGCCCAGGGACGTGACAGCTTGTGGGGTGGGATGGAGGGTGAGAGCAGGGCTGGGAGCAGGGCTTGCCCGTGTCAGGGGTATCGCTTTATTGCAGATGTCATCAGCGTTGGCTCTGTCCTTGGCCTGAGATGAAGCTGGTCGATAAGAACAGTTTACAAGTAGTAAACAAAAGCAACTCAAAACTCCTCAACCTCCCTCCTGAGATAAATATCTACCGAGAGGCTGTTACTGCTGTTGGGTCATGGAGTTTATGTTGATTTTGGAGAAGGATCTGGGCAACCCGTGCTGCAGCTCGTTCCTCCGCGGTGGCCTTTTTGCCTCGAAATTACCTTGCAGGTTACTGGCAGGAGTAGCCACGTTGCTCTTGCATCTGGCTGAGCACGGGCATGTCTTGCTCTGAGTTTTTGGTGGCAGACCCCTGTCCTTCCCCATCACATGAAGGATGAACATCATCCCTTGGGGTCGGACGTGCCATGTCCTGACAGAGCTCCTGCTCTCCCACAGTAACAAGGGTTCCTGGGGACAGTGCCTGGCTGGGGGTGCTCCTTGCTCCACACTTCTGTCTCCAGTGCTCTCCTCATCCTGCTCCTGTTTTGGTGGCACAGCCGTGCTGCCTCTGCCATAGCCTGTCCCAGCCTGGCTGTTCACTCAATCCTTTTCCCATCTCACTCTAGATCTGTCCTTGTAGACATGTTCAGTGCCCATTTCTACTCGTGAAACCCCAGTGAAAGCAGTGCGGTCACTCCAGATTTACCGCGTGTGTCTTTTGGAAGTGCTGAACCCTGGGTCAATACGAGCTGTAACGAAGGCAAAGCAAATCTGCTCTTAGGCAGGGCGATAGCGTGGGCTCTGGTTTTATGGGATGTAAGGCCAGAGGGAAGTTGGAGTTCAGCAAACAGAGAGGGAGGAACTCAGCATCTCGGTGGAGAAGGAAATGGGAATTGGAAATGGCCAGGATGCATGGCCCTTTGGTTTTAGGTTGAGACTGAGCAGCGCCCAGGGCCAGGAAGGAGTTTCCCCGTGCAGGATACGCGCTGCTGGCGCGGGTGTGCTACGGTGCACGGGGAAGGTGGGACTCAGACTTTCCTCGGAAGCATCCAGCCTTGGCAGAAGAGCGCTGGACTTGCCGGGCCCGTGATCTGTTCCAGCATAGTAATCCCAAAATAGGCACAGCTGGCTTAAAAAAGGAAAAGAAAGAATAAAATAAAAGCAGTTCGTGGGCTGGGTAGACATCCTAGACCCAGAGACTCGAGGAGGAAGCAGACAGTGGTGCAGAGAAATGGCCTGTTTTGTCTCACTGTCCAAAACTACATCATTCATTAACACACCACAATTAATGTTCTGCCTTGGAGGCATACAAGTGTTGAGCTTATTAGCACCAAGTAGAAAGGTCTGAGGCTTTAATATAGTTTGCAAGAGGATTAAGAACACAAAAGGGGCCATAAATTTACAACCAAATATAAACCAGCTGCTGTGGGCTGGACTGGGGGGGAGGGAGGGAAGGAGGGAGATGGGGGAGAGGGGCGGGAGGAGGAAGGAGGGATGGGAGGCGGCGGGAACATACCTTTCACACTACAAAAAACCCTGACCTGAGTTAAGAGGGTTTTCTTTAGGGTTTTTTTTTCTTTTTTTTTTTTTTCCTTGCATTTCCACCCAAACCCACTGCTGTCCTCCGTGCGACTTGTAAATCCCACGGTGGAAAGGAAACCATCCCCTTCCATACAAACCCCCCCTCTAGGTCCTATCGGTCAGCTCAAGCGGGCTGGATTCCAGCTGCCATCGGCTGGCCCGGCCCCAGCCCCTTCTCGGCCTGTACGTGTCGGGCTGCTGCCCTGTGAGCTTTAACCCACGGGCAGAAGCCACTGGAGCTGGAGAAAAGGCTTTCATTGATGGAGGAGGGCTCCCGCTCGCGGTCTTGGGGAAGAATTTGTCAGCTAGGTTGGCTCATTGACTTTAGACCAAATAGCGCTGTCATCTACAGTGGTGTAAATCCAGAGTAATTCCAATGGATTAAAAAAAAAAGCAAAGCGCAGGCGCTCCTGGCTGAAAGACAAATTTCATGTGTTTTTCATAGCGCCTTCCACCCCAAAATGCCCTGCTAGCGCAGACCCTGCTTTGAGAAGCTGTGCTGTGTCGGAGCGTGGTTACAGCCCAGGAGCTGTACGGATACCCTGCGAGCTGAACCTCTTTAATGTAGGCTGCTCTACCTTTCTGCGTCGTCTGGGGTGGAAGCTGTTGGATGTCCTGTGAGGCATGGAGAAGATGAAACCCCTCCTCGGGTTGCAATGCTCTGTGCTGGGTGGAACTGCAATCTTGCAGCCCATAGCTCTGCACGGGTCCAGGCTCCGCTTTAGAGTGGGAATGGGGGATGCCAGGAGCTAATCCCAGGGATGGAAGAGGGCTTTTCAGACTCAGGATCTGTCCTATATTGTCTCTGTGTAGCTTTGTTTTTTTACTGCATCACACTCTGTCCTTCCAAGCAGCTTGAGCAACCTGCTGAGTTGTGGTTCGTAATATCCCGCTCATCCCGCTGGGGACTGAGTGCTTTGTTTCGGATTAACGATGCTGTCCATTACTTCTCAGGTGGCACTTCTGTCACTAAATATAACGATCATCTAGTTCCAACCCCCTGCCATGGGCAGGGACACCCTCCGCTAGCCCAGGTTGCCCAAAGCCCCATCCAACCTTGCTTCATGGTGAAGAATTTCTTCCTAATATCTCATCTAAATCTACCCTCCTTCAGTTTAAAGCCATTAACCCGTGTCCTATCCATTCCTCCTTTGGAATGCAGGCAGCATCATGGAGCGAGGGTTTCCCTCTCATCCCCTCGGCAAGCCCTCTGCTCCGCTCTCAGCCCGTGGAGCACTTGGCAGGACCGAGGTCTAAGTGCTCCTGCAGAAGAGCACTTGAGGCTGGTTCCATTGCCAAGGCTGGCTTTTTCTCTAGGAGAGTCCGTGCTCTGGGTTACTTCAATACATGGGGTCCCTTCCCGTTGATCGGCACTCTGTGATCCAGGAAGATGCAGGAGGTCAGCAAAAAGGGGATTTTTCTTCTAATATTTCTTCTCCATTGGCTCTGCAGTGGTGGACAGGGCACTATCCCTGCTGCCTGGGCAAGCTGCTCTCCTCCTCTTTAGCTCTAGGTAAACTCTCATCTTCACATCACAGATCTGGGATTTTGTACATGGTCCAAAACTGAACAGGATAGCCCATCCCAGCCGGACCCGACCATCTGACACTGGTGAATGGCTGCTCTGACCATGCAGCCGTGTGCCTGGTGGGTTTGCAGGATGCTCTTTCTCCACAGCTCCAGCCAAAGACACCAGCCACAGGCAGCAGGTACTTGGCCCGTTGGACCTCTTCTTCACCAGCTGATTCCACCTTTCTAATGCGAGTCCCTTCTGGCTAGACACAGCTTCTGCTTCTTTCCTCTTTCTTTGCCACACTATCGATGATCTGAGAGCTGGAGCACCTCTGCTATGGAGACAGGCTGAGAGAGTTGGGGTTGTTCAGCCTGGAGAAGAGAAGGCTGCGGGGAGACCTTAGAGCCCCTTCCAGTCCCTACAGGGGCTCCAGGAAAGCTGGAGAGGGGCTGGTGCCAAGGGCAGGGAGTGACAGGCCAAGGGGAATGGCCTGAAGCTGCAGGAGGGGAGATGGAGATGAGATGTGAGGCAGAAATCCTTCCCTGTGAGGGTGCTGAGGCCCTGGCCCAGGGTGCCCAGAGAAGCTGTGGCTGCCCCTGGCTCCCTGGCAGTGTTCAAGGCCAGGTTGGATGGGGCTTTGGGCAACCTGGGCTAGTGGAGGGTGTCCCTGCCCATGGCAGGGGTGGGACTGGATGGGCTGTGGGGTCCCTTCCCACCCAAACCATTCTACGATTCTCTGATTCTATGATGTGATATATTCTTTCTCTTCCCCTCCTGTGTTTAATTCCCTCCTTGAAGCGTGGTGACAATATGCAAAGTGAATTTTGCTCCCCTCAAATGCACTGGTTCCTTCTGAATAAACGGGGGGAGGGCACTTGGAGCAGCCCTTCGGAAGTGGTGTAGGCACACAGATGCTGAAGAACCGCAGTGTGTTTAGGTACTCCTGTCAAGTGGGCTAAGAAGCCTAAATTGCTGGACGTAGCTGGTTGCATTTTGCTGGTGATGGTGTTGGTTTTTTTGAGACAGAAGGCAGTTTTGCAGAGGGGGGGTGCTGAGACAGATGTAGGGTGTCGTGCTTGTTCCTTGCTCTCCCCCCAGCCTGTGCATCGCAGCCCCTTTAGCCCGACAGTCTGTTAAAGGGTGTCGGATTGAAAGTGAAGTCTCCGGTGCCATGTGGAGGGTTTGTAGGAGAGATGCTCGGACGTGGAGGTTTTTGAGCTGTGGGGAACTGGGGTGCTTGGGCTCATTTTTATTCTGAACTCGAGTGGAAATACGAAATGCTAGAGTTTCTTACAACCCTAGCTGTTAAAAAAAAAAAAAAAAAGAATTAGGGGTATGGGCTTCTGAAAGGTGCATGATCATCATAATGTGGCTGAAACCATCTTTACATTTTTTTCCAGCACATATTTTTGAGAATCATTTGAATTTCAGTGAAACTGCCTTTTGCAAATGCACCCCATTTCTTTTCTTCAGCTGGGCCAAATTTGGAGACTCCAGCTACTGTAACCAGACTCCCTTTGGAGACAGGTCGCAGTGTTCCCGGGGCTCTTGCATTTCTCCCTGGGAGAGGTCGCTGCCTTCAGCTCCCTCGAGACACCCACGCTCCTCACCTGCGCTCTGCGTGCAGCACTACGCTGTGATGGGCAAACCCAGCGTTGCTCATTTTGGGTGGTGGGGAGCTGAAGCTCTTGGCTTTTCTCTCTCAGTGGGCCTGGATTCCTCCCATGACAGAGCATGGCAGGAGACTGTGGAACGGTCCATGTGCTCCATCTCCCAGTTACAGCACGGGGAGAAAAGGCATCAGCTCTTTCTTTGCTCCTGTGAAAGGCAAAGACCCTTAAAAATAGACAGCAGAGTGTCAGGGCAGCGGTGGGGTTTTGTGGAGGTCCTCTCCTCTTTGTGGTGCCTTGCGTAGTCTTCACAACTTTTTTTGCTGTGTTTTCACTTTGCTTGTGCTCCTAATGCCAGGGCAGCCTCTTGCCCATGAGCCTTCTCATCCTGCTCCAAAAATATCACGGTTTGCAAGCCCGCTGGAGCGTGGCAGTGGGCTCCGCATCTGGCAGCCCTGCCTCTGATGCTGAAGAGAGGCAGACATCCATTATAATGTGGCGACAGGACAGGGTTGGGACAAACACCGCCTGGCCTTTGAAACGTAGGAAGAAATAGTACGTCTCCAGGTTGAGACGCTGCTTTGGATGCTTCCTGACACATCCCGCCAGCCAAGCCGCCGGCGGGTGCCAAATTGGCTTGTGAAAATGTCCCCGCGCTCATTGTGCCTTCATTTCATCAGGCCAGCAGCTCTGGCCAGCATGGGCTGGATGAGATGGAGGTGTCTGATCCCAAAGCGTAAGTTTTCCTCCTGGAGGGGAGGAAGGAAAAGCTCCATTCCCTCTCTGCCGTGCTGATGTGCCGGGCGGGAGCGGGGGGACCTGTAGTTCATGGTCAGCCAAAGGCAGGGGCTGAAGCCGGTGCTGGAGTGGGGAGGCTTGGCCAGCACCAAGGAGGGGTGACACAATGAAGAGCATTGTCCCTGCTAATGCCTCGCCACCCCAGCCACCAAATGAAGCCTTTGGTACGCATGAAAAGGCTGTGGGGTGAAGGTCAGGGCTCTTCACTGGAACGTCCTCTCCTCTTCAGTGTGGTTTAAGGATGGGACTGGGGTATTCTCCAGCCAGGACTGGGCACAGTTCACTGTCACACGAGGCTGGACCTCTCCAGGAGATCCTGGAGCTGAGACACTGAGAAGGAATTTTCTGCCTTAGGAAAACCATAAGTCTTTAAATATCCTGTTTCCACTACGAGACATATTCGGAAGTTTCCAGTGAGGCTCGCTGGGTGGTGGTGTCTCCCTCGGCATGGGGTAAGCATGTGTGCGTAGATGAATGCCCCCAGACAGAGCAAATCCCCAGACTTGGTTCTTTAGGGATATTTCAAAATGTGGAAAAACGGGGGCACTTTCCAGCATCCCTGAAAAGTCCTGGCCACTGCCCTGACACCGCCGCTGAGGCCACCTGGCCGGACGCCCACCACGGCCGGGCTATCACAACGCGGTGTTAGCAGAGCCGAGCATCCTCTTAGAGCTGACTTTGCCTCTTGGCAGCTCTGGAACAACTTTTTTTGCACCGATGCTCCTTGACTTTCCCAGGTCTTGCTCCGGCGAGCGGCCGAGACGTTCGGTTCAGCTTCACTAGAGGGCGCAGGAATTTTAGGCTAGAAATGCACGGAGGTTTGTCGGGGAAAGTTGGCTGCCTTTTCCTCCTTTTTAATCAACTGGAAAGATGCAGGGTTGAACTGGAGGTGACTGGAAGGGGATCCAGACTTGTGTCTGGCTAGGGAAGGATCTGCTGACATCTGGGATTAGGCGGCGTGGAGCGCAGCGGCGGCGAGCGGACGGGACGTTGCAGCGAGCTGGCAGCGTGGCCAGGGCTTGCAACGTCGGCCGGCCCAGTGGCCGGGAGCTGCAGACTTGGGGTGCAGCTGGCTGGGGCTGGAGGAGCCTGATAGCAAAAGGACAGCTCAAAAAAGAGCAAAAAAAAACACCAAACCCCAAAAAATCACCCCCAGTCCCTCAGTGCTAAATGCTCCCTCTTTTCCAGGCTGGGCAGGTGGTGTGTTGACCTCCACAGGGGCTCAGTCTTCTCTTCCTCAGGGTCCTTTCCTCTGCACCTTTGCTGAGCATCACTCCTTGGGATGGGCTTTCTCCTCTTCAGAGTCTGGCTTGGTCCCCAGCGTGTGGATCCGGCCCCGGGCTGGGTCACGACACCACTGCAACAGTTTTGTACCACGGGACCAGAGGACTTTCTTGGGCTGCTGTGCTTTCTGCGGGGTGCAGCGGGTCCCCAAGTCCCTTGCCTGTGGGAGATGCTGGGCAGAGCTGGGGGTGGACAGGATTTGCCCCAGGCTGGGATGCCCAGGGGCCATCTCCATCAGGATGGTGGCTCCAAGCAGGGCTGCAGCTTTGGTGCTCCTTAAGCAGAGGCTGTCCCCTCGCCGGCTCTGTTTTCAGCTGGAGAAACTGAGTCACACGAAACATTTGGGGAGAGTGAGGTGTTTCACGTCCTTATCCCAAACCCCGCAGTGTGGATGAAGGGCAAACGCCAGCCGGATGGAGGGACATCGGTGTCCCCTCACCGGCCCCACTCAGGACCTCCCGTCCCATCCCCGTGGGGCAGCTCGTGGCTGCCAGGTCTCCAGCCAGCACCGCATCAAAGCCTGGTGTCCTGCTCATGGCCACCAGGAACCGGGCCTTTCCCAGCTCCCTTCGTACCTTCCCCGGGCGGCCGAGAGTCTCAGCTTTACCACCTCCAGCTTTGCTTTTCCGAGCGGCTGCTTTTTTCACCTGCTCACACAGGCAGCTCTGCCTGAGCATCGCTGCCCTTTCCAAGCTTAAAAATAGCTTGTGAAGCACGGAAAGGCGGCAGAAAGCAGCAACTGCACCGTCTCGTGCCCTCGCCGTGATCTCGCCGTGGCCCCGCTGTTCGTTCATTCATTCCTCCGCTCCGTTCATTCATGCCTCCGCTCTGCACAGCCAACCCAGGGACAGCTGTCTGTCTGCAGGCAGGTCTGGCCATCGGTCTGCATGCATTTTCCTCTCCCAGCCCTCCTCCTACCATCCCGTTTGCGTGCTGGTATTTCCACGGAGAGCCTCCGAGTTCTGTCCCACCCTGTATTGTGTGATGAGTTTTACTCGGGGCTCAGCCTGAGTGCGGCTCGTTATGAAGCAGTTCTTGACGAGCCTCCTGCCCGGGGCTGCGAGGGGACAGAGGTGTTATTTCACCAAACAAACTCCCAGCGAGCGATGTGCATTAGCAATGAGGGGTCGCAGCCAGGAAAATGTTACCTTTCCCTTTGAGTGCTGACTGCGGAGGAAATTCTCACATTTACAGCTCCAGCGAGTCCGGCGCTCATGGAAAGAGGGGGCGGCTTTGATTTCTCGCCTCTTGTTAGTTTGATAACTTTGCAGCCCCCCCACCTTGCATTGACCCCCCCCCCGAGAACTGGCCACCGGTGGAGGCTACGCAGGCTTGCAGCTCCCTCCTTGGGAGCCTGTTTTAATTTGATTTTCCCGGAGGCCTGGCATGTGGCGGTGTGTGTGTGTGCGTGCCGCCCCATGTGTGTGTGTGTGTGTGTGTGTGTGTAGGTTAATAAAAAATAAACAAACAGCACTTTTTCCTCCGGTGCACTCTGGGAGGGATGCGGCGGGGATGCCGAATGAAAGCGTGTGCTGTGGGCTGCACCGGGGAGGGCTGAAGGGACATTCCTGGCATTGCTGAGCTCCTCGCGCAACGCGCGGGCCCTGGCCCAAATTGGAGTAAGGAGCCGTTAGCATCGGGGACCTGGGGAGGCCCACTCCTGCGCAGTGTTTACTCGCAGAGCTTAAATTAATACTGTCTGCTGACATCAGGTTTTTTGCCCGGTTTCCCAAGGAAATGAGCCGTGTGCGATCGCAGCCTCTGCGTACGTGTGTGCCTCTCTTCCCCACTTGAATCCCTGTCTAAGTTCAGCCAGATTTCAGAGACATCCTAAATGCCCCAATATAATTATTTTACTTAATTTTTTACATATATTAAAAAAGGGTGGTTGATAGGTGGGAGAAACTGCTGATGCTTCCCACTGAGAGAAAAGCTTGCCTGTGCGTCTGCATGCGTGCACAACCATAACGTTAGGCGTTAGAGAATCCCCATGGACGAGATGTATTAGTAACATCCAAACCGTGGGACGAATGTAACTGGGAGCCATCAGACACGGAGCTGTGGGAAAGCCGGCTCTGTCCGTCCTGCCACGCGTGGGGTGAAGCGTTACGTCCTGTCTCTGGTGTGCACCGTGTTATTGTCCGTCATTTGTGATGGTTGTGGTGGAGATCAGCCTGTGGAGGATCTGTCAGCTGATATTTCTCCATTGACCCTTTTTGGCAGCTGTTTTAGAAATTGGTGATGCTGGATGATGAATTCTGGGTGATAAGGAGTCTTCTGCTAAGTGGAGCTGTGATGTGCATTTTTATGGACAGAAGCTGGTTACTAGAGAAGGCAAAGAGGAGCGTGTTGGGACTGTGTAGAAATCTCTGCTCACTCTCTTTTGTAGGTTTTCTCCAAAATCTTCAGCCATGAGGCACTGGAGAGCTATCTCCCCAAGATCCAGCTGGTGATCAAAGACACCCTTCGGGCCTGGAGCAGCAACCCCGAGTCCATCAATGTCTACCACGAGACCCAGAAGCTGACCTTCCGCATGGCCATCCGTGTCCTGCTGGGCTTCCGCATCCCCGATGAGGAACTCAACCGCCTCTTTGAAGTCTACCAGCAGTTCGTGGAGAATGTCTTCTCCTTGCCTGTGGATCTGCCCTTCAGTGGCTACAGGAGGGTAAGAGATTTGGGCTGAGTCCTCCACCAGCCGATAACACCAATCTGGGATTAATGGGGTGGTGGCTAATCCCCACCTCTACAGGTTCTCGGTGGGATGTCTTCTCACCCTCTGACATCTAGAAGTGAGTCCATTTTGGGCTACAAAGTCCTGTTTTGGCAGAGCAGAGGGGAAGATCCATTCGCAGGTTTTTAGTGTGCTAGGAACTGTGTGGTTTGATGCAAGGGAGAATACGGTCAGGACTTGCCCAGATATAATGTGTAATTTTTCCTTACTTGTAACTGGCAGTTTTGCGGTATTTTTTTGTTTGTGGGACCTTTCTCCTGTTCATTTCCTCTTGTTCCCAGGGCGAAACAGGTCAGTGGACCTTCTAATTCCAAGAACTATTCCAGTTTTTTGATGAATGATGCAAAATGAAAACATAACAAAAACCATAGACAAAAAATTGTATTTTTTTTTTCATGGGGAATTTTGGTAACAGAAATATGGGGGTTTAAAATTTATTTTTGTGATTAGCCTGCAAATTTTGTTACTGTTATGTGACCACGTGAATGAGCCCAACCGTTTGCAGCCCCGAAGCATTTGCAGCAGCAGGTTAGCCCGGTGCAGCTGCACTCAGATAGGAATTGCTTTACTGAGACCAGGTGATAAAATTGCTCGGGAAACCCATTACACTCCCGGGAAGAGGATCCTTTTGGATTAATTCGCTTTCCTTTGAGAGACAATTTTCCCAGGGATGGCTATACATCCTAGGGTGAGCCGGAGGCCTGTGAACTGGTGCAGTACTGGGGCTCCCACATCAGCCCTGTCATTTGCACGTAGGTGCTGATTACTCTTGCCTGTAATCTCTCCTGCTCCAGGCTTGCTCCTCCTGCTCAGGGAACAACTTCAGCATCTTTATTCTTCTCTTTGAGCATCTACAATTGCAGTTGTATTACTTAGACATGTTGTCCTGAGCACGTCTGCAGCTCCTGGGGACGCTGGGCTGGGGATGGTGATGCTAGCATTGTGTCGTGCGTGGTCTGATGGCTTCCTGCTCCGCAGGGCATCCGGGCACGCGAGACGCTGCAGAAGGGGCTGGAGAAAGCCATTCAGGAGAAACTGCAGAACACACAGGGCAAGGACTACGCCGATGCGCTGGACATCCTGATAGAGAGTGGCAAAGAGCACGGCAAGGAACTCACCATGCAGGAGCTGAAGGTAAAGATCTTCCCCTTGGCCACCTTGTCCTTGCTGTGCTCAGAGCAGGGATCCCCAAAAGAGCAAAGCATGAGCTGGTGTAAGGAGGACTTTTTGAGGCAGACCTGAGATGGTCAGCGAGAGCTGGGGGACCACAATGTGTTGTTGGAGCTGCAGGTGAATCCTGGTCTGGTGGATGATGGTGCCAGCAAGCCAGCTGCTTTCCTATAGGCCATATTTATTTGCAGTTCACACCCATCTCTCTCTCTCTAAAAAGCATTTCCAGGGAATACCAAAAGACCGTATAAGTTTGCTGAAGCTTTCAGCCTTGACCAGTTTCACCCCTTGACCTATCCAGTTTTATGGTGCCTCCTTTGCAGGGCACATGAGCCCTCAGCAGGTTGTTGTCTGCAGCAGGGTCATGGTGTAACTTGTCCTTCTTGTGCTATCAAGAGCCATCCCCAGTTTTTTTTCTCCTGCCTGCCTGGCCCTCAGCATCCTCCAAGGCTCTGCGGGAATCTCCCTGTGGCAGATGTCCAAGACCTGTGCCTGCACAAGGAGAGACGTTGCAGTGAGACATGACCAGGCTGGAGAGCTGCTGGGTGTGGGGAAATCTCTGCAGCGTCAGCTGAGAGGGACAAGGAGCGTTTCTGCCCTCGTCCTCCTGCCAGCAGCAGCAAACACACCCCAGCAGCTGGAGAACTTGCCCATGCAGAGGGCAAGGAGGGGGAAATGTCCCTTTTCCCCGTGGCTCTGCCTGCCTTGATATGGAGGGGAAAGAAATGCCCTGGGGCAGGCTGCTACAGCCCGCGTGCCTGTCCCTTGACGTGCCACAGCTGCTGGCCTGTCTGTCTGTCCATCCCCCATGTCTTACCCCGGCTTTGCTCTCGTCTTTCAGGATGGCACCCTGGAGCTCATCTTCGCTGCCTACGCCACCACTGCCAGCGCCAGCACCTCTCTGATCATGCAGCTCCTCAAACACCCCCGGGTCTTGGAGAAGCTGCGGGAGGAGCTGCGCAGCAAAGGCATCCTCCACAACGGCTGCATCTGCGAGGGCTCCCTCCGGCTCGACAACATCAACAGCCTCCACTACCTGGATTGTGTCATTAAGGAGGTGCTTCGCCTCTTCACCCCCATCTCCGGGGGGTACCGGACGGTGCTGCAAACCTTCGAGCTGGATGTGAGTATTGCCATCTCTCCGGGGTGCTGCTGCACCGTGAGCTCCCCAAAAGAGCCTTTTGCATGTTGTAAAGCTTGCTTGAGCCTGGCTTAGATGAAACCTAAGGGAGGACAAATTAGGTCCTGATGATGATGGGAAGTGGACTTGCTCTGGATTCGGAAGAGGGTGATGGGATCTGGCCCGTGGCAGGGAAGGGACGCACTTGAGCTGTCAAAGAGGAGACAGGCGTGATGCTTCAGAGAGCAACTCGTGACAATGTTTGACGCCAAAAACTAAACTGGGGCGTGACAAGGGAAAGGTTTACTGCAGAGGGCATCTCCAGGCTGCTGGATGACAGGCGGATTAGTCACCGCAATGGCTGGAATTTCCTACTAGCAAAACAAAATCTTGAGACCTGGCTTGTCGCTGTAAATCCTACTAATGTAGTGATTTGAGTCGGAAACCTTTTAAAGTGCTCAGGGGATGATAAATCCACCCTGTTTCTCATCGCCCAGGCCCTGACATGTGCTTTGGGCGTGTGGGGCTGACAGGCGGTGGGGTGTGAGCAAAGCCATGGGATGCTCTGGGGAGGGCTGGCCGGCGTGTGGGGCACGGCACGGGTGCAAGAAAAGCTGCTTCCCTTTGCCCAGCGGCAGTCGAGCACTGCGGGGTTCCTGGTAGGCGACTCCTGCCAGCAACCGCAAAGCAAATAAATAGCAACGGAACATCCGGCGGGTCCCTGGGATAGAGGCAGGGATAAACCCAGGATTCCCATCTCCCAGCCCTTTGTGCTGCTCTCTGGTTCTCTTTTAAGTCTGTATCAACGCTTGAGTAAAAAACCCAAAGAAAATGGGGAAAAAGCAGTCAAAGCAAAATCGCTTTATCTTGTCCTCCTGCTCCCTCCCTCTTTAAAGTAGGGTTGACTCGCTCTGGTTTTCTCTCCACCCCTTCCCTCTTCTCTGCAGGGTTTCCAAATCCCCAAAGGCTGGAGCGTGATGTACAGCATCCGGGACACCCACGACACCGCTCCCGTCTTCAAGGACGTGGACGTCTTCGACCCCGACCGCTTCGGGCAGGGTCGAAGCGAAGACAAGGACGGCAGGTTCCACTACCTCCCCTTCGGAGGAGGCGTACGGACCTGTCTGGGCAAGCACCTGGCCAAGCTCTTCCTCAAGGCATTGGCCATCGAGTTGGCCAGCACCAGCCGCTTCGAGCTCGCCACCAGGACTTTCCCCAAAATCACCCTGGTGCCCGTGGTCCACCCGGTCGACGGACTCAAGGTCAAATTTTTCGGACTGGATTCCAACCAGAACGAGATCCTGACAGGGACAGATGCCATGCTGGGGGCGACCGTGTAAAGCCCACGCTGGCGGCGCGAGGGATGGGCGGCCGGGGGACGGAGGGGTGGGGTGGGGGCAAAGGGATGAACAGGAGGGGAGGAGAGAGGGACGAGAAGCTTCTCCACGACGCTCGCTTCGCAGAGCCTCCGGGTCAGGACTGCTTTCTCCACCGGTGAAGTTGCCAAAACCGTTTTGCTCTTCCCGCGGCACGCGGAGAAGTTTGGGGTGCCGTTGTGCGTCTTGTTTCGTTCGAAAGGAGGAAGAGTTGCAAAACCTGAGTCGAGCTGGGATGTCTGACCATACACAGTATCTAAATATTATAAATATATATATATAAATATCTATAAAACACTTCTGCTGCGAGGAGGAGCGCTGCAAAGGCCCGACTGCGGGAAAGGCTTTGGAAATCAGCCGGTGATCAGAGGTCTGGTGTCCCGGGGCAGCTCTCGGGTGGCCTCTGATCTTTTTTTTTAACAGTGTTAAATTAGCTGGTGATAACAGTGTTTTGTTTTTGTTTTTTCTTTTTTTTTTTTGTTCATTTGTTTGGTTGTGTTTTTTGTTTTGGGGCGTTGGAGGCTTTCCTTTGGCAAGGGGGAGACCAGCGATGCCCATTCCCATCCCCTCTCCCACTGGTGCCCGGGCAGGCTGGGGAGGGGGGGGCTGCCTTTTCACCTCTGCTATGGGACCGAAAAACCCTGTGGTGTCTTGTCCGGGGCTGAACAGACGGTGAGCTGTCCCTCTGAGGCCTCGGACGAGTGCATATTTGCATTTTGCAAAATGCATTTTGCATTTGGGGCTCTGCGTGTGTATGTGGAGGGGTTGTCCTTTTTTTTCTCGTTGAGTTTCCTGCTGCTGCTACACGGCCTGTGTGCACCCATTCCCCTGCTGCAGCCCCTCACCAGCCCCTTCCCTCTGCAGAGGCGCCCGTTTTGGGGGGCATTTTGGTGCCTTTGCTCTCCCTCAAGGTGCAGGCACCAGCCTCCGAACTGCATGGCCCCAGTGACCCACCACGGCTCTGCAAGCACTGGGGCGCGGAGGAAAGCCGCCCCACTCAGAGCTGCTCATTTCAGTGCACCCTCTTCCACGGGAGGCATTTGCATTAAAGGTGATCTCTATAAATAAGCCAACGTACGCATTGTTTGTCTCGTGTTTGGGTTTTGTTTGGTGATGGGAGAGCTCGGCAGGAAGGAGAGCAAGCGGCGGGCTCCTTGCAAGCTGTCCTCCCCATCCCACCGCTAACCCGGGAGAGGGGCCCTGCCCAAAGCTTCTCCAGCACAAGCAAGCGGCCACCAAGGTATCTCGTATTCAATTTGCTGGGTGGGTTTATTTCATTTTATTTTTTGCATGCAAGAGGCTTCAGGGCTGAGTGTGAGATGGGTGGGTTGTGTTGGAAGTGGACATGGCCTCACACGTGGGTGCAAAGCAAAAGCTCCCCGAGCTGGTGTTTGGTTTAGACCAGAGCCAAGCACCAGGTTGGGAGATCCCTCTCTGACTTGAGGCATCTCTGCCCAGCCTGCCCAGCCCCACTCCTCTCCCATCTCCTGCCTTCTGAGGTGGAAAGAACAAGACAAGGACCATGGCTGAGACCTCTCCTAACCGTGATGGGAAAAGATCTCATGCTTGGGTGGTCAGCTTGGCTTTCTGCTTTAAAAGTGTCCAGATAAGTCAGAGGGGCTGAAATAAGAAAGGAGAAGGGGCAGATGCGGCTTACCAGGTTGCTTTGCAGGTTGTGCTTTTGATGAGTGGGTGCCTCTTTGGAAGGTCGAAGGACGTGTGAAGCGAGCGATGGTGATGGCTGCCTTTGCCAGCCCATCGTCTGGTGGGGGCAAGGAGGAGGGAGGCAGATTTTTAGCCAGGGGAAGCACTTGAGGTCAGATTGCCGTCAGCCAAGCTGCCAGAAACCCCCCAGGAGCATCTCAGCAGATGGTCTCCACTCATGCCAGGGTTCACATCTTGCTTTTCAGGTTGATTTAACCTCCAGTAAAACTCAAAATCTTCTAGGAGATGCCATTCAGATCCAGACCTTGCCTTCAGTTGGTAAACACCAGGCCAAACCCAAAAGCAAGATCTTAGGAGCTTTTGGTGATGTGCACCATGCCGGCCTGGAAATTTTGAGTGAAACACGGCTAGCTCAGGCACTGTTGAGATTTCAGGTATTCTCCTTGTCCCTGATGGAGAGAAAACTTCCCGGTGATAAAAGGAGCTTAATCACAATCAAAATCCCAAAGGGCAAAGGAGCAAAGGAGAACATAAACCTGAATGCGGTGGGAAGGGGTGAGTCTCCCAGGGGCAAACATTTGGGGAAAGGTAAGTGGCACGTGAGGGTGTCCATGGTCTTTGTGGATGAGCCCTTGCAGGAGATGGGGACGGGGGCAGGAGGTGGAAGATGCTCTGCCAGGGGAGGGCTGCAGGGCAGAACCCCATCAGAGACGGGTGCTATCCAGGAACCCCCATTTCCATCTGAGACCTGTCAGGGGAATAAAACTGTGCTCAGGGCAGAGAGGAGGCTGAAAAAGGGGAAAGCTGGAGAGGGGAGCGGACAACAAGGTTAAAAGGTCCAGTTAAAGCTCACGGGTGGCTTCACGCCACGCTACGGCGAGCAAAATCTCTTGGGCAGACTTTTACGAAAGGGCTCGGTCCCGCTTGTGCTTATGGGAAATCAGTGAAGGGTTTCGCTGAAATTTTTATTTTAACTTCCAATGTCATTACAACATGAAAACCAAACATGCTTTTGAGTGAGTGGCTGATTGGAGAGCGGTAATGTAAGATGCATACATCCATTATATATATATTCTTACATCATGTGTATATATAATGTTTGTGTGTGTGTTTAATCTAGGCGTAAGTCATGCTTTTGTTTTTCCATTCCTAACTAATATAACTTGACTAAAAAAGTTGCTGCAGTGGGTTTGCAGAATAAAGCACTTTGAATCTCAGAATTATTTGTTTTTGGTTTTTGGTTTTGTTTTTTTTTTTTTCTTAGCACAGTCCAATTTGCTATAATATTATTTTATACACAAATTTTTTTTTTTTTGGTCTGTCTTTATAAACTATTATAAGTACTATTTTTGTTATAATTCAAAATAGATATTTAGTATAAAGTTTTGCTGTTAAATATTTGTTATTTAGTAAAATATGATTTTTTTCTCTTTATTGTAAACATTGTCTGGAAAAATATTAATATGTTTTATCACAGTTGTTTTTAATATTAAAAAAAGAAAAAAGCACTTGTGGGGTTTTTCGTTATGAAATTGGTGCCGTGTGAACATGTGTTTCAGTCATGTGGTTTTTAGTATGTATATAATATTATGTGTCGCATATTAAAATGAATGTTGTGTATTTTGTGATCTTAAAAAAAAAAAAATAATCCATGTGGCTATTTTATAGACTTCCATAATAAAAAGAGTTGAATCTCCAAACTTTTTGTTTCACATTCATCTGCATCTCCTCTCAAAGGGCTTGTGGCATCCTGGTTTGGGGTCTCAGGGTAACACGCCCATCCTGGGAACTGGGGCACCATGTAAGTGGGATTTTTGCACCCACCTGGTGACCTGTCGGTCTCCATGGCCAGGGCGAGGCGTTACTGACTGGCATGGATTGAAATACAGGAAATTCCACTTAAATATAAGAAAAAGATTTTTTTATGGGGAGGATGGCCAAACGTTGAACCAAGTTGCCCAGAGATTTTGTGAAGTCTCCATTCCTGGAGATACTCAGAGCCTGGCTGGACATGGTCCTGAGCAACCTGACCAAGGTGCCCCCGCTCTGAGGTCCAACCCACCCTGAGGGTTTCATGAGCTCCAGAACACCAAGTTTCTGCCCAAAGCTTTTACCTCTCCCCAGAGAGAGACAGAGGCTGGGCAAAACAGGCAGGAGGGAAGGGAATGGTGCTTATGTCCAGTTGTGTGCGTGTCCTGGCCTTCGCTGCTGGCTCTTGGAGGGGCTTACACCGTAGAGAGATGGCCCAGGAGACCACTACGGGTTGAAGAACCCAACAACTGATTGCATTGACAGGCTGGATGATGGGTAGGATGTGTGTGGTGGACCAGATGAGGCAGGACACACTTCCCAAGGGTAGACCAGGTGGAAGGGCTCCTGTGATGGGCAAGCAGTGCTACAGGCTGGGTGGGAGCAGACAGGTTGTCCCCAGCCCTCCCATCATCTCCCATTTGGGCTAGTGAGAGGTTGACTGCTCTGGTAATCAGCCCCTCAGCAAATCTGTGTCCCAGAGTTTTCTGCAAGTGGGGCTTACTTTGGGACTCTTAAACCCAGAAAGTTTCATGAACTTTCGGCTCTGGGTGGTGGGATGAAGTGCTTTGCATGTGATGTGGCAGCCTGTGGACAAGCTACTGGTGGGAGTTTCAGCTGCACCCATCCCAGAGTGGAGATAGGATGTGTTGGGAGTGCTTAGTGAGTAATTAGGTAATTATTTAAGTAATTAGCTTCTGTCTCCTTGCTCTTCTCCCCACTAAAAAAAAAAAAAGAAAAAAAGCTGTGGTGGGAGTGCCGGAGAACAGGATGTTGCTGCTCTGCAAACTTTTCCTGTGATCGCATTCAAAGGCAAACGAAGGCTGGAGGAATTAATATAGCTCTTTGCAGTTGGCTGGAAAATATGACCATGCAACCCAAGCCTGTGTCCCTTCGGTGCAGCCAGAGGATCTGAGGCTCCTTTCCCTCCCTTCAGTGCTTTGCGGCCTCTCTCTTTTCCTGGTTGCTGTTCTGGACGTGTCCTGCCAACAGCGGTCTTGCCGTGTCTGTCCCGGCTGTCGCCAAAAAACCACGGTGTGGTTGCGCTCGTTCGTGGTCCTGTCCCTTTCCCGGCCTCTCCTTGAGCCGAAGGGGCCGAGGTGTCACCTCCTCACCCTTCCTTTCCCTTCCACCCCATGATGGGTTTATAATACCTGTCTGTCACCTATTTAATAGCAGGGAAGGTCATTTCCTTTTGGCCTTTTCTCTTTGGGATTTCTTCCACCCCTCCCCGTTTCCCTTTGCCGCACCACCCCTGGAGGGAGATGATGTGGCTCGCTCGGCTCCAGCAGAAGCTGGGAGCTTTTTTCGGGTGGTCTCGCGGGAACGGCTGGACGGCAGCGCAGGTCAGTCGGGCTCCGTGTACTTTCCATTCGGCTCCGGCACCGAGTCTCACGTTACTCGCTTTCTTTTAACTTTAGCTGAACTCTTGGAAAGTTTCTTTTTAAAGGTTGTGTGCGAGACCGTAGAAAAGGTGTGCGAGAGTGTGTGCATGCATACATGGACTTTTCTTTTCCCTTTTTTTTTTTAAATTTTTTTTTTTTTCCTTCTGAACATAGACTGGTGTCTCTTGCAAAATGAAGCGGGCTGCTGGAGTGGGCTTGCATCCTCTGTCTGAAGCGTGGTTTAATCTGCAAGACTCAAGGCTCAGGCCCTTCCAAGGGGATGGCGAGGCAGCATTGAGCTAAAAGGAACAGTGCAGAACGTTGAGGTGTCACTAAAATAACATTTACAGGAATTATTAAAAGAGAGAGAGATGGGAGAAAGCAATGGATTTCCAGGTGGTGCGGGTGGCTTCTTGGCATCGCTTTTCCCCGGATAATTTTAGGAGCCCTGGGAGACTCCCAGCTCTGGTCTCAGCTGGTATTTAAACACCATCAGTGCCTGGCACACACTGCTCCATGAGTAGAATAGAATATTTGAATTGGAAGGAACCTACAATGATCATCATACCTGCTGGGGGATGCTGCTACAGCAGATGGCTTGGGGTTTGCTCATGGCTTCTTCTTTCCGTATTCCTCTGGTGCTGGAGACTTTGCACACCAATTTTAGACTGTTGCAGTGAAACAGCAAGGTTGGTATGCTGTGTGCATCCAGTCCCCTCCTGGTCTCCTAATAGAACAGGCTGATACCCACCCCCCCAAATAAATTCTACTACATCTTCCCAAATGTTGGGATAATAAATTATAGTACCTGGATAGCCTTGATATCTTATAAATGTCCAATCCATACATTTAAAAATGATCAACTGTGACAGCAAAAAGGATGTAAAGCAGCAGAATGGCAAATGGTTTCCTGGCAAATATTTCTTTTTGAAGGTCTCCCTCATCACTTGCACATGAGAGATTTCCAATTTATCCCAGCTGGAAAAGAAAATTTTCCTCTACAACAGGTGATTACACCGATATCCTAACCTATAGCATCTTCCTGATTATTAACTACTGATGTGTGATTTTTCATGTGATAAAATACAAACAATAAACGTTTGCATGAAGAAACGTGGGAAAGAGAGGGACAGGGAAGCTTTGAGGTTGCGTTTCAAGTCTCCAGTGGACCTGCGTGTGTTTCCTTGTAAACAAATAATCTGCAAAATAGAGGCACAAAACTGGGAGGCTGTCGGTTTTAGCCGACACATCCCTGTGAGGCCTCACGGTTGTTCCCTCTGAGTGGTTTCACGAGAGGATTGCTGAGTTTATCAACGGCAGGAGGTTGTCCTTCCACAGTGGCTTGAGCTTCCCAGCACAGTGAAGATCTGAAAGGGCAGGCTGCAGTGCGCAAGGTGAGGGCTCCACGATGGAGACCTTGAGAAAGGTCTCTATCAGGGTAGACTTTTCTCAAACAACTTCCCCAAGTCACCATTAGGTGATATGAAATTAAATTAAATTAACATTAGTTGAACACAACCTTGAACGTCATACTAATGCTAAGGAGTATGGACTCCAAACCCAGATGTTTCCCAAGGATTTCAGGCAGCAGCTTGAACAATCAATTCACTCACACTAAGAAAATTCCTTTTTAATGGTCTAAGACCAGCATCCAAATGACCTTACCTGCATCCTCCAGTTCATGTTACTATTTCATGTCCTCCCCCAGCACTCAGTAAAGTCAATAGTTGTCTGTCTTTTGACTGTGCTGGAAGCTGGATCAGGCTTTTATATGCTTTTTCAACATTATAAATATAGATGGAGTATATATGTATATTTGTTCTGAAGTATCGTGTTTGACCGTTTGTTATGGCATGAACAGTTCCTCTTTCAGTGTAATGAACACAGTTTTATCTGGCATAAGAGCTATGTTTAGTCTACATTCACATATAGCTTTTCATTTAACAATATTTGTCTAATTATGGCTACACAGATTCATTTTGCTCGGTACGGAAAGGTTGTTTTTTGGATGTGCTTGTGTGTGATGGTGGTGGATTGCATCGAGCAACTCCAACCAACCACAGATGTGCTCCTTGTGTGCTTATGAAACATAAGAGCAGCTGTTATGCCCCACCGTACTGTATACCTGTCTATGACCATGAGCAGTAACATATATCGAGGGAAAGATTGAAAGAAATGGGGTAGGTGTAGACTGAACCTTTTTTCTGGGCAAACCTTAGGTTAGGTCTACAGGTTGATTAGGGAGGTCCTGGCCTGCTGGAGCACCAGGATTATTTTATAGTCACCAATAGAGATGCTCTACATCAGCTTGGCTTGTCCTCTTCTGGAAGTCTCCAGATAGATCTCATTCTTGGTGGTGTGGCTTGTGAAGCATTAAGGGAAGGAAGAACATGGGTTGAAAAGGTGAGGGAGCAATGATGCACGGCCAGCAGTGCTGCTGATTAAGCTTGGCTGACTCCAAGGGTTGGGCCGCAGACCACCAAAACGCAGACCCTCATCCCAAGCCCAGTGGTGGATGTCGTGGGTGTCCCAGGCTCCCATCACATCCTGGGGCCGGACACTACAGCAATACTTCACATCCCAAGAGCCACCAGCCCACAGCCCACTCTCTGGCTGGTCTGAGCCACCAGCTGCTTCTGCAGAAGTTTATTTAAAACCAGAAGCCCATGAGTACTAGAATTGCTTTTGCAGGAGTCTCATTAAGACAGACATTATTGCGTCTATTAATAAAGCAGAACATTTCCAGGCTGGATATTACTCACTGGGTGGATATGCTCAATGGGGCAGTGAAGGGGCCTTGTGGGCAAATCTGTATTGAGTAAATTAACGTGTCAGATTACTCTCATAAAATTAACCAGTGTTTGTCCACAGAAAGCTGAAAAAAATGGACCCAGAGAGACCATAGAGCCATCCTCCTGTTAAAGCTGACCTGCTGGGTAAGGTCAATTTGTAGGAAAGTCCCTGCGAGATCAATTCGTTAAGGTTTACAGGACTTGAAATGTTGGACTTGTCCGAGCCACCTAGCAGAGTTTCAGCAAGCGTGCTGCTATCTGCTGGCGCTGATAAGGCAGCTAAGAGACCCCAAGGAGTAACAAAGCAGTGAATCTGTGAGTCTTTCCCCCAAGTCCCCAAGTTCACCATCTTCTCTGGCAGGTTGCCGGGCCATTGGCCCTTCTACTTGGGACAGGTGGTGGGATGAGGTGACCATTGCAGGTCCCTTCTACTCTGAGTTATTCAAAACTAAGTTTGAGTTGCTAACTGCTGCACTTTCCTCTGTCCCTCCTGCTGCGTTTCTTCTAACTTGTCTCTAATTTTGTGCAGATAACCTCCACAGGCTGCTGTCCCGTGACCATGGATGGATCTGATTTAGCCTACCACAAGGCAGGGCACAAATGTACATTTGTGTGCAAAGACGTGCACGTGTCTTCCATACACCTGCACAGAGGGCACGCACGGGACTTGCATCCTACCAGTCAGGATTTGCCTAGGTACTGCTGAGCTGCTTGGTGCCTCAGTTTCCCTCTTTGCTCTGTGGGATAGCCCAGCAGTCCCCTGCTCCTGAAGGTGCTCATTTGCAGGAGATGGAGCAGGTCTAGGAAGGGGAAAAGTTCTGTAACTGGTGACTCCCTGGCAGCAGTTTGGGATCAAGCCCTCCCTCTCTTGCCTTGGGTTAAGTGGATTAACATCCCCCTCTGGTAACATTCGACTCTGAAAGTCAACAGTGTGAAATTTAGATGTTGTGACCCTGAACCTACAAATGAACTTGAAATCCATGAGGCCTATTGGCGTCTGTTTCTACTTTTAAGATAGTAAAATTGGGAAGGGACTGGGAAACTGGGCTTGAAACCCTGCTCCAGGAGGTCTGTATAAACAAACATATTTATATTGACCCATTGTCAATTTTCATTTTAATTCCTGTTGTAGAGTTGTCCATTAAGAAAAATATAAAAAACCTATGAGAACAGCATATTTCAAGAGGACATGGACGAAACCCACAGCTGGTTTCTGGACCATCCCTCAATCCTTTTGAAGATGGGCAGCACAGAGGAAAGCAAAGCATCTTGCTGTCAAGGTGTAATTCCAGGATTACTGGGAGCAAATGGTGATTTCCTTTTTTTAATGGGGTACTATCAAGTCACCTTAGAGACATGCTCGTCTGAGGGAATCATCCCTGTGCTACAGGCAAGCAAGAGGCCATGCCTTGTTATGACCTAACATAAGGTTTTCAGAGGATTTTGTATAAAGCACAAGTTATGGGTATTTCACCCTGAGTGAGTTAAAACTCCCTGAAAAAATTTTATTGAGTAATACAAAGGTAAGAGAAAATAATCTGGTGGTCTGATGGGTGGGTGGGGTTTAGAAAGTTTTGTGAAAGTGAGTTCCTGTGTTCAGCAGAGATGATTCATTGCCTCTGGTTTATGGATGGCACAACTCCACGGTGGCGTTGCGCTCACTTAAATCTTGGTCACACTTAGTAAATCTGACTTGTTCTCGCTCAGTTTCGGTCTGAGGGTTACATTGCTGCAAGCGACTGACACCTTTGGCTCTGTATCCTCCTTCCCAAAAAACCCTTCAGCCTTAAATTGCTCCCACAGCAATGCAAATCCTCTGACGTTCATGATGCCGAACCAGCCTGAGATAAGACCAAACCTGATTTATTATTTTGTCTCTGTGTATATATATATATATATTTTTTTTTTTTTTTAAGAAGCTATGTCCAGGAATTACTCTTCACTGTCTGGGGAAAGGGAAGTGGCCTCGTTCACTTTTGCAGTTTAGCTGTTCTCTCCTGGTGTTCATGGGACTGTCAGTCCCCGTCTTCAATGGTGCTAGCTCCTGAAACACCCACCGATTTACCTCAAACAGCAGAAATCTGTGTTTTGGCTAAACTAGCTGGGATGGCACTCTGCAAATGCTCAGTGGTGAGGTTTCTCCCATTGTTTTAAAATGTATTTTTGCTTTGTTCTGTTTCCCGTTTTGTTTTTCTTAGCGGAAAGAGGAATAAGTCATTTTGAGTCTCAAGTGGGTTCCCTGGGCTGGTCTCATCTGAGACATCACATTGGTTTTGGGGGGTGATAGGGATATGAAGAAGGGATTTGTTACTGTTTGGGCAATGTCTGCTCTTGAAAGAACTGCTGTCACAGAAAATTAGTGAGATGTTTTTAATAGGAGGTTTTATTAAATCGAGCAAGCATTCCATGTGCAGGGGCAGACTGGGGAAATACGTCTCTGCCAACTTTCACAGACTTCAGGATCCATCACGTTTATGACCAAGAAGGGACATTAGATCATCCTGTCTCATCTCCTGAATACAGGCCTTAAATTCCATCCTTTTACCTGTGCGTCACGCCCTGCCATGTGAATTCAGCAAAAGCACGTCTTCCAGGAAAGCATCCCATCTTGAAGAAATCAGGCGGCGGAGAATCCACCGCTTCCCTCAGCGGTTCGTCTGGTTAATCACCCTCACTGTTTATTTCCACTTGTAATTTGTCTGACTCTCAGCTATTAATTCTTGTTCTGCCTTTCACCACCAGGCAAAAGAGGCCTTTAGGACCCAGATTTTGCTCCTTGAGAAGAGGTTTATGCGATGTAATCAAATCAGCTCTCGGTCTTCTTTTTTCGATAAGCTCAGCAAAAATCATTGAGCTCATGGAACCTCTTGCTGCTTCAGCCTCTGAATCATTTCTCTGTGTCTTTTCCTCGCAATCGTTCATTAACGCACCATCCTTTTAAAAATATGGGACAGAAAAACCCTGCTCAGATTTCCCCTACTCGTCTCGGTGGTGGAGAAATCACCGAGGAGAGCTCATCTTCCTCAGGGATGTCTGCATTCATAGATCACACTCAATTTTTCCCTTTCTTTCACAGCTTTGTGATGGGACCCATCATCAGGTAACTTGGCCCCTTTGGACCTTAACTCTTTGGTGGAGTGGCTGTTTTGGGGAGATATGTCCAACACCCCTGCTTTGTGGGGAGAGGTGTGGGAGCTGGGCAAAAAGACCCATTATTTGTACGAGCTCAGATTACCAAGAGCTCCAGCTTGATCCTCGTGCTGTCTTGTTCTTGTTGCAGTTTATACTTCTTCCAGGCTTTTGAGTTATATCTGAGCTGGTTTTTTAATGTTATGGGAAATGGTGGATTTGCCAAACCTGCTTTATTTATCTGAAGCGTGGAAAGGTGGAGAGAGACTGGGCTTGATTCACAGGGGCTGGTGGAAATCCAGGAGAGGATGGGCAAGAAGATGATGATGATGATGAGCCAGAGCTGCTGGGGCAGCCAGTACCTGAGCAGAAAATGGTGCTTAATGTCACCAAAGATGCTCACCCCCATGTCGTGTCCCCTGAGGCAGCTGGGTCAGGTAGGTGCTCCAGAATTTCTCCACCAGCAGATGCAAACCAACTCGGCTGCTGGATGCTCTCAGCAGGCAAGGTGTGTGCTGATGCCCCAGCTCCTGTTCACTGGCCTGATGGTCCATTTGTCTCCCCCAGCACCCTACAATTTAGTCACCAGAACTTGCACAAACACATCAGAAATGGCTTTCCAGCAGGCTGTGAATTCTATTATTTTCCCCTTAAAAAAGCTCTGCAGACTAACTCATGCTGAGGGCCTGCTCCTGTGCTTGGGACGGATTACAACAGGATAGATTAAATTCAGTAATCTGCTTCGACCAGACAAAGGTTTAATGGCTAAATCTTTACGTTGTGGTTGCACCTGAGGGTGACTTTGCCAAAAGCAACATGTGTGTTAAAGGAGTAGCTGCCGCCCGTGCATTCACACACCATTCGTGGTGCTGTGCACACACACACACACTCTTATTCTTGTGCGTGCTTCCTCCTTCTTCTGGCTCCACCCTAGGTTTCCCGCAGCAGAGTCTCAGGTGTCAGATTTTATAAAATAATTAATGTAATTGAAAGGTGCAGCAGCAGGATCAGCCTGGGCTGGGTGCGTCCAGAGAGAGGGACCCAGAACAAAGAAATCCTGGGACAATTACACCCTTGGGTCCCACACACCTGCCCCTCACGTGCTGTCCACACAATCCAATGGTGATTTTTTGGTCTGGGGTCATCTAACATCTAGTTGGATTCTTCTTCTGTGTCCAGGCAGGCAGGCTCTTATCTTGTTGACTTGCAGTTTCCGCAGTTTTCCCCGAAGGTTGGAGCCTCCTTATCTTCTGGTTTAGACTCCTTGTATACCTGTCCTTGCTGGTGGAACATGGAGAACTGAAGAGTCCCAGACTGGGAAAAACACTACCGAGACATTGGTGTGATATCAAAATACTTTCCTGTGCCAAAAGACTAAACACAGCACTGTACTAGCTGCTAGGAAAATTACTGAGAAAAATACCTTTATCATGGCCTAAAGGCTTCAGCAAAAGTAATTTATTCTGATTAAAACCTCCTCATTTACGTTAAACGACTAATATCCCTCAACAATGTGCACCAGGGACTGGTTTTTGCACAAGCCCACGATGTGGCCAGGGGAGGTGCTGAGCCCTGGGCACGCGTTCCCTGCTCTCCAGATCCAGCTGGGAGTGGGGGAAAGGAGCAGGCAGCAGGAGACAGCGGTGGCCAAAGAGAGGAGCTCCGCGACGGGTCTGATAACCCACGCAGGTTCGCACAGCCAGGTGGTTCCTCTGTCTATTAAAAGAGAGAGGAAACCAGACATTAGACGTGGTCAGCCCTGCAGTGCAGACACCTAAACAGAGTGAACGTGCAGTGGTGTTTCCATGACCCCAAAACACCAGTCGAGCTCTCCCGGCTGCCCAGTTCGGAAGTGCCAGTCGTCCCTCCAGCGTGACTCTGAGGTTTGCTCTCACTTTGCAGGTTGTGGTTTATTTACTGTCTGGGTGCTACCATTGAGCTGGGAAAATATTCCTGCACTGGCTGAACCGCATACTCGGAAAGAGAAGGCCACACGGGCTCTGTCTGTATTTTTATGGATCTCCAGCTATGGGATAGGGTCAGCCTCAGGAGTTAATGCAAGTGGTGAAGCCAAATATTTGTGTTTATGAAGGGCACTGATGCAGCAGCAGTTCCTATCAGGACATTGAAAACAGAAGGTGAGAACCTGGATCTACTCTTTTTCTCTACATGACAGAGAGGTGATGATACAGCGATGACTTCTCCTGCACCCGGCGGCATGCTCGTGCAGAAGGTCTCCTTTGGTCGCTTTGATGGAACAGCACCATTAATTGCATTTTATGCCCCTGTAAGTAAAACTGAAACCCAGCTAATCAGCCTGGCTTCAATGTTCCTCAGTTTAAGTGCTAAATGAAATGCTCCGACTAGGAGCTTGGCTCTAGATTGAATTATCATGGGCTAATTGTAAGCATGAAGATGCAAAGACAGTATGAACAGATGCAAGGTCTGGAACAAAAGCGCATAAACTTCTGATTTCCCTAGTTATGCTCTTTCCAGAAAGGTTTTCTCTGGGTCAGCCCTGCTGCTATTATCCTTGCCCAAATACCTTTGGCCCCTCTCACCAGTGCCCAAGGAGATTGCAGGCCCTCCACCTCCAAAGCCCCCTGCTTTGTCCTCCCTTGCAGCTGCTGAGCACCCCGTGGCTATGAACCCACCTTGCTCCCCTCTGGTGTGGGTCTCCTAATTGTCCCCTGCCTGTTGCAGCTCAACACAAGTCCATGAGCCAAGCGATGGTCCCGAGTCCTGCCCACGAACCTGGGGAATGTTATGGTGCCCCAACATTCTCCAAGTAGTTTGTTTTTTAGGAAAACAAACCTCGGAAAGGCATGTTAAAATAAGGTATTAGTGTGGCCACAAAGTCCAGGCTGCAAAAGCTGGGAAACCCCAAGCTGAACTGTGGTCGTGTGACTTTGATTTTGCTCCTTTTGGTGTGTAAATGATGCTCCTTTCTTAAATAACATGGTCACAGGCACGGTAGTATCGCTGCTCTTTGTGGATCAAAGGGATGGTGTTCACTTCATGAGCAGCTCTTTAATAACTGGTTTTCTTCTTGTTGACCAAGAGCAGCTGTGGCTTGCTGGTTTTAGGCCACTGTTTGGTCCCAACTCTGTCCACCTGGGGCTCCACAAGTGACCCTGACCCATAGAGACTGCCCAAATTTGCACAAACTCCTCACCACAGCACCAGGAGCCGTCAGCATTCTGCAGAGGGGAAATGGAGGTGCGGGTGGCACGTCCACCTGTGCCTGAAGTGGGTGATCGTGGATATGACCCCAAGTTCAGGGCATTTGCAGGACCTGCTGCCTCTGTGGGCGGCCCAGTCCCACCTCACCCGGGCCATGCAGGGGTGAGCTCGAGGCATTAGGGAATATGCCATGCCATCACCTGCCTGTGCAGATGTTGCCCAACCCTGTGTGTACCCTTTTTTTACATGGCTGAAGTTTTGTGCAGGGACTTTCAGGGATGCTCCTGCACCCAGGAGGGAGCTGCACCCGGGAAGTCAGCAATGGGCAGGCAGCATGGCTCCCAAAGATGCCCTTGGAAATGCTCCTGCTCCATCCACGCAGATGCAGCAAGAGGACAGAAGTCCCAACACTCCTCTTGCTGGCAGAAGCAGGATGCCTGCAGGTCTTTATAGAGCAGCGCTTGCACATTACCTGGTCAATAACACGTGCGTGGAAATTTTTCATGGCAGACCTAGATGGCTGTGGGGCTACTCACCCCTGTGCGATGCTGGGAGCCAGCACTGAGGAAACCTCACCATGCTTCAGTGCTGCAGATGTGCTCGGGCACTGCTGGCATCCTTGGGGAAGCTGTTTGTTAGCTCAGTGCTCGTGGTCTCTCTCAGCACAGCAGCCCCGTTCAGGCTCTTTCCTCCTCTCTAGCCACCTGCTTCCCTACCTGGGGCTGTGGTCGGGCGCGTGGGGCTGTGTTTACCCACTCACAGCTGAGCACACAAGCCCTGACAAGCTGACACCCAATATAGCTCTCGGCTCCAAGCTGGGATCTTCCTTCCCTGATACTTGCCCTGCGTGTGGTCGTCTCGGATGTGGGAGATGCCAGTGATTCCTGATTGGCCCTGCAGGTAGGTGGAAAGGGAGATGATGATGCTCCCGCACCGAGGTCGGGATGTCCCCAAGGACCAGGGCTGCTTTGCCTTCAATCCTTTTTGCCCAGCCCACACCGTCCTCTCTCCGTCCCCTCTCTCCCTGTGCACCTGCTTCCCCATCACACAGCTGCCCGGCTGTGGGGCTTCAGGCTCAGGGAAGGCTGTGCCGAACCCGCCACCCTCTGCCTTACAGCGTCCCTCAAAGGTTTATAATTAGCTGAACTCTGATTCCCAACCCCAGGAGCTGGATTGGCAGGGAGCGAGGCTCTCCTTCTACGTTCTTAAACTTTGAGTTCTTTGCCAGGGTTAATTTTCTTCCCCTCCTCCCCATTTTTTTTCCCTGCTTGAGGCAGGACTTGCAAGATTTGTGCTCAGTGCGGCTGTGATGAATAAATCCCCCTATCCTCTCCCGGAGCTTGGGGTCCCAATCTAGCCAAGCACTTGCTCATGTATTTGGACTGAAGTGCGTGAGAAGGCTGTGCTGGATCTGGTCTCGCTGGTGTGCCAGCACCTTCCTTGGACCCGGATTCCCACCTCCTGCAGCTGGAAGTGCGGGTGGGTGCGTCTGTGTGTCTGGATTGCATTTGGGGGTTGGCAGGGACTGGAGCAATCTGCTGGGGTCCTACATGTCCTTGATGCAGAGCAGGGAGGAGATAACTGCTCTCTGCAGAAATCCTGGGTGGGCTGTGACAGCATCAGTCACATCACTATTTGCAGCAGGAGGATGCACGGCGGGAGCTGTGCAGGCAACTTTCTGTGCGAGTGTTTGGTTACGTAGGCTGCGATCACTCTGGGTGTTTTGGTAAACAGCCAGGTCAGTCTCCCTTGAATGGGTGGCCACTGCCCTCTTCTCCCCAAAATGCTCTTTGGCAGGGGTTGAGCAGCAATTCAGCACAAAGGCACTAAGCTGTACCTGGGGTTTGGAGGGTAAAACTGCGCTCAGCAGCAGATGTCATGTGCCGATACACCCCAAGGCTCTGACTAAAAGGGACTTTCATTCTGTTGAATGTCTGCTTTGGGAGTGCTCGTGCCGTGGTGGTGCTTGAGGGCAATGGGGCAGGTTGGAGTCTGCAGGGAGAGGAGTGCGGTCCTGGCTTGGGATGTAGCCCCATCTCCTCTCTGTGGCCCAGGTGGACAGAGGAGGACAGACCACGCTGCTGCTGCTGAGAGCTGTGAGGTGGTTTCATGCTTCACCAGTGCAGGCTGTGGTTGCATGAACTTTCCTTTGCTGGTTGTTCATCTGCATGCGGGGTCTGCTCGGCAGTTCGGCATGGGCAGTAGTGCAGCCGTGCGGGGGGCTGCGGGAGCTGTGTCCTGCCACACCTCACATGCACACAGGCCAGGTTTGTTGGGGTGTACAGGCACGCTTGTACCTGCCGCGTTTGTTGTTTTGGGGTGAGGTGTTCCCCAGGTACCAATATGCTGGGGGGTGGTATTTTAATGATGCTTCTCTGGGTGATGCCTTTTGGTGCTGGTGCAAATCCAAGTGCAAGGGGCCAAGAGCTGCCCCACACGATTGCACGTGTGGCTGAGGGTGTGTGTTGTTAGTAGCTGAGGGTGCTACTGAGAACACACGTGTGCACGTGCCAGCGTGTGCTAGGGAGCACGTGAAGATTAACATGCTTGTGCACGCCCTGCAGCGTGGGTGCGTGTGTCTGTTGAGTGTGCATGGCTCTTTGGGGGGGGGGTTGCTGAATGGGACAGGGGGTATGTGTACGCTAATCCCGATCCCACCCATCCAAGAACTGTTGGAGCTGGACTCCGGCACCGGACATCAGACTCCGGCGCGGCACTTGGCTGTGCTCCCTTGCTGCCCTCTGCAGGCAACTGCCCCTTGTCCGTGGCTACACAGAGCAGACACAGCCCATCCTACAACAGCTGAGAAACAGCCTTGGCCTGGCTCGTCACGCTTTCCCCCACCCCGTACCCCAAAATAACCATGCTCCGTTGAAAACGCAGCCCGAGTCCAAGGGCTGCTGGGCACCGGAGGAGCCACCGTGCTTGCTTAGGGCTTTGGCTGCAGCCGCTGCCGGAGGAGTGCGTAGGATGGAGAAATGTGAGTCAGCCCCAGGAGCCTCACATGTGAGCAGCCACGCAGAGATGCTTGGCAGCCGCTCCCAGAGGGGGACTACGTGCGTGGTGGGTGAGCACGGAGGGATGCAGGTGCTCGGGTATATTGACCCAGCTGCAAAGATGCCCTCCAATGCGGAGAGCTCATGGAGAAACACAGTTGTCACTATAATTGTCACTGTTTTCTTTCTAAAGCTGCAGGCGGTTCAGAGGGTTGCTTTGGGAAGCTGCTTTTTCATGCACAGACTGGACTTCTGTACTGTGGCTGGACCTGAAGCTTTCTCTTTCCTTCCCTCTGCCCTTTCTCCGCTGGGTAGATTAAGGTTGCAGCCTGTTTGCAGGAGCTGCCTCCTGCTCCCATGCCGCATGCCTGCATGGACCACCCCCCCTCTCCCTCCACGGTCTCTTCTAGCCCAGGATCCAGACCTGGAAATTGGGCTGATTTGGAATATCTTGCCTTCAGTCTGATCCTGACCCAGGTTGGGATGAAGATGTCTGTAAGTCTGTCTCTGACCTGAAGCAGCAGGAACCTAGACCTGTAGCACCGGGATATTTATTAGCGCTGGCTCCGAAAGCTGTGATCTGATGGGATCCAGAGGAGCCCCAAACAAAACTCCTCGGGCAGGTTGGGTTCTGCATGCACCGAGGAAATCAAAACAGAAAAAAAAGGAGGAAGAACTTGAAACCACTCTGGTTCTGCAACACTTCATTTTTCAGTTTCTGGGCAGGATTTATATTTGGCATCTAATTAATCTCAAAACACACAAAAATTACAGAGTTTTGCAATTCCACAGTGCATTTACCTGGGAATTTTGAAACACCTTGTTAGGAAAACGGGCTTTGCAATTATCCCAAGTGTCCAGATGGAAAAATTGAGCTAGGCTATGTGATTTTGCCAAGGCTACACAGACAGTCAGTGGCAGAGGTGCGAATGAGGCAGTAAAGGCACTTTCCTGTTCACAGAAAATCCAAGTTAAAGGAAAAGAGCAAGACAGGATCACTGCTGAGCTTTCCGAGAGCAAGCCCAGCTCCAGCCCTGTGTCCCAGAGCCCGTACTGAGCCTGACACTCCGTAGCTGTTGCGAAACTATACAGCAGCTGAGTAATATGATAGCGGGTTAATTTGTGGTTGCAAATGGGGTTCGGGAACCCTGATTGATAGTACCTTACTCTGGCCACCAGACCCCCACAGCCCTTTATAATGAGAACATAATCTTGCACAGTACCTGGGACCTGAAAGCAGTTTTGGTCTCCAGCAGGATGAGAAGGTCCCACCTTGTGGGCTTGGGGGTATCCACCTCCCAGGACCTGGAGTTCAGCATTTGTTACTGGGGTTGTGTGCACCAGATTTTCATATGTATGGTGCTTTTTGTGGATGACTATCAAAGCTTTGCTCAGCGGGACGTGGACCCTGCTCTGTAGTTGCACTGGCAATGTGGGAGGTGGCAGGATTGCAGCCTGCCTCAACTTCATGGCAGACAGGATAAACGGGAGGAGCAGATGGTCACAAAAAGGAGAACCGGGATGGTGGATTGGTTTGCTGTTCATTCATAGACCAAGAATATCTGGGGTTTAGACATGGCTTAAAAAATGGAGTTAATGGGATGAGGGAAACAGCTGGACTTCGTTGCATCTTGGGTCAAGGTGACAAAAAAAACAGGGGAAAGGACATTCTTATGGTTAGGGGGATAGCAGATGTGGTTTGGTTCCCTGCCTTGTGTTTCTGTCCATGCTGCCCTTGGTTTGGGGCAAGGGGCAGACTGCATACTTGGGCAGGCATGGTTGTATTTGGGTCTCCGAGCTGGTGGTTGAGGAAACCTGCTCCTCCACACTGCTCAGGCCTGCAAGTGCCTGTTTTCAGCTGACAACGGTGTTTTAAGTCACGTGTTCCCCGTATCGCCTTGCAGTTACCTTTCAGGCTTTGCAATATTCAGGCTGATGCCCGAGGCTGGTGCTGTGAATGGCTGCCTCTGCACGAGCGGTATTAGAGCCCTGCTCTAACTCATGAAGATCCCATGAAGCTGAGCACCTAGGTACCATAGTGAGATGCCATAGATGGGGAAGCAAATAAGGACCACAAAAAAATTTATAAAACCTCCAGCTATAAAAAAGAGGGTAAAGGCTGCGGAAAGGAGAGGCAGCACGCAAAAAGGTCTCATGGTGGCTGAAGTGCTGGATCTGAAGCAGTGGATCTGGGATGAAGTATGGGCTTGGCATGAGAGGCAGAGGAGGGAGAAGATGCGGTGAGAATCCTGCGGGCAATGCCTGCCCCGTGGCTTGCTGGTACCTTAGCACAGGTAAGAGGTCATTTGAGCTCTGGCAGCAGCTAAAGGGAGCGCCAATTGGAACCAGATGTCAGGAAGTGCGAGGCACCACAAACGTGTGGAAGGGCCTCCCAGCCATGGCGGCGGAGCCCCTAACACTGGGGTCATTCACGAGGCAATTATTTGGTATCCTGTGGTTTTGGCCTGTTAAAAACGGGAATCAACCTTCAGGAGCTAAGTGGGACTGCAAGGACTTTTCCCAGCGCGATGGGAAGTGCTGGCACAGAGAATTAGAGTAAGCTCTGGATGGTAGGTGACAGGAGGTGGGATGAATGGACCTACCGTTGACCGTGGAAAGACTCCTGTTGAGTTCAGAGGGCTTTGCCTCAGGCTGTGTGCCACGGCTTGGAAAAAAAAAATGGAAAAGAGAGGCCAGGACCTCTACCTCTCATTCAGCTTTCCTGCCAGTACATCCATTAGAGCTTCTATGAGTCGTGTCTTCTGGGTTTTCTCTTGGGGAGCTGCTGTCTGTTGAACTGTTGAGGCAATAAGCCTAAGGTCATGGCGGGTCCGTAGGTGTTTCAGGTCTTTAAAACAGGTTTGGGAGACTTTGTTAAGCATGTGCCGTAAATCATCTGAAAGTTATGGTTGAAGCAGGAATATATGCGTGAGATTTTCTTGCCTGGGTTTTGTAGGAGGTCAGACTGTTTGAATATATGCAGTTGCTCATGCTCCTATGATTGTGGTAATGCACCCTGTTTTTTCCCCTTTGCTACCACATGTTCCTCCAATTTGCATCAGCTTCTTCGCACGGTACAGAGAGCCTGTGAGGATGCATTGCAAAAAGACTCTCCTATTTATGCTCATGCATAAACCTCAAAAAAAGCTGGGGAAAAACAGTTCTGAGGCAGGAAATTCTGCCTTGTGCTTTTTCTTTTTTTTCATTGTTTCTTTTCTTCTCCACTATTTCTGCCCTATAGAAAGCCATATGAAACCTCAGCAGACATCTTATACTAGACACATTTTGCAAGTTCAACAGGGTCAAATGGGTGTCTGCTTTTCTGGCTGCATGCATACTGCATCCCTCTGGCATAACTTGAGTTTTTCATACCCTTAATTTACTGCAGGAGGAGAAAGGCTGAGGCACAAAGTCATCCCTGTGTTGGCTGTGGAGAAGCATTTATGCAGGTGAATATTTGGAGGGCCACCAGCTCCAGCTGCTGAGCACTCACCAGTAGACAGATCCTGCTGTGGATCAGTAGAAAGATGTCCCAGCCCCTGCTTGCTGAGGGCTGAGAGCTGCTACGTTAAGTCTCTACCAGGCTATTTCAGGGTCCACAAGGTCAATGGATGCTGTTCTACCGAGCTCAATAAGCTACAGGATACACCCGCAGGGAGACGGTCTTCAACTGAGTCATGATTTATTAGCGCAGTTATGGAAGCCTATTCTCTCAGGAACCATAATGCTGAGTAATATTACATGAAGAGACGTTGGTATACTGCACATCACGGGACACCAGCTAATGGAGCAGCCAGAGCCTGGATCAGTCCGATATAAGCATCCTCGTACGAGGAGGCCCTTTCTCAGGGCAAGTGTCCCAGAGGCTTGACATGGGGAAGGTGCGTAAGATTTGACACTGTGGCTGGTGTCTGCCAGGTGAATGTGTACAGCTAGATCAGACCCTCTCCCCCTGCCCGCTTTTACACACCCCTGGAGCGTGTCACACCTCTGGAGGTGACGCTCCCTCCCCGACGGCTGTCGGGACCGGCTGGCCGAGCAGGTCGGACTAACACCTCACTCCGAAACGGCTGGAGGGAGGTGAGAGGATTCCCAGCTGAGGAGATACATTACGCAGCTTATTGCATTAGCCATCCTGGGAGGCAGAGCTTTAATTGCTCTTCCAGCATCTTTCCTTTCCCTAGTGCAGGAGACTGCAAACTTTCTACCATTTCTTTGCACACTTGGAGCCAGCGGTCCCGAGCGACAATGCAGACCCCTGAGTTTCCTTTGCCTTGCTAGCCAGGCCAGCACGCCGAAAACTAGAGCAAAATGTTGCCTCTAAGGACTGCAGTGGGGCAGTCCTGTCTTTGGTACTTCACTGGGTGCGAGGAGCAAGGCAGAGGGCACGGGATGCTGTAGCACCTTGCCCACTGTCAAAGAGAGAGAACAAGGTTCACACAGGCTTAAAAAAGAGCAGATTCTCTCAGATTTTCCAAAATGCTGCAGGATGCATGAGAGTATGTGGGCAGGAGTTGAAGCGGCGGGCTTGGGGGGGATATTTGGAGCAGGAGGACACTCTTTACTGCCCTCCGCCTCTTCCAAACCTCTCCGAGTGAAAAAGTCCAAGGGGCTCTGGCTTTATAACCACTCACTTAACGAGATCGGAACGACTTACTAACTGTTCCTATCTGAACAAAAATAACACCAAAACATTCTCTTTTCTCCCCCCGCCTCCCAGGCCTCATGACTTTAAAAGGATTTGTGACAAGCCATGAGCCTTGAGAAAATAAACCATGATGAATTCCCATCCACAGAGACAATTCTGAAGGTATGTGTCCCCTCCTCCCTGCTCACTGGAAAACCACAGTCTTGGCCAGGACTGGAAGAGGAGCCATTCATTCAAGCCCGATTTCCCAAATTGTATCACAAGAAATGGTCTCTGAAATGAGCTCCGTGGGGATTTTCCTTCCCCTCGTGTGCCAGGTTAGCTCTGCAGAGCGTGTGGGGATGGCCGACGTGCTCAGCATGTGAGATGGGAGGGCAGAACACTGGGGCAAGCACATAACCAAGGGGTGGCTGGGAAGAGGATAGCCTAATCAGCAAGCTAATCACCCTCTGGAAATACCCAGCTCCTCCTAACTTTGTTCCACAGTGATTAGCTTGGGAGAGGGACGTTAAAGCAGAAGACACTGCCTTACATTTTTCGAAACACTTAGTGGGATTTGAGTGCTATGCTTCATGTTTGCAAAAGGATGTTTTTCTGCGGGGCTGGTGTGGCTTTTGGATTTCAGTGAGGGCATGTAGGGTGTAAACCTAGCCCTGTTTGCTGCCTGCCCTTCCAGAGGTGATCTGGAAAAATCTCACTGACCTGGTGGTCACAAGTGTGCTAACCAACATGGAATCACAGAATCATTTAGGTTGGAAAAGATCTTTAAGATCATCAAGTCCAACTGTTACCCTAGCACTGCCAAGTCCAGCACTAAACCATGTCCCTAAGCACCACATCTACACGTCTTCTAAATACCTCCAGGGATGGTGACTCCAACACTCCCCTGAGCAGCCTGTTCCAGTGCTTGACAATGCTTTTGGTGAGGAAATTTTTCCTAATATCCAATCTAAACCTCCCCTGGCACAACTTGAGGCCGTTTCATCTTGTCCTGTCACTACATGGGTGAGGTTGGTTTCTGCCTCAAACAGCTTTGGGCGATCAGGTAGCAAAGCAAACAGCCATCCGTGGCCTTAAATCAGAGACTTGACCCTGGTCTAGGTCCAGGAAAGAAGTCACCTCTGCTTGATTCCTTGACGTACGTGATTTTCTTGCCTGCGCTGGCTCAGCCAGTGCTTTGTGGGGAGCAGAACCACAGCTCCAGCCACTTCCTGCCCACCAGAGTGGGAGGAGGAGCACTGGGTGCTTAGAAGCTACTGGTTTCCCTTGCAGTGGTCCCCACAAGACATGACTTTGCTCCTCTGAATGAACACATGAGAAGATTTATTCTGGAATATGCCACTGGGAGGGATGAGGTTAGCACAGGGCAGTCTATGTGCTACGTAAAGCTCTGTGGGATGCCTGTAAAATATTGTGGTTTGAGCTCATCAGAAGGACAAGGTTTTGCACGCAGGAATTAGAAAGGTCGTTTTCCTTCTGCGCACTAGAAATTATCTGTTTGTTTGGTTTCATTGAAAACATTGGCAAAGATGTGCAAAAAATGTTCTAGTTGACAGCGTGGTGTTTTCTATTTTGTCGTCATGGTTTGTAATTGTCAAACTCGTGCTGATTTTCTGTCATCGTTCTTTTGCACTTTGGAGTTTTATTCGGACCTTGGTGAAAAACTGAAAGCAGAAATACATTTCTTTGAGTAATCACATTCTTGGGGAAAGGTAGGGAGGAAAGACTGTTTTCAACTCTTTCCTCAGTTAAAAATTATCCCCAATTCCAAGGTATACTAATAAAATTCTGGTGTTACCTTGTACGGATGAGCAAAATGACTATTGATGACCAACACCTCTTCCTGCAACAGGCTCAGCAAATTTTCCTGCCTTTTCAGTTGGAGCTGCCTCACCTGCATTTGCCTAAGTGGTCCCACAGCCTGCGCTTATTTTGTGAGAGGGACAAGATAGAAGTCTTTTCCTGCAGTTTTGTGTGAGCACATAGCAAGCTTTGCATAAGGAGGCCGTGTAGCAAGGCTAACCAGGGTGGGCAGGGAGGGGGAAGGACCATGCAGGCGTGAAGTTCACTGGGAAATTCTCTTCCGATGGGTGGGGAGCGATGACACATCAGAAGAGATGGGGAGAAGCAAACCCCGTGATATCAAACACATGGCAAGATGAACCACCTACTGTTTAATGAGGGAATTAGGACACATGAATGTTTTTTCTCAGGCTACTTCAATCTGTTTCTAATCCTGGCCTAAGGAAGAGTGGATGAGAAGCAGGAGGCCAATATATATATATTTTAATGTTTCTCATCTTTAGTAAGTGTGTGCATGTATTTATATTTACCGTAATTGCTCACAAAGACATGTTCGACACTGTTATTTCTGGTGTTCCTTGGCAGCAAGAGACTTTTTACCACCAACCTATTGATACCACATGGTGGGTAAGTGCACCTCTTACTCTCCCTCCCCTCTTTGCTCCAGACTGAAAAGCACTGGGTTGTCTCAGCTTGGCAGGAAAAAAAAATACAAAAGGGAAAAACCAAGTTATTGGTTCAGCTCCAGAGCCCTTCCTGTTTCTCCTGAAATGTGGGTCCCTTGTTCCAGCAAGGGTATGTGTGCATACGTGCTTGCTATAAAGCATTCCCATGGCAGAACTTTCACAGCGCTCTATTTATTTTTGCTGGGTTCTTGCTCAGGTCAACCACGATACTCTGAAGCATGGTGATTTGGACTTGGAGATGGATCATGTGGTCTCCATTATTGGAGATCATTGCTTAAAAGCCAGCCTTGCCAAGACAGACCAGAGCCTCTCATTATCTGACAGCGTTGCCCAAAGTTGGATGAACTTGGAGCCTTCTGGGAGAAGTGTCTTCCTGGTCAATGTAGACAATGCAGAAGTGCCGGTAGGATAGAGGATGAAAAAGAAAATAGTTCCTTACTCATCCGCTGGTGAAAAAGGTCTATACTTTGATGGGGACTTTTGCTTAAACAGATTGTCCACCCACAAGTCCTCGTTTCTCTTGGGAAGTCACTATAAGTAAACACAACTTAAGTTTGTGGGGGCTGATGGCCCATCAAAGGAGCTTGTAGAGGGGAGAGCATTACATCATGTATTAAGTAGATTTATAAAATCCGTTCTTCTTCACTGAGGACTCTGTTGTGAGGAGCACTGCTGATTCAGAGCTCTGCTTTGGAAGATGAAATCTTTTCTGTGAGATACAGCGGAGAGCTCTGCTGGAAGACCATTGCAGAGGACTTTCTTGGAGAAGCATGCTGAATTTGTCAGTGAATCCAAAATGCTGAGCTAGGTTGGGCTGAGATCACTTCAGAGAAGATCCAGTAGACAGCTGCCTGGGAACTAGAAACCAGCCTGCAAAGTGACACTTGGGCTGTTGCTGCTCATTGACCTCATGGTGAACAAGATTTTGGGTGAATGGGTGAGGTGATGCAACCACAGCATCTTGGGGTGAGGGAGGAGTATTTCTCACCAATGGCTGGGAGGGCAATCAGGTGGGTTAGGACCAAAGATAGATGAGGGCTTCCTTCTTTTATATATATATATATATACACACACACACACACACATTATTATCTCTCTCTCTCTCTCTCTCTCTCTCTCTCCTTTTCCCCAAGCAGACACATCCTTTTCTGCAACACGTATCACAAAGTGCTGGTGGCTGAACCTTGAACCTTTCAGGAGCACTTGTGGGATGTCTCGCACTCCCCTGGCTGGAGAAGGGAGACAGGGTAGGTTGAACTGGGGTAATTGTTCATTACAAAGAACTTGGATATGCTTAAGATAGTCGTAAAGCTGCTGTTTTCTGTCATAGATTCTTTGAAGTTAAGGTCAGAAATGGTTAGCCGATCCCCTCAGAGAACTGGCACTTCCACAAAGTGATTCATCTCCTCTGAAGATGACCTGCTGTTTGGAAATGGCACTCATTCTCCATTGATTCTTAAGGAAGCCAAATGTCCAGCCTGAGCTGCCTCCGGCCTTTTAAAATCCTAAATGCCGGTGGGATGAATCCCACTCTTAATATCTTAATTCTTTTTAATTAGATTGAGCTTTCAAGGTCTTCCACCACAGCATTTTCTCTTGTTTTCAGATACTCTCTGTGGCATTCTCCTTAGCTGTATCCAGCTTTTAAACATCTTTTCTATAACCTGTACACAGTATTTCAGTACTTCTCTTGTCTGTGGCTTCTGCAGACATAGAAACTCTTCCTTTCTCCTATTCACCATCACCTTTTAGGGAAATTAAGTTGACTTTCTTGCCCATTCTAACATCCAGTCTTTCTCAAAAAATCACTGTCCTTCAGGTCACAGTTCTTTGCTCTATGGGTATGGTGAATGGTCCTTGTCATCTGCGGGTAACATTGCATTTTGCTACCTAAAATATATATTTGAGCTGAAGCATGTCAGTAACTTGGTAGTCCTGACGGAGCTGAGTGCCCTGCCCTCCTCATTACTTATTGTGTTGCCAGATTCTGTGACCTAAACAGCTTACATCAGCTGCAAGTAATATATTTACTTTCATGAAAGATGATGACAATGTTGACTACCTTTGGGCAAGGCAGTAGATCCTGACAACCATCGGTGATACTTTCTCACTGAATAATCCCTTCCAGCTTCCGCAAGCTAGCCAGTCCCAATCTATTGAATGTACGTTTTATTTCTATAGTGTAGAAGAAACTTTTCAAACAGAAGGTTGTGCAATGTTAAGTCATGCACCACATGAAAGTTCGTATTATGCCTGTAAGAGACTCTTTGATGAACAGAACTCATCATTTTGTCAGAAAATGAGATCAGGCCCATTTCCCATGAAAAACATTGACTGACATTTGTTGTAAATGTAATTATTTTGTAAGGTGGAGTGGTGTCACCTGGCCTAATTTTAACCAAATAACAGTTTGCTGTCTGATCCAAACTAGCTGCCAAGGTTCGTTCTGCAGTCAACGGAGCAAGATCAGCCCTCCAGCAGCTGAATCATCTAATCTACGTTAGACATCTGTCTTACAGTAGGATGATTGCTGTTTGGAAGTGCCTGCCTGTCTCCATTGACTGAAGAAAAGGAGCAAGGATTAATTTTGAGCTAGCCTGTGTATAGCTACCTGAGTGAAATCACTTCTCCTGTTAAAATATTGGCACAGCCTTACCATGCCTTTCTCCAAATGTTGGGAAATGCATTGTTCCCCTTCAGGACTCTCATGACTCATAGTCTAGGGAGTTTCAGGTAAGTCATAGGATGAGTCCTCAACACAGAAGTCCAAGATCCCCTCCCTGCCCCTTCCCTTTATCTGGAAAGATGGTTAGGCTTTGGCTAAGATGTTAATGGGGCAGCATTTGCTAGACTACTCCCTGTTTGCCAGCTAGCCACAGGCTTTGATCCTTCAGCTCTCTGCATCATCCCAGCTGGAAATGAGAGTCCTGTGTTTCCCCCAGCAAACGCCTTAGAAACAAGTGGTAAATTCGAGAGAAAGTTGCATGGGGTAAGGATGGAAATGCACATGTGATGCCTTGACTCCGCCTTGGGGGAAGAGGGCATGGCCAGGCTGGGCTGGATGATCAGAGCTGGTGTAAGCACTCCTATGAGTTGTACCAACATAGGACAGCCACTGAGCACAGGAGCAGAGGGCATTTTTGTCAGCAGAGCTGGGCCAGGAAACATTTAACTGCTGCAGGCTCTTAAAGATGGGCTAGATGTGGTCTCTGGACACCAAGGTCTCATTCCAGGTATGTAGGAATTGAAGATTAATCTATGCTTGGGTAAATGAGGTGTCTCATTCACAGTTCATGCCTGGCAACTATGCACTGTCTGACAGCGTCACAGCACTCTTTGAAGGCCCCAGATGGGATAAGGAGGGGATCCATTGTTTAACGCACCCTGTGAGTCCCCAGAAATGGAAGCAACAGAGATGAGCAGAAGGTGGCCAAAGGGGAGGGGAAGGAGGTGGAGAGAATTGTTTCCCCAGTCAGAAGGGTATCAGTCTTGTCCATGCAGCATCATGTAGCAATGCCTCAAGCCAGCTCATAGTGAGATCAGTATCACCCTTGACAGCGCAGCTCTTTCCCTAGTGAGGAGTGCCAGGATTGCAGCCCAGGACCTGCTGGAGGGTGTGACAGAGGAGGCCACGAAGATGATGAGAAGGCTGGAGCACCTTTCCTATGAAGAGTTGGGGTGGTTCAGCCTGGAGAAGAGAAGGCTCCGGGGAGACCTCAGAGCCCCTTCCAGTCCCTGCAGGGGCTCCAGGAAAGCTGGAGAGGGGCTGGTGACAAGGGCAGGGAGTGACAGGCCAAGGGGAATGGCCTGAAGCTGCAGGAGGGGAGATGGAGATGGGATGTGAGGCAGAAATCCTTCCCTGTGAGGGTGCTGAGGCCCTGGCCCAGGTTGCCCAGAGAAGCTGTGGCTGCCCCTGGCTCCCTGGCAGTGTTCAAGGCCAGGTTGGATGGGGCTTTGGGCAACCTGGGCTAGTGGAGGGTGTCCCTGCCCATGGCAGGGGTGGCACTGGATGGGCTGGGAGGTCCCTGCCCACCCAAACCAGTCTGGGATCTATGACAGTCTTATCACATAGTGTATCAGTTACTGCAGCATTTACCAGATCACAAAAACATGCACAAGGAATGGCAAGTGGGGTGGGAGGTTTTGTCAGCAAAAATACATGCATCTAAAATCGCTTTTTAAGCTTGATTATCCCCGGATTCCTCCATTTTCAGTGTGCATCAATCCAAGGAGACCAGAATAGTGCTGGAAGCGCACGGATGTACAGCTGCAACTATGAAGTGCTGAAACCAGCCAAAGATTTAGAAGCTATTAATTACAAATAAAACAAATGAGTGCATTTCATGACCTGCTAATTTGTAAGTGGAGAGAGAAAAGCAAAACAAATCAAATTGTTGTTCGCAGCAAATTGTTTACTTTGCTGTAATAATAAATACGATTAAAATGAAATGCCAGTGCTCTGCCAAGGCAAAAAATGTGTGTGTCTGCATTTGAGTGTAATTCTTCTCCTGTTAAGCACTTTAAATGAGTGAAGCTGAAAGGATTACAGAAATCTCATGTTTCATCCTTTAAGCTCTTTGTTCATTTTTGCATTTCATTGATTCCATGGAGGACAGACTAGATTGCTGTAATGTGGTTAATCATCAATTAGTGTCAATTGGAGCAATTTTGTTGTCTTTAATAGATGAGTTTCTTTTGGGGAATCAGCTTCTCTTCTAAGAAGAACAATTCTTGTTATTGATTAAGGGAAGTGGAAACATCTTTTTAGTGGTATTGATTTTATTTTAACTTTTTTCCCCACCTAGCATGCGGGTCTGCTTCTGCAGCTGCAGGGCTAGACAGCAAAAAGGACACGCGTTAAGATATTTGTGAACAGGAGAGATATATTTGGGTACAGCAGTAGTCTCTTCTTCCCACTCCAACAAGCCCTGCACCACAACATGGAACTGGAAAGTCACCAGGCGTGCTGTGCTTTGAGGACCTGTAGTCAGGAAGACCTTCTACTTCATCTTTCTTCAGTGTCCAGGACTGGCTCTCAAGTATTTTAGTGTTTCAGATATTTGCATTCCGGACACGGTCCCTTGTGGGAACAGCAGAGCCATCCTACGTACGGAGGAAACGTGGATTCAGAACCATATCCAGACTTAGTAACTTAAGTCTTCCTCTCTAATGGGCTGAACTGAGATCTCTGATCTGAGAAGTCCCAAAAGGCTTCAGCTGGAGCCCATGTGTCCGGTACAAGGCATTTTGAGATACATGAAGGCCAGCTGGATAAGGTCCAGGGGAGAGCAGCAAGAATGATCAGAGGTCCAGAAAACATGACCTCCAAGGAAGGACTGAAAGAGTTGGGATTGTTTAGTCTAGAGGAGAGATGACTGCAGAGAGATTTGCTGGGAGACTGCAAGTGTGTAAAAGGGTACTGTGGAAAGGAAGACAACCTGCTCCTTGAGTCCACTGCAGGAGAACAGACAACACGTTTTCATCTAAATCAGGAGCAAGGCATTTGGGTTGGACAGGAGGAGAGGGTTTGCAAGGGGGAGGTTAGTTATGTTAAGCAGATGTCTTTTGGTAGAAGTGGTCTGATGAAGGAGAAGAAGAATGGACTAGATGACCTTGCAAAAACTCTTCTAGTTCTGTTTTTTGGGGATGTTTGAAGTTTTTTGGATTCTGATCCTGATTTTGCTGCTCTAGTGTGTGCCCTCATAGATGTGAACATGTAACTTGTGGTTTGAAAATCCAAAAGAGATGATCAGAAATGGTCAGGTGAAGGAACCCTATGCAGGGCAGATGCTGGCCTGTGCAGAGCAAGGAGAAGAACAAACATTTATGGTATTTAGACACCTAGGAGTCTACATGGCTGGAAGGTACACCAACAGGTATTTCTGTGTACCTAAAGGAGAAGAAAGTATGAGATGAGGAAATACAACCCCAGGTGAGTGAAAAGTCCTTCCCTCCCTTCTCATCATCATAATTTTTTCTCAGTTTTGGGTGGATACATTGCAGGGAGGTGGTGTTAGGAGATGTTTCTGAATCCCATGCGTAAAATACTCCTTTAATCAGCATTTGTTAGACTTCATCTAGAGAATGTGCCCAGTTTTGGGGCTCTCCCAGTACAGGAAAGACATTCATGAGCTGGAGTGAGCTCAGCAGAGGTCACCAAGATGGTTGGGGGCTGCAGCACTTGCTGCACAGGGAGAGGATGACACATCAGTGTTTGTTCATCCGTAGAGATTTTCAAGATCAAACTGGATAAAGCCCTGAACAACCTGATCTGATCTCCTAGCTGATACTGCTTTGAGCGTGAGGATAGACTAGAGACCTCTGGGGGTCCCTTCCAACCTAGATTATTCCATGCTTCTGTGATTCTAAAATTCGCTGTCGTATCTGTCAAAACCCAGTGCTACTACTGAGGGCAAGATGCTCTCTAAGTGTCTGCTGCCAAGAGGTAACAGAAGTATCACACTACATTGTTGGTGCCAGTACCTCTGCCTTAATTACCACCACATTTTCCTATTATTTTTTATGCAGATGACAAACATGTCTAAATGTCCTCAGATCCCCAAGCAAACATGGACCAAACTGGGACTGGAACTGCGTTCAGACTTACATCAATGCGGTGCAAGAGGAGAAGTTTATGAACTCCAGCACAATGCTTATGAACTTCTTAGATCCCACCTGTCACCTTCTGAAGGTACTCCATACTCCATGCTGAGTGCACCAGTCTGCCTTAGCTCTAAGTACGCCTGTCTCTGTGCTGTCCTCCATGTTCTGGGCTGTTTAAGCCTATGGAGCAGCTCAGGTTATTCCAGGTGAATAAGGAAAGGTTACGATAGTTGCTGTTGTTTAGCATCATGTTGATGTGTGTCGATTTTACTCCAGCTCCTTCTCAGTGGAGTTCTAGGTTTTGTTTTGGGTTTTTGGAGGTTTTGTTGTTGTTGGGTTTTTTGTGGTTTTTGTTTGTTTGCTTGTGTTGTATGGGGTTGTGGTCTTTTGGGGTTTTTTTGTTGTTTTTTTTTTTAGGAGATCAGAGATGTGACAGTCCCTTGGCATGGACTTTTAAGTCATAAATAACTTTTATGGCCAGTTTGAAGCTCAGGCCAGTCCAACATGCATGATAATCCACTGTGAATCACAGATTTAGAGCATCCCTGATAATGAAGATCGGTTGTGCTACTTCCACAGTTTGCCAGGAATCTGGAAGAGGGGGGTGTCCAAACTCTGGGCACAGCATATAAAAGTCCTATTAGTGTGAACTCCTAAGAGCATTCGCCAGACAAGGTGCCCACCCTTATTTCTTGACTTTCCCTCACTTTCAAGTGCCTGAGAGAGAAAGAGGAAGGTGAGCAACTCTTCTTGCAGACCCTCACAGTGGGGCCTCTCCCAGCCATGAAGAGCGAACTTTAATGCATAGTCCATGCATGGATTTTCCTGGATTCGGGCAAAGGGCTTGCCTGTGCTCTCTGAGCATCTTCCCATGGTGCACACGTGCTCGGCATCACATGATGTTCTTCTTGCAGGGAACACCCTGCCCGGATCTAGTCCATCTCTAGTCAAAGGATTATTCCCAACAGACCGAGCTTTAGTTCATTTTTAAATGTCTTAAAGAGCAGGGTTTCCACCACAGTCCCTGAGGAGGATGTTCCACAATCCAGTAGGTTAGATCTCACTGCTAAGAATGTTTCCCCTGATATTCAGAGTTCATTTTCCATTTCTTAATCCCATCTTGTGATTCCTGGTTATTCCCCTGTTGAGCTAACCTAAACAATTCCTCCCCCTCCCCGACATTTATGCCTGTCAACTAGTCAGCAGACAGTTGTCCTCCTTTGCTGTCCTCCAGCCAAACTATACATATTTAGCTCCTTCATTTTTTTTCCTCATAAGTCAATCCTTCCAGCCACTTAATCATCCATATTGTCCCACTTTGACTTCTCTCCAGCTTGAAGAATTCCAGTGCTGCTGAGGTGCCCAGTCAAATCAAGTCCCCAGTGACCTCAGCCCAAGGAGGACAAAGAAAACCTTGTTTATGAGAAAATCCCTCTTCGATGTGAGGCAGAAACAGGGTTCCGGTGCTACCCCTGAGACCTGGCCGGAGAAAAACTGCCAATTCCATTCAAATATTCCATTGAATCCAGGCGCTGGGAACAGCTGAGAAGCAATGTCCTGCTGCGTTATTTTCATTCATTTCATTGTATTCTACTGTGATGGTGTCTGAAGGGCACAAGGAGGAAGGGTTGGCCCAAGCAAATACAGCATCTGCCTGAAAGAGCTTGCTATCGAGTGCCACAGCCTGTCCATGCCAAGGTCATGTCATGACAGAGAAAAAGCCCAGAGTACCTCTTCCATTTCCCTTCGGACCCTTTTTCTATCTAAACGTGAAGGAAAGGAAGTTGCTTTCTGTTTGCCATCTGTCTTGAGCCAAGGTTGATGCTTGCCTTGTTTTCTTTGGGTACTAATATGTGTTTGTTAATGCAGGCCAGAAAAAAAACATTCTCCAATCTTTCTTGAAAAAGTAGGAAGAACTAGCTTAGGAAGAACAGGTTGGCAGCATGTGCAAATGGTCCTGGGCCACTGAAAATTTTTTGTCTCCATTTAGGGTAAATTAAACATGAAGGAGTTATGGGTGATTATGGCTTGCTCCTTTCCAGAGCCCCTCAAACTCTTCATCCTCTTCCTAACGAAAATAAAAGCAACTGGAAGTGGTGATTTAACCAGTGCTTACTGGAGTAGGGGTCAGGGCTTGTTTGAAGCTCTGGATTCCTCCCAGGATATCAGTAATGTCTCAGTCTTAATTAGAGCTCAAGGTGCCATCGGGTTACGAGGAGATGCTGTGGTGATGTAGCTATTGCATTTGCCTGTGGCATAAAACTAAGTCCCAAACTGCTTATTCACATCCAAGATCCTCTGCCGTGATTGAAATTCATTATAGTGTTGGCGTCTGTTATTTGTAGTAGAGAACCGTCTGCCGCCTTAGACAAGAGAGTGCCCCAGATGACAGAAGATTTAATGACACTGGGAGGAAAAAAATGACTGTGCCATCAAAATAGACAAGTTAGGAGGAGGAAGGAAATTTCCCTCCCCCGATTTTAATGATAAAGGAACAGAAATGTGAGGCTAGAGAGGCAAGTGTACTCAGCTTCCTCTGCTGGGGCAGGTTTTCTCAGGAGTTCATTCCCAGCTGAAGCACTTTTGTAATGTCGCAGGTTGTAGGGTGCTTCAGCTCTTGTCCAGAGACAAGGTTATGCTTGAAGCCAAATTGCTTGAAATAGCAAGATCTTTTAACACAAGATCATCCTTCCCGCACACCACTATGAGTAACAGAGACTTAAAGCATTGACCATCCCTGATGTAGCTTAATGGCTAAACCGTATTTTTCTACATCAACCCTGCACTTATTTTGTACAAATACCAAGCAGGGAATAGCTTTAAATCATGGCGAGGTTACTGTAGCTGAAAGTGCTTTGTACCAAAACTGAAGATTACTGTAGGTCAACCCATCAGAAAATTCCTCTTCAGATTTAGAACACAACCTCTAATTTTGCTCCTCCAGCCTATTTTAAAAATAGGAAAACAACAGCCTCTTTTAAAAATAGGAAAACAAACACTTTACTAAAAACATCAGCTTTTTTTTTTCTTTCCTATTTTATTTTGCAGGCTGCACAGGCCCTGACTCAGCAAGGCATTTCTCCTTTGTGCATGTCTTATGCCTCCTGTAGCACATCCCACCTCTATTCTGATCTCCTTGTGCCTCCAAGGAATTGGCTTCTGGGTAAAGACCAGTTAGTGGAAACTTGGTCCTTGTGAAATGCTGAGCGAGCAGGATTAAAAAAAAGGAAAGCTAGGATGAAAATTAGCTACATGACAGTGAAACACCCAAAATTCTCTTTCTACAGAGGACATAGCTGTGAAGCAGAAGGTAGTGTGATAACATCAGGTCCCTGTGGTAGATGGTGCTGCCAGAAGAGAAAAGAGAACAAGTCTTGGTGCTCACCCAGATGGGGACTCAATTTCATGTGCTGTATCCAAGCCCATGTTGCTCTTCCCTATTCACCGAAGTGGATCAGAAGTATCTGAGCTGCTGTGAGACTCCTTGCTGATCCTGAAAGAGCAAGGAGTGCTAATGAGTAAAAATGTGTTTGTTTCTTTAGCTCATGCCAGGCAACTGCCTCTTTCTTGCAGAAACACATCTGACCACGCTGACCTACCTGTTTATTACTTGCAGGCAAGGTTATTGCGTCTTCCCATGTTTGAAGTTGAATGTGATGATAAGGAACTTGTCTGGGTCCGGCCTCCCTTTGGGATGGAGGAGCGTAACGTCCATGCCATAGACACCAGGCTGGAAAAAAGAAGAAATGCTGATCTTGCCATCCAGCTACTCCAGTGAGTAACTGATGGCCAGAAAATAAGTTACAGTTCTTTTTTCTTTCCTGGGATCAAAGGGAAAACTGTCCCCCAGATGACACACTTCTTTCTCCCACCTTTCATTTCATTTATCAGGTCTTTGCAGTGTCTTTTTGCAGTGCTCAAAGTTAGTCCAGAGGCTTTGGTGAGGCATAAAGTGGCCATAAAGGCATTTTGGAGGTAGATGAGCTGTGAGGTTCAGGAAATGCCTTCTAGTAAGAGGGGTGGGGGTAAGGAACTATAAAAATGGACCTTGGTTGGTTCAAGGAGGTGATGAGCTGTGGTAGTTATGTGAGCAGAGGGCTGGAAGCTGGGTGACTGCTCTGGGGAAACGTAGCTACGTGACTTTGCTGGTCTTATGTCTTCCTTAAGCATCTGCTGCTGGCCACTCCTGCAGACAAGGTATGGGGTTAGTTGGACCTTTGGTCTAATCCTGACAGTGGATTTGTAGAGGGACTCTGGCCCTAATTTTGCAGGAAAGCCCTGCTCATCCAGTTTTCCTAGAGTGAGATTCAAGCAATGTGTTTGTCTTTGGGCTCTGCATGAGAACGCGATACACACTGTGGGTGCATGTTAAGTGTCTTGTAAAGCCAAAATCCTACATGCTTGATACTATTGCTATTAACATCCCATCCCTGTTAGCATTCATGGCAAGTCCTGTTACATACCAGGTGCTTTCGAAACACTTCAGGAAATTTCCAGGACTGCAGATGCCTCTTAACACCCAGTTCAGATGACCAGTGTCCAGGACACTTGTTGCAGTGAACGGCAGGATGATCTCAACCGTTCTTCATTCCTCCACAACTTTTTACAACTTGTTGAGGCAAAATATACAAGAAAACATAGGCAATGTCACAAAATGCCTTCTAAGGGTCAGGGGTTGCTTTGTGTCCTGGGTTGTATCATGACATTCAGGGTACTGTGGATACCCTGAAGAATAAATAGGATTCAATGAGTAAATAACAATAACAGCCACGCTCTTGAAACATGTGAGCCACTGACATCTAAAGTTTATTTACTGCTTTTACACTGCTTTAATCTCTCACCCCCCTTTCTCCTATGTTAAATGGCACTGTAAAAATAGTGTTTCACGCTAAAAGCATGGGAAAGTCCAAAACCCTCTCTGCATTCCCACTAAAACACCACCAGTTCCCACAAATTGGAGATTTCCCTCCCTCCTCCCCAACTTTTCTCTTTTTTATTTTTTGCATTGGATAGAAATTTTTAGATTCAGGGCGACCATACAGGAATTGGGGTTGGAAAGGAAGGGAGTGGGGAAGGGGGGGAAGCAGGGTAAAGCAAATGGAAAAAAATACACCACAGTAGTAGCCACAGAATTCTTCTCTGCTCCAGCTTCTCCTTTGAACTGGATACGCCACCCCCCCTCTTTAATAAGGAACAAATTTTCAGTGCTCTATGGGAAAGTTTGAATGCAACATATTTCTGACAGGTCACTGTCAGTTCACACTAAAGAGTTTTTTGCTTTTTTTTTTTTTTTCCTGCCCCCACCCCCTTTTCTTGCTCTTCTTTCTATCTTTCTTTCTCTCTTTCTTCTTTTTGGGGATGGAAGTGGTGCCTGGAATATGCTGGCTCAGATGCTGACAGGCACATCGCTGTGTAGTGGCATGCGGGGCACTTGGGGCTAGTGATGTCCTGCTGATGTCACTTGTTGCTGGTGGGTGACAAGCAGTTGTCCTTCGCTCGGCTGTGGCAGGGCTTTGCCACATCTCCAGCACACTCTGGTGGGTGCTGAGGAGTTTGGAGCTGGGCTTGGTCCCTCTCTGGTCTCTGAGCTCCAACACCAGCTCTGGTGCAACGGGAAATTGCTCAGGTGACGTGTTGGGGGACAGGGTGATTTGTGCTGGGGCAAATCCCAGAAGGACCCTGCATATACCTGGACAGCTCAGTGCTAAATTTATTCCCCTGGCAAATGTACAAATAAGTGCAAAGATTTGGGGAGGGGGAGAAACAGACCTCAGTATAGCTGAGACAGAGAGCTGGAGGCTCTCTCACACTAATGGACCTTCCTCCCCACTAATGGACCTGTGCCTTCAGGGGCTCTGAGATGCTTCTGCCCAACCCTCTCCAACAGAAAGACAGCCTCTGTGTTGAGCTGTATGTGACACCCTGCTCATCTGGAGGCCCAGCACAGTGTGCTGAAGTAAAGCATTATATTGACCTTGTTGGACAAAACTCTTGATATTCAGCCAGTTTCCTCTACAGCCTGGCTGAGGGTGCTCAAGCCCTGGTTTCTTGCCCAAACGTAATGACAGTTTTCAGCCCTGGCTTGAGGCAGTGCTTGCAATGCCCGGCATTGGTTTTCTGGAGGACAGAAGCTGGTACAGACTGGTACAGCCAGGGCTGTTCTGGGAGCAGACAGAGGAAACGCTTTTTAGGGGAAGCTAACAAAATAGGGCAGTCTTTTTTTCCCAGTCTTCTCTGAAGCTACGGTGGCTGCTGCTGCTGGGGGATGGCTTGGGGCTGCTGGGTTGAAATAGGAGGTGTTCTCCTCCATTTTCCTTCCCTTTCCTCCCCACAGAGGTGGCATTTAGTGGTTCTCCCAAGCTCTGTCTCTTCTCTTCCCCTTCTTTCTGTCCTTCCTCTTGTTGAAGAAGCAATCTATGGGGTCTGTTTTACCCCAGTGTGGAAAACCTTGTGCTACATCCACCCACCACATCCCATGCTGGTTGAGGAGATGCTCAGTCAAAGTCCCCTCACAGTCCTCCCACCCCAGCAGCACCTGTGCTCCAGCCTTGCTGGCCCCCCCCAGAGCAGTCGAGGGGTTAATAATTAACTATAGAAATCAAGAAGCTGCATTGTTGCTTCCGGGTGATGTCTAACGTGGGTTGTCTCACGCAGCTTTTGGTTGCACCCCGTTTTTTTGAATGATAGTGGGAAGCTCGGCAGAGGGTGGGGGGCGTACGGTGGAATGAGGCCCTTGAAGGGCAATCTTAGGCGAAGGTAATTGGCTTCATATGTCTCGCAGGCCACTTCTGAGATCTCAGAGCAAGGTCAAGGGTGCTTGAGGCAGAGACAAGAAGCTGTTCTTGCTAACATTCATTTCCCAGTGGTATGTCAACAGCTTGTTACACGGCCAGGGCTGACGACTGTTAAAGATTGGGATGGGTGACTCATCGCATTTGCTTTAATATCCATTTTTATTTAGTATCGCGGTGCAGTGGCTTGACTAATCGGCATAAATCTCCCCTGCTTCCCAGGAGTGGAACACATCAGTGCCGGGCCCAGGAGGAAAAACAGAAAAGTCTTTTAAAGTGAGGTTTGGCCAGTGGTGTCTCCTGAGAGGGACAACCTTCACTTTTGGCTCTTCTTTGGGGTTTCAGCTCATCTTGCTGGGTGGATTTTGGCTCGTCAAAATGTCCCTTCTTTCACTGGCTGGGGCCTCAGGCTGTTCTTAACGCAGTCTCCTTTGCAGTCCTCTGATGCTCATGGCAATGTCAGCAGTATGCCCTGCTGATGCTGCTAGCAACGGAGCTAGCTTGGACCAACAAATGCCAGGGCTGATATCCTTGTGTTCAGGAGAAATTTGTTCATAGGAGATGAAGGTACCTGAGTTTCTATTGACTCTGGCAGAGCTGAGCAGCTCTGGGGAATACTGGCCACTTGTCCTAGCAGCCAAGTACATGGTGAGATCTTTAGGAAATCTGGTGATGAGCTGTGATGGTGGATTTTAGGGAAAGGGAGGGAAGCTGGATGAAGGCAGCTGGATAAAATTAAAATCATTAAAATTATTTTCCAGCCAGCTTTCCATTCCAGGGGTCTCAAAGTGGACCCAGGACCTGTGTTTGATGGTAAGGTTTTTGTCAGGCCCTGCATATCTTCTGCTGGGGCTGACTGATGTGGTTTAGGTTATATCCTTAGCTGGGATGACTTTTATTCTTTTCTTGGCCCAAATGTTGCTGATTTCCCCTCATCCCCTTGTGGAAGCTTGTCTGCACTTCAAATAGGTACCTTTGCCAATGCTCCACGCACTGTTTCCCTTTGCACCTCTAAAATGCCCTGCCGAAGGGAAGGAAGGGAAAATAAACATTTGCTGAGGGATGCAGGGCATGTGTGTTGGGTTTGCGTGGCAAGGTTTTGGTAGCGGGGGGGGGCTACAGGGGTGGCTTCTGTGAGAAGCTGCTAGAAGCTCCCCCTGTGTCTGACAGAGCCAATGCCAGCCGGCTCCAAGACGGACCCGCCGCTGGCCAAGGCCAAGCCAATCAGCGCCTCTGTGATAACATATTTAAGAAGAAGAAAAACACTTAGAGAGAGAGCTTTTGCAGCCGGAGAGAGGAGTGAGAAGATGTAAGAAACTCTGCAGACACCAAGGTCAGTGCAGATGGAGGGGGAGGAGGAGCTCCAGGCGCCGGAGCAGAGATCCCCCTGCAGCCCCTGGTGAAGACCATGGTGAAGCAGGCTGTCCCCCTGCAGCCCATGGAGGAAGGATGAGGGGGTGTAGAGATTCCACCTGCAGCCCGTGGAGGACCCCACGCCGGAGCAGGTGGAGGCACCTGAAGGAGGCTGCGGCCTGTGGGAAGCCCACGCTGGAGCAAGTTCCAGGCCGGACCGGTGGACCCGTGGAGAGGGGAGCCCACGCCAGGGCAGGTTTGCTGGCAGGACTTGTGACCCCGTGGGGGACCCACGCTGGAGCAGTTTGCTCCTGAAGGTCTGCACCCCGTAGGAGAGACCCCACGCTGGAGCAGTCTGTTCCTGAAGGTCTGCACCCTGTGAGAGGGACTCCATGCTGGAGCAGGGGAACGATGAGAGGAGTCCTCCCCCTGAGGATGAAGAAGCGGCAGAAACACCGTGAGATGAACTGACCATAACCCCCATTCCCCGTCCCCCTGTGCCGCTGAGGGGGGGAAGGTTGAAGCCAGGAGTGAAGTTGAGCCTGGGAAGATGGGAGGGGTGGGGGGAAGTGTTTTAAGAGTTGATTTTATTTTCTCATTCCTCTACTCTGTTTTGCCTAGTAATAAATTAGATGAATTCCCTCTCTAAGTTTGGTCTGTTTTGCTCGTGACGATAATTAGTGAGTGATCTCTCCCTGTCCTTATCTCGACCTACAAGCATTTTGTTATGCCTTTTCTCCCCTGTTTGGTGAATGAGGGGAGTGAGAGAGCGGCTCTGGTGGGTACCTGGCCTCCAGCCAGGGTTAACCCACCACAGCATGATAGGTCAGCTGCAGGATGTTGTGAGAACTCTCACCCCCCCAACTAAAGGGTGAGATCTATGAAAATTTCTAATGTTTAAAGATTAGCCTCTTGGCCCCTGTCAGGTTACTGAAGGTGTCAGGGATAGGTGCTGTAACTCTTGGTTCGGCCAAAGGGCGATGCCCAGATCCCACATGGCAAGTGGGAACCCCTAGTAGGAAACCCCAACCCCAGGACTTCTCGTGTGGGAAATTAGAGCCTCTACTCAAAGACTACCCAGGACACCGACCTTGCCTGAAGGTAGGGACCCACTTAGGCAAGGGGGCACCCACCTGGCTTGTGGTGGTGTGCTCTCATCTGCCTTTGGTTTTTGGTTTTTGGTTTTTTTCTTTCTAAAGAGAGTTAGTGAATGAAGTACAGCCACTGGAACGTGGGTGGCTTTCTGGGTTGCATTTGTGGACCTGGGTGTTTGGATTCTGCTCAAGTCCCATTGCAGGTGTGAATGCAGCTACCTGAGACTGAATACTTCGGTCTGAATTAAGCTCCAAAGAGAGAGACACCTCCAGAAGGTGGTTCATGCTCACCAGTCTAGTCTCTTGCTGTTCTTTAGGGCATAATGGAAACCCTGTAGTCAACCTGACTTTTTTTCTGCTTCAGATTTCCTCTCACCTCCTTCAGTTCTCTCATCTTTACCATGAAACACCTCTACTTCTTTGTCCAAATTGTATTCATTTCCCGGGCTGCCTCTTAGCACCCTTTCAATGGAATTGCACCAATGGAAAGTCATACAAAAGTTAGTCAAGTACCTCAGCTCTGCTTACAACCCCTGTAAAATGTCTTGTATAATCTGTAGTAGTGTAAATTGTGGTGTAAATTGTCAATTTTAGTATATCATAACTAATATGTTAATTAATTCAAAGAATCATAGAATATCTCAAGTTGGAAGGGACTCATAAGGTTCATTGAGTTCAAATCCCTGCTCCTCACAGAACTACCTAAAACTAAACCATATGACTAAGAGCGTTGTCCAGATGCTCCTTGAACTCTGACAGGCTTGGTGCCATGACCGTACCAGGTTTAAAACTGCTTCTGTTCAAATCACAGGAGAAGAGGTCAACATGTTATCAGAATAGGCAGTTCTCCTGCTTTGGCAGTGAGCAGGGTAGTTGTGGTCTCCAGTTCAAGTGGGATATACCCATCCCCAGACAGCTGATGCCTCCTGAGATCTCTAATTGGATCATCTTATACTTTCCGATCAAAGAGCAAAAGGGCATGAGGAGGACGTCTGTGTCACCTTCCTCCAAGCTGCATTAGACAGCAGCTTTGGGCTGAGGTAAGGTAATTTCTTCAGTGCCTTTTTCTCTCCAGTGCATGAGTTAGATAGATGACTAACTCAATCCAATGTTTCAACTTGTAACTTGGGGCAGACATTATTGGTAAAAAGAGTGGAATGAAAACTCTGTGGGACAGTGGCATTGCTTGGGTTGCAATATCAGTAAAGCAGGTTGTGATATTAATGCTAGAGGCCCGATTCCCTTATTCCTTGTTCGGTGTCCTATGCACTAGATTACACTGCTCCTCTTGTTGACTCCTCGGTGAAGTCAATGGTGTCGTGCTCTCCGCTCCTTCCTTTCCCTCTAGGCATGAATCAGACTCCAAGCCCTTGGCTTCGGGACGCATCCATGGCGATGAGGTAAGTTTCCAGTCTTAGGCACTGACAGAGACGAGCTGGGAAGAATTTGTCTCTATGTGGCTGGAGAATGACTGTGTCCTCCCATAAGGGAGCAAAACTGGAAGCCAGAAACAGGATCGCCTCTTGGCAGTGCTGCGGAAATTCAGCATTACAGTAGCAAAAGGTCAGGACGCAGTGCAAATGTGGCTAATCCTGCCACGGCAGGGGAAAGACTTTATACGGTATGGCCCTCTCCTCCTTTTCTCAGGAGAAAAGACTATCAGAACACCCTGGTGGAAGAAGCCAGAAGTGGGGGATTCTTGACATTTTTCTCGAAACCCCTCAAGGGAATCCTATCAAAGCAGAGAGCCGGTTACAGCCTCCTGCTGTTACAAATACCATCTAAGCAACCTCAGGCTGACCTTAGTTGGTCAGTGACACTGGTCTTTCTCAGAAACCCACAGTCCTAAAAAAGAAGGAGCCGCTTTTTCTCTTTCCTCCCCTCCATCACCCTCTGCCCATTGAGCGCCAAGCCAGAAATGACAAACAATCTCTCGACCTTCCAAGAAAACAAGGCAGAGCCACCTAGCGCGGAACAATAGAGAATGATGAAGACACAGCCACAATAGCTGGCTGTGGTTAACCTCAGAGGCTGCAGTCAAACCCAAGGAAATTACAGAAAACCCTTAAACAAATACAATGGCCACGACTGTTTTCTCCCCAGGGGACCCATAAATAGAAGCTAGCGCTCCCGGGGAGGGAGGAGGGGAGAGGCGGGTGGCCACTGTTTGTTCTTCTGTGGTTCGGTGTAGGCTAAACTGGAGATTAGGCTACAAAATCGAAGGCAGCAAGAAAGCAGGCAGTAATGGATTTTGGCACTGATTCTCACACAAGCTGCATAAATTCAGAGCAGAAAAATGCTGCGTTCCTGCATGGTTCTGCGAGGCTTGCGTGGGCTTGCTCCATCGCCTCTGAGTGCGGATTAAATTCACCTTGAGCCAAGGGTCAGTAATGCTTATGATTTTTCCATCTCTATTCCCTTTCATTTTAGAGCTGAAATTTAGGTGATGCCTAAGTAGGGCCATAGTTTGAAGTGGGCCCTCTGTATGGGATTACCAGGCTGTTGTGGTCGTATGTGCTTCAGGCCAGTGATGATCGATCTCTGTCTCTTTTTATTCCATATATCATTATGAGACCTGTCTCCCTGCAGGGACACCTGGACGATACCTAAAGTGCTGATAGCAGAGAGCAGTATAACAAAAAGAAAGGTCTGGGCTGGAGCTGACAACAAATGGTGATGGATGGATCCATCTCCTTTAGTTTCCAAGTCTTCTGGATGCTGCTTTTGTGAAGTTTTAACATAGGGCTGGACTTGAACTGGTGGGGAGCTCTGGCCATTTTTTTTTTTAGAGATGGTTGCAATTGCACTCAGTGGCACCTTTCCTTCTGGCCAACCTATTCTGCAGCACTATTTCATGTGATTGCTTATTCTTGCCACGAACTGTTCTAATTATAAGAAAAGGAGGACGCAGCAGAAGTTACCTATACCTCTTTGCCTTGAGTGCAGAGATGTGGTAAATCAGCTCACTGGGGCCATAAAAGCAACCTGTCTAGAGCAACTCGGAGCTCAAGGCATTTCTGAGTCCTCAGATTAGCTTGAGTGTAGCCAGCTCAGGTATTCTGCACAGGGAAACTATAATTTTAAAGAAATTATAGAATAGATGCACAGAAAGAAGAGAGAGTGGCCCAATGAGTGGTTTCTTGAACAGAAGAGGATGGTTGTTACAGGAGAGAAAGACAATTTATGCACCCTACGCACTGCCATCAACTCATCTCAGGCTGTAATTGCCCCATTCGCCCTGGCCCACTCTCCACTGCAAGCAATTACCGAGGCAATAGCAACAAGCTCCTCACAAGTCTGAATTCTACAAGGCAAATTCCTCTGTATGGGGTGGTGTGGAACTGGATGGGCAGGTCCTAGCTGGATTTTGCTGAGCTTTCTGCTTTCAGGTCTCCCTTCCTAGAAGGTATAGGTCAAAACCAGAGTAGGTGAGAATTTCTCATTAGCTTTAGCTGGGAGCTGGGAAAGCCTCAGGTACAATGAATTAATGTGGCAAATGATCAGCTTTTTTTTTTTTTTTTTTTTTTAAATAAATTTAAGAAGATAGCAGCTTTGTAGGGTTTTTTAGTCTGGGAGATCTGAGTCAGAGGTGGTGTGCTGGCAGCAGCTGAAGGTAGGGGCTGAGGTTTTGTGCTGGTTCTTTTTCACCATGTGGAGGATTAGCATGATGTGTAACTGGTTCTCACCTTTTCTCTTGAGAAGACTGGAGTACCTGCCGTAATTTATACCATGTCCTTTGACATGGTGTAAGCTGCAGAGGTGAATGCGGGGAAACTTGGATTCTCAGTGGATTTGGGATCTGAACCTGGTCCTTTTTATTTCTTGTAAAAGAAGCTCAAAATAGTCCTGAGAACCTTTTTTAGTGTTTCTCTGGAAAACATTGGTTTGATGCAAGGACTTTTTTGTGGAGACCTTGCTAATGAATTAATTAATACACCTAGCAGGATGTTATTGGTCCAGGATGAAGCTGGTTCTTATGGTCAGATTAGCCAGTGTTTGGCATACTGGTCATTAGGGTTTGGCTTTTGTGTGTGATTCATGCAGTGCAGAGGGTAACAATTGCTCTTGTATCTCATGTGAGCTCTCTAATAACTGACCTATTTGTCCTTCTTCCTTCCTGCCCCTTAGCTCTACCATATTTATGAAAAACTTCGAAAGGACATATAACAGTGGGATAATGTGATCTTTGAGACATGGACAAGGAAAACATTTCCTGCTTAACTAAGCTTTGCAAATAATTCTGCTTGGCTTGGTGCTTTCTCTCTTGTTAATCTTAGTTCTGAATCATCCCGGGGAGGAACTAACTAATGTTTGGCCTGGGATCTTGAAGGAGGTGTCCAAGGCCACATTAATCTGGGTGAGTGATGTAAAGTTCAGCTTTCTGATTCACCCATTGTTCACAAGGTCATGATTAAGCCTTGCAAATGTCACTTACCTTGAGGTCCCTCTGGAGGTGAATCACGATTTCTTGTCTATAACCCCATTTCAGAGATAGCTTTGGCAACATCCTGCGAAGACTTAAAGGAACGAGTAGCAAACGCCTCTGGTTTCCCGTAACAAAATGCGCAGCTTAAGCAAAAGCATCTGTAGTGAGACGATTCCGTGGCACTTGGCAGATATTCCCTTGCTGACCCAACCCTGAGCCTCAAGGTGGGTTATGATCTCAGGACGAGCTGTAGCTTTGCAGCAAAGTAAAACTGTCTATTTAGAAAAGTTTAGGCCTGTTTCTGTGTCTCTTGCTGACCTCTGTCAATATTGAAGGGATGGTCCCTCGCTCAAACATAAAGGACCTCTTCTCCACCTCTTGACTGGGGAACCCAGCATACCCGACAACCGTAAACTTGGACACCACTATCTGTAAGTGTTGCTGTAGCAATTTCGGGGTGTGAAGAAGGGAATTAAGCTAGTTGAACATCTCCTGTGAGGCTTGAAAAAGCTGGAAACATGCTGGTGTGAGATGAGGAAGGCTGTGGAATATCTGAGGAAGATTCTGAAAAAGCTGATGAATGTCTGTAGATGCTTTGATGTTTTAGGGGAGAATGTCTTATTTAGGGAAACACATGTATTTTGGGTAATGGGGAAAAAAATTCTGAAACTGGTGGGCATGAGTAGCACAGTTTGGCTACCTAGATTCTTGACAACCCATCTCCCTGCTGCTAAAATACTTCAGTTTTGGTCCTGTGTCTTGTGGAAGTGGTGGGATGTGCACACAATGATGTCATTCAGTACATGGAAACCCCAGGCCTGGGAAGGAGGATGGCCGCCTGAAGGTTTGTGTCAAAAAGCTGGCTGGCCACAAGGTTTATGCCCTATACAGCAGTACTAGGAAGGCAGAATAAAGAATTTCCTTGGCATAGCCAAAGACTTTTCACTTCCCCAGATTAGTGTGGGGTATGATGCTGTGGGTTGGTGCTCCTGAGAATTCACTTGTCCTTCTTTAGTGACCTGAGACGTGTTCTCCACTTTTCAGAGGCTTTTTGGTACTGTTGGAACATTCAAGAAAAGATCTACTAGGAAGGTGGGGTTTGTAATACCAGTCTTGGTTAGGAGAAATCCTGTTGTTTTGGTATTTTTAACCTAGTGCTCAGGAAAGGTACTTTTATGCCCTTTATCCCATTTGCTTAGAGGAAGTCTGGGACACTTCAAAGTCTATGTGTGCCTGAATATAAGGGGCCCTGAGCTCAGCCAGAACTCTTAAACTTGGTTGAAGCAGGAGCCTTATCTGCAGAAAGGGGAATTGAGGAAAGATACCCAAACCAGTATCATAAAACCAGGCTGATGGGTGAGTCTGTGCATGGCACCACATCTGCCTACCTCTGGCTTCTTGGATGGTAAATGCTGGAATAAGCGTGAACACGGCGCTGAATGCCTGAAGCACTTATAAATGCCCAGGCTGCAGCAGGTAGAAGTGTTTATGGCTGTGGGAGATATTTATGGCTCTATTACATCCTCTGTTATTTTGGCCTCATTGACTTCTTACAAAATCTTTAATGAAGGTTTATGTTTTATACCTTCCCTCCTGGCTTGTGCTTGCTTGTAAGTAAGTGTGATGGCAGCAGGTGAAGGTACAGAAGGTCCTGCAAAGTAAGCCTGGGAAATGCTTATGGTGGGTGTACGGCAGGACAGTGTATCAGGAGAGGAGAGGGCTCCTGATTCTCAGCCTTGGTTCTTGAGAAGCCTTAATTCTCTGCCACAGCTCACAAAAATGCAGACAGACGCAGATGCGTGTTCCTGCTCTGAGCTGGCTGCGTGCCAGCCCATAACCAGTAGTTCAAGCTCAGTGCCATGTGGATGTACGTCCTGCCTTTGGGCTACTGTGACTATGCGCCTTTGGACCCAACTGACTCAGGAGAAGGATGGCATTAGTGCTTGCACCAGAATGTGAATGCTCGTGCACTTACCGTTGTCGTCCAAGCTGCTTCCGTATCTACCTATCTATCTATCTATCTCCATATATATTTAATTTATTTTTTCCAGCCTACACTGATGGCAATCTCTGGCAGTCCTGGCATCCTGAGAAAGCTGGCTGACTTTTCTCTGTGTATGAAAACATGGACTTTGTCTTTCTGGAGCATTTTAGGCTTTGTAATGATCTTGTCAGAAATTCGTGGGGATGCTCTGTAGGTACGATACATTTGGTGGAAGCTTTCTCTGAGAGAAGGAGGATGTGGTTTGTACCAGTCATGTGAGCTGCAGGTGGTGGTGTTCTTGTTGACCTTAAGCATATCAGGCCAACACCCAGAAAAGCGTGTAGTGGAAAAACTGCCTTAAAAAAAACCAAACCAAAACAAAAAAAACCCAAAGCAGTGAGGAACTGAAATGGGTCGCAGGGTGTAGTCCTGGCTGCGTGTGGAAGTGCCTCTGTGTTGGGATCCTCTCAGTTTCTTTGTACAAGCATGTGTTGCTCTATGGTTTTGGTTCTCCTTAACAGGACAGACATTGCCTTGTAGCAAAGGTGTTGGGCTGGGGTAGTTGTGCTCAGTTTTTGACCATGCCATGGGCTCCCTGGGTGATCTTGAACAAACCTGTCTCTCCTGCGCTTGGTTTTCCCCACCTGCAAAACCAAGAGGTCTGGTGTCCCTTCCTACTTCCAAGAAGTAGTTTCTTTGGGCATGAAATGACTCAGGCCACCCCAGTACCAGGTGAGAGGAATGTCTGAGGACACTTGGAGACAAGCAGATATGGGGAATACATCTCTCTAGGTTTATTAAAGCTGCTGTCACCTTGTGCGGATCAAGACTGAGCATCTATCACAGATATGGCTTGGCCTTTGGACACGAGGGCTTTGTTTGCTGCCACTACAGCCAGGCACATCCATAGGCAAAACTTCCCAGGAATCATCTGCCCCATTCTCCTGCTCCATGATGGGAACAGGACAAACGCTTGCAGGAGGTGGCAAAAATGCAGAGGCACGTGCAGCGTGGGCCAAAGGGCTCTGCGAGATGCCTCTTGACTCATTCATGATGACATGAGCTCTTCGCAATTTGTAAACTCCAGGAGGGTCAAAAGTTGAAGGGCTTTTCTCTTTTGTTTGCCACCTACGTTGCCCTGTTTGGAGGAACGCTTGCGGGAATCCTCCCTGGAGGTGCACACCAGGAAAGACAGGCTGCATTGTTCTGGCTCCCGACTCAAAACCAACACAGCTGACATGCATTGCTGCATGGTTCACCAGCTCTGAAAGGAAAGGAAGAAGCTGGTGACTTAATCCTTTGAGCGTCTGCCTTTCATCCCTTAGAAGAGCCGGATATTTTTGCCTCCTGTCATGGTTGTAGGGAAGCTGAGTGCATAGGTTCCTTTAGAGGGTGCAGCCCCACACCTACAAAACTGATAGCCAAAGGGCATGTCTATCCTGCTGGTGTAGGCAGACCTGAACTGCCTCTCCTCTTGTGTGAGCTCTGAGTTAGGAGCACAGGGTGTGCTGTGCCAGGTCTGGATGTGACCTGACCATGTTAACCTGGTGCTGTGCTTAACAGCCCCTGCTGAATCCCTGCGGCACTTTACCTGAGGCCAGCAAAATCTGGCTAAAATCTTAACCCATCCTGGGGTTAAGCCCACCCAGCACCCTGACTTGGTGTGGGACCTTAATTAGCCTGTTAGTTCTGTATTAGGAAGGAGTGAAAGGCATGGAGGTCTGGTGCAGAAGGCAAGTAGCTTTGCAGAAGGGAAGCTGGCTCCAAAACTTTGTCATAAAGTTGCAAAGCATTGTGTTGCTCCTCAGTGCTTTCCTAGACATCAGAAGCGCCGTATGTCCTCAAGTGGGACCTCCGGCAGAGTTTGTTGGTGTCCTGCCTTCTCCTTTCACCAGCAAAGGAGAAACATCAGCTGCACTCTCCTGTGGAAGGGGAAACCCACAAGCACAGGCTGGTCTCAACCTGTGCTCCTGTAACCGCACGCTCGGAGCCAGAGCCTCCACCCTCCTGTCCAGCTGCTGTCACCCAGCGAGACACGTCCAGGGCTGCAGACTCTTCCTCGGGGCAGGGATTACCCAGACTAACGAGTGTTTCTCCTCATTTTGAATCTGTTTTATCACGTCCCAGTCCTGGCTGTAACTTCAAGCAGCTCAGCCCTTCTCTGTCAGAGGGAGGTGTGACTTTTACTGGCCAGTGTTTTCTCTGGAGACACTTGTAGGTTTTAATGAAGATGCTGTGAATCCCCTGAAAAGACACTTCACATCCTGTCTAAAGCTTTTCTTTACCCTTTCCAGGCTTTCAAAATTATCCTGAAAATGTGGAGAGTCAGCACTGCCTATGTTTCCATCGTTTCCTGACACTGTAAGTGCAGTACAAACTTCTGGGATGTAGCTCCCAGGTGAAGGTCCCTCAATTTCTTCTGCAGAAAATGGAAGGCAGGTGTGTTCGAGTTCAGTGTTTGGCCTTAAGCATTTTAATCGATTAAAGAAAATCTTCATAGCTGTACTAGATGAGGGAGGTCAATTCAACTGGACCCTTCAAACTCAAAGGCAGACAAGTCCAAAGTAGGCATGGACAGTGCTCTTCAACAGAAGTTACCAGTTCAGTGCTTTTTGTGCTGCTTCTTACCTTACTGTGCCAGTATCTTGGGGTAAATGTCATCTTCCCCCCGGCTTGTTTTTTCTTTCATCTTCTGTTACCTTACAGCATCTTCCAAGTACTCAGCGGTTTGGTAAGTGTGCTAACGGCCTTGGTGGCTTCATAGCATTTATCTTCTCTAGCACAACTGAGGAACTGTATTTTGCAAGCGTCGTCTTGGTTGTTTTATCTCTAGCCAGCTTCCTAATTTCACTTCTAAATTAGACACTCTTGCCTGGTAGAAGGGGATACTTTTTAAAAGAAGCTTATGTAAACTTTTTGGAGGCTGTGTTAATTGTATTTACTTGGGTAATTAATGGACTCACTCCATTTTTGAATGATTTCTGCCCTGCTAGTAAATGCTTCACATTCCTTTTACCCGCTTCTCTGCTGATGAACAAGAAAGTGAAATGACTTCATGTTAGTGAAAACGTCTTCCCTTCTATTTTTTCCCTTTTTTAGGGGGGAGGGTGTGTGGAGGGAGAGAAAGCTGGAGATCTTTGAGAGGTTTTCTGTGAAACTATACCCATCACTTCACATTCCTGGCATATTTCCTTTTCAAGAGTAGGGTATTATGTCTATGTAAAGTCACCTACTTAATGGGTAGATTTTAAGTGCCATATAAAGGGCTAATTTTTTTGTTCTGCAAATACTTCTGTAATAACCTCACTTGTTATCCTCTGTCAATCTAGTCTTTACCGTGGAGACAGCATAGCACTCGTGGGATGTTGCAGAGCACGATTCTTAATCCTGAATCTGGTGCTGACCTTCATTCCAACCTTGGGCAAAGCATTTTGCCCACTTGCCCTCTTTGTTTCCTGACTGTTCGGATGCTAAGTCTGTTGATGCTGCTGGGACAGTCTTTTCCTGAGCAATGAATGGCACTAGCATGAGCTGAGGATTTTATCAGCATCTTGTATCCTGAATTCATTTACTTTGAAAATGGATAGCTAAAAACTTCCCTGACTTTCACACTTGGAATCCACTCTTTCCCATTATTTAGAGGTTTCTGGTTGGAGTTCGTGAATCAGGTACAGCTTTGCTTTGTACCCTCAAAGGAAGCTACAATTTATGTGACTGGACCCAAAATGTGTGGGGAGATACCTACTCAGCAAGAGATGGTCAGGACCCTGAAACTCTTTGGTTTGACTAGGCCATAAAATAGGAGGGAAAAATTGTTTAAATCAACCCAAAGTGTGATCTACACGGTTCAAAATATTTGGATTCAATCTGAAACAAAACTTTTGGGTTCCATTTCAGCTTCCCTTAGCAAAGGCAATGCAGGCAATTCCAGCTGCCTGATAATAGGATAACCTCTTAAGGATGGCTGCTCCCACTTAGTGTCACTTAGTGCCATGGCTTAATAACTAAGGAAGCCTCTGTGCTTGTGGAGAAAAAGTAATTTCCCTACATCCCAAGAAATTAGGTCATATACAACAAACTTCCAATTTTGTGGGTTTTGGGGTTTTTTTGTTGTTTGGGGTTTTTTGTTTTGTTTTTTTTTCCAGAAAATGTAGCCGGTCCAATAGTATTGAATGAAGTTTCCAAACAATGGACTGCTTGTGGAAAAATTCACCATGCTGGAAAGCAGATGGAAGTTTTCTGTCACTAGCACAGTAACAGAAGGAGGAGTTAGTACAGGAGTGGTCAGATCAAGTAGATCCATTTCTAGGGATACAGGGAACTAGACCAGGAAGCACCTATTCTCTGACCAGATGACTTACAAGAACTATTGCTTGCCCTTCCTTCCTGATACTGGTCTCACTGGATTTGGATGAGAGCTTGACCTTGGTCACCTATCAGTGGGTCTTGCAGGGGAAAGGCCATCTGAACGTTGTACTTACCTACTCATCACCAAAGCATATCTCAGTGGTTCAGATGGGGAAACTTATCTGGTGAGATCTGCTGGGTGGAACGCAGTGGCGTAGGCAGCAGTGAGAATGTCCCCCACACGTGTGCTGCTGGAGCCAAGTCGGAGTATGAATTTGGCGTGGCAAAATTTGAATGGCGGGCATTGTTGTTGGGACTTGTTGAGAGGCAGTTCGAGCTGAACTGGAATCCCATCCCAGGCTCTTGTGCTGGCTGCCAAAATTTGCCATTGTAAACAAGTTGCACAACCGTAAGACACTTTCGGTAGATAAAGTAGGACTCCTGTTCTCCTTTATGTCCCCATTACACCTTGAGGTGTTGAGAATGAGAGCGGAACTGGATCTGTATGCCGGAGACATAATCAGGATGTTTCCTGGTTTAATATTAAATATTCAAGAAGAAAATCTCTGTGAAAAGGTCAAAGTTCAAGTATTGCCTCACCTGAGCAACTTCCTTCCAAATCAAGGGCTTGCAAGAGTAACCAGATTTAGGCATTTAGATATGGTTACTCATACAAGGCGGGGAATGGAGGGAGGAGGATGAGGAAGAAAGGATCAGAGAATGAAACCTGCTTTTGCAAATGTCACTGGAATGAGGTGCCAGCTGTCTGACTCATTGTCCTTGTTGGATTTAGGCTACAGTGACGGAGGCCTCTGCAGCTCCTGCAGATGCAATAAGGGGGAAGTATGGGAATTGGGTGCCCACAGGGAGTGTGCATGGCACCAGGGCAAAGTGTCCCTTTGTCACCAACTTAAACCCTCCCCACCAACAACAAACTCTGCCTCTCGTTCCAATATTTTCCCTTCCCTGGTCCATGAGCTCTTCAGGACTGGATCCAGCAGCAATGGGTAGCCACAGCTGCTGTGCTCACCCAGGGGACTGCTCAGGGCATCTGATTCTTTCCCCCATCCCACTGGGGTGGGAGGAAGGAGCGAAGGGCTGTGTAGTTGTTTTAGCTGCCAGCCAGGTTAAACCATGATGCTCTGCCTCCCAAAAGGCTCATGATGCCTCCAAAGCTAGCTGAGAGACAGCCCTGCGTAAATAAGCTGTCTCACGCAAAGTGATCTTTCCCTCTTTCCCACCTCTTGCTGAGAGTGAAATATTTGCGATGAATTCCAGCAGCATAAATCTCAGCTCAATAACTCCAAAATCTCTCGCTGCAGTTGCTTGCCAGTTGCCCGGGCTCCAGCCCTGGAACAGGTCTCAGGCTGTGAATTTCCTGCCTTCAGCTGCAGGATTCTCAGAGAATTCTTCATGGCACAGAGACAAACACACCATGACCTGATTTATGGCTTGAGGGCCTGTTTCTGCCCTCCATGGTTGGGCAGAAAATGAATAGGAGTTAGTGTGAACTGGTGGGTGTTTGCATGTGTCCAGAATATCTCTGTGAGGATGGCCAAAATTCCTGAACATCCAAAATGAGATCAAGTTGCCTTCAACAAGCACCCATCGGTGCAAAGATAAGCTGTGTGCAGGAACACCATCATCTGAGGACACAATTCTTGGCTTATATGCAGCTGAATTTTCTCCTCCCCTTCCTTCCAGTGTGGAACCGTATAGGCAAAACCAATAAACATCCATTACGTGCTGCTAAGTATAAGGATGGCACCTCTGGCTTAGGATGTCCCTGAAAAGCAGATAACTGAAATCTGGATAAATGTTTTGGGATGAGATCTTAGCATGTCTGTGTGCATCTTACTCTTTTATGCTTTCCTTGTTGCTGGAGACTAACAAAGTGAGTGAAAGTGAGGTTATCCCACAGTCTCCACTGAAGCCTTTAATTTAGCTACAGAAGTTGGGAGACTAGTGGAGGGGGGGAAGGTTGGAGGACAAATTTGCTGTATAAGTCGTCTGGGGAGACTTGGCACCTATTTGGGAGCTTACGGTTGTGTGGGAATACTGCTCACTGCCCATCCACCCACCACCAGCTTGCCTACATTTGTGAAAGGAGAGGTCTCTTCTCTGCACATCAGCAGGCAGAACATCTCCTTGGGACTTCATCGTCCTCTTGCTAGATATTGCTGTTAAGCATAAGCTAATGGTCTTCAAGGAGCCTGGAGGACTGTCATGAGCTGATTCCTCCTGCTTCAGTTCCTCGAGAATCAGCTCAGCCAGCCTCTTTGCTGTCAGTGGATTTTTATTTCTTGGGTTATCTACTTCCCAGAGCTCTGTGGGGGGTGTCAAGCTGGGCTCCTTCATGCTCCTTCCCAGCTCTGCAGACTCCAGGCTTTTCTTCTTGGCCCCGGGCTTCCCAGCATGGTTCCTGAGTAGTCCATATCAAGTATTTCTTTAGTCCAGAAGTTTTCTCTTACTTGCTCCAGGTCACACTGTGAACTGGGTCTACTGGCACTGGATCCAGTCTTTCCCTGTGAGTACCAAGCCAGTAGGCTCGTTCCAGCTGTTCCTACTAGAACTGTGCAAATCATTGATTTCTTTGGGCTGGCCCACAAAGTGGAGTGCTGACAATGTTCAGTGTGAAATGGAAGCATCTCTGTTCAAGCTTAGTCTGTTTAAAGTCAAGTAATCTGGCCTCAAAGTACAGTTTCAAGCAGAGGCATTTCTGGAGGGAGAAAAAAAAAAAAGTAAAAAGAAAAATCTAAACAAAACACTGCTTCCTTGAAATGTTTTCAGGCTTTTGGTGGAAAGTATTCACTGAGTTTGCAAATAGTTTTGGTAGGCCCAAAACCCAAATTTTTTTCAGTGAATAAATTATTCATCAAAAAAAAATCTCCTGTGCCGCGTCGATCTTTACAGAATCCGCTGCCTGGTGTTGTCCGTGGGTCAAACCCAACCGAGGGGTGTCTGTCTGCCGGTACAGACACAGTCTATCCCAGGAAAGCTGCATAAACGCTTGGTTTAATCATTCGCCTCAGTCACAGTTGAACTCGATCCCTTGCCAGCCTGAATACTTCGGCTACTAATATTTGCTCAATGAATAGCTGACATGTCCAGAGCAGACAACCTTTAAATGCAGAACCCTCTATTGTGGTTTTCTTCTGTGGCAGCATGAATTTCCTTTACTTTTGCCTGAGCTGTCTCTAGAAACCCCATAATAATCATGTTATTATCTCTTACTAACTGCTAAGGAATGTTGATGTAGGAAAGACCTGTGCTTTCTAGGCAGGTTAGACAGATTATAAACCTTTATTTTCTTTTTCTGATCATTTGGCATTGTCTTAATCCATCCGCTCTTTGTTTGGCCTCTGGATGACTTCTGTGTTTGTTACATATATCTGCGCCACTCTTTTTGGATGAAGTCACACATCTAAGCCATTCTGGGCTTTTCTAATTAGAAATCATTCTTTAAAACTTAGGGCATGTCCCCTGCCAATGGGATGTGTGTGTGAGGTCTGATTTTAAACCTCATTTTTCTGGGTTGTGTTTTTTCATCATTGAGGTGTCTTTAGTTTTTGATAACTTTTACTTCCACGTGGCGACATTTGTCTATTTACCTTGGAAAGTATCTCATGGTCACTTTGGGAAGAGGTGGTATTTTAGACACTGGAGCAGAAAGTCCTCCAGATGGTTCACAGCCCCTCTGTGCTTCGCACTGGAACCTCCTTTGTCAAACCACCTTCTCCAAACATTTCTTTTAAGGACTACCAGCCCAATCCCATAATAAACTTCCTTTGGCTTTGATCATCCCGTCCCTTTGAGCAGCACCTTCCTTGGGTTACCTCCAAAACACCATGCATTTGGGGCTTGTGACCCTGAGTGGGTTTGTGGGTCTGATGGAAATGCAATCGCTTCTGCTGGATCTGGTGCTGCAAACCCCAACTCAACTGGGATTGCAGCTGAAAGTGGTCTGGGAGGAGTAGCTGGTCCTTAGATTATATGCCCTGACTGCCCATCTATCTCCCTTGTGTATCCATCTTGCTTCTGGTTGTAAAACCTTGTGCTGAAGTGGAGGCATTCTGCTGGTGTCAAATCCAACCTCAGGAAGGTTTGGGAGCTGACTCACCACGCATGCTCTCCGGTCTGCAGGATCCGGAGTCATTCTGGCAGGGCTTCAGGGCTGAAAGAAAGCAAACCTTTCAAGTGGGACAGGGGAGGGAGGGGACTGGAGCTGTCTTTCCTCCTCCTCCTCCTCCTCTGCATGCAAATGGCTTCTGAGTCCAGGCCAGGCAAGCCTGGAGCTTTTTCCCTTTTATGTGGAGTCCTGTAGAAAGGGAACTCCAAGGAAGGTGAGAAGCAATTTTGTTTGTTGGTTCCGAGGTCAAACAAGCAGTTTGAAACCTGTTAGAGATGCATTTACATCACCTTCACCTGTTGCTCTAAGCATCTCGCCACTACAGCAGTACAGTTTTGTAAAGCATAGTATCGAGGCTTTGTTAGCAAGCACGCGATGAACCCAGACAGAGTCACGATCTGCCGTGAGTGTAGATACACGGGGTATGTGACTTGAAGACCGGAGCTGCCTTGTGTCTGGCCAGCTTGGAAGGGGGCCAGGGGATCTCGATTTACATCCATTTATTCAAACTTGGCCATGGCTCATCACTCCCTGACTTGCTTGAGGTGAAACTAATTCTGTGAAGCTTCAGAGTAATTATTCCACAGGCTTCAGAAGGCATCGGCCCTTCATTAAAAGGAGATTCGCAGAGAGCTTTGAACAATCGTCTTTTTAATTTTGAAGTATGTTGGTTTTCCTTTACTGTCTTTTTCACCTTTTGTTTTTTATTCCTCTGTTTTCCTCTATCTGCAGTTCCTTTTATTTCCAAAGGTAAAATGAGCTGAGGAAGGGGTGACCAAACTGTCCTCTCTTCCCTTTTTGGTCTCACAGAAACAAATGTGGAAGATAAAAAATGTACTGTTGGGATAAAACTGTTATTCAGTGGGAGTGTGTAGTTTGGGGAAACAATGATTTTCAAAAAGCATTAGCTATCGCTGTTCTGCATCTTGCACCACTTGAAATTCAGAGTCTGTAGGAGATGGTGCATAGCTCCAGCCTGCCTTGCAATTGCCCCTAAAAGACTGACCCATCCACTGCTGCAGCATCTCTTGTTGGTATATTTTACTCCAAGACTGATAATGTCTGAGCCAAACGGTGGCAAGGGAGTAGTCTCTCCCTTTCCTTCAGTGTGCTTGCAAGCAGGACTTTTTTACAGTACCTGCTGTCGCACTGCCTGAGGAAAGATCTGCTCCCCACAGGCAATGCTGAAGGGCAGGTAAACCCTTGACAAAGTGTGTAACTGGCCTTAGGCTTTGTAGGGGAATGGCTGTGTTCCCTCTTCCCCTCATGTTTGAACAATTGGCATTTATTTCCAGTGGGGACAAATTTAGGAAAGGTAGCAAACTGAGTCATACTAATCATCTGCAATTTGGGTGTTCTGAGTGTGTATGAACAGCTGGACTCCAAATCCCTTTAGACTATATTAGGAGTTGAAGGTCACTGACATGTCTTTAGGAAGGTAATTTCCCCTAACTTGTAATAAGGGCTTGAATTTTTAGCTGTGACCTCCACGTTAGCAAAACCTACCGTGTGTGTGCGTGTGTTTTTTCTTTACCTCTTCCTGCGATGCTCGCACGAAGAATCACCAGTCTCATGACAGAAATGATCTGGTTAACTTTCTTCAGGAGCAGTCCTGCCTAATAAAGGGGAAATCATCTGTCTTGACATGTCTTTTTCTTTTCATTAATTTGGTCACCTACTTGCTGCCCTTTATTAGGTCCCTTCCTCTCAATATAAAAGTGTTCTGTGTGTAAATATTGCTCGTACCCCCTCCAGTCTCTTGGGGCTTGACTTTCAGATTAGTCTGAAATCTGGTAGTGACACCCTGATGAACATAAGCAGTTCCAAAGTTTTAATTTTTTTAAACTAACTCTAAACATTCTTAAAAACTCCCAAAACAGGATGAAAAGAAAATTGTGACCTTCCCTTTGAAACTTGCATTTGGAGGTAGTTGCTCCTGCCTCCAATATTAGGAGCAGAAAAAAATCCCAACCATCATCCCAATCCATAAATCAGAGAGGATTTAGTTGGAGAGTAAACTTTATTTTGGGTGGGAATTTAATTTTCTATGGAAAACTTTAATGTTAGCCAAAGAAAATCCTCTATAAAATATGGCACCGGTTTTCTTCAGGCTCCTATTTTCTCCTTGGGGCGAGGCGTTCAGCCAGGTCATCTTCCATAATGCATCGCTTAGCAAGGGGTAGAGGCATCATACGAATTCCTGGTTGTTGAGCACTGACAGATGTAACCTGGTATGAACTTCCCCTTTGCTATATGAGGTAGACAGAAGTCTGGTTTTTGGTGTTTAAAAAAAAAAAAAGTTGGGTGTTGGGTTCTTTTTTTTTTTTAAACTTTCATAGAGTCATAAGGTACATGATTTCACATATAGAAAGGGAAGGAAACCCGATCATTCCTATCCAGGGTAAACAATTTTCTCCTCACTATCCAAAAAAGAGAAAAATCTTTCAGCTCTTTTCTTCTGAAACCCAGGCTGCTTCTTTGGGTGCCTACATAGCAACTAAAACATCTGTTCTTTATGTGACTGATCTGAAAGCGGTGGGTGAGTTTGCTAGATGGAAGTGAAATGAAAGAAAGTAGGTTGTGTCCCTGCTCTCAACCCCTCCTGGCAACCTCCATGCATTCGAAACCCACAGGCTGAAAACCACGTTTGTAACTTATCCTTTTCTGAGCTATTTTAGTAGCTAACGTTATTAGTGTTAGTATAATTAGAGGCATTCCAGCTCGGTAATGGATTCCATTCTGGGAGACATGAGTTTGCTTAGCCCTGGGCTTCAGTCAGCTAGAGTTTCCCAAATTGAATGGAAGCTGAAGATCCAAACTTCCTTGGGGTGAAGAATTTTATTTGTGTTCCAAAGCCTTGTCTATCCCAATTTCCCTTCAGGACTTCCACTGTTTCTGACACTGGTACAGCCTCTCAGTCTGTTGCACCATCGTGGACACACCGGCCTGTAGCTCTCCTTGGTGAGACAGTGGCCTTTGCAGGTGACCAGATGCCATGATGGTGGTCAACAGGGTGATCTCAACTAGAGAGCCCATAGTTTCTTGTGGCAGGAGTGGGAGGAACAGTGAGGTCCTGGAGCAAAAAGGAGGCTGATGTGGGCAAAGCGGAGCTGTGGTCTGCTCCCTCCTGCTTCGGTGGTGGACTGACTCAGTCTGATCCTAGCAAAGCTTCATCTTCTGGGAGGGTTATAAGCAGGGAGGGTCTGATGGTTTTATTTAGCATTGTTTTGCCTAGGCAAAGTTTCCCTTCAGTTCATGCTGGCGGGGGCTCTGGGGGTGCTGAGTTACCCTCTACTTGTGAGGCCAGCACTGAAGGAGTTGAATTAGGATCAGTCTTCTGGTGCTGGGGGCTTTGTGTGCAGCCCCTGGGAACTGAGCAGGGCTGCTAGCAGCAGTGCAGTCTCCCAGCTGGAGACAGCTTCACCAGCTTGGAGGGAGATATTTTTTTTCCTCCCAGCTCACAGTGCTGCCAAGCAGAAGGTAAAGTCATGAGAAGAATTGGAGGGGGTAAGCAGGGTGGGAGGGAGCTCTGCCTCTAACCAATTCCACCTGTTCCTGTGCACACAGACTTGCTCTAATTTCTGGCCATCTGTATTTTTACTTTACGCTCTGCCTCAGAGTCTCCTCCAAAAGGTTTTTTAAATTACTTTCCCAGCCTTCTCCTTGCAGAGAGAGCAGCTGATTAGTGGCTCCCCTATTTAATTTTCCTATCTAGACTAATTATTTCTCTTGATGGTCTATTTATCAGGCTAGTTTCCCTTCTGGGCTGTTTCACTCTGTGATGCTTTTCCAAAGAGGGGAGGAAGGGTAAATAAAAAACAGACAAGCAAAGTAGATGCAACTCCATCTACATTGTTTCTTATTAAAATGAATACTAAATTCTTGGGCCACCCCTCTCCACCAAAGAGCCCATCTTCCCCTTAATTTCGGTGGTTTCTTATCCCTTCATGGGCCATTCACTGTGTTTCTACATAGCTGGGACTTCAGTGCTGTGTTACCTGCCCTGCTTTCCAGTGCTCTACAAGATCTTGATTCTGCTGAAATGTCTGGTCTCACAGACTTAGGTCATGCTCCTGTGGTGTTCACCAAGCCTCAAGCCCACCAGACATATGAGATCTCATGATGAAGCAGGGTCCCTACTGTGGGCTTCCTACCTAGAGAGTAGGGTGTTCAGAGATTGACAGGATGCGTTGGTCTCTCCCTTCCCAAGTTGTATCTAGGGACTGAACTACCCAAGCAGCCTTTTCTTTCCTTAAAAAGTTTGTGAATTTACAGATCCATGTAGCGAAGTGGAAGATTTTGCACCCAGTGATTGAGCAATGGTCCTGGGACATGGCAGTCGAGTTTAACACACTGGTCCTGCTTGGGAAGAATGGGGTCAAAAAATGGGTCTCTTGCTTCTGAGGTGAGTCTGATGTCTCAACACAGCCAAGATAGCAAGGTATTTTTCTGTGTTGTGAAGGGCCAAATTCATGGAGAACACTATTGAATGAGAGTCCTGTAGGCCATAGGTTCCTCTGGCTTGTAACATAGATCCCAATGCCTTGCTTAGTAAAATAAAAGCCTTTTTCCATGTTCATAACATCTTCTAACTTCATAGCTCCTTGGAATCCAGTTTGCAAATGCCAGCACTTTTTTGTGCATCACCTGTGCTGTCAAGATGAGGACTCTAAGGCTGGGAATTGCCCTGGCTGTGGGGGATCCACTGCACCATCCCAGGTATGGTTAGGCAGGGAGCATTCAGCATTTCTGAAAGGTGCCCCAACTTGTGCTTGAGGATAAGCAGAGGATGCCCAGATTGGGTAGGTCTACACAGCACAAGGAGCTGCCTGTGCTAGCTGTGAGTGAGAATGGGTGTTGCAAATAGCATAGGGAGGGTGAACAGGAATCTCCAGGACCAATGCGAGATGCCTTCAGTGACCATTTACCTTCAGGTGATTTTCCTCGCACTCCATAGACAGTTTAGGGCAGGGGTTGGGGTAGAAAGACTAATTGCTCAGACAACATTCAGCCATATCAGCGAGGACTCCTTATTCAAAGTGCTCTGTCATCCATTAGACACACTGCACTTTCTCAGGACCCTGCCAGTGGGCAGCTGTCTTCCAGTCCCTTCAGCAAGGGATGAAGCAGGGCTAGTGATGCAGCTTTGCTTTCCCCTAGAGCAGGTCCATGAATGAATGCTGGATGAAGCTGAAGGTTTCTCAGAATAAACCTAGAACACATGATTTTGTGAAGTACCTTTTCCTGAACTCCTCTGAACTTCAGGAGGTGCTCATGTGGAACAGGTTATTTTCATTCTAGTGGCCCAAATCTATGGGCTGTCCTACCTCAGTGTTTAATATTGACTTCCCTTTTCAAGGAGGAGTGGAACTGGGATCTCCAAAAGGGACAATCTTAGAGCAGCCATGGGGTCAGTCCTGAGTCTTGGAGCAGAGAGCCCCAGGGACTGGAGCTGAACTCATCTGTTGTAATTTTGGTTCATTTTACTTCTTGTTTACAATACATGGAAAGCTCATGATTTTATAAAGGTGCGTTATACTTCTTGGTGGTTAGAAGGCCCACTCATCTTAATTTCTTTTTTTATGAAAGTCCCAGCAGGCCACTAACTCCTGTCACTTGTGTCTCATGTTCTTTCAAGGCAGAGTGACTGCAGCAAAGGCACCATTAACGAACACAATGGCAATATTATCTCCATCTTTCTTTCTACCTGATGTACCACTTGGCTTGGGTTTTTGTTTTAATTTACTGCAGCTAACAATAACAAGCAAAAGGCGGTAGTTCCTTGTGCTGCCAGTAGTTAGGCTGGGGAATACCTTTTGGTAGGATGATGTAGATGCTTAAAGTTTACCTGGGTTCATAAAGCAACTGTACAAATTCATGGCGGAGACATTCACAAGGGATGTCTCCGTCCTTGGAGATGTTCAAGACTCAAATGTACAAGTCCTGAGCAACCTGATCTAATTAGATCTGCTTTGTGCAGGGGTTGGACTAGGTGACCTAAAGACACCCACAAGAGTGCCCTGTTGTAGGATGCTGGGGAAATATTCTGGAGAGTATTGCTCCAAGACTGATTCTGTTTTTAAAGTTTCTCCTCCCCAGTTTTTTGGTTCTTGACTAGTGTCAGAGACAGGGTACAGGGTGAATGAGTCCCTTGGTGGACTCAGTTGGGTTTTTTCTTTTTATTATTCTGGAATAGTACATCACAAATGTTGCTGGTTGTCTAAAAGTTTGTTCCATTAAATTCACAAGCAGGATAATTTATTTAAACCAGATCTCTTTTGTATGATTAAGCATGAATATTTAAATATACAAAAAGTAGCATGGTTCCTTTGAGATTTCCTGGTTTTATATTTTTATTCCTGTCTTTGAGGCAATATGTGGAGAACCTTGTCTTCTTCCAGAGCTGTCTAAGGCAGTCAAACCCAGTTCCCCATTGAGCTAAAAAAATGGCTACTTATTTTTTCTAAAGTTTGTTTTTGTTTTTCCAATAGTACCTCACTTTTCAGTTCCTTCTTCGGAAAGGTGGGCAAAGATGGCAGTGAGTGGCGTTTTGCTCTATCTAGGGGGTGAAAAATCACCCTCAGATTATTAGACTTAGCTCTAAATGTGCTAAGTTTATGGCCATGGCAAGCTCTTCCTGGAATAAAGTCTAGCTTCCAAAATCATACTGTTGGACATGGTGCTGTCTAGAACCCTCTTTACAGAGGAAGATGTTTACACTGCTGGGTAACGAATGAAGGGGCTATGTTAGAGATGAGTCAAATGACAAAGTATGGGGAAGCTCAGCTCTGAAGACCACGACATCTGCTCTGTTTCCTAGTCAGACTGGAAAATGGTAGGACTTGAAAGGAGGTTGCTCAGTGTGCACAGCCGCAAGCTAACGTCTCTTTTCAGCCTGCAAAGGAATGTCAAACTGGCACTTGGCCTGGTCATTAAAGACACCAGAAATTAGGATTCATAGACTCATAGAACAATTCAGGTTGGAAAGCACATCTGGAGGTCATCTAGCCCAAACCAGACCTAATAGATCAGGTTGCTCAGGGGCTTTTCCAGTTGAGTCTTGAGCACCTTCAAAGACGGAGTTGGCCCCACTTCTATGAAAGTGTTCCAGCACTTGTCCATTGTCATGGTAAAACCAAGGAAGTCCTTAAATCTAATCAGAACTTCCCATGTTTTAACATGTGTCTGTTGCCTCTTGTCCTGTCACTGTGAACCTTCGAGAAGAGTCTGACTCTGCATCCTCTGATAAGGTAGCTGTTGGCAGCAGTAAGGTCTTGCCTGTCCCTTCCCTCCTTAAAGCTGTCCATAGAATCACAGAATGGTTTGGGTTGCAAGGGACATTTAAAGATTATCTAGTTTCTCTGCCATGGGCAGGGACACCCTCCACTAGACCAAGTTGCCCAAAGCCCCATCCAACCTGGCCTTGAACACTGCCAGGGAGCCAGGGGCAGCCACAGCTTCTCTGGGCAACCTGGTTCAGTGTCTCACCACCCTCACAGGGAATAATTTCTTCCATATAGCCAGTCTCTAAATCTACCCTCTGTAAGGTTGAAACCATTACCCCTTGTCCTATCACTACAGGCCTTGGTAAAAAGTCTCTCTCCATCTTTCTTCTAAGCCCCCTTTAAGTATTGAAAGACTGCAGTAAGGTCTCCCATAACCAGACCTGGTTCTCTCAGCCTCTTCTTGTGGGGCAAGTGCTGCAGACCTCCAACCATCTTGGGGCCTCCACTGGCCTCTCTCCATGATGTCTGCGTCTTTCTTGCACTGGGGAGTCCCACACTGGACATGGTTCTCCACCTGTGGTCTCACAAGTGCCAAATGGAGGGGAAGGGTCATATCTCTGGATCTCTTGCTGCACTTTTGCTAATCTGGGCCAGGATGCAGATCCTATGGGAACAGGATTGGCATTCACACCAAATGGATTTGGCTTCAGTAAATAAGTGCTCTGTCTACAGGAATTTAAGGAACAAACTGTTTGGGTACGCAGTGTTATCGTTGATTATCCTTGCTGTTGCATGCATACAACCTGAGATTCAGGAAATATTGAGGCAGCTTTAGCTCTGCTTTGGATTCTCTGGCAAGTAAAGAACCCTCTTTTTTCCTCATTGTGTGAACAACAATACTCCTTTGCCCTTTTTGATTGGTCTACGGAGATTGCAAGTCTGCAGAGCAGGACCGTAAGACCAGGAGTCCTGCTTCAGCTTGGGAAATCCACAACGTGAACGTGACCAAAGGCACGGGTAGAACGGTTTCCACCGGGATGTCTCTGGCTGTTGCATGCAGAACATGCAGCTGGAGCTGTTCATTCGTGTGACACATGAAGACGTGGCTGCCATAACAGCCTGTATGCAGAGAAGAGTCTGAAAGCATAGATTCAGTCACATAACGTGAATCAGCTTGAACCTTCCTGGAAAAATAGTCGACTTTTTGTTTAGCCATTAAAAAAAAAAAAAAAAAATCCAACTACCTCTTTTGTTCCGGAAACCTCTGGGCATATTAAGCGAAACCAGATACTTGAGGGTGGGGGTGTTGGGGGAGAGAGGCATACAGGAAAGCAATCAAAATCTACTGGAGGAATTTCTCCTTTCTGGAAGAACATAAACCAGTAACAGAATGTAAACAACCCGCCATATGTAACTTGTAAATCAGAAGTAAAAGGAACGAGTTCCCAGCAGGCCATTGTGAACGGTTGGCTGTTGAGTCTTTTTATTTTTGTTCTTCTTGTTTGATTTAATTTTAAATTTGTCATTCTTTTCCCTCCTCTTCCTGCTCCCCCAAGATGAACCACAAGCCGAACTCTTAAAGCCTGGCCTCCTAAGTGGTGCCTGAAATAGTCACAGCGTATTAATTTTGCAGTGGCTGAAGCACAGGGTTTAACAAGGTCTGACAATGGTTCCTCCTGAAATCATGCCAATAGCATTAGTTGGTTGGGACAAGGTTGAATTCTCTTCCCGAATTAATCAGTCACCTGTGCTAGCTGGTGTATGAGCTGGGCAGTTTATTTCTTGTTTATTTAGACTGCAAGGAGTGGCACTGTTGGAAAGGAGAGAGATATTTCTTTTTAAAGACTCTTGGGAGTATATGTTTTGCAGCTGGAAAACAGCTTCAGTCTTTAACAAATACAAAGCCACTCTATTTAGACTTTAGAAGACCTCCTTTCCCCCCAAATCCCTTTTCTAACTGAGGAGAAAAAAAAAAAAAAGGCACAGGATTTTTAAAAGCAAGTAGAGGTCTGATAGAGTGATCCATGCAGCTATTGCTCTTGTGGTGCAAAGTGGGCTCCAGGGGACTGAAGAGGCCAGGTTTGATGCCCTTCACCAAAATATCCACCTGCTCCTTCTCGATTTACAGCCATGTCGACTATAAGCAGCCTGGATGTGAGCTTGAAGCTGAGGCCTGGGAGGCAGGATGGGTTTGGCTGTGAAAGGTGGATCTATCCAAGATACAAAGATGATGCGAGGGCTGGAGCACCTCTGCTATGGAGACAGGCTGAGAGAGTTGGGGTTGTTCAGCCTGGAGAAGAGAAGGCTCCGGGGAGACCTCAGAGCCCCTTCCAGTCCCTACAGGGGCTCCAGGAAAGCTGGAGAGGGGCTGGTGACAAGGGCAGGGAGGGACAGGCCAAGGGGAATGGCCTGAAGCTGCAGGAGGGCAGATGGAGATGGGATGTGAGGCAGAAATCCTTCCCTGTGAGGGTGCTGAGGCCCTGGCCCAGGTTGCCCAGAGAAGCTGTGGCTGCCCCTGGCTCCCTGGCAGTGTTCAAGGCCAGGTTGGATGGGGCTTTGGGCAACCTGGGCTAGTGGAGGGTGTCCCTGCCCATGGCAGGGGGGTGGAACTAGATGGGCTGTGAGGTCCCTTCCAACCCAACCCATTCTATGATTCTATATATGTTTTGTCCTACAATGCATTTCTGTGGGGTTTTTTCTAAGGGTGGAAAATGGGAAATTTAAAAAAAAAATTAAAAAAATAATAAATTGTTATGTTGCATATCATCAGATATACCTGTTTTTTCTAGCGCCCGTAGCTTGATCTCAGAGTACAACTGCATTCACGAGATGGGCTCTGATCTCTAAGCATAATGAAATTAGAAGGAAAGGAACAAGAGCAATGCTTTGACTTTTTAATGTCTACAAAGAGCAAACTGAATTTATAAACACAGTGTCCTGAAGACAAAGACGAAAAGAGATGATTTCTTTATACTTCTGACCTGTGTTAAAATGAACAAAGCCCTCTCGTTGTTTGCTGTTGTGAAACTGGGGGAGCGAAGAAGCAAACCCAGCCTCTGGAACATTTAGGGACTTCACCTCATATCCATTTCAAAGACACCTCCCTGTAGCTGAGCTTGCAAGTAGTTTAGCCAGGGAACATGGCTCATTTGCATGATTTCATCTCTCCCCCTAAAATAAGGCCATTTGTAGTAATTTGTTAAAATAGCGATTAGCACTGATCCTTTCCGGTATCAGCCGCTGCACTGTCAATGAGATGGTTACAGCTTTGGAAATCCCCCCACCCACCGCTGCGTGTTTAGGATCACTACCTGCTCAAGGCAATTCTTAAACTCCAAGCAGATTTGTAAAGACTTTCTCAGAGCCTTGTCTGCCCTTATCATCACAACTCCAATACATCGTGATCCTGACGATTGCGCATGAGATTAAAGGTGGGGTGGGGAGCGGGATGGTGAGGGGCTTGTCAGACTCATCTCGTTTAAAGCTAGAAAGGTCATTTACCTTTTGGGCTGCTGGAGGTAGCAGACCGTGACAGGCTGCAGATGAAATCCAAGAGCATGCTTATGTTGCTCTCCCTCTCTAAACTAGCTGTTTGAATGGAAGGGATGAAAGAAATTGGGCATCTTCCTTGCTCATCAGAAAGATGGAGCTACTGGGGATGGCTTCAGAGTCTGTGGAAGCAGCATGGCTCTTGTTCGGTGTTGTGGGACTGAGCAGGCTTGAAAGATGGATGTTTTTTGAAGTGTGCAGGAACAGGAGCTGAGGGGCTGGGACTGGTGTCCTCCAATGGAGGCATGCAACAGCTCTTCCTCTCCATCTTGCCCTTACGGACAGTTTTGGTCCTGCAGGAGGTCCCTCAGGTGATGGTAGCAGTGACAAGGGACTGTGTGCCTATCAAGTACCTATACCAGGGCTTGCAACAAACCCAGAGAGGACTTAAGTGCTTAGAAAGTGTTCAGACTCTGCTGAGCGTGGAGTCGGAGCAAAACCATGGAGTCTGGACTCCTGCCCTTATCACTCAGGCCTTTGGTGTTGCTCTGTGCTGAGCGGTGCATGGAACCGCAGGGAGCAGAAGGGGTAGGCAGTGGGGATAAACCAGTGCTGCCGCCTGTGAAGACCAGTATGTGCATCTTTGGGACAAGACATGACACTCCCCAGCCTCCAATAACTGTGCTGAGGAGCGCCCAATTAACGTGAGAGCAGTTGTGACACTCTAGCTACGCTAAGGTTAGAAGAGATGAATCCTACCCAAGGGGAAAGCACAAAAAAAATTTGTTATTACTGTTGTGGCCTTTGTTACTGAGATATGTTTTGCAAGTCTTATGGGAAGCATCTACTTTCGATGAAGGTTCTGCTTTGGTTCCTGTTCTGTCCCTGGTGTCAGTGTGGGGACAGTGTCCTGTTCGGTAGCGCTGGGCAGAGGTGTGTGCACAACTGATGCCCAGGAGCTTTCATGAAAGCAAATATGATTTGGAAGTGCTCATGTTGGAAAAGGTAGAAAACAGAAGAGGAAAGTGGTGGTTCAATCAAACATCACAAATGTGAACAATACGGGGGTTTTTTGGGAAGTCATTTAAGGTCTATAATTAAAAAAAAAAAACAACAAACTGCTATCCAATACATTTTTAGCTTAAAAACATCATTGGAGCTTTCTGTTTGAACTAAATGGTTTCCCTTAAAAAACATAATAATTTTAATATTTTTATTTAAATGGGAGACTAAAGCAATATAATCACGACAATTTTCTTAAACGATTTGAACTTGAAGGACTATTTCAATAAACTTGAATCAGCTGTTTTTAGCCAAAAGTTGAGCTGAAATGTATGACCTGACCCTAACAAGAAGCATTATGAAAGTTCAGACCTAATGCAAAAAGCTTAGCCAATACAGTAATATAACCAATAAGGAGAGGACTCTGCGTAAGAGGTAGCGTGGAAATGCATGTTTCCTTCTTGGGTGTTGTTCATGTGGACGCTGTCTAACCCGTTACTCAGACAAACATTTTTCAACCCACCGGGGTCTGTCCGTGATCCAGCACTATCTCTTACAATTATCTAGAGGAAAATATAAAGTTCCTGGTAAAGTCTTTCAGATGGTGCAATCCTGGCAGAGACGTCAAGTATGGACAGGACAGTTATATGAGGTGATTGTGATGACTTGGTAGAAAATTGTCTCTTGGTTGTGTTAATGCAGCCAAGGGCAAGCTTACACTTCTAAAGAGCTTACGAAAGGAGACGGCGTCTTGGAAGGCAACAGCTCTGGGAAGGCTTGGGATTAACAGCAGATAACAAACTGCATGTATACAAATTATTGTAAACAGCAGGAAATCTGTCAACTGTCCATTACGCCTGGGGCGGCTGGACAACTGGTGAGAATAAAGCACGTGGCAAAGGACGCCTAAGGTGAACTGGGGAATGAGCTTTTGAACTGGAAGGACAGTTAAGTCCTGGGACAGACTGTGGGTGGGGAATCTCCATCCCGAAGGACTGTGATATCTTGCAGGAACAAATTGTCCTGCGAGCAGTCAGCTGAGCTTTCCTGGATCCTTGGGGCTTGGAGCTGGCTGGCTTTGCTTTCTGAGAAGGATGAACTTTTTGACTTGGAAGTCTTTTCTTGTCCATGTAGAAATGAGAGGTGTATGTGGGTGTCCTTGTCTGAAAACCAGTTCAGTCAACTGAAGTGTTATGGTAAAATTTGCCGGAGAGGTTGGGAATGCCATAGGATTCCTGTTCTCACTGGAAAACTGAGAGTTTTGTACAATATCCTTCTCTTTTTTTAGGAATGTTTTTCTTGGGGTGCTCAAAATATCCAGATGTTCTTTTTTCTACTGCATTCTTTAAAATTTTTAAATGTGTCTTGCTTTCTCTTCCCTTGTTGAAGGTAAGAAACCTTTTTGGCTATGTCTATATCAGTAAATTAGATGTGCCTGGGACTGTTCTCTGGCCCTGAAGCCAACATGTACAAGGCAGCCTATGTCCATGCTACAGGGCTCTCTTGTCCTCTGAAACAGGGTGTCTGCATCCCTACCAGCTGTTGGGGATGGTCCCTGGCTCCTGTTCAGGCATTGTTTGCAAGAGCATCATTTGGCCTGACCCAAAGCTGTGCCAGGGGCTGCTGTAGGAGCAGAACAAGTATAGATGGTGGTGTTCCTGTGCCTGGAAATGCTACCTGACACTGTTTAATTTACTAGTGCGGATGTAGCCTTTGTATATTAGCAGGACCTAATACACTCCAGTGGGACACAACGGCTGTGATAAATAGTGATTGAGGTGAAGCAAAGTCAAAGGATGCAGAGAGCTGCCTCGTTGTGCCGTGGTGAGCGTTGGGACTTGTCTTCTGTTTCCTGATAGATTCATTCAGGCGCTGGCATTACAAGACAGGGGAAAAACCAACCGCTGTCTATTCGCAGTATTGACACAGATGTATTTCTTAGTCATGAACTGGCAGAGGCAATATTAGCCTGCATCTCTTCTTCAGAAAGAATTACCACTTTTGTGGGTTTTTTTCGTTTCTTGGGTCATGCCCTTGGCTGGTCTGAATCAGAAGAGTGTTGCCAATGCCAGGAAATTATGCTAGTTTCTACCAATTGGGATTCTGGCCAAGGATGTGCAGTTGCTCCCAGTTTGCTTGTGCTGTGGAGTGGTGGTAAGGAGCAGCTTTGAGGATATATTTCAACTGCTATAGGTGTTACAAAATAAAAAATAAAATATTGACTCACAGCATCTTCTCTCTGGAGCCTCCAGACTCTGATTTCATATAGAGAGAGTGGAAAAAAGTGGTCCTGCAGTTTAGGTGAGACATATACAGAGAAAGGTCATGTTCAAAGGACATAGTACTGCTGACTAACCTGGGACTTGCAGCTTGTCCCCACCATGTCCAGTGGGGTTCAAGCCTGGCAGCACTTACCTAGCATGAGCTCTGAACACAGCCTTGCCTCATTTCCTAGCGAGGACAGACCCAGTACTGTGCCATGGGCTGCTGCCAGCTGCAACCTCTACTTGTCCTCTCTGTCTCAAAAGAGCAGCCAAGAACTTGGGGCACAGCATGTCCTCTCCTCTAAGGCAGCCACATGCGTCTGGGGTGGGAAGGGAAATAGGATTTTTGCACCTCCACCTTTTCAGTTCATCAGGGTTTTGTTCCTCCCCAAAGGGGATGATCCTGGAGCCCTTACTGTTACTGGGGAAGCACCTGGATCTACAGGATGTGTAGGAACTTAATTTGTGTTGAATGCAATGTGATTTATGCACATTTCTTTGGGGTGCTGGTACGACTGAAATCAGTGAGAAGTGCAGGCACAGGCTCAGGCCCTTGAAGTATATGAATGTTACAGGAATGAGTCCAAGAGAAAGCCCTAAAATAGATGACTAGATGATTTCTGACAGTTAATGACCTACTAGAAGATCTGAGAGCTTAAGGGCTCTTCATCTAGGAACTCATTAAATGCCAGACCCATTAGCTGTCATTACTGCTCTTACTATTTTCGGGTATGTAGAAATGTTCAGAAAAACAAAGACCTTTCTGAAGTGCTGTTGAAGTTGGAGGTACAGTTGCACGTTGCTGCCTATGCACTAAGGGTGATCAAGGTCTCACTCACATCAGGACCAACAGGTTTGTCTCGAGAAGCTTCAGCAGGATCTATTCTGACTGGATACCACTCTGAGATGAACATCTGTTCCTAGGGCACAAATAAAAACATAGCAGGACTTTTATTTTCAACATTCCTCCAGTTTAGACCTCTAATTCTGAGGTGCAGTTGTGGGCCATGAAACCTCTGATCTATTTTCAATGAGATTTCACATATTTTCATGAAAAAGGTATACAGCTCTTAATTTCTTCTGCAGATGAGACATGCAGACCAAATACATTTGTCGGATATTTTCCTTTGTCTCAGATAGTTAAGATTAAGGAAAGAACACTGGTATTTGGAATTGTAACAATTAAGCTCTAACTTTCCTATTCCGTATGTAATTTTCATACCATTACAAATACTCAGATTTCAGATATGCAGTACCATAACAGGAACAACACTCACAATTACTATTTCCTGAATAGGGGCATAGATATTAAGCTGTTATAGTGTCTGCAGGGTCTTGCTTGCCTGTGTTAACACGGCGGTTTCAAAAGAACTTTGCTCTGAATCTCTTCTGCCATCACCGACACATTGGTGTAACTGTGCTTGACTTAAAGGTGTTACACTAGTGTGAATCCAAATTGACCCGGGAGTTAGACGATGTTGCTTTGGTTTCATACCAAGACAGGAGAATGCAAAGCCATTGGCAGGCTTTCCTGGTCTAGGGCAATTTACTGCTGGTTAAATGGCTAATAGGGGTGAAAGTTGGGACCCTGTTTCAATTACATTTACGATGGAGGAAAAGCGCTGCTTGCCAGTGGCAGGAGATCCTTTCCAGACCTACATTCTCAAAGCAGGAGAATTTCCCTGTTCTCTGTGGAGCTATGCCAGGATGGAAATGGTGAATTCAGGCTCTGGGACATGCGCTTTGTAACCATGATACCCTTTCCTCAAGAGTGCCATTGCCTAGGGCATACAAATTGGAGAGAGAACATCCGGTGATGGGCTGTAACCATAGCTTTTTGTACCACTCACCCCAGCTGATGATCTGCCCTGCTCAGAGATGAGCAGTGGTGAATGTTGTGCTTTGGTGGATCTCTGAATGTCCAAGGAGAGAACTGAGAAATAATGGTGACATTTTGCCTTGTAGCTTGGTATGGCCATGTTGGGCCTCTCTGTAAATGCACACCCTTTCATTTGGGGAAATGAAAGGACGTGTTCAAGGTCATATAGCAGAGCTGAGAACAGACCTTAGCCTTTGGGCTCCCACTTCAAGGTGTTGGCTATCAGACCTGGTCTCCGACAATGGCTTATGAGATGATTCCCCATTTCTCCTTCATGAAGCTGGTCTG